>NW_026526654.1:8729347-9929347 GCF_024362965.1 Panthera pardus | reverse complement strand
CCGTGGCTCTGGGCAGGCTCGCTCTCCCACCTCCAGGCTTCTCCGCCTTAAAACAGAAGGAGCACATGCACTTCCTCTGCAAGGTTTTGAAAGGCTTCAATAAGTCAATGTTTAAAAATGCAGGTACTTGGTGAACCTTTGCAAACCATGGCATAAAAGTGGTTACAGAATGTCTACTAGTGGGTTTCTAAGTTTGATTTTTTTTCCGGATTACACAAAAGGCTGCAGGGAGACTCATTTCATTACCCTGAATCTACCTGAAGAGGAAGCCTAGTTCAGCATTACAGGTGTGTGAATATTGTATTGTTTCATGTATTATAATCTTATCAGAGATAAATTGAAAAGTAGCAGAAGGTCTAAATATATACAATTACTTCAGTAGTAGTAATCCACGAGCCAAGGCCTGCCCACATAGTTCTGTCTACGTGATGCAGAAACCGCTCTCTGGGGTGTCACTGTCCCCTTGGAGTGTGAGTCACCGCTGAGGTCACACATCTGACGTAAACCTGCTGTAACCACGTCGTACATGTGTCACATTAAGGAATTAGTGCATTAATTAGGATTGTGTTGCTATGCATTTTCCTTCCGGCTTCACAGGGGAGACCCTAACTCTGAATCCAGCTCTGGCCACTGAACAAACACCTCTCAGATGCCAGAGAACATGATTGAGATGGACAGACACATCCTAACCCAGCGGGCACAGAGACCTCGCACCTGCAAACGGCCGCCAGCCGGCATTAGGTTGAGCTGGCCAGCCCTCTGGCCCCTTCTCCTCCTGGCCACAGGAAGGACCACTGTGATGCCGGTCACCACTTTGACTGAGTCTTGGTGCCTTCCACCCGCACACACGGGGTATGAAGTTCATGTCCATACCGAGTTTTCATTTACTAAGATTTTGAACCTTGCTGAATGAGGAGCAGACCTCAGCCGCATTGAGAGAGCCCCCGGACTAAACTGGCGTTGGAATGACAGCTGGCAAAAGTGGGCGGGCCCCACACGCTGAGCCAAACAGAGCGAATGGGAGGCTTGAATGGGATGGAGAATCTCCTTACTCCTTACAGAATATGGAAAACGCACAGAATACACGTGGAAGTCACTTGTCATGACAGGAAGCAGGGAAAATACAGCGTGAGTTTTAAAAAGGGAGAGGGGGCGCCTGGGTGGCTTGGTCGGTTGGGCATCCGACTTCGGCTCAGGTCATGATCTCACGTTTCGTGAGTTCGAGCCCCGCGTCGGGCTCTGTGCTGACAGCTCAGAGCCTGAAGCCTGTTTCAGATTCTGTGTCTTCCTCTCTCTCTGCCCCTCCCCTGTTCATGCTCTGTCTCTCTCGGTCTCAAAAATAAATAAGCGTTAAAAAATTAAAAAATAAAATAAAATAAAAAGGGAGAGAATGTATTGAGAGGATCACGTGATTCTTGTCCTTTTATTGACACGATGCATCACACTGATTGACTGGTGGGTATTGAACCAGCCCTGCAGCCCAGGGATAAATCCCACTTAGTCGTGGTGAATAATCCTTTTAAAAAGTTTTTTTTAATGTTTACTTATTTTTGAGAGACAGAGAGAGACAGAACATGAGCAGAGGAGGGGCAGAGAGAGAGGGAGACACAGAATCCGAAGCAGGCTCCAGGCTCCAAGCTGTCAGCACAGAGCCCGACGCGGGACTCGAACTCACGAAACGTGAGATCATAACCTGAGCCAAAGTTGGATGTTTAACTGATGGAACCACCCAGGTGCTCCTAAATGCAAAGAACATTTATTTTTAAGTTTATTTATTTTTTGAGAGAGGTAGAGAGCAAATGGGGGAGGGGCAGAGAGAGGTAAACGGAGAATCTCAGGCAGACTCCTTGCTGTCAGCACAGAGCCCAACAAGGGACTGGATCCCATGAACTGTGAGATCATGACCTGGGCTGAAATCAAGAGTCAGACGCTCAACCAACTGAGCCACCCATGTGCCCCAGAAGCCAAGAACTTTTTATTATTTGTTACGAGTAAGGAGGCAGGGAGCTCGCTCTCAAAGCGCTGTCTCCCCGCGGGGTTTGTACAGAAGGTTTGCATTCAGCGTCCGAGGTGGGGGTGGGGAGCTTGTCTGTATGCTGGCACACACATCGTATTTCAAAAACTGGTGGAAAACTCCTCCGGTAGGAGGAGATCTTAGTGTTATAATGAGCTGAAGGTAAGTTCGGGATGTCCTGGGGGCTTCCTCACAGGCCCTTGGTTCCAATCCTTGGTCCCAGCTAACAGACTCACGTGAGCACCAAAATCAATCCGACAGTAAAATTGTCTGGCAAGGTTTGTAAAGCAACCATAATAAAAATGCTTCCAGAAGCAATGATGGAAGGTTGAAACAAATGAAAACACAGAACATCTCGACAAAGAGAAGTGACAAAAAAGGACCAAGTAGGAATTACAGGATTGAAAAATATAACAACAGAAGTGAAAGAAGGTTGGCGGAGCTCAGTGGTGGCACTGTGTCAGTGAACTTGAGGACAGATCAAGATCATGTCCCCCACCTGAGCGACAGAGAGAAAAGAGACTGCAGAAAATAAAGAGGGGGTGCCTGCGTGGCTCAGTCGGTTAAGCATCTGACTTTGGCTCAGATCATGACCTCACAGTTCGTGAGCTTGAGCCCCACATCAGGTGCTCTGCCGTCAGCATGGGGCCTGCTTGAGATCCTCTGTCCTCCCTCTCTGCCCCTCTCCTGCTCGTGCTTGCTCTCTCTCAAAAATAAATAAACATTAAAAAAGATAAAATAATTTTTAAAAAGTTAAACTTGGAAGGCAAAGTTAAAAAAATAAAGGTAACAGATCAAAAACTAAAAAAAAAAAAAAAAGAATCTAAGTGAACGCTAATCAGGATAAACTTAAAAAAAAAGTCCACACCAAGGCACATAAAAATAAAACCTCTTCAAACAAAAGACAAAGGAGAAATGATGCATAACCTATTACCAAAAAACCCGATGTGAGTGACAATCGATGTCCTGTCTGAAACCATGGAGGCCAAGAGGAAGGAAGGGCCAGGAGAGAGCAAACTCTCAACCACAATTGTTACAGAGAAAACCACAGATCCAAAATGGCGCCACTTAGGCCAAGTCCCCAAACCAGGGCTCAATACCTAATGTGACTGCACTTCCAACCTCCCCAGAGTGGAGTCTTGGTCAGGAATTTTCTGATGGGCACTGGCCACCTGGGCCTCTCTGTCCCCTCAAGGGAAGATGAGGTCACCCGTGTGCCTTCGCCCTAGAAACAGACCGTGCCTGGAATTATCCTTTCCTTTTGTTAATAACTTCCCTGCCCTACCCTCCTTCCATAAAAACCTTCCATTTGTACAATCCCCCAGAACTAGATGGGCTGCTGATGATTCATGACACATTTAATAAAGCCAGTTAGATCTCAAATGTACTCGGTTGAATGTTTGTTATTTAATACTTTATACCTGGCAAAACTATCCTTCAAGAATGAAGGGGAAATAAAAACATTCTCAGATAAAGGAAAACTCAGGGAAATTAGCAGCAGCAGACCCAGCCTTAAGGAATGGCTGAAGGAAACTCTCCAAATGAAAAGAAAACGACCAAAGAAGACAGAATTTCAGTATGAAAAGCAGGATGATAATAGTAATGGTAATAACCGGGGTAAATATAATAAACTATCCTTTACTCCATATAGTTCTTTACTTTTTGATGGCTAAAGCAAAAATTGTAACACCGTCTAATGGTGGAATTCAACATATGTAAACAAAAGACTTAAGACAATTGTATTCGATGTGGAGAACAAAAGCAGAAGAAAAAAATTAAATTTCCTTACAACTGGACAGAGGGACTTTCTCCCGGGTAGCTCAGCTGCCTCGATGGTGACACTTTGCTGAGGGTTAAAGGCAACCTTAGCTTGACATTGTCCCAACCCCCCAGGATCCCGTGAATCTTCTCTAACATCTAAAAATCCTTTTGGAAACCTCCTTGATCTCTACCCCCCAAATATATGTCAGCAATCATCCTCCAAGCATGTGGCCCCTGCTACGCACCTGCAGGGTCTCATGACTGAGGTTTTACCAGACGTCAGTAAATGACCTTCTCCTCACGGCAGCTGGCTCCTCAAGGTCCCGGAAACCTTGCTTCCAAATTCCGTAGAGACTTCTACACGGAGCCTGACTCGGGACTTGATCCCACCACCCTGGGATCATGACCCGAGCCAAAATCAGGAGTTGGACGCTTAACCAGGTGAGTCACCCAGGCGTCCCTGCTTCAAAATTTCTTAACGGAGATGGGAAAAGAATCTAAACGGAGGCAAGATTTCAGCACCTGAGTTGAAGTCCTAGAACTGCTGTCAGTACCAGAGAAAATGTGCGTGTGTCCAAATACATGCTTACTTAGCCATGCCTACACTGTAACACTGTATCCACATGCGCATGTGTATTGTATCCATATGTATGAATACTGTAACCGCTAAAACAAGCACTAAGAAAATCATATAAAGTGATACAGTAAAAAATGTTAAAAATAGAGGCGCCTGGGTGCCTCAGTTCCTTGAGCTTCTGACTTTGGCTCAGGTCATGATCTCACCGTTCACGAGTTCGAGCCCTGCATCGGGCTCAGTGCTGTCAGCACAAAGCCTGCTTTGAATTCTCTGTCTCCCTCTCTTTCTGCCCCTCCCCTGCTCTCTCTCTCTCTCTCTCTCTCTTTTTCTCTCTCTCTCCAAAAAATAAACATTTTTTAAATGTTAAAAATACAATTCATTTCTAAAAAATATTCAAGTGACCCAACTAAGAAAAGAGAAACAAAGGAACAAGAAACAGAAGAGGCAGACCCAAATGATAAAATGGCAAAGCAAAGCCCTAATGCACCAACAATGACCTTAAATGTAAGCGGCCTGTATACACAGAGTATTAAAATTGAATTAAATGCAGAGATTATCAGAGTAAATAAAAACCCAGTTCATTATATGCTGTCTGTAAGATGCTCAAGTCAAATGTAATTAACAGGTAGATGGAAAGAACAGAAGGGAAACTGATATATCATGCAAACATTAATTTTAAAGAGGCCTGTTAACAGCAGATAAAGTAGACTACAGAATGAAGAAATCACTAAGGACAGGAAGGGGCGTCACCTCGTGACACAAGAATCAATCAACCAACAATGTATATAATCCTAAAACGCAGACCCCAGGAAACAGAGTTTCACAGTATATGAAGCAAAAACTGACAGAGCTAAAAACATAGCTGGCCAAACCCAAAATTGTAGTCGGAGACGTCCTCCCCCGTGACACAGACTGCTCTACCAGATGGAAAGTCGGTAAGGATACCTGAGAACGACAGAAAACCCGCAACCGACGGAACCACACGAATGTTTTCAGAGCCCCGCCCTCAGCAGTGTCTCAGTCACCGAGGTAACCAATAACCCAGATTATAGGTCCCACAGAATTGAAAGTGTGTTCTCTGACCATAACGGAATCAAACTGGAAATCAGTAACAGAGAGAGAACAGAAAAGTCCCCACTGTGTGGAAACTAGACGCCACACCTGTAAGTAACCCATGAGCCAAAGAGGAAGTTGGAAAGGAAATTTTGGAGAGACGTGAAGCTGTATGAAGAGGAACCTGTGCTTATCAGCATCTGTGGGATGCGGCCAGAAAAGCGCTGACAGGGAAACGTCTCGTGCCAAGTGCTTACATCGGAGAAGAGGGACAGTTTCAGATCGATGCTGTAAGTTCCCAGTTGAAAAAACTAGAAAAATAAGGCCGAAGTAAATACAAAGCAAGAAAATGAAGAAAATAATAATGAGAAAAGCAGAAATCGATACAACTGAGAACAGAAGAAACGTCAGGAAAATCGATGAAGTGCAAAGCGGGTTAGTTCTTCCAAAAACGTCAACAAAATTGGTAAACTTCAAGAAAGGCTGAGAAAGATCGTGAGGATACACAAATCACCAATATGAGGTATAAACCTAAGAAAAGCCCCAGCTGCAGATCCGGTGGCCGTCAAGGGATAAACAAGGATTGCCGTGAGCAGCTTACGCTCCTACGTAGGAAAACTTGGGAGAAGGGGACCAGCTCCTCGAAAACCACAAACTACCGAAATTCGGCTGAAACGGAGTAGATGGGTTGAATAGGTATACAACCTTTTTTTAAGAATTCACCTTGCCGAGGTTACCAAAACAGAAACATCCAGACCCAGATGCTTTCGTCGAAAAACTTTAGCACGCATTTGAAGAAGAATCACAAAATTGTCTCTAGAAAACATCAGACAAGGGAGGGTTTCGTGAGCCCAGCATAACCAGTGAACATCCAAAGTGTAGAGAACTCACGTGGCTCACTAGCAAGGGGTAATCGTCAGCATCCGATTCAAAAGTGGGCAAAGGTCTCGAGTCGATACGTCTCCACAGGAGACGTCCAGACGGCAAAGACGCATGAAAAGGTGCTCAACACCGCTCATCATCGGGGAAATGCAAACCCAAAGCCCAAGGAGATACCACCTCACGTCTACTGAATGACCGTTACAAAAAACACAAGAGACAAGTGCTGGAGAGGATGTGGAGGAAAGGGACCCTCGTGCACAGTTGGTGGGAGTGCAAACTGGTGCAGCCGCCGTGGGAACCAGTGTGCAGGGTCCTCAAAATCTTCAAAGCAAAAGTCTAATGGGATCCAGCAATCCCACTGCCGGGTGTATGTCCAGCGGAAACGAAACCACTCTCTCAAAGAGATCTCTGCTCTCATTCACTGCAGCGTTATTCACAGCAGTCAAGACGTGGAAACAACCTAAGTCCCCATCGAGGGACGAAGGACAAAGATGACGTGCTCTGCACACTCACAGAGGAATATGATTCAGCCACGAGAAAGAAGGAAACCCTGCCGTTTGCAAACGCATGAATGAACCTGAAAGTCATGCTAAGTGAAAGAAGCCGGACGGAGGAGAGAAATAGTGCGTGATCTCACTTGTTTGTGGAACCCAAGAAAGCCAAACTCGTAGAAACAGAGAGCGGATGAGTGTCTGCAGGGGGCCGGGGGCTGAGGGAAGCGGGGAGATGGCCAGGGGATAGAAACTTCCAGTTCCGAGGTGACTAAGTTCTGGAGATCTAATGTGCAACAAGGCGGTTACAGTTAACACACTGTACTGAGTCCTTGAACTTCGCTGAGACAGCAGGTCTTAAATGTTATTGCCATACACACATACACAAAAAAGGTAGCTGTGCGAGGTGGCCGATGTGCTAAGTGACCGTAAGGCGGTGAACATTTCAAATGGACGTCTATCACCTCAACCCATTGTACGCCTCGAACTCACACAGGGTCATTTATCAATTATAAAACTGGACAAAATAAAGGAAACACATAAATAGGCAAAATGTGTCCTTTGGATTTATTTTTATCCTTTAGAATCCTACCATCTCTTAACACAGTTTCATGCTCTTTTCCCTCCATAAAAAAATGCGACAAGGTGTGTCGGGCAAAAGGAAGAGGTTGTCTGTCCCTTCAGGTTGGACGAGAAATACCTTGTCAGGAAATGTGCATCCGACCCACCTCACGTTCCTCTTACCATCTGGCTGAGATGAACGGAAAGTGGTCTTCTGATAGTAAATCAATACCAAAGCAGGATAGGAAGAGTGTTTTAGATCAGGTTTCCGTAATGCCACTGTTGACTCTGCGATAATGCTTCAAAACGATGCTGCGGTCTCTGCCAACAATAGACTCAAAAGTGCAATTTTGGCAAAATAAATAAAATGATGGTTTAAAAAAATGGTTTTCTTTTGCAATGATCTCACAGGTCGCAACATTGACATCAAGGACATTTCTTGTAGAATATGCAGGAGATGGAAGAAAAGACGTTGCAATAATGGAGACAGAGGCACGAGAGACGAGAGAAAGCCAGGTCCTGGTGTGCCCGCTGGGTGCACATACACGATCCTCACAGCGACCCCCGACAAGGTGCCAGCCAGCACCTTGCCCCCTGCTTCTCAGCCCTGGCCTGAAGGGTTCCCTCCAACCCCATCAGGACCTCCGGGGCTTGGGCCCGGGCAGGGTGATTTTAAAACATCCCCACGTGATGCTGATATGCGGTCAAAGCCTCAGCCCCCGGGGCAGCGGAAAGACGCCCCGCCCCCATCCCCAAGGACCCCTGTCCCCAGTCGACCTCAGGCTCTCAGGCTCCAGCTGCTCTTTTCTTCTTCGAGGGCGTTGCACTCACTTGACCCGTGGTCATCCTTCTCTGTGACCTCTGACTCCTGTCACTGAAGAAGAACCTGCACGCTCCTTGTCCACATGCACCTGCTGTTCAGTGTCCCTAGATGCCCCCCCCAGACCCCTTGTAGAACTCACACCTCCCTCCACAGCCCTGGCCCACAGTGTCCCCCACTCAGAGGCTCACTACCCACCCCCCTCCATGATGCCATGAAGCAAATCTCAAACTCCTGACCATGGTATCCTGACATGTTTGGGTAGATCATTGATATTTGACCAGACAAATACAAAATGTAACTAAAATGAGAGCCAGCAAGCTTTTTTTTTTTTTAACTTGGCACTCTTTGTTTATGGTGGACCGTCCCCATGGAAACTGGGGATAAAAATAGCCGGCCTGTGTGTGTACCTGGTAACGTTGTGATGAGCACACGGGACACTATGAATGTCCTTATCCAGGAAGCTGTTGCATTGCTGAGCTGGGCACTCCCTCCAAGGCCCAAGCCTCACCGACGGGCTTCGAAACGGAGGTGTCGGTGTTTGGGAGACTCCCCAGCTCCCATCCTGCTCCCATCCTTCCAGATAGCCTCTCTGCTGGCATCTAGGCCGCCGTGCACTCCCAGCAGCCAGGCTGGAAGCCTGTGCTCACTTCTCGTCCGACCCGAGCTCGCCCCACATGGGGCCACGGCCACTTGGAAAACTCTCTTTTCTTGGGGCCCCCTGTTCTATGAAACGGGTTGATTGTGTCTCCTCCCGTGGCTCCTGCTTCTGTCAGTTTGTGGAAGGGGTCTCGGGTGCCCAGGAGTGGCCTTTGCACACAGCGCCCCTCCCCCGCCACTCCTGTGATTTATCCCTTGACTGTGAGCTCCTGGAGGGCAGAGGCCACGTTTTATTAATACCTATAACCCAATATCGATACTTTGCCATTCAATAAGAGTTTGCTATGAATAAATAAATGAATACTGATTAAATATGATTCAAAAGGCACTTAGGGGAGAGATGTTCTGTGAGTCATAAATATTCAGAGGCCGAGTAGGAGGCATCCTTGAGCGCTTCACGGGGCCAAGAAAAGGTTCCTTTACCCCTAATTTGGCCTTGTGAGATAACATAGGTGATGTGTGACAGTCATGTGTTTGGCACAAAACCCGTAACTTGAAACGGTCCTTGGACGAGGACCTCAAGGGCCGTAAATACGCACAGCGCCCCCACTGGCGGAGGCCAGCTCTGCGGCCGGCTCCTAGGTCACTGTGCAGCACTGGACCCGCCAGCCCGGGGCCACCTTCCCCAGGGGGGTAAAGGCGCGGGGATACTCTGTGGGCCGTGCCCTTGTCCTCACTGCCGACGTCAGATGGTTAAAAGTCCCCTCTTCCTTCACGGCATTTTGTGTGTCGACCACCAATTCACTTATTCAAGCCTTTTAAATTCCCCTGCTGCTAATTATAGGATAAGTAGCTTCACGGATGTGCCTACTGTGAAAAGCTAAGGCCTCCTCAGAAAAGTAGTAAATGCGCCTCTTCCAAACTAGAGGGATGTCCCCAAATCCTGAGGTCCTGGGACAACAGTCTGTCCACTCTACTCCGATCTTTGTGGCATTACAGAAGGCAGTCTTGCCCTTGAAGGTTTCTTATTTCTAGGCTGAGAAATGTTTGTCTGGTCTGTTTCCATCAGTGCCCGGAACTCTGCCTCGCATCCCAGAGTGGACTTGGCAGGACCCGTTCTGGGGGCGCTCAAGTGTTACATTTACCTTCAGTGCCTCCTGGATGACCTGGAACTTTCCGCTGTGCTGACTATACCCCGAAGCCGTGGTTTCTAAGAACCCAGACAAGCGGTATTTTCTATAATCTGAAGTACCTCCAACCACATGTGCAAACAGATCACATTCGAGACCCGGCAAAGGCCACCTGGACGTTTCAATTTGTCAAAGTGCATTCAGAGTCGAACCTTCCTTATGCCAAGTGGTGCCGAAACCACAGAATCGCAGGGCAAGAAAGGATCTTGACAGTCTGATCCATTTTCTTCCCTTCAGGGGAACTATTTCCCTCGCCCCAGACAGGGCGACATAATCCTTGACCTTTGAAGTCCTTCAGAGAAGGTGACCCTGAGTCTGTCGTCGGGACAGACCCTGTCGTCTGTCGTTCTTACCGGAACTGCTCCGTCAGGACACCTGGATCCAGCAGGCCTACTCTGGAGGATCGTTTCTGCCAGGAGACCAGGACCGTGATGATTCCAACCCCCTGGTCTGTGTTTGTCGGCAGGTGCACAGGCCTGGGCGGGCGTCCGTGTGTGTGTGTGTGTGTGTGCGTGCGCGCACGTGTGCATGAGCTCTGGGCCTTGAGGACCCGGGTGGAAACAGGGAGCTGGGCACCCACACCTCACTGCAGGATCTTCTAGATCCTTCCCGGGTCGGAGACATCACACCCACCCAGCGAGGCCGAGTCCCTCAGGACCTGCTGGCTGCCTTCTCCAGACACAGTCATCCCAGGACTTCACCTTCCACCCTAGAGACCCGCCCCCATCCCCACAAGTGCAGAGGACCATTGCAAGGCAGGACACGCTAGTTATTGGGGACCCCCCAGTACCCACAGCTCAGCTCACTCACCCCCAGCACGATGCTGAACAGACTGTTCCTGTTGCAAACTCTGCCATTGTGTCCCTGCAAAGAGGTGAAATGACACCCAAACAGTTAGCCGGTGAGTAGTTACTGAGTTCCGACCATGTGTAGGAACTACTGAGTAGCAGTTACTCTGGAATTACTGAGTTCCAACCTCGTTGACTTTGGCACCGTGGAGAACCTCTCACAGTGCTGAGCAAATGGGGGGATTCCCTCAGGGCTCTCAGTGTTTCCTGCTCTCTTTCCTAGGGGGAGGGGTGGCACACCCAGGGCTGCCCCCAAGAGTAGAACTGGCCTCGGCGACAGGAGACTAAATGGCGTGTCCATGGACAAGCCCACGCCCGGTCCCTCTCAGTCTGTGGCCTCGAAGGCAGCATGGTAATGAACGGACAAGGGACTTGGAGCCAGACTTGGGGTCCTTTGAAATCTGAGTTACTTATCTTTCTGAACGTGAGTGTCCTCAGCTCTCAAGTTTGATGTCACAAGGTTGTGACAAATTATAATGGTTTCTACTGTTGTCCTTCCAAAGATTTATTTGGTTACCACCCCTGGGTGTGATCGCTATAGGCCGGGCATTGTCCTTCTGGGCACGTCTACACTGCCAGCCTCCAATTTTCCTAAACCTTTGGGGTTTTGGTTCTTGGACTTGTTGCTTTATAAAATGGCTAAGATTAACTGAATTACATAATAATAATAATAATAATAACATGAAGATGGTTGTCTGTCACGTCCACGTTTTTATGAGTCCCTCTAAGGAATATCTTTGCATCTATGACTCCGTATCCTTTATGACTACAAAGACAAGATTGAGGCTTCTCATATTTTGGGGACACGTAGGTTGTAGCGATTGGGCACGTCTTATGTGTCAAGCACATTTCTATAAATCAAACCAGATAAAAGCAGACACGTAAATCAGAGAAACTCCAGTAAAGGCCAAAGTTTCGAAGGTGCACCACAGGAGATGTGACGTCACGGGGGTTTGACAGAGAATTGGCTCATTTTGTGTCACGGGAACAGCAAAAGTTTAGAACACTGCATCTTAGGGGCACCTGGGTGGCTCCAACAGTTGAGGGCCCAGCTCTTGATTTCAGCTCAGGTCACAATCTCAGGGTCATGAAATTGAGCCCCGTGTCCACGTTGGGCTTTCTGATGAGTATGGAGACTGCTTAGGACTCTCTCCCTCTCTCTCTCTCCCTCTCTCTCTCTCTCTCTCTCCCTCCCTCTCTCTCTCTCCAAAAAAACAAACAAAACACCGCATCTTAGTTTGTAACATTATTCTTATTTTCCAGCACTGTGCCTTGGTGGCACATTATTGAATGAGTAGCTCATCTAAATAACGAGTCAGTGGTTAAATGGACTTGTCAGGGAAAAGGGAACTACAGTCACAATAACTCAGATGATGGCGAATTACGCTCACAGTCAGAAGAATTCGTGGGGCCAGCAAAGCACGAAACGTGCAAATTTATCAGTATTTCAGAGAAACCAAAACAGTTCCTCTGTTAAGAAGAAATGTTGCGGGGTGACTGGGTGGCTCAGTCGGTTGAGCGTCTGACTTCGGCTCAGGTCATGATCTCACAGTCTGTGAGTTCGAGCCCCGCATCGGGCTCGGTGCTGACAGCTCAGAGCCTGGAGCCTGCTTCAGACTCTGTGTCTCCCTCTCCCTCTGCCCCTCCCCTGCTCACGCTCTGACTCTCTGTCTTTCAGTAATAAATAAATGTTAAAAAAAAAAAGGATGAATGGATGGGTGGCAAATAAGCACATGAAAGCTGGTCAAAATCATTAGTCACTAGAGAAATGCTTTTAAAAACCATGCACAGGGGCACCTGGGTGGCTCAGTCGGTTAAGCGTCTGACTTCAGCTCAGGTCACAATCTCACGGTCCGTGAGTTCATGCCCCGCATTGGGCTCTGGGCTGATGGCTCAGACCTGGAGCCTGCTTCTGATTCTGTGTCTCCCTCTCTCTCTGCCCCTCCCCCGTTCATGCTCTGTCTCTGTCTCAAAAATAAATAAAAACATTAAGAAAAAAAAATTTTTTTAAAAAGAAGGAATGTTGTGGGGCGCCTGGGTGGCTTGGTCGGTTGGGCGTCCGACTTCGGCTCAGGTCATGATCTCACGGTCCATGAGTTGGAGCCCCGCGTCGGGCTCTGTGCTGACAGCTCAGAGCCTGGAGCCTGTTTCAGATTCTGTGTCTCCCTCTCTCTCTGCTCCTCCCCAGTTCATGCTCTGTCTCTCTCTGTCTCAAAAATAAATAAAAGTTAAAAAAAAATTAAAAATAAATAAATAAAAAGAAGGAATGTTGCTAATTAGGATTTTATCACCGCTACAGTTCGTCTTATTTACTTTGCTGTATACATAAGGCATTCCTACATGACTTTACACTTGTCCGTATTCAAGGAAGATCATAAGTTTGAAAGCTTTGTTGAAACTACGGAGCCACAGTATTTATTTCAAGGTCCATATATCCTCAAGTTTGAGAAAAAGCAACATGGAGTGGTTACATGTATTTTGTATTTTATGTCACATACATAATGTTGGCATTTGTGTTGTATTTCGTATTACACGTAAATGTTTAAAGTTTTGGTTCCACTCTACCTTTGGGAATAAACAAAATTCACATTTTTTATTGCTAAATGTATTAAGTGATACTTACTTTCTTCAAAAGTTCTGCCCGCCCCTTGGGGTGACCAACAACCGAACTTGCTGGGATTCAGTCCACACACGGTGACATTGGGACAATAGTGCTGGTGTCACAGGGAGCTTGTAAGCACTCAGTTTTATGATGGACGTGGAAGCCTCCAGGGCATGGCCCCACGGAGGCCCAGCATGTGGACAAGCGCGTATTTGTTACCGATTGACTCGCATTGAATGTAGGGATTTACAGTGTTTCTGACACACTGTGCTCTCTTCCTGTCCCGAATCAGGCCAACAAGGATTTGCTTAATCTATTCATCACCTTAACATTTTCCCAACACACTTCTTTTCTTTTGTTTATTTTCACACTGATAGGTGACGCTTTTTCCTCCATCAGTCCTCATGAAAATCTCTCTGGATGCTTGAAAATATGAGTAGCCTCCTGTGCTTTTCTAGCCTTATTACTTATTTCTCAAGTGTGGCAACCAAAGGGATGTAAAGATCTCCAGGTGCAGAAGCTGGTAGGAAGATGTTTTCTGCTCTGCTTCCATCATCTTCCGTGATGATGTGTGGCAGCGTCTTGTTGACGTTTTTGTTGACCACAGCAGGACACCGGGTTTCGATTTCATCTGCCTGTGCCAGAACACTTCCCTTTAAGGCTTTGCTGGACCTCAAAGTCCCCCGTCTGCAAAGAAGCCTCATCATCCCCCACCTGCCCTCCTGCCTTTGTCCTTATCACTCGGGCAGAAATCCTGGCTCTACTGTGATTCCTCCTCGCCCCCTTCTTGCCACCAGATCTGTCCCTTCCTCTTCCGCTCCTAGACCTCCAGTCCACCCATCTGTTCATTCAAAGGTGTCGTTGGGTGCCTGCAAAGTGCTGGACCCTGAGCTGGTACCAGGAACCCAAAGAGGACTGGAGGGCGGTGTCTGCCCTCAGGAAAGCAGGAAGAGTCCAGCCGCCGGGCAGCAGGATAACTGGTCTACCAAGTGTGCAGGGGGTTCCCGAGCTGGGCTGAGAAGTGTCACTAGCTCGGCAGCTCCAAAACCTGCTTCCCAGGGAGTTGCTGCCTAACTGGGGGGAGAGTGCTAGGAACCCGTGAGAAGGGAGGGAGAAGGGAGAAGCGCACGGACCCAGGAATCTGCTCCACTGACCTCGTCTGTGAATGGGGGGTGACAAGAGCTCCCACCTGGGGGGGCAGACGTGCGAAGCTGGTGAAACGGCACACGTGGGGCTTCACGTCGGAGGGCAGGTGCTCCGAGCCGGTTAGCTCCTCCCGTTTTTCAAAGAGCACATGGTCTTACCGGGAAAATGGGATGTAAAATCATGACAAGTTCCACACAGATAAAAGTACTGAAATAACGTGTAACGTTCTGCTGACAAAGGTCTGAAGGCACACAGCCTGTGCTCTCGCCCCAACCCTCCTCCACCGTTCGCATGAGAGGCCACGCGACAAGCTGTCACCGTCTGCATGCCTGCTGCGTTCTGCACACTTTGCTGGGTGCTTTAACCAGTTCCTTCCAATTTCCACATTACCGTGAGGTGGCCACTGGGTCCCCTGTGCATGAAGAAATTAGAGCTCAGTGTGAGAAGGGCCCACCTGACAGGGAACAGCTTGGAGCAGGTGGTTGAGGATCGTACCCAGGACAATCAGCCCTGGAGCACAGCCCACCCCACCTGGAGCACCGCCCACCCCACCTGGAGCAAGCCCACCCCACCTGGAGCACTGCTCACTCCACCTGGACCACAGCCCACCCCAGCAGGAGCACAGCCCACCCCACCTGGAGCACAGCTCGCCCCGTCTTCCCTGTAGCACAGCTCACTCCACCTGGAGCACCGCCCACCCCACCTGGAGCACTACCCACCCCAGCAGAAGCATAGCCCACCCCACCAGGAGCACAGCTCACCCTACCTGGAGCACAGCCCACCCCACCTGGAGCACAGCCCACCCCACCCGGAGCACAGCTCACCCCAGTTGGAGCACAGCCCACCCCATGGGGAAGATCATACTTCCTCCTCCTGGAATCACTGGTAGGTGTCACTGCCAGCTCCTGCGTCCATGCAATTTATGACCCTCCTAAATGAAACTTGCTCTGAACGTGGTCCGGCAATGACCTTTGGGAAGGACAGAACCATGGCTCATTCAGAAATGGATCAAGGCAGAAGGTGGGGAATTAAAACAGCCCAGTCTGGGCTTACACGGTGCCTGCTCCCCGAGATCAACCTTGAGAAAAATCTCATTTTTCTGTTTCCCACGGCCCCTGAGGCTGGATGGTGCTCACTTCACGGCAGCCTCGGAACCCCTTTCCTTGACTTCCTGGCTAACCGCTCTGTTCTTCGCACAGGGAGGGCAGATCTGTGCTGAGGATGAGGTTGGGACAGGGGGCCTGGGACAGGGCTGGGCCCGATAGCCACAGCAGGAAAGTCCTTTTACTTTGGAATTGAAGCTCTGTGAGTTCTGTGAGGAATTCACATCTCCAGTCACTAAAAATGGGGGCACTTGTTCCTAAAGTAAGTTGTCCAGGTGACGTATTTTCAGAATTCGCAATGCGATAAGAACGGGAATTTCTTCTTTGTTGATCTAAGTGTGTCACCTCCTATGTGGCCAGAGGAAGTTTTTCAACACAGAACTAGAAAAGATCAAGGACGATAAGAGGAATGGCACTCAATCTACTCTTTGCCAGTATTTATTTATATATTTGTGTTTTCAGAGGGTCGGGCTCAGAAGAAAGGAAGAGCCACTGAGAGAAATAACGAAGGAGGAGGCTGGGCACAGGCTTCTCCAAGGGAGGCCCATCCGTGCCTGGCTGCTGGCTCCCTCCGCTCGCTTGGCCTCCTTTCCCTCCAGCGGCTTTGCCACCGGCATGGAGCCTGCACCTTGGGCTCCGACCGCTTCACGGGGAAGCTGGTGTTGATTTGTGTGAGTGACGTAATCTTACAGAAAAAGGTGTTACAGTAAAACATCACTGTGGCTCCAATGACAATAAACATTGACATTAAATTACCCTTTGGGGGTGCCTGGGTGGCTTAGTCAGTTAAGCGGCCAACTTCAGCTCAGGTCATGACCTTACTGTTCATGAGTTCGAGCCCCGCGTCAGGCTCTGTGCTGACAGCTCAGAGCCTGAAGCCTGCTTCTGATTCAGGGTCTCCCTCTGTCTCTGCCCCTCCCCTGCTCATACTCTGTCTCTCTCTCTCAAAAATAAACATTTAAAAAAAGAAATAAAAATTTTAAAAAATTACCCTTTGAACTAGTGTATCGTACCCAACATATTCATAAAAAATGACTTTAATATTATGGATTCTGGCCATAAGTAAAAAATTCCAGCGTGAAGGATTTTCACCATCAACCTGCCTCTGAAGAACTATCTTCTAGTGTCTTATGGAGTGTTTGTCACGAGGAATTCACATCAGGTTATTGTCCGCCCCCCCCCCCCGCAGAGCTGTAAAGACATGCAGGGTGCTGCCACCTGGATACTAGGCTGTCGTCATGGGGGGCACGCAGTGCTGGGTGGGAAACTGAGTAGTCACTTAACACCCAGTACCACCTTCTTGTGCCGGCAGAAAGAAGGGATCATGAGAAAGACGGGAGGAAGCAGTTTTGTCTACGAAATCCTGGGTTCCAAGAAGTGCCTCTGGCAGTATGAAGGCTATGAGCCAAGCTGTGGGGAGAATAACACCCCAGAACCAAACAAGCAGGACAGCAGCAGAGGGCGAACAGAAGGTGCTTACCCACCCGCACCCCTGCCTTCAGTCCCACCCACGACCCCAGCCTCCCAGGCGGGCTGGGGGCCGCTCTCAGGAGCAGAAGTGGAGCCCGGGGGCAGGCGGGCGGGGGGGGGGCCCAGGAGAACCAAGCCTTCTTTCTGGAAAACCGGGAGGAAGGATCCGCTGTGCTTGGCCCACATTAGCCCGCTGTCAACGCTTCGCCCCTTTGCGGTGACGTCTGCCTTCCCTTCTTCCTGCGTGTAAATACATGCCTGCTTCCCTCAACCCTCTGAGACTCAGCTGCATCTGTCAAAACCTCCAAAGGTCCCATGTGCCCTCTAAACACTTCTTTAGACTAAGGATGCTGTAGCCTGAATTCCACACTGACTGCTGACCCCGTGACGCCCTTCATCCTATGTTCCTGCAAGTACGTGACCTAGTCTAGGGCCACCCCTTGCCTGCACTGGGTTTTCTCGGCGGGTGTCCACCGGTCAGCCTTTGTCTGTCTGTCCGTATTTGCTCTCTTGACTCCCGGACCACCTGTAGTGGAAGAGGCTCAGGGGTTTGGGTGTGTGCATGCGGGGGCCCCGCCACTCTCGGGCTTCATCAGCCCCCACGGTGGGTCTCCTAGCTCTTTCCTGGACCTCTGCAGGTTCTTTTACCTTCATAAGCCACTGGACACATGCCTGCAGGCCGAAGGGGCTCATCTCAGGCCCAGGCGGCCTCCTCACCTGCCTTTTCTCCCTGGGGTGGAAAGTGGCACCACCAGAGCCCGATCCGCAGGCGCAGAGGAAGTTTGCAGCCACGTTGGGCCCCGCGGCCCAGCGTGCACGCTCCAGCCTGTGCACTTGTGCCTTGTGGCCGCTGACGAAGGTCCGTGGACCAGACTGCGGGGAGTGTGTGTCCAAAACCAGTTTTCGGGTGATTTTTAAGGAATTCCAGGCTATCTGAAGTCTGGGCTAAATCCAGCTATCTCAGAATTTGGAGATCTTCAAAGGAAAAACTGAAAGCCCTGAAAAGCATCATGGGTCATGATAACAGACACGAGAGACTTTTTAAAAATAGAGACATGTTAAGACCTGACATGTTTGAGCCGGGGGCTGACCTAGCCGGTACCCTTGCAGTGGGGGCTCCAGACTGTCCTCTGCCCTCTCGCTTTCCAACAGGAAATCAACGTCCCTCAAGGACGGGACCTTGTGTTTTCCCAAAGACGGTATTTTAGTTCTGTCCCATCCCCAGCGTCTGTGCCTCTATCCTGGTGGCTGTCACCCTGCTGCCGTCTGGTCCAGGCCGTGCTCAGTGTGTTATTAGTTACACAGATCAACTAAGCGGACGGTCCAGAATTAGAAGAGTGGAGCTTCCCGTTTGAGACCGTGATGGCCGTGCCATCCAGAATCCAGAACGGGGACCCTGAGCTCAGGCAGAGGGGTGCAGGGTGGAGGTGGTGGCAGCTGGTGAAGTGCCCTTGGGCCCTCCCCACTCTGCTCAGCGCTTGGAGGTGGGTGGGCGGCACCCCTGCAGGGCTGAGCTCGTGGAGATAAGAGCAGCCAGCATTGACTGGGTTCTCTCCAAGGGCCAGACATGTCCCAACACGTTTAGTGCTTGTGGGAACCCTGCCAAGTGTGAACTAATGGTGAGTTACAGATGAGAAACCAGGCTCGGAACCGGGGTGTGAACCCCCACAGCCCTGCCCACGCGCCGCACCACCACTGTCTGCACCCCCCACCCCCGCCCCGGAGGTCAGGCCCTGGGAGGCCAGGCCCCAGGAGGTCAGACCCTGAGAGGTTAAGCCCCAGAGGTCAGGTCGCAGGAGGTCAGGCCCCAGGAGGTCAGACCCTGAGAGGTTAAGCCCCAGAAGTCAGGTCGCAGGAGGTCAGGCCCCAGGAGGTCAGACCCTGAGAGGTTAAGCCCCAGAGGTCAAGCCCCAGAGGTCAGACCCAGAGGTCAGGCCCTGCGGGGTCATTAGAGCAGTGCATGTGCCCGGGGCCGGCACACGACTAAGGCCACCTGCTGTCATCTGCCTGTTTCCTGAGCTCTGTCACATTCTGCCCACTGTCCCCAGTGAGCTCCCCTGGGGCACCGAGAGGCCAGAGCTGTGGATGACAGGTGCCCAGGCGGGACCTCCATCCCTGGGTGGCCCCAGCCTCCCTGAGGCACAGGGCTCAGGGGCCCAGACCTGCCGTCCGCTGTCCCGGGCCAGGTCCTGGAGCCATGACATAACTCCTTCACTGGTCGCGGCGGGGACACTGCTCTCAAGCGGCACTGTCCCAGCGGGAGCTTCAGCTTTTGAGATATGGGAAAAGGGCCAGAAGGAGAGCAGCCGAATCCGGGAAGCACCTGCAGCAGCCGGCCGTCACCTGGCAACAGAGGGAGATGCTGGGGGCGCCCAGGTCTGGGAGGGGAGGGAGAGGAGGCAGAGGCCCAGCCTTGCCACTCCCCACCTGGGCTCAGAGAACCCCCGACGGAGGAGCCTGGGGCCCTAAGGAGGAGTCTCTGGAGGCTTGGTTAAATGAGCTTCCTTACTGCAGCACACGCCTGCCAGCTCAGGGCCGTCTCGCCGCAGACAGCTGGACGGTGACCGTCTCCTTGGAGGGACTGGCTGGATCCTATGGGAGCTCTGGAAACATCTCACTCATTTACGGTGAAGAGAGGCCACCCCTCCAGCTCACTCACTGGCTCAGTGCCAGTCTTGGAGGAGAAACAGAAAAGGGGGGACACCCGGTGATCCGCTCATCTGCCCCCCAACCTTCACTGCATCCCCAGGATGATCCCAAGGCTCACATTCTGAGCAGGTAGCAAGTAAGAGTCTGAGTCTTCAGGTCTTTCCCCTGCAGCCTTAGCCATCAGGGGGGAGCTTCCAGAACAGACCTGCCAGGACCCCCCGCAGGGTCTCCTTGGCGTCCACCCTCGCACTGCTGCCCCCTTCCAGATCTGCGTCCTGCCACCAAGGGTGGGAGCCTCCTGGCGTTTCGGTCAAGTACTGATTCAGTGAACCCCTACTGTGTACCCAGCCCTGTGGGAGGCCCTCAGGCAGTGGTCCTCAGCTCTGACCACTTGTACACAAGGCCATGTTTGCTCCTGTCCCAGACATCGCTGTGTAGGTCTGGCCGATGCCTGGCCCGGGCCTGTCAGCACCCCCGTGATTCCCCCGGGCAGCCAGCGTGGGGACCCGCTGTGCCCGGGGTATAGGCACTCAGACCCTCCCTGTGAGTGCTCCTGGTGTGGCCAGCTCTTCATCACCCTAGACATCAAGTGCCCTATTAAGGGGGGGAGACTTTAGGGGGAAGGGGCCCCAAGAGTGCAGAGCGTGTGAACCCGAGGCGAAGCCCACACTCTGCCTCTGAGGACTGTGTTCCCCGTCGTCGGCCTCCTTTGTCGCTGAATCAGCACAACGTGAAAATGCAGTCAGATCAATTAATTGCTACTTGACATCCTGGCCACACAGGCAGGTGGCTTCATCCCATCAGATGCATGGTCACTTCAAACAAAACTGCCCCACCCCCTTCCGCAGCCTCTACTCACACCGTGGGGCTCAGGACCCCAGGGTCCTCTGTCCTGTTCCTTAAAGCTTAGCCCGTTTGCCTCTCAAGGTGGTAAAAATCGGAGAACTTAGTTTTCTTTAGGGAGCAGTGAGTTGATAAGGCTTACTATGTTCACTTTCTCAGAGATGTTTCTATTCTGTTGGTGTTAGTATCATAAGCTTCACGGTGTCACGAACCTGCACTGTGTTGGGAGACCGTTTGCCACGAGGCTCGCATCTCTGCATGTCCAGCAAGAGGGCACTCACTGCCCTTTGTCCCCGACCATCGTCCCCAGATGTCTGTATGACTAACAGCCTTGAAAGACAGAGAGGACGGCTCCTTCTGGACCCTGGGTAGCTGTGCGTCCTGCCTGTTGTAAAGGATTTCAAGTTCCCCAAGTTCAGGGATCTTCTCTGTAAGGCACCCCACACGTGTGGCCCCCACCTGGCCCGTGTGTATCATCCCGTGGGACTTGAGGACAATTATGTCGGAGACCCTACTGCCTGTTGTGACATGAGTAATAAGTCCTGTCCCCGACCCAGGAGCCTCCTGCCTCCTTCGTGCACCTGCACAACTGTGGCCAGCTGACGGGGCCGCCTGCAACAGGCGGCAGTCCAGACTCTGTCGGACAGGACAGTCGCACAGTGGGCGGCCCCACAGCGGCCAGAACGACTGACCTACAGCAACACAGGGCGGCGGGTTGGAAAGGCCATTTAACCCATTAACATAGAAATGCTACAGCAAGTACACTGCTGTCGTTATGAAGGTAGAAACCACTGTGCTCACACACACACTTCCTAGGTGCACATGTGGACGCACGACTACAGAAAGTTGACAGCAGGGGCCCACTGAACTTGCGATTTGGGCTAGCAGTTCCCTGGGACGGGGAGGGCTCACACGTCAAGGGAGGTCACTGTCAGAGTCCTGGCTTTTGTTTGCGGTGCTGGCTTTTTAGACGCGTATTGCATTTTCAAAAGTATAACCGGTAACCCCCTACCATCCACTGGCCGCTGAAGGAAGCGTGGAAAGAACCACAGATCACGGTTAATCCAGTTTGTACATCTGAGTGTGGTGGGATAAATAGAGAGTTCAAGAATATATTACTGCATTAATGGATAGATGGATGGACAGATAAGTGATGGGATGAAGCTTGACCGAAGTACAATATCCTTCTCAGTGAAGTGATGTCTGGAAGACGAACCGAGACATTGGCTTAAAGGAATTGAGAAGCAAAGCTACCTGGGGGATTTCTCTTACAGAAACACCTGTGGGCGGCTAGCAGTGGGGTGGGCTAAAGGGGTGACGGGCAATCAGGAGGGCGCTTGCTGGGATGAGCACTGGGTGCTGTGTGCAAGTGAGGGATGCCGAATTCTGTTCCTGGAATGATTGCTACATTATATGTTAACTAACTTGGCTTTAAATTTAGAGAAGAAAAGATTATTTAAAACAGAAAACAAACAACAAACAAACGCCTCTGGTGGCAACAGCTCACACCGAAGATGCCAAGATAAGACACATTCTGGTCCCGGGCTGGGCACCCTTGAACTTTGCAGGGGGTCCAGGCAGACCACGCACAGCATTACGAGAACCCGCAGCAGAGCATGCGCCCTGGCTTCTTCACCCCCTAAGGTCCCACAGGGGCCGAGGGTGCCGGGAACAGCACCGAACCGCGACTCCTCATTCCTGCCCAGCGCTCCCTGCATGCGGGGGACACGTGTGCACTGCTCGCCAAAGCTCAGACCGAATCACAAGGCGCCGGGGGGCAGTTCTGAGCCCCACCAGACCTACGCCCGTGGCTGGACACCAGCCAGCCACAGTCCGCTGACAGCGAGGTGTCAGCCCCCCGTCGTGCTGTGTGTGTGGACGTCGTGCACAGGATCTAGTGCACAGCGGTTCTGGCCCCAGCACCTGCTGCCTGTGCTGACACCCCCAGCAGGGGGGTGGGGATATGCTCAGTCATCCGGGCCTCCAGGCCTCAGTCTCGCCTCCCAGTTAATTTCCTTGAGGGGCAGAAGTGCCCTGGGCTGAGAAAGGCCTGTGTGATCCCAGGGCAAGTATTAGGTGGGGCCTTAAGAGTGCCTGCAAGGAAACAAAATATTAATCACTGAAAAGTGTAATTCCAAGACCCATGCCACTTGGGACCTTGCTGGGGATCTGCTGTTGATAAGCTTAGTGACCTTGGGGATATCCCTCGACTTCTCTCGTGTCCCCGCCAGTGAAGCCTGGAGGTCATAGCGGACCATCTCCCACAGGCCCTCCTTGTGTTGGAACGCTACAATCCTGCAGTTCTGTGCTCGACGCATTTCCTTGTGCAAACGCAAGTCCTGTTTCCCGGCCCCTCGAAGAGGGATCAGAAGACAGAGATCCCGTCTCCAGGGTGAGCAGCTGTCTCTCGTCTGTGTCCGCCCAGCAGGCACAGTCAGGACACCGAAGTTCTTCGCGGGGGGGGTGGGCGTGGGGGGGGGAGTGGTGCCCTCTAGTTAAAGACACCATCACTTCCCCAGTCTGGGAAGATTCATTAAATAATGTCTGTGAAGTACGTGAGGTCATCGAAGGAAATTGCTCTATGAATCCAAGATATTAAAAATAGAAGTGAAAGCAGAGACATTTAAACTCAAGGATAAAGATTTCCTGTGTGGCTCCATAAACCGTGGGCTCTGCGCGGAGCCCACGGCACTGCCGAGGGGAAGGGCAGCGTCTGTGTGGGAGCCTGCAGAGGCCTGGGGTGGGAGGTCAGCACAGTGGGGAGATGTCAACCGTCTGTAGGGAGCCCCACCCACAGACTCAATAAATGGGGCCACACAGCACGCGGCTCGGCCGCCCCAACCGGGAGACACGGCGACACGGAGCGGTGGACAGAGGCAGCCATGCGAAGTGGGGGACGGGTTCCTAACCCTTCCCCGACCTTGAGTAAGTCACCCCCCTCCCTGAGGCTCATCTTATTGAGGATGGGTTGAGGGGCGCCTTTCAGGGGCGCCTGGCTGGCTCAGTCGGCTAAGGGTCTGACTCTCCATCTCGGTTCAGCTCATGATCTCACGGTTGTGAGTTCAAGCCCCATGTCGGGCTCTGTGCTGACAGTGCAGAGGCTGCCTGGAATTCTGCCTCCTCCTCTGCCCCTACCCTGCTCGCGCTCTGTCTCTCTGTCTCTGTCTCTATCTCTCTCTCAAAATAAAAAAGTAAACATTAGAAAAAATAAAAATGAAATAAAGAATGGGTTCACCAGATAATTTCTTCGGTTCCTTTGAGTCTTGTGATGTGTTTGCAGCAACAGTCTGCTCAAATCCCTGAAGCCTCTGGGGTCCGATTCCTCCCGCATGAGAGGCTGGGGCACGTGGTGGCCAAGAACCTAGACCCCGGAGAAAGGCTGCCTTGGTTTGAATCTCAGTTCTGCCATTTTTAAATATTTTCCCTCCACATCTTATTGTGAAAAAATTTTAAAGTCAGGAAATCCGAATGAATTGCTCAGTGAACACCCGTATACCCACCACCTAGATGCTGTGTAGTCAACACTTTATCCACACCTGCTCGTCTGTCTACTCCTCTGTCCATCAGTCTGTTGTGTTCTTTACAGATTTCAGAATAAGCTGCAAATGTCAGTGCACTTTTGCTTCCTCTCGGTCCTGCAGCATTTTAGCCGTGAGATCTTGGGTCAGTCGGGCTCTCTTCGCCTGTTCCCCACCGGTGAGACACGGCTGTATGTGGCCCGACCAGAATCGCCTTGTGGGGCAGTTAATGGACACAAAGCACTTAGGGCCTGAGTGTTGGCCCTAAGTGTTGGCCGTCATTCCCGGAAAACAGAGACGTCGCAGGACTCACAGCCTCGCTCCAGAGCAAGTCTCTACACCAAGGTCTCTTCTCCAGAAGGACCAGAGTCGTACACACGGCATCTCACAAGCAGGACACAAGATTATGGAGAAAACTTACGGGGGAGACTGTCCCTACGTGCCCAAGGAGCGCCGGGCAGGTGCAGGCGTGTCTGCTCTGGCCGTGCCGGGACTCGCCCTCCTCGGCCTCTGCGCAGGCGTGGACTGACGGCGCCTGGCTTGCAGCCTCCCGTCACATCATCCGTGACACCATCTGTGTCACCTTTTATTCATTGAATAGTTTCAACTTAGAGGGAGTTAGAAAGAAAATAACCCAGTGCCCAGATCTAACTATTTGCAAAATGTCTTTATTCCACTCCTCTGTTCTTGGACGTGGTGGAAATCACCCCAAACAACCCCGTTGAGCGACCGTGAAGAGTGAAGCTGTTCTCCCACACAGGGAACACTTGTCACACACAGAACTTCAGGGCATCTGACGTCCGGCATGAGCGAGTGCCTTCAGTTGTAGGACCCTCAGGGCTTATGTGTCCTATTTTGTTTGTGTCTCTCTTGCCTCTTTCAATCTAGGCCCATCTCCCCAAGGAGGCGGGCCAGTTCCCAGGTAGAAAAACCCCACATTCTGCATTTGTCTGATTGTTCCCTTCGGGGACGGGTGCTTTGCCTCCTTCTCCTGCATTTCCTGCAAACTGGAAGCATCGGTTCGTTTCAATTTCCGGGGTTGGGTGTGAGAACGTGTGGTTATTTTTATTTTCTGATACCTGACGATTTTCTCCTTCTTTTTCCTGAGGAAATTCAGGTGAGAACAGACAATGGCAGACGGCAGGTGGATGGAGACCCGTCTATTAACCCCTCCCCCTGCAGGAGTTGCTGAAGTCAAGTGCTGCCCCTGGTTTTCTCCAGGGCGGATCTGCCTCACCCTGCGGGGACTGCGGCCTCGGTGATCCCACCTGAAGTTTGTCCCGCCACAATTCCGGAGCCCCTGGCCTCGTCGCGGGGTCACATGGTGTCTGCGATCCAGTTCCGGTTGGAGAGGAAGCCCCAAACGGTAATAAACTCAACACCGATTTCATTTTCCGGTAGAAAAGAATATTCCTGCAACTTCTCTCTTCTGTAAAAGGCATTTTTTTTCCTTTTGTCTGTAGCTTCTTTTACAATGCTGATTCTGCTTTCTCGTTCTTCCCTGCCTCTCAACCCTGAAAACCCGCAGAAGGGGACAGTTCGTGTGGACTGAGATCCCAAGTCTCTGCCTGGGCAGCAGCCCCACCCCTTCCTGCAAATCATTTACCGGGAAATTGGATTGGACTTTATCCAGAGTACCTTAATGTCCCTTGATGTGTCCTGTTTCACAACTGGACACATGTTCTTGCGTTTACAAGGAAGTCAGTAAACTGAACGGTACTTTTATGGAAATTTCGAATTTGCCTGTCATTGACACACTTTCCCTTGCACAAGGCTAAAACACAAATACGTTCTTCATTTAAAAATAAAGAACGATCCTATTTAAAGTTAGTAAAAAGTGACCCTCTGTAGGCCTGCAGTCTAACCGGCATGGCCGTGAAGGGAAGCTGTCCCGGAGTGTGACGCGGGCTTGTATCCGTGGGCTCACGGGGTCCTCGACCACGGCCCCAGGGCCCGGACCAGATGCCGCCCACCTCCCCAGGTTCAGTCAGCAGGCAGCGTGGTGCCCAGAAACGGGGAATCAATCGTAAGACAACCACACCATCCAAGGCAGAAGTCAATCAAATGACATTTCTTTTCTGGACTCCTGCCGTGCTGTCATTGTCCCCTAACCCACAGGCTCCAGGGTCACGCCCCTGAGAATGGGGTCCTTTTCCTCCCCAAGCTGTGTCCCCGGCTCCGACCACGCATCCCGCCCCGGGGATCCCATCTCTGATCTCTGATGTCAGGCTGGAAGGTGTGGTGGCCACATGGGATGGGGTACTGTCCCCCAAAGTCATGTCCGCCTGAGCCTGTGAACGTGATAGGCTCTTTGCAGACACAATCACGTCACGATGAGGCCACACCCGCCTGGGGTGGGTCCTCACGCATGGTGACTGGTGTCCTCTGAGAGGGAGGGAAGTCAACACACACGTGAAAGATGAAGCCACGTGAGGATGGAGGCAGAGACCGCAGGGCTGTGGCCACAGGTCCAGGACCATCGCAGGAACCGGAGGGGCCGGGAAGGACTCTCCCGTGGAGCTTCCGAGGGGCTGTGGCCCTTCAGACCCCTTGTGTTTGCCCCCTGGTCTCCAGACTGGGAAGAGCGCCCTCCCAGGCTCTCTCTGCAATGGCAGGACACTCCAGGAGGCACCAATGACCGCTCTGGGGTGAAGCGCAGGGAGGGAGGTGAAGGGAGGCCGGGCTCCCTGGGGCTGCGTGCACATCACACACCCCCACCCCACCCCAATAAGGACAGCCGATGGCTCTTCTGAGCTACTGTGTAAAAGATCCACATCAAAATGTGAAAGAAAGTGTAACTTTTTATTTCCAAGTAGAGTTCACACGTACAAGCCCGATCCGCTCACTCGTCCTCCCCTCCCCCGCTCCCACCCGGCAGAGGCTTGGCCTGGGGAGGGGGCAAATCCATTCAATAACTCAGAAAATAATTCAAAAGCTTTTAAAAGGATGAAAGTTAAAGGTGTAAGACTTTTTGTATTTTGGTTTTTAGGCCAAGTAAAAACTGCGCTCGCGTGAAAGCGGCCGAGAAAAGCCTCACACACAGGCAGCCATGGCACCCCATGTCGCCCAGTAACACGGACACCGGACACCGGCCTGGGGCCTCCTGGGGCCTCCTGGGCGGGGGGGGGGGGGGGGGTGGGGGTGGGGGGGGGTGGGGTGGGGGCGGGACTTACAGGAAGCTGGCCCGGCTCTTTGAGGTTAACTTCTCGGTTTCTTCAGTCCTCAACAAAGACCTCATCACGCCTTTCTCCTCGGCAAATTGTTCACTTAAGAAGAATTTGCAAATGAAAAGGCAGAAAAGAAAAGAGCAGTGAAAAGTGTCTCTTAACCTTCCTTTGAAGGAGAGATCTTTCCAATGTCACCTACCAGACCCCAAAATCTGCCTCCGGGACGCAGTCCTTCCGCGGTGTGACCGAAAGGCGCAGGCCGCAGCGTGCGGTAACCTGGAACATGCATTTCCTAATGACCTACGGTTTGGGGTTGAATTAAATATTGAAGCAAGCTCCAGAAATACCTGCAAGGAAACACACCAGCAATATCATATCGATTGTGTTAGACTGTTTAATAATTAATCCGCTCACCTCGGGTCTGAATGTCGTCCTGTTTCTCCCTCGGCTCCACAAGCACCTGCGGAGGGGCTGCGGCTCGCGGGCCTCGTGTGCTGTTGGAGGAGGTTGAAGACACTGACCGGCTGTGTCTCCATCTCATGCCAACCAAGGCAAGACGCCTTAAGCACACTCCTTCTTAGGGCAAAAGGGACTCCATTTGTTCTCTCCTCAGTGGGACACCCATCCCAGGATCATTCTAGAGTCTGTCAGGTCAAGCCTCGCAGGATCGCTACGTGAATATCTAGAAGGGCACTGGTGAGATTGGGGCTGACCTCGGAGGTCTTGCCAGTGTTTGAACATCATTCGAGGGCCGTGAGCTCAGCTCGGAGGCCATTTGTATGATAACACCCCCTCCCCGCCCCCCCCCCCCCCCCCCCCCCCGCCCAGCGCAGCCCCCACGAGTGCTCAACCAGAAATGCTGGCTTGTCTGCGTGTTTCTGCCTCTTCAGAGACGCCCACGCGGAACATCACCCTGAGTGTGAACCCAAAGCCATCGGCGGGGCAGATGAGGCCCATGGCGCCCGCTCACCCGCCCTGAGCTCCTGACCGAGGCTCCCACGGGGCCCCATCAAGTTACCCACTCAGCAGCCGCTTTGGCAAAAACAACCTTGGGGAAAGTGTTTGCCAACAGGAAGAACTCCGGGTCACCTGCTGGGTGTTTGGTCTTGTCTCCACCATTGGCAAGGAGATGAGGACTTCCTCATTCCATCCGGGGGCGGGCAGGACCGCTGTCCTTTCCTGCTTCTCTGTTGGGTGTCAGAGCAAACCCAGCAGCAGGGCGCCTCCGCCTCAGGAGGGACCAGGCGGCCCCCCGCTGTGGCTCCCAGGGGGATTCCGCACACTCAGCACAGGTGCGGGGCCTGGGGGGGGCCGGTACCCCCTCGAGGGGGGATTAGGCTAATCCAGTGCTGGGAAAGGGTGACAGGGGATACGGGGTGCTGAGGGGGGCCGTGAGGGCCTCACGAGGAGCGGCGTCCTTGAGGAACGGAGGAGGGCCAAGGGGCACACTACCCTCCGCTCTGGGTCCACGTCTCCAGATGCCCGAGCTGCAGGATTACGTGGCACCCAGTGCCTGGTGCATCGGGGCTCAGCAGGTGGAACAAGGAGCACAGCGGGCATCAGGCAGGAAACGCAGGGAAGCCACGCTTCATGCTTCACCCCTCTCCCTTGTTCATCCGTCTGTCCTCGCATCCACCCAGCGAGTCTCTCTCAGGCGATGGGCCAGAGGTGAGCGCTGGGTCAGCCCCAGGGCCGGGGAAGCACATGTCATCGAGGCCCCTAGAGTAGCCCCTTATCGTCTGGTGCCCACCGTCCTCGAGGTCTGCCGGAGCCCCTCGGAAACAGCACGGACACTTCCAGTTCTGTGGCAGCCCCGTTGTCTGCAACGGAAGAGAACCCAAGACGCAGGCGGTGTGTGAAGCTCGCCGGGTCTGGGATCGGAGCAGCGACGGACTGGCCACGGGTCTGGGATCGGAGCAGTGACGGACTGGCCATGGAACCTCTGAGCTCCTCCACACTGCCGCCATCCTGGGAGAGGTGTGTGGGGGCCAGCAAGGTGCGCTCTGTGGGCAGCCGTCCTCTGCTCCAGTCTGTGGCACTCTGGGCTGGAGGGGAGGTTGCCACCACCGTGGACACCCAGCAGCCCCGGCAAAACCCCGTGGTCGCCGCCTCCCTCCCCCCCAACCCACCTCACGGAGAAAATGAGCGATGTGGCCATGGGGCTCCATCCAGCTGGCGACCCAGGCAGGTCATGCTGTCCGTGCCTTGGGGCCACGCCCACCCTTGCACCACCCCCTCCCCACAAACAGACCACATATCAAGCTCATTAATGAGAAACTTTCTTACATGAAGCAGAAATTTGACGTGATTTCTCCTGGGTCGTGTGTCCTCTCACTCGTCGCTGACAAAGTCCCGTCCCAAGTGCCCCGAACTCTCCCTTGGTTGTGAAACATTGACCTCTGTGCCCATCTTCTACACCCCATCCAGCCAAACGAAGTCCCACTGACTCCTTGTGACCGTCCATTGTGCCTCAAGACTGTCCCTCAGGTCGAGCCCACAGCAAGATTATGGGGAATATTTAGGGGTGCCCGGTGGCTCTGTTGGTTGGGCATCTGACTCTTGATTTCGGCTCAGGTCACGATCTCACGGTTTGTGGGATAGAGCCCTGCGTTGGACTCTGTGCTGACAGCTCAGAGCCTGCTTGGGACTCTCTTCCCCTCTCTCTCTGCTCCTCCCCCACTGGCACACTCTCTCTCTCTCTCAAAATAAATAAACACACGTTAAAAAAATATTATGAGGAATATGTCAAGTAGCGAAAGCAAGCAAGAAAGCAAAAACTCCCAAGGTAGAGTACTTACTGCTAAGGAAAGAGTTTCTCCGTAATGTCATCAGGTCACAGTCTCTAGACTGCTGAGACTCTTCCCACAGTCTTGCCTCAGTCTCCCCATTTAAAAGAAGAAGAGTGGGGCTGATAACCTCTAGTTCTATCTGGATCCGGAGCAGCCAGGGTCCCACATGGGAGAAACACCACTCACACGGAGAGACACGCAGAGGCCACGTCTTCCCAAACTGCACCGTGGGGCCACTTGAGGATTCATGTTAGAATAACCAATGCTCAGTCACCTGGAAAGATGTGCCAGGTCCCAAGAGGGTGGCGGGGGGCTGCCCCATTCAGTGGAGTGCAGAGCCTTGATTTTCAACTAAGCATTTAACTCTTTGCTCAGCACGGGTGAGCCTCTGAGGGTTCACGGTCTCTACTCAGAGTTGAACGCCTTTCCCCCTTTTCCTTCTACCTAAGTCACATGCTGGACAGCAGAGCTCCCCGCATTTTGTGGTCGTTTTCTTGTTTGTCTGGGGCTGAAATTTGGGAGAAATGGCTGGTTTAGAGCTTCGCAGTGGGGAACAGACCTGCTCTGGGCAACGTCAGAGCCCCATGCCTGGCAAATAAATCAGAAGGTGTTTCTCTAAAAGCTTTGAAATTTGAAGGACAATTCAAGATAAAACTCAGAGAAAAAGCAGTAACTCCTCGAATTACCTTTGGTCAACATGCCGAGCACTTCAGAGTGGCCACTCAGGTCTTATGAGGAAGGAGTGAGTGGCCCTCGGAGGGGAGTGGGGTGTTAGTTTTCCCACTTGGTGCAAGAGAAGTGGAAAGCCAGCGAGGCGGGGTGATACGTGCGGGGGACCCTATGGGTCCCAAGCTGGAGTCGGGATTTGATCGCAAGCTCCCCGAGCCCTGTCCACAGAGGCCCCCGGACGTCGGTGTCGGTGTCACGAGATGCGACTCCCCAGGACTCAACCTGCCACACGGCACTCTTGCCAACCCGTCTCTGAGCGCTGGTCAGGCGGACGGGGTCTGGCAGCAGCTATTGGCATCTTGCCGTCAGAACCTGAAACGACCCCCAGCGTCACGACACCAGCCCTTGGAGTTTGCTGTCAGCAGCCTCTTCCCCCGTAAAACCCTGCCTCCTGCTGAAACATCAGACCTTGTCAGGTACTTAAGGAGGCACGCCTATCGCAAAAGGAGAATCAGAAGAGTAGAAATGGACACAAAAACTATTGCAAACACCCTCCTTGGTAGTCATGCCTTACTCATAAACGTACCTCATCAGCACTTAGACCACAAATTTTGTACTATAAGTGGAATTTCTAAAAGAGTCTAACTTACATTTTCTTACTTCAACCAGCTCTTTATGAATAATGCATCACTTACCGATGCTTATCAAGTCTGACTTGGAAAATGAGAGAGTAAATTTAGTCAAATGAAAGGAAAGGAAAAACTCTAAATCAGTCCAGTATTCAAGATCTCCAATAACAGCAAAATATGGCAAGCACTTAAAAAAAAGAACTGACCAAGGAAAAGTCCTCTCCCGGTCACCTAGTACACGTAGAAGGACATGCCACCATTTATATAGAACTGCACCCAGTGACATTGGTTTGCTGTGTATGAAATGTCCCCTTATCCTCGGTCCTGGCCGACCCCAGGTACTCTCAGGCCCCCTACGCTCTCTTGAGCCGTCTGGTAAAATTCTGTAAGAGACAGCAGGGGGCTTTGAAGAGTCTGGCAGGGCTGCTTTAGACATTAAAGATCTGCAAAGACCCAGACCTTATGCGGGAAACACGAGAGCCCAGCTCCGCCTCTCTGCCAGGAGACGGCACGGGGCGAGGCCACTGGCAGGTCCAGCCTAGTCACTCGGGAAGGAGGGGATGTGGACCAGCATCGGAAGATAGGGACAGGGGTGAAGAACAAAGAGGAAGGAGACGCCAGGCAGCACCAGCGTGTGCCCATTGGGAGCCACCTGCCCTCCCTGCCAGCAGAGAGGAGAGCCATCTGAATCACAAACGCTGGGTCCTTCCACGGAGGACGCAGAGAGCTGGGGCCCAGGATGCGCCCCCGTGGCTGGAGGGGAAGAGAGAAAAAGAGAAAACCAAAAGGAACAATGGAAGGAGGGAGGGAAGGGAAGTTTCAAACGAAAGTGTTTACATTCATGTCAATTCTCTTACGTGGAACCAGTTCAAATTGTTTATGTTTAACCATACTCAACTCCATTTTTACAAACGTGGCCGGGGTCACGTGTCCAAGAAGCCAGCTGACAAATGTGCGCCATACAAGTCTCTTACTTTCAGTGTTCCAGGAAAAAAGGATCTTTTTGTTAATATAAAGAAAACGGCCTAACAAAGTTGGGCATCTTGTGAGTAGTGACCAAACACAGCCAAATAGTTTCCCATATCGTGCTCCTGTGAGAAAACCAAAAAGCTGGATGTCAGTCTGTGAAAACAGGAGGTTCTGGCAGCAGAGTGGGAAACGTCTGATTCTGTATTTGCCACCTTTTCCTTTGCAAAGCCGCCCTGTGATCACCAGGACCTTAGACATGGTGTGATCTCAGTGTGTCATGGGCTAGAATCATTTACAGATATTTACTGCCGTTCTGTGTGTGCAAAACACTATTCTTTTCCCAGATGCCATTGCTACGCCCTTCATACACGCCAGATAAGTACTTTCTAATCTACTTCCTCAGACTTTCCTCACGAGAACCCCGTGAAAGATGTACGTATTCTCACGTCAACACGGGAAAACTCAAGGTTGCGGGTGGGTTTTATCAAAGTCAACTTAGCAACCTGGAGAGGATACAAAACTGTCAGACCCCCTTAAACAGCCGCCAACTAGGGGAGCCTGGGGGGCTCAGTGGGTTGAGCGACTGACTGCGTCTCAGGTCACCATCTCGCGGTTTGTGAGTTCGAGCCCCACGTCGGGCTCTGTGCTAACAGCTCAGAGCCCGGAGCCTGCTTCAGATTCTGTGTCTCCCTCTCTCTCTGCCCCTCCCCAGCTCACGCTTTTTGTCTCTCTGTCTCTCAATAATAAATAAACGTTAAAACAAAACAAAACAAAAACAGCCGCCATCTGACCGGCCTCTCCGCGGCTCCGAGCAGGCAGATCCCTGCACACTCCTCGTGCACGAACGCACCAGCGAAGCAGAGGAAGCCAGCCTGTGCCAGGCCCCGGCCCCAGCTGTGTGCACCCAGCGGCCCGAGCCCCGTGTCTCCCCGTGCAGGCCTCCCAGGCTTGTCTCTCAGGCGCCGCGAGATTGTTCCTGTGACGGGACTTAATAAGCCCCGTGTAAACTCGAGCGAGGCATGCTTGTGGCTCTCAAGGTCTGAACTTGAGTGCATAGGGGAGCATCCCTGTACTGTACCAACTCCCAGGGGAAAGTTAATAGATTTATTTTAAACATGTTCCTGAAATCAAAGAGGTATTCCACACTTGTTCTAGTAAATTATTCTCAGAAGACCCAAGAATCAATGGCTGGGGAAATAGCTTCTTTGTTTCGGCACAAGTGCCACGTTTGGGGACACACATGTGAATCAATGTATTTGTTGATTCGATAAGAGAACAGCATTATGCTTTTCTTTGTTGGGGCCCAAATTACGCACTCATTTTCTGCTTCTACCAACACCTGCTGTATGTCAGAGGGTCTGCTGTGGCCCCGGGCCCCACAGCAGGCTGGGGACCGGAGACAGCTCTCCCCTGGCTTCTCCCTGAGACTGTGGGGTTCCCACAAAGGGAAAGCCTTCCCTGAGGGGGCGCTCCCCCCACCCCACCTCCCTCCCTGCTTCAGACGGGAGGCCTTTTAGCACCGGGACAAGCAGGCCCTGTGCTGTTAGGAAAAAACAGGGCTTCTGCCCAGGTAGTGAGTGACAAAGGCCAAAGTCATGACTCTGACCAGGAGACACAGCGGGAGCAGGGGAAGGACAGGGGACAGGCCTTAGGTTTGGAGGGGAGTCTGCCTGCCAGTAACCTAGACAGATAAGATGGCTCAACCCACGTGCCTGCTTGCCTCACACTGAGGGCACTCCCAGGGGACGGACGCTATGCCGCACCAGGAAAGTCCCAGGAAGCCAGGCCAACTGGCCCCCCAGGGTTCCAACCCCCGTGACCCTCAGTCCTGGAGTCAGAGCCCCAGGGCTCTGGACTCACTGCACCCGCAAGAACCTGTGGTCAACCACAGTCCCTCCTCCCTGCGTCCTACTGGGCCATCCCTCCAATGGCGGGGCAGTGACTTCCAGTCCCCACCTGTTGGCTGAGATTGCCAGTGCTGCCCCGCTGGGGTCAGCCCCAGACCCTGCTGCTGTTCAAGTAGTGACAGCAGTAAGCGCTTCTTGGAATGTGCATTAGTGGGGCTCCAACACCCACCAAACCTCACTATTGACCTATCGGAGCCGGCGTGATCGGAGTTCCCAGGCTTGTGTGTGGAGATCTGATCTCCGTGTTGAATAATTTAGGACTCTGGCAAGCAACTTCAGACGTTCCATTTGCCAACGTCGGGGTGCTGAGTTTTTGAGTTTTTTTCTCTGAAACTTTGGTTTGAAAGAATAAAGTTAAAAGGGATAAGCTTTCAGGCTGTCTTCTCCCCTCCATTAATGGGTTTCCTTCAGGTGGCTTGATGGAAATGGCTCGGAGTTGGTGGATGTAAAGTTGAAATTTGATACATGTTGCCATATTGGAAAGAAAGACAAAGAGACGAAGGGAGAGAGAAGGGGGGGGGAGGGAAGAAAACACCCGCACAGAGCTTTGTGTTATATATTATGTGCACACGGAATTGCCCCACAGCACAGGACAGAAATATGGAGTTATTGGGGCCCTGGGTAGGACCGATTCACTAGCTGAGACAATGTATGTCACACTTGGAAACAAGTGAAAACATGACGTGACTTGTATTTAACTGACATTTTGTCTGAAAGTGACCACATGTGTGACAGAGGAAAAAGAGGCAACACTGAGGAGTGCTTATAATCTGTCCTCTCTTTTATCCCTGCCCCCCACCCCTTACATCCTGGACCCCACCCTGAGCCTGCCCCCACCCCTGCTGTCTCCGCCCACCTCTCGGACAGCCCCTTGCCCCCACCCCTGCCCCCCACTTCTGCTCCCATCCCGGGCATCCCACATACACCCACCCCGTGTCCTGGCCCCCCCACCCCTTCCCCCACCCCTGCCGTCCCCTCCACATCCCAGACAGCCACCTGCCCCCACCCCTGCCACCCCCCCCCCCCACTTTCTGGACAACCCCTTGCCCCCACCCCTGTTCCCAACCCAGCTGTCCCACACCCACCCCCCCATGTCCCAGCCCCCTTGCTCCCCCCGCTGTCCCCTACCCACATCTGCACAGCCCCCTGCCCCCACCCCTGAAATCTCCTCCCACTGCCCCCACCCCTGCCCAGCCCCGGGAGCAGCACAGGACACTCCGGAGAAGGCTCTGTGCTGGAGTGGTGTCTCCATATTTCGGAGCAGCACCTGTGTCCAATGCCATCGCCACTGTCCTGAAATGAGACTCACACGTGATGTGAGCCACCTGTACACACGACTTTTTAGAAATCTACGTGGTCCCCAAATTGCTACTCAAAGAAATATACAAGAGAAAACAAGAGTCATTGAAAATAAAAGAATACAAGGCTGCCTGGGCAGCTCAGTCGGTTGAGTGTCTGACTTCGCTCAGGTCCTGATCTCACGGTTTGTGAGTTTGAGCCCCGAGCCAGCACAGAGCCTGCTTCGGATCCTCTGTGTCCCCCTCTCTCTACCCCTCCCACTCACACTCTCTGTCTCTCAAAAATAAAACTAAAAAAAAATTTTAAATAAAAGAATACACATTTAAATATGTAAATTCTCAGACATGATTACAGTAGGAAACATAATAAACCAGTCAGATGCTCAGACTTTGCTATATTAGTCTTGCTTTTTAAAAGTAAGTTCAGAAGCAACATCATACAGCTCAGGGGAAATGACAAACTGCAGTGATAATTGTCACCAGTGTCCATAATTCTTGGCGATGTTACATGTGCCGCCTTGACCATAATTTTGCTGGAGGCTTCTGCTGGGCCTCTGACGTGGGCGTGCTGCAGTGAAGGGAAGCAGCCCACATGCCACTTGGGTCCCTGAGTGCCCTCCTACCTCGGAGATCACCGTGAGCTGGGGTTTCTCAGCCTCAACACTATTGGTATTTCGGACCGGGTAATGTTTTGCTGTGGGGGCTGCACTGTGCATCTTAGGGCATTTGGGGGCACACCCCAAGCCAGGAACGCCCTCTCCCCAGTCACGAGGATTGGAAATGTCTCCAGGTATTGTCAGATGTCCCCTGGCAGAGAGACAGGGCCCCAGGTGACAACCACTGACGACGTGAGCTACATACTGTCCTCTCGAGGTCTCTGCTTAATGCATTTAGTGATTTTCTAAAACAGGATATGCCAGCAGGAGCCTGACTTCCCGCAGAGAACAGAGCCTGATATTGTCCTAGTGAGAATGTGAAAGTTTTCAAGAAATCTGACCCAGGAAAACCGCTTACGTTTCTTCCTTTATTCCAGTTAAGCTCGGTCATTGTTTTGTGTATGAGTTTAGCCAATATTACTTTACCTATTAGCTATTCTGTATGGTTTTTTCTTCCCCCAACCCAGGAGCACCTTTGAAAAGTAATCACACCATACGTATGCCTTTTTGAAGCTTGGAGGACGCTCAAAATCAGGTTTGATCAATACCATCATAATGAAGATTAAAGTGTGATTTTTGGTTCCTTAAGAAACTATTACAACAATTTATCATAGCTGGTCAGGTAGTCAATATAAACAAAACTCACTGAAGAAAAATAATCACTAGCTTATGTAATACAAATTTAATTGATTTACTTCTATTATTAAAAAACTAATGGATAATTTGTCAGAGTTAAATATTTATAGCTCCAATTTAAAAATTTGATCTCTACTTTTTGTACCCTAAAACTAAGCCAGTGGATGTACTTAATGCTGTCTCAGATTATACCAGAATGACACCACATATCAGCTGGTAAAATATGTTTCTAGGCTTGCATTTTTCTTTTCTTTTCTTGTTAATGTTTATTTATTTTTGAGAGACAGAAAAAGACAGAGCGTGAATTGGGGAGGGGCAGAGAGAGAGGGAGACAGAATCCGAAGCAGGCTCCAGGCCCTGAGCGGTCAGCACAGAGCCTGATGCGGGGCTCGAACTCACAGATTGTGAGATCATGACCTGAACTGAAGTCGGACGCTGAACCAAGTCACCCAGGCACCCACCCCACTGCTTTGGAATTTTAAACTTAATTCGTATCTATACATCTTTCTAGTTTATTCAAAAATACCTTACACTAACTCAATTTGTAAATTAAGTAGGAATTTAATTATGCAAAGTTGAAGCTGCATTAAAGGAGAGGCTGGTGAAGGGTTATTTATGAAGTCCCTTCCACAGGGACATTGCATAGACATTTCTCACATGCATAGGCATTTCTCACAGCCACCTTATCTTTACGTATTTCCCCCACTTTACAGGAAGGAAGCTGTGGCTCAAGGAAGCAAAGTAACTCGCCCCCCAACCCACAGACAACATCTACAACAAACCAAGGGACAAGGTCTTTCGCCAACCTGCAAAATGTGAGCAGATGAAAATAAATCCCCAACAGCTAGAAAACTCACAAGGTATCACTATCTGCATTTCAAACAACGAGGGAAGGAAGTGGGACACTGATGGCCTTGAACACAGGCCCAAAGTGGCCGTGGTCCTGACCTAGAGGCCCAGCGAGGCAGACGGCAGAAGTCCAGAGTGGCATGGGACCTGCGCATTCTAGTTCTGGGGCCCCTGAGAGGTGATGTCGCTGGATCTGGACGCCAGGTCTGAGCCACTAAGCAGTGCCCTCCCCGAGCCAAGCTCTGCGCTGAGGCAGGAGAGGATTCAAAGGACAGGGACACGGGGCAAAGGAAAGGACGTCCAGTGGGAGAAAGGAGAGGAGGCCAAGAGGCCACACACAGCGGTCAGGGGTTCACTTCATGAGCACAAGACAATCAATAGCAGACAGACCTTCCTGCCGACAAATCAGATAACCTAGATGAGCTCAGCCCTAGAAAAACAAACTACTGAAAATGACTCAAGAAGGGACAGAACATCTGAATATACTTAGGACAGTTAAAGAGATTTACTTAGTCATTAAAACCTTTTCTGCAAAGAAAGGCTCAGGCTCAAATGGCTTCGCTGGTGAGTTCAACCAAACGTCTAAAGACGAATCAATACCAGACCTTCACAAACTCTTCCTAAAAAAACAGAGAGAGACACTTCCTAACTCCTTCCATGAAGCCAATATGACTCTGACACCAAAGCCAGCTAAGGCTGTGATCACACGAAAACTACAAACCAGAGGCGTATCGATCCTTATGCAAGAATCCTCAACTAAATACCAGCGAACCAAACCCAGCAACGTACAGGAAGGATCATGTACCGTGACGAGTGGGGCATATGCCAAGAATGTAGAGTGATTCAATGTACAAAAATCAATGTAATACAGCACTTTATTTTTTAAGACTTTTTTTTAAGTTTATTCATTTATTTAAAGAGTGGGGGAGGAGCAGAGAAAGAGAATTCTAAGCAGGTTCCGCACTGTCAGTGCAGAGCCTGATGCAGGGCTTAAATTCACCAACTGTGAGATCATGACCTGAAGTCAAGAGTTGGACCCTCAACAGACTGAGCCCCCCGGGCATTGTCATACGGCACTGTAATATGGTAAAAGACAAAAACCACATGGCCATCTTAATTGACACAGAAAAGGCATTTGACCAAATCCTTTCATGATGGAAGGAAGGAAGGAAGGGGGAGGGAGAGAAGGGAAAGACGAGACAAGACAAGACAAGACAAGACAAGACAAGGCAAGACAAGGCAAGAAAAGAAAAGAGAAACAAACCAGGAATAGAAGGCAACTGCCTCTACTTGACAAAGGTCCCTGTGAAAACCTGCAGCTGACATCACCCCTGCTGGTGAAAGTCTGTCCTCTGTCCCCTGAGAGCAGAACAGGCAAGGACACTCTTGCCACTTGTGTTCAACCTCGTACCATATCTTCTAGCACAGTAGTTGGCGGGTGTGTGTGCGCGCGCGCGTGCGCGCACACACACACACACACACACACACACACACACACACACACACAAGAGGTATCCATGTCGGAAAAGAGGAAGTAAAATTAACTCTCTCTGAAGTTTCTGAGGAACGACCCACATGGAGACAGGTGGATCACCATGCAGGATTGATCATTATTGAAGGCAGCTGATGGCTATCTTTTTCTCTAATTTTACATACGTTTAAAATTTTATATAATAAAGATTTTTTTTTTAAATCTCAACTGTCAGGGCGCCTGGGTGGCTCAGTCAGTTAAGCATCTGACTCTCGGTTTTGGCTCAGGCCATGATCTCACGGTTGCATGGGTTCGAGCCCCGCGTCGGGCTCTGAACGGACACGGCGGATTCTCTCTTTCTTCCTCTTTCTCTGCCCCTCCCCTGATCACACTGACTCTGTCTCTCTCAAAATAAATCAATAAACTTAAAAAAAATCATAACCGTCATTACCATTGAAAGATATTTTTAAGCAATGAGGAATATTCCTAGGAAGTTCAGGTGTTTATAAATCAGAGGGGGGGGAGGATATTTGAAAAGGACACTTTTCCATTCTTCCTGAGGTAGTCGCAGGTGAGAGTTCCATCATGAGGGTCTGAGGCTACTGAATAACTACACGAGTCAGAATCCAAGACTTCTCATTCACTCCGAATCTGTCACAAGGAATCTTGTGGATACATTTATTGCTTTTGTTTTATTAAGAGAAAGCTCAGTAGTTCACACAGCAAACACGTTTGTAAAGATCAGTGTTACTTACACGTTTTCCCAAGTCACTGTCTCTCAGGAGACAGATTCTTCCCTCTACTTCTTATCTAACTAACCTGCAATTAACAGAATTGACTTTTTAGAACTTGGCTCACCATCCTCAGGACAGCTTCCTGGGTCCTTCCAGGCCAGGGTGACACACGGGACACTGCATTCTCCTTTGGAAACTTTAACACAGGTTTTCACGGCATCTTTGTTTTGAAGATTAGGTGGCTGCTGTCATCTCCCCACTGGGCCACTTGATGAGCCCAGGGGCTGTGTGTGTCCTTACCTGATGTCAGCCCCAGGCCCCGGTGCAACGTCTGGCACACAGGGGTTCTGCATACGTGGTTGTCGAATGAATAAATGTGAGGACAGACGAACATATGGATAAACGAATTGATGCTGTTAGTTACCAGTGCCTGGTCATTATTTTAGACTTTATACTATAAAAACTTGGAATTTCACCTTTTTGCAATAGCTTTTCAGTATCTTTATCAAGAACATCAGATTCAGACATTTAAACATACTGCTTTGCTTTTACACCCATCTGTTTGTCGTCCTTATTCAGAATATGCCATAGGCTTTATCTTACCGATCTTTATCAGAGTAGAATTGCATTCAACAAAACTATCATCAGTTCCTGTTTTATATCATCGTAAAATTTGTGTATTTATTTATCTATTGAATTGGTTCCTTACAAAAAGAAGCTTATTGGGACATTTGACAGAACCTTAAAAGAAAAACATTTTCATTTGTTGTATTTATTTTATTAAATTGATTTGAATTTAAGAGTTCTGTCTTGGGGGCGCCTGGGTGGCGCAGTCGGTTAAGCGTCCGACTTCAGCCAGGTCACGATCTCGCGGTCTGTGAGTTCGAGCCCCGCGTCAGGCTCTGGGCTGATGGCTCGGAGCCTGGAGCCTGTTTCCGATTCTGTGTCTCCCTCTCTCTCTGCCCCTCCCCCGTTCATGCTCTGTCTCTCTCTGTCCCAAAAATAAATAAAAAATGTTGAAAAAAAAAATTTAAAAAAAAAAAAAAAGAGTTCTGTCTCAGAAAACCTCAAGTTTCACCTCATCTATAGCATAAGGGTAAATTTACCAGAAAAAGTAAGAAGTTGTCCTGTCATTATGTAAGTGAGTACCAAAAGAGTAAAAATGCTTCATGATTAATGCATGTAGCTCTTAACATTCTAGCCATCTGTGCTTTATGTGGTCTGCCGGTTTGTTAATAATGCATTACTATTTGTTTCTATCCCAAATAAGTTGCGTGACAGGAAAAGACACCAAGTTTTTTTAAGACACCAAAATTTTAACCCACTTCATGAAATCTGAATTTCATGTCAGGTGTGGATAAACCTCCCCTCCCCTCTTCTTCTCTCCCACCCCCTCCCACCCCTTCCCAAACCAACCCAAGCCAACCCAACCCACCTGATCCAATCCCATCTCTGTCCCAGTCCATCTCTGTCCCATCCCAAACCACTCTTGGGCCATGTCAGCCAATACTGTTTTCCAGTGTACCTATTTCACCATGTTATTCATTTATTACCTTACAATCCTTTAATTTCCTTGTTCTGTCCTGGCCACAAGCCCTGTATTCAGAGTAGATAGTGTGAATACACTCTGGCCCATCTGATGCTGACATTATAGCTGCTGTCCATGTCAATAGCTGGGTGCTAAACATTTTGAATTTCTCTCCAGCTATATGACTTGGTACATGTTTCCCCTAAAGGGTTCCTGTGCTGTGGGGAGGAGTGGAAACTTTATTTCCCCGAGCCTGGTGGCAGGAAGTGAGGCAGAGAACTCTTTCCCGTCACTCCCTGCTGGAATGAGCAAACATGCAGGTTGGAGTCGTCAGAATCCAGAGCCTCTCTCTGGAATGAAGTGTGGTGTGCATGCACGATAGGTGTGCACACACGATTGATAGATGTGCACACACGACTGATAGGTGCGCACACATGATAGGCGTGTGCACACGATTAATAGGTGTGCACACATGATAGGTGCACACACACGATAGATGTGCACACATGATAGGCGTGTGCACATGATAGGTGTGCACACACGACTGATAGGTGCACACACGAGTGATAAGCGTGCACACATGATAGGTGTGCACACACATGATAGGTGTGCACACACAATAGGTCTGCACACAGCGTCTATTGTGGTGGCCCCATCTTCTAAAGACACCCCCCCACCCCCATAAGACCCTGCAGTCCAGGGGCAGAAGTGATCTTCCGGTTGGGAAGTACCCGTGGGTGTGGGTCCCCTGACACTGTAGCATGAACTCCTTCCATGGTTGGTGCTCTGGGGTAATGGAAAATGAAAATATGGAAATAAGATTAGCTTCTGACCCGAGGGACCTACAGTTTAGTTTGGGAACCAAGGATAATGCATAGAATCACACTGTCCAGGGTCAAACAGAATACGGTGAAATAACAACAAACACACAACGGCACCGCTACAAGAGCTTCGCACATGTTAAGACAGGAACCCGTAAGCAGTCCATGAGGCAGGGATCGTCATTTCCCTGTTTCACAGACGAGACCCAGGGAGCTCACACAACCCTCCACGGTCTTGAGTTAGCAAGCGGCAGACCGGGATTTGAATCCAGCAGTCTGGCTCCGGCGTTAATTTTTACACTGTGAAAGCCATGGCTGTTTCCTGGAGAGACAGCCAGTGATGACCTCCCCCAGGGCTCTCGGCAGGAATCGTTCCATCTCGAGGGGTGAAGGAGAGCCATTGCCATAGGCTCACAGAATCGGGGGCGGCTGCAAGGCCAGGCTCAGAAGGTGGCCGCGCAGACCAGACACAGGGAGCTGGGTGACCCACCACAGGCAGGCCTGGAGTAGCAGTGACCCCTTCTACAAACACTTCCTCTGCCTTTGGGCTGCTTGTTCAAGGAGAAAAGTCATAGAGATGGTTGAATACCACCCCCGGCTGCACTGGGGAGCAGAGAGAGGAAAGGCTACCTCCTGATCTCCTGTGGTCAGAGATCCCATTGTGCTCAGCGCACGCTGAGTGGTCCCCCCACACCGGAGCTGGGGGAAACGCAGTAGAGAATGACGTCGCACCTCACAAGTGCTGGGAACTGTCTCGCGTCCAAGACCTCGCTAGGTGGGATGTCCCAAGGCGGGGACAGGGCTGGTGGGAAGCGGGCGGCGTAGCCCCAAACTGGCCGCATGCCCTACGGTGGGCTCTCTAGGGAGACATGTGGGCTGGGCCTCTGCAGACAGGGGGAGGCAGAGCGGGGCAGGGGGAGGAGGCCTAGAGAACACCAGGAGACCTGTTGTTCCAGCAGGCCTTTCGTCCCAGCTCCCACGTGCCCAGCTCGTTACTGTCCAGGCACTGCCGCTGCCAGAACTAGAGGGATGCACTTTGCTAAAGGATGTCACAGAAGCCATGCAGAGAGTGGCGCACGACCAAGTACCTGTGAAGCCACCGCCAGGGAGAAAACACAGGGGGTGCCACGGCGCCTGCGTCAGGTCCCTGCTGCCGTGAGACATGTTATCCCAGACACAGACGCCCAAACAGCACACACTTACCTCCCGGTGTCTGTGGGCCAGGGGTCCGAGGACAGTTAGCAGAGGCCTCTGCTCAGGGTCTCAGGACCTTGACATCAAGGTGTGGCGGGGGCGGGGCTCCCGCTGAGGCTCAGAGCTGCCTTCCACATTCGCCACTGGCTGCTGGACTTGGTCCCTTGCGGTTGAGGGACCGAGCTCCCTGTTTGTTGCACCTGCCGGCCGGGGACTGTTGTCAGGTGCGGGGGCGCCTGCTGTCCCCTGCCATGTGGCACTTGTGGCAACACGGCAGTCTGCCCCTTCAAGGCCAACAGGAGTGTCCCTGCTGCTTCCAATCTGTCTGACTTCTGCCCTTCATCCAGGCCCACCTGCAAAGTCTCCTTTTGAGTAACTTCCAGTCAACTGATTAGGGACCCTAATTACATCCGCAAAATCCCTTTGCGATATGACCGACATAGTCTCTGGAGAGAAAGCCCAGCGCCTGCGGGACTGCAGAGAGCACACGCAGCTTCTGCCTCCCACGACCCTGGAGAAAGGAGAAATACCTGAGGAGGGGAATGTTCCATCTGTGCTCTGCAAGGGGGGAGGGGGTTGCCCAGCGCCCAGGAGGGAGGGGAGGGTTCCAGGGGGTGGAGTCAGTAACAGCAGGAAAGGGTTACATACGTGGGGTCAGCCGAAGTGTGAAAGCCAGAGAGAACGAGATTGAAAAGTTGTGTTTCGGTCAATAAAAAGCAATGAGACGGGGCGCCTGGACACCTCAGTCAGTTAAGCTTCTGACTCTTGATTTCAGCTCAGGTCAGGATCTCACAGTCTGTGCGATTCAGCCCTGTGTTGGGCTCTGTGAGGACAGGGCGGAGCCTGCTTGGGATCCTCTCTCTCCCCGTCTCTCTGCCCCTCCCCTGCTCATGCGCATGTGCACGCATTCTCTCTCAAAAATACATAAACTTAAAAAAAAAGGCAATGAAATCAAATTAATATTTAATTGTGAATATGTCAACCATAAATTGGGTGATAGGATCAAATTCTTTATTGTAAAATTCACAAAAGTAAAACGACTCCATGCTTGTAATATAACAAACAATAAGGTTTATAAATAGACCCTCAGCAGCCACGTGAGACTCAGTTAGACCAAGACGCCACAGAGCTATTAGCAGTCCCTTTCTCTGCCATTAGGGACTCTGGGCGGTATTGATCCTCCTGCCGCGGCCATCAGGATGAGCCAAGGGAACACCCCTCTGTCCCCCATGAGCTGAGGTCCACACAGCCATCCCCAGCTCACAGCCATGGCAGGTGGGTGAGGAGGGGTGGGAAGAGAGGGTGAAGGAAGGGAAGGGGAGGCAGGGCAGAGACAGAAGACACACGTGTGATGAGGGACCTCTGGTCGCTGGGGTTCAAGAAGCCTCGGAGGTTCTGAGCCACCCTTGTTACAGGCCAGTAGTCCCCACAGCTGCATCTGGCCCTGGTCTGTCCTCACACAGTTCCCAAATCCTCAAGATAAACACAGCAAGAAGTCCTTTTTTTTTTTTTTTTTTTTTTTTTTTTTCCGTTTTTACTTTAGGTGGAATTCTGAACGACGGAGAATCAGAGCCCAAACGGGAGACACAGAAGCTAGTCCAGCAATCCCGCAGACATGACAGCAGGTTCCAGATCTGCTGAGACAGTGAAGGATGGGGTGTGGGTGACGTTCCCACCGAGACTCACGTGGGACCTAGCAGGTGAAGGAGTGTCTTTGTCACCAGTACAGAAGACGTTCTCCGCGACGTTGCCTTCCCCACCCGGCAAACGTCCCCCTGGAGCAGCTGAGAAAAAAGTGTTTTAAAGGGCGGAAACTAATGCAAGCGGTAGGTTCTATTGTGCATATTTCAGATCCGGGATGTGGAATTCGCGGCCTCACTTGATGACATTTTAATTAAGTTTCTAATTTTACCAGGGAGGGAGCAAAAATAATCTATTGGTATCTTAAAGGCTGACATCACCTCAGACTCCCGGACAGCCTCAGGGTGCAGGGCTGAGGACAGGCCGACCCCAGGACAGCTGTGGCACCGAGATCCCAGCTGAGGGCAACAGAGACCCTGTGGGCTCAGGAGAAACTTCCGAGCCTCCCTTAACTCCACGGGAGACTCTAAACGGGGGGCCTTTCCCAGAGTAAGAGCTATTAGCAGAGATGAATGTTATCCGGGTGAGCCATCTGCATGGAAGGACAGACATCTAATTGCCGAACATCTGTCCTCTTTCCACCCTGCGAGGTGGGTTCCTTTCTCCGGCGGCCCCAGACCCTCACGTTCCCGATGACACACACACCTCAGTTTGCCCTACTGTCTTCAGAATTTCCAGGTCTGTGTGCGTTCCTCATATACACGCCCATTAAATTTGATTTTCTCCTGTTAATGTCTCATGTCAATTTGATTCTTAGTCCAGCCAGCAGGACCTTGGAGGGGTTTGCTCAGGATCCTGGAGTTCTGGGTCATTCTCTGAAGGCTTCCAAAGCAGATGGAAGAAAACATCCATCCTCACAGCCTCTCGGGATGCAGATTCTTCAAGGACTTCCTTTTCCTAAGAGACGTCACACCAACAGAGGCACACAGTCTGCTTCCTGCTCTGTTAGGCCAGAAATTGATCATTTCAGTCCCAAATTGGTAGCCTGTCTCCATTTATATCTTAGATTGAAAAATGGGAGACAACTTTTAGAAAATAATTTATAATGAAAACTCCCTGGTTAAAACTAACTATACTTATTATTTGTAGTGAGTGCTTTTAGTTAAAATAAGGTTCCCCAAGTAGGAAATCATTCTAAGAAACTGCCACATGCTGTTTGCTTGATTTTTTTAGGGAACTGATCTGCCAAGTTGCGAGACCCTCCCTTCATAGCGTCTACTCGAATACCCACTCATATTTTGGGGCTCACGGGGTACCTCAGCACCCAGTTCTGTTGTGAATGTGATCCATGGGTTTTTGTTTGGCTATGTGGCCACTCTGTTTTAAGGCTGAGATTTGGAACAACTAAAGACTCTGCCACCATCGTCTTCTACTTTCAACCTTTTTTTGGATACATCATCGTACTTTATTCAAATTCCACTCTGATCACCTATGGTCCAAGAACACTCGAATAATAAACCAAATATGAACAGATGTTAAAGATTGGCCTTTATTATAGCCAATGATGCCAATCACTTGCCTGTGATCTTGCCGACATAAAACCACATCCACCCCTCGGCGGCCACCAAACCACTCAGCATAGTTTCCTTAAACGTGAACTGTTTGAAGCTACCAGTTTGAGGACTCTTGACTACTTCTTTCAAGCTCTGAGTAGCTGTAGGGATCTCAACAGGGGTTGGAGGAACCAGCCCAACCTTGGCATAGTGCCCAAACGCGGCCAGTCAAGGCTTCAGGTAAGTCGCAGCGGCATTCACCAGTGTAGGAACCTTCTCGGTGAGGTTATAGACAAAGTGGGCCGTGGTTCCAAGATCACTTTGGACATGTTTTAAACCAGCATTTCCTACCTACGACTCTGTACTCAGCCAAATCACCCATTAGGTATTACATCAGAGAAAAAACTTGTTTTGGACATTTACTTTCCATGCAGGAAAGCATGCAGGAAGCTACTGGAGAATATATTCCACCAAAATAAAGAGACACAACACAAAAAGAGGTACGGGATCTGGACGAGTGGTGGACGGCATTCCCAGGACAGGTGAAGGGAGGCCAGCACAGGGCGCCAGGCGGCTGCAGGAGAGCATCTCCGAGTGAGAACCGGATGTGTGTGCTCACATGGACAGTTTTGCAATGTTGTCAGAGCTGGCTGTGATTAGCAGCAAATAAGTAAAACCCTGGATTGCGAGTAACTTGTTCTGCGAGGGTTCTGGAAGACGAGCAAAACGTTTCTCATAAATTTTAACCAGATAAACGAGCGACATCACATGATCACAACTGAGCCAACGATTCTTGAAATTCGCTTTGACCCACTAGTGCTTTGGATTACAAGCATGTTTCGAGAACGAGTTATGCTCACAAACCAAGTTTTACTGTACATAGAAGATCAAGAAAATGAAGGGAAGGAAGGAGTGGTGACCATCAAGGAAGAAAGTTTGTGCAGGAAAAGACCTGTAGTGAGAACACAGCCGTGGAGCGTCCGTACCATGGAGGCACACGGCAATGTCCGCTCACGCAGAATAGCACGTAGCGTTAATACGCAGAATACTGACCCAACGAGGATGTGCTAAACTGTGGGGGTAGGCAGTGGGGGGGGGGGGAGGGAGGTGTTCGCAGCAGTAGAAAAGAGGTAAACACTTGGTCTCCTCTAGGAAGAAATCAATCGATAGCTTCCAAGGTAAAAAATAATACAGCATAAGCACATTTTTACAAATATGGAAACAATCAAGGAAGAAAAAGCCAAGGTTATAGGTGATTCTCTGCAGGAAAGGGTTTCAAGCTGAGGTGTCTGGTTATTGTCATAGGCCAGATAGCTCTTAATTTTAAAGCCATGCAAATGCACGTCATTGATTAAAAGTAAAATGCATTTTTCACATAAGCAGTTTTATTGCAACACAGAAAACAAACCTGATGCGCGTCCGCCAGGTTACACGGAAGGAAACCAACCGATCTTTGCCTTTCCTCTTCTGTTCCAGGTGCACGCTGTTTTGGACCCAGCCCAGCACTTTCCCCACAGGACACTCGGGTCTGAGGCAGAGACGGTGTGACCGCTGTTCCGGTGTGAGGACTCTCCCCTCTGCAGATAGCCCTGGACACACATACATCTTGACCTTGTTGGGAGTGCTGGCCAGAGGTGTCCTGCTTTGTTCTGGGCAGCGGCTCTTGGCCAGGGGGTCAGCCTCTCAAACACGCACACGCTTGCCCTTCTCCCACGCGAGGACCACTGTGGTGGACCTGAGGAGGCCCCAACTGGTTGGCCAGGTCGTGTGATGGTACAGAGGTCACGAGTGGAGGGGCCTGGGGCAACACTGGTGGTAAGGGGGCAGGCGCCCAGGCTGTGAGGCAGGGCAGGGCTCCCAGTTGCCACAACCTGGACTCACCAGGGAATGTGCTGGGGCTCCTTAGGGTCTCCTCCCTGGATGCAGCAAGCTGGGGAATAAGGCCATGCATCCCCTGGAGGGGACCAAGTAGAGAGGAAAGAAGGAGGACACTTGCTGAAAGCCTCTAGTATGGGTCAAATTACACAAATCATGACATTTAGCCTCGTCCTCTCAGCTCCCTGATGCTGACCTGAGCATTCGATCGTGCCCCCAGGCTGGGGACCCACCGTGGGTCACCCTTTTGTATCTTTGACTTCCCAAAGCACCAGCCCTGTCCCATCATCCCTGGTGGGGGGGTGAGGAAGCCCAGAGAAGTGGAGAGCTGGGGGGAGAGTGGGGGGAATTAGCCTCTACGGGCAGAGCCCAAGGCCCAAGGCCCTTTGCCCACATCTCCGTGCTTCCCACCCCACCCCACCTCCTGACCGAAACTCGACTCCCCTCCCCCCGCACCCCCTCGGCCCCTGGAACAACTCTTTCTCTTTCTGCCTCTTTGAGAATGACTTCTCCAGGTGGGGTCATACACGATGGGTCCTCTCGTGTCTAGCTTATTTTACTCAGAATAATGTCTTCAAAACTATTAAATTACATACATGCATATGTACATTTTTCATTTTTGGCTCTTTGATTAAAATCAGATCACCTCCAGTTAAAACTGATGAAATATTCTTGTAGATTATGATAGGTAATTGATACCTTAAGGAAAACCATTTCATCTTTCTCTTTACAGAGGGAGAGGGACAAGAAAAAGCACTTTCCCTGTTTTCTGGAACACGCCCACAAATAAAGGCGCGGCGACACGCTGTCCTATGCCGGCCAAACGCCTGGGTGGGGCAGCTGCTCTGAGTGACACTCCACCCGAATTATTGTCCAGCTCCAATCTCAAAGCCCTGGATTTTATTTCTGTTGTCAGCAGCATCTTTAAGCTTCTGTTCAAATAAATGAGGACGACAAATTATTTTCATGACTTTCTTGGTAATTTCAAGCTCCACAGAACTTAGCTTTTTTTTTCCTGAAAGGAAACTGGAATTAAAATAATTGATTTCTTTAGGAAAAAAAAAAACAAAACAAAAAAAAAAACAAGGGGCAGGGGTGCAGGGAGTGTGGAAAAGAAATCAGGAAAGAGAAAATAATTCTTAGCATCATTTCCTTTTATGTATTTTCTCACTGAAAGATAACTGGGAGAAATGGGGAACTAAGAAGCAAACGTACTGAGATCGGGCTCACTTTGGGACAGGCGACCCCCTGGCATGGCAGTCCCAGCAGGCGTTGAAGCGGGGTCTCCGTGGTGGTGCACTGAGCACGGCGGAGGGGCAGGGCCTGGAGACCCCGAGCAAAGCGTCTAGGGCTCACTCCCCAGCCGTGTCTGCACACCTGAAGGAAGAAAGCCTAAGAAGAAAAAGGCACAGAGCGACAGTGGAGACAAACCTGTCAAGGACAGGAGTCAGAGAGCGGGTGGTGTCTGAGGATGGGCGAGCATGGGGACCCCGCAGCCAGACCTGGTGAGCACAGGAGTCCCAGGACTCGGTGATGGTTTTCACGGCAGAGCTCACACCAGCGTTGCCCAGAAGATGAAATCTTGATAATTCTTTGCGATTGGCAAATCGCAAAGTCACATATTCTGGATTAAGAATGATAATGAAGGTAACTTATTCCATTTTGGATACCTGTGTACTGACCGACTCTCAGGAGTCACTTCCTCACTGGCTCCTCCCAGGTGTGGGGACACCGGACCCTGTGTCATCACCACATTCCTGGAGAAGGGGATGGCGAGTGTGGCGGAGTGAGGTGACCTCAGTCACAGTTGAACCCAGGACCTCACTCTCCACAGCACCCCCTCACATACTGCCTGGTCTAAGCGCACAGGTGTTTTCTCTACCTGTGCTGGAACCTCGTACCCTCCCTTTATCCTGCTCCATGAGTGCTCGTGGCTGAAATAGCAGTGTAGGGACATTCACTTTTTCACTTTTACTGAGCACCTATCATGTACAAGGGACCGTGCTATGCCCTGGAGAGATCAACAGGACCCGTAATAGAGGGCATCGCAGGCAGACAGACGTTCAGACCAGCGGATCTCAAACTTGCCGGGTCTCGGAGCTTTTAAAAAACACTGATGCTGGGACCCCATTCCAGACCGATAGAATCCAAGAGCCGGGACTGGGGGGAGGGAGGGGTCCCAAGGAATCTCTGTTAAAAATATGTATATATCCCTGGGTGATTTTAATTGGCAACCAGGGCTTTTCGACAAATAACTAAGTTATGCTGAGTTGGTGCCTTTAAAAGTACTAGTAGAGAAACTAATAACAGAGGGAGCTGAGGAAGGTATAGGGGATGAGGGTGTGACTACAAAGGAGGAGCAGGTTTGTGGGACGAAGTGGGGTTGCCGCAGAAGATTCCAGACAAAAGGGATGAGGGAAGCCAGAGGAAGCCTGTGGCTTTTTGCCACTGGGGAATCCCAGGACAAATCTGTGGGAAGACAGAGCCCACACTATCTGGCCCTGCAGGGACAGTGGCCTGAGAGAGGGGTACAGAATGCCCCAGCAGCTTGGAGGGGCAAGGCTGCTCACCGAGGAGGCCGAACCCCCCAGCGCAGGGTGCCTGTCCTTCCTCACACAAAAACAGAACACATCAATAGCTCATACTTCCCTGTCCCGTGTCTTCAGTAGTCACTTTGGGCTTCAGCTTTGTCATTGGAGAGAAAGGTAACAGTTCTGAACCATCTTTCCTGGAAGGTTCCACTTTTTCGCCCCCCCCATTCTTATTTCCCCAAAGTTTTTTTCACTTAGAAGTCAATGAACCCAAGACCCCTGGTTACCATAGGAGGCATCTCCAAGGTGGAGGGGAGGGACGGACAGCAGGTGTTCACGAGTCTGTGCACAGGTGTGGGTGAGCATCCAGAGGCGAACCTGCAGTTTGACTTCAGTTCTGGAGTTTGCCTCCTGCTTTGTCCCCGCTCTCACCAGACAGCACTTGCCGTGGTGAGGCAGCCATGCTGTGGGGGTTGGCAGCGGGGGTCCCCATGACCTGACGATGAGTAAGATCCCTCCATTCTCCTTGGATGCTTGCCAGTCAGCAGTCAAGGATTTGCACTAAATCCAGGCCTATGCCGACCATCTACCGGCATTCTACCACCCAGGGATGTGCACTTAGCCGACCCAGTCAGAGTCCAAGATTCTCTCTCCCCAGTGGGAACGGAGAGACACATATTCCCGCCGCCATTTCGCTAGGGACTGGCTGTGATCCTGGCAACACTTCCCATGACTCTTTAAGTCGGTCTGTGCAGACAATTTCCAAGATGACCACACACAGTTCTCTCCTCTCATGCTGCCAGGCCCTCCTCCAACCAAGATGTGAAATCTAGTCTACTCCTCTCCTTGGATCTGGGCCAGCTTTGGAACCTACTTTCCCTGAGAGAATGTGGCAGATGCAGTGTCCCAGCTTTCAGGGGCTGTATAACGTCTACTTTGGCCCTCTCGGTTTCCAGCTGCCGCGTAAGGAAGCAGAGGCTAGACTGATGAGAAACCGTGTGGAGCAACAAAGGTCAGCCTGCTCCCAGCTTTTCATCCCCCAGGCTGAGACACTGGACATGACTGAAGCCCCTGAACCTTCCAGAACCTTCCAGGCCCAGTGGAGTCCCCCAGAGAATGCAGGTGCACGAACAGTCCCTGTCAGCACCAAGGAGCCATCCCACCAAACCACGGGGTCCTGAGAAATAAACACTTATTGTCAAAGCCCCCAAGTTTGTAGAGATTTGTCGTACAGAGGTAACTCGTTCACAGGGGACTTGGATTTTCTGTTCCTTTTATAGAGTTCTAACTGATCTGTTTCCATAGGTTTTAAATTAAGATGCTCACAGCTGCAGCAGGATTGGTTAATGGCCCAATGGTGTCATCGGGGACCCATGCTTCCTCCCATCTTCCCGTGCTGTCATCCCCATGGTGACAAAGTTCCTCAAGCGACCTCCTGTCCTGGACGTGGGACCTGGCCAGACATGAGGGGGGCCCTGTCCCAGACACGGGACCCAGCCAGATGTGAGGAGGGCTTCCTCTTTATGTGCCTTTTTAAGAGTGAGCAGCCATTTCCCCCATAGCAGGACTCATTGGCTTTGACTTGTTATAAAGCAGTCACTGCGAGGAATGGCTGATAGGACCCGGGGTTTGCCCCTCGGCATGCAGGGACGGGGCCCTGGAGCAGGATGGGTTTCCACCAGCCAGGACAGAGGGCATGCGTCTGCACCGTTGACTAAAACAGACACTCCTGAGAGACGGGCAGCCTTTGCCAGCAGCCCTGCAAGACGTCTGCTTGTGCCCGCACACCCTCCATCCAAATGTCACTGTTTGCAAGGCAGAAGGCTAGTCAAAATCTGGCACAGCCATCAAGGTCCTGTCAGGAAGCAGGGGGCTTGAGAGACTTAGGAGACGGTGTGAGGGAGAGACATTTGCCGCGGCACCGTCACGGTTCTGTGACCCAGCCAGGGGTGCTGCTGTCCAGGGACAGCACCACAACCTAAAGAGGCAGGGAGTCGTTCTTGGAGCCTGACACCAGTTGTCACAACTGAACGGGAAGGCCTACAAGCCCTGTCCTCACAGAGGGACACAGACACGGTCCTGGTAGAGGCCAGGCGGGAGGGGAGGAGGGCACACCCAGGCTCTCAGCCGATTTCAACCCGAAGCAGTCTGTCCTGTTGGTGAAGGTCCAGTGAGCACAGCCACTGGCCTCCTGGGCACAGGGCAGGACAGAAGGACAGAGTAGATTTGTCTGCAATGTGGAGAATCGACGTGTTAGTTGACCAAAACCTGGAGTGTTTTTCTGCAGGAAAGTAGTTCAGAATCCGGGGTAGTTTAGTCACTATCACCATGAAGCTGTTCTCATTTCTACCCATCTGCACCTGGGCCAGCAGGTGCACAACCAGGCTTCTCTTCCACCACCAGCCGGGAGGACGTTCACACCCCTGCACACCTCCCAGGGCAGGGGTGCTGCCCCTACAGCCGCTGCCCCTCAGATTTCCTGAGTGGTGACCAAGGGGCAGCAGGAAGAGAAGACAGAGTGAGGGATATCAGTTAAAGCCAGGCTGACTATGGAGCTGGAGAGGGGAAAACAAACGTTCTCTGGTGTTGGTTCCAGGGGGCAGTTCTGTCTGGTTCAGAGAGAGCAGGCACCGGGGGCACTGCAGGGGGACCTGGAGGCCGGGTTGCCTTCCCTGGGGTCAGGCTTGCCCTCCTGGTGTCCTGCCTCCTGGAGGGGACTGGTGGGGGGGGGGGGGGTGGCAGGGGCCGGACCAGCCAAACCAGGAGAGGCGTCACCGTGGGGCTGGCAGCTGGTGTAACAGGCTCAAGGATTCCAGCCCCTCGCCCCCGCCCCCGCCCCGGCCAGACGGTCAGGGTTTCCACTGTCACGACTCTGGAGACCTAAGGCCAGGAGGCAAGGGCTACGGAGGGAAGGAGTTTCAGAGGGGAGGGATCCCACGAGGCAGGCCCGATGCTCACCTTCACCCCAGCGCACAAAAGCTGAGCGAAGCTGGGCAGCCACCTGAGGCACGACTCGGCCCCGTGTGGCACCTGCAAACCAGGAGCGGCCACGCGTGGCGACGGGCCCAGCACCAGGGCGCGACGCAGGCCCCGCTGGTGGGTCCCGCGCCGCCATCGGGCCTTCCGGAGGGAGACAGAAGTTTGGGAGCATGCGGGAAGGGGGGGGGGTGCGGGGTGGGGGGGGGAGCCGGGCCGCGGGTCCGAGGCTCCCCAAGGGGCACGGTCCCCGCGGCCCGGCCGCAGGGCGGGCCCCGGGAGGCGGAAGCAACAAGGAGTCGTCCCCGCCCGCCGGCCTCCCGCCTCCGGCCTCCCGCCTCCGGCCTCCGCTCCGGGGCCCTCGGGAAGCCCGCGCCCTGGGGGCGGGCCGGGCACGGGCACGCGGAGGGCGGGCCACGGCCGCGCGCGCGCGCGCGGGGGTGGGGGCGCGGGGCGGGGGCCGCGGGGCGCATGCTCACTCGCTCTCGTGACGCGCTCGCCGGGGCCGGGCGGCCGGAGGCAGGGCCGAGAGGGGCGGCGGGCGGGGGGCAGGGGCGGGAGGGGAGGAGCCGGGGCGCCGAGCGGCGCCGAGCGGGGAGAGGAGGAGCCGAGCGGCGCCGAGCGGAGCAGAGGAGCGGCGGGCGCCGGAGAGGAGCACACGGTCCGCGCCTCCTCGCTCCCGGCCCGCGCCTCCTCGCTCCCGGCCCGCAGCCCCCCGCCGGAACCCCGGGCCCCGAGCCGCCACCCCGGGCCGGGCCGGGCATGAGCGCGGAGGGGCCGCGGCCGCCTCCCGCTCCGCCCGGCGCGCCCAGGCCGTGACCGGGTCGGGGGCGCGCGGCCGCACTCGGGCCCGGGCCCATGGGCGCGCCGAGCCGGGCGCGGGGGCGCTGAGCGCGGCGGGCGCGGCCGGAGGAGCCATGGACTGCAGCCTGGTGCGGACGCTGGTGCACAGATACGTGAGTGCCGCCCGCCGCGGGGGTGCGGGGGGTGTCGGGGGTGCGGGGTCTGGGGACCCCGCCGCGGCCGGAGGGTGGGACGGGCCCTGAAGACCCCGTGGGGTTCGGGGGGTGCGAGCCTCGGGGACCCGGCGGGGGTGCGGGGGTGGGTGGGACGGGCCCTGGGTACCCCGCTGCAGCCGGGCGCGGCTTGCCGAGGGTGCACCTCGGGCTTGCGACGGCCCGGCCCGGGCGTGCACCTGCTCCGCCCCGCCGCCGCGCGCTCCCTGGAGTCCGGAGGGGACGGGGCTGCCCCGGGGAGACCTTGGTAGGTTTGCGCGCGGCCCGGGGCTGGGAAGGGACTCCCGTTCGGCTCTGCCTGTCGCGCCCGCACGGGGACTCAGAGATGGGAGAGTCACACTCCAGAAAGGCAGGGACTTTGGTTCGTGTTTGTAACACCACCGGGGGAATCCAGAAGTGAAGTTTGGCATCTTATCCCCCTCCCCCCGGAAAGTAACCAATCAGATCGGCGCCCGGGTGTTGTGGGCTTCCTCTGGAGTCCACACTCGCTGGTGACCGGGTGTTGGGGTCAGGGGAGGCTCGGAGGGGAGAGCAGGTTCTGTTTTACATCAGAGCGAGGGGACACCGCGCGCGGCTGTAGTCCCTGGCACCGGTATGAAGGGGGTGTGTGTGCACAAGAGAAGGAAAACTGTCCGGAGGGTGGTGTTTCCTGCCACTGTCTCCACAAAAGGCTCCTTGTTCCCCAGTGGCTGACGTCCGCGCTGGGGCACAGGTCTGAGGAGTCGCTCTCCCTGAGGATTGAGGGCATCATTATGGGCACTTCGCTATAGGAATTACCTCGGGCAGACTTTTCATCTTTATGAGCTGCCTTTGAGAAGGACACTCTGGCAGAGATCAGTTGTCTCTTTTCATCTCTGGGATCGCCAGGTCACTAACCCCGAGTTGTTCACTAACCGGGAGGCTCCAGAGTCCAGGGAACTCCCGGCCACCTTCCTCAGGCACTTGTTCCCTGGGGCAGGTCTCAGGGCCTTACGGTTGAGCGGGTTGAGTGAGAGTCACCCAGACTCTGGGAAGGGCGGGGCCAGACTTGGGATCTGGAGCTCATATAATTTCCCCCAAAGTCCCTGTTCTGATGTGAGTGGTAAATATCAGGTGACACCTTTGTTTCTCCACTGGGGTAAGTTCTGGAAACCTCAGCACAGCGACTGCAGGTGACAAGGTTTGTCAGAGAAATGCGTCGCCGGGCAAGGATGTTCTGTGTTACTCCTGTGTCCAGGAGGTGCGGTCCCGTTCACAAGGCCTTTTCCGGCCTTTGTTTGCTCAAAGGGAAAAGGAGAAAAGGGTGGAACTAGTATTTGCCTAAAAAGTGCTTAAGCTTTTCAGTTAATTTTCATTCCCTTCCAACTCTTCACATTTTGTGATCAAAGTAACAAAAAGGAGGGTTTCGCTGTGTGGGGAACGGGCTGCCCGCAGGAGAGTTGCCGGAGGTGTGGGTGTCCCTCCTCTGACCCTGAGGCTGGAGGCCCCCAAGGGTGGATCTGACCTCTCAGTTCCTGACCCTTCTCCTGGGAATGGGGTGGACACATGTCCAGCGTATGCTCTGTCCTTTCCTCCAGGCCCTCAGCTGTTTCAGCTGGTATCATCTTCTATACATTTTCATGTAGTTTGCATATTAAAATTCCCTTTTGCTGTGTTCTTAGGTTTGTGAAATGACATCTTCCCTCAAACCTAAGTGGCATCTTCCTTAGTGAACTTTCCCAGCCTGTGCGTTATCTGGTGACGTTCCTGGAACGCAAGTTAGGGGCCACTGTTATTTGTGTTTCTCAATTCCACGTCTTTTTTTTTTTTCTTCCAGTCTGATCATTTGACTGTTTAACCATATTCGCATATAAGACTATTCATTTCTATGATATTAAAGTCATTTTGATGCTATTAAACTAGTTTGAGTTTTTCCAGAAACACGATCTGTTTTCTTGGTTATCTTTAATATGTAGGACCAAATTATATTTCCTTTTGCTAGAGGAAGAGGGGCCTGGGATTGAACGCTTACGTCCCTGTGGTTTCCTTATGTGACTTATTTTATAAGAATGAACAAAAGCCTGTATATGCCCTGTTCTCTTCCAGTGTCCACATGGTCAGAGTTTCTAGGACAGAGAAAACTTTTAAGCCCCTTCTGAGGTGTGAGGGTTGCCAAAAGGTAACCTCTTGGAAAACGTTGCTACCGATACTTTATTCTGGCAAATTCCAGGGGGAGAGAGAGAACAGGCAAATGACTGGGAGAAGTCTGTCCTGGGTCAGGCCACGGACACTCCAGAGCACGAACGACCGGTTGTGTGGATGGATGTAAGTTGTGCACAGATTATTTGTGTTTACAAATAGCACGGTGTTTATGTACCATGATGTGTGTGTCATGAGGTAGTTTGGCCTACTTAAAAAAAAATTTTTTTTTAATTTAAAAAGTGGATGGAAAGCTAGTGTCATTTCCTCTTTAGACATGCGAGCTGGGAAGCCCTGGTTCAGGCCAGGGTTTCAGTTCTGGGGGAACCAGAGTAGCCTGGCGGGTCACCGCAGCTTCCATGGGCACCTGCTTGAATGTGAACCTGGCTGGCCTGCTGCATGAGCGCTATAACCTTGGGGAGAGGTTCTCTCATCTGAGAACCGTCCTGGCTCCCGTTCAGGGGGCTGTCGTCAGGACTGTGTGTGTGAGGTGATACAGGGCAGGAGCTGAGAGCAGTGCCCGGCTCTCAGGAAATGCTCAGGACATTTATCACCACCGGCTGTTAACACAGTTGAGTCCCGGCAGGCCGGGTTGGCGCGGAGGGAGGGAGAAGCCCTCTGTTGGTTGACTCCACAGTCAGCGCCGTCAGTGGGGCCCGGGCTGCACGGGAGGTCACTGGTGCCCCAAGATACCGCAGGCCATATGCAGAGTCCACGGTCCACATCTGGCCATGAAGTTGGTTCATGGGGGAGCATCCCAGGCCAGGATGCACTCACGGCCATGACACCACGTCCCTTGCTTTCCATGCTGCACATTTAGAAGACCCGACTTTAACACTCTGGAGGTCAGGAGCCTAATTTTGTTACGTCTGTGTGATGTGTCTGCCACCCTCAGCCGGGGCATTCGTGAGTTCTTTTCTGCCACCTGCCACGGTCTCTACTTGTGTCTTACACTGTTTGCTCTCTAGGATATTTCGAACATTTTAAGAGACTAAACTTCTGAAAAAGGTGAAGGTTTTCCTTGCTGGCAGTAGATCATGTTTCTGGAACAATCTGTTACACCAGGACTTTATAAGGAAAAAGTAAATATTTTTGGTCCCTGGGAGAACTTTAAGCATGACTGTGTTCAAGTGCATTAAACCATCTAAAGGTCCAACTGTTTTATGTGTGTGCATGTGTCTGCTTTTGTTCCTTTTTATCAGCAAGCCATCTGTGACACACGGTCAGTGTTCACCTGAGAGGCGGCCTGTCCTAAAACGGCATTCTTTTGACTTGGTGACTCCAGTCTCTGTTAAACACTTAAAATGCCGGGGGATTTGGGAGTTGCCTCTCCTGATCCAGCGTTAGATGGCCCTGTGGGGTCTGCAGGTATTTGACAGAGGTGAATCCCCCTTCGGCCACGGCCACGGTCACTCCACCTGTCTCCTGTGGACCAGGGCTGCCCGGCCTCGGCCTCACCTGCTGAGGTGTTCACACAAGCTTGCCCAGCCCTGATCCTGACCTCAGCGGTGCTGCTTCTCAGCCGCACATTTTAAAGTAATCTGCCTGGTCTGTAACTTAACCTTTATGTTCTAGCTTTCAGTTAAAGTTTCTGCATTTTCTCTCAAACCCTGTTTAACTTCTGCATGTTGAGAGCAAGTGATCCTGAGACGCTTTTATTCTGTGCCACAGGGTCAGTTTCATAACACTGGGGAAAAGGAGCGTGTATGATGGGTTTTGCTACAGTCCGTTAAGTTTCTAGGGATGAGGACGCCGTCTCCGTTTACAGTTGGTTAGAACTGTATTCAAACCACTGATAAACAGACTTCACCGCTTAACTGCACAGGAAGTCCTGTGTTTACAAACCTAAACGCAAATTGTTCCCTGTGCTTGGACCAGATGTTCCAGCAGAAACGGTTGATGAGACATGGTTGGATCCCTAAGTCCCAGACTTATAAATGCTTTTCTAACCCAGTTAAATGGAGGCAGAAATGCTATTTATTTGCAGAGAAAATCAATGGAAGGCGATTTTTACAGGGCTAGCAGTTCAGGACTAAACTAGGACTGTTTTTGCTTTCACTGGGATGCTGGTACCTGAGAGAAACAGAATAGTAGATCACGGAGGCCACAGCTCATACCCCGCCTCTGCCTTGTGAGCCGTGGGCACGCCGGCCAACTTCCCCGGTTTCTCTCTTGAGACGGAGGTGATGAGGGTGCCTCCCTGCACAGAGCTTTCACGGGCCCTGCTAGGAATAGATTCCGCCCCCCACACACACACCCTTGCCAGTGTTCGCAGACCTCCAGACCCTCCCCTTTACATGGAGCATGGAGACTTTGCCCTGGGCTTCGTGGAGGGAAGGCAGTCACCAGACAGGACACCCCCTCTCCCAGGCAGCCCACCAGCCTTGCCCTGTCTGCTCTCGCCTCCTTCTGGTGTGGGGCCCCACGTCTCTCTCTTTCTCCTGGATCATCTGTGTCCCTCGGTCGTCTCTGTGGCAGCGGCCAACCCTTCAGATCGCCCCTTCTTTGTGGACTTTCCTGACCCCACACGCCCCTCCCGTTCTCGACCTCTTCCATCTCCTTCACAGCTGAACTTCTGCTATTGTGCTGCTGTCTCCTGCTGTCCCCCTGCAGTCCCCTCACACTCCAGAGGGGTCACCACCATCACCCTGGTGGCCTCAGGTCCACCTGCGAGGCCCTTGGTGTCCTTCGGGTCCCCCCAGCTCACACTGAGGGCATGCTGACTTCTCTCTGAGCCTTGCACATCCAAGCTCTGTCCCTGGGGCACTTACCTTCAGATAGGGGGAGGCAGACAGAGAGCAAAACACAGGCATAAATGTTGGGGTGGACCTGGGGGAGTGAGCCATATGCCAGGCAGACAGGCTGCACTGCAGCCCCGTAGCAGCCCCTCAGCTTTCCTGCCTGCCCCGGACCCTGTGCTGGCACCCTCACCCCTCCATCCGCACCCCTGCCCGGCCCTTCTTGGGTCCCCAGGACCCCGTGCTGGCGCCCTCCCCCCTCCATCTGCACCCCTGCCCGGCCCTTCTCGGGTCCCCCGGGCCCTGTGCTGGCGCCCTCCCGCCTCCATCCGCACCCCTGCCCGGCCCTTCTTGGGCCCCCGGGCCCTGTGCTGGCACCCTCCGCCCTCCATCCGTACCCCTGCCTGGCCCTTCTCGGGTTCCCAGGACCCCGTGCTGGCACCCTCACCCCTCCATCCTCACCCCTGCCTAGCCCTTCTTGGGTCCCCAGGACCCCGTGCTGGCGCCCTCCCCCCTCCATCTGCACCCCTGCCCAGCCCTTCTCGGGTCCCCCGGACCCCGTGCTGGCGCCCTCCCGCCTCCATCCACACCCCTGCCCGGCCCTTCTCGGGCCCCCGGACCCTGTGCTGGCACCCTCCCCCCTCCATCCATACCCCTGCCCGGCCGTTCTCAGGTTCCCAGGACCCCGTGCTGGCGCCCTCCCCCCTCCATCCACACCCCTGCCCGGCCCTTCTCAGGTCCCCTGGGCTCTGTGCTGGCGCCCTCCCTCCTTCATCCACACCCCTGCCCAGCCCTTCTCGGGCCCCCAGACCCCGTGCTAGCGCCCTCCCCCCTCCACCTGCACTCCTGCCTGGCCCTTCTCGGGCCCCCGGGCCCTGTGCTGGCACCCTCCCCCCTCCATCCGCACCCCTGCCCGGCCCTTCTCAGGTCCCCAGGACCCCATGCTTGTGCCCTCCCTCCTTCATCCGCACCCCTGCCTGGGAGGAGCCCCCAAATACCTTCTCCATGTCTGTGGGTCCCACATCTCTCTTTCCGCATCCCAGCTGCCCTGCCATGCTCCTGAACAGTTCCTGGTGCAGGGTCATTCCTGCGGAAACATCTGCCGAACAAGTGATTTCCACCTCCCCCTTTCAGTATTGCTGATACGTACGTGGGTGGGCGCTTCTGAAGGAAACTCACGGGTGCTTCCAAGGATCAGGAGTGATTCATGATTCATGAGAGTCTCTTAAAACATGTTTAATGTGACTTCAAACTTTTGGATTTTCTCTTGGTACATTTCACAGTGGTCATTAAGCTGTGGGGGCGGCAGGCAGCTGTCCCACCCCCTCGCGCGGTGAGCACTACACTGGCGCGGGTTGGGTCCTCAGGGCCACAGCCCAGGGTCCCCGCGCCCCACTGGGTGGCCTGCCTGGCTTGGTGGCTTCCATGGGACACATTTCCCCGGTCTCGGTTTAGTGCTTCCTGTGGATCGTGGCGAGTCCTTGGGTAACTGGGTCCCTGGGACCAGCGTTCTGGCTGGACCACGGGGCCCTCTCCTGGAGGCGTGTGGAGCCCAAGCTCTTACCTGCTCCCCAGCAGGAGACGACCCCTGACACAGGGCACAGAACTTCTGGCACAAATGCTTTTCATTTTCTGGGCAAGTAACTGGGTTTCCCAAAATTTGTTAGATTCTCAAAGGAGCACCTGCCTTGGTCAGGGTTGGAGCCCTTGTCCGAGGACACAGGTGGGAAGCTGGTGGCCCACCTGGGGAGGTGAGGGTGCCTGTCTGCACCTGCAGGAGCCGCAGGGGCCTGAGAGCCAGGCTGAGTGTCCGCAGGGGATTTCTGTCCTTTCCCCAGCCTCTCCTTTGTCGGGCTGAGGCCAGACCCGAACGGGAGCTCTGTGGGCAGCCGCACCTGTACTTGCCTCTGCAAACAGCTCTTGAAACGTGCCCCCAGCCACTCTAGGTGGGGGAGATACTCATTTTGTGTGAATATGAACTGGGTTCTTGTGAGAAGCGGTGGGTAAATTTTTCCCGCTCAGACAGTTGGTGAGACAGTTGGTGAAGATAAGATCATTTCCCTGGTTTAGAAAATAAGATGGGAATTTCAAGAGAAGGTTTGTTACCTACGAGGAAGACTTTGGCCAAAGACCAGCAAATTATGCATTCCACACAGGTGGTGTCTCTGCCCCCAGTCTGCTCATCCCCTCGCTCCCATGCCCTAGAAGAGAGTAAGGAGGGGGGCTGCTGAGAGAGAGGGAGGGAGAGAGACACAGGGACAGAGACAGAGAGAGAGCGACAGAGAACGAAGGGACGGCCCCCTCTCTGAAGGAGCCTGGGATGTCTTGCATGGGAAACAGGGAGCCCTCGCAGCGTCTCCGTGACAGGTACCCCGTCTATTCCGCACAAGAAGTGACCTTGGCCATTGCGGTCTGCATCCTGTGAGGGGTGGTCCTGTGCCGTCAGCGCGCCCTGCCGCGTCCTGGAATGACCTTGAGAAGCAGGCCAGTCCACTCACAGCTCACTGCAGGGGTCACTTCACTGAAACCCTGGACCTCTTTTGCCTTATTGGTGAGTTTGCCCCCAAGTGCCCCTGCCTGGACCCAGTTTCCCGCCTCCCAGATCAGACTCGGGAGGACGGCGGGCACTTTGCAGGAGGACGTGGGGACAGAAGTTCATGAACCAGGGTGTACCCAAGAATGAGAGTGGTCTTGGCACTCTGAGGTGTGCCGTCTGGAGAAGCTGGTTTGTGACTATGATCTGCTTGGACCCCTGGTCCTTCTTCTCATTGTTACCCTGGGGCCTGCACTTTCATGTCCAGGAAACACACAGATATGACATTTTGTTGATGTGCGTGAGCAGGTATCCATGCTCATGAGTTAGCGTATGCGTAGTTAGTCCTGGGATGGCAGGTGGTGGTTGGCATGTGACAGGCTCTGCTTAGTTTGGTTCAGAGGTGAGGAGCTCGGGGGCACAGGAAAACGGTCGTCTGCCCTCCTGGAGAAGACCCCCCATGTGTGCCTGATGCTGTCACGCCGGGAGGATTCCGGAGCCAGGGAACCAAGGGCCAGGGGTAGAATCTGGTGTAAAGCACGTGGCCAGCAATTCATTTTGCCCCGTGAGTAACTTTCCCATGTCGTTACGGCCCCGGAGAGACGGAGCAGCCCCGACAGGTCTCATCGCCGACGTAGACTGTGCAGGTACCATGTTGGGCTCGGGTTGAAGGTACCTCTTCCTTCCTCCAGTGGTACCTGCTTGTGGAACCCGTCGTGTTTCAGGACCTGAGCCGTCTCCGGAGGATGGAGATCCGTGAGAGGCTGTAGATATGGCTCTGTGATAGGGAGCCGTGCGTGCCCGAGAAGGTGCTGGAACATGCTTCCCCTTTGCCCCGAGAGTCCCGAATTCTTCATGTAGACGTGGCGTGTGGCCCAGACCCATGAGGGGAGCCCGCACCCTTCCAGGCTGCTCCTCGCTGGCACACTCACCTGGGGGCTCGCTCCCCCTCCCATGTCAGCTTGAGCGTGCAAGGAGAGAGTAGGCTGCAAAATCAAAGTAAGTGGCGCAGAATCGACACACACACCAGGCCCTTCTTGGAAGCCCTGCGGCCTGCAGCCCCGCAGCCCTGGAGCCTTGGTGCTGTGTGTCGATTTTGCGCCATTTACTTTGATTTTTCAGCTCACCTCTTCTGCCCCCCGTGTCTTTTCCCGTGTCTTACTGGGTGAGGTTAGCAGCCGGCCAGTTTCTGGAATGGTCGTCCTGCTGACATGGATTATCAGGGAAATAGATGCTAAGAATGTGGTACAGGAGGAATTGTTTTCATCCAGAGATGACACTCTGTTCACTGTGTTTTCTTTTTTTTCTTTACTTACTTTGAGAGAGGGAGAGAGCAAGTGCAAGCTGGGGCAAGGCAGAGAGAGGGAGACCGGATCCCAGGCAGGCTCCATGTTATCACTGAAGACAGAGTGAGACAGGTACGTGTCTGTCTCAGCTCAGGCTGGGTAACAAAACGCCCCAGGCCGGGCAGCTTAGACCACAGACAGCCCAAGATCAAGGAGCTGGCACGTTCATTTCTGGTGAGAGCCCCTTCCTGGCCTACAGAAGGCCGCCCTTGCACCGTGTCCTCACGCGGCCTTTGCGCGTGTGCTCAGAGAGAGAGAAAATGCTGGTGATCACCGTCTCCAGATATGATCACATGGGGCTTAGGGCTTGAATATATGAATTTGGGAGAGGCCCTGTCCAGTCTGTAATGGTGGTGTATTGAGAAAGCGGGCACTGTTTAGGTTGTGAGTGTTCAAACAAATGGGAAAAGCAGAGAGAGGGGTTTGAAAAAGCACATTAAGTTTGCTTAGTGTTCTATCAAAAATATAGAAATAAATGTTCCACAGAATCTGGGAAGAGAAAAATAAGATCAATATTTAGTGGGAATGGGTCCTTTCTTTAAAACTGTGGATGTCGGTGATTGGGCCACCATTTGGCAGAACAGCCCCAGTTTCCATCGCCCCATAGATCTGAGGTTGTAGTCGTTTATGTTTTTCTCCCTACTGCTCCTTTCCCTGGTGCAGGAGGCTGGCAGGAGAGTGGCCGCTGGTATAAAACAAGGCTGTGAGGTATTGTTTTGGTCTTTGTATTATAATCCAAATACCCAGCGTCTGGCTTGTTGACGGGACAGATGTCACCATATTCGGCACATAACTGGATTGGACGCGTCTGCTTGGGCTGCTGTGTCGTGGTCTAGTTGTTCTAGTAAATGCAATTGCATCTGGGGACTTCTGTTGGCCTCTGAACAGGATGACATTTCACCTTTGGCAGAATTGGAGAGTGAGCGTTGGAAATTGAGCCCTACTCTCTGGTTAGGGTGATGGGAACGCACTGTCCCCCTGCGGCTGCCCGGAGCCTGGACCACCTGTAGCCCTGTGGGCTGGCAGGTGGCCGAGTTCCCGACCCTGCCGCTGCCCCTTTCTGTGCCGGGTTTTTTACAGTCACAGCCTCGTTGTCCTTCATTAAATATTTGCTTACGTGGTTGTAGCGTCAAGCAGAAATGACCCTAAAGCATGATTCGTCTTTGGATCAGGAGTGAGGGTGGCCTCCGATACGTGTCGGAGGAGCTCTGGATATTTTCTCTCACTTTGCTGATGGTGTGGGCTGAGTGGTCCCAGCCTGCAGGAGGAACCGTAAAAACATTTGCGACGCTGCTTGAAGCCACGGCCCCAGAGGACATCCTCCAGCTTGCAGCACTGTCTTTCCCAAAACCCCGTGTGCACATGAGATCCAGAAGCTCTCCAGTCCATGTTTTGGGAAATGAGTCTGAGATTGGCGTGGCAGCCAGTCCCCCCTCCCTGAGTACCTGCTGTAGCCCAGGGTGGTGTGACTGCTGTTCTCCTCCCTGGACAGACCTGCCGGCCTGCCCGGAGAGGAGGTGGCCACCCCACTCGGCATTACATAATCTCCCTCCTTCAGAGAAAAGAGGATTTCCTCCAGCCTATTTTCAGCAAAGGATTAGGGGCAATGAAGTTCTACCATTAGGATGTCATCTAGATTTTCGTGTGATTTTTCAAGAAGCCCTCAGAAACTCCCCACCAGGGGCGCCTGGGTGGCGCAGTCGGTTAAGCGTCCGACTTCAGCCAGGTCACGATCTCGCGGTCCGTGAGTTCGAGCCCCGCGTCAGGCTTGGGCTGATGGCTCAGAGCCTGGAGCCTGTTTCCGATTCTGTGTCTCCCTCTCTCTCTGCCCCTCCCCCGTTCATGCTCTGTCTCTCTCTGTCCCAAAAATAAATAAAAAACGTTGAAAAAATTTAAAAAAAAACAAAAAACAAAAAACAAAAACTCCCCACCAAAACACAAGTTTGGAAATCGTGGAATCAATTGAAAATTGTTATGTGGAATAAAATTCTGGAATGGTCATTTGTATGGAAGACATGGGATTTGAGGGTAAATCAGACTAGGTTTACAAAATGCCAGAGAGTGACAGATAATCCATACACATATGGAAGGATTTGAGGCACCTTTTCTCTCTAGTGTGTGTGGTGCTGTTTTGATTCAGGTAAATGCGGACGAGCCACCGAAGGGTTGGGTGGCCGTGCGGCATGTGCCTTTTCCGCAGTAACGTCCAGCTTGGATGAAAACCCAGGATCCCTGTGCGTGTGACGAGAGCCGCGTGGCCATTGTGTGGGCTGGCTCTTGGTCCTTGCGCTGATGTCCCCTCACTCCTTTGTGTTTCTCTGATGTAAAGTGGCAGTAAAATATGTGAGCTCCTGGCATTGAGAACACATATGGGGCAAACCCATGAAGACTCTTGAGAAGCATGTGGCGTACTCAGCACATCGGTCCATCGGGTACTTGGTGAGTGCCTGCTGTGTGCGCCGGGGCTTCCGTGGGGGCTCAGCAGGCAGACTCGCGGGCTCGCCTGGAACTGTGCACAGGTGGCAGCTGATGGAGAGTAAGCGCGGAGCTGGCTTGGCGCCAGGAAGGGCCGCAGAGCCATGTCAGGGCCACCGGCCGGGACACTGGTGCAGAAGGTGGGGGGTGAGCGCAGCACAGCCCATCCTCCAGGGGCCCGACTTGCACGAGGCGCTGCTCACATGCCGTTGCCTAAAACGGGTGTTGCTGGTGATGAAGAGTTAAGTTTGTTTTGAAACCATGTGGCCAAATGGGGAAAATGGTACATAACACATAAAGTAGGGTGATCTTTAGGGGTACAAAGAAGTATCCATTTATTGGACAAACACGCTGGTTTATGGCAGTTGTTTTCATTGTAGTGAAACTTACGTAACCTAAGATTTACCTTTCTCCCCACTTTTAGGAACATGCGCGTTTCCCTGTCGTGCGGCCACCGCCGTCTCCAAAACCATTTTGTCATCCCCAATGGGAACTGATTCACAGCAGTTTTAGGTAGTTCGTTGTGTTTGACATCGTATGTCGTGCTGGTTTGGAAACACACATTTTTAACCAATGAGAAAGACCTCAACAGGGTCATGAAGAGAGGTTACTGACACTTGAGCACTAATTACATTTTAATGCAAAATGTACCCAAGTAGGAGGGTTTTTTTCTTTTAAGTAACTTGTGACGGTAACTTTTACTGAAACTTAAACACTTGAACGTGAAGATTTGTCTGAGGTTTGTTTTGCTTAATCTGTGTTTGTCTGCAAGCATCACTTTGGGGATGGTTCTGGAGAATAGCACCTGGTATTCGTCCTACAAAAGTGATCTTCCACAAGGCAGAATTTCTTTTTCTTTCTTTTTTAATGTTTATTTATTTTTGAGAGAGAGCAGGGATGGGGCAGAGAGAAAGGGGGAGAGAGAGAATCCCAAGCAGGCTCCAAGCTGTCAGCACCAAGCCCTCCGTGAGACTCAAACCCACAAACCGTGAGATCATGACCTGACCTGAAATCAAGAATCAGACGCTTAACAGACTGAGCCACCCAGGCTCCCTTCATGAGGCAGAATTATGTAAAAGTTATGTCTACACGGCAGTACATTCAGAGCAAACAGCTTATCATAATAAGTTTGTTTAATGATGTTTATGGAGTCACGTGGCTTTATCCTAAGTGCATTTGTAAGAAGTAGGAATTAAAGCATTTTATGGACATTTTCTTCCAGAAGCTCCCTTCTGCTAATTGACTGGTTTGACTGCGTTATCCATTTTCAGTGAATCTGTAACATGTTTTTTTACTATCTTACAGATGATTAAGAAATAGATTAGTTAAATTCAAAATTACATGTGAGAGTGTCTTCTCTAAAATGGTCTGTTCTGTGAGAAGTGATTGATTTCTACCAAAGGTGATGCGAGGTTTTTTTATCCTTAAATTGGAGTAATTCTTTGATTTCATAAATTGCTCCATTGCTTTTCAGACAACAGCTTGGCTCCAAGAGCTACAGGTCCCCGGGCACTAAGGTGCTCGATTTAGGAACAAGAAATTTAGCTGTAAAACTAAGCGATTATATTATAAATACTCTGTCTCATTAAAAACCATGGCTGTGCAGTGAGCTGGCCAGACGCCCTGTCTGGCAGGTAACCCTTGGAGTTGACAGAAAGCAAAAAGTAAAAATAGAGAATTAATGGCTTTTTCTTTGGATCCTCACATTTTAGTTCATTAAAAAATGTGTTGAGGGGTGCCTGGGTGGCTCAGTCAGTTGAGCGTCTGACTCTTGATTTCGGCTTTGGTCATGATCTCACGGTTTGTGAGTTCAATCCCTGCATTGGACTCTGTGCTGACAGTGTGGAGCCTGCTTGGGATTCTGTCTGTCTGTCTCTGTCTCTCTCTGCCCCCTCCCCCCCCCCCCGCACTCTCTCTCTCTCTCTCTCTCTCAAAATAAACAAACTTAAAAAATTGGGTTGATATTGGTCTTTATGAATTTATTACCCTTGCAGATTCAGAGATGTGCTTCATCTGACAGATGGCGTCTCGAGCTCCTCACTCAGGGTGTGGTCTGTGCTCTAAGAGGGTGGCATGTGGCATGGAGTTGTCCTCTTTTGTCCCCACCCTGCTACAGACAGTCCACGCAGCCATGGTCACGTCTCTCCTGCCTGTGCTGTGAGCTCAAGGCTGGGGTTTCTGTCAGAATTCAGGATCCTGAGTATCTTATTCCATTTTGGTTTGTTCCTCCAGCCGGCTGGCGAGGGCCGGGCTCCAGAGCAAACCCTAGGAGGCCATCCAGGGTGCCGGTTCTCTGTTGGGGGATGGATGTTGGGGGGGGGGGGCTCTGTGCACGTACACTGTCACTGTGGCCCCCAGGCAGCAGCCTGGTCCTCTGCCTCCCATCCTTGGGAATCCTGGTCCAGGTTAGGACCAGGACACACGTGTGGCCTAGCCTGTGTGTTGTTCCTCAGCTCCCACATGTCCACGTGGTTGATCGTCGTGTGGCGGGCCGGGGACTGGAATCTGCCATCAGTGACAGTTTCGCCAGATTCTCAGGACCGTCTCTGCAGGCGTGCAGGGTGCGATGTGGAGGTCTGGGCTCTGGTCCCATGGGCCCACAGCTTTTCCAGTAGATTTAAATTGTGTCTTAAAGGCCGGGAGGTGGCCTCCAAACACGTGAGCTCCAAGCCAGTGAGCTCCAAGGAGTGCACCTTGTAGCCATGGTCCCCTTGTGTTGCCCATGTGGCTCTGACCTGTGTTAGTTCCGGATTTGGGCCGGACTGCAGCTTGAAGGCCACTCCCAGTGCCCGGCGGCCGCCCGGGGCTCACTGATGGATGTGAGCCAGCGCCTAGGGTTGCTCTAGCTGTGACAGCAGGGAGGACCGAGGGCAGGACTGGAGGGCAGGACCTGGTCTTCAGGAGTGTGGCCCTACATCGGGGGGGGGCCCTCCCTGGGCCTATGGCTCTGACACCCTGGCTTTGCATTCGGCGTCCTCTGTGGGTGGGAGCGCCCAATATCAAACGTTTAACGACAAGAGAACCATGTCGCTCACAGGTGGCAGCTGGACAGGTAAGGAAGACCAGTTCTATCATTTGGCAAATACTGAAATAACAAAACCCGTGATGGGACAAGTCACAGAGACCTGCTGTCCCTGAGGCTCCTGGGAGGGGACGAGGACACATTTCTTCCTGCAGCTCTGGCTCCTGTCTTCCCACAAACCTGGTGGTGATTTGGAATTAGCAGCAGTGGGCTCAGGGGCAATGGTTGGGCTGAGGGCAGCCAGGGAGAAGGGTCCTGCGTGCCAGGCACCCGGGCCTGAGAACAAATACGGGCAAGGTGGGGTAATGGTGCTTCCCATCTGGTGCCCCTTTCCTTCCCGGTGCCTGAGCCTTGCCGCTGTCCACAGCGGGTGGTCTGGCGACCCCCGCCCTCCAGCCTGCAGCAGGTAAGGCTTGCACCAGGCACCGGGGATAGGAGTGGGGGGCAGGCTTACGGCAGCCTCACCCCGTGTTCTCCGGACTCTTCCTAGAGCTGCTCTGTTGTAATCTAGTATTTGCTGGGACTTGAAGTAGGGAGAAATTGTCCTCAGTTATTTGCTCAAAATAAAAACTCAGAGGGCAGGCTCCTGACACAGGTTGGCTATCAGGCCCGCCCGTGGGACGGAAGAAAAGGACGAGGAAGGGCCCCACTGAGCCCACCCGCCAACCGGTGCTGTGTGGCCTCGTGCTCCCGGGGTGACCGGCTCTTGGTTTTGGTTTTGAAGTCCTGGCTTTCCCTCATTCCAGACGTGAGTTCACTGGAGAGCGGCGTCTCTGGGAACCGGGGGGAGCGTGTGAAGCCACGTTCAGCATCTGGAGTGATGGGAGCAGACAGAGAGGCAGCCTGCATCCACCCATCCATCCCTGTGCGACCAGCAGGTGACTAACGCAGAGGGGGTCGTCCTCCCCAGCCAGGGGTGCGGGGTGCAGGGGATGCTGGCCCCACGGGGAGACATGAGGTTGTCTGCTGGCTGCTTGAACCATGACTGCCAGCTGCCTCTTGTGCAGTCTGCTTCCACTGCCCCCTCCCTCCCCAGGCTGGGAACTCCGCTCTTCCCCAAAGTGCTGCAGCTGGTTTCTGTTTCCCATAGAACCCGGCGTGAGGGCTGGCTTTCTGCAGCCCTCCTGTGTTCAGGTGGGTGTCCTTTAGACCCACCCCTGGTGACGGGCCCAGGGCAGGGTCTCTCCCCTCCTGCATGACCACTACATAGACCTCGTTAGGAAGCTCAGGCAGGCTCCCCAGTTTGGCTGGGTGCCAGGGCAGTGGGGCGACAGCAGCCCGCCCTTCATGGTTGGAAGCACTCTGGCTGTAAACTGCTGGCCACACACCCCAGACCTCTCCCCGGGAGCCCCCGTTCATGGACCAGCCTGGTGTCTCGCCCGAGGCGAAACCCGTGTCTGACGGGCCGCTCTCTGGCTGGAGCGAAATCAGTCTGCTGCCTCCTCTTCTGTCCTCAGGCAGAGTGGCAGGTGTGTACCAGCCTGCGTGGGGGTCCCCCTTCGAGTGCACCCCCTCGCAGGAGGTGCTGTGGTGTCTCCGAGGTCGGCTGTTTCTCCAGCAGCCGCCCCTGGACCTCAGTGCCCCAGGAGAACCGGAATTGGCCTTTGTTTGGATGTTGGAAGGAGACACATTGGGTCAGTGTGAGCTGATCCTTCAAAGTTTCGAACAAATTCAGCTGAATTCAGTGAATTCGTAATAGTTCCAGATCATCTGTTTTGGTATTCTGCGTAGTACATAACCGTTGACAAAGCTATGAATTTTTGTGAGATGAAGTCATTTTTCCTGTGGGTGTAAGAATTTATATTACTGAACGTACTTAAATAAGAACCCGCACGTGTATGACGGTTTTGGGTGTGCTGTCTGTCGCAAGAGATCAGTGGGCTTTTAGTATTTGTGGAGTGCTGTGGCCTCTTAGGCTCCAGTTTTCAGGCAGGGTGGAAAGTTCCTTCCCCGTCTGTGGTGTGGGAAGATCACATTCTGGCCATCTAATCTTTGGCTGACGGCTAACTGTTGGTAAGAATGGAATGAAACCACACAGAGCTTGGGTGTCCCCGGTCGAGGCAGAAGAAAGCCAGGAATATTGGCGAGGGGCCGAGGCCGATGCAGACAGAGGGAGGCGGGGTGTGCGAGGTCCTCACACCCCTCTCCCCTGCTCTTCCTTCCAAGGCCCCACTCCCTCCTCTCCCCTGCCTTCTCCAGCCCTCACTTCCTGCTCATTAAGGAGCATTTTCTGGGTCCAGGGACCTGGGAGCCGTGACGCCTGATGGGGGACACTTTCACCCAGGGAAGATGCCTGTGGTAGTTTTCCTGTGTTAATTGACACGGTGGCGATAGCCCCGCCTCTTCCACGGGCTGGGAGCTGCTGTGGGGCAGGCGGGGGGCACAGGAAGGAGGGAGGAGAGGTGGGAAACCCGGCCTGGCCGCTCTGTGGGCAGCTTGCCCTTCCAGCACTGCGTCCCGTGCTTATTTTGTGTGCTTCCGTGGTACGGCCCTCGTCCTGTGATGCGGCTTTGACGGGGACCTAGAACGAGCAGGTGAGCTACTCCTGACTCCTGACCGCGGGACGGTGGCCAGCTCCCGAAGCTGTCGGTCCCGGAGTTTCTGGCGGATCAGTGAGGTAACATGCAGCATTTTTTACTGTGGTGACAGGCACGTGGTCGAAAACTTAGTGACATAGCCATCTGACGAGCTGAGAAGCAGAGGCGCTGGGCACGTTCACAGTATGGTGCTGTGTCATCACCCTCCAACTCGGGGACTCTTCACCTTGCAGATGGAGCCTCTGCCCCCCTTAAACCCCAGCCCCCCAGCCCCTGGCAGCCTCCCGCTCTCTTTTGATGAGTCTGAGTGCATCGTGTGGGCAGACTCACACAGTATCCGCCTTGCTGTGACCGGCTCAGTTCACTCGGCGTAACGGCTCCGGTTCTATCCATGTAGCGGAATTTGTCAGAACCCGTGTCAGAATTGCCCTCGTCTTTGAAGCTGAATAACCGAATGTCACACACGTTGTTCATCCTCGTCGTCGGTGCCCGGACCTTCCCACGAGACTAGTGCCCTCACGTTGTCCCAACGTGCCGCGAAGAACGAGCGGGGTCAGCTCTGTCGGGTGCTGGCTGTGTTCCCTGTGCGCCTGGGCCCCGGCACTGACCCGTCTGTTCTTTCCACACGTCATCAGATTCCCCCTTTCCCTGGGAATTCTTTCTAGATCTTTCTCCGGTGCGGCCTTAATCCACGCCTGTTCATATGTGGCTGCTTTGCCAGTGTTAATTTGCACCCAGTAGGTTCCCTGCTGTTCTGTGAATATTTCTTAGTAACTGGGCCGGTGCCCCGAGGGCCTGGGGACCCCGACTTCCCTTCTGGGTGTGGCTCCCAACCCCCGAGGCTTGGGCAGGATGTGGAAGCACCTCTTCCTTAGAAATCCCGTTCTTCCCTCATCCACGGCGACGCAGTCTGCTCGGGAGGGAGAGCTACATGTGTGTCCAGTCTTTGGGGTGTGCTCCCTGGCAGCCTCAGGGTGGGAGGAGTCCTGGGAGGAGGCCTGTGAGCTGCTCCTTTGCCCCGTGAATTTGGGGAGACTGCAGACGCTACAGAATTCTGGCCAGAAGTGCTTGTGGCAACTTCTGCTTTCTGAGCCTGGTTCTCCAGCCTCCCAGAGCTGCCCCCAGTCCCTGCAGTAAACTACTTGGCAGAGCAAACGAGTGCTGCTCCCCGGGCCAGGCTTCTCTCTGGACCCAGTGCTTCCCTGGACCCAGCTGCTCCCTGGGCCTGGCTGTCCTGCTTTGAGCCGCACACCTGGTGGTCAGGAGCCGATCAGCTGTGTCTTGTGCATTCCTGGCCCACAGGAGCTACGGATACACTAAGTGGTGGTCGAGAGCCCCACGCAGGCATAGTGAGTGGGCTTGCGGCCTGGGCGGGGATGTGGGCGTGTTCTGAGAATGAGGAAGTGGAGATTTTCTGCTGGGAATTCTGTGAATGAGGACTGAGAACCACAGCACAGATTATTCTGCCTGGAGAAGAAATGTTTTCTTCCTTCAAGTATAAAGAATTGAATGATCGGGGCAAAATGTAAAATGCAAGATATGGTCTCACTTATCTGCAGTAAAAGGCTGGTAAAGCCGGCACATGACCAGGTCGCAGCCAACTTCTTTTTCTCCTGAATCACATCCAACCTGTTTTGCCACTTTTGTTTCAGAGCGCAGGGTTGCAGTCCAGCACGGATGTGTGCCCTCTGGTCACACCATGCTAACTTAGGTCCGCCCATGGGATTCTTTGGAAAACACTTTCAGAAAGAAACGTTTTATTCACTTTCAGAAAGAAACGTATTATCCGGGTGGAGAATAAACGCTTGTGGCAAATGTTTCTGGTGCTTCGGGTCTGCGTGTGCAACCTTTAGGTTACTGCACTTTGCAAACGCTACTGTTAAGTTTACAGGTTTTAGGTTTTATCTGTTAATTCATTTTCAGCTTCTCTCCCTAATTTAATGGCAAGTGAGAGTGATAATTCCCTCCCTGTCTGAAGATACTGACCTCCTTAAATAATTGGGAGGGGACGGAACCAAACCTCCTGCCTGATGCTACTCTTAGAAGTTTCAAAACGACACGGCGGCAGAGCAGCTGCCGCAGCGTCTGAGGGGCTTGTCTCTGCCGCGTTCGCCACACGAGAGGCCCTGCTCGGCTTTACTTCTGCTCGGTGCTTTTGCCACCGGAAAAAGGTGTAAAAGCAACGCGGGTTATTGAGTCGTCTGCATTTTTTTTGTGGCTTTAACAATTTCAAACTTATTTCGGCTCACGACGTTCGTTCCCCTTTTGTTGGCGCTCATAAAATTTGATTTGTCAGCCAGCCAAAAACCAGCACTTCTGGTCAGCAATCCCAGGGCTTCGTGCACATTCCGGAGAACTCCAGGTGCCGTTTGAAATCTCGGTGTGTCCGGTGGGGCCCTGCCTCCGTGTTGTGTGTGGTGCCCCCTGGGGAGGCGGAGACAGAGGGTCAGGACCTCTGGGTCGGGACCCGTTTGTCCCTCTGTTCAGGTTCTGGTAATCATCCTACCCTGTTCCATGGGTTTTGAGTTAGCACTTAGCGGTCAAGAGCAGGGTCCATTAGAGGCTAGTCTTTTACGATAGAATAGTAAGGGGCCAGGAAGGCTTAAGATTTTGCCGTTGGTTTTAACAGAAAAAAAGACCGTGTGTGGACAGCCTATACCTGTCTGAGGTGCGTACATGTGGTGTTTGAATGGCACTGACTGCTGTTTTGGCAAATTGTCAAGGGGGCCGCGGGCTGTGGCCTGAGTGTGTCCTTTTGAAGCAGGGTTAGGTAATTTTATGATCATGTGCCTCAGGTATATAAACGGCTTCAGAAGAGGCAATAAAAAAGCAAATGAATATAGAAGATCACCTTGTATTTTTTTCTTATATAATTTTCCCGTTTATTACTTTGTTGTGAAACACCATTAAAATCTTGGGAAAATCTCAGGTTGGTTAACCTGTACATTGTGGAAGTAATCCCAATTACTTAAAACACTGTATCCTGGGGGCGCCTGGGTGGCTTAGTCGGTTGAGCGTCTGATTTCAGCTCAGGTCATGATCTCACAGTCGGTGAGTTCAAGCCCCGTATCGGGCTCTGTGCTGACAGCTCAGAGCCTGGAGCCTGCTTCAGATTCTGTGTCTCCCTCTCTTTCTGACCCTCCCCTCGTTCATGCTCTGTCTCTCTCTGTCTCAAAAATAAATAAACATTTAAAAAAAAAAAAAACCACTGTATTCTGATGTGGAGTAAATATTTCTATTCCATGAATGGGGATTCACCTCAGAGAATCACAGTCCAGGAGCACAATAGTGCGGAAGTCCTGGGAATTTTCCGCGAGGTGGGCTGCAGCGGTATTGATTACACTGAAATCTCTGCAGGAGAACGATTCAGCCTTTCCCTGAGAGTTCGTGCACAGCTATACTGTGCGGTCCTTTCAAAAGATGACGTCGAGTGCGGGTTCCTGATGTGGGGAGAAGTCTCTACTGTGCTGGATGAGAAAGCACATCACTGGCCGTATGTATGACATGACCTCACTGTGATTAGGCTTTTCTGTTTGGATTCATGTAAATATAGGCATAGAAAAAAATCTGGAAAACACGCACAAAAATGTTAGTCACGATTGTGGCTTATTGGTATTTTCATCTTTGTTGTTCTGTCTTGTGCTAAAAGTTTTATACTGATCATGTTTTACTTTTGTAATCAGAGAAGAGAATAAAGCTTTTACGATAGAAGTGAGTTGCACAGCTCTGACCATTACCGCCATTATTCTAGGAACAGACCCTTAGCAGACCTGAGCCTCTGTCCTGCACCTGATGGAACTGAGCTCAGGGGCCCGAGACCTGGCTCTTGGATTCCCCACGTGTTAGCCCTTGGGACGCCCACCAGCCTTGCCCCACGAGCATAGTCCCATTTGTGCCACGAAGACCTCGTCCCCCAACACCAAGACTACCTTAATTTATTTTATGCGTACATATTTTAATGTTTATTCATTTTTGAGAGAGAGAGAGAGGGTGTAAGCAGGGGAGGGGCAGAGAGAGAGGAAGACACAGAATCCGAAGCAGCTCCAGGCTCCGAGCTGTCAGCACAGAGCCCGACACAGGGCTTGAGCTCACAGACTGTGAGATCATGACCTGAGCCCAAGTCGGACGCCCAACCGACTGAGTCCCGCCCCCCACCCCAGCACCCCTCCATGAAGAATTAATTGTGCAGGCAGACACTGTGGCGAGTGCCCTGGTTGTGTTTCTCATGGACCACACACTCCACACAACGTGGGAGAGGAAGAGTGGTGTGGGTGTGGCGGTCAGTGGACAGAGAGACCCCCGCCGCAGGCATAGTATGAACACGGAGCCATTACGGCATTTGGTGTAAATATCATAGAAATCCTGTATCCACCTTGGCTTAACCGTCCAGCGAAATTCCAGGGCTGTGTCCCCACTTGACGTGCTCACGCCTGCTTGGATGCGTTCAGTAGTTGCTGGCAAAGTGGGTTTCCACCTCAGGATGGACTTCTACGGCCTAGAGATGCTCTCGGACGCCAGGTCTGTTTCCAGCCTTCTGATAAACGGGCTGCAGAGAACTTCTCCGTACATAGGTCTTTCTCTGGGCCTCTGTGTTTGTGTCCTTTAGGGCAGGTTCTCAAAAGGAGACTTAGTCTGTGTGAGGGAAGAATGGTTTCCAGATTACTTCCAGAAACTCCCACTTCCACTGGCATGCACAGAGGTGTCAAGTTTTACTGTTCTTTGTTGTTTTTTAATTTCTTACCAGCATTGAATGTCTTTGGCCTGTTGTTTTAACTTGCATTTCACTTATTGATAGTTTAGTGTGGGGCTTCATCTTGTCGACTGGCTGTTTGCACAGAAGCTAACAGATTGACTGGTTGGTTAAGGAATCTGGAACCTTCTGCTCAGTCCAGTTCATCACATGACCCAGGGCTGGGGGTCCCACAGGGGAGTCTTGCACAGAATGCTTTCCTTTTTGTTTCTAAAATGTGTCAGTCTATGCAGGCGGAGCCCACTTTAGAAAATCTGCGACATACACATTGTGCACGTGTGTTTATAAGTGTGTTACACACACACACCACACATGCTGCACTGAATTGGGGTTCTCAGGGAATTTGTAGTAACCAGAAGTTTAAGATGAAAGTAAAAATGTTTGTCTTTATCTCTTTTTTGTTTTTTTAAATTACTCGTTCACTTTAATAGAGTGTGTATGCGCACAGGGGGCGAGGGGCAAAGAGAGAGACAGAGAGAGCGCAGGGGAGGGGCAGAGAGAGAGAGAGAGAGAGAGAGAGAGAGAAAGAATCCCAAGCAGGCTCCATGCAGAGCCTGACATGAGGCTCAAACTCATGAACTGTAAGATCGTGATCTTAGACAGAACCAAGAGTTGGAAATATAACGGACTGAGCCCCCCAGACTCCCCTTTCGTTTTTATTTCTAATCTGCAAACTAAAGTAGTGACTCTGAACAGAGAGTAGGTTTCCCGTGCCTGGTCACTTGCCTCGCCGTCCCGTGGGTCCCACCTTTGCAGGTAGAACGGCCAAACGTCGGCTTGTTGCATGAAAAGCAAATGTACCAATGTGGCCAATGTGACCAGATACTTGAATACTTCTCTCTGTGATTTCCTGTTCATGACTTTATAGTTTCAGAGTGGACCGAGTATGAATGTGCCTCTTTGCAGTGACGCTGCGTGTTTGCTGACTGCAAACCGCTCCTGTGCCCTGCATGTGTCACCATGTGCCTGTTGTCCACGTGGCAGCGTCTCAGAGCATCCGTGTCGTAGGACGGGCTTCCTCCTGAGCTGTAGCTCCAGGATTGAGCATTATCTTAGATGTGCCTCAATTTCTAGAAAATAGTGTAAGTAGTACTGGCCACTAACGCCGCTGAGCTAGGAGGCCCAGCTGGGTCCGGAGGAAGGCTGTTCATTCGTTCCGTCTTCTTCCTTCCAGGAAGGATTTCAAGTAGCTTACTGGAATTAAAAAAAAAAAAAAAAAAGAATCAGTGGGGAGCTACAGACAGTGGGATGAGCTCTTTTCTGAGGTGTGCACAAAACAAGTGTATTAATTTGGAAATGTGAATTGAATGTGGGCGGTTTCTAGCATGTTAAAATCGTACATTTGAGTACACAGGTTTCCTATCCATACAGCTTGACAAATCATTGGAAATCTGTTTTGAGAACCTGTGCCCTGATGGTGTGCACCAACAGAGGAGACACCGGCAGTAAACAAATAAATTATTAAGACGACCTCGTAGACAACACCAAGTGCTGGCAAGGGTGCGGAGCGGTTGGGGCTCTGACGTTCACGCTGCTGGTGGGACCTCCAGCTGGGGGCCCCTCCGACAGCTGCTTGGCCGTATTTAGTGAATTAGGTGCATCTGGAAACCACGCAAACGTCGGTCTGCAGTAGACAAAAACAACAAATCACGGGATGTTCGGGCAATGGCAGAGTCCCGTGAAATAGAATGAGCCAATAGGCACGAGTCTCACAGGCCTGGTGTTAAGGCAGAGCCGCCTGACAGAAGGTCTGTATTCTATGATCCCATTTATGAAGCTCCAACCAGACACAGAGGTCACGACGAAGATCTCCTGATGGGCGTGGTGGGAGGGCCTTCTCAGGGCACAGGTGAGGGTCTGTTTCTTGAGCCGGACCTGGGCACCCTGGGGAGGACTGAGCTGCACACCTGGGACAGTCACTTGTCAGTGGAATGTTCACTGAGATGCAGAGTAAGTCGTGTGGGTGTCGGTATCATGGAGGAACCTCCAGTGGGGGTGGGAGGTGGGGAATGATGGGCTTCGGGTGGGGGAGCAGTTTCACACAGAGTGGTGAGGCCTAGGGCCTGAGGAGGGGAGGGAAGGTTGTCCAGGAGCAGGATGGTGCATGCAAAGGCCCTGAGGTGGGTGCCTTGGGGAAGGCAGAGGGCTGGGGCAGTGAGCAACCAGGAGCCACAGGCAGGGAGGTCAGGTGGGTGAGTGGGAGCCCCGTGTACCTTTTACTCTGAGCAGAAGGGAAACCATGGAGGATGTTGGGAGAGCTATGAAACGCGCCGTCTTGTAAAAGGTCACTCTGGTCGGTGTCGTGAATAACGGCAGGGGTCAGGTGAAAGCCGTTCCTTCAGGGCTGAATTAAACCGTGGGTGTGACCAGCTGTGCTCCGGTGTCCCCCACCCAGGGCTCCCCGTGCTCCTGAGCGGGTCCTCCGCCCCGGGGCTGGCTCACTGTACTGCCAGCCAGTGTGGCTTTTGGCAGGACCTTCCCAAGATTGGCCACGTGCCACTGTCGAATGAGCCACAGAGTTCTCCCTGCCATCTGTTCGTTCCCACTGCTACCTGGACCCCATGCTGTCTGCACTCTCGGGAGCCCTCAGAGGCTTCCAGCACTTTCTGCAGCACCGTGCTTAGGCGTTTGTGACTGAGAGTGTTAGCAGCCAGGAAAGGCATTCTGTCTCTGTTCCCTGAATATGGAGCATACTCCTGCAGCCTTTGCCTCGTGCATAAGCGGGCGTGATGGACGTGAGAACAGGGCTGCAGACGTGATGGATGCGAGAACAGGGGTGCGGACGTGATGAGAACAGGGGTGCGGACGTGATGAGAACAGGGGTGCGGGCGTGATGGACGCGAGAACAGGGGTGCGGACGTGATGAGAACAGGGGTGCAGGCGTGGTAGACGCGAGAACAGGGGTGCGGATGTGATGAGAACAGGGGTGCGGGCGTGATGAGAACAGGGGTGCGGGCGTGATGAGAACAGGGGTGCGGGCGTGATGGACGCGAGAACGGGTGCGGATGTGATGAGAACAGGGGTGCAGACGTGATGAGAACAGGGGTGCGGACGTGATGGACACGAGAACGGGTGCAGAAGAGGTGACCGTGGCCCGTCTCCTGCAGGTGTTGGTAAGAAAGTTCCCGGAGACGAGGAAGGAGGCTAGCTCCGTGGCGGCCTGTCCTTGTCCTGGGAGCTAGTTCCCAGTACCCGAGAGGGTGTGTGCCACGGACTGGGAGCCCTGATGCGGCAGGAAGGGTAGGAACGGCATTGAGGTCAGTGGCAGGTGTGGGAGCTGGCTCCACTCTGGACGAGGCTGTGTGTTCCCACCACTGGGGCCGCAGCTGTGGGGCCCGTGTGCCCTGGTGTGAACACAGGGGGCCCGCATACCCTGGTGTGAACTGGCAGCTGTGGGGCCCACGTGCCCTGGTGTGAACACAGGGCACGCGTGAGAACAGGGACAGCAGCGGAAGCTACACACACCTGCCATGCGTCCAGTGCACTTGGTATTTTCAACCCTGTCCTCCCTGTTTGGTGTGGAGGTTATTCTGAAACAGCAGCATTGAAATGCTAGGATGCGGGGCGCCTGGTGGGATCAACTGGTTGAGTGTCCGATTCTGGATCTCAGCTCAGGACATGATCACAGAGTCATGAGGTCGAGCCCCACGTTGGGCTCAGCGCTCAGTGTGGAGCCTGTTTGGGATCCTCTCTCCCTCTCTCTCTTCCCCTCCCCGCTTGTGCACCTGTGCTTGCTCTGTCTAAAATTAAAAAATAAATAAATAAAATGTAGGGTGCAGCACTCCCTGCGTGTTGTGTGTGAACGTGGTCAGAGACGGAAGGAATTTGGGAAGGTGAAAATCGCGTTTGTCTGTGTGGTGTTGTGGCTCGCTGCCTCTCTTAGTCAGGCTTCTTATAATTTTATTACCTTCACAAGAATAAGTTGGGAACAAAGTGGTGAAAGGTCCTGTCTTTTGTGTCTCTAGGAGCATAGCTGGCAGGAAGGGCTGTGGGGCCAGATTTTTGCTCAAAGAAGCTTAAAATTTTCCATATGCTTCAGTTTATTTTTCAGGAGTAGTATAATAATAATAATAATGATAATAATAATTACTAAAACCCTAGGAAGTCGGGGTGGGAGCTATCGCAGGGCCGTGAACAGCACCCCCATTAACGAGCAGCAGCCTGTGACAGTGATGCTGCCCAGGTGTCTGTGACCTTGAAGGCCACACTCTTGGGATTTTATGAGCACATTTTATTTCTTATTGTGGAAAAGCAAGTTTGCAGTTAAGTACACCAGAATACATTTCAGTTTGGATAACATGAGATAAAACCACCTTTAATAGGAGCCTGTCTCGAGTCGCCTCTGGCCTTGGGCAGAAGTGTCCGTGAGGTGAAGGCTGTTAGGGACCTTTCAGAAGGAGCTTTGGGAATGAGGCCCATCCAGGCTCTAGAAGAGACCTTCACCAAGTGGCTCTGCGTATGCGGCGGGCGCACTTCCCCGGGGTCGCGGTCATGGTGCCACCGCAGCCTCCTGGCCCCTCGTGTCCTGCAGTGTGGCTGTCTGTCCCTGCCTGGCTCGCAGGCGCAGGCAGTGTGATTTGTAGGAAAGACCGCTGCTTTATCTGGGAGGCGCTTCCTGGGGAGGCGCTTACTAGGTGCTTACAGGACTGATGCCCTGTGGAGAGACCCCTGTTCCAGTTCTTTCCAGCAACCCCCGAGCAATGCTAACGGTGAAATTTAAATTTTGCTTTAGAGTTTATTTCAAGAGAGAGAGAGCACGCATGTGAGTGGAACAGAGGAGCACAGAGGGAGAGAGACAGAATTTTTTCTTTTTTGAGTTTATTTATTTTTGAGAGAGAGAGAGCGCGCACAGGGATGTACACACATGCACCCGTGTGGCTGGGGGAGGGGCAGGGAGACAGAGAGAGACTTAAACAGGCTGCACCCTCAGCACAGAGCCTGACGCAGGGCTCGATCCCACGACCCTGGGATCACGACCTGAGCCAAAATCAAGAGTCAGACACTTCACCGACTGAGCCGCCAGGCGCCCAAGGATGAAATTTAACGCTGATGCATTTTCTAAAGTTTGTGGTTGTTGGAGAAGCAAATAAGGAAAAGAAGCTGGTTTGACTGATGCCTTGCGTGGGAATGTGTTTGTCTGGGTCAGTTGTTTTTGAGAATCTAAAGCCCAAACAACTGTGTGTGCACAGGACTTAACAGTTCTGGGGTACGAGGTCAGGGAGGAGGGTCGGGAGCCTCGTCTGAGGGCAGCTGGCCGGGTGCAGCTCTGGGGTGACAGAAACAGCTGGTGGTGGAGGGCAGTGGGCGTGGCTGGGGTGCAGCCTCCTCCCAGGACTTCAGGGGGTGGGTGTCCGTGTGCCCTCAGGGTGGGTGCTGACAGCACTGTAGGCGGGTTCTCTCCTGATTGCGTCCCTCTGCTCCCAGCCACAACAAGTCAGGTCACTGTGAGAACCGAGGGCCCTAGTCTCACCCCGACCCTCATCCACCAGCCTCCTGCACAGGGGTGGGTGCCCTGGGAGCATCCAGCCGGGGTGGGGAGACCCTGCTCCCAGCTGCCTGTGCCCCCAGGTGCTCCTCATCCTTCCTCCTGGTGACCCCAGCAGAGGCCGTGGGGGGGGTCCCTGCAGTGTCGCCTGGACATTTTCTCCGTCGCCCGGGTCGTGCTCAGGGTCCTGTCCACTTGAAGGCTGCCTCAGGCTGAGGGCGATGTCTGGCCTTTGACAGGTTACCAACCAGCTGAGCCTCTGGTCCCAGTGACTCTTCCCGGGGCACGGGGGAGAGGACCCTTCCCTGAAAAGTTGCTCCCAGCTGTCCAGGGAGTATGGGCGCCTGGTGTGTTCCGTGTGCACACAGGCCCGCGCCCTGGGGTCAAGCGGTGGCCGTGTTGGGTAGACGACATCAGTACCTATTTAGACGCTAGAGAATCAAACTGAGAAAAGAAAAATAGAAAATGTGCTTGAATGTGTAAAAACGATGCTAATTACAATACTTTTTGTGAAGCCTGTTATTTGCACCAAATATCCGTGGACGTAACAACAGCTCCCTTTCTTTTTTTTTTTTTTTTTTTTAATTTTTTTTTCAAACGTTTTTTATTTATTTTTGGGACAGAGAGAGACAGAGCATGAACGGGGGAGGGGCAGAGAGAGAGGGAGACACAGAATCGGAAACAGGCTCCAGGCTCCGAGCCATCAGCCCAGAGCCTGACGCGGGGCTCGAACTCACGGACCGCGAGATCGTGACCTGGCTGAAGTCGGACGCTTAACCGACTGCGCCACCCAGGCGCCCCATCAGCTCCCTTTCTTATGAAGTACTAGATGTGCTTTATTTTTTCTGGCATATTCCACGTGTGGAGATGGGCCTCCCTGCCATGACCCTGCCGTCCTTACCATGTGGCTGGGTCTCCGCGGCTGGAGGGCATGTTCTCAGCCAGGCCATCACCCTCACAAGGAACTCTTCTGGACTTTGACCCTTGAGAATGGTGTGTCTTTGTGGCTGCAGGATGTGGGTTTTTCCAACCCTTTATTGCACCTGCTGAGGCGGGCAAGGACCTCACTCAGGAGCTGACCGGACAGCTCGCCAGCTCTTCTGGATTCTCTGCCTCGAGCTGCACAGCCTGCTGTAGCCTGTGGGGCCTTACAGGTGTAGAACGGTCACCCTGGCTCCTGCAGGGGGCTCAGGGGCACAGGACAGTGCCTGCGGTGACCTCAACCCTCGGCCGCGTGCTCAGCGTGGCGAAGCACGTGGAGTTCGTGGGGAGCCCGCCTCCGTGGAGCGGTGAGGGGAGACCGTGTGGTGGCAAGCGTTGTCGGGACACGGAGTGCACCTGCCCACCGAGCCCGTCTGCAGCCGCCACAGCCACCTTCCAGCCGAGGACCCCAGCAGACGGGCTTTTGCTAACGTGCTGGGTTTAAGGAGAAAACGAGTAGCTGTTTATGGACTGTGGTCTCAGCATGTCTCCCCCCGGAGTTTAAAAATACGGCCACCATCCTGATGTGGGGGGATCCAGAAGGTATGATTTGAGCGCTTGGTCTCGGTGTTGACTTCCTCTGCTTTTCTCCGAATGGCAGTTCCAGGGATGGTTTTTGTTCAGTTTGTCCCGGTTTTAAAGGACTTGGTGAGCCCTGCTTGGACACAGTTCCCGAGTAGGACAGTGATCAGGGTTAATGGCTTGCGGACCCACAGCCCGCCACCCTGGGAAGGCCACCGAGCTGCACTCACATCTCGGTGCGGCCCGTTTGTCCACACGCTTTCCCAAGGACGACGCTTCCTCGTCCCGCTGGGCAAGGTGCAGGGTGCCCTATGAGGGACGTGACCGCTACATTGAGGAAGATGTCGGGAACCTCTCACATTTAAATCACCGATCTGTGAGCACAGGAGTCACAGTGTCTTTTCAGGGTGAACGCATAGCTCTGTGCACCCGCTGTGCACACGCCTGATCTGCTAAGTCGCCTTAAGTGGATTCCAGCGGATGGAATCCGCCTTGGCCCAGTGTAGAGTCTAGATTAAAATGCCTTAAAATAGGCAAAATTATGTCTGAAAAATCACCCTAAATTGTAGTATTTCAAACCATGTGAAAGGGAGGTGGCTTAAAACAGTCCCTGTGGTAGGTTGTCAGGTGGTAACGTGGCGGGTTTAGTCGAGAAGTGGTTAGGACCGCGGGGATGGCAGCCACACTGTCTCCTTCCTGTCCCCTTCACCTCCAGTTCCGCCTTGCCTGGTGGCCAAGCACCACGTGGGTTGGTGTGTGCACAGGCCGTGCTGACAGTTTGCTCAGCTGTGAAGGTAGCGTTCTGGGCAGAGGTGGGGGATCAGGTGGGCAGAAGCCTGCGGGGTCCATGGACCCACAGGTGGACCATGTGTCTAACGTCCAGGAGGCTGGCACATGACCATGGGGGCGGGAACGGGTCCCTGGGACACAGCGGCATCTCACCTTCTTTCCTCCAGAACCACGTGCCCTGGAGCCGTGGCCACCTCTGTGGACCCTTTGGGACCGTGCCTGCCCCGTGTGGACACGCTGGTTGTGAACCCAGAGCAGATCCATTGTGCTCTGTAGGGTCCTTCCTTCCTCCATAACCAAGATGAAGGAGGTCACAAAAGCGAGCTTTTATGTAGCACTGGCCCTGGCCAGCTTCTGCCGGTCTTCAGGCGATCTGTGTCCATGGTGGCAGCACCTCTGACAGCCCACCCTCTGCACACAGTGTCCCACGTCCTCCGACACTCGTGATTTCCTGCTGTTGGATAGTGGCACCCTGCCGGCTGTGCCGTGACGTGTCCCTGCAGTTTTCTCTGCCTTTCCCCCAGGGGTTAGTGACGTTGGGCATCTTTTTGTGGGCTCGCCGATCGTTTGTATGTTGTCTTGGTGAAACATCTGTTCAGGTCCTTTGCCGAGTCTCAGCTGGGATCTTTATTTCTGTGTTGGGTTGGACTGGTGTTTTTTACCAGCATCTGAGTGGGACTGATGTGCTGCAGATGTGGGTCTGTGAGACACGCCCAGCACGCAAAACATTGTGGTGGGAGATGGCAGGAAGCGGGGTCACCGCTGCGTGAGCTGACCCTGGTGACCCGGAGATGTCTAGTAAACAGCTGTTCAGCTCAGAGTCGGGGCGTGGGAATAATTGGAATCATCAGGGGGCAAGGGAAACGAGTCTTGACTCGGGTCCCGATTAAGGGTCGGTAGGACAGTGGACGTGGAGAGTGATGGTGGCAGAGACCCCTGTCCGCAGGCTGCAGACACCAGGAGACGCCCATCCGGCCTCTGGGGGCTCCGAGCCCTTGACCGGCAGGGATTCACTCCACTCAGCATGTGGGCCGGTTATGCCAAGACTCTGCCAAATAGTTTTTCTGGCAGTGTTTCAAAGAAACAATGCTTTTCTTAGAGAGTGCATTATGAGAACATTTCACAGCTCCTTTGTAGCTTTTTGGAAAAAAAAAAAACAAATAAAGGAGGTAGGATTGTCTGCAAAAAAGCAAGGCTGAGACCATGGAAGGGATGGGGTGAATTTTTTTCTCTTTAATTTTTTTTTGTATATTAAATCTAATTTATTGTCAAATTGGTTTCCGTACAACACCCAGCGCTCATCCCGACAGGTGACTCCTCAATGCCCATCACCCACCCTCCCCTCCCCCCACCCTCCATCAACCCTCAGTTTGTTCTCAGTATTTAAGAGTCTCTTATGGTTTGCCGCCCTCCCTCTCTAACTTTTTGTCCCCCTTCCCCTCCCCCATTGTCTTCTGCTAAGTTTCTCAAGATCCACATATGAGTGTAAACATATGGCATCTGTCTCTCTGCCTGACTTATTTCACTTAGCATAACACCCTCCAGTTCCATCCCCGCACAGGCAGAGGCATCATGGAATCCCAGACCGAGATGGGTGTTTATCCCCTTTTAATTTTGATGATCACATGGTGGAGGTATTTATTCTGAGAAGTTATCATAAATGTGGCTGCAGGTTTTAAATTATGGGAGTTTATGCCTCTTTTTCTTAGTCTGAATTAGTAGTTGTGTGGCCAGCTACAGATATGTAAAAAACATTTTTTTTAAGTTTGTTTATGTATTTTGAGAGAGAGAAAGAGTGTGCACACATGAGGGGCACAGAGAGAGGGACAGAGAGAATCACAAGCAGGCCCCACACTGTCAGCACAAGGCCCGACGCGGGGCTCAAACTCCCGGACCGTGAGATCATGAATGGAGCGAAAGTCAAGGGTCTGATGCTTAACCGACTGAGCCTCCCAGGCGCCCTGAAAAAAAATGTTTTAAAGCCATGTTATCAGGCAGAAAATGCTTACAGGTACCTTCTGTGTTTGCATCATTAAAACATCATATGTGCTCAGCTCTAATTGCCAGAAGAGCTTCAGAATCAGGCTGGTGTCTTTTTAACACCTTAAATTTGTCAATTTTACACCGAAGTGTGCTTCAATGCATGTTGCACCTCAGTGCACAGAGGGAGTGCGTTTGCACCGGCCCCTGGGCAGCAGCCGCGGGTGAGGCCCTGGGAAGAAGCTGATGCCTGGTCCCCAGCTCCTGGAAGTCCCCGTGGTGTGTTGCATGGGAAGCTGTTGCCGTGGCCCCACCAGCTCCTGTCCTGTCCTCAGCCCAGCAGTACCAGCAGTGACAGCAGGCTGCAGTGTGTGACCCCTGGCCTCAGCTCGGTTTCCAATGCCGTGCTTCTGTTAAAAAATGGAAACTTAACACTTTTTTTTTTTTTTTTTTTTGAGAGAGAGAGAGCGAGCATGAGAATCCCAGGAAGGGCAGGGGGGCAGGGGGAGAGAGAGAGAGAGAGAATCCCAGGAGGGGCAGGGGGTGGGGGGAGAGAGAGAGAGCGAGAATCCCAGGAGGAGCAGGGGGGTGGGGGGAGAGAGAGAGAGGGAAGCAGGGCTCACCCGAAGCAGGGCTCGAGCTCACAAACTGTGAGATCATAACCCAAGTCAAAGTCAGATGCGTAACAACCGAGCCACCCAGGTGCCCTGTACGTTTTCAATTCTGCATGGAGGGAGCTGCAAAACATTTACTATCAAGCGTATCACGCATACAAAAGACAGTATGTAAGGTGCATGTGGAGTTTAAGGTCAGTAACAGCACAAAAAACCCAGCTTAATAAATAATCACCAAAACTTTCTGCTCCTCCTGCCCTTTTCCTACTGTAGCATTCTTAATAACAGTTATTCAAAAAACATTTTGTCATTGAGTAACTAGTTCTTAAACTCACAGTGTTCACATAAAGTATACCCAACGTTGCTTAAAGGCTTAATGAATTTTTCATGGAAAGAGTTGCGATTTGTTGAGAAAGTATGAGCTCCACAGATGAAAACGGGTTGGGGAGATTCACAGAAGTCAGGAAGGAAAGAGGAGGTACAGACGTGCTTTGGGGAAGACCCTGAACCTGGATGCTAGTGTGGAAAGCTGGGACTTAGCTTCTGGGAGGGTGGACACTTGGCCAGGTGGGAAGGGGAGGGTCTCTGTCCCCTCCCTGTGCAGGGACAGTGGCCGCCCCCCTGAACTCGTCAGTACTGCAGTCTGCTTAGCTGACTCATGTTTTGTGGACAGGTTTTCCTGCCTCCAGTTTGGAGCAGGGAGGGGAGGAAGCCGCCTGTTGGGACCGACCTCTGCTCACACGTTTGTGCGGCTTTACTAAACCCTTTTTTGGGAGGTGGATTATTATTACTTACTGTCCTATACAACTCCCACTGGGAGGGCGGCCCCTGGGGGCCCGTCTCCACGACAGCTCTCTGCACCGGCAGCACTTTGGTCCCATTCCCAGGGGGACTAAGGCACCTGAACGAGAAAGCCACCTTCGGGAGGCCCATCCAGGAGAAGGGGCTCCGGGTCCCCATCCCACTGTGACGGGCACTTTCCTGTGTATTCATATCTGCACACACGTGTGATGCCGTGAAGTGTCCCAATAACTGTGCCTCCAAACTGCAGGTCTCTGGGCCCCTGGGGTGCCTCACACTCCTAAGGGCCTGTTTCCCTTTCCACGTCCTGAGGCTGTTCACATCCTGGGAAATTTAGGCCATGGTGCTTTCCGCAGGGCGTTTTACTGGGAGCCCTGTGTCTAATCCTGTCCAGAAAGGTCTGCCTCCTTCTGAGGGTTCATGGTCATGGTAGGGGGTTCATGGTTGTAGCAGGGATTCATGGTCCTGGTATGGGGTTCATGGTCGTGGTAGGGGGTTCATGGTTGTAGGGGGGTCATGGTTGTGGTAAGGAGTTCATGGTCCTGGTATGGGGTTTATGGTCGTAGGGGGTCATGGTTGTGGTAGGGGTTTACGGTCCTGGTATGGGGTTCATGGTTGTAGGGGTCATGGTCATGGTAGGGGGTTCATGGTCATGGTAGGGGGTTCATGGTCGTGATAGGGAGTTCACGGTCCTGGCATGGGGTTCATGGTCGTGGTAGGGAGTTCATGGTCCTGGTATGGGGTTCATGGTCGTAGGGGGTCATGGTCATGGTAGGGGTTCAGGGTCCTGGTATGGGGTTCATGGTCATAGGGGGGTCGTGGTTGTGGTAGAGGTTCACGGTCCTGGTATGGGGTTCATGGTCATAGGGGGTCATGGTCGTGGTAGGAGTTCACGGTCCTGATATGGGGTTCATGATCGTAGGGGTCATGGTCATGGTAGGGAGTTCACGGTCCTCGTATGGGGTTCATGGTCATAGAGGGTCATGGTCGTGGTAGGGGTTCATGGTCATAGGGGGTCATGGTCGTGGTAGGAGTTCACGGTCCTGATATGGGGTTCATGGTCATAGGGGTCATGATCGTGGTAGGGAGTTCACGGTCCTCATATGGGGTTCATGGTCGTAGAGGGTCATGGTAGTGGTAGGGGTTCATGGTCATAGGGGGTCATGGTTGTGGTAGGGGTTCACGGTCCTGGTATGGGGTTCATGGTCGTAGGGGGTCATGGTCATGGTAGGGGGTTCATGGTTATGGTAGGAGGTTCATGGTCGGTGTAGGGGGTTCATGGTCATGGTACGGGGTTCATGGTTGTGTTATGGGGTTCATGGGTGTGGTAGGGAGTTCACGGTCCTGGTATGGGGTTCATGGTCGTAGGGGGTCATGGTCGTGGTAGGGGTTCATGGTCCTGGTATGGGGTGGGGGGTCCCTGAGTCTTGGCAGCGAGGCTGCACACCCACAGGCCTCCTTTCCGCTAGGGAGTCAGGTGCGCGGCTCCGGGGAAGGCAGCTTTTCCTGGCTTTCCATGCAGGCTCCCCGTAGCCGGCGTAGTGGAAGGCGATTGCTTAGGGCCTGGATTTATGTGCGGGGGCAGCGCAGACTCCGTTGGTTTTCTGTGATGTCTGTGTTCGAGCCGGTGACCGGTGCGGTGGTCTTTACATGGAATGGTACAAATGAGAAAAATGTGGGAAAGTCTGAAAATGGAGAGGATGCATCAGGAGCAAGGCTGTTTCTGTGTTTGTAGCACAGGGAGTCTCCACTGCTTTCATTTACTCAACAGGTCCCCCGTGGGGCGCCCGCCGGGTCTGCTGCACGTGGCTGGAGGGTCCCCCGTGGGCCGCCCGCCGGGTCTGCTGCACGTGGCTGGAGGGTGCCCCGTGGGCCGTCCGCCAGGTCTGCTGCGCATGGCCGGAGGGTGCCCCGTGGGCCGTCCACCAGGTCTGCTGCACGTGGCCGGAGGGTGCCCCGTGGGCCGTCCGCCAGGTCTGCTGTGCATGGCCGGAGGGTGCCCCGTGGGCCGTCTGCCAGGTCCGCTGAACGTGGCTGGAGGGTGCCCCGTGGGCCGTCTGCCAGGTCCGCTGCACATGGCTGGAGGGTGCCCCGTGGGCCGCCCACCGGGTCCGCTGCACGTGGTGGAGGGTGCCCCGTGGGCCGTCCGCCAGGTCTGCTGTGCGTGGCCGGAGGGTCCTCTGTGCGGGGGGTGGCCTTGTTGTTGCTGAAGCGTCTGTGTGGTCTGCGTGGCTGGAAGGGGGGTGAGGGGCCACGTGCCCTGCCGTGGAGTCCACGTGTGGGAGGCTGCCCCCCACATCTGTCGCCTCTCCTCCCCCACCCCCACACCTCTGCAGCCACAGACACCTCTGCATGACGGTCATGGATTTCAGGGTGAGGACATTAACGGGCAATTGTAGTTGGAGGCGTTCTGTCCATGCAAACTTGCCTTCTAAATGGAAAAAAACTAAAACAGCCTGGAAAAATGGTAGAATGCCAACAATTTACTTTCCGTCGCAGATGACCGCAGTGTGCCTTTGCTGTCCTGAAATTGCTGAGGAGAAAGTGTGTGGTCATCGGGGTGACCCCTGACACGGCGCTCCCGGCCAGAGTTCACCAGCAAGGCTGGGGCACATGCATCTGCCATCCAACGGCTCCCTGGGACGCCCAACTTGCGGGCAGCCACCACCCAGCTGCAGCACTTCCTCTGGGCCACATCAGGACTCGTGGACAGTGGCTTCTGGGCCACAGATGGTGTGAGGAGTACAGTTTGGTGGAACCAGTGATTTAACGCCCTCAGCACTTTATCTGCATCACAGTTAACTCACTTGTGGACACTGGTATGGATGTAGGCAGTGCTGGCCAGCTGTGAAGGGTGGATGCCGTCGTGGTGGGGACGGGGAGCGGCCGGCCTGTGGTGTGGGGTGTCCTCCAGCAAACCCCTCCCTGTGCTGTGTGACAACCAGGAGGCTGACTGATGAGTGCAGACGCCCCAGGAACCGTAATCAGGAGACTGAGCTGCCGCGGGTCCCGGCACCTCTGGAGGCAGAAGTGCTCGAGGATCAAGGACTTGTTTGTTTGTGCGGTGAAACTTTTGAACCAAATTTTGGAAAATAAGTGTGGGAGTAGGATTATTTTACTAGGTGAGCATGTAGAGCACATGGTCTGTCATCTGAAAGTTTTCGTATAACTCACCTGATTTCTCCCCCAAGGGGTGTGTGGCGCTCCGGGCATAAGACTTGGGGCATCCCCTGGTGTCCAGTGGGCAGAGGCCGGGTGCCACCAGCCTCCCGTTGTGCGCAGGACGCCCCACAACCGAGCTGGCCTGGCCAACGTGTCTGTGGTGCTGAGGTGACCGTGCCTGGTTCAACATTATGCTCCTCATAGAACAGTTCTGAGATTTTGAAGTCTTTTTTTTTTTAAATGTTTATTTTCGAGAGAGACAGAGACAGAATGCAAGTGGGTTGGGGCAGAAAGAGAGGGAGACACAGAATCTGAAACAGGCTCCAGGCTCTGAGCTGTCAGCACAGAGCCGGATGCAGGGCTTGAACTCACGAGCTGGAGATCATGACCCGAGCCGAAGTCAGACGCTCAACCGACTGAGCCACCCAGGCGCCCCAAAGTCATTTTTGGTGTGTGTGTGTGTGTGTGTGTGTGTGTGTGTGTGTGTGTGTGTGTGTGTTTGTGTGTGCGCGTGTTTACTGCTTCTGAGTTGAAATGGTGAGCTTTAATAGAACATCACACCGCAGTTAGGGTAGAGATGGAAGTTTTGATGTGATGTCACAGCAAAACCCTACAGTTACCTGTGTGCCTGGAGGACGGGGAGACACTGCCGCATGAACTGCTGCAAACGGGGTCTTGAGATGACCCAAATGTGTCCTGTGGCAGGTCAGGAGGCTAGGCGTCTGAACCCAAGGTGTGGGCAGGATCCTCTCGCCAGAGGCCCCAGGGGCTCTTTCCACCATAGCCGCGGCCGGGCCTGTGTGAGCACAGCTCCTGGCTCTGACTCCACCATCCTTCGTGTGCGTGTCACATAGAAGGACACCTGTCACCACATTTAGGGCCCACCCTATGCCAGTGTGACCTGCTCATTACTAATCACACCTGTTCCCAAGTAATCATTCGTGACCTGTGACAGTCACAAGGAAGTAAAACCTCACTGTCCGTAATAAAGGTTTTTTTCAATTTTTTTCAACCACTTAAAAATGTGCAAACCATTCTTAGCTCGTGTACAGACAGGTGGTGGCCCCTGGTCCAGGTTGACAGGATTCTGCTGTGACCCTGCACAGGGAAGGGAGCCCCCTCAGCTGGGCTGCCTTGGGCAGCTGCCCCATCCACCCCACCGGGTTCCCGGCCCCGCTGAGTCCGTTCCCATCGGTCCTGGGGTTTAAAGTTGGGTTTCTCAGCTGGGAGTGATCTCACCTGGACCTGCCCTGCCCCTAGCACAGGTGCAGATTTTCAGTCGTCACCTTGAGGGGGTGCCATGGGCATCTTGTGGGCAGAGCAGGGGGCTGCTAAGTGGTCCATAGTGCACAGGACCCGCCCCAGAGAGCCAGCTGCCGGATGTCAGCAGTGCCTTGGCCGGGAAACTGCTCTGCAGGCATCCCGGACCCCTGTGCCCTTCACCACTGGTGTGTGGACACGGTTAGCATATTCCACAGGATTCACGCCAGCCGTGCCTCCGCTCCTCGGTGCACGGGACTTAGACACCAGGGAAAGTTCCCTGTCACCATGGACAGCTCAGCCGTTTATTGTCCATCGCTGTGAAAGACTTGACACTCTCTCTCTTTTGTTTGCTGTGTTAACTGTGCTTCTGAGAGAATCTGGAAGGGCTTGGGAGCCTGTCTTGGAAACTTTCATCTTTTTAATGAAGCAGCTTCACTTTACTCCCGTTTTGCCAAGCAGACGGACGGCATCTGTTGTGAAATGACGAAGTGTTGCTCACGTGGCATGTTAATTACAGAAGACCCAGTGTCAGTTCCTCTCCGGGAGCCGCGGTCGCCACTGGGACATTACACAGGTTTCCCCCAAGCTGCTTTTGCTCGGAAAGAATGCAGACAGCTGCACACAAAACCTCACTCGGCAGACTCGAGGCGCTAAATCCTCTCGCGTCCACTGTAGCAGATTCGCGGGAAGCCTTGTGCCCATGTGCCTGCACGATGGACGCGGCATGTGGGTTTCAAGGACAGAAAACCTAAAGCTTCTGCTGATGACAGTGCGCCATCCAGGCCGGGCTCCTGGGACGTCTGTGACCCAAGCAGGGGCCTCGGTGTTTGTCAGTGCCGTCCGCGTGCGCAGTGCAGATGGGGAACCAGAGTCATTTCTCTTATCTCTCTACTGATCCAGAGCTCACAAGGGTCTTGTCCAAGGTGGGCCACTCGGCTCGAGGTTCTGTGCGTCCGTCCATCCCACACACGGGGACGGGGACCCCTGTGCACCACCCACGGGGTCACACGGTGCTGTGGATTTTGGTGGTTTAAGGGAAGGATTCTTCGGGTAGAAACCTGCACTGCTGGTTACTAAGTTGTCATTTCAAGATTTTTTTTTTTTTAATGTTTTATTTTTTATTTTTGAGAGAGACAGAGTGTGAGCAGGGGAGGGGCAGAGAGAGAGAGAGACACAGACTCTGAGCTGTCAGCACGGAGCCTGACGCAGGGCTCAAACCCACAAACCGTGAGATCATGACTTCAGCCGAAGTCAGATGCTTAACCGACTGAGCCCCCCCAGATGCCCCTCAGGATTGGTTTTCACACGGATTCTGTCCTAACTTAAGCATACTTGCCTGGTTTTTTCCAACCAGTTCATGCCGACATTAAATTCACATTCAAGGCCAGAGTGGGCCATCCTTGTCCAGAGAATTGGACAGATTCTTGTCCAGAGAATTGGACAGTTGCGTTTGGTTAGGACGGTTAGGGTGGCATTGTTCACGGCACAACTAAGTATTTATTGCTTTGCTGTGAGTTTGACAGAATCCACCTGGGATTTAAAATACAGTGGCCTGAAGGAATGAGAGTTAATTTTTTATGTAGTCAGTGTTTTGTGTGTTTATTCCACTGACTACTTAGTGGTGCTGGGGTGGTACCCTACCTTCCCATCAGCCACGTGTGGCCCGGCCAGCTGTCCTGGCTCGTTCTGGTTGTTTTCAGAAGGCCTGGCAGCCCCCGGCTCGGCCCGTGGCCCCGCAGCTGCCCTGGGACTGCCACCCAGCCTTGCAACACAGCCGGCCACTTCCCACACTTGTCTGCCCGGCCTGATGGAAGCCAGAAACCAACATTGAAAATGACCCCTGCCCTATCATGGAGTTTGATCTTATCACAGTCATGAAATGAACACCTGAATGTTTTCTTCTCCCCTGATCATTTATTCATCCACAGCTCGAGTCCCTGGAATCTTATTTCGGTGCTCCTGGTCCTGACCAGCTGGGGCAGCACACCTGACCGTCTGCGTGGTTCTTGTACCTGGGCTGGGGGGACACGTACTGTGAGGCCCCTGGTTTTCATGCTGGACCTGCTGCTTTTCACGAGCTGCTGGGTCTTGCTGGGGCTTCCTGTTCCTCAGTCTGTCAGAGTGGGTGATGCGGTCGCTGCCTCTGAGGGACAGTCAGCTGTCAAATTCGCACGACCTGGGAGCTGAACGTTTCCTTTAAAGACATCAGAGTATAAAAAGTGTCTTCAGGGGCATCTGGGCGGTGCAGTCCTTGAGCGTCCGACTCTTGCCTTCGGCTCAGGTCATGATCTCACAGTTCATGAGTTCAAGCCCCTGCATCAGACTCTGTGCTGACAGCTCAGAACCTGCTTGGGTTTTCTCTCTCTGTCTCTCTCTGCTCCTGTCCCTTGCTCTTTCTCTCAAAATAAATAAATACACTTAAAAACTCCAGTAAATCTGCATTGCAGCGTAAAGGAGAGATGTAGTGGTTGACGGGGAGGAAACAGGTGTGCTGGTCCACTGCCAGCGTCCCTGCCTGTAGCGAACACTCGTGCGAAGCTTGTCGTTCACAAAACGTGGGGGACAGAAGGGCCCCAGAGGGTCTGGGGTGGCCACTGTGTCTGTGATGCCTTGGCTCTCCAGCAAGCACCGCATCAGAGCGTTAGCACCTGCTGACTAGGAACTCGGATGCTCAGGGAAGCGGGTGCCCCAGGCACGTTGCTTCATTACAAAAAAAAAGAAAAGATAAGTGTAGATGTTAAGTGTGTGGAAAATCCTTGGCCTTTCCCGTTCCTGTCTGTTTCTGGGTTTGTAAGTCCCGGCAGAAGCAATGAGGTTTTCTCTTGCTGCTGTGGAGCTGAAGGGCGGGCTCTGAGGTCAGGGGCTGTGACCCAGAAGGCCACCCGGGGCTGGAAGGTCTTCATCACAGGGAGCTGCAACATCTATCTGTGGGCTGCTCTGCTCTGCACCTGATTCAGCAAATCGTCTGGGAGGCTGGGTCTGAGTCCCCGGCAGTGGTTCCCAGCGGTCGTGATAAAAGCCCCCGGAACGTTGCTCAGTCAATTTTGTTACCTGGAGGATAAGAGAAAGCCCCAGACGGGTCATCGGGGGTGTGACCGGAGCAGCGCATCCAGGAGCGGCTAGTCTGACCTCCCATCCTGCCCCCCAGCTGTTGTCACTGCAGCAGTGACCTTCACACCCATTCATGCTCGAATGGCAGAGTCCGTGGAACAACTTGCTTCGGGACCATAAACTTGAAAACATCAGACACAAGAAGCGTTTGTTTATGAATGCTCCAGGTGTAATGGATTTGCACACTGGGAAGAAGCTGATGAGTGTTCATCCAGGAGGAATTGCGACTTCTTACCCAGAGCACCCTCTTCCTGAGCTCTCTTGCCGGGGGCCGGGCTGGATATCACCGTGTTCGCCCACGCCAGAGTTCTCGCTGCACCCGGCCGGGCTCCCAGGGCACTGAGTGGAAGCCTGGGGTCCTGACCTGGCAGTGGCCAGTGACGCCGTGCCCTCACCAGCGGGAGCCGCTTGCAAGCTGGAGTGGGGGGCGGCCACAGTCACAGCCCCCATCGAGTCCCCACCTTCTTAAGACAGAACGGAAACATTCCACCGTCTGTTCCATTTTATGCCCACGGTTTCAGAAAGCATCCAGCACACGGCAGGAAAATTGTGTCCGGAAAGTCCTCTATGCTTGCATGTGCCGACGCGCGTGGCCGTTCTCACCGCTGCAGGGAGCTGCCCGAAGGTGGGGATGCCACCAGCCGCACCCTCGGAGGCCACACGTGTTCGTTCACTGAAGAAACCCTGTTATGAAAGTCGCCGTCGAGATCGGAGCCGCGTCTGCACGCCTGGGCGCTGGCCCGTCTTTGCCAGCGAGTCCCGCCATCCTCCTAAGTCGCGGCCCATCTGTGGGCTGCATGGGGTGTGGACGCACACAGCTCACATAGGCCGCTGCGTCGCATACCTGGACCCGCGGGTGCAGGTGGAAGACGGCCGTCGCTTGGGCCGCGGACGTGGGGGGTGGTGGGAGCCGGTGCCTCGGAGCCCCCCACTCCCGCCCTGCCATTGGTGAGTTCTGGGATGGTGGCATCATCGCAGCACACACGAGTTCTCACTAGAAACAATGGCAGAAAACTCTCTGCTTCTCGACATGTGAGGTTGTATTTGCTATTTTAGTTAAAGCAGCTGCTCGTCAGCGTGTTTCGGGAGCTGTAACACGTGTGAAGTCACAGACACACATCCAGCCCATTCCCACCGAAGACGGGGGCACGAAATCCCCAGAATTTCATCCAGAAGAAAGTGTCCCTGAGCACAGTCCGCTTTCTTGAGTGACCAGGTCTGAGGGAGCCCGAGATGCTGGAGTGCACCACTCACTGTGGTGCCCTGTGTCCCGCTGCATTTCCCGGGGGGGCCCGTGGGCAGCACATGTTCTCCAGGCCGCCTTCCCTTGGCCCATGGCAGCAGGTACGTGCAGTGGGAAGACAGAGGCAGGAAAGTGTGGGGCACCCTGTGTGGGTCCCAGCACCGTGTTTCAGGGTGCCCCAGCTCTGTCCCCCCACCTGCCCCCGTCACCACCTGCCCGCGCTCACTGTCGAGTCCCGGCCTCCGTCACCACCTGCCCGCATTCGCTGTGGAGTCCCGGAGGGAGCACACAGCAGCATGCTGGTCAGTGAGGCATAGGTGAGCATCGTAGTTCACAGCAGCTGCTTGTTTCTCTTAATTCTACTCACTTATTGTCAATGAGGCAGAGCCCGGTGGTGACTGCCATTGCGTTTGTCCTTAACAGAGGCAGGACTGCCTGGCCTGCCTCTGGAGTTCGGGTATGGGGGGCGTCATGGTTGTCACAGTGGTTGAGGTGCATTGAGGTTGACATTGAGGGGCAGGGATTTTGACATCCTGCATGCAGCGTGGAACAGGTCATATCTCGAGGGTGATCCCTCATTTGTAGTTATCTGAACCCAGAACCTGGATCCATCTCAAATGTGAGCACAAAGCTTTATTCAGCAGCCTTCTGCATACTGAACGTTCTAGAAACACAGTGCTACGTTAACCACGTGTTTTATTTCCTGTGTTCTGATGCCTTGACCCTGGGGACTTGCTGACCCTGGAGGGCGGTCCACCCCGGGCCAGCTGTTCTAGAGAAAGTATGAAGGCCGGCGGGCCAGAGCTTTAACACCTTCCCCGGCCTCAATGACCCCAGAGCCAGGCACCTGACAGCCCGGGCAGCCCCCATCCCCTGGAGCCCGCGGAAATAACCCACTCTGTCTCTCTTTCAAAAATAATGTGAAAACATTTAAAATAAATAAATAAAAGACCTATTGTTGCACCTGACACTTTGCTTCCCAGAAGCTCTTTCATGTGCTTTGTGGCCTGCGCCCGACCCTGGAAGGTCAGTGGTTTTATTGCACTTTCCTCAGACCGGCAGCCTCTGTCACTAGGTTGCCACAACACTGTCAGCGTTGGGACAGCCCACAGCGGTGGGTCAGAGGGTCCCTGGGCTGAGCGTGGTTCCATGTCGGACCCTGAGGTGCCTGTGCCGTGGGGGTGTGGGGGGTCACTCCCGGCGTGTACGGGCGGCAGCCTGTGGCCTTCGCAGTGGACTTTGGTGCCAGGTCCTGCATGATGGAGACCCAGTGGCTCTGGACACGCACTGCCTTACTCTGGGCACTCGGATCACAACGCTGGCTGTGTGGCGGGCTCCACGGCTCTTCCTGCATTGCTGGCCTGTCAGCGACAGCCCCGGAGCACCCCTGAAGGCCTCGCTCGTCTCACCCAGCACCTGCTCCCTGGTCCAAGTGCAGGCCAACCCCCTACTTCCTCCCACCTCCCACCCTGGCTAAGCATCTTAACTGTGACGATGTGTATGAGCCTCATGTCCCCCGTGTGCTGGTGCTCCCGGCCGGCTAACCGCCCCCCCCATGCTGGTGCTCCCGGCTGGCTGACCCCCCGTGCTGGTGCTCCCATCCAGCTGACCCCCCCCCCCCACCTCCCTGTGCTGGTGCTCCTGGCAAGCTGACCCCACCATGCTGGTACTTCTGGCTGGCTGACATCCCCCTCCCCGTGCTGGTGCTCCTGGCAAGCTGGCCCTGGGTAGGGTAGTCCCGCTGCCCCCAGGGCCTTTCAGGAAGATATTCCTGGCCCCCCTGCCAGCTGTCATCAGGGTGGCCATGGGCGCAGTCTGGGGTCTGCCACAGCTGAAAGCCAGGAGCCCTTCTGATTATGCTGTGCCTGGTGGGGGTACCTGGACAGCTGCCCTCTGAGGTCACCAGATCAGATTATCACCGAATTCTGCTGGGGAGGATGAGCTCTCTTCCATCACCTGGTGCCGTGGACCTTTCTTGACCATCCTCACCTCCCACAGACGGTCCCTCCTTCCGGCCTGTGGCTTTGGCTTCTGGAAGCTTCTCTCACTGACCATCTGGCCTCATGCTGCAGGCTGGCTGGGCCTGACGGGGACAGAGCCCTGGGGCTGCCCTCTGGCCTCTTTTCTCTGTCCAGCTCCCCAGACTTGCCCAGGGCCTCAGTCCCACCACTGCTCCTCAGACTGTTCTGTGACACAGGTGGGTTAGGAAAACAGCCTGGAAGAAGGAAGAAGAAAACGTTCACTGAGTGAACCTCAGATGCAGAAGGAAGCGTTCAGCTAATGTTTTCTTGGTGAGAACAAGGGCAGCTCTCTGGATGAGTCACCAGCTCTGAGGAGCAAAGAACCATTGATTTCCGGCCGCTGTCGGGAAGTGAGGGGACGTATTGGGCAATGATCAGTCACCCCAGGGGCTGGGACCTGACCTTTCACTCCATCCATGAACATCTGGAGGGGACGCCCGGTGGGCGAGCTGCTCCTGTCCAGCGAGGGACTCTCGTGTGCCCCCAGCCACCTGCCCTCCTGGTGATGGGACCGGCTGCACCCCGTGTCCGTGGTGGGGGCCTCCCTGCCCAGCCCACAGGTACAAACCACACGTGGTGTGTGCATATAGTAAAGTTAATTTTGATAGTGTTTATTTAACCCCGTGCTATCCAGGATATTATTGCAACTTGAAGTCAGGCATAAACGTCATCAGCATGTTTTACGTTCTTCTCTGCACACGAAGTTTCCAGAATCCAGTGTGTGCTTTGTATTGGGTGCCTCACTGGGCAGCGGCCACGCACAGGGGTGTTGCCTCACGCTGAGAGGGGCCGCCCTGTCCCCACCACCTGCCTCCTCTTGACACTCACATCACTGACCTGAGCGGGTGTCCTGACCTTCTCTGAGCTCTGGGGTTGGCTTGTTCCAATGTGGTTATTTTCCCCAAAACGGGGTCTATGCCTTGGGGTTTCAGAGACCCTGCTGCACCTCAGGCCGCCTATTTACAGACTGTGGGCCCTGCTAGGCCACGATTTCTGTCCGTTTTCCCCAAACGGTGTGCCGTGGTTCTGGACTCACCCTTCACCAAGTGAGTATTTCGTGTCTGGAACATCCGTCTACACTGCAGCGGAAGGTGTGTAATTTCAGCTGTTAAAATGTGTATACGACCTTGCTTCTGTTTGTGAATTCAGTAAGTTTGCCTGATTTTCTGGCTGATTCATCTCAAGGGCAGGAGCGTAGCTGTGGGACGTAAGTACAGAAGCACGTGGTTTTCGTGGCCGCGTCCTGGGGCTGGTTTTCCGAGCGCTGCACAGAGACTTAGGGGTTGGGTACTTGACAGTTGCAGCATCTGTCCCACTAATGTCCACCCGCTGTCCCAACGCACCGTTTTCTGCTGACCCACGTGCTTGGGCGGTGTGGTGTCCTCACCCGTGTTTTACTATCAAGGAGCCACGGAAGCTGCATTGTGACGTGAATAGCCAGGGACACGCAGGATGGATTTCCACCAGAATGAGTGGGCCAGGGCCAGGGTGTCCTGGGGAGGAGGGAGCAGCTGCGGGTGTGGGTCACCAAGTTAGGGGCAGATGTAGGGGTTGGGCGCGTGCCGTGTGTGCAGGCCTGCTGCTCTGTCCTCGCAGAGTCTGGTGTGCGTTTCCCGGCGTCCTTGCCTGCCTGGTGGGTGCGCAGCACTGACCGGCAGCTTGGGGACTGCTGGGCGTGTGGCCTCCTCCTCTTGTCTCAGGGACACAGGGCAGTGTGCAGCTGTGGGCCATGGGGTCCCAGGGCCTCTGGCTCCCAGAAGGGCAGTCATTATTTTGCAGTGACACAGACCCTGCGTTTTCTTGTTGCGGGAGGAGCTCACAGGGCTGGACAGCAGCGGTCTGCGGCCTGGGTGACGGGGGCCCAGCTGGATTCTCTGGCCAGTGGAGCAGGGAGCCGGGCTCAGGTCCTAGTACCTGGTGTATGGTCCTTCCCGGAGGCCCCTCCACGCTGAACCTCTCTCAGAATTTGTCCTGTTCTGCCACCTGATGGCTGCCTTTGTTCCTCCCTCCCACCCCCCACTAATGTCCGCTTGATTGGGTCCTTGTTGACTGGTTTGACTCCCTGCACAGAGGCCACCCCGGCTGTCATCAGTCTCCTGAGCCTGGCTCTGCCACCATCTGTCCTGTGGGGAAATTGTCTTCATCCTCTCTGTGCGGTCCCTGCCACGCCATGCCCCATCCCCGGGCCAGCACAGGGGGGTCCCCCGTTGTGCCTCGGTCTAAGTGAGCAGACCCCCCACAGTACACTTGGAAATGGCCGGTAGACGCGACTCACCTGAGTTTACTTGGGAGCCCTTCATAATGTCCTGCTGTCTGCAAATGCAGGGAGAGTGCTTTGTAAGGGAGTCACTCAAAACCAGGGTGGGAGGCTGGATGGGGGGCTGGATGGGGGCTGGTTTGACCACTCCCCTGCCATTTTCACGTTTATGTTGTGGTGCACATGGCGTTTCTCCACATGCCACTGTCTGGAGGGGAGGGTTGGATGCCTTGGAGGGTTTTGCTCTTGCCCTACTGGTCTCCTCAGCTCCTAGACTCAGTGTCCCTTTTCTCTGCCCTTGGCATGCTCTAGGTGTACGTGATCTGTGTCTCTCTACCACTGGGAACCGCCAGAGTCAAGCAAGGCCATGGTAGGGTAAAAGTCACTGTACTTAGAATTTTTATTTCGATTCTGGACCCAGGAAACGTCAGCTTAGTCAGCTGACATTGTACGTGTTCCAGATGGTCAGTGTTTTCAGATGACGTGGACCATCCCTGTGGCTTTTGCGATCCAGATGATTTTGTGTTTAGAAATATGTTCCTGGCAGAAAACTGCCCCCAGATCTTGTAAATACCCCACTTTTGTATGGGAAGGGAAACCATGTGTCACCACTGATTATGGTAAGAGGTGGTCCAGGTCTGTCACAGACGCCTTGGGCTCCGGTCCGGCGGGAGCAGAAGGGGCCACACACACTGAGGTCCAGGCACTGCCCACCAGCCGCCAGAAAGGCTGGTAATTCCTGGCAGAGAACATGGATCCCATGGATCCCGTGGAAGCTGCTGACGCACATCGGCTCCAGTGGGGAGCGGGGTTGTGGCCATCATACCTGTGCAAGGCCCGCACAGCGGGGTGGAAACTACCAGGTGCTCCCCAGGAGTGGAGCGCACAGTGGCAGGTGCATGTGGGCTGGGGCTGCGGAACAGGAGCTAGAAGAAGGCCTATTTTTAGAAACACCTAAGCACTGTGTTATCTTCTTACTCCTCAAACGGGAAATGTTGCCTTTGAAAGCTATAAACAGACACAGGAGTGGGACTTGCTCTGTTACTGGATCCCTGTGACTGTGACAGGGGCTGTCAGGAGGACCACCACAGAGACCCATCCAGGAATCTGCGGTTGGTCGGGTTACACGCTTCTGTTACAGCCGCACCGTGTAATTTGGCTAATGCGTTTGCTTTGTTTGAGCTGACATTCAAAACTTCCATTAGGGGACTAACAGGCTAAAATTGATTTTCAGCATATTTCTGAGACTCTCTCATGTCCCTGTGTGCTTCCTGACTTTACCGCCCGGGCTGCTGCACCCCGAATCCTCACGGAGCAGACGGTGGAGTTGTGAGGGAGGCCTGACTGCCGTGGTGCAGTGGTTTAACCGTGTTCTGATGGAGTTCTGAATTCAGGGTCTCCTCGTCCTGCCTGGGACGGCAGAGAAGCAGGGGGGGACAGCAGAGAAGGAGGGGGATGGCAGAGAAGGAGGGGGGACGGCAGGGAAAGAGGGTGGGCGGCAGAGAAGGAGGGCGGGCGGCAGGGAAGGAGGGGGGAGGCAGGGAAGAGGGAGGACGACAGAGAAGGATGTTCATGCTGAGACTCCGGGAACCCCTTTCCCTTCTGGGGGTAGCAGTGACTGCATCTAAAATAATCAGGGGCCTTATGTGCCCCAGAAGTGAAGTGTCCTCCTGGGTCTGCGTCCAGAGCGTGAGGGGACACTGCTAGCTCTCTGCTGTGTTTGCCCCATTCTACTTTGGCCACAGTTTCTTTCTGAGTTTCTCTGTTAGGGATACGTCTTTGAAAACACATTGAACTCCATTTTACCCACTAGAAAATGCCAGAACCCTAAAAAAGTTATCCGTGGTCCCCACACTGGAGGGAACCTGGTAGAATCCGTGTCTCCAGGGTGAGAGGGAAGTGTGAGGCAGTCCCCACAGGTGCGGGGGCGCAGACCCGGCCCTGTGAGCACGCCCACAACCCTGCACACGTGTGAGGGGCTAACCAATGGCATTATTGGGATATAGTTCGTATGTCATAAAGCCTACCTCTTTAAAGAGTACAGTTCAGTGGGTTTTAGTACATTTACCAAGTTCTGGTACCATCATCGTAACAGAGTTTGAAAACATCTAAATCATCCGAAAGAAACCCCGTGTGCTTTAGCAGTCCCCACCCCCCAGCCCTGGCAGCATGGACCTGCCTTCCTGGTGTGCCGTGTAGACGAGTCAGTGTCTGGGCCCCTGTGATTGGCTTCTTTGGCTTGGCCAGGTTTCAGTATGCACATCTCTGCTGATGTTGGCTGTTTGTAGGCCTTCGGAGAAATGTCTATTCAAATCCTTGTTATTTGTCCTTTTATTTCTGAGTTGTGATGGTCTATCTTGTATCCCAGGTACGATCTGTTACTAGATGTGGTTTGTGTGTGTTTTTTTTGTAGGGGAGCCATGGGGACCATTCACACACCCTTGGGGGCCACTCAGGCAAGGACTTGACCTGTATGTGGTTCACCTGTGGTCCCCCAGGGACACGGAAATCTGTGGCCGCTCCGGGATCATGTCCCACCGCCCCCCCAAGCCCCATGGGAGGGTGTCTCATGATCTCCCAGGTGATGGGGGGGCTACCTCCTGCTCCTGCAAGCCCAGAACGGAGCCGCAGCTATAACCCCTTCACTGCCCCCTGGACTTGGTTCTTGGCACCAGGGTGTGGGACTGCTGTTCTGTTGGAAAGGACATTCGGACGGTGCTCTGCACTTCAAAGGGGCCTTCAACCCCCTGCCATAGCCTTTGCTTCCGGAGCCCCGTGGGTGGCTTCCTGCCACCCCCTCCCCTCCCTTCTGAGCAGACAGGCAAGTTGCCCTTGTAGCTACTGGTAAAGGCGGGTTAGCTCTTTGCAGACCTGCTGGTCTACATGCATCCTAGGCCACGATCCCCCCGGAGGTGAGGAACTGTGGCTAAGCCCATTTTGTGGGCTCTTCTCCCTGAACTACAGGCTCCGGCCCTGCTGGTGACCTCTGATCTGTGCACGAGTCCAGGCCAGTGTTAGGGACACCGCCGTTAAGAGAAACAGCTAAGTAGGTATGTTTATTCTGACACTTAGTAGGTTTACAATTAATAGCTGGAACAACCCTGCGTTTGTCACTTGGACACAGTGTCTGCCATTTGGTTCAGCAGCAGGATGTAAAGACCCTTGAAATATTGAGGTTCGTAAGGAGTGTTAGTAACGCCTCTTAGGAAGACAGAGCTTGTTTTCACATCGAAGGTTAGATAGGTGGGAACTCAGGGAAAAGCAGACGCTGAGAGGCAGTGCTTGCTGAGGGTTTCTTCCCAACACTGGGGCTCCTGGGGAGGACAGAGCCCTGCAGGACTCACCCAGGGCCGTGGGCTCCCGGGCGAGGCCCATGCAGAGCTCAGGGCACAGCAGTCCTAACCTTACTCATTTCTCATCAGCAGTTTCATGAAAGCTGATTCGCTGGAGTCTGCTGCTAGGATTTTCCTCTACCTTTGAAACTGTGGATACCGGAGAGGCCGTGATCTTGCCTGTCGTACAAGGAAAAGTCAGAGGTCCTGCCCAAAATCAAGGTTTTTGGTGCCTCGAGGCTCATTAGTGAGAAGAATGGGCAGGAGCCATCCTGTCTCCCTGTTGATTACATTTTGGAGAAATGGGGAGATGAGGATACCGTGGGGGAAGATAAAGTAGACCCTGTTCCAGAAATTACCTTAATTGAGGACCCTTAGGGAGGTTGGCATTCTGATGCACAGATTGCAGACAGAGGATATCTGAACCCCACGCAGAGCACCCAAAGTTCTCAGAGGACACGCTGGGAGGTGTGAGGAGCCCTTCCCAAGTCAGAGGCCGCAGCGCAGTGAGCGGAAAGCCAACATTTACCAGAAACACGAGAAACACGAGAGAGCAGGGTCCCTTATGTCTCGTTTTCCCGTATTTATGTCCCTTGGTCACCATTGGTTTAAAACCTACTAAAATGTATTTCTTGCCTTGAAGAGTTTGAAAACCCCTGGGTTCGCGGTCAGGTTGATGTGAATATGATTTTCTCCTTTGTGCAAACCTTTCTTGTCACGCCCTGTGCTGGCCACAAGGCACCCGGCTCTTGAGGAGCCTGACCGTGTGCCGGGCACGGTCACAGTCACGGCAGCGTCCGACCTGTCCCACGTGGGAGCCGTGGGCCCGGACTTCAGCAGGTGGTGGCTTCTGCCCGTCCTTTGGGGATTGTTGTCATCATCGTGTATCTGGAAATCAGAACTCTGAGCACGTGTGAGGGGAATCATCGCTCTCCATGGAGTTAGAGACTTGACTCCACTGGTTTTGTGACTTGGTTTCTCAGTCTAAAGGCCAGGTCTTGCTCAGTACTCGCGGGCAGGTCCCTGAACTTCTTAGGAGGAGTTATGAGAAAACAGCCGGAGGGGCGGTGATGGAGGGAAGCCGTCCTTGGAAAACCTCCTTGCTAGGGTGGGGTGCTGTTGCTCAGGGTTGACGTCATCCTACTGGACTTTGAGGGACACCGGCGACGATCTGCCCTCAGGTGGTGCACACTGAGGTCACCTGCTGCTGAGGTCACCTGCTGCTGGGCGGCAGAGATGACCATGGGCAGTGGGGCAGTGGCCGAGTCGAAGTGAGCGCACTGGGCAGCGCGGACCAGCTCTGCCCCCATATCCCTGCTCTGGGATGTGCGGCTGTCTCTGTGGGGACCACCCGCCCCATCTGGCGGGTCTGCGAAGCCCCTGCATCTTCTTCACGAGACAAACAAGTGTGATGTGGTTGTGTCCGGGCCGATTGGGAGGATTCGCTATTTATGAGTCTTTTTCCAGAAAAGGGTTGGGGGGAGCTGGTACTGACACGTGTCCCATTTCTTAGCTGCCGGGCCGCGGGGCTGCTCTGTGTCAGGCTCTGTGTCAGGCTGGTTCTTAATTGAAGGTGCCGGGAGCCCCCGAGGCTTGAAGCTGACGCAGGAAGGTGGCGTCTGGCGCCCGCAGGGAGGGTAGTGAGAAGGGCCTTTCCCGTTGTCCCCCCTCCTTAGCAGAGCCTGGCCTGAGCCCTGTGACCCGCATGCATCCCTGAGTGTGCTTGGGGCATTTTTGCGTCTTCCCCAGAGACTTGCCCACCTCCCCCAGGCCGTGCCCTCACCAACGTGTCACCAACCCCCTTCCTCAGCTTGTAGCATGAGTCCTGTGGCAGGCGCCCAACTTGGTTCTATGACCACAGCCCCCAAGGCAGGGAGTTCATTCCACCAGGGGTGGGAGGGAGTCTGAAGAGCCAGCGGCTGTGTCCCGGGAGCAGGTGGGCGCGGGAGCCTTTCCTGCTGTGAGGGCAGGGGTGTGGCTGGTGTGGCCTCTGACAGCCTATGGGGGGGGGGGGCAAAGCTGGCCTTCTTGCTGCTGTCTGCCACCTGAGGTCTGGGGGAGCGGCAAGGGAGGCAGGCGGCCGTGCCAGGCTTATGTCCTTTCCTGCTGGTTTTCTTAGTTTCTTTGATATGGCCGTGCGATGAGCCAGCTGTTACAATGGTTCTGTACTTTTATTTTCTGGAACATTCCTGGTCCTGATTCTGTGCTCTGCCCTGGAGAGTGAGACCTTCAGGCAGAGCCAGAACCTGGTGACTCAAACCCCAGGACTGTACTTGAACTTCATTCAGGGTCAGGGTCACGAACTTGAATACCCACCCCCCCATAGTTGAGAGATAATTTTCAAAAAAGGTAAAGAAAGCCATGATTCTCGTGCAAATACCAACAGACACGGGTTTAAGATTTTATTTTGCTTGTAGTGAGGGAACCGGATACTATAGCTGAGGGGGTGAGGCACTGGTGGACAGACTCCAAAATTTCTAATTAATTTCTGAAAAAAATTCATGTACAAACATGGCAAAAATGTTCACACGCTAAATCTGCTGGCTAATTTCTACGTTCTGTGGTTTTCTGTGTCTGAGTCGCTCATATGGGTGCTGCCCCCATATGAGTGAAAGTGGTTGGAAAAGTAGACAGTGCTCAGTGATGGGGACCAAGGGCCAGGCCAGCTGGACACTGCAGCTCTGACCACACCTGTGCCAGGCCCCCAGCCCAGAAGGATCAGGATCCGTCACTGACCTCCGATGCTTGGCCCCTACTTCCAGGGGTGGGGCTATCCCTGGAGCTCGGTCCTGCCCCCGGCCACGCCTCCTACATGCGGGGCACCCTGCCAGCTCTGGACGAAGGCTCCTTTCTTTCTTCCAGTGGGCTTGTGCTGAAATCTATGCGTCTGTGTAGAGACGGGCCTCCAGGTACTTTGTCAGTCCATCCTTGACACTCCACTGTCTGTCCACATGGCACAATCAGTGAATGGACAGGACGGGGCCTGGACCCTTCCTTTTCTCACCAGGATCACACACTTAATTGCAGGAGAGTCTTTGGTGGCCTGGCCTTTGCCTGACCTCAGAGTCGCTGCTCTGCTCCATTGATCCTTTTGTTAGTTGTGGGCAAGGCCACGCGGTCACCTAGTCTAGTGTCATCACTCATTTTCAAGAAGACGGTTGACACCGAACCCTGTTTAAGCCATCCTGCTGACCGTTTTGATGTCTTCCTGTTGGGGTCCAGGCCCACATGGCGGTAGCCCTTGGTTTGGGATTGCTCCCTGTCAAGTGGCGGGTTCTAGCAAAGTCTGCTTGAAGATAGGAGTGCTCGGGGGTCCAGGAGACAGGAGTCAGGATCTAACTGAATGCCTCAGGACACACTCAGGCCTGCACCCTGGATCTCATGGAACTGAGTGTCACTTGGGCCGAGAGGACTGCGGCAATCATGGAGAGTGTAGCCTGTGGTCAGCCTGTCTCCAAGGCCCTCGGCCGCCAGATACAGGCACCATACTGTCAGAGAGAGTGCCACCACACACGTGAACCTGTACATGTCTGGGATTTTCAGGCAGCAGAGGTTCAACCCCAATGTCAGAACTATCTTCAGAAAAGAAGGATCAAAGGAAGGAGCCCTGCAGGCTGTTCGGAGAGCTGGGTCAGCGTTCAGAGAGCGGCTCTGACAGTTTCTACATGGCTCTCGTCTTGTGACATTGCAGTGACCCTTTCTCAAAGCGGCTGCTTTCTGGGAGGGTGGGGCTGCCTCCACTCCTGGGCTGGCTGGGGTGGGGGGGTGGCAGTGGTTGCACCTCGCTTCTCTTCCTGCTGTCTGCACGTGCTCCCTCCACCGGCTCCAGGAAGACTGTGTCCTCCAGCCTCACGCGGAATCTTCCAGGAGGCTCCGGGGCCCCAGGGCTACTGCCTGCGGGCTCCCTGCAGACCCTCTTCCTTCCCCGACCCTTCGACATCCTCCCTGTCTGCTCCCTTCTGGCCACGTGACAGTCACAGGAGAAGCTGACAGGCATGTTTAACGCTGCCCCCACCTGCCCACAGCTTCTGCAGACACGCCTGCCTGTGACAGGCAGGTGAGCAGGTTCGGATTCTGAGCAGGTGCCTTGGGGCTCTGGCCACTGCAGGTCCGGTGAGATCCGGTGGTCCAGCTTTACAGCTTCCAAAGCCCCTGCCCTGTACCTGCCACTGGGGCCCCCAGGGGAGCAGCGTTGACAGGTCTTGTCTGAGGCTGTGGCTCTCAGGGGTGCACGGGAGATGCACACCCCCCGCATCACCAGGGTGACTCATCATCTGCCCACAGACTCATACAGAGCACGAACCGGGCACCACAGACATGAGGTCTTTTGTATGAATCCCACTGTGTCATGCCCCCTGCTGGATTTCTCACTTCCTACAAGGTTTCTGTTTGTAGAATCTGCGGGGAAGGCTGGAAAGGGGAAAAAGGTTCAGACACAAGCACAGCCTCTCCCACTAAGAGGACGAAGGAGGACGAGCTGGAGCCACAGGACTGTGTGTGTGGTGGGTGCGTGCACGAGCTGCGTGACCCTTGACCATGGCACTCCCCACGTGTTCCCGGAATGACAAGTGGCAACCTCGTGTGCATGTGGCCGCATGCCGCTCGCTCAAGCGTGTATATTGGTCATTGCCAGTGACGTGTAACCCACCCACCCCAGGGGCCACCCTTCTGCGTGGACACTCGTCGGTGTCTGCTGGAACGTGTTCCCAGTGCTGTGCGCCCGCTATGCCCCCAGTCAGAACATTTTCCTCCAGAAGAAACCACCCGTGGTCACTTGTCCAGCCCTTGGCAAACCCTGTCTCTCTGGACTTGCATGTCCTAGACAGTTCGCATGAATGGAACCCTACAGCACATGGCCTTTTCTCTCGGCTTCTCTCCCTTACGTGCATTTTCAGGGTTCACCCGTGCTATAGCGCGTGCTCTTTTCATGGCTGCGTAGTAAGTCCATTGTGTGGGCGGTTGACATTCAGGTTGTTTCCACTGTTCGGCTGTTGTGAATGATGCTGCTGTGGACACACGTGTGTGTACGTGCTTATGTGGACCTGCGCTTTCGCTTCTCTTGGTGCAAAACCAGGGGTGGGATCTCTGTGTCGCTTGGGGACTCCACCTTCACCCTCCTGGGGAAGTGGCGGACTGTCCCCTCCACTATCCCGCCATGATGGTGAGGCCCCAGCCCCCTGCACCTGCCCCGGTGGCGGGGGATGGGGGCGGCGTGAAGTGCGGTGTCCTCGTTGTTCCGATTTGTACCTCACACCCACTCGTGATGGTGAACATCCAATGTGCTCTGTTGCCTCCCAGCTTGTCTGAATCAGTGATGTGAATGGACTGGATGTCAGATCTTTGGTGAATTTAACTGTTTCAGAGTCAGCTGCTTTATCAAGGTCAGAAGTGGACGACGGAGGGTTTGCTGTGTTGCCATAAGCTTTCTGTCCACCGAGTCATGGCTACACGTGTTCGGGATTTAACACCCTTTCTGTGTAAGAGAATACGTTCACACAACAACCAACATCGTAAGAGCCCATTAGTGACACACGGTCTGCTGGAATAAACTGCACCATCTGCCTGCATCTTTCCAGATTGGACGTAAATGTACTGCGTATGTTAGTGAAACGGTCAATTTGTCTGCATTGTTTTCTGTGCCGTGGAACAAAGGTGGGACTTTTTATTCCCAGCTCAGTGGGACAGAAGCGCTGAGCCCTCCGGGGCATGTGACCCGCAGGGCACTGTGCCATCACCTCAGAGGACGCATCGTTCACACCCGGATTTGCCAGTGGGTACGCAGGTTGAGAGAGCCGAGCCCCATGGCATGCGGGGGTTCTGCTCTCCGGTCTTGCTCGCTGCTGAAGAGGCTTCCTTGTTTGTGGTTCCTCCTGGTGCCTCGTTTCTGGAACAGCATGCCCACCTGGAGCAGCCTGCACCCAACAGTTTCACCGAGCCCCCTGCCCCCCGCCCCCTGTTGTAGTTTTAGGCGTTTGCCCCCTTGTTCCTGTAGGTGACAATCTCATTCATGTGGAAATAGGAAGAGACTCCTTCCCCCTCTGACCCGCCAGGCAGCAGGGGGGGGGGGCGGGGGGCCTCCGTGCTCTCGGTGAGTACAGCACAGGGGTGGGGTTTGCCTCTTGGAGGCACGAGGACGCTGGGGCCTGCTGCACAGGTCAGGTGCACACTTTAGAGTGGGCTTGGAGCTGGCCTTTGTGGGCGTGCAGGTGCCCCCTGTGCAGCCAGGGCACTGACAAGGAACGATCAGTGTTGGAGCCTGTACTGCTGCTGAGTGTCCCTGGCCATCTCCAGGGCTCCAGGGTTCATGTCACGGAGGGCGTCCCATCCAAGACGAGTCCCTAGAAAGAGAGGCTGGCGTGTCCGTCTTCCTGCCCTCGGGAGGTTTTGTGACAACCCCCACCTTCATTCTCAGGGCTCCCAGTGACAGAATTGCCTTTTTGTGTTCAGCAGAGTTGCAGAACAGACCAGGTGACGCATACTTGGTTCAAGACCGGCGAGGGGCGCCAAGGTGGCTCAGTCAGTTAGGCAAACAACTTCAGCTCAGGTCATGTTCTCACAGTTCGTGAGTTCAAGCCCTGTGTCAGACGCTGCTGTTAGCACAGAGCCCGCTGTGGATCCTGTGTCTCCTTCTCTCTCTGTCCCTCCCCCTCAAAAATAAACATACGTTAAAAAAAAGAAATTGTGTAATTGGGGCTAATAGGTACTAAGTGTGCAGAGTAGCAGAGGATTGCTGACGAAGCGGACACAGAAATGTTGAATCACACGTCCATAGTCACAGGGCCGGTCAGCTGCAGGGCACACGCATGATGTGGGCATGATCGTGAACCGCTTTCTCCGGGGACGTCTTGTTGGATGTGTTGTCTATATGTTTTGCACACCTGGTCTTAGCTTCCTCAGAATTGGACATTTTTGCAGAGAACAGCATGCGGAACTCACCTGGGTCTTGGTCTGAACCCAAAGACGCTTCCTGCGTGTCAGGGCCACACACGAGACCCCTTGTAAGCGCCATTCCCTGGTGTCCCTCCTTGGGCACTATTACACTGACCACTTGGTGAGCAGAGTCAGCCGGAAGCAGAACGTCACCACCGACTCGTAGTCTATTTGTAGAAGCAGCAGGTCTGGCCGAAGCTTGTGGGTCATTGCTTCTTTTTGTTCCTTGGGGAACAGCATGAATGTAGCTTCCTTATGCACAGCCTAGTTTTCATCTAGTAAGTACGTGGCTCGCTCCCAAATGGGTTTTTTGTTGCCCCAGTGCTTGTTGGTGTTCACTTTTCTGGGCTGGTCTTGTCCCACAGGTGGACATAGTGTCCCGATGTGCAGTAGGTAAAGTCGTGGGCTGGACGCGGCTAGGAGACCCCCCTCCACGCACCACAGACACGTCCCCTGTCTGGGAGGATCAGGGCTTCCAGAGTCGGTGTTGTGGCTGAAGCCTAGCGGCTGGCTTTGAAGTAGGAGCAGGGCCCCTGGGGTTCTCATTTTTGTGTTACAAGTCATGTTTTAATGCTTTTCTTTCCTTTCCGGTTCCCCTATTATGTGTTCCTTTTCAGCGTAAGTTCCGGAATCCGTGGGAATGAGAAGCATCCGCGGCTGTGTCTTGAGCATGAAGGGATATCCGGGACTTAGATTTGTGTGTAAAGCTCTTATGCCGCTGTGTCAGCACCCGTTACTCGTGGCCTCACCTGGACGGGGAAGCAGCGGAAAAGGCCGTGGGCGGCGGGGACATGGCCTGGCCCTTGCATCGTGGGCTCCTGGGGCGCCACATCTGAGTTCCTGCCAGTTTGGGGGCCCAGCCCATTCCTTCCGGCGATCTTGCACCATTTTGCATGTCCCTGCTGCATGTCTCTGGAAACGGGTGGAGTTCTGGGGATCAAGTCGGTCTCTGCCCTCAGACCGCGTGGACATCCGGCAAAGCCAGGCCCTAGAGAAGGCACGGGGGGAAAGTGCGTGCGGGCGGCTACTGTGGACCCCGCGGTGCTAGGGGCACATCTGTAGACTTCTGACCCCACGAAGCTGGGAGGTAGGCCCGCGCCATGCCACGCAAGCAACAAGAGCAAAACAGTGTGACGTGAGGCTGTCCTCGCCTCAGCCCATAGGGACACTGCTGGCCTGTGTGACCCCGTCCACCTGGCTCCACAAGCGAGGGTGGGCACCGCGCCGGGCGGAACACTCTGGCTCCCCACAGCCGTGTGGTTCTCTTCCCGCTCCTGTTCTCCGTTTCCCGCTTTCGTTCCTCGTCAGCCACCATGAGTGAGGGGCTGTCACTGTCCTCAGGGGCCGTGAGGCTGCCTGAGGCCAATGTCTCAGTGACAGCTGAGTTGGAGCTGTGACCTGACCCGCCTTTCTTCCTGTCCCATCACTCTGACCTTCTGCAGTGCTGGTGTTCCCACCTCCTCCCCCCATGGCTCACTGTACCCCAACAGGCTGACGGAGTGTGAGGCCAGGACCTGGGGCTGGGCTGCTGGTCTGGGGGTCCCAGGACCTGGGGCTGGGCTGCCAGTCTGGGGTCCCAGGACCCGGGGCTGGGCTGCCGGTCTGGGGGTTCCGGGACCTGGGGCTGGGCTGCTGGTCTGGCAGGACCAGAACCCGGGTCTGGGCTGTTGTATGGAGGGGACCAGGACCCAGGGCTGGGCTGCTATATGGGGGGGTCCCAGGACCTGGGACTGGGCTGCTGTATTGGGGGTCCCGGGACTCGGGACTGGGCTGCTATATGGGGGTCCCAGGACCCAGGGCTGGGCTGCCATTCTGGGGGTCCCAGGACCCGGGGCTTGGCTGCTGGTCTAAAGGGACCAGAATCCGGGGCAGGGCGGCTGGTCTTGGTGGGGGGGACCAGAACCCGGGGCAGGGCTGCTGGTCTTAGGGGGGGGACCAGAACCTGGGGCTGGGCTGCTGTATGGGGGGGCCAGGACCCAGGGCTGGGCTGCCAGGTGGGGGTCCCAGGATCTGGGCTGGACTGCTTGTCTTGGGGGTGCCAGGACCCGGGGGCGGGCTGCTGTATGGGGCTGCATTTTAGTCTCTCATCTGTGGCTGCAGTGTCATAGGCACCTCCGTGCTGAAGGCACAGGGTCTGGTTCGGTGTTTTAAAGGTTCTCCTGTCAGAAGACATTTACCGGGTGCCTCGCACACGTGATACTGAATAGTAGAGTCAGACGCCGGCCTCCTGTCTTCCCAGGAGGGCCCTTGAGCAGGGGGACCCGAAACGGCTCAGCAGCTCCATCGTGAACTCAGTTTTACCCTCTCGTTAAAGACCCACCACCACGTTTCTAAGGGGGCTGCCTTTCCTGTTGGAAGCGTCGGGACCGTGCTGGGCCTTCTGTCTGCATATGAGCCCAGCCACGTTCGTTCCCGTGACCACCAGCTTGTAAGGGCTTCCCTTTCGGGTGCAGACCGCCTGGCTCGGCCCAGTTCCTTGAGGAACTTAGCCCGTGGGGGTAGAGTGACGGGAGCCCGCTCTTCCCATGAGCGAGGACGCGCCTTACAGCTTGCGCTCCGCAGAGGGGCCGTCACCTGTGCTGACGGCGTTCTGTTCTCCGCAGTGTGCTGGCGAGGAGAACTGCGTGGACAGCCGGACCATCTACGTGGGGCACAGGGAGCCCCCCCCAGGTGCTGAGGCCTACATCCCGCAGAGACACCCCGACAACAGAATCGTCTCCTCCAAGGTGAGCTGTGTCCCTGTGGCGGGTACCCGCCCTCCTCCCGGGGCTATCGCCACGCTGCTGCCTGCCACCCGGCGCCATGGTGGGTGTCCACGTGGGGCTGGTACGCGTGCCCCACGCCTGTCCCCACAGCCGGTGACAGACCGCATTCCCGTCACCTCCCTTTAATCACCCCAGGGCATACAAGGCCTGCTTCTGCCATGTGTGTGTTGGCTGGCCATGTGCCTGTGTGTCCTGGTGCACACATCCGTGTGGGGGACACACGTGATCCCGGGCGCATGTCCCTGTGCGCACATCTGTGTGGGGGACGTAGCACATTTTTTTTTTTTTAACTATCAGAGCATCTGAAATTAAGAAGACTTGAGAACAGACAAGCCTTTCTCTTTAAGGCAGTTTTTTTAATGGAACTATTTTATTTAAAACTGCCACAGAAAACAACAGTAATGACAACAGCCATAATAGGTTTAGTCACCAGAGTTGCTCATCAGGAAAATCCCAAGCGATGAGTGTGGCATGTTGTTGCCCAGCCGGATAAGTGACAGGAGGCTCCCAGGCAGGTGTTGGCAGCGGGACCTGTGTGAACACGATAGTCTCAGGTGGCTCTCTCACTAGAGACCCCCCACTCGCCCCCCCTAAACAGGACTCTCTAACGATTCTTAACAGTCAGCCCCTGTGCAGTACAGGCGCACCGAGAGTCAGGGAAGTGCGCTGGAAACAACCCGGGTGCCGTGTGAGCGCGTCGAGGTGGCGCCACGAAACCGCCCACGCTGCCCAGTGTCCATCCCGGGACATTTGTCAGGCCCTTCGGCCGCCGATGGCTCCCCGCCTCGGCTGGTTTCCCCCTCCAGGGACAAAGCCTGGCCTGAGAGTCCTAGCCCCCATCCCTTCGGGTTGGTGTGGAAAGTTCTGCCCAGGACTGAGCGGAAGAACCTTCTGGAAAACAAAGCACCTGGTTGGGGTAGTCTGAGGGCCTGCTTGAGGCATATGGTAGAAGGTAGCTGGATGCTGAAGGAGGCTTGTTTATGACCAGCACCCCTGTCACTGTTTTCAGGGGAGAGAACCAGACTCGGTGATTTCTAAATGCCGTTCCCGACTCTGTCCTGATTCGAGTGTCACAGCCAATATATTATTTCCATTTGTTCCTTTCAAATACTCCTGCGGTGACTTTGAGGTGTCCTGTCTTCTTTCCACGCTCTATGAGTTGTCGCCTTTGCTCCCCCTGCAGTGGCACCCACTGTCCCCTGCCCTTCCCGCACCGGGGCCCCCACGCTGCCTCGGTTCCTGACGACGGCAGGAACCCCTCAGAACAGGGCCTGGAATACCTCAGAACAGGGCACCTGGGTGGCTCACTCGGTTAAACATCAGACCCCATTCAGGCCATGATCTCACCATTTGTGAGTTCAAGCCCCTCATCGGGCTCTGTGCCGACAGCTGGGAGCCTGGAGCCTGCTTCAGATTCTGTGTTTCCCTCGCTCTCTGCCCCTCCCCCGCTCGTGCTGTCTCTCTGTCTCTCTCAAAAACACATAAATATTAAAAACAAAAAGATGGCTCAGAACATATGGGAAAAAGAACTGAATTTGTAAAACCTGAGTTTATAACAGTTCTGGAGAATGTTTGCTGTAACGTATGTGTGTTTCCTTGGGAAGAAAACATTTCTGTCAGAAGAAAAGACTGCTGGGCAAGACTTCTTCCACGCACAGAAGTCTCCACTCAGTAAGCCTGATTGCATTTAATCAGAGAGCTTTTATTGTGTGAAAAGTTACACCAGGGGCAAAATTGCCAAGCTCGCCGTGCTTTCCCGGCAGTGCCGGTGCTACGTCGGCAGTGATTGGAGTTCCGTTTCCTTTCTGGGGGAGACACACTGGGCAGGGGCCTGGGATGAAGCAGAAGCAAGAACTGAGTCCCCAGCGCATCCCTTTTCCTTTCCTTCTGACGACACATAGAGCCCCGTGCCCAGGACTTGAGCTCGAGCATGAGTGGATCCAGCCGGCTTTGGGATAAGGTCGGGTGCTGCCTCATCAGTTCCATAAGGTTGTACATGGGACACAACATCCATGTGGCCCCCAGTTTGCCCTCGGGACGCCACAAATCTGATACTAGGCTGAGGCTATGCGGTCACTGCGTACTTTCGAGAAAGCTGCATCACTTGTGACTTTTGGCCAGGGAGGATGGCGTCTGCCAGTCACACGTGGGCAGACGGTGGTCCTAGGACTTGTGAGAGCATTGTGTCTGCTCCACAGCAACCTCGTGATGCCACCGCCATGCAGGAGCCCAGCCCCTTGGAGGAGGAACAGCTTGAGAACAGGGCCCGCAACCAAGCCTTAGCAGCGAGCCTGACCCTGACCCTCATGTCCACAGGCCTGGCACCGCCTCCTGCCGGCCCAGCACACTGTCTGCTCAGCGTGTAACCCTAATGACCCCAATCGGGCATGACTTGTTTCCACGTCCTGTTCTCCCAGCCGTGAGTGAGAGAGAGAAAGAGAGCCCAGCTCCACGTGTGGATTTCCTTCCACGGAGCTTTGCTTGGCCTGCGGGGCGGCGTCAGGGCCATCAAGACAGCACGGTGGGGGAGCCGCTCTGAGGCACCTGACAGTCAGGACCGCGTGGTGCTGTCCATGTGTTCCCGTCTGGGGTAGTAAGCGGTGCGGGGCTTGTCCAGACTTTTCTTCCTGGCCATGACTGGGACAGACCGGCAGGCTGTGTTTTGTCCTGAGCCACACTCCCGGCGGAAATAGAACCATGGCCACCACCACAGACAGACCCGGGTGCTCGGGAGGCGTCTGTGACATGGGGCACACGCACCATGGTGCTCGGTGTCCGTGACGTGACAGAGGTGAGAGCAGGGGCCGTCCTGTGGGACTCAGGACTCCTCGCAGGGTCTGCAGGGGCAAGGCGAGGACTTCATTCTGGCACGGCCGACACCAGGCACCTGCAGTCTGTGGACTGGGTCGGGGAGCTGGCGCTTGATGCCGTGGAAGGTCTGAGTCGCACGTGACATCCTGCCCGTGTCCACACTCTCCACACCCACTGTTTAACAAAGATGAAGCCGTCTGCAGCTCGTCGGCTCTTACGTGTTGTCAGATGCCCCTTTTACGGTTTCTGTCCACATGGTGCTGACCCGTTTGCACAGTCACACGCACTTAAATGATTTCACGGGTTTTCACCCTGTCACACACCATCAGGAGTTAGTGACCCTCCTTTCAACCACATTAACCATCTGCGGTAATGACTTATTATAGTAATTTATCCCACGCGGTAAGAAGATTACAAAGTGTAATGTCTGAGCTGCCGTGTGGCCTCTCCTGCCTGATTAGAATTCAGCAATCATGTAAGTGGCTTTCAAGCCCAAATCTGGGCTGCTTCCCTTGCACTCTAGAATCTGGGAAGCCATAAGGAGTCCAGAAACGGTAGCATTAAAACGGGACAAGACCAGATATACACGTAGCATTCCAGGCTTCACGAAACTCCCCACTTGGAAGGATTGCAGTGGATGACACTCTGTTTTATTTTCTTATACGTAAGATGAAAACTTTCTAAGGTGGAAACTTTCAAAAATATGTAAAAAGTCAGTGATGTGATAATCGCTCACATCCTTCTCACCAGTGTCAGTGGCTGTCCCCAGGCGGCAGTGCTGGCTTCATCTCTGCGTCCACTTTCTACCCCACACTTGGTGAGGCACGTCCTCTACAGCATTTGATTTTCATCTTTCGATTTTTCGGTAGGTGGAGGATGGGGTTTCCAGGAGGACCTTTTTCCATTCATGTGACTTTGCTACCAAGTAACACATTACAAGTATTTGGGGAAGTTTTTGGTTAACTGGCGGGCAGTCAGTACGGGCTGGGAAATGAGGTTGGTTTCACAGGGTAGGGCCTTGAAGACAGCTCCATTTTGGGTCAGGAAATCCGTGAAGAACAAAGGATCCTTCTAGGCTGGTCACAGAAACACGGACATGAGACGTAAATGCTGTTCCTGCATACGAACTTCTGTTTCTTTTCATCTCCTTTTAAAAGTTAGTGGAAAGTAACTGACTCATTATGGCCCATTTAAGAGAAAAAAATATATATCTTTCTTAAAAATTTAAGAAGATTGTGTTTGTATTGTTTGTCAAGCTATACAATTTTAATGTCCCTGTTATTTTTTTACTGCCAGTTGGAGCCAGAACTGTGATCCCTGCCGCATTCTTTCTGGGTGTGTGCTGTGGTACTTACTTTACACGTGAAAAAAACTGGAACACAGTCCTTAAATAATTCAAATAATTCAGTAAAGTCTACTGGAGTTTTAGGTGTCAGGACCAGGGTTTGATATGGGTCTGACCCCAAAGGCCATGTGTTTTCCAGTAGAATAAAGAGGAAATACTTTCTTTTAAAAAAAAATTTTTTTTATGTTTATTTTTGAGAGAAAGAGAGAGAGAGAGAGAGACAGCATGAGTGGGGGAGAGGCAGAGAGAAAGAGGGAGACACAGAATCAGAAGCAGGCTCCAGGCTCTGAGCTGTCAGCACAGAGCCGACATGGGGCTCGAACTCACAAACTGCAAGATCACGACTTGAGCCAAAGTCTGACGCCTAACCAACTGAACCACCCAGGCGCCCCCAGGGAAATACTTTCTGAATTCCATAGAATAGCCAGAGTATCCTGAGGTAGGGCAGCAAATTAAGAATTCAGATCATGTTTTTTTGTTTTTTGGGTTTTTTTGGTTTGGTTGGTTTTTTGTGGGGGCGGAGAAGACACTGCTGATACTTTGGGAGAACTGGCAGTCAGGGTTGGTTTTTTGGGGGGGGGGGGGTTTGTTTGTTTCTGGTTGAGAAACCGAGGTAAAGACGGAGCCACAAATTCCCCTCCCTCTGCTAGTGTCTGCGGCTACATTCCTGACCCAGAGACCTGCTTTTTGGTTCTCAGTTTGTTTGCACTCAAATGAAAGCCTAGTGTGTCCTTGACAAAACACAGCACCTATTCATGATGTAGAGTTTCTGCAAACCAGGAACACAGGAGAATTTCCTCAACTCGATAAAGAACATCTATTATAAACCCGCAGCTAACGTCATTCTTTTAAAGATTTTTTTTTAATGTTTATTTATTTTCGAGACAATGCGAGAGACAGAGTGCAAGCAGCGGAGGGGCAGACAGAGGGAGACACAGCATCCGAAGTGGGCTCCAGGCTCCAAGCTTTCAGCACAGAGCCCGATGTGGGGCTCGAACTCACGAATCGTGAGATCGTGACCTGAGCCGAAGTCGAACGCTTAACCGACTGAGCCACTCAGGCGCCCCAACATCGTTCTTAATGATGAAAAAAGAGATTCTTTCACCCTAATCGAGAACAGTGAAAGTTTCCCCGCCGCCGTTCCCATTCAGTGTCTTACTGGATGTCTTCACTAATAACAGTGAGAAAGGAAAGGGAATACAAGATACGCAGTTTGGGAAGGAAGAAACCGCTGTTAACAAGTGACATGATGGTCTGCAGAGAAAAATGCCAAAGAAAAATCCCAACAAAACCTCACAAGCAGAGCACGGCCAGCGGCAAACAGTTGAATTCTCAATTAGAAACACCATTACATTGGCATGAGAAAACGGAAAAACACATATGTGTAACAAAATATGTACAAGATCTATGTGAGGGAAACTATAAAACTGTGATAAAAGAAAATATTTAGGTGAATGGAGAGACATTCTGTGTTCATGGATGGGGAGGCTTAGTGTCGTCATTAAGATGTCAGTTCTGTCCACCTCAATCTATACAGTCAACCAAATCCTCATCCGAATCCCAGCAGGTTATTTTGTGGACATCAGGACGCAGATTCCAAAGTTTGTACGGAGAGGCAAAAACCCAGAGAGCCAACACAATATTGAAGGAGAACGAAGTTGGAGGGCTGATGCCTCCCAACATCTAGACCAGATGTCAAGCCATAGCACTCAGGATAGTGTGGCCAATGGACCGGCATAGAGCCTGGAAATGGACCCCCATGTAAGATGGTCAACCAATCTTTGACAAAGGAGCAAAGGCAACACAATGGAGTAAAGACCGTCTCTTCCCCAAAAGGTGATGAAACCGCTGGGTGTCCATTTACAGAAAATGAGTCCAACATGGATCTTACACCATTCACAAAAATTAACTCAAAATGGATCATAGACGTAAATGTAGAACACAGAACTGTGGAAGTCCTAGATGGTAGCATGTGAGAAAATCCACACAACGTGGGGAGGGCCATGAGAGTTTGGGCACAGCACCAGAAGCACTGGCCGTGGGAGACAAGACTGCTGACCTAGGCTGCATTAAAATTAAATTTTCCTGCTCTTCAAAAGACACTGTTAAGGGAGTCAGAAGACGAGCCACCGACAGGAAATATTTGCAAAACACAAAGCCCATAAAGGCCTGGTATCAGACAGGACACAGAAGGGAAGGGTTGCTGGGGTGGGTCCGACGGGTGGGTTTGGGAATACTCAGAGCTAACAGACCAACATCAAGCTCGGTGTTTACTGGAGGTTAGTGACCTCTGGGACATGGCTGTTTGCAACACAAAAGTTGAGGAAATTCTCCTCCGGGGGGGGGGGGGGGAAATCAAAAGTCTGGAGATTAGGAGGCGGCCAGGACCAGCCCCCCTCTCTATCCTTCCAAGCCCTCCATGTAGAGAGGCGCCTGGGGCTGACCCCGGACACCTGAGCCTCGGGGATGTCTCCAGGCAGTCAGGACCGCCTGGTGATGCCGACTTCTATTGTAGCTTCCTGTTGCCAGCTAGTAACACTGTCACAAGACCAAAGAGAGCCTATGGAGGGAAGAATGCTGAACATAAATGTTTTAACAGTCACAGGTTTACATGGGATGAAATAGACCTTAATGGTAAAACTTTCATTAAACTACGTTGTATTATGTCAGATTATCTGGGATTGGGTAACTCGTGTGCTACTTTTGGGGTATGTGTTCTGTGTCAGCAGTTCGTATTCACTGTCAGCCAATTGATAAAATAGCTACAAAAGTCTAAATTTTGAATGGTGAGTTTTGTATCTAAACATTTTGTGCTTTGAAATCCAGCACCATCGTTGTATAACAGAGTAACACTAGAGAGTAAAATGTGATCACAATGCCACCTCTTTGTTTTTTCTTCTCTACAGTACACGTTTTGGAACTTCATACCCAAGAACTTATTTGAACAATTCAGGAGAATAGCCAACTTTTACTTTCTTATCATATTTCTGGTACAGGTAAGGCCAGCGGACTTTTTTTTTTTTTTATCACCTCAAACATACATTCTAAATAAGTGACTTTCATTCCCAGGTGATCAACTGTGGCTTGCTAAGGAGGGTGAACAAGGACTTGGGGCCCTTATCTACACGTCCCCCACCCATTTCCTTCAGGGACAAGTGTTTTGGTCCCTCTGACTTGGCTGTGACTACCTTCCCGTCCTGGAGGGGAATCAGGAGCTTACCTGGTCTTTAGGAGAAATTCAGCAGCCAGGCTCGGCTTTATTATGTGGAGCCCCTTCCCAAGTGCACAGGGTGCTCTGAAGAGATCACAGAGAGGAAGAGAACGGAGAGAAAACCAGAGTCCAAATCAGGGAACAGTGGGTCCAATTCGTTTTCAGAATAGCAATCACATTTTCTTCAGTCACGCGAAATACAGTGGAAGGACTTACAGAATTTCCCCACCGTTAAATTATTCAAATACTGTCATTGAAGCCTGGCGCCGAAAGCAGAGTAGAAAATTAAAATGTGCACTGGAATCAGACTTGTGTCTTTGCCACTGTTGGCAGGGTTTCCTTAAGCAGATCCCTTAACTAGAGCGAACTACCCTCGGTTTTATAGGAAACAGGATGACTAACCCCCAATCGGATTGACCTCTAGTCGGGGGATAAAGTGGGTAACAGTAAAACAATTTGGAATAAGCAAAAGCAAATGTTTTTGTTGGCGTTACAGGGCCAACCAGTCTGTCTAACGTCAGTAATGCGTGTTTTTGAGAATGGCCCTACAATTCTGTTTTAATTGCAGCTGATTATTGACACCCCCACGAGCCCAGTGACGAGCGGGCTCCCACTGTTCTTTGTCATCACAGTCACGGCCATCAAACAGGTAAGAAGTCTGCAGAAAAAGGGAAGGCATCACCATCCCTGTTACATAACATCGCATTTTATCCAAAGCGGAGTAATCTGGTTTGTGTTGGCTAGTTTGTAGGCAATTTAACCAAGTTCTAGCAATTCATTTTGGTAACTGCCTTAGATTGACACTTGAGCTAAAATAAGAGAGATTATGTAACGCGGCAGCTAGCGTGACACCCTGTGAGTCTGAGGGGGAAGCCAAGGTGTTCACATTCAGAAGCAACCAGAGATGGTATCTGTTTTTAGAGGCTTTTCTTAGCCTGTCCACACCGTCGGCCGTCTGAGCTGTAGGCACCTGCTGTGTGCAGAGTCTGGGATGCAGTTTTCTAACAGAGCGTGCTGACTCCCAACTCACCGTGTGCAGGGGGCTGTTCTCCCGGGGCCACCCAGACAGAAGAACACGCCTCAGTTCTTTCCACCGTGCACGTAGCCATGTTAGTGCTGCAGCCATCGCCACTGCCTGGTTCTGGAAAATTCCCATCCCCTCAGAAGGAGGCCATGAGCAGTCTCTGCTGTTCCCCTCCCTGAGCCCCTGGCCACCAGAGGTCTACCCTTGTCGTGGCCACACTTCCCACGTGGTGGGGGTGAGGTAGCTCTTTGTACTTTCGGTTTGCATTTCCTTGGTGATTAATGATCTTGAGGATCTTTCCCTGTGCTTATTGGCCATTTCTACGTCTTCTTCAGAGAAAAGGACCTTTGCCCATTTTAAAATCGGCTGAAGCATCTTTTTATTGATGAGTTGCAAGAATTCTTTATGTGCTCCAGATAAAGATTCCGTATCTGCTGCAAACTTTTGAGCCTAAGGATGTTTGCACTTCGGTGTTGATACATCAACCTTCCATTTGGGAGATCTGGATAATTTGTAAAATGGCAGCTTCTAGTGAAATTATTGGTGGTCAAATTCTTGCTGAAAAAGCCATGCTTTCCTGGTGTTATCCTTTAGATAAAAATAAAGAAAACAAAACATGTGCTTTACATGAGATGTGGTATGAGAACAGCCATGGGGTGACAGTGGGTGCCAGTGTTGCGGTGATTTTCTGTAGGCTGAGGAAGGACGTAGAACGGAATCAGGTTCTAGTGTGTGTGCGTAAAGAGCGCCTCTGGGTTGTCTTCTGCCGGCCTAGCGGGTCCTCAGTGTGAGAGTGTCTGCATTAGTGTTTTTTTAATACAGAACTGGGAGCAGCATTTAAGGATTTCTTCGTTTTGATTTGCGTTTTATTTCTCAGTCTTCGGTAATCTGGGAATACAGATTTGAACAGAACGATTTTGCTTCATACCCATTTGATTGGCTTTTAAATGTAGAAGCCTGCAGAGCAACCAGGGACAATAATGTAGTGAAACGCATCCACTCTCCACTGACGGCAGTGTGGTGGCGCCATGTTAGAAAGCCATTTGGCGCTAATGGGTGAGGCAGAAGCTGTCAATGGTGGGACCCGTAGTCCGAGGGTGTCCAGTATGTGCAGTTGGTGTGTATTATATGCATCTCAGAGTGCATGGAGGCCCCACAAGGTGTCCTGGGATGTTCGTTGCAGGCCTCTTTGTGGAAGAAAAACTAGGGACAAGATGTCCTTCAGTGAGGTAACAGACGGTACGTTCGTTACACGTATTGAGGTTACTGGTGCAGTAGCCACGTAGTGTGGAAGACGTAACACTGAGTGACGCACTCAGTTACAAAGGAAATACTCGGTGTGTTGTCCTCACACGTTTGTAAGCATGTAAACACTTCAGTTGTTTATGACGCACGTGTCAGAAAAGTGGAAAACCATGACGGGAAGGAGTCTTTCCGAGGAGGAAGGGAGAGAAGGAGTTGGCATGCGGATCAGAGGGGCTGAGTGTGTATACCACCTCTCGGGATCTGCTCTGAGTGGTGGGCACAGTAAAGTGAGGTGATTCCATTGCTTCTCTGTGTGTTTTCGGGAGAATAACCATCCTTGTCCCCAAGAAGCTGGTATAGAGCCCACGAGAGGGCCTCAGGAGGGGCACAGAGGAAGGGGACAATGGCTCTTGGAAGCTGGTGGTGACTGTGGGCAGGCAGAAATGGAGCAGAAGGCGTCCCAAGGTCCTGTGGACGCCAAGGGTCCTGCCAAAACCACGCAGCAGATCAGGACTGGGAAGATAAACCTGAAGCACTGGCTTCCTAAAGGCACTTGAAGAAATTCAGAAAAGGGCAGGGGATGGGGCACGTGTGCTCGGCCAGGTCTTCACTGCCTGCCACGCTGCCGTGGCACCCTGCGGTCCGCCCACCGCAGTGCCCTGGCTGAGAATGAGCGTGCACCGACCCCATGGGGAACACGCGGGGGCCCGCGCCCGCAGCTGCTGCCGTGCGGCCGTCTGCGTGACCCAGGGCCTCAGCAGGCCCGGAGAGACCTGACCCTGCTCCGCTGAGCTGCATGCAGGCCCAGAGAGCCCAGAGCTGGCGGAGTGGTTCCCTGACCCACCGCGGCCCACAGAGTCCCTGCAGGGGAGCCGCAGGGTCCAGCGCATGGCTTCTCTCCAAGGGCTCCCGGCCTGACCCGCTGCCTGGCTCCACGAGCACAGGCCCTCTGCCCCCTGAGGCTGTGTGCCCCCCAACACTCTATGCCTCCCAGGATCCGTGCCCCCTGAGGCCGTGTGCCCCCCCACACTCTGTGCCCCCCCCAGGATCCGTGCCCCCTAAGGCCGCGTGCCTCCCCGCACTCTGTGCCCCCCAGGATCCATGCCCCCTGAGGCTGCATGCCCCCCACACTCTGTGCCCCCTGAGGCCATGTGCCCCCCCACACTCTGTGCCCCCCCAGGATCCGTGCCCCCTGAGGCCGTGTGCCCCCCCACACTCTGTGCCTCCCCAGGATCCGTGCCCCCTGAGGCCGTGTGCCCCCCGCACTCTGTGCCCCCCCAGGATCTGTGCCCCCTGAGGCCGTGTGCCCCCTGCACTCTGTGCCCCCCCCAGGATCCGTGCCCCCTGAGGCCGCGTGCCTCCCCGCACTCTGTGCCCCCCAGGATCCGTGCCCCCTAAGGCTGCGTGCCCCCCTGCACTCTGTGCCCCCGCAGGATCTGTGCCCCCTGAGGCTGCAGGCCCCCCCCCCCGTGCCCTCCAGTGTCCGTGCCCTCCAGGCTGTGTGCCCGCCCCCCCACCAGCTACATGTCCCCGAAGGGTTTGTGGGAGGGTGTGTGATGACCCCCGTGTGGCGGAGCTCAGTGACTGCCGGGCTGCCGGGCTGCCTGGTGCACAAATGTACCTGTGCTCTCCCACTCACCTTTGCCAAATGCAGCTCTCCCCCTCCTGAGCCCCTCACCCCATTCCTGAGGATACCTGGTTTTCTGCCCCTCCACCTGTCCTCTGCCCCTCTCCTTCTCACCTTCCTCCACGCTCTGGTTCCTGCTCTGGATGGCCCTCAGCCCTCCCCTCCTCAGCCCTGCTTCCCCAGTGACCCCAACTGGCACGTGTAGGGGATCCAAGGCCTTTCCTTGCAGCTGAGAAAGCCCCCTTCGGGGAGCACCTGGGTAGTCCCAGGTGGGCACTAAATGGCTTCTGACAAGCATCTAGCCAACTCTGTCCAAATCCCCAGCAACTCGAGTGAGCCCTTCACGGCCACCCACCCACCTTCCCAACTGGTTTTCTGCTTGCCCCACACTGTCTGCAATCCTCCAGGCTGGCCCAGCCCCTGCCCCACCCACGTCTGCTCCTGAGCCCTCATGCAGCTCCTGTGCTGTGGTCTCTGCCTTACAGGACAACCAATCAGCATCCTCCAGGGGTGGCTCAGACCTTCTCCTCTGAGCCCCCTGCACACACATTTGCACACGTACACTGTGGTCACACTGCCAGCAGTGGCTGTGATGTGCTCCCTGGGGCAGGGAACCAGGTGAGGCTCTGCCTGGGCCTGCAGGAAGGGGCATGGGGGACCCCTGCCCAGGTCCTCCCGCCTGAGCTGGTCCCGGCGCCTCTGAGGCCCTGGCCATGGTGCTGATGGTGGGCAGCCAGGCGTGGTCACCCCAGTGGTCTCTGGCACAGACAGAGGAGGCGTGTCCCACAGGGGAAACTTCAGAGCCCTGTAGCAAAAGTCGGGGCTGGTGTGTCCCGATCACTGGAGGCACGAGAACGCAGGAGCCAAACTCCTGGAGGGAAGGATGGGGCAGGGTGGTGGCCAGGGCCACGAAGAAGTAGATTTGGGGTCCATTCAAGGGAAAAGCGCAGTACTTGTTGGGGGGTGGGTGTCAGCGTGAAGAAAGGTAACTTCTGCCCCTCACTTGTCCACGGCTGCAGCGGGACGTGGGTCGCAGCCATGGCCCGTCCGGCAAAGCCCAGAATGACGGGCTCAGGGCCGTCCTCTCTCCCCTCCAGGGCTATGAGGACTGGCTTCGCCATAAGGCGGACAATGCCATGAACCAGTGCCCGGTGCACTTCATCCAGCATGGCAAACTGGTCCGGAAGCAGAGCCGGAAGCTGAGGGTGAGTAACACTGGTGGTTTGTTCCAGCCCAGATGTGGAAAGTCCAAACCCAGAACACAGCAACGTGACGGGTGCTACGTGAGCTGAACCTCTGTCTGGAATTGCTTCTTTACAGCTGGAGGCCAACCTCCTCCCCATACGCTTCTTACTAAAACAGGCGCCTTCCACTATCTGTTTTCTTAACTTTAATTTTTATTTATTATTTTCAAGTTGTAATAGACTTGATTTTTTAGAGCAGTTCAGTTTCACAGACCCCATCGGGTTGTCTGAACTTTATGAGATTGTACTCACCAGTCACGATAGAGAAAGTTCTAACACGCTGTTAAAGAATTTATTCTAGAACAAGGCAAAGTCATATTAATGTGAATTCCATTGGTTGGAAACTGTGAAAATAGGGACAGAAACCTCACTGAAGCCTTCGTTTTAATTTCCTGTTTCAGTGAACCATTCATGCATCATTATCTGTTAAATGTTGGCATCACTTAGGCAGTGGTTTTCACGCCTGTGCTAGCCAGTGGGAAGCATGTACCCAGACAGGGAGTGTGATTGCTAAGGTTTATCCTGAGGAGTGCTCACTGGGACCCCATGGGGCCGCTGCACCGAGGCTGTCTATCTGTTCTGCAGGTGGGGGACATCGTCATGGTCAAGGAGGACGAGACCTTCCCCTGTGACTTGATCTTCCTCTCCAGCAGCCGCGGAGACGGGACCTGCCACGTGACGACCGCCAGCTTAGACGGGGAATCCAGTCACAAAGTACCGTGCCTTTCATCTGAGGCCACACAGGCCTTGCCCCAGCCCTGCTGTGCCTGCAAACACAGTGTTCCCAGTGGTCACAGGGCACCCCAGGGGGCTGTGCTGGCCATGTGGCCCCTCAGGGTCCGTGGCAGCCAACCATGGTTAACAGAGGCAACTTCATGTTATTTCTTAGCTGTGCCATTTAGCCAAGGGGCCAAATTAAGGATGCAATGAGTAGACTGTGGAAATTTTGAAATTTTCCATTTAGTCTCTTGACTAGAGTAGAATTATGTAAAAAGCCACACAAGAGTTTAGATTTTAAGTGACTATTATTTCAATGAGTGTCTTTTTGTTAGAATATCTTCAGGATTTTCTGAACTTATAATTAATGTCTTGTACTCCATGTGGAGCTCTGTTCTGGCAGTTGGTGCTACAGAACTTTAATGATCACGAAAGAATAGAAGATATCACTATTACTTTTAAGGATTTCATTATTTAAAAACTGGAAGCTTCCATGGAGTTTAGGGAAGTGAGTGTAGCTCAGTGGGCCCAACCGTGTGGGAGGCGTCGGCCAGCTGTGGTTAGTAGTGGGATTCGGCCAGAGAGGTTTTCTTTCTTTCACGGATAGTTCACATCCTTGCATGAACCGTGCGGGACTTTTTGGGCACGTTTCCTACATACAGATCCCGAGAGAGCTAACATTCTGGCACCACTCATACTAAGTAAGGAAATCCCAGGAGACTCTGTGACTGTGGTCTCTGGGGCGCGGGGCACCCGGCGCCCCACGCATCCCTGGCTGTTGGCAGCGGGCTGTCCCTTGCACCCGTCCTGCAGGAAGGGTGCCCCAGCGTCGCTAGCGAGCGGGTGCTGCGGTCTCCGGCCACGTGACTGTTCTCCACGTGAGATGGGACGGCCATTGCCCCCATACATTGCTGGCAGACACCCCCCTGCACCTTGCGTGCTACCATGCTCAGCATCCCGTTTGTGTTTCTCTGGTGTCACCTCTGCACGTTGGGTTTGGCCCGGAGGCTGGAGTTACCTGAGCCCTTTGCTTAAAAGACAGCGAGGCCCCCACACTGGTCACATTTACGGCTTGTGTGGCCTCGGGCAGGCACTTTGAACTTCCCTGCAGTTTCCACATCCATGGGACAGACTTGTCTTCCAGGGGCTCTTGTGAGGATAGACTTAGAAAGTCTCCCAAAGCGCCAGGTGCACAGCAGGCGCCCCAAGGTGTTGTAGATGCTGCCGCTGCTGCTTGAGTGTGTCTCCCGCTTGTTTTGATTCATGGCGCCCTTTCCTGCCCACACTTGATTTCTGGGAGGCCCGGAAGGAGTTCAGAGACATGCTGTCTTGAGCAGGCCCTTGCACTCCGACTCCGAGCCCAGGTGTTCACGTTGGTGATGCGTCTGGGCCGGGGCATCAGCATTGCCTGGGTCGTGTTAGAAATGCCATTCTTGGGGCCCCCAGACCCAGCACGTCTGCTTGGGGCTGGCCCCACTGTCGCTGCCCCACAAGCCCTCCAGGGTCTGAGGCTTGCTCGGTTCTCGGAGCCATCGGTAGAGGCCCAGTGGGCAGCCGTGTGGTGAAAGCTTACGCTCACCAGCAGCGCCAGGCGAGGGTGGTGTGATGCCAGGGACACCACCGTGCACACAGTAGGACCTCACATGAGAAAAAGGAACATTAACTCTGTCACAATGGCAGATCCAAGTGTCCCACTTTACAGAGGAATGTCCCACAGCTGTTAGCTTGAAGTTGAGGGTGGCAGGCAAGAGCGGAAGTTTCTGGCACCTAATAGAGGAACAACGGTAGCCCCATGTGATTCTGTAACTTGTTAATACCTGCAAACTGTGTTACACGTTCACTTACATGTTACTTGTGTGAACGTTTTCTCTGATGTGGTAACTAAGCTTTGTCATCGGGCTTAGCTGTGGGCACAGCAGATTAGACGTGGGTGCTGCCCCCGTTAGAGGGGTGCCGGGGTTGTGTCGGTGGTTTGGTGGTGAATTCACCTTTCTTGTCTGTCTGCAGACTCACTATGCCGTTCAGGACACTAAGGGGTTTCATACCGAAGAAGATATTGACGGCTTGCACGCAACCATTGAGTGTGAGCAGCCCCAGCCCGACCTGTACAAGTGAGTCCCATCTGTGCTCCCAGTAACTACCTTTGCCCCTCAGGTGTCCTTGCTCTGCACCAGCCACATCCAGCACCATGCTCGTTTGGAAAGACCGTGTAAAACCGCTGCATAAAAATGAAGACCAAACCAGAAATATGTCACTTAGAAATTTTCATAGTTCAGCAACATTACGATCTATAGTCATTTATGCAAATATTTGGCCTGGCTTTAATGAAACAAGCTTATTGAAGAAAAAGTAATTTTCTGTGACATGAGGAACCGATTTTAAGGAAAATCCTTGAAGTCAAGGGCTAATAAGGACAGAAAGTAAAGGGGGAACAGGGGAGGAATTTAGGTAAAGATCCCAACCCGCGAGCTTCCCGGCGGGAACTGGGAGGTGGGTGCAGGGAGCGGGAGGGCGCCTGGCCCTGCGTCTTGGCCACCGCTGCAGGCAGTGACCCAGCTTCTCTGTCGCCAGGTTTGTCGGCCGCATCAACGTCTACAGCGACCGGAACGACCCCGTGGTGAGGTGAGCACAGACGCGCTTGTGGGTGTTTTCACCCCCGCTGTCAAATCCAAGTGAATTCTTAGATTACTGATAAGAGGTTTCCGCTGCTGCTCCGTTGGGTTTTGAAGACAGAATTCTGCTTTACAAAAGGTCCAGCTTCCGCTGTCTTTTGTGCCTTCTCTTGTGAACACAGCTATATGTGCCAACACCTGATGGCACTCACGGAAAAAGTTCTCTCCCCAGTGTCAGGAGCCCCTCTAATCATTAGTCGCTGCCCCCGTTGGAAATGTCCTTCTACCTTGTAGACAGTGAGGTTGAGGGATTCCCGACATTTTATCGGAACGTAAGCACCTACTCACAGTTGTCACTGGGACAGTTTTGGTTCTAGATTATGTCTAGATTTAAGGGGCTGTGCCTCACCGGGGACCGTGCAGGTGGTAGGCAGGTGTGCTCACCTGTCATAGTCTGGGACCCGTCACACACGCGGGTTGTGGACAAGGACCTGCACCCGCCATGTGTCAGTGCTGAAGCCCGGGGGCCGCACCGTCTCCCTGCGTCTGCAGGCCTGTGGGTGTGTCTTTTGGGCGTTGCTCCCCACTCTGGAGGGTTTTGCTGCCCGGGTCGCTGAGATGGACAGTTTAGGAAGTTGACTTTGAGTAGGATTCAGACTTGACCTTTTCTGTAAACCTCACTTGTTGGAGACATTCTAGTTCTTCCGATTTAAGTGGTCTCCAAACCATTGATATCCTGGTGTCACCTTGTGTGTCAGAGAAAACCTCTGCCTAGCAGTAAGAACAATTTCAGGGGGACTTTGATGAAAATAAATTGTTACTGAAAGGTAAGCCCCTGGGGCCTCTCTCCTCCTACAGTCTTGAAATTCTGTTTTCTAGAAATGACTTGTGCATTTCACATTTTAGCACTGGTACCCAGTAGTGCTAGGGAGGCTGTGGGGCATGGCCATGGTCTTTCATAAACGGATACTAATCCACAGGGAGTTCCTGTGGGGAAACAACCTGTGCTTCTGTTTCTCGTGAGCATTAGCATCTGAAGGAGTAAGTAGAGAGGGGTTCGTTCATCATGCTGTGGGGATGAGCCCGAAAAAGCCAGCCGGCTTTTCGTGGTTCATGGTCAGATGAAGTTTAGCACCGAGCAGCGGGGAGGTAATTACTAACATATTTCACGTTTTGATACTAATTCTTGTTTTGCTTTTTAAGTATTTATACTTTTCAGCAGACTTTTAATACATGGGTGGGGAAGGCGTTTATATCTGTGGTGCGAGCGAATGGTGATGGATCACGTATACTGTTCCTAATCCACTCAGAGTGGTACTTCTCCGTCCTCTGTCCAAACTAGATGCACCGTTCCTTTTAAAGTAAATTATTTTAGACTTCCCAGAGACACCTTTTTAAAGGGCCACTTGCTTTCACAAGCACGTCCAACAGGAGCTCTAAGTGCCGCTGGCGGAGGCCGGCGGTACGGGTAACAGGAGATGACCGTGCGTGTGCAGCCTCCGTGGCCATCAGGCCGGGCATGCGTGTCCAGACCACAGGGCCGCCCTGGGCAGGCACGTCCGGTCAGGTGCGCCCCAGCAGCAGCCTCCCCGCCCTCGTTTCAGCCAGCAGGGGTCCTAAGCTGCATCGGTTAAGCGTACGGGCGCACCACAAGTACGTGGCGTTTGTGGGCAGCTGGCTCCCCGGGGCCAACGCCTGTGGCACGCGCTGAAAAGCGACAGCGCTTGCCTTCGCCCCACCAGGGAACCGTGAGTGCGCTCACTGAGCAACGCTGGCAAGGCTGCAGCCTGTGCCTCCTTCTTTTCCTCCTGGGAACTGATGAGAATCCGAACCCTGCAAAGGCAGAGGTTTGGTCCGTGGTCGTTGAGGGCGTAGGGCCCTGCTCGTTCCTACGCAGATGACTTTTAAATTCCTTGGCCATGGCTTCCCCAGAGCAGCGGCCCATGGCGGTTCCGGGTTTTGAGGCCACCTGCCCCCGGAGGGTCCGTGTGGGTTTGCCCCCCATCCCGTGTTGATGACTGTACATAGCGTTCCCAGCCCCTACGTCTGAAAGCAAGACCAGATCCCGTGAGACTCGTGGAGTCTCTCTGAGGATGCGGTGGAGTCCACCGAAGCCTCCCGAGTCACAGACCATCTTTTCTCTCTCCCTGAACGGTCAGGGCCCCCAGCCCAGCAGTGCTCACAGGAGGCCTGTTAGGAGCGCGTGTCCAGGCGCTGCTGGTAGGACCCTGTGGGTCAGCCCACCTCCCTCCGTCGGCCTGGACGGGCTGGGAGCCCGCGTTCCTGACGGGGCCGCACACGTGCCGGTGCCCTGAGGGCGGATGCTGTGGAGTGCTAGCCGCTGGGTCCCCCCACAGAGCGGTTCTTACCCCCTAGGGGAAGGCCGCATGCTCTTATGAGGAGCCAGGCTAACTTCCATAGTCCAGATAGAAGCACCTCTTCAGAGACGCGATTTCTTCTTGGAACCAAGTCTGTTAGGTGCAGGCCTCGATTATGTGCCCGTAGCACCTTCCTCTATTTGCTGCATTACTGTCTCTGATCCCTCTATCCTTCCAGGCCGCTGGGGTCGGAGAACCTGCTTCTCAGAGGAGCGACGCTTAAGAACACTGAGAAGATCTTCGGTCAGTGTCGGTTGGCAAATTAGTACTAACAGCTTCTAAAGTTAAGGATGTACAGAGCAGTTAAAGTCCACAGTGCTGCCACGAACGAGCTCTCCGTCCTCTGAGTGGACTCTGTGGCACCAGTGAAAACCTGTGCTAAGGATGACAAAGCAGTGAGGTCTCAGGGTGTCACTTGCGTATCAAGTGCCTGTAGTTTTTGACTTAGAAACATAGAGTCATGTCCCCAAGAGAATTCACAGTGTGTTTCCACAGCAGATTTCTCTCAACGCCTGCATATCTTTGGTAACGTCTCCCATTTCTGTGGGTTATGTTTGTTTTTTAATTGAGACAACTTAAAAATATACACATGTGCCCCGTTGTCAGAAAACCCAATATCTTAAAACCTGAGCTTCAAGAAAAAGTAGAGATTGATCTCGACATGAGAAAAAAAAAACATTTCTTTTTTTTTTTTAATTTTTTTAATGTTTATTTTTGAGAGAGAGACAGACTGTGAGCAGGGAAGGGGCAGAGAGAAAGGGAGACAGAATCTGAAGCAGGCTCCAGGCTCTGAGCTGTCAGCACAGAGCCTGACGCGGGGCTCGAACTCACAAACAGTGAGATCATGACCTGAGCCGAAGTCAGACACCTAACCAATTGAACCACCCAGGCACCCCTAAAAAAAAAAACAAAAAACATTTCTTTAGTCTGAAGAGTCCTGTTGTGGGACTCTTTTTATGAACAGTTAGCTTGCCTAGTGAAATTTAGAATACAACTTTTATCCAGACTTCTATATTTACTGCAGCTGTGTGCAGCTTCCTGCGTGAAGGCAAGGTACGCCTGTGTTATTGTTCTAACTGCTGTCTTCTGCCTTGCAGGTGTTGCTATCTACACGGGCATGGAAACCAAGATGGCATTAAATTACCAATCAAAATCCCAGAAGCGATCTGCTGTAGAAAAGTAAGTGTCAGTACCCCTTTGTTTGAAGTGCGTACAGCTCCATGACCTAGAACCATCATGAGCCCCTGTAGACGTGAAAGCATTTTCCTTCTGGCTTCATTAGTAATTCCTTCATGGTCTCTAGGGAGACAGCAGCACTGGGCATTTAGACAGATGGTCTCATTCTGCGGGGCAGCAAATGGCTGCATGCGTTCAGCCTGCGTCTGCAGGCTCCCTCCTGTGGACACCTAGAGTCCCAGCAGCTCCTCTCACCAATCCATGGAAACGTCAAAATCGGGTCACTTTCAGCTTTGGGGTTGTTGGAAACCGTGTGTTTTTCTGAGGGAAACATAAGCAGAGAGGACAATCTTCCTTTCGTTAAACAGTAAAATCCTTACCGTGATGAGTCAAGGACAGAGTTGAATTTGTGAGAAAATGTGGCCCAGAGTGTTGTCTTACTTTCCTTTTGTTCAAGTGCATCCTTGATTTGCGGTGGTTACAAGTTATTCCACACGGGGGGGGGGGGGGGGGGGTTGGGGATCTTTGGGAAGACTGTCAGGTGTCTGCTGCCTGCCTCGGGCAGGTTGGTCTCAGAATGTGATCCTGCCATCTCCATCCATCGACGGCTACACCGAATATGAAAATGGAGATTTGGCTCTTAATAAGCAAGAATGCTCTGTTTCCAGGTATTACCTTGACGAATAGGTTTCAGAAATAAATACTGGAAACTCAAGCCTTTTTCATAAGATCTGCTGAGCCATTGACCAGGGATTCAGCCTTTTTCCTATTCAGAGGGCATTTCTCTCCTGCCCCAGTGGTACTGGGGAACTCACTGGTTGGAGCTTAGTGGCCGAAGGGTGGACATCTGGGTGTCTCTGAATCTTGGACTCCCGGACCGCACAGTCAGCAGTGTGGCTGCGTGAACTGCCCTCTCCTGTTCTTGAGACTTTCCCTGTGGCCCCAGAATCACATGCCAGTGCAAGCTTCTGTTCTCATGGTGACCGTGCCAGGTGATGGGGGGGTGGCTCACACGTTGCTGTTTCCTGGCCATGCATTTGGCTTGAGGTCCATCAACTGTCTACACAAAAGCACTATCAACTGTCATATAAATAAAGTTTAAAAAACCAACTCTGCTGTCATGTTTCATTGAGTTACAGGATGCATCTGTGAGAATGAACTAAAATGGAAAAGTTTTCATCGGAACCGTCCTGATAACACGCCCGCCCCAGATGCCTGGGAACACAGCACGGAGGGCAAGCAGGTCCCTCAGGAAGCAGTGACTAAGTATCATTGCTGTCTTGTGTTGTAGATCCATGAATGTGTTCCTCATCGTGTACCTCTGCATTCTGGTCAGTAAAGCGCTAATAAACACCGTCCTCAAGTACGTGTGGCAGAGCGAACCGTTCCGAGATGAGCCGTGGTATAATCACAAAACCGAATCGGAAAGACAGAGGAATCTGGTACGGAAAGTGCGTCCCTTTGTGGTGACCAGACCGCCTGTAAGCCATTGTTATGGCAACATGGCAGGAGAACAGGAGGCCTCGGTTGGTGACCTCTCTGTCCTGGAGGCGTTCACTGATCTCAGGGTGTGTCAGTGGTCTCTCCCTGCGGACCGCACTCGCCCCTGAGCGTCAGTGGTCTCCCCCTGTGGACCGTGCTCACCCCTGTCTTGGTTGGGTACTGGAATGTACACTCTGGAAAGGGATGGGCCCCCACAGTGAATTCATTAGGGCAGCACCGTAAACATTTCCAGAGCTTCTAGATCCCAGCACAGTGTCCTGTACTTAGAGGCTGTTCAGCAAATGCTCAGTGAGGATCATGAGGCAGATGGGGCTGACTTATGGAGAGACTAAAGAAAGGAGGAACATGTCAGTTACAGGAAAATTGTGGTAAGAACTGATTGCATTTCCCCTTGGGGTTCGGGCTCAGTTGCTCATGTCTATGAAAACCGATTTTCCCTAAGCCAGGAGTTAAAATCATTTGACTGAACCTTCTCCACTTAAAAGAGTACTGTTTTCTTCCCTGAGTTAACACCTGAGCCATGTGCCTCCAGAACAGGTAGCACCGGGTCCAGAGCCGGGCCACGTGCGGGTCCAGAGCAGAGTCCTGCCTCACCTGTGTTCAGTCGGATCTCCCACAGAACTAAATGGCTTAGAGATCAGAACAAAACTGTGCAGAGAAGTCCTTTCTCCCAGCCTTATTTCTGGGGCTGGGTTATTACCAAGTAAGTTTGGAAACATGTCAGAGTCTGGAAGCAAGTGTGGAACCCTCAAAACGTGCAGTTTCCCGCCAGCTCTTAGGAGGCAGGCGCCTGTCTCCCCCAGTGTGACTGTCTCACAGGTGACCTGCCCCTTGCCCCTGCCACCAGTATAGGCCTTCTCCCTGTCTGTGGCCCTCATGGTGCTAAAATCAGGTGACTGGCCACTAAGCTGTGCCTGCCCCCAAATAATGTGTATCTTTGGATTTGAAACAAGCACCTGTATTTACAGATAACACTGGTGCGACCTGAAGGGAACGCTAAGTGTCAGATCTTCGTGGTGTTGGTGATGGGACGCGGGAATCACGCGGGGCTCTCTCAGTTCCTCAGGGCGTTCACGGACTTCCTGGCATTCATGGTTCTCTTCAACTACATCATCCCGGTGTCCATGTATGTCACGGTGGAAATGCAGAAGTTCCTGGGCTCGTACTTCATCACCTGGGATGAAGACATGTTTGATGAGGACACAGGCGAAGGGCCTCTGGTCAACACCTCAGACCTGAACGAAGAATTAGGACAGGTGAGTATGTGTGGCGGCCTCTTCCCCAACTTGTAGATGATCGTGCCCTCCGTGCTGTGTTCCCAGGCATCTGGGGCGGGCATGTTATCAGGACGGTTCCGATGAAAACTTTTCCATTTTAGTTCATCCTCACAGATGCATCCTGTAACTCATGAAACACAACAGCAGAGTTGGTTTTTTAAACTTTATTTATGTGACAATTGATAGTGCTTTTGTGTAGACACTTGATGGGAAATTAGCTGTATTAGCTGTTTGATAAAAGCTCACCGTGCGGCCCCAGTGCTGCTCGTTCTGGCTTTTCATGCCGTGAAGGCAGGGAGACCATGTTTCACAGGCAGCGCAGTCTGCTTTTCTGGGTGATTCCCTTTCCTCAGTCTGAAGATGAGCAAAGAGACACCTCCAAGTGTCCGTGGCTGGCTGGATTGCAGGGGTCAGACACCTCATTGCACACTGTTGGCCCGAGCTCTCCATATCTGAGCTGCTTCATCTGTGAAATGGGCCTGATACCTGCCCTGCCCAAGTGCAGGGCGGGCTGAATGGGGTGTCGGCCGGTGTGCATTGCAACTCAGGGCCGCCCAGAAGAGGGGCAGAGCCCGTGCATGCCCATCCATCGGCCCCACGGCTCAGCTCCATCGCTATGCCCCAGCCTGACCCTCTCCTGGCTCTTACGTCTTGGGAAAGGGCATTTGGTAAATGGTGGTTCATTCATCTTTGAAAAGAAAAAGGAAAAAAACAGGAAGAAACTTGGCAGATTTTTGCAAAGAGGGCCGTTTTAGACTGGCAGCTGAAATCCACCCCCTACAGAACAGCAGTCTGTAGTAGATGCACAGACTCAGGTGGGGGTCTGCAGCGCTCCCCCCTTGGGTCAAGGGGGTCTGTTCCCGAGAGAGAACTTGCTTGTTGGTGAGCATGGCTCTCAGGGCATCGCTCCAGCGTGTGCCGCGGCCCCGGGCTGGACTCCGGTGTCACACAGCCACGCGGAGCCCCAGCCCGCTCACTCAGCGCCAGAACAGCTTTCCCTCTGCATGTTCACACCCTCGGTAACATTACCTGGTGTATTTTGTGTGTTGCTGAGAAATTCTCAGAGGAAAGCATTTCTCTGTAACAAGAAAAATGTCGAGTGTACTACGGAGAACGTATCTGGCTCCAGCTGTCGGACAGCACAGGGGCCCCGGAGGTTTGTGGGAAAGCTTCAGGAGATGGGGCCTCCTGAAATAGTCATTATCATCATTGGTCCTCACTCCGAAAAATGTCAGATGTCGCTCACTTCCAGTAACACAGCCACCCGTGCCCGTGAGCCCTCACAAGCGGGCGCCTTCCTGTCACTAGTTTTCCAGATTGTGGGGAGAGGCCTGGCAGAGTTTTGGGTGTTTGGATGGCAGGTGGTTTAAAAATAATTCAGGGGGGTACTGCTGTGTACTTACAGTTTACTTGAGTCAAGCACACAGGGGAAGGCATTTTCTGCGGTGGGATTAAGACACCAGAGAACATTTTGCTGAAAAAGGCACAGCATGAAACATGTAGCCAGTTCATTACCTGTCTCCTCTGCTTCCCGGGCTCCGGCACTTTACTGCCCTTAAACCTGCCTCCCTTGCGCGTCCCGGGCAGTGAGCGGGGACTTGCTCCTCCAGCCAGCGGGGCTCGGACGGCGGGGATCCCCACGCTGTTCCACTGTCCAGAATTCCACGTCATTCCTGATGAACATGTACCCGAAATTGATCCAAGTTTAGTGCTTAAAACTGGGTGTAGTTTTGTGTCTGAAATTTGCTCTGTGCTTTTGTTTGAGTTCTGACTGGTGAACTGTCAGTGGTGTGGTGAGTTTTGACCTCCCAGACCTCAGAGTGAGCTCAGGTTCATTCTCCCTGCATCCTTGATTTTCTCATACCCCCGCCCCACATCTGTGCGTCCAACAAACAACGGGAGCCGAGCTGCACCTAGAGCTTCCACCTCCAGACCCAGAGGAAGGTGCTCGCGCGGCTCCGACGGGACCGCTGGCCTCAGCGGGAGCTAGAGGAGGCTGACTCGCCCGGCGTAGGGTCCAGCAGCTCCGGCAGGGTAGGGGGTGGAGCCCGGGAAGCCCCCTCCGGGTGGAAGTGGGGCTGCACCGGGGTCTGACCCGCGAGTGGCACCTTCTCTGTGCCCGAGGCCGCGGGCCCCTGGCCAGACCTGCCCAGCGCAGCCGTGTGTCCGCAGGTGGAGTACGTCTTCACGGACAAGACCGGCACGCTCACGGAGAACAACATGGAGTTCAAGGAGTGCTGCATCGAGGGCCACGTGTACGTGCCGCACGCCGTCTGCAACGGGCAGGTGCTCCCCGACGCCTCCGGCATCGACATGATCGACTCCTCCCCAGGCGCCGGCGCCAGGGTAGGTGGGCACGCCCCGGCAGGTGCACTCCCTCGGGGCCGTCCCCTCTGTCCTGCACAGGGTCCCGATCACAGGGTGGGCTGTGTCACCTCGTGCTCGGGTCCCCTAGTGACCAGCGTGGAGCCTGTGGGGCGCCGCCACTTCCGCCAGCAAGTCCGGCAGGTCACGTCCGTGTGAGAAGCAGCTTTACACTGTGGACAGGCAGGCGAGCGGTGGGCTGAGGGCAGAGGGGCTCAGCGCACCAGGGGTGTGTGCTCACGCACGTGTGCATATTCACGCTTGAGCACATATGCACACGTGCATGCACAGAGATGCACACACACAGACACATGCCCCCCCACGCACACGTGCGTTGCACGTGCATAGTACACACACCTTCATGTGTGCGCACACACTACGCTGAAGTGCACATACGTGCCCTTCATCTCAGATGTGCAGGTGTGTACACACACATGCATGTGCACACACCAGCCTATGTCCCCCACGTGTGCTGCACGTACACACGTGTGCACACACAGACACGTGGCCTTCCTGCTCACACGTGCATTATGTGTACATACACGCATGCACAGACATAACTTATGTGCACATACCCTCATACGTGTACACAAGCTACAGTCTAGCACGTGCACGCACACACACACACACACAATCTCACAGGCACACATGCACACATACCCATGTGCTGTGGCTCCAGATCTCAGCATCTCTGGGAGGTGTTGTGACCCTCACCGCGGTCACCGTGGTCAGTGAGGAGACCATTCCCGAAACCTTGGTGACTGCAGAGCTCTGTGCAGGGTCACACAGCTCACCTTAGCAGGCTGCACAGTGACGGCCTGTCGTGACCAAGTGCCCCCCCACCTCCTGCCACGTGTGCCTCTGACAGTTTCCACCTGGGGACTGCGGCTTCCCCTCAGAGTCTCAGAGGGAGGGCCCGGGGTCTGTGGTCATCGTGAGGTGTGCCACCGGCTTGGTGCCCTCTTGGCACCCTTCTGCCTCAGCCGCACCCCAGGGCCCCCAGGAAGTGGTCGGGAATCCCCAGGGCACACAGGCTCGCAGAGGTTTGGCCCGCCGAGTTCACTGCCTGCGACCTTGACCCTGTCTCCTCCCCTTCTTACTCAGAAGTGCTGGAGAATGAAGAGAAGCCACACACACCCCACCCTTAAGCACCAGAGGGGACACTAACCCCTCCGAACCCCTGAAGGGTGCCCACCCTGCTTCATTGTCGATTCGCCATGTGCTCTGAGCTGCGTCAGCATAGACGTGTGGGGTCTTGTGCTGCACTTTGACAGGAGCGAGAAGAGCTGTTTTTCCGGGCCCTGTGCCTGTGCCACACAATCCAGGTGAAGGATGACGATGACGTGGATGGACCCAGGAAGTCACCAGACTCAGGGAAGTCCTGTGTGTACATCTCGTCCTCTCCTGACGAGGTGGCCCTAGTTGAAGGTATCCAGAGGTACGTGTCCGGGCGCGGGCGGGTCTGGTGCCCGAGGTCCATGCTGTGCGATCCGCCCCGACCGCGGCTCGTACCGGCGTGTCCCGACGCAGTCCCGTGCTGTGGGGGAAGGGGGCTAGACAGGCAGTGCCCTCACGCCCCAGTGCCCCCCATCTCTGTTGGTGGAGGACGGTCCCTTCTGCACACAGCCTGCCGCCGGCAGCCCCCCTGCTGCTGGTCGTTACCACTGTCTTAGATGCATGGTTCCCCTTCTAACTTCTGTCGAAGATACAGTCTTAGATGCATTTTATGGTCAGTCTTCTCTGTCCTAAAGAATTGGTGCCCAGGGATGTCAAGCAACTTGGGCAGTGTCACACAGCATAGGGTGCGGGGCTGTCTTCGTAGTTCACTTTGTCTGCTGTTGTGTGAGGTCTGTGTGCCTTCCGCCACCCACACCCTCCTACTGGGAGTTCTAGCTGCCTCAGGACGTGGCCTTCCACAGATGGCATTCTGAGCAAACATGGGGAAGAATCCTTTATTCCAGAGCCATGTCAGGGAGATGTTTCCCCAGTTCCCGCAGCCTATGGCTACTGAGTTAATGCCGGGGCCCATCGTCCCTCTTCACTGCCAGTAACGAAAGGGCGTTGAACACTCTCATCTGCTTAGAACCTGTGCTTTGTTGACTCATGCGTTTTTCTTTTTCTTTTTTAACTTTGCATCATTTATTTTGAGAGAAGGAGAGAGAGAGAGAGAGAGAGAGTGCAAGTGGGGGAGGGATACAGAGAGAGCGAGAATCCCAGGTTGACGCCACACTGTCAGTGCAGAGCCCGATGTGGGGCTTGGACTCAAAACCATGAGATCATGACCTGAGCAGAAACCAAGAGTCAGATGCTCAACCAACTGAACCACGCAGGCACCCCAACTCATGCATTTTCCCTGTGCAGTTTGAGTGGTGACTTCAGGCATGTAAGTTGTGTCAGCGGGACCCTGATCAAATGTGCAAATTCACACACGTGCAGAGGAGCTCTCTCCTTGGACACGAGGGCTCAGAAGGGAAAGCTTGTGCAGTCACATTAGAAGTCAGGACGGGCTTTCCTGCCGGTCACTGTAGACACGCTGCTGGGGCGAGTGGACACCCTGTTCCCATGGTCCTGTGGCGCCCTGGCATCGTCGTGGCCACCGGCTGTGTTCAGGTGGCGGTTTCACGTCCCCATCTCTCGGCTCCTGGTGCACAGAAGCCACGCCCCTCTCTCTGCACCATAGTACCTGGCACACTGGTGGCTCTCAGGCTGGCAGAGGAGGGGTGTTACAGGTTACACGCTCTGCAGGCTTGTTGACTGACTGTTTGCTCTGGGCTGTAGTTTCCTCATCAGTAAACTGAGAGGGTCGTTCTGGAGACACCGTGTCCCGGGATCCTTGTGATTGTGACATGGCTGCCGTGGCTAAACAGCCCACTGATCAGTGGGCAGAAAGGGGTCGCCACCCACGGGCCGGTCCACACACCTGCTCCTGTCCTCCTGACACCCATTAACACCAGTACGAGGGCACGATAAGTCACAAGGCTGTTGGCTCTCGGAGAATTTCTTGAGATGGTGAATACGTGACTGTGATAACTTCCTAACTCTGCAATGCAGTTTTGCCAGAAGTATTTCTTTCTTGAAAAGAACGCTTTCCCCAAACTTAAGTAACGTGTAGAGGAGGAACCTGGGGACTCTGGCTAAGCTCCGCACTTGTGCGCTTCTTTGCAGACTCGGGTTCACGTACCTGCGGCTGAAGGAGAACTACATGGAGATACTGAACAGGGAGAACGGCGTGGAGAGGTGAGGGCCGCACGCTGGGGGAAAGGACTCCTCCACACGACGGCTTTCCCGGGGAAAACCCAGACCCTCTGTCCTGCTCCCACGCCTGCCTCCCCTTCTTCTCCGGAGAACCCAGGACCGTCGCCCACTGGCGGGGAGGTTAGGAGTGGACGGCCAGAGTGGAGGCCAGCCAGTGCTGCGGCGTCCGGAGGGTCTGCCACAAGCCGCCTGACATCAGGCTTTAGCACGAGAGTGCCCTCAGCTTCTAACACATTCTGACACTCTCCCAGCCACTGTCTGCCTGCCTGCCTGCCTGTCTGCCACAGGGAGTGGCCACAGTGGTCCCGTGTTCACACAGCACCAGCCCCCGGGCTGTGGGACCCCGTGGCCTGCCGAAGAAAGTCTGAGCAAGGACGCGGTGGGTGCTGGTGCTTCCCGTTCTGTCTTCAGTGACCACATGTGCTCAGGGTTGGTGGCCGTGTTGTTCTGAGATGCCTTGTCCCAGAGACAGAGGGCGTGTCTTGAGTCTTGACTCGGGGCTGCTGGTCTCCTTTATAAACATGAACATGCGGTGATGGGCACAGGGAAGGACAGGTGGCAAAGAATGTGACACTGGGTGGTGACGGCCTCAGAATCCCCCGAATTTTAACGTTCCCTTGAGCAAAATAAACCCTCGGGTCAGCATAAGCAGTGTACCCCTGACCACTCTGGGCTGGCCACGGGTCCTGTGTTGGCACAGGGGGCTTGTGCCCGCAGCACTGGGGGCTCCCGGGGCCCTGCCTGCCATCCTGGCTCCCTCCGAGGTGGCAGGTGGGCTTCCGCAGAGGGGTTCTCCTACAGCTTGCCCTCCCCACCCCCACAAGCTGCAGCTGGGGTCTCTGGACCCTGAGGAGTCTCCAGAGACGGTGTCTGGGGTTGCTGAATTACCTTTGGTATTTCAAATGCCAGCAGAGATCGTGGTCTTCTGATGATAAGACTACAAGCCAATTAAATATTGGTTTTCTTTGTTTTTTAAATGATTCTTATTAACTGAAAGGACCCTGGTTTATTGTCCTGGGTTGGAAGCTCTGATAGTGTCTGCGTGTCTGTGTTCAGAATCCAGAAAAGTGAATGTGCCTTTTGTTTGGGGAACGGACTCCCTGGGCACCTACAACTTGGGCTCGGGTTGGAAGGGTCCCGTGCGTATGTCCTGGTGGTGAGCACACGGGAGCCTGGCCTTGGCGGTGTTGTGCCAGCTGTGAGGAGCAGAGTCCCCCACTCGTGGGTCCCGACTCCATGAAGGAGCAGCCTGGCCGGGAGGGACAGGGCAGGCATGCAGGGAGGGCTCTCTGGACGCGGCAGAGGACACCCTGGATGTCCTGCTGAGCAGAGGCCTGTGATTACTTAGGCTCACAGGACTCATGGGGCAAGGTGCATGTCAAAACCAACTTTTAATCTCTTTTTCAGGTTTGAATTGCTGGAAATCTTGAGTTTTGACTCCGTAAGAAGGAGAATGAGTGTGATTGTCAGATCTGCTACAGGTAGAAATGTTTTTTTCTTCCATTTCCTCAACTGCACATCATAGCGGGTTTATTCTGATGCTCACATCCTGTAGGAGCGCGAGGACTTAAGCGTTCGTTCGTTCTCTTTAAAACAAAAAGTTGCCGAACCCACTGTAGGTCCCGTATCTCCTCACGCCCCAGGTGCCCGGCCCTCCTCCTGGCACCTCTGCTGGCACAGGAAAGCCTGATGTTTCCCCTTGACCAGCAAGTCCTATGAGGTCTCCTCTCCTTCCTGGCAGCCCCCTCACCGGCAGCCTGGGGTCTCCCACCTGCAGCCCCCGCCTCCTAATCTGCGGCACATCAGTCCTAAAGGGCCCCGAGGGTACCTTGCTGGTGGCGCAGCCCCTCCTCCGGTGGCCAAGCCCTGGCTCCCGAGCTGCCTTCCCAGTTGTCAGCCCACAGCCAACCCTGGATGTGCACATTTTCCACCTGGGGGCCCCTCCCCAGAGGCACCTTTCCCCCTGGGGGGCGCCCTTGTTCACTTGCGCTTCTCTGAGGGCAGCCCCACGGCTGCCTTGCAGGAAGCCTTCCCTGGTTGCCTCTGTCGGGGGAGTTGTTGTCTTCTCACCAGCCAACTGTGAACATCCTGAAGACCGAACCCCTGCTCGCCTCAGCAGGGTACGCACCACTGCCCTGCTCTGGACCACCCGGTAGACGCTGCTTAATTCAGTGCGCTCAACGCAATCGCAGTTTCAGAATGGCCTCTTGTCAAAAGATGTGGGATCTTACTCCTTTTTGTAAAGGGTAAAACTAGGTGGTGCCAGGCTGCGTATCTCTTTGGAAAGTTGCCTGGTTGGCAGCGAAACACAGCCATGACCCTGGAACCAGACTCTGAGCCTGACACACTGATCTGAAGGCACATTGGGGAATTTTGTGTCAGCCAGTGTCCTGACGCTCACGGGAGGACCTCGTGTGGGGAGTACCTCAACAGGACTGTTGTGACCATCTTCTGATGGGACTGGCAATGACTAGTTTTCCTCCTTAGGCCACAAAGGACGGTGTGAGGTTGCCAGGACGCGTCTTTTGGCAGGACCCCACGAGTCGCTTCCCGGGGTGCTGGATGATGAGCCTGGGGAAGGCACTTGGCAGCTCTGGGCACTGTCCCTGCATGGTCCCCGTGCCCCTGAGCCAGTTGTCAACAAGGAGGACTGGCAGGGCTCTGCCAGTGAGTCTTGGCACCAGGTGTCACGGGGCGTGAATAACATGAGCACTATTCATAATGTGTCAAAATGGATTTTGGCACTGGGGTCAGCAGGGTGTGGGAAGCACTCGCCCACAGTGTCGACAGACACGCTCAGGTGTGTGGGGCATGCGGGGTGGGCAGCTCCCCCCAGCGGTTGGAGCACCTTCTCCAGGGCTGGAGCCTGTCAGAACACCCCAGAACAATGGCGTGGGACTCTGGGACATGACATCCTCAGTCCTTCACCATGTGGTGTCCCCACGGGAATGTGAAGTGTCGTGGCTGCATCCCACCTGGAAGGCAATTCGGGAGCCGGCAGGCATGACCTCACCGCAGGAAGAGAAGTGTGACTTCTCACAGCTCCTGCCCCATCTGCGCTTCTTCCTGAGCCACGTGCCCATACGTGCTCCTGGCAGGTGCACTGTGGAGTCCTCGACAGCTGCCACCTCCCTTCAAAGGCCCATCCCCAAAGCTCGGGAAGGAGCTGAGTCACATGAACAATTTTCGTCCGGGGCGTTCACTCCCCGACAACAGCCGCTTCCCTGGGACGACATCTGCCTGTCCTCCAAGGTCCCCTGCGGGACTGCAGGCTCACGAGGACAGGCCACGTGCCATGTGCACCAGCCTCTGTGCCAACTTGTTTCAAGAGAAGTTTGAATAATTAATTAAATGAACTGTTCTTTGGGTAGTAACGCATCCCTGGAGAGAACGCTAATTGCACTGGTTTTACACCTAACGGGTTTGGGGGACCGTAGCCCCCTGGCCAGTTAACGGCATGGGCTTCCTCCCGGGGCCATGGACATGCTCACTGTGCTGCGGGTGCCTCACTGTACGTTCACTCCGCTGGGTTCTTCCTGCTCATGGACAAACTTGCAAGAGCAGGATCCAGGGGTGGTTCCACGTGCTGCCTGCTCCTGCTTTTTTGCAGGTTAAAGTTTGATTCACACTCCGGTCATTTTCATGTCGGGGGCTGTCGGTAACCAAGCCCCAAGGCCAAACACATCCCTGGTGGAATGTGTCGAGCGATTGACAAGTTAAGACAGTGGGAAATTTAAGCCACTCCCGAGCCAGTGCCTTGAGTCATCCTGATTTTTCTGGAAAAAAGCGGGAACACATCATTATGTCGTTTCGACTAGCATTATTGCCGTGAACCATGTCTGACAACTTGCACGATTGGCTGGAAGTCATGTCTGGAGTCAGGAATGGGTTCTGCCCCCGGGCTGGTTGTGGGGCCAGCCCAGGCCCCACTCTTCCCGGCTCGTGATAAGAACCCACACAGTTGGTGGGCATGTCCTGGGGATCTGGCTCCCAGCCCCGTGTGGCCCTGCCCAGCTCCATGTGTCACCAGACACCATCTTTTCTGGCTGTAGGCTGACTTTAGCTTTAGTTTCAGGGCTTTGGTGAGCATAAATTGTGCTGTGTTTTAGGGGGGGTTTTAATGTCTATTTTTGAGAGAGAGAGAGAGAGAGAAAGCATGGGTGGGGGAGGGACAGAGAGAGAGGGAGACACAGAACCCAAAGCAGGCTGCAGGCAACGTGGGGCTTGAACCCACGAACCGTGAGATCGTGACCTGAGCTGAAGTCAGACACTCAACTGAGTGAGCCACCCAGACGCCCCTGAATTGTGCTATTTTACATGTTTTCGCTCTGTGTGCAGGAGGGAGTCCTCTCTGGCATCAAGGGGATGAACCTAGCTGGGCTCCGAATGCCACAGCTGAGCTCAGGTGCCCTCATCCAGGTTCCCGTGCTGTCCAGCCAAGCGGTCTCACTAGCCGTCGCCCCAGGGGTGTGCCCTCCCCACGGCCCTTTCTCAGCTGCCCCCCCAGGAGCAGTGGCCACCCCTCCTGGTACCTCTGGACTTGGTTTCCCCTGAGGGCCGCCAGTGTCTAGGAATTCCGAGACCAGCCCCAGGCCAGGATGTCTGCGCTTCCTGTCTAAAGGCGGGTGACGGAGACAATACCAGTCATGGCCGCCGCCGCTGTCATGGACTGACCTCACGGTGTTTCAGGAGCTGCATGCAGACAAAGCTGGCCTAGCTGTGTGCTGCGTGGTTTTTCGGGCCAGGAGATTCGTGGCTGGAAAAGAAAGAGCCCCTGGGTGCCAGGGGCCTGTTGATCAGAGTGGCACTTCTGTGTCGTTGATCTCTTCATCTTGGCTGGAGAGCTTCTCTGCTTCCCTGGAAGAGGAAATCGGTTTATCTCAAGGGCAGGGAAGCATGTGTCTCAGCACCAGGGTGTGCACGGTGGGGACATTGATGTGTGGGGGGCATTTCACAACAGATGTCCCTGTGGTCTTGGTGACGTGAAGGACAGCAGGATGCCCACCTGGCCAGGCCGAACCAGACAGAGGGCAGTGACAGTGGTGGCCCATCCTGCCGGGAGGCACAGAGGCTGCGTTGTAGCGCGTGGCTTCAGCTTCTCCGACGGCGCGTGTTCACGGGTCTTGGGAAATCCCTACGATGTCTCAGCACTTGCGTCCCTATTTTTGTTTCTTAACAAAAGCAAATGTGAAAAAGAGTCTAGTCTTCTCTGCGTTGTGATTGTCTTTTTTTTTCTCATTTTGTAGGAGAAATCTATCTGTTTTGCAAAGGAGCAGACTCTTCAATATTTCCCCGCGTGATAGAAGGCAAAGTTGACCAGATCCGTTCCAGAGTGGAGCGCAACGCGGTGGTGAGCTGGGTGGAGGGCTGCACAGTTGTCCCACGCTGGGGGCGGGGGGGGGGGGGGGAGCTGGCTGCCAGCATCCTGTTCTGTCCCGCATGTGCCTTCGACGGAGTAGAAACCTGGCGGTGCTGCTGACCTGGGTGCCCGCCACCACCGCCCCCCCCCCCGGCACCTGACTGGGCAGGCTGCGGCTTGTTTTTGTTGTGAGGTGGGGCTAGCGGTGTCGGGGGGCGGTCAGAATTTAAGCACATCTGTGGTGACTATGTTGGCATCCTGAGGATTTCTGGTGATTCGCTTTAAAACTCGTGCTGATACTTTCCTTTGTGGTTCTCCTGCGTGGTTCCCCCCGCGTCTCGTTCTGAAGGGGGTTGCTCTGCCTGCTCCCACCGCGCACGGCCCGCCCCACGGAGGACAGCAGTCCAAGCAGGAGCGTGTGTGTCCTTGAGACCACCTGCAAACCCTCAGCCAGGGCTTTGTCCCCACTGCTGCAATCCACAGAACATGACATGTAAGAATCGCTAAACCACGGAGTTTGGGCCCCGGTAACCTTGGAGAACGGGTCCTGAGTCTTCAACGCCACCTCTACTTCACAAGTAACGTCATAAACGTTCCACGGTGCTCACGCAAGTGTCCACGTTTATCAAACTGAATGTCATAGCATCGGACGTGTCCGTGACCGGGAGGTGCCTCTGTGCCCTGGGCATGCCCGCCTGGCTGAGCACTGCCGTCCGAGTGCGCGACTCCACCTTCAGGTTCCCGTGCAGGTGCCTCCTAATGCCTGCCGGCCGAACAAGGCAACTATGCCAACCAGCAGGAATCTGGCGGTAAGCTGCAGGTTTGAGAAGGCTGAGCCATGTCGCTGCCCAGAGGCGAGGATCCTGTTTGTGCTTCTGTCCAGCTCCCGAGGGCGCATGTACACCTGACTCTGGGGCGACGTGTGTTGGTACAGGTGTGCCGGTCACCCCAAGGGGCAGCGGGTCACTTTGGCACCAAGTCTGAAGTGGCGGGAGGCCTTGTTCCCGCGACAGATGGCCGGGACGCTGGCTGCGCTCCTGGGCACAGCCATCAAACAGGACTGGCTCTGCGCGCACAGTTTTCTCTGCACCCAGGATGCTGATTTGGTGGTACTCCCGCCCTTCTGGGGTCTGCCGTCCAAGCCCCCCTTCTTTCAGGGGGAGGGGGCCCACAGGCCAGAATCCCGTGCGCTCCACCGAAACAGCGGCTCAGTGCGCCTCGGAAACCTCCGACCTCAAGACAGCGGTTCCTTGTGGGAATCATCGTGGCCCTGGCTCCTCCCCTGAAGCAGTGCCCACAGCGTGGATGTCACGGTCCTTCCCTCGTAGCCTCGCCTCTGGCGTTAAGGTTGCGCCAGGCCACCTGCATCTCACGACCGCCTTCAGATGGTGCTGGACTCTCCCCCTGGGTGCGTCAGGACCGTGCTGTCTGCGCCCACAGCCACTGTCCCTGGCAGCGTGGCGGGCATGGCTTCCCAACTTCCCTCTCCACACACGGGCAGCTTCTCCCCATTTGGGGCCATTGTGGAAACAGCCGTGTTGTGTCTTGGGACGGATGCGTCTTCCCTGTCGCTCCGGGAGGCCGCTGTCCCCGTTTCTGTTCTCTGTATCTATCTCCTCTTCTGATGGCGTGGTCAGTCAGGCGGTCCCAACCTGCTCTGACGCAGTGACCCTGTTTTGTGCTCAGGCTGCTCCAGGCACTGGGTCTGTGGGTTCACGGGTTTCTTAATCAGGTTGGGGAATTTCCTAGCCAGTGTGTCTTCGGGTGTTTCTTCTGCCACTGCCTTCCCAGGACTCCAGCTGGGACTCTGGAGTCCTGGCTGCTCCAGGGCTCCCCAGCTCTCTTGTTTTTAAACCGTCTTCTCCCTCGTCGTGGGTAGTTTCTGTCATCCCGTCTTCGCGCCCACTCACATCTCAAGCAGGGTTTCATCAGCCGCCATTCCTGCCCGGAGATTTCTCAGATGTCAGGCCTTTGTTCCATGGGTGTCTGTGTAACTTGCTGCCGTCCGTTACACGGTCATAGTGGCTGTCTGACGGGCTTCTCCTAGTTTTGACCTTGCTGCCGGCTTTGCTTCACCTCAGTTGAGTGCTTAATGTCCTCGTTGTGGGTAGTGCTCTCTGCCCCTTTGCGTGTGCTGATGGCCTTTGATAGGACCCGGCCTGAGGACGCTGCTTTGTTAGGTGCGGGGTCACCCTGTGTTCCCACCGGGCACGGATTTGTTCTGGAAGAGGCTCACCCTGTTCAGATGACGGCTTTAGCACGCATCAGGTGGGTCCAGCACACCACTGTCCTGTCCAGTGGTGCCCTGTGGACTGGGGTCTCCAGCCTGGCTTCTAGGACTGTTCTGCCCCTTGACCTGACCGTTTGTTCCTGGCACTAGGGGTCCCCTCACATGCTCACAGGTCCTCTGCAGACTCGAGGGGCTGCCATGGTCACTGTCCCAGGAACCCCCCTACTGTCCAGGCCTGAGTGGAGGCACCGATAGGGCCACTGCATTTGTGACTCTATGCACAGAAAGGCATTTGTGTGCCTTTCTGGTGTGTCGTTGAAATAATGTGGAGTCCCAGGGGGCCGTGGAGACAGTGTGGAGGGTGCCCTGTGCCCTCCCCAGCGCCCCATTTCTTCACATCTTCCCGAACTGGAGTGTGGTATTGGAGCCCGGGGACAGGCGTTGGTCCAAACCGTTGGTCATTATGTCACTTGAGCAGCTTTCTGGCCCACTGCGCAGGGGTGCAGAGCCACACTGCCCCTTGCCCAGGCCAGCTGCCCCTACCAGGCCCAGATGCCCCTTCGCGGCCCCTTCCAGGCCCAGTCGCCCCTTCCCAGCCCCTTCCCGGCCCCTTCCCGGCCCCTTCCAGGCCCATCACTCCTTCCAGGCCCAGCTGCCCTTTCGATACCCCTTCCAGGCCCAGCCGCCCCTTCCCAGCTCCTTCCCAGTCCCTTCCTAGCCCCTTTCAGGCCCAGTGCCCCTTCCAGGCCCCGCTGCCCCTTCCCGGCCCCTTCCTGGCCCAGCCACCCCTTCCCGGCCCCTTCCTGGCCCCTTCCAGGCCCAATCGCCCATTCCTGGCCCCCTTCCAGGCCCAGTCGCCCCTCCCCAGCCCCTTCCAGGCCCAGCTGCCCCTTCCCGGCCCCTTCCAGGCCCAGTCTCCCCTTCCCGGCCCCTTCCAGGCCCAGTCGCCCCTTCCCAGCCCCTTCCAGGGCCAGCCGCCCCTTCCCGGGCCAGCCGCCCCTTCCCGGCCCCTTCCAGGCCCAGCTACCCTTCCGAGGCCCCTTCCAGGCCCTGCCAACCTCGGTCTGTCTGCCATCTGCGGCTTTCATCATTAGGAGTGTGATGTAAATAGAACAGTACTGAGTGTGCCTTTCTGGTGTGTCGGCACCTGGTCCCTGTGCGAGCCGAGCAGTGTCCACGGCACACAGGCACCACCTTCTAGTTCTAAAGTTGGAGGCCGTGAGGGTGGTTGCTTCCATTCTGCTGAGATATGTGAATATGTGTCACCGGATGGACACTCCTGTGCTGAATCCTTGCCTCCGGGGGTAAATCCCACTTGGTCCTGCGGCATAGGCCTCTGGGTGTGCTCTTGGATTCATCTTGCTGATACTTTGTGGAGGGTTTTTGCATCTGTGTTTGTAAGACGTGGTTCTTTAATTTTCTCGTAGTGCATCTGTCTGGCTTTGCTCGTATATCTGTGTTGTTTTGTAGTGTCTGGGGTGTCAGCAGTACTTAGCTGGAGGCCTCCGGAGAGGTATTCTACTCTGTCTCTACGACACCAGCACCGTATACTTTTACAAACGAACGTTTTATTCCTGGAATCTTCGGCCTACAGTTCACACTCACTGAAGAATTCTGGGGATGATAGAGGCTGACCACTCCATGGGTGTGTCCTTCAGCCACGTTTGAAGGTCTTAGAGACTTGAGGCATTTCCTGGTGGTGACGGACAACTTGAGCTCATATTCTGGAAACTCTTTTAAAAAATCTTACACACCAGGATTCTGCCAGAATTTGGGCCAATTATAGAAGGACTCTGGCTCTTTTCCTGGGATTAGGCAAGTCGGGGCTGAAAGAACAAGGAGGCAGACAGACCAACCAGAAGTCGTCCTCAGAGCATCAGGCAGACCTTCGTGAAGGTTCACTTCCTCTGGACGAGAAGGAAACAATGCTTGATGGGATCGGTGTGGCCCTTCAGGCACCGACTGAGCCTCGCTGGCTGCTGGCATGTGTTCTGTGTGGTGACACCCAGACTTACCATCACAGTAAACCCACTGTCTCAGATTCTGTTTCTCTGTCCTGTGGACCCATGAGGTTCGATAAATAACTGAGCATTTTTTCCTTCAGTGGGTGCTAAGTCTGTGTCACAAACTCCCCTGTGTAAAAACTATTGCTTTAGAAAAATCACTTGATATTTACAATAAAATAAAATTGCAAATCACGTTCTGAAAAAAGTTTAACTCTGCATTTGTCGAAATAAAAGAAGAAAGGCTTCTCTTCCCAGGGTGTGGGTGTGCCTCCTTCCCCTGCGTACATTGAAGTTTTGTAACCTGTGATGATTGTCTGTGTTTAACGGGGATGCAATTCAGCTGTAAGTGACTGATCCCTTTGAGGGCTGGCTGATAGTTCTTCTAATTAGAGGGAGGGGGTACTGGGAGAGCTACTAGAAGACAGCGTTTCAGCAATAAAGGCTGCGTTGTATCCCACAGGAGGGACTTCGAACTCTGTGCGTTGCCTACAAAAGGCTGATCCCCGAAGAATATGAAGGTGTTTGCACACTGCTGCAGGCCGCGAAGGTGGCCCTTCAGGATCGTGAAAAGAAGTTGGCGGAGGCCTACGAGCAAATAGAGAAAGACCTCATTCTGCTTGGTGCCACGGCTGTTGAGGACAGGTAGTGGACACGCTGTGTTTCAGGAGAAGGTGGCTGTGTGTGCTGTGGCATCAGGGCCCATGGACGCTCAGGGGACGGGCCACTGCACCTGATATCCTCATGGGGACATGTGTCCACATTGGGACAGGCAGGCCTTGGGGTGGTGTCACTGGGAGGTCGTGACTGGACCACGTTGTAATTACATGAATAAGGACCCTGAAAGTCACACTTGGCCTGAGGGACGAGTTGGCATTTCACATGATGTCAGGGATAGTCAAGAGAGGGGATCATTTTTAAATTATTCTGTAGAGTCCATCAGTAACTAATTCTTTTCCTAATTTGTCACTAGTCCTTTCCAAGTTCAAGTGACACATTTTAGATCTTAACGAACACAGTGTATTTGTCATTTCTGATTGAAGAAATTTAAAACAATGGAGTAGAATATTGCAGAAACCACTACCAATAACTGGTGAGATTGCCAACCACGTACTTTCCCGTACTCGGAAGGAAGGGCTTCTCAGCCGCCACTGCTCTGTGATGAGGCTGAGGTAAGCTCAGGCCTTGCGCACGGACACGTGGGCATCTCTTGCTGTTGTGACTTGAGAGACTGGCAGGAGAGGAAAAGAAAAAATACCTCATTTACAGGATGAAGCAGAAACTTTGCGGGCATTTCTTGGAAGTTTACGTCCCATAAAGTTTCAAAGTCTTTAAGGTATAAATGGACCCAAATTTAAGTCCTCACTGGAAACCTACAATTCCCAGTGTCTTTAACGAGCACTCAGTGACTTCCCAATCTTGACAGGGTGTTGGGGGATGTGTTTGGCTTTGATTTTGTGTCTGTAACTCCTTCCCTGACTCCGGCCAGACCAGGGCCTCAGGCACCAACACAGGAAACGTAGCTTGTGCTCAGGACCGGAGGTACAGGGAGAGGAGGGTCTGGATGGGGGAGCCGCGTCTGCAGACCCTCATGAGGGTCCAGGGAGCAGAGTAACTCTGGGGAGTCGGGACCTTGAAAACAGAGTAGATGCCCAGGGGCCGGTGGGCGCCAGTGGCTTTGAAGTGATGATATTCAGTTGCAAATCATTTCCCTAGAAACCCTGACCAACTATTTTGAAAACCAAAGAAATTAGAGATGTTTTCTCTTGTTTCTGGGCTGCTGAGGTTGGATAGGCTAGAGGCCTTAGCAGGGAAGCTTACCCCCGGTGTAATCGGGTCACTCAGTTAGAATCCTGTCTGCCCTTTTCATCCAGTCCTGGACAGGGTCACGGCACACTACTTCATATGCCCGTCGAAAGCCCAGACTCTAAAATCTGGGAAGAATGGCGGGGCCCAGATAAGGCAGATGTGGCTTTGAAACCAGGCCTCCAGGCCCAGCAAGATCCTGACCGATGTGGTCAGAGCCGTGCAACCTTGTGCACATCGTGTAAACCCTGTGTGCTCTGGGTTTTCGCTTAGAAGGGGGTTAATCATGGAGGATCCCCTGCTGGCATTGTCGGTATCACACGTCGCTTAGAGGCTTCAGCATGACCAGTGGCAGAATTCCAAGTTCACCCCAAAGGAAAAGACCATGACACTTACTGACCACCTCTTTTCCTGACCCCGTTTTTCCTGGTCAAGACTTTGTTGGTGGTTATGGTCCTTCTTGTAATTGATTAAGCCCTCTGTAAGCGGGAAGTCCCAGCTAGACAGTGCCAGCTTACCTGATGGGAATTGTGCACGACAGACACTTAACTTGATACGCCATGGGTGTTTGTCTTGGGAGTTAGGAAGTGCTCTCCTGGCAAAAGATATCCACTTATCTGGCCCTTCCTGGTAAGATGACAAGCTAGCGGCCTGATGCTTCTTAGTTTTGGGCCGACAAAGATAGCTTCACGGGTCGCAAGTCTGAAACTCTCGGCTTCGATTTGCCTTTGTCACACACACAATTGCGGGTCTCGTCTTTGCTCAGGCTCCAGGAGAAAGCCGCCGATACCATCGAGGCTCTGCAGAAGGCGGGGATCAAAGTCTGGGTCCTCACTGGGGACAAGATGGAGACGGCGGCCGCCACCTGCTACGCCTGCAAGCTGTTCAGGAGGAACACACAGCTGCTCGAGCTCACCACCAAGAAGATAGAGGAGCAGAGTCTGCACGACGTCCTGTTTGAGCTGAGCAAGACCGTCCTGCGCCACAGTGGGAGCTTAACCAGGGACAACTTCTCAGGGTAGGCGGTGCCCCGTCCCCTCCACTAGCAGGGCCCGGCTTCGGTGCCCCTGTGGACCGCGTGGGTCTGTCCCTGGGCATCATCGCACGTTCGTGTGGTCACCGTGAACAGCAGGATGAGGCCAAGGCTAGTTCTTCATAGCAGCTGTGACGTGTCTTTCTGCAAAAGAGGGGTGTGTGTGTGTGTGTGTGTGTGTGTCTGTGAGTGCACATCTGTGTGTGTGTCTGTGTGTATCCATGTCTGAGTGTGTCTGTGTGTGTGTCCATGTGTGTGTGTCTGTACGTCTGTGTGTGTGTATCCATGTCTGGGTGTGTCTCTCTGTGTCCACGGGTGTGTCTGTGTGTCTGTGAGTACGCGTCTGTGTGTATGTCTTTGTGTATCCATGTCTGAGTGTGTCTGTGTACGTGTCCATGTGTGTATGAGTGTGTGAGTGTCTGTGTGAATGTGTCTGTGAGCGTGTGTGTCTGAGAGTATGTCTCTATGTGTATTTCCATGGCTGAGTGTGTCTCTCTGTGTCCACGGGTGTGTCTGTGTGTGTGTGTGTGTGTCTGTGAGTGTGTGTGTGTTCACTTTCAAACTTCTGCTCAAGGGTGCAGAAGGGCCTGATTGTAAACCACTGGGGTGGGATGGTTCTCATCTGCCTGTAAGCCACTCGGGGGCTGTATTGTGGATTCCTCAGGGCATCTGCCGGAGCGAAGAGAGAAATGTTAATAATGCATGCTTGTTTGCTAAGAGAAAACAGGATATACCTGAGAGTTGTTTTTTCCAAGGATGCTCAGCATTTTATTCACATCTTAACCCACGCTGTCCTTGCTGGTGTCAGACCCATGATCTGCGGTCAGAGGGCATCTGAGTCCTGTTAGGTTGTCATTAATGTAGTAAAGCTCTCGTCACCTGCAAATGTTAAATGATTCAGAAGCAGAGCAAAGATGTTTCCCTCCACCTGGTCTGTGGGTCCCCCTCTGGGGGGAATGGGGGTGTTCTCGTAACGTGGAAACCTAGCAAAAGGACCCATTCTGACTGTGCTCCTCCCAAGCCCTGTCCTCCAGACGGGACGCCCGTAGAGGTCAGTTGTGAGGCCACGGCCCCGCCGCCGTAGTGCGGCTTTGGGGATAAACACTGGCCTGTGCCGGCCACGAGATGTGCACTCTCCGTTTGTTGTGGAAAAGTGTTGGAACAGGCATGTGAAACCACAGTGAGAACTCGTTGTTTGCTCTGCCTAGGGGGCGTGAGAATGTTTAATTGAAACCCAACTTTAAAATGTGCTCAAGGGCTTCATGTCTGGTACTCTAGAGGCTGCTGGTAAAACCGGATTACCACTTTCTTGATCCTTCAATCATCAGTTTATAACCTCTGTAAATATTCAGAAAACTGACGTAGTCTGGTAGAATCTATGGACCTAGCTACTGAGTCACGTCTCTGGTTTGTGTGATTAAACAGACTCTCGGCGGACATGCAGGACCACGGTCTCATCATTGATGGAGCTGCGCTGTCTCTGATCATGAAGCCCAGGGAGGACGGGAGCTGTGGGAACTACCGGGAGCTCTTCCTTGAGATCTGCCGGAACTGCAGTGCCGTGCTCTGCTGTCGCATGGCGCCCCTGCAGAAGGCCCAGGTGCGGCCCCAACAGCCGCTGGGGTGGGGGTCAGCGCCAGGAGCTGCTGGTTCCAGCCAGCTCTGATTTGTGATGGGGGGTGGGGTATCTTTTTTTAATGTTTACTTATTTTTGAGGGAGAGACAGAAAGAACACAAGCAGGGGAGGGCAGGGAGAGAGGAAAACACAGAATCTGAAGCAGGTTCCAGGCTCTGAGCTGTCAGCACAGAGCCCGACCCGGGGTTCAAACCCATAAACTACGAGATTGTGACCTGAGCCGAAGTCGGATGCTTAACCAACTGAGCCACCCAAGTGCCTCTATAGTATTATTGTACAACAAAATCACATTTTAGCTGAAAGTATTCCCTCCCCCACATTATTATTTAAACAAAATTTTTTAACATTCATTTATTTTTGAGAGAGCGTGAGCAGGGGAGGGGCAGAGAAAGAGGGAGACACAGAATCTGAACAGGCTCCACATGTTACTCCTTATCATTTTTGGTCTACTTGAACCACTGCTCTGAAACACGTAAATGGAGAGAAAGATTACAGAAAAATGGCCTACGCACTTAAAATTATTAATTGCATCGAATTGCCAGATTGGATTTGCACACACGACAACTTTGACAATGAAAATAGCATCAGAAGCAGCCTATCTGTGAGAAATCGATGCTGGATACCAGATAGCTTGGAACGGCTATATCATCCAACAGGATGTAACCTTTAGGTTTTTCCTACAAGTTTATCGCATCCCATATGTTTAAAGCTGCACGTGTAGCAGGAACCAGGAACTACTGGATTTACTTCCTGTTTCCGTCTTCAGCCTTTCCCACGTTATTTCCTCGTAACCCCACTTCAGCTGCCTTGTCTTTACTTAGTTCTGCCCAACACGAAAGGGATTTCATCCCCTGTGGAGAAAACAGATTGAACTGCTCTGTGCACTCGAGCCAGATCGTCGCTTCCTTCTCCTTACATAACTTTACATCTGCATTATTTCTGTCTAGTTAGTGAATGACCCACACAGAAAACAGAGAAGATAAATTCTGCCTCTGTTTTTTTTCCAGATTGTTAAATTAATCAAACTTTCAAAAGAGCACCCTATCACTTTAGCCATCGGAGACGGTGCCAATGACGTCAGCATGATCCTGGAGGCCCACGTGGGCATAGGTGAGCTGCCCATGTGCCCCAGCCCCGTATGCCTGGCCGGTGAGGCGGGAGGGGCCGGAGGTGGGACCAGGGCTCAGGGACAGGGTGCCGTGTGGTGCGGGGCATCTCCTGGCCCGTGTTCGCTTGCGCCTTGTTTCGCTCCACACTGTTTTCCATCGTGGTGCTGAGACAGCATTTTCTCTGGCAGGTGTCATTGGGAAGGAAGGCCGCCAGGCCGCAAGGAACAGTGACTACGCCATTCCGAAGTTTAAGCACTTGAAGAAGATGCTGCTTGTTCACGGGCATTTATATTACATCAGGATATCTGAGCTCGTGCAATACTTCTTCTACAAGGTAGGAAGGGCTCCCGTGCCGGGTCACCCACACGGGGCAGTGTGTGGCTGTCAGGTGCTACAGGGACCACGGGGACGGTCTGACAGGGTCTGACGCTGACCCTGCTTCTAAGGAGGAAGCGGCACTCGCCCGTGCGCACAGATCGAGCGTGGAACCGGTAACGTGCGCTTGTACGTGGCCGTGAGGAGGACGTCCTTGCACGAGTCCTCGTCTTGTGCTTGGACTCGGCCCTGGTCATACTCACGCCCACGTTGCTTTCTCCTTCCTCTGCAACCAGTTTCCCTTCACGTTTCTGTTAACAGAGGGACCAGAACATGTGCTTTGTGCCCTGAAAATAAGAGTAGGCTTCAGAAGCCCTCACCCGTCTTGTGAGAGTACAGGGCACCCTGGGTCACTGCCTGCAGGGAAGGTTCAGTACGTGGATGGCTTAGGAGGGAGAGCCTCTCATGGCTGCCACTGAACTAACCGGGATGTGGCTTCCCTTTCAGAACGTCTGCTTCATTTTCCCTCAGTTTTTATACCAGTTCTTCTGTGGGTTTTCACAACAGGTGAGTCCAACTGCCTGAGGTCAGATGGGCTGTACCTCCCTCCCCGTGGGGGTGGCTGCAGGGGTGAGCAGACTGTAGCGGGGGAGCAGGCCACAGGGGAGGAACGGGCTACAGGGGGAGCAGGCCACAGGGGGTGAGCAGGCCACAGGGGTGAGCAGGCCTCAGGGGGAGCTGGTCAGCAGTGCAGCACCCTGTGGCGGGTTCAGGAGCCGTGGTGGCCCAGTGGCTGTGCCGGCCTGCCAGCGATGTGCCCCACCCATGCTCACCGTCCACAAAAGCCCTAACTTTCTGCCCTGAGAGGACACAGTCGGCATCTGAGACCCTCTCCCAGGTGCCCCACCATCGACATCTGCACACTCAGGTGTGCCGGCTGGAGGCCGTCTCGCCTGGCCAAGGAGAGCAGCGGCCCCTTGGCTACCCCCTTTCCATCACTTGTTTCCAGCGGAGGGACTGGGATGGGGAGGATTGAAGCTTAAAGATGGCCACCAAAATTGCCAACTTTTAAGCAACACCTTGCGGTGGCTGAGTGGGGTGGGTCCCGGTTAGGCCTGGGTCACCCGTGGTTTTAACACGACAGTTGACATCAGGAATGGTTGGCAAGCATCCGGCTGTCTGTAGCTGCAGAAGCATGGCTCTGTGTGCGTTCTAGAATGCTCGTGTCTCTGGGTGTTTGCAAATTGAAAAACCGTCAGAAAAGTTTGTCGAGAGGCCCAGGGTGTTGTTCTCAGTGTGACTTTGTCCTTCCCGCAGACGTTGTATGACACTGCCTACCTGACCCTGTACAACATCAGCTTTACGTCCCTCCCGATTCTCCTGTACAGCCTGATGGAGCAGCACGTCAGCATAGACACGCTCAGGAGGGACCCTTCCCTGTACAGGTACGAGCCCCCGGGACAGGTGCCACATAGCACTTAGCCACCAGCAGTGCCAGCCTCAGCAGCTACACTCGCTGCACTGGGAGCCCTGGCAGGAGAAAGCGACGTACCTGAAGTGGACGTGCTTCCGATTTAGGTAGAGGGTTCGTGGTGCATTTGAAACGTGCATAGTAAGTCAGTTTGTACCTCACCTGTTTCTCAGCAGTTCCGGAAGGAGCCGGGATGACTTCTTTCCCCTCGTGACCCCAGTGCGTTTATAGCCTAAATTATCCTTTAAAAAGCCATGTATGTTCTGGGGTGTGTAGGTGGCTCAGTTAGTTAAGTGTCTGACTTTGGCTCATGTCATGATCTCACAGTTCATGGGTTCAAGCCCCGCATCGGGCTCTGTGCTGACAGCTCAGAGCCTAGAGCCTGCTTTGGATTCTGTGTCTCCCTCTTTCTCTGCCCCTCCCCTGCTGATGCTCTGTCTCTCTCTGTCTCAAAAATAAATAAAAACATTTTTAAAAATTAAAAAAAAAGAAGAAACTAAAAAAATGGGGGCACCTGGGTGGCTCAATCGGTTGAGCATCTGACTTCGGCTCAGGACATGATCTCACAGTCGGTGAGTTCGAGTCCCACGTCGGGCTCTGTGCTGACAGTTCAGATCCTGGAGCCTGCTTCGGATTCTGTGTCTCTCTCTCTCTCTTCCCCTCCCCTGCTCATACTCTGTGTCTCTCAAAGATAAGCAAACATTAGAAAAAATTTTTTAAAAATCCAGGTATGTTCTGTTCAGCGAGATAAAAAGAAAAGTTAACAGATTTGATCTCACAGTGCTCTTTTTTGCTTAAAAACTATTTTTTAATAGTAAGGAAAAGATGTTTTTCTTCTTTGTTGGAGCTGTACTCCAACATTGTTGGCAGACTCAGTGTCAGTGTTCTTGTGGGTTTTTAAATTAAACTTCTTCTATGAGATCATTTTAGATCCATGTGTAGTTTTAAGAGCACTCAGGTTCTGTGAGCCTTTGTCCGGTTTCCCTGGCAGTTAAAGTCTGACGTGTCACAGAGGCCACTGGGCACTGGCACCATCCAGCATCTTGCCGGCTGCCCCAGTGATCCTGGTGTGCATTTGTGTGCGTGAGCACATGTGTGAGCACGCACACACGTGTGATTCCTGTGTCCACTCCGTGCAAGACGGCCTGCCTGCCAGCCTCTCAGCCTTTATCAGAGTGTCAGCCGTGGTACGGGATCTTGAAGCATCAGAGCCCCAGATCATGACCATGACTGTGGCCGATACAAAAGCGAGTGTGGAGCTCACCGTACACATGTTGTGGTAGAGGAGGACATTGAGGGAACAGAAGATGTTGAGTTAGGTGTCCGGGGGACCCTGCTGCCGGTCTCTTAGGACGTAACAGGTGTGAGAGTCGCACCAAGAAATGTGCTGCAGAGTTGACACCCGCAGCCCGTGTGACGTGGGAACGTGCATGGGCCTCGTGTCCTGGGTCCCTCCCTTTCACGAGCACAGTGTGAGCATTACTCTGCTCTTAGACACGTCAGCATCTACCTGGAGAGAGGAAACCAAATGTCCGTCGTTCGTATCAGGTCACATGGGGACACTGTCCGGGTGGTCCCACACCACCTCAGTGTGTTTGCTCCGTTCACTGAGACTTGACGCTGTTTCTGGTGCAGCAGGCTCAGACTGTAGCTGCCCCAAGCCCTTTCTGGAACCAGGCGTGGTATGGGGCAAGGGGACCAGGGACTGGCAGCAGGCAGCTGGCGCTCATGAAGCATGTGACTGGCACATTTGTGGCAGCCCCTGGGAGGGGAGGCCACCCCCCCCCCACCCAGCTGGGAGGACAGGCCCCCCCACCCCCACCCCCCGGACTCACCCAGAAGGCTCTGGGAGGTCACAGCGTGTATGCAGCCCTTCTGTAGCTGCACAGGGTGTCAGGCAGATGGGGAAAGACCTGCTCAGGCGGGGCGACCACAGCCAGACCCGGACCCTGGCGCTGGGCCCGCTACCCCATAACCCAGTTTCATAGCTTGGCTGAGCCCGCCGGCTGTGCAGCCTGGGACAGTCCGGTGACACAGGGGGGCCTTCTGGACAGATGGTCCCTACAGAGCCTGGGGTGGCCCAGTCATTATGTGAGTCTGGTTCTCCTGAAACGCATTCTCCTCTGTTTGCTCACACAGAGATATCGCCAAGAATGCACTTCTTCGCTGGCGCGTGTTCATTTATTGGACGTTCCTGGGAGTGTTTGATGCCCTGGTGTTTTTCTTTGGTGCTTACTTCATGTTTGAAAACACAACAGTGACCAGCAACGGGCAGGTGAGTGCAGAGCCGCATCTTGCTGGCTGCTGGGGACTCAGGCGGGCACGGGTCAGTGTAGCGGTGGGGTTCCTGGCATTCGGGCACCCCTCCACCAAGTCGCTCCAGGGTCGTGGCACGTCAGGCCATGCTGGGCTCTGCGGAGCGCTGCCCCTGTGGGAAGCCCCCTCCGAGATCAGACCCAGTGTAATCTGCACGTCCCATTAGCTGCGAATCCAGCGCTAATCCAGTCGTGCCGGCACCTCTTATTTCCTTTGGGGATTAATTTTGTAGTTGACACAGTGTACTGTGTTTTCCCACATGCGCACCTAAGGACCTGTTCCCCTCGCGGTGAGGAGTTAGCGTTTTCTAGTGGCCGCTCGGCTCTGGGTGTTCGCATCATCTCTGGGGGTTGTTTTATTGGTATCTTTGCTTTTTTTCTTTCTGCCACTCGCTTCCCTCCCCACTCTCAGATAATGACCACCAACACACACATGGTAAGAAACTGTGGGTTTGTCTGTATGTTTTGGAGTGCGCTAAAAATAAAATATTTCTCGAAATATTTTGAAATGTGACTTCTTCTGTGTGCTTTGTCGGTAGAAATGGTGTTAGCTGCTGCTGGCTTCCAGTTCGGGGCTGGAGCCGCGTCAGGCCGGTGTGTCTGCATTTGGTCCTTTGTACGTGGTGTTTCCTCCCGGGTCGGTGGGGGATGGGGGTCCGTGTCACGGCTGCCGGCCGACTCAGTGACACTCTTTAAGTTGATTTTATATGTCCAAACTTCGCGTGTGAGGCACCGTCCCAGGCCCGGGAGGCGCGGTGGGGACATGGCTGTAAGTGTGGCAGACCCGGGCCTCAGGGACGCATGGGGGGCGCACCGGGGCGCGTGGATGCCCTCAGGGCCATCCCCACTGTAGCACCTCCCAGGTCTGGTGGCCGCACTGGCCCCAGTGGTGGTGTCCGGGGCAGACCCTCCTCAGCTGAGTACCTGGGCCTCCTCCCCACTTTGTTTCTGGTTCGTTCCTTCAGGAGTGCACCCTCCCCTGCCCACTGTGCCCACTTGTCCCCTCCCTGGTGACTGATCTGTTTTTTCCTTCTCCTTACCTCTCATTGTAGCTCAGATCAAGTTTTTACTAAATCAATCTTGAGAGATTTTTAAATGTCTGATTTCGCTCTTCTGAAACGTTATGCTTTTCTAGAATTTGTTGTCTCAGTTGATGCGAATAACTGTTGGACATCACTGGGCCACAGCGTAGTTACGGAGCTGTCCTCATTCCCTGGCATCTCTACAATGCTTCCTCGCAGGCTGGGCCCTAAGGAAGTGTGTTGCACGTATCTTAGGAAGAACTCAGAGATGCCAGGACTGAGGCAGCCTGTGGGTACCACGAGAAGGCCCCTCACCCAGTGCCACTATGTTTGCTTGGCGTTAACATGGAGGGGGCTAGAGATCAGACACAGGAACACACACACACACGAGCACTCAAACCAGGGTGTTTGCGCAAGACTTAGGCGTTACTTTGTTCGTGCTATGCCCAGCTGCCCTCGTCTCGATGGGGCTTAGAGCGATAGGTGCCTCCTAGGCAGCACGGTCGGAGAGATTTCAGTGGGCAATGGACACACACAAAAAGACGTGTGCAGCCTGGTACCTGTTGGTTAATGGGCATGGCCTTGAGCTGCAGGTCCCTGGTGAGGCCTGGGCAGTGTCCCCTCCTCATGCTCAAATCCCTGAGCCCTGATGTGCTTCCAACCAAACCTCCCTACAGCAGCTGCTCATGCAGCCGCGGGTCAATTCTATGGCGGTTGCTCGTGCTGCTGTGGTCAGTTCCGTGACAGCTGCTCGTGCCTCCATGGGTGTGTTCTGTGGGTCATTTCCATGGCAGCTGCTCATGCCACCGTGGGTCAGTTCCATGGCGGCTGCTCATGCCGCCGTGGTCAGTTCCGTGGCAGCTGCTTGTGCCGCCGTGGTCATTTCCGTGGGTCAGTTCCATGGTGGCTGCTAGTGCCACTGTGGTCAGTTCCGTGGCGGCTGCTCGTGCCGCCGTGGTCAGTTGCGTGGTTCCTGTGTCCTCAGGGGCCTTGAACCCCCCGGAGCCTGGAAGCTGACTCCCAGGCCGGGGCTTTCCCACAGTGCCTTTATGTCCCCCACTACCACGGGCACACCTCTGCTCAGCCATCCGTTAGCGCACAGTGCTGCTCGTTCGACTTGAAACAAGGACAGAAAGAGAGATGAAAACAGAAAGCATGGTTGTCCCCACCACTCCATCCCGGATCAGCACAGCAGGTGCCTTGCCTCTCACTGGCTCAGAGCTTCCCGGGCCCGCCCTCGGCCGCGCTTGCTGGCCCGTTGGGACAAAGGTTCAACCACGTAATGGAAGTCTCGTCCTACGAAAAGCCGCTCAGAAGCCTGGGGAAACTATGAACCAGCCCACAGGGCCAATAGTGCCAGACAAGGTCTGTAACATGAGGTGTTTGTCCGCAGTTACACATTGGAGAGGTGAACTTTTGCCATTCAGTAGCTCTGTGTAGATGGTGGGGAGCCAAGACCAGAGCTGTGGGAGCGCGATGGTATAATCACGGCGTCCTCGGTCATGAGTGGGGCCTCTCTGCAAGGGGCCCGGGGTACACATCTCCATCCTGCATCACTAGGAGGACGGGGTCCCCAGGGGGCTGGAATGGCCAAGGCCACTCCACATAAGCACAAGGCCGAGGTTAAGCGTCTGCTGTTCCAGTTCTGGACCCCCTTGTGCCTCTTTATCTCCAGATGGAGCTTTTCTGGTTTGAGACGGTTTTCTTAAATTCTTGTTTGCTTTGGAGGTAAGAGGGTTAGATCACCCACAAGACTGAAGAGGTATCATAGATAGCCTGGTTCTATGGTAATTCACATAAACCTGAACAACCCACGTGCATCGAGGGGCCATCTCTGGTGACTGATGATGCCCTTGGTCCTTGGGCAGCAGAGGTTTGGTGATGGTAATGCGCATCTCTGGCCACACACCCTCCATGGTTGGAATGCATCTCATGGTGTTACCTCTCAGAAGCCCCTTTCCGTTGGCTGTTGGTAGGTGAGGACCCTTTTGTAAGATGTACACCGTTCCGTGGGAACATTTATAAATCATGTGTAGTATTGAGGAAACAGTCATCAATAACTTTTTTTTAAAAAATTCACTTGCGGAGCATTTTCTACACCGATACGTGAACCGAAATCATTTCTCCTTCTGGTCCCACCGACGAGAACATTGAACCCTAATTAACTTACTCCTGTCGAGCAGCAAGCAGGCTGTTCTCAGATGAGCCTCGCGACTGGAGTGCTTTGTAACACAAGTCAGTGAACATTGCACACGGGCTAGAGGCAGGGAGTCCGTGTGTGGGGGCATGTGGACGGTGTTTTCATGACCGTGATCTTGAGAAAACACAGTTATGTTTGTTGTGGGTATTTTTACACATAAAAATTAAGTTGGTCCTGGTTTGAGGGCTTTTCTGAGCAGAACGCTTTCCTCCAAGATGCTTCTCAGAGGACAGAGGGCGCGTGAGGGTCTGGGGCCGCGGGAGGCTTGGAGGTGCCCTCCTGGGCGTTCAGTGTCGTCCAAACAGGACTAGGAAGTCCTTGTCGGGGGGTGGGGGACAGATCGGGCACTCAGGAGACAAACGCCCTGGACACACTTTCGTGTTGGGGGCTCCTGCCCTGGGCCTTCCCACCTCCGGCCCCCACGGTCCCTAAGAATGAGGACAGAGAACTTCAGCAATAAATGCACTATTAGCAGTTAGCCCGCGGACTCCCATCTGTAGTGAGGAGGGTGTTCACCGAGCTGTCACCATGACTGTACCAGTGAGTCCCAAGCTGCCTGCTGAGGACACGGTGAAGGTAGAGCAGGTGTGTCCTCATTGCCAGGGCCCTCAGCCAAACTCCTGTTCAGGAGTCAACATGTTGTGTTTTGCTATCATTTGCCTGTAAAAATTACAGCTGAGGCCCACGGGGCCACGAGGCACTGGGGGCCGTGACTCATAGCCCCGGTCGGCCATCGTTAGCAGACGTAGGGATCTACCGACTCTGAGGAGGCAGTGGGACCCCGTCCCCCTGTGGTGCATGCTCACACTCGCACGTCTGGCTGTTGGCCAATGCTTTACACAGAGATTGCCGTGTTTCCTGCCAAGCAGGGCTGCAGGCGTGGGGCCCAGTGTCAGGAAGCGGAGGCGGCCTTCCTGCCAGGTCCCGCGGGTGGGCCCACGCACAGCTCCGGGCCCTGGCTTCCCCAGCCCCGCCACAGGCCACCCCTTCTGTTAGCTTCTAGTGAAAACCAAACACCCTGCCGACCGGCCACGTAGACAGCTGCCACGCTGTGACCCGTCTCAGAGTTTAAAACGTTTGCTGCCCCCCCAGAAGTTAAGCCTTGACGAGGCCACGCTCCGATCAGAGTTTCTCGTCTGGGCGCTATTGCCTTTTGGGGCCGGGGAGCCCTGTGCAGTTAACAGACCCCTGTCCGGACCCGCCAGCCACTGGTGGCCCTGCACCCCCACCCCCACCCCCTGTGGCAGCCGACACAGTCTAAGGACAGTGCAGGTGTCCCCTGGGGCACAACGGCCTCCAGGCAGGAGCCCTGCGTCAGTTCTGCTTGCATCCTGGTGAGGGACTGGTGGCGTCTGCGGGCGGCCTGTTTCCTGCACAGAGTCCTGACGCTCTGCTTGTCCTCAAGTCCTGCCAGTAGCTTCCCACCTCACTAAACGTAGCGCAAGGCCAGCCTGCATGTTCACCCCACTGAATCGCGTGGGGGCCGTGTCTTTGGCTGAAGACAAACTGGGACAGAAGGCCGGTTGTCATCCAGCATTTTAATTCTTCGTGAAACAAAGCTGTTTCCTCTGAAAGACGGGCTAGGAGCGTTTTCTGAGATGCACAGTTCACAGGGCCCAGGAGGGGGTCAGTTCTCTGGCAATGAGAGCATCAGTCCTGCACAAGGAAACCCGCCCTGGGCTGACTTTTCCCTAAAAGGGGGCTTGGCAGTCGCAGTTCGTTTTCTGTGTCTGTGTCTGTAGCTGAGAAATGTGTCGTTTCCGTGATCTGACCCTGTGCTTCGCCACAGGTGGCTCAGTTGCGTGTCGTGGGGGCGGGAAGCCGGGCCCACCACGCTGGCTGCCAGGGGCCTCTGTGCAGCTCTGTCCTGTCTGCCTGCACTTGTCCCTTCCCTGTGACTTTCCAGGGGCAACCCCGTCTGTACAGTGTCACTGTATGTGACGTGGTTACCTCACCCGCAAGCTGTTCTTGTGGTGGTTTTTCTTCCAAAGCAGGCAGGTGTTTGAGTCGAGTTTGAGAGAGAACAGGCAGGTCTCCTGAGTTCTTCCTGAGCGTGCGCAAGGCCAGAGCTGGCAGCCGGGGAGCATGTCTTCCCCATGAACCCGGGACAGAAGCGCTGTGCACACCCCCCTCCCAGCTCTGGTGTCTTCTCACTCTTAGTGTTCGTGGAGCAGCGAGGGGCTGATGGCGGGGGGCCCATGCAGGAAGGGCTCTGAGCCCCAAACCGCTGGCCTGGCCCCAGGGTTGGGGTGCCCGGGGTGCCGTGTACTGCCACTTTCTCGCCCTCAGAGTAACAAAGTCCCTGTAGCTTTGGGGTCTGGAGTGTTGGCACGCAAGAGCGGTGAAATGTGTCATCTAACACTCTGGTTTTGAGTGTGAAAGGGGAATCGTGTGTACTGACTAGACACCGTTTGGACTGTTTTCCCCACAGATATTTGGAAACTGGACCTTCGGGACACTGGTGTTCACTGTGATGGTATTTACGGTCACACTAAAGGTGAGCCTTCTCCAGCTACAGTGGACCCTGCTAGAATATGCCACCCCACCTGTCGTAACCTGTGGCCAGGGTGGGAGCCCCATGCACGCAGCTCAGGCAAGCTCCTGGGCCACCCAGGGGTGATCGTCGGTCATTTAAATAAGTCAAGTGCACAACAGCACACAGGGCCACCCAACACACAAGCTTCCACACCGGAGGTAAATGAGGGAATGAACCTTTTCTTTCCAAAAGGAATCAGATCAGAATTCTTTCCAATGACAAGCAGCTCTCCCCCTCCCCGATATAATTAAAATCTACTTTAAAACAAATTAATGTGTTGGAGGTGCCTGGGCGGCTCAGTCAGTTGAGCATCCAACTTCAGCTCAGGTCACAATCTCACAGTTTGTGGGATCGAGCCCTGCGTTGGGCTCTGCGCTGGCAGTGTGGAACCTGTTTGGGATTCTCTCTCTTTCTCTCTCTGTCTCTCTGCTCCTCCCCTACTTGCACTGTGTCTCAAAAATAAATAAACACTTTTTAAAAAGTGTAGAAAAAAAGTTGTAGTTTAAAAAGTTGTAGAAAACTCAGTCTTTTTAAAGTCAAGCCAGATTCTTTTTTCTTTTTTTTCTTTTTAGTTTATTTGGACAGAGAGGGAACGAGTGCGTGTGTGTGCTCATGAGTGGGGGAGGGGCAGAGAGAGAGAGACGAGAGGGAGAGAGAATCCCAAGCAGGCTCAGCGCTGTCAGCACAGAGCCTATCATGGGGCTCAATCCCACAAACCGTAAGATCATGACCTGAGCCGAAATCAAGAGTCGGACACCTAACCAACAGAGCCCCCAAGCGCGCCTGGTCAAGCCAGATTCTGTACGCGGTACCATTCTGTGTGTCCTCCCACCATCTGCCCGAGTCTTCACGTGGCACAAAGCCCACCAGCAAGCTCCTTAGTAGTGACAACCACCACGGTGACTGTGCCGCTGGGGCCTCCCCGTTTGAGAAACACACAGGGGCAGCCTCCCGGGATGTGGGCCATGGTTACCTTCTTTCTCTCTCGAAGCCTAAGGTTCTCTTTATCCTAAGCGGTTTTATGTGGGCGTTTTGGCTAAAATGAAGTTGGTGGCAGTTTGTGTGTTTTCCTCATTATTTACCAGCCCGCGTTCCCAGCTGTCACGGCTCCTTCCGGCATGCCCGGGTACCAGCCTGACTGACGACCTCTTTCTTTCTTCCAGCTGGCACTAGATACGCACTACTGGACTTGGATAAACCACTTTGTCATCTGGGGGTCACTGCTGTTCTACGTTGTCTTCTCCCTCCTCTGGGGAGGGATTATCTGGTACGACCTGGGTGAAACGTTCCCCATGCTGCGCATGCTCCCTTCCAGGGCTCTTATGCATTTTCTGCACGACGTTCCTGTGGCAAGTCACAGCACTGGGGCCCGGGGACAGCAGGGGGAGCGAGGCCGAGTGCTCCCCCCTTCTCTGGCCCATGCTGTCCGTGGGGAGATGCAAGGAGTGCTTCCCGATCCGGCTGGGATGAGCGAGACCGGGTGCTTGGCAGGGAACCTGGTCCAGACGGCAGGCCTGGCCTGTCTTCTCTGAAGAAGTCACTACTGAAACGGGAACCTGGGAGGAGGTCACCCTCCTCATCACGGGTCCCACATGTTCAGTGCTTCCTGGAACGGGGCCCAGGCTGACAGGCCTGGCTCGTTCGGCATCCCCCATGCCAGCAGTGACGGCCAGTGTCGCGGGTGAGCCGGCGGGGCTGGCCTGGGGCCCCATGCTCTTACAGGAAGACCGCTGTGGCTGCCGTGCTGAAAACAAGCCTGTGAATTAAACATGAGCAGGACAGTCAACCTGCAGGGAAGCCGGCAAGTTGTGATGCTGGCGTGGTGCGTCCTGATGGGGCGGGCATCTGCTCTGGTGCTTTCAGGGGCACGCCTGTGTCATGCTGTCCCTTCTGCCCAGAATGTCCTTTCCAACTAGCCTACTGGGTGAGCTCCTACTGATCCTTCAAAACCCTGTGGGTCATCGTCCTCCTTGATGCTTCCCTTGAACCAGCACACAGGCGGGGCAGTCCCACATGGTCACCTAAGCCTCTGTCCCTGATCCCGTCACAGCACATGCTGTATTTTCTATAACTCTCCTGTGTGCCCCCCACCTCCCTGTAAGCAGGAACATTTCCTGAACATGCGTGGGACAGGGAGGTACAGAGGGCCATGACCTGGGAGTGCCTTCAACGGGCCATCCTCTCCCCTCCGCATGTTGGCTTTGAACACAGCTCTGGATGATGCAGGCGGCCCCTGGGGGACAATGCCCCCTCTTGTCCCCGCCTCTGGGAGCGTTGCTGGCCTCTAGTGGCCAGATCTGTGCATTGCATGTTCTTGGGGACCCGCAAGTGCTGAGCTAGATGGGCTTCTGGTGGTTTCCAGCCCGCCTGCCCCCAGCTCACGGTCTGTGCTGGTCCACGTTTGACCCTGAGAGTATGTCTGCCCCGCTCACAGGCAGTGGGCGTAAGAATGGTGAAACTAAGGGTCACTGCCAGAACGTTAACTGTGGGTTCCTTCTGGCTTCTCTCGTGGAGCCCAATGTAGATGTTTTCTCTGAACTCTGGATTTGCCTGGGAACGAGGCCATTTCATGCTGTTTTTGTAGAAAAGATGCCAATTTGTTCACAGGATGAGCCTTAGGTACTTAGCTGGCTCTGCTGACGAGAACCCACACTTGCCTTCTGCATGGTTAAAGATTTTTTTTTTAATGTTTATTTATTTTTGAGAGAGAGACAGAGCATGAATAGGGAAGGGGCAGAGAAAGAGGGAGACACAGAATCCAAACAGGCTCCAGGCTCCGAGCTGTCAGCACAGAGCCCGACATGGGGCTCGAACTCACTAACCGCGAGATCGTGACCTGAGCCGAAGTCAGATGCTCAACTGACCAAGCCACCCAGGTGCCCCACCTTCTGCGTATTAATAGCCTTTGCTCAGGTTATGATTCTAAGATACAAAAACAAAGCAAAACAGAAAAACCACCTATTTTAATTTTTTAAAATCTTTTTTCCAGTCCTGACCACTGCAAGGCTCTCCTCTGGCTGTGGGATGACTCCCTAGAATCCCTCCCTCCTCCCCCGTTCCTTAGGGCCCTGCAGCCACTGCTTGTGAGTAGTCAGCACACAGGCCAGGGGTCTGGGCTGATGAGTATCGGTGACAACAGTAAGAGCTCCCTGAACAGGTGGGCTCTTCGTGCCAGCAGAGCAAACAGGCTGCGGTTTCGGCGTCCTCCCGATGACCTCTGACCTGCCAATCTGTCCTTTTTCTCGTGTCCTTGGCGCTGCAGGCCCTTCCTCAGTTATCAAAGGATGTACTTTGTGTTCATCCAGATGTTGTCCAGCGGCCCTGCCTGGCTGGTCATCATCCTGCTCATCACTGTCAGCCTCCTTCCCGACGTTCTCAAGAAAGTCCTGTGCAGGCAGCTGTGGCCCAGCGCCACAGAGAAAGTCCAGGTACTGGCTGCTCGCCAGGGGAGGGATGGCGCGGGGCGGGGCAGGGCGGGACGGGGCGTGGTCCCCAGTGTCCAGCCTGAAACAGGCACTGTGATCCCTGTAAGGACAGCAGGAAAGGTTGTGTTTGGAAATGTGATAGGTCCAAGTATTACTACTGAATTTCATGATACCATATAGGTTTTTTTTTTTTAGTTTATTTATTTATTTCAAGAGAGACAGAGAGAGTAAGCAGGGGAGGGGCAGAGGGAGAGAGAGAGAGGGAGAGAAAGAATCCCAAGCAGGCCTCCATATAGGATTTTAAAACATTGAGGTAGATGAGATTCAAGACTACCCATGTTTAGATCCAAACAGCTACTCCGCTGAAATAGAAAATGGTCGAGAGAGAAGGATTAAGCCAACACAAATGACAAATTCTTTTGCGGAAATCTAAAAAAGTTTTTTTAATTAATCGTTACTTTGGTGGTAAAACTGCATGAGTTTTAGGGATAGTGAATGTGGCCCAAAACTTAAGCATTTATATTGGGAAGTTCTGGTGATTTCTAGGCTCACTTATTTTCCCCAACCTCAAATTGAGGCCAACAGGCTGAATTGTGGGTTCAGGAAAGAAGCGACGTATGCAGAATGCCCCATCAGCACATGTCACTCAGAGCTTCTCAAAACCGCTGTGGCCTGCTCAGGAAGCATGCCCCTACCCCTGTGATCTCAGGGAGGGCACGCCCCCATCCCCCACCCCTGTGACCTCAGGGAGGACACACCCCCTCATCCCCTACCCCTGTGATCTCAGGAAAGGCACGCCACCATCCCCCGACCCTGTGACCTCAGGGAAGGCATGTCCCCCATCCCCCACCCTGTGACCTCAGGGAGGGCACCCCCCCATCCCCCCACCTGATTTTGCCTCTGGAGGTGCAGAGCCCCTGTGAGGAGAAGGGAGGTCCTGCTGGTTGTGCAGAAGCCCAGGCAGGGCGGTTCCTGCAGGGCTCACGTCTTCCCTGCTGAGCACAGGTGGTTGTGCAGGTGAAGGTGGGGGGATGTGCAGGTAGGAGGCTGATTCGCACACTTCAGGCCCAGGCCCCCGGCCCTGGTGGGGTCGGCGAGCTTTCTTAGAAAGAAGTCTTGCGCGGATTTAAGATGTTGAGCCCAGCGCCCCGGCTCCTGGTGATTCCCTCCTTTGTGGGTGTTTGTCGACTCAGCACTGGCAGCACTCAGGAGTGAGTGGGTGTTTGTGAACGACTTCACCCTGAGCTCCGTGGCGTGGCCGCCCTTAACCGTGAGGATGGCGGGGCAGCGGGAAAGGGAGGCCTCTGCCCGGCTGGGTCTGGTCTGGGCGAGGGAACGCTTGTGGTTTGCTTGGAGGTGGCCGATTAACCAGGCTCAACCGCCTAAACTTGTTTCTCTTTTCCCTTCCTCCTGCCCTTTGTCTCCAACCTGTCTGCCTCAATAACCACCCCCACCCTGTCTCGCTGCGCACGGCCCCCCGGCCCCTGTGGGACTGCAGACTGAGAATCAGTGCCTTTCTGTCGAGCAGTCCACCGTCTTTATGCTCTCTCAGACCTCCAGCAGTCTGAGTTTCTAACGGAACAAGGTGATGCTTTTCTGTCGTTCGGCATGGTGGGGTTGCAGTCGCAGGAAGCAGAGGGCTGACCTTCCTGAGAGCCGTGCGCCCACCCCCTCTGGGGAGTGTCCGGTCCCATGGCGGAAGCCCTGGGGTGACCTGTGTCTTGAGATGCAGAGAGGGCTGTGTTCTCTCCATGCCAGGAACTCACCTGTGTGTCTCTCTGGGTGTCCATTTGAAGTACCAGGTCCCCTGCCAAGGTGCAGCCACGTCCTTCCTGCGGGCGTAGGGCTGCACCGCCTTACACTGGCCACCGGGTGGGACTGGCTCCCAAGTCACAGGAGCCCAGGTGGGCAAAGTCACCTCAGCACTACCGGTCTCTCCTCAGCCCGTGGCGGATGGAGGGCAAGGCCTCCTCACTCACAACCCCCTCTGTGGACCTATTCTGTGTACAGGGAAACTGAGGCCACTACGTTAGAGTATGCTCAGGACCCACAGAGCATTGCAGAAAAGACCAGACTCGGGCTGAGCCACTCAGACTGTGGACTGTGTGTTGGGTCCAGTGTTTCTCCAAATTGCCTTTTAGCTTATTTTTAAAAATCTGATTATTTTTAGACAAAGCCCTCTACTTTGCTGTAAACGGCGGTAGTGGCTTATTTCGCTGCTTACACGGAAGTTTTCTGTGGCAGGCACCCAGGGTCACAGCCTGTTGCAGAGCCAAGATTTTAGGCACGAAGTGTTGTCCAGAGATGGCTTTCAGTCTGTTTTCAGCAGTTTATTCATGTACCTGAATACCACGTTGACGTATGCCTCAAAATTAGTGATGCTTGCATCACTGTCTCCCAAGGCAGCTTATTTGTAGGAAAATACCTTTAATAATGTTTGATTCTATACAGTTGAAACACTTTTTTAACTCACAGGATGGTACATTTTTTTTAATTTTAGTAATTATCAGCAATCAAAATTTTTGTTAAAGTGCCATCAGAATTTGCTAGAATGAATTACCTAATTTCATCTCACTGTCAACCAACTTACTTAAAAACATCTAGAATGCAATTATTAGGAACACCTTAAGTTACAGGATGTGCTTGTGAAATTGATTAAATCCTGTCAACTCTGGGCTAAAAATCTATACTTTCACTATGGAGGCGGTTTGTTAAGACTCCATCTTGGAAGCCTGCCTCTAGCCGCTGGAGAAGGTTGGCGCTGGGCTCCCTGCAGTGTACTCGGCCACATGGGGCGGCCCGCGGGTGTAGCCACACCACGGAGTGCCTGGCACACACACGGGTGGATATGCCTGTGCTTCTGGGGAGCCACCCGACGCCTGCAAAACTTTGGAGGAACAGAGCCTAGACCGGTCCTCACTTCAAATGGACAGTTGTTTCCTCCCATCTGTTCTGATACAAAGAAAAACCTCACAGGGGCCAGGTTTCCAGTGTAGACCGATGTGACCCATATATGTGTATTTCTGTCTGCATTTAGCTGTATTCTCTATACAATCCCACCTGTGCAAAGGGCAGCGACCGCACCTCTCTCCCCAGAAGACCTTGTACTTCCCGTACTCACGTCTCAGACCCTGTACCTGTCCACCTCTTAACGATTCTCTTCTCCCGACCACTGAGAAACTATTACGGTTGAACTAGAAAGCCAGCGCCGGGAGGCCTGGCCCCGTTGACCTGCGGTGCTGTGACTCCGGAACCCTTCAGGGGTCTAGCCTCAGGCCAGGATTTCTGCGCTCCTGGAGTTGGGGCCAAGGGGCAGGGGACCAGGGTGTGGTACCTCCCCTTTGGAGCGAGTGTGGCCAGTCTGGCCCCTCTAGCCGGGGCTCCCCCACGGGCCCTCGGCCGCCCCAGCCCTCGGGCTCCATCTGGTGAAGGGCGCCATCAGGAAGACCCGCTCCTTCCCCGACGGTGCCCATGTCAAGAGCCGTGCCCGCCCCACGGCCCCAGCCCACACAGACTTCCGCGGCCAACCACATGCCCTTTGGGCACAGAGGGGCCCGGTCCAGCGGCGCCCACTGGCAGAGCAAACCCCACGTCGGCCACGAGGCCAGACTGTGCTCACGGACGGGAGGCGCTTCTGGGGCCGGGCGCAGCCCCTCTCAGTATGTTTCCTCACCTTGCAGCAGAGCATGAAACTCAAAGCATCGGTCGCTGCCGCGCCCAGCATGGACCGGCCACTTCTGAAGGACCTCTTACCGCGGCCGAGGCGCCACTAGCCAAGGATAGGTAACAGTGTCCGCCACGCCGCCCGACGGGCCTCCCGGGTGTGCTGTGGTCCTTCCAGACGGTTTGTTCTTCCTCCAAAGTTTTGCTGTGCTGTGCCATTTTTGATAACAGGGGTTCATGGTGAAAAAAAAAACCCTGCTTTTTATGCACACGTGTGTGTTTCTATCCCAGGTAAGTGACGTGCCTGACAGTGGCCGGGCCACACACGGCCGTGCACTGTGCCCACACACACGTGTGCCGTGGCCCATGTTGTCCCACGTGTGTTTATGAGCTGCTACTCCCCCAATGTGTTCAGGGTTCATTTTGCCAGAACAAAGCCTGTTCCGCGGACTTCGTTGTGGAAACAGCTTCACCTGAAAGGTCTATCAGGAAAGAGTGTATTTTGACAAAAAAGGGGAACGTTGCATGATTTGCATTGAACGCCGGCCCAGACAGATGTCTGGCGCAGGCCTTCTGCTGTCCACAGGCTGACGCGTGGAGCCACATCTGCCCCTGAGAGGCACAGGCTTGCAGCCATGCACAAAGAGCACTCTGAATTAGGTTTTTGAAGTGTGACAGGCACATCTGCCTGGGGACGGTTTTCCTTTAAGACCGATTTCTCCTTGACTGCTCCCCCACTCCCCACTGCCCGGTAAACCTCAGGATGTCTAGGCCAGGCCACAGGGTCCCGTGAGCTGTCAGAATCTGCACAGACTGTGTTTGCGTGCGTGGAGGTGACCGTGGACCCCGGTCTCAGTCCCTCAGGCCTCCGGAAGAGGCTTCACATGTTGACATGCATCATCTTTGCCAGACGGTGGAGCCAAGCCGGGGAGCCATTTTTAGCCAGAATACAGTCACCACGCTGGCTTGGTGCCCTAGTTCAGATGGGTCACATGTGCCCACCCCCCCACCGCATCTGGAACGGGAGCCCCCACAGGCAGCATCAGCGCAGGTTGGGTGGGGTTCCTGTGGGGGGTCCTGGGACTGACACTGTCTGTCCTGTTCTCCAACAGAGCACACGCGTGCACGGCCAGAGCCGCCTCCCGGAACTCACCCTCCTGGCCTGTCGGCGGAGCTCCAGCCCCTGGGCCACGTGGCCAGGCCCACACGCAAAACAGGAGTCACTGTCGTGGCCTCCCCTCTCCAGTCTCCTGCACAGCCATTCTGTCCCTGTGCCCCATGGGGGGACCACTGGCGGACAGGCCATCAGTCCAGACCTCTGAGAGCCACACGTGTGAGCCTCTCCCCACCCTAAAGGAGGGACCAGGACAGCGGGACTTGTCTGGAGCTTGTGGCCAGCACATCACCTCTCCTGGCTCTGGTGGCCTCACACTGCCTCCGACGGGCATTTAGTTGCGTTGGGAAGAAGGGCCCCAGGGCCTGCTGTGTCCCCACTGCATGGGGCCTCCAGCCTCAGACACCTCCGGAGAAGGACACCTATGTGGACATGCACCGCGGACGTGGAGCGCAAGTGGCCACCTCACCGGCCGTGCTGAGCACGGGGGGCCTGTCCTCACCGTGGGACGGGCTGGCCTTGCTTCTGTGCCTCCTTGTCCACAACCCTCTGGTCCTCATGCTTCTAGAACTGGCTGGACCAGCCCCTCGAGCCACGTGTTCCCACGGCCTGTCAGCGTCGTGGCCTGTGCCCTGCTTCTGTCCAAACCCACCACACGGTGGGGCTGGCCTTCAGGGTCCTGTCTGGTGTGGAGTTTGTTTCTTCGAGGGGATGCTAGCGTCCCCCGTGTGTTGCAGGGTGTCTTTGAGTCTTTCCTGTCTGCTGGCTGCCCTATGGAGAAAACAGTATCGCGTGTGAAGAATGAGTAATACCGTCCATGTGAGCCTTCCCAGTACAAGCTCTGAGATAGTTATCCTCACGCCCCCAAGAATAGAGCCTCCCCATGTTCTCTTGTTGGGAGAAGTCTCCCCCACTTGTTCTAGGGGCAGACCGCGGGCTGTGACGGTCAGACCCCTCCATATCCTCACTCAGAGGTGCCCTCCGGGGGCCGCGTCCATCTTCCAAGATCCATTTCTGGCCCACACTGGTCTGATGGTGAGTCGGCCTTTGAACCCCGAAAAGCAATATTGCCATCCCAGACTGCTGCCCACACTCAAGACCTTGACCAAACATTGTGTTTTCTGTTAGATGCCCGCTTTGTTGTCGTCTGTGCTGCCCAGGGCATTAGTTGGGGTGGCAGAGCCATCAGAAGGCTGGTGTGCTGACAGTCCCTGGCACTTCTCTGCACCAGTAATTGTTTCTAGAAATAACCTCTTTGACATAGCCTTAATGGTCCGGAAGGAAGACTGAGATTTCAGTCTGAGATTCAAGTTCACATGTTGAAACTGATGCCTTTTAAGAAAAGCATCACCCAGAAGCTAAAGTACAAGCAGGCACCTTGCCCACTGCGGATCCCGTGCTGTGGAACCGGGACGTCGGTGAGTGAGCCCGGCGTCTACTTCGGAGATGCGGGATTTCAGGTGTTTTTGGAAGTTCAGGTTTCATAATTTGATTGTATAATGTTTCGCCTATAAAATATTTATTTGAACTAGGGAGTTAATTCAATGCGTACACACAGTGGTTGGGATAAGTTCAAGTGAAGTGGAAACACCATACCAAAGACCAGGAGACAGAACAAAGAGTAAGAGAGGGTCTCCGCCCTGAGGGTCCTCGCCACGCCCTCCGCTCCGCCCTGGCCACGCCCTCCGCTCCGCCCTCCCCACGTCCTCTCCGCTCTGACCTCACGCCCTCCCTGCACCGCTGTCCCTGGTCACGCCCTCTGCCCTCGCCACGCCCTCCCCCCATCCCTCCCTGGCTACGCCTTCCGGTAACGCCTCGGTCACGCCCTCTGGCCCCGGCCGTCAGGTCCGCGCCGGACCTTGCGAACGGTGGTGTGTGCATTTTTACAGCCGTTTTTAAGAACCTACTATGGGTATAAATGTCCCCCCGCCACCTGTAGGGGGACAGATTCTCTGTATGTTTAGTTAACAAATTCTTTGTAACGTATTTTTTTAGAAATCTTAAAATTGCCTTTGCACTGAAGTATTTTCATAGCTGTTTCTATCTCTTTTATTCATTTATTTGTTAACATACCGCACCTAATTTTTAAAGTATGTTTTTAAAGCTTTTATTTTTTAAGTTGGTGAACTTTTGGCCACTTTACATTTAAATTCTGGTGAGAGTTTTGGCTGAATGTCTCAATACCCGATGAATGTGAATTTTCAGATTTGATTTTATTCTCTACACCTGTTTGTTTTTGGTGTTTCCGGTGGCAGTGATTAGTTGAAGGCATATTTAGAGCACAATGTTTTGCTTGCTTTTTCTTCACAGTTGATTGTGATTATCATCTGCTCTTTGTTTTCGATTTCCATCCTTCGGCCTTAAGATAGAAGTTTCTCGAGGGATGGTTCAGTATCCTCTTTCCACCTGTATTGAGACGGTCACCATTTACCTCTGATGATGCAAGTCTCCTTATGAAAGTCCTTAACCCCTTACATGCTCCAAAATGTCTTTTACAAAATTGTTTGGGAAATATTAAGTGACTGTGCCTGATCATTGGAAACAGAGGCGGGAGACAGAGCCTCAGAGGTGAGGAAGAACCCGCTGAAAGGCCGCACGTGGTACTCCGTGCGATCTTTCACCAACAGTAGTTAATATTTACTGGCCTTAAACTGACCTTAAAGCAAGACATGTCAACTTTTAGCATTTTTCTTAGTTTTGAAAACCTTGTTCAGGACTGCACATGTTAATGAATTAATTCATAATTTCCCACACTGGTCCCAGCATCTGGTTCTGGACCCACACACCATCCCCTAAGAACAGGTCACCAATAAAGCACGGGTGGTCCTGACCCAGTCACCGTCTCTCTCCTGCTTTCAACTCCGAATCTACTCAGGGCCACAGGCGTGCACGTGTCTCAGCATGCACGCACACACACAGTGCACACACGTACGCACTCCCTGGGCCCTGTGCATCCTGCCTCCCTCCTAAGGGGACCCTGCCAGGAGCTCTGGCAAGACCAGGCTCCTTAGACCTCGAGCCTTGTGCCCTGGCTGGACGCCGGAGGCAAGCGTGGACGGACAACGCTGTGGTGCTCTGGCCTGATAAGCGTCTCCTGTTCGGGGTTCCCCCCCCCCCCCCCGCCACTGACACCTGCCTGCAGCTGTGCCCTTAGGACGGTGGCAGAGAGGCTCCTCTGTGACCCGGGCATCCCTGGGCTCTGGCTGGCACCCTGCCTTGGGCAGCTGGGGAAACACACCCTCTTCTCCCAGACCAGCCTGAGCATTTGACTCCATAGGGTGAACGCAGAGCACAGAAGCCTGGGGCAGGGCGGGGTGGGCGGGGGGGGGGGGGGGGGGGGGGGGTTCCTGAGCCTGGGAAGGAGGCCAGAAATGCTTCTGCAGGTACAGGTTGATAGAATTGTCCTTTGGCCTGGTGAGATTCTGCAGCTTTAACTACAAAAATGTCTCCCATGTGCTGTTCTCATTAGTCTCGAATAGTTGCACATCAACCAAATGTTGAGTGCAGCCTAAGGGAGTTCTCCACCTTTTTTTTTTAAAACCACTAAGTGCATCTGTTTTGCACTGACTGGTGAAACCTAATGCAACAGCTTTACTTCACCTTGAAAATCACATTATTTATTTAACAGCTGCGTGTCACGTTTCGTTGTTCAGTGTCTTGCCTTCTCCATTTCTTTTGGAAGTTTCCCATTTAAAAACAGGAAAAATGTCAGTTGGCAAATGCAATTTTTTTTAAGCTAGCGGGTGGGTGAGCGGGAATGAGAATCATTCTGATATTGTCTAGAAACAAAGCTTTAATGGAGATGTGTTGGAAGTATTATTAAAGGGTGATTCTACTTTTGCAGAAAAAATCTAAAGATCAGTTTATATAGCTTTATTTTTTACCTTATGAAAATATACAGAATTTTAATATGCATATATTGTCTCTGACTTAAAATTATGACGTGTCTGCATTGCCATTTAAAATGTCCATTCATTATGTAATGTAGTAAAAGAACCTTCAAAATGCATTTAACATGAACTGTATCTATAGTTGTCATCATCATAAATACTGGAATTTATTTTTAAATTATTGAATATAGTAGGTGCATTTAAGATGGCCGATCAGCCTCCAGATAGTAATGTTAACCTGCTTTGAAAAATTAAATTGTGATTAAACCAAATCTTACATTTCTGTAAAGTTTATTTTGTATGCTACTGTTTTTAACTTTTATTTCTGTAGATAAAGTATGACTTGATAATATTAATTATATTGGACTTTTCTGCAGATTATCTAAGCAGGAGACTTGAATCTGCTTGCAATAAAGAAGAAAAAATGTCTGGTTTGGTTTCTTTATTAATAAAAAAAGCAGCAGTTGGGCTTAAATCTCTGGGGACAGAAGCTGCAGGGTGAACCTCTCAACCTGAGTGTGTGTCTGGGCTGAAGGTGGGGCGTCCTCCCAGAAATGGGGGGCAGCACCTGCATTCCCCGATCGTGGGATCTCCGGCTGCCCTCTCACCGTCCTGCCCTCGCACCATCCTGCCTGCGCCTGCACTCATCCCGCGCCCTCAGGCCCCTGCGCCCTCCGCTCACACCCAGCTCGGCCAGGATGGGCTGCGGGCTGATTCTGCGCATCCGGCTCCCCACCCACTCGGGTCCCAGCGCTGCCCCTTCCTCCTCTGGGGCCGTTTGCCCCCACACTGCCCAATGGCCGCTGCCCCCCCTCCAGTTCCTTGTCTGAGGACTGGCCTCGGACCCACAAAACCTGACTCCAGGCCCCAGATCCTGGGATTCTGACCAAATTAGGGCGGCAAGGGTAGAGCCCTAAGGTTGGGGATGCTCGGTTCTGGGGTTGCCACCTCATGGGCCTCCCCAAGCCCCTGGGAGGAACCAGGTCAGGCCTAGGGTTCCACTGTGTGCAATTCTAAATTTGGGGCTTTTCCCGGCCTTGTGCACCACAAGCACCACACAGCAAATGTATCACACGCTGAGCGGGTGACGGTCACAATCACCAACCAAACGCTAGTGGCCAACACCAGACTCTAGGAAACACAACAGGAAGTAAATGCCTCCAGTGATTCTGGGGCCCCGGGGCCTCCGGGGCCTGTTACTGGTTGTCCGGTGTCCACACCTGTCTCAGGTGGCCCAAACCTGGGGCCACGCTACCCCTGGCGGCTGATGAGTACACTCGCCTGGCTTGAAGCTCGAAGATGTAACGGCAAACCCACTCACCTGTGCCCACGTGAACACACAACCGTGCACATCACCTGGTCCTATCCTAGCTTAACAACACTCTCTTTCATGGGAAAGTCTTGAGAACACATACTTTCTCAATTTCTTTCCTGCATTAAGGGGATACCACTAACATTTTTTTTAATGTTTATTTTCGAGAGAGAGAGAGAGCGTGAGGAGGGGGATGGGGCAGAGAAAGAAGGAGACACAGGATCCAAAGCAGGCTCCAGGCCCTGAGCTGTCAGCACAGAGCCCGATGCAGGGCTCAAACTCACGAACCCAAGATCATGACCTGAGCCAAAGTCGGATGCTTAACCTACTGAGCCACCCAGGCACCCCTAAAACTTAATATATTAATTCCCCTAGGAAAAATACTCACCTTTGTGCATTTTGTACATTTTTATCATTTCAGGACTCATTGGAATAATTCAGGAACATTGAAATAGCAAATGTCTAACTTATCACCGAGATGCATTCACTTGTCCTAATCCGAGAACCCGTCAACTATTAACCAGATGAAGAATTTCTCAGACACTGAAGACACCAACCCCATAGTTAGTGGACAGGTGTCATGGCTAAAACCAGCCAATCTGGAGTAAATACTTGCTGCTCAACGTCCAGAGAAATTTACACTTAAGGCCCCACAGCACATTACTGGAGGCGACCTATCACGTGTCCTTATGGCATTTTCTTTGCAGACCCATCAGCAAGACACTAGAAATCACAACATCCGGAAACCACAGTGCTGCTGTGCCTGGCACCCTCGGGGCCCACTGACAGGCGCTGTCCTAATTTATTGTTTTTTAATGTTTATTTTTTTTTTAGAAAGAGAAACCCAGGGAAGGACAGAGAGAGGTGGGAGAGAAATCTCAAGCAGATTCTATGCTTCCAGCACAGAGCCTGATGTGGGGCTCGAACTCACAAACTGAGATCATGACCTGAGCCAAAACCGAGACTCAGACACTTAACCTACCGAACCACCCGGGTGCCCCCTAATTTATTTGTTTACACTTTAAGAAATACGGATTCCTTGATGCATTGCTTATGAAGAGTATATTAGCCTTTAAAAATCCTTGCACAAAATCATAATTTGAAAAAAATCCACATCAATGTTCTTATTCACTTGGTTTTTACAAGATTCAAAGAGAGAGAAAGGGTTTTGAGATAATGAAGGATGAACAAACAGATCCTCTTGAGACTCTCAGATAGTTTTAGTATCTTTAGAATTTTATCTTTTAATTTTTTAACGTTTATTTATTATTGAGAAACAGAGAGAGACACAGCATGAGCAGGGGAGGGGCAGAGAGAGGAGGAGACAGAATCCCAAGCAGGCTCCAGGCTCCGAGCTGTCAGCACACAGCCTGACGTGGGGCTCGAACCCACAGACCGTGAGATCATGACCTGAGCCAAAGTCGAACGCTTAACTGACTGAGCCACCCAGGCACCCCAGTGTCTTTAGAATTTTTGAAGACCTACTAGAAAGTCTCAAAATATGACTTAAGTATCAAAATAAATGTTTTTAAAAAATATTTATTTTGAGTGAGAGAGAGGGAGCACAAGGGGGGAGGGGCAGAGAGAGAGGGAGAGAGAGAATCCCAAGCAGGCTCCAAGCTGTCAGCACAGAGCCCAACGTGGGGCTTGATCTCATGAACTGTGAGATCATGACCTGAACTGAGATAAAAAGTCAGACACTAAACTGACTGAGCCACCCAGGTGTCCCTCAAAATAAATGTTTTAATTAGCTTAGACTTTGTTTTGTTTGTAAATGATTACACTTCCTCAATCTTTATAAGCCAGTGGAGTAAAAAGTGTCTATGTCCTGGGAGGGCAAACAGAGGCTAAAATACTGACCGGTGACGTCCCGCATGTCACACTGAGACCCTGCTACCACTGTCAGCGTTTGTGGGCCATCCCACGATGGTAAGTACTACCTGGGCTGGACAGCAGAAAGGATGATCAGGCAGGGGCGCAGAGACTTTTTTGCAAGAGCAGTACATTTACGTAAAGGATTTAATCTCAAATGGTAGTTTCAAACACAAGGAGAAACGGGGACCATCTGGAAGGCAGAGGGGCCTCCCTAGGCTGGCCACCGGGCACAGTGACCGACGGGGACAGCTCTGTAGGACTCCAAGGGGAGGGCACAGATGCCACCGTCACAGCCTCGCGGGTGCTGGGAGAAATCTCAACAACTGATTTGGAACCCGCAGGCAGACTTCAACTCACACCTGTCGGGACCAACCTCAGAACTCACTGGAGCTGAGGCCTGGGGCATGTGCTGGGAGTGTGCACTGGGGTGCTGGGAGCGTGTGCTCGTGCGCTGGGAGCGTGTGCTGGGGTTGTGTGCTAGGGGCATGTGCTCGCGTGCTGGAGGTGTGTGCTCGTGCGCTCGGAGTGTGTGCTGGGGTTGTGTGCTGGGAGCATGTGCTCACATGCTGGAGGCCTGTGCTCATGTGCTGGGGGCGTGTGCTGGGGGCCTGTGCTCATGCGCTCAGAGTGTGTGCTGGGGTTGTGTGCTGGGGGTGTGTGTTCACATGCTGGAAGCCTGTGCTCGTGCGCTGGGAGCGTGTGCTGGGCTTGTGTGCTGGGAGCATGTGCTCACATGCTGGAGGCCTGTGCTCATGTGCTGGGGGCGTGTGCTGGGGGCGTGTGCTTGTGCGCTCGGAGTGTGCGCTGGGGGTGTGTGCTTGCATGTTGGAGGCCTGTGCTCGTGTGCTGGGAGCGTGTCTCGTGCACCGGGACTGTGTGCTGGGGTTGTGTGCTGGGGGAATGTGCTCGTGCGCTGGGGACCGAGGGCCGGCTGCCAGGGAGAAGCCCAGCCTCTCCCCTGCAGTCTCCCCTCTCATACTGATTCCTTCACGATAAGCAGATGATACTACCTGCGAATTCTCCCTCGTATTTCTGCTTGGCCGTGCACCCCCAGAGCCCCATTTGTGGTGGTAACTTCCTCGTGCCTCACCACGGGCCTCACCATGGGCCTCGGGGGGCTGTGAGAGCCACAAAGTCGCACAAAGGACTCATGGCGCCATAATGAGCAAGACGCCAGCAGGGTGCTGCTCGGGCCAGCTTTGCACTCAGGGGAATTCATTTCCTCTCGAATTACCTCAGCTTTGGAATCAGCCCTCACGTTTTCCAAGCAGCACAGACGTCTCATTTTGTCCTCTGTACATCCACCGCGTCGGTGACCTTGCACCAAAGCAGAAAGCTTTCGTGGAGAAGGAACAATGTTCTGGGCTGCAGGTTCCGTGGCCGCGCAGGTGTGGGTGACTGAGCTGCGGGTCCCGGATCCTGGGCGGGAATCCTGCCTGTGGCAGCAACACTCGGGTTTGGAGCCCAGGCCTGGCTGGCCCCTGGGATTGAAGCCTGCAGCCGGCACATTCTCACCGGAGTCACAGCACGGGTCCCAGCCATCTCCCCTGGTCTTCTGCACCAGCGGCGCTGTTTGCACATCCTGCGGAGCCGCCCTCCTGCGCCACCTCGCTTTGGCCGTGGTATTTCCTGCAGCCTCCTGAGAGCATCTCTTACCCGAGGGCCTTTGATGCTGTCCTGGGGGCCAGGGCATTGGTCTCAAAGACACAGGCAAAGCGCACCACACTGGAGCCCCCCGGCCTCACTGGGGCCCCTCCGAGAAGAGGAACCTGTCTGGGTCTTGGGGCTGCTGCCGGCCACCAGCCCTCTGCCAGGCAGAGGGGTTTCTCCTTCCTCTGATTTCCTGTCCCCCTCAAGCCACCTGCTCCTTCCTGAGCCAGCCTGCCCCCTTCCTGGCGAAGCCTGCCTGCTCTGTCCACGCACTCAGGGGCCCATCCTGCACTGTGCCCACCGCCTGCCCCAGGACCTCCCAGGAGAGCGTGGCACCCGCGGGCCCCGCGTTCCAGGCCGCCAGAGCCTGGACCCTCCGCAGAGCCGCCCCAGCCCGTGCCCTGGCCACCAGGGTGCCCACCGGGTGCATACGGACCTCCCACAGGTGACGTACAGAGCCACACCCGGGGGAGGAAAGTCCTCCTGCAGGGTCAGTGCCAGGCACCCTCCTCCAGGTCAGGGTCACCATCCCCTGCGTGGGGCTTAGGTGTCCTGGGCTTAGAGCTGCCTTGGGTTTACATTTATTTCCCTATTGGCAGAAGCCCGTTGTTTGATTTCAACAAGCCACCCACCTTTACCCACTCCATGTGGGCGCTTTAAAGGCTCAACCAAGATGAAGCTTCCGTGCGGGTCAACACTTAGGATGTTCTGTATGCTGCACCACGTTCACATTCCAGCTCTACTCCAGAGGCTCCCCTCCCTGAACCTGGGAAATCACAAGAATAAAAGGTTTAGTTCCTCTCCCTGGAAACACGGGTTGCAAGGCTGGGTACTCAAGCCAGCCGGAGGGACATGGGGGCCCTGCCACCTTGGCTCTCTGGGCTGCTTTCCCGGGGCATAAATACGGAGGGGTGCAGGGAGCCCCTGCCCACTGGTGACCTGGGTCGTGAGAACAGGCAGCTGCAGTGTTTCCAACAGTGTGGTCTGGTTCTGACCCCTGTCCTGCCCCGGGCACCGCTTCCCCCAGGAGCCTCCCCCCCCATACACACAGCTGGCCTGGTGCACCACAGCAGGCTTTGTGGCGACCCAGCACCAGGCCGGCCACCCCTGACAAGGTCGTGGGGAGCTGGGGGATCCGAGCCGGTCCAGGGCTTCCGAGCAGACGCACAGCTCCTTCCGGGTGGCTCTGCGCAGGTCCCCCGAAGCAGGGTGCGACCCCGGGGAACTGGGGTCAGGCCGCGGTCAGCCCCAGGGCAGAACTCCAAGCCCAGCCCGTGTCCCCTTTGGGTGTGCGATGTGAATCCGGTCCGGGGCGACCCTGGGCGGAGGGGCACGACCCCGGCCCCCTGACACGTGAGGGAGGGAAGGGCGGGCTGGGGCATCTCCTTCCCCTCCTGCCGCCCCCCTCCGCCTCCGAGGCCGCCCCTGCCCCAGACCTTTACCCCTCTCTCTCCTCTCCCGCCCCCTGCCTGGAGCCCCTCCTCTCCCTCCGCTCTTCCCGCGGCCTTCACCCTCCCCCTCCGCCCTCCACCACGGCCCCGCCCCCACCTTTCTCCGCCTCCCTCGTGCGCCCTCCTCCCCAGCACCCCTCCCCCTCAGCCGCCCTTCCCCCAGCGGTCGGGCCTAGAGCAGCACCTGTGGCGGAGTCCGAGGACGCGTGAGGACGGTCCAGGCCGGGCAGGTGCGCGGGGGCAGGGGCGGCGGAAGGGGCAGGGGGTGGGACGCGGCGGGGCCGTCCCACGTGGGGGACCCGACCGGAGTCCCAGCTGTCACAGGTTGGAGGGCAACGGGCTCCAAGGACACAGATGCCCCTCCCCATCGTGACGGGGTCCTCTCGGACGCGACAGGTGTCACCCATGCCCCCCCCCCCCCACCTTGAAGAGCCACATCCTGGGCTCTTCTGAAACGCGTCCGCTGATTGGTCGGGTGTCAGGACAGGTGTGGGGACAGGTGAGGGGCAGGTGGGCATGGGGGCACAGGAGGGGTCCACCCACGTGCATCTTTCGGAACCTGGTCGCAGGGAGCCGGCAACGGGAAAGGCGGTGGCCCAGCGCCCCCCCTCTAGTCGCTGAGCTTTTCAAAAGCGCGACTCAAGAGAAGACTCTCAGACTCAAAATAACAAGGCTTTTGTCCTCCGACTTCAAAGGCCGTTCTACCACTTTTTAAAGGAAGTCTGGCTTCTCTGGGCAGCACCGACACTTGAATAAGAGTGAGCTGGGGGAGGAGCAGACTTCTGCCCCCAGCAAGCACAGCTCCTATCCTTGCTGGAAACATCCCATCCAGGGGCAGCCCCTAGACTAGGAAGGGGTCAAGGCACCCGGAGCAGGCCCAGGAGGATGTGCAGGGGATGCTGTGAGACGCCCCAGGATGTGTGTCCACGGGGAGCTGCAGGGGCGCCACCAAAATAGAAGTGCATCCCCAGGGGCCACTGGTGCCCGAGTCCTGGAGTCCTGGGCAGGGGGAGGACCCCACCTGGCAGGTAGGCGGGCGGGGGTGGGTTGGGGGGGGGGCCTGGGGAAAGAGCCTGTGCATTGGAGGGCCTTGTGCCCTGCAAATCCGTGGGGTGACTGGCCCAAAGCTGGTTCTGAGAGCTGCGTTCTGCCCCAGCCTCCTCGGGTCAGCTGTAGCAGGTGGGAAAAACACCCTGTGAGGTGGGCACAGAGGACACTCCTGCCGTGGACCTGGGTGGGTGGGGAGGACGGTGCTCTCTGGGGTGAGTCGGCTCTATCTCAGGAGTCCCGTAGAGTTTCCGGACCTGCCCGCCTCGCCCCACCCCGTGGGCTGGCTGCGCCCTCCCGGGCCCTGACGCCACAATCTGGGCCTGGCTGCCACTCCCGGGTTGTGGTGCCTTCGCGTGCCTTTGTCTGCATCAGTTTTGCCTTCTGTGAAATGGGAGTGTCGCCTCGCTGCCTCATACAATTGTCCAAAGAAGTGGTTTGTGCACAGAGCTGCTGGAAAGCAGGGGCCCACAGCCGACGGGGTGGGCTTGTGCCCCGGAGGCTTTGGGCTTGGGGCTCCGAGTTGCATGTCCCCAGTTTCCAGGGTGAGTCTTTTTTAGAGCATGGTAGAGGCAAGGCTTTCTTAAGGAAAAACTTGCAGGAACGGTTAGAAGGAGGCCATAATTCAGGGGCAGGAGCGATGGAGCCGCAGAACGGCCGAGAACATCTAACAGGCGGAAGGACTGCATGTAGCCAGAAACCCGCCTCGGCCTCCAGCAGAGTCCCTCCCCTGCAACTGCTTCTCCCCTCTCCCATCCTCACTGCTGCAGCTTGCTGGTGATTCTCTCTCTTTCTGAGTGTCAGGCTCCGTGGTGCAGTCTTTAGCTAAAACCTCGACTTTTGTCTGGGAAAGTGGCATCTTGGCGAGCGGAATGAGGACACGGTCACGGCAGAAGGAGAGGTCTCTGACTTCTGTAACATGGGGGGATCCCTGCAGTTGAGCCAGAGGCCCCTGCAGTGTCTGTGTGACACACAGGTGGCCTGGAATGTTATAGACAGACACACGGCACGTGGCCCCAGACTCAGTTGATACAGAAGTTGTTAACAAGCGTTCAGTGCATTTCTCCTCTCGTGTTTGCTTGTGAGAACATCGGTGAAGCTGTTTCCTGGCAGGTGGGGACTCTGGGCTGCAGACACGCGGGCACAGGTGATGCTGGGCCCGGAGCCACCTCTGAAGCAGCCCCCGTGATGCTCAGAGGCCCCCATCCTTGACAGAGGGCAGAAGATGGGGGTCAGTCTTCACCAAAACACCTGCAGAAGCGGCTTTGGGCTGGGCGCCCGCACAGGAAGGCAGAGTCTGGCAGTGCAGTCGGCTCGGGGTGGCCACTGATAGAGGCTGGGGAGGGGGCACCCAGTTGCCAGTAGAGTCTCAGTGGGCTCCGGGTGGGCATAGCTTGCCTATGGTATTTTCCTCTTTGAGATGGGACATAACCCTCCTGGCCTCCTGGCTTCCTCGAGTGAAACTTCCAGAACTTTGACTCCACAGTAGGATGTCTGACACTCCAGGGTTACCAGGAAACTAGGACATGTCAACTTTGGGGTCGGGCAGGGGAGGAGGTGACGATCCACCCCCCCCTCACCTTCTCTCTCCTAGAACCATCTTCTTTGTTCATGAATGATAACACCACTTTTTGAGTATGACAATTTGTAACCGATAACGCGATTGTCACGAGGGGCAGCGACAAAGCCAGTGGTGACGCTCCTCTCCAAACACGCTTCTCTAGTGTTCCAGCTCCGGTGAGAAGCAGCGGGGACGCAGAGTCTGATTTCCCGTCCTGGTGCAGCTGTCTGTTCAGTGAGAGTGTGTGGTGGCCCGGGCGCCTCCCTCGTGCCACCCCACCCGGTGACATCACAGAGCATGAGCGCCACTGAGCCAGGGTGGTGGCACGTCTGATGCCTGGAACCCGTGTACACAGGCCGGCTCCCCCGGGAACTCTGTGAGGGCAGGGGCTGCCTGATGCAGGAGCGAGTGCGCAGGGAGGCGGCCAAGCCAAGGGAAAAGCCGGCGAAGCTGGTTGGCTTGGGTCTTATGCTGTGCTTGGCCACGTCCCCATCACCCAGCCCCCGGGTCCCTTGGGTGCTGTGTGGGGGACACCTGGACTCCAAAGAGGGACAGAACCAGACACGGGTGCCATTGTCTCTCCGGGTTCGAGCTGCTTATAGGGGCTTTTTCAGAGGCAGACAGGACAGCCAAAGGGCCCCAACACAGTTTGGTGCTCAGTGGGGACACCAGCCCGGAGGTTGTTACAGTGAATAGGCCTGACATCTGGTTTCTCTGTGCCCTTGGGGCTACACTAGCTGTGGGAAACTCTGCGATGGAGAAGGCTCTCTCTCTCCTGCCTGTGCCTCTCTGCCTGGGGACACTGGGGGCACTGTCCTGAGCTTCTGGAGAGGTGCAGTCCTGGGGGAAGGAGGGAGCCCACCTCCCAGGCCCCTGGTGCCAGCTGTCCTTGGGCCGGAGGCTGACCCGCCACGGGGAGAGGGAGGCTGGGACCTAGCAGAGGAAGCAGGGGTCGGGGGAGCCTCACCGGTCCTTCACCCAAGTTGGGTGGGCGGCACGCTTTTGAGAACAAACTAATTAAAGCAGCTCTTGGATCATCTTGCTTATGTCTTGAGACCAAGTGACTGATGACACTTGTGCACTGCGGCAGGGAGGGCTGGACAGAGGGGCTGGTGGAGGGGCTGGATGGTGGGGACGGCTGGGTGGAGGGAAGGGCTGGACGGAGGGGCTGGATGGTGGGCCTGGGCAGGTAGGGCTGGACAGAGGGGCTGGGTGGAGGGGCTGGATGGTGGGGACGGCTGGGTGGAGGGAAGGGCTGGACGGAGGGGCTGGATGGTGGGCCTGGGCGGAGAGGGCTGGACGGAGGGGCTGGATGGAGGGTAGGGCTGTGTGGAGGGGCTGGGCGACAGGAGCTCTCCTGGTCCTGGCAGTACTGGAACAAAGGTGGACTCACACACTCGTCCTTTTCTTTCTAGTCCGGAAGTTTAAGATTACAATCAGCCTGCTGGTTTGAAATTCTCTGAGCAGAATTTGGAAGAAAAGAGGAAAAAACAGGTTGTTTAGTTTTAACCCAGAAAATCATTCCTCCTAGTTTTTAGTATCAACACCAGACTCAGGCTGTCGGAAATCCTTAGCCTCAGTGTGACTGTGGCCGCCGTGTGCGCCCTTCCTGGAGCACCGCACACGGTGTGATCGTCTTGGAAACGTGGGTGTGGGATCCGGAAGGCCCCAGCTGCTGCCCAGGGAGAGGGGCTCGCCATCCCTGGCGTTCGGTGTGAAGGCTCCTCACCCTGGCCCTGTGTGAGGAGGTTAAGAAAACGTCATAGGGATCCAAGCACATGTCCAGAGAAGTTACGTGCAGGACGCGTACGGGTAACCAGCAGCAGTGTTTGTAAAAATGAGGGACGGGTGCGTTTTGTGGGACAGTCAGGGAACCCGGCTGGAGCTGTGTGTTTGGGCAGGGAGAGAGGGAGGAAATGGGGTGCCTTCCCGGGCAGGGGTGCGGAGTTGTTGGTGCCCGATGCACTTGGGAACTGGCTGCGTCTGCCGGCTAGCGCCACCCCCCAGTCCGGTGGTGGCTCCTTCCTCCCTGTGAAGACCGGCAAGGCTCCGTGCCAAGGGTCCTATGTAGGCAGCAAGTGGGAACCCCTCCCCAGGGCCGGCCGGCAGTGGTGGGCTTTCAAAGCTGCCCGGGGGTCTAAGAGGCGGTCAGGCCTTTGAGCGGCTCCAAGGGCAGACTGGCTGTCGGGTAGCTGGACCGTCGGGGAGGGCCTGAAGGACAGGATCGGCGGGCCGGTCCCCGGCAACCAGGGGCTTGGGGGGAAGGACTGACAACTGGTGACCTGGTGGCCGGAGGGAGGGCACGGTGCCTGCGCCCTGCGGCAGCCGCCTCCGGGGCGTGGCTTCAGTCAGAGACAGAAGCAGAGGTGATGTTCGTGGAGCCACAAGTAAGGGTTGTTAAGTTATGTCATTTACATCTGTACCCTTGAAGATGGGGCCCTGCGGGTGTGAAGTCGACAGAGGGAAATAAGAACGAACCGGAAACAGGCTCAAAGACCAGGCACAGAAAAGCACGGTCGGTAGTGACCTGCTGAGGTGACCCTTGCGCCCCATGCATGATTCCGGTGCTGTCTGTTTGAGATGCAGCTACCAGCTGTCTCTTTAAATTCAACCCTGCTTCCAAAAACTTGACTGAAGTTTCTTTGCCAAATTTTCACTGGAGGGATAATACCTTGATGTTTGTTCTGGAACTCAAGAGGACATTCTTTGCTCAGAGGATTTAACGTGTTTTTAAGTAATCTGAATAAGCAACCAGCAAGGGTTCTGAAGTTTGCCAGTTCAGTGAATGAGACTGTGACCTTGAAACCGGGGACCCAGGGATTTTTATATCCTTGAAACAAGAGCCTAAATGTCAAGGGGGAAAGATCTAGGCCTTTGTTTTTCTTAAGCAGCAGAAGTAAATGATATTTTTGTTTATGCAACCTTTACTCCACTTAAGTACTGGGACAGCAGGCTGGTTGCTAACTGAGCGTTGACACGATGGAAGGCAGTTGGAGAACGAGTGTCCTCGTGGACGCACTCTGGCTGTTTCTGAATAAGCGCCGCGGAAGGCTGCGTCTGGTTATTTGGGCTTTATTCGCAGACACAACGCCGATGTTTTTGGGCAGGGTGACCTCATTTTTGTGTTAAAATCTGTTTCCGCACTGCAGACTTATGTTTGACTGCTGGAGATGTGTCCCATGCCAGAGGGCTGCACGTGACCATCGCTCCTCCCTGAGACGATCCGATGAGGCTGAGGAGGAAGAAGGTGACCATCAGATCGATGTTCCTGACGTCATCGGGCTTGTTCAAGACCAACCCGGGGGGTCAGACACACCCACAGGTGGGGATCGCGCCTTATTTCTGTCCGGAAGCTCGCGCTGGTGATCGGACTCGCACGTCCTCCTCGTAGCTACTGTGGTCCTGGGAGCAGGTTAATTTCTTTTGGATCACTGTCGCCTGCTGTCGCCTATTGTCACCTGCCCACGGCTGGCAGGCAGTCTCCCAGGATGGTCCTCACCGGGCCACCTGGCGGTTCTTCAGATGAGCGGTTTAAGACGAGGTCGGCTCCGGTGAGAGGGGAATAGTTCATTCGGGTCTGCAGTGAAACACCTGCGCCTGAAGGAGACCGTCACCAGGCTTTGCTTCAGTTCTCAAAAACACGTGATCCGTGGTTTGAATCGATGGGTCGAGCTCCTGCCGGTCAGCAATCCGCAGCCGGTGCCCGGAGGACAGATGAGCAGGACCAAGGGGTTAGACCCCACTGTCCTCAGCGCCCAGCCTGACCCCCGTCCAGGCCCGGGCCCTCCCTTGCTCCCCTGGCCAGGGTCTTAACGGGAGGGAGAGGCTGTCTCCACTCTGAGTTTCACCCACACAGAGTCATTGCCGATCCTCCCTGTCCCGCTCCGAAGTAGTTTTCACTGGATGGGGTGAGCCCTGCACCCACCACCAAGGGACAACATGACACGGATGGCGAGTGTCCATCTGGGGCTGGACTGGAGCCAGGCAGGCCTCTAGGAATTCGGGGAACACTCCTCCTTGCTCTGCATCTGGAGCTTTCTCGGCCTTGCCCTAGCTGGGCTCCGCCACAAATGGCCCTCTGGGCGGAGGCATCCCCGGCCTCCCCCTGGAGCTGTGTCGCGGGCATCCCTAGGCGAGCAGCTTGTGAGCATTTCCCTTCAGACGGGGTGGGGGTGGAGGGTCTCATAAACACCCCAGACCTGGTGGGCCTGAACCGCGGCCCCAGTGACAGACACTTGCGTGTGTGAACACCGTTGGCCATTTGAACCTGGCTGGTGGGTAGTTGCATCCTCGGGTGGTGGCCTTGCCAGCATCTCTGTTTAGTAGGTTTCGAAACTTGATTTTTGTCACTTGCCTTGTTGGTGACTGTTGGCGAGTGAGAGGCCACAGCCAGAACCCCCAGGGCGGTCTCCCTGAGATGGCGTGGCCCCGGGCTCTGGGAACTTGGGATGGTGCTGGCTATCAGCAGGTGTGTCCACCCCTGGAAGGGCACTTGGGGTGGAGGTGGCTCCCGCCTGGAGCAAGAGCACAGTTACGGGCGCAGACACCATGGAGCGCTGACTTTCGCGGCTAGAAGGTTATCTAGCTCTCCGTGCTCAGTGGGGCTGCAGTGAGCCTCCGTGACGGCTCAGACTCCTGTGGTGGTTGTGCCCCCAGCTCTGGGGACCCTGCTGGGAGAGACTAAGGGCGGGGAGGAAGCGGGGCGTATGGGTGACAGGCTGACCGCTTCCTAATGTAACCACATGTCCTGGGCTGAGGCTCCAGAGTGGACTTGGAGGCTGGACCGTGGCTGTCGCGCACTGGCCCGGACTGTTCACGGCCGCACTGAGCAAGCAGTGTGTCAGGCAGGGAAACACGTGGCTGTGAAGGGTTCGTGAGTTTGTGTGTTGGTTTGAATGCCCTTGTCTGAAGTGCAGGAGTACGCGCTTGTCACTGCCAGTGGTTCCTTGTCGCCGCCGCGGTGCCGTGTCAGGGAGACGGGTCCACTGGCAGGGGCGAGCTGTCCCGGTTTGGGAATGTTGTTGCCACGGCGTTTACTTTTCAAAAAGTTCTGTCTCTCCTGATCGGTTAGTAGCGTCTTTAATGATACCACACCTGAATAGGTACCGGGCAGAGACAACTAAGTGCGGTCGCTGACGTGGGCGTGAAGCGGGCAGTTACCGCCTGCAACATGAGGTTGAATCGTGGCGTCGCTGATGTGTCGCAAAACCCTTCGGATATCGATGCTTTCACGTGGCTCACCTGATGCCTTAGTGCATTTAGGACGCGGGCTTGTGCAGGTGGCGCGGGTGGCCCGTGGGGGCCGGGGGCCCAGCTGCGGGAAAATGTACTGGGAAGGAAGGAAGCTCCAGGATTTCTGGTGTGGCCACTGGGCCTCAGCTCCGCAGAGAGCAGAATGGCCACTAGTGACCGCGGGTGGCATTGTGCGTGGTCTCACAGGCGCTGTCCTGTGGTTTGTCTCCCGGAGCTCACGCCACGTTCCCGCAGAGGCCCCCTCCCCACGCACACTGCCCACCCCCAGCAGCCGCTCTCCTGCTGTCCGTTAGCACAGGACTGATTTTGTTGTGTTTCTGCAGACAGTTGGTGGCTTTCCTGTTTCCCTCTGTGCTTGATGTAGTGTGTTGTACAATTACGGTGATCCAGGGGCCAAAGTGCTCTGGAGGAAGTGTGTCTGTGGGCCGTAACCAGCGCAGATGAGGGCCGTCGGGGAGGAGGTCTTTCTCCCTGTTGCCTTGCCCGTGTCCGGACTAAAGTCCTGCCCATCTGTCCGTCCTGCCCACCTGTCTAGACCCACAAAAGTTCCACCTGTTCCGCAAAGCGCTGCTCTGTGACACGGCCGCTCAGTGTCGGGGGTGTGGGGCCTCCCCGACCGAGCACAACTGTGTTGTCCCCGGCAGGGCAGGTTCCCCTGCCTCCGAGACACGGCAGCGTGAGGACAGGGAGTATTTCCTTCCCCATGTCCCGTGCCACCGTTTTCATCTTCAGTGTGCGAGGCCTGGCGGTATTTGGGAATTACCGCACCTGCCTGCAGGGTGGGTGGTCCGCGGACGGGCCAGGTCAAGCGGCCAGTAGTGCTAGGCCGCATGGAGTCCGCGAGAATGTGTCCTGAAGTGCCTGACCCACGTGGACAAGAGGCCCGGAAGAAGTGGCTGCAGGATGTTGTGTGTATGCACAGCAGGCAGCCCGCGGGGGGCCGGGAAGGGGGATGGACAGAGCCCCTTGGGGCGGGCAGAGAAGGCCCTGAGCAGCCGTCCCGGGATAGGTGGGAAGGAGCCTTCGGTCTGTGTCCTCGCGGACGAAATTGGAGAAGCTGGCCGGCGCCACCCCTGGAGGCTGTACTGAAAACAAATTGAGGCATGGATAAGTCTTCACATGGTTTGGTTTCAATCAGCAGGTTCCACCTGCGGGGGTTTAACCTAAGGAATCAATCAAAAACTGTCACCAAGGTTCATGAACAAAGCTGTTCCCGACAGTCATTATTTATGCTAGTGAGTGTTTGGGGAAAAGCGAGGTCACGTGTTAAGAGTTTGGTGATGCTGTCTGGTCGCTCAGACGACACAGTCACCATGTCTTGTGCCCTAAGTGAAGCCCGGCTACAAAACATCGCACCACAAGGACGACTTTGTAAACAGAGCACGTGCACTTTTGATCAGAGATTTGCAGTTGTGTTTTTTATCACCCGTTGGTAATCTGTTTTCCTCTGTCTTTCTGTGTCAAGAGGCTGTGTTATCTCTGTGAGAAGAGGGTTTCCTGAGGCAGGACGTGAGGTTGGACGCATGCAGGTGTCAGGACCCAGCCCTGTCCTGCGCTGACCCCTGTTCCTGGACGTGTCCCCCACACAGGCTGCTTCTGCAGGAACCATCCCGCCCGGTCTCCCTGGGTCTGTGCCCCTTCTGCCAGGCCAAGCTCACCCTGCGGTTTGGAAGGGAAATGTCTCCTGGGAGAACGTTCCTAGCACTTTGCCGGTGGCCCTCGGAGAAAGGCCCGAGTGTGCACAAAGCCACGGGAAGTGGGGACAGGGGTCCTGGCGTGGCCAGACTGGCGTCCCCTGGAGATGAGGGTCAGGCCTGGTGGCTCTGCCCGGTGTCGGCCCTCGAGGCCACGGCCCTCCCACACCCCGGCCTGCCCCGACATCCTCGCACCACGCTGTGGCACCTCAGAGTGGCACTGACGTGTCTTTGTCCCGGATTTTTCTTCGAAACCGTAGCTCCTGAGAACCTGAACCACCTCCTGGAGGGCACTTTCATTAAAGACGAGTCGCAGTGGCCCTTCCTAGAGGTATGTGACGTCTGCTCGTCCGTCCTGGAGATGGAGGCGGCCGCTGTGAGCATTGCTTGGATTCACTGATTCTTCAGACTTCCCGTGTCCTGGTCTGCTCGCTCCCTTCGCCCTTGTTAGTTGGCACCCCCTGCACACGCTCGGTCCTTTCCCTCGTGTTTACCGGTTTGTAGGATGGTACATTTGTTGCTGGCATCTCCCCGAGGGAAGTGGGGAGGGCGTAAAAATACCGCTTGAAACCCTTAAAAAGTAAAATTGAACCAAGTATGGTTAAAAGACCTCGTCGGCTTTGCTCGCTGGCTGCGTGCCCGGGCAGCGGCCCGTCCACGGAGGAAAGGGGCTCCAGGTGTAGAAGGCGAGGACCTCGCTTACGAGCAGGAGGACGAGGAACTTTACTCTGGAAGAAAAGCGGGGGGCCCTTACGGGGTCATCACTTAGGGGTCCGGCCGACAGGCCACGGACTGGCTGGTGCTGCTCAGGACACTCTGTGGCTGGGGAGTCAGAGCTGTGATTAAGTCTGTTTGGTGACGGGCCAGCGCCTCCTCCGTTTGGGGCCTGTGTTGTGTTTTTAACAGAACTAAGAAACTTTGATATTCTATGTACGTTCAGCTGTTCGTATTGGTCAAATTGTCCCTTTTGGGGCCTTGGGAGCCCCCCGGGTCCGCCGGGCCTGCTGCCACATCCTGGGCGTGTCCTTGCAGAGAGGAGCAGTGATGAGCGCCTGGCACGGGGCTGCCCACCGCTGCTCGGCCATGCCACTCCTTTGCACTTCAAGTGTGCCACACGCACATGCTCGTGCGCCAGAGTTCTTAGCCGCAGAAGCTAACGAGCTGTGTGGACAACGCACACATACTGCCTGCCGCGTGGCCTCAGGGGAGGAGGGTCTAGAAAGGGCAGGGCTGGCCTCTCAGCCACAGGAGGCAGTGCGGAGGGTGGGATCCCCGTGCACACATGTGCCACAGCATGTCCACGGCTGGCATGGACCAGAGCCTCTCCCCTCTCGTAGCTGGAACACACTGATTCCTTCTGATGCTCTCAGTTCAACTTCAGGACCACGTGGGGCCCAGATCTCTGTCTTCCTGACCCCGTGCCCCAGTCCCACTTTCCAGTGACAGCAGCAGCCGGTGTGAACGGCAGAAGCCACTCCGTCCCGGACTCGGATCACGATGGCTGAAGGGGGAGGGGGGCTTGATTTTCGGCCGTGGGGCGGGGCCTGCCCCACGAGGGACGTACAGTCGAATCACCAGGTCCTGAAGTCCCTGGGAGTCATTTCCGCGGGGTGGTGCCAGTAAGCAGGTAAGTAAATCCCCTCTTTCATTTGTAGTGATCGCCGCTCACACTTCCACTCTGCTTTGTAACCGTGTAAGGTAACCGTGCATTTCCGAGCCCAGTGACCCACATCCAGAGCCGTCTAGGGTCTGTCCCTACCTGCTCCTCCTGTCCCATCTTCCCCCAGAATCGCCTTTCTCCTCTTCGGTTTTTGGCGTATGCCTCAGTGTGTGTGTGTGTGTGTGTGTGTGTGTATGTGTGTGTGTGTAAGCACGTGTGTACACATACTCATATCTCCTCTTGTTTGTGTACACATACTTCCCTTCACTGTGCTTCCTTCTAACCTGGTACATTTTGGACAGGCTCCCCCGCAGAGTGGTGGCCATGCTGCCCGCCCCCCCGGGTCTGTCTCCTGGGCCATCCCGCCTCCTCTGACCTGCATTCCGGGTTACCAGATGCTTGGCCTCCAACACTGACGCTGTCCCCAGGGTCCCGGCCAGTGTGAGAAAGTGAATCCTGATTTGTCCTTGAGGGAGAGGCAGCCATGGGTCCCACTGGCCACTCACTGCCTATCAGGGCCCTTAAGGCTGTGGTCGTTGGGGTCCCTGCTTCCTGGGAGAGTGAAACATGTCTGCATGTGTCTGTGTGACTGTGTGTGTGTGTGTGTGTGTGTGTGTGTGTGTATGTCTGTGTGTGAGTGCATCTGTGAGTGTGTGTGTATACGAGTGTGTGTGAGTGTGTCTGGGGTGTGTGTGAATACATCTGTGTGTGAGTGTGCATGTCTGTGTGTGTGTCTATATGTGTCTGTGTGTGTCTGTGTGTGGGGTATGTGTGAGTGCATCTGTGTGTGAGTGTGTCTGTGTATGTGTGAGTGTGTCTGTATATGTCTGTGTGTGTGTCTGGGGTGTGTCTGTGTGTGTCTGGGGTGTGTGTGTGTGAGTGCATCTGTGTGTGTGTGTGTCTTTGTGTGTCTGTATATGTGTGTCTGGGGTGTGTGTGTGTCTGTATGTGTCTGTGGTGAATGTGTGAGTGCATCTGTGTGTGTGTCTGGGGTGTGTGTGAGTGCATCTGTGTGTGTGAGTGTATCTGTATGTGTCTGTGTGTGTGTGTCTGGGGTTTGTCTCCGTGGCTTTGATGACCTTACTTTCCTGCTGCTCACAGACCTCCAGGACTCCCTGTTCAGTGCTCACACCAGGTGCAAGCTTTCCTGAAGCCTCCGCTTGTCTCGTCTTTTCTCCGAGGAACAGCCTGGGCCCTCTCCTTTTCCCACCCTCCTTGCTTTCCTTTTTTCTTTCTTTCTTTTTTGGGTTTGTAAATAATAGTATCCATCTTCGTGGCTCAAAATCAAAATGAGGTAAAAGCTATGCCCTGAGAGTTCGCTCTCGGACCCCGGTGCACCTGCAAGGCCACACCCATGGGCGCTCTCCCCCACGGGGCCCCGCGCCTGCTGGTCTCAGCAAACACACCTCCTGCCGGCCGGGACAAGACGCAGCGGGCCACACGTGCCGCTGTGCATGCTTTTCCCGCTCACCGTGTTCCGGAAGTTGCGCATCAATGAGGAGTGAGCCCTCAGTCTCTGTTGGCGGATGCTGGGGCTCGTCCCTCTTTGTCACGGTTGCAAACTCTGCTGCAGTTAGTGCCACTTTGTATGTGTGCTGGCGCATTCCAGATCCCCGGAGGCTGAGCAAGCAGCAGATGCTTCTGACGGCTTTGCTCGAATCGCGGCTGCCTGTGGGCTCCTCGTGCCTGGTGCTGTCACGACAGCGCTGTCTGCAGAGCCTCCGGGGAGCGGCTGTGGTCCCGTCTCAGCATCGGTCCCCGCTCAGCGTGTGGTGTGACCCGTACGTGGCTTACAAGAGATCTTTAACCCCCCTTGTTTGTTTCAGGGTTGTTTCCTCTTCCCTTTGCCCATTTTCTTATTGGGCTGCTAATCTTTTAATGGTTTCTAGAAGCTCTTTACAAGTGAGAGAGATTGGCCCTTGTGATTGGAATTGGAAGAACTTTTTTCTCAGGTTACCGTTGGCCTGACTTCCTTTTTTACCAGTTTTAAAATGTAGTCGGGGGGGCCCCTGGAGGACTCAGTCAGTTCAGCGTCAGACTTCGGCTCAGGTCATGATCTCACAGTTCCTGGGTTTGAGCCCCGCTTCGGGCTCTGTGCTGATAGCTCGGAGCCTGGATCCTGCTTCGGATTCTGTGTCTCCCTCTCTCTCTGCCCCTCCCCTGCTCGTGCTCTGTCTCTCTCTCTTTCTCTAAAATTAATAGTAAACATTTAAAATAATAATAATAGGGGCGCCTGGGTGGCTCAGTCGGTTAAGCGTCCAACTTCAGCTCAGGTAACGATCTCCTGGTCCGTGAGTTCGAGCCCCACGTCGGGCTCTGGGCTGATGGCTCAGAGCCTGGAGCCTGCTTCCAATTCTGTGTCTCCCTCTCTCTCTACCCCTCCCCCGTTCATGCTCTGTCTCAAAAATTAAAAAAATAAATAAATAAAATAAATAAAATAATAATAATAAAAAATAAAATGTAGTTGAGTTTCAGTATCTTACGGATTTTGGATGTTGAGTTACTGTTCAAAAGGCCTTGTTATTCTAAGGTTTTAAAGGAATTCACCCAATTTTTACCCTGGTACTTTTACTCACGCTTAAACCTTTAACCCATTTGGGTTTATTTTGTTGCATGGTTTCAAGTATGGGTCCACCTTCGTTTTTCTGTGGTCCTTACGCCTTTTATTGGTTTTCTATCTTCACGGCATGTACTGGAGACACCACCATGAAAATACGTCAAATTGCATTCCGTGTCTGAGATTTCTGTTCTGCATCATCAGTCTGTTTGTCTTTCAGTTTCTGGCACCACTCACTTTAATTACTGGGGCTCTGGGGCGTGTTTTAACATTTTATACGGTCCTGTCATTTCACTGCTGCGTTCAGGGTTTACCTGGCCATTCTTGGTAGCTTTATTTTTCCATATGAAATCCAAAATTCATTCTAATTACATAGTTACATAAACAAGTCAGCAAGTAATTATGGCTCTATTTCTTCTTTGAGTTTTTCATTCTTCTGATTTCTTCCTTGTCGAGTGGCATCGTCCAGCGTTTCTAGGACATTGTTATACAGCAGGCGTCCTGTCAGGAACACGTACTGCCCGGCATGCGTGTGGAGACATGTGTCCGGGTTTCGTGGTAGATCCACTGTGGGGGCGGCAGTTGAACCCAGTCCGGGCGTGTGTGGCCGTGTGTGTGTGAGGCTGCGGGCTCCCATGTGCTCGTGTCTGTGTCTTCAGTGTTAGCCGGAGAAGCTCTGTGCGTTCTGGGTACGGGTCCGTGGTCCCCTCCGCACCCCTTAGCTTCTAGCCCCAGGTCCCTAACCTCTGTGTGTGACGGGCAGGCGTCAGGTGGAATCGGGGCGTGGGTTGGAGCCGAGTGCCCTCACTAACCCAGCCTGCAGGGTAGGTCCCGGAAGGGCCTCAGGGCTAGGCCGCGAGAGCCTGAGTGCACCTTCTGGAAGTTTCCACAGCCTCTGAGGGACGCACTGGTGGGACGCCATGGGGGGTGAGGAACCGAGCGGAGCCCGTCTTCCAGAGCAGGGTCTAGGAGACCCTGGGGCCATGCCAGCCACTAAGGGCCAGGCTCTGGGAGCAGATCCCTCCGGAGGTGGGAGGCAGTGGCACAGAAAGCCCTCCTCCCTCCCCCGGACTCCACCTGGTGAGGAGCAGGGAGGGGGGAAGGAGAGGGCGGATGGAGTCACCCCAGAGTGCTGCTGACTATGCGGCCCACCTGGGCAGGTCTCGGGGGGCATGTTCCGTCCACATCCACGGCCCACGTCGGCCTTGGGTGTCAGGGGCAGTTTGGTCAGTGAGTGCCCCACACACTCATTCAAGACGTGGGGCTGCTCGGACACTTAAAGGTTAGAGCAGGAATATCACAACTGGATAGAGGAAGCTTCCTGCTTCATACTCTTTCTTCTGTGGAAACAGTGTCCCTTCTGAGTGATGGGGCATTAGCATATGGCCAGCGCGGCCTGGACCCCACGATCGGCCCCCCTCAGAAGGCTCTGGGGAGGCCTCGCCCACCTCAGTGCCTCCGTGTGCCCCCCACCCCCGTCCCCGAGCACAGGTGTGAGACTCGGAGACCCGTCTGCTGTGCTGGCCCCAGGACATATCAGTGCGGCCAGGCCCCCCCCCACCCGCCCCCGCTGGATGGAGCCCCAGACCCCTACGTGGGACTGAACGGGCGTGGATCTGGCCCCTGAGGACGCAGCCACGGGTGAACTGCTCTGCACGGAGCCGGGGTCAGTGTTGAGGCGTCCTCTGGGGTACCTGGAGGTCACTCGATGAGAAGTGGCCCCAGGAAGGTGGGTTGGATGCTGCTTAGCTCACACTCACAATCAGTTCCTGTGCAGGGTCTGGAGGGCGCCTGGTGCCCTGCCCGGCATGGGCTGTGGCAGTGCTGAGGCCCTGGGGGGAGGCCCTCGACCTGGGAGGGAGGCCGGGGAGGGGTGAGGGCCCGTGGCTGCAGGCTCATGACCACGAGGCTGAGCTGTGCACGGAAGCAGGACCTGGGGGTGCCAGCTGGGGTAGAGCAAGGCAGACGCCCAGCTGGCACTGACACCGACAGCGAAGCAAACAGCCAACGCAAGAGCCCCCTCCCCGGGCCCCGGCGTGCCTGCTTCCCCGGCAGCTGCTGGGCCTGCGGGTGAAGGGAGGGCATGTGGCGGTGGGCTGCGCTTCCTATGCCTGGGCCAGCGTGCACCTGCACCCATGGGGCGTGACGGGTGACAGTGAGAACATCATCGGAGGTCAGAGACACCACAGCTGTTTCCTAAGCTGAGCGCCTCTGCACAAAGAGGTGGCGAGCGTCCGGAGCACAGCCCACACGTGGCCTGCGACCCCACAGAGGCCGAGGGCTTGCTCGGCGCTTACTGCCGTCACTTCCCTCCGAATGGCCCGACCCTGGACGCATTCCACTAACTCTTCAAATCAGCGGTCCTATGTCAGGCATGCCGATTATTTCAACTTTTTTTATTTAAACCTTAGTGAATAGTCTTCATTCAAATCTTTGCACGTTGGTCTGTTGGAGTTATTTTCGAGGCTCTGTTTCCTGTAGCAGCTACCATCCAAAGGACAGTGGTATCGTTTGCAGATCGCCATCTGAGAGGCCAGATGAGGCCTCCTGAAAACGTGGGCTCCACAGCAGGTAGAGGTGAAGGGTGAAGGGACGCTGGTGACAGCCAATATTTGGGAAGCACCTGCTATGTGCCAGGAGCCGCCAAGTGCAGGGATGCACAGGGGGCCCTTTACAAACAAGTGCGGAGGGGGTGTGGCCATTGTCGGGGAGCAAGATCGGAGCCCAAGAGCTGGGGGCACGTCCCAGGGTCTCCGGGACCATCCCTGGAGTGGCTGCCCAGACACGGAGGAGCTCCCACTGGGGGTGCTGACGAGGGCACCCCGCGAACAGAGTCCACCGCCACAGCTCAGACAACGTTCGCGAAGGAGACACATGAGCTGGCATGGCTGGCCACCTGCACTGCCCCCGAGGGTGCTGTGAGCACAGGAGCGATCCCTGCCCGAGGTGTCTGGTCAGACTTCACTTCTCTGCACCAGAGACCGTGAGGTGCACTCAGGACGCCCACTTGTCATATAGCGACTGGCTTCCTCACTCCCTGTTTGCAGGTCGACATCTGTCTTTAAAATTCTCAGGCGTCAGGATTTATCTTACACTCAGTCCTGCTTCTCCTGAGAGAGGTGCAACCCATTGCTTGCTGTTTGCTTTTTAATGAACAAATTTGATCTTTAGAGCAGTTTCAGGTTCACAGAAAAATTGTGCAGAAAGTACCGAGTTCTCCTTTGCCTCTGCCCCCCTCCCCCAGCCTCCCCCGTCATCACGTCCCCCAGCAGATGGGACGTTTGTCATAATCTGTGAGCCTACACGTCCCTGTTACTCGACATCCATGGCTTATGTCACGGCCCTTCCTGGTGCCGTGCATTCTGTGGGTGCAAACGAATGTATGGTGATGGGTCCCCCATTAGCATCAAAGAGAACACCCATGGCTATTTTGCTTCTAAAATGCGCTCGCCACGTTTTAGTGGGATTTAGGGCAGTGACTTCTGTGGGATACTGTCAGGGTGGATGTGCGACACCACGTATCTGTCGGAACTCGGTAGTGTGACCTCGAATGTAAACCAGGGCCTTTAGCTGACTGTGTCACGGTGACATTCGGGGACGGTCACGCACGCGCCACATCAGGCACGGGACTGGAGCAGCATGTGTGCGAACCCTGCACTTTGCATTCTGCTTTCCTGTAAATCAGTTCTCTGTAGAGGGCTTATCGCAGAAGGAAGTGAGGCCGCTTCACCATCTTTGGGACCTTTTCCATGAGATCTGTTCAAAGCCGTGGTGACGGGTTGGCCACGACGGACCACAGGGCTGCCGTGGGCACCATGTCCCAACCCGGGGCACGGTTGTCACCTTGTGAGCAGGAAGAGTGGGTGATCGTGGAGACGGCCGGAGAGCAGCTGACGGAAGGAGCAATACTGGCTGTAAGAGTGATGACGTCTGGTGGCATCGAGTGGTGGACGCTCGTGGGGCATACGCCCAAACTGCGCAGCTGGGTTGGCACTGACAGCCGCTTAGCTTTCAAGGCCGTGCTGCAGTGGGGAGCATCCACACAGCGTGGCTCTCGGGCACCACAGTGGCTTCCCTGTGGCCACAGGTGGGAAAGTTTGGGCTGTTTCCCAGGAAACCCTGAGCCCGTCGATGGGTGAGCCCCGTGTCGTCTGGGGTCTCCTGTCTCGAGGGGATTTCTCTTTGAAACTTTCAACCCTTTTCTGTGTGTACTTGTTGAAATTCTAGAGCTTTTGACAACTCATGCTAGAATTCAGTCACCTTTTTATTGTCAGTTTTTCACTTGAAATGTCAAAAATTTTAAGACATCATTCTGTTACATAGCCTAATTGTTCTAACTAAAACTCTCCAAGACCTTCCAATAGGTACCCCCAAAGGTCAGTTTTCTTCCCTTCTGGGTAAAAACTACAGTAACCAAAATTTCAAAGTACAAAAAGATGCAGCCATGGCCCCGTGAGTGTCATTGCCAGCGAGGTGTCTTGTGACCCGAGTGCTGCCTGACTCGGAGGCCTGTGGCCACGTGCTGCGCAAATTGAGTTCGGCGAGAACGGGCCACACGGGGGAGGCCAGAGCTCCGTGTCCCCAGTGCTGCTGACGTTTGCTGGCTGTCCTCTCAGGTGCACGTCCCGCCTTGGGCTGCCTCGGGGACTCTTTCTGAATGGATTCGGCCACAGCAAGGTGTGTGGGCAGCAGCTCCGACCGGCAGAGCCACAGAGGAGATGCTGGTGCCCTGACCTGACTTGAGCCCAGGAAAGACCAGTTCTGGGAAGATTTTCCCCGATCTTCCCTCTAAGTAAAGCGGAGAACCCTGGGCCCAATGTGTGAGAAAATCCTGCAAGATGAAGAGAAGGAGGTGGTGACCAGGATGTCAGGGTCTGGGGCACAGGGCTGGGTGCCTGGGCTTCCTTTCGCCCGGAATATTCCAGACCAGGTGCTGGAGAAACCAGCAGCCTAGAAACACCAAAGGGCATAAACAAACAAAAAAGAGCTGAAACCACAGCCTGTTCTCAGAGACTTGGGGAGCCCAGCCTCCCACCCCACGGCTTCCCGAGGCCCCCACACCCACAAGAAAGCCATGCCGGGAGCTCATCCCCACTCCCTGCTGGGGTGACGTCGGAGGAGGCTTCTCGGAGTCTGGGCATCACTGCCACCAAAGGGCAATGCAGTCACCCCACCACGGTGACGGTGGAGATACGTGGGGAGAACACAGCACCCCACAGCCTCCCAGCCAGGGGGCCTAGCCAGGGCGGTGGGGGGGGGGGGTTGGCTAGCAGGAGGCCTAGCGGGGGGCCTAGCAGGGGGCGGGGCAGGGGTCCACCCCTCCCAGGACTGACAAGGACCGTTGTCCCCCTCAGATGTCAGCAAAGTCCTCGAGTGTCACCTGCAGGGTCTGGACTTGGACACACGCCTACAGTGAAGAGGTGGTGTCCTTCCCTCGCTGTCTGTGTGCCCGAGGAAGCCAGCTGACACAGAAGGTTTCCGTGAGATCCGGAACCTCCTAATGTAATACAGAAATGTCCATATTTCCATAAAAAAAGTATCGTCCTGTGAGGACCCAGGAGAATCTCGACCTGACCAAGAAAGGACAGTAGGTGCCAGCACTGAGTGACAGAAGTGAGCGAGGCTGTCACAACGATGCTGCATGGAGTTATCACAGGTCCGATTTCCGAAAGCAAACACAGAGGCTGTCAGCAACGAAGAAGAAAATGGGAATTTGGAAATGAAAAATATGGTAACTGGGGGCGCCTGGGGTCTCAATCGGTTAAGCGTCCGACTTTGGCTCAGCTCACGATCTCATGGTCCTGAGATTGAGCCCCACATCGGGCTCTGTGCTGACAGCTTGGAGCCTGGAGCCTGTTTCAGATTCTGTGTCTCCCTCTCTCTTTGCCCCTCCCCGCTTGCACTCTCTCTCTCTCTTTCTCTCTCACAAAAATAAATAAAACATTAAAAAAAGAAAAATACGATAACTGAAGTCAAACCCTGAATCAGTGGGCCCAACACCCCAAGAACCTGCAAAGTTGAGGATAAAGCAGTGGAATTTGGCCCATCTGAACAGGGAGACAATAGACTGGAAGAAAAATGAGCCTCAGGGGCACGTGGACTCTCACAGCTGACCTGACCCCGCTGGGGCCGCACAAGGAGACAAGACTCAGAACTACCCAAATTTGGCAAAAAACACAAACCCAAATATTTGAGAAGTTGATAGAACCCCAGTTAGAAAAATCCTGCTGAACCATACCAGGACATCTCGTGGTCGAACTTCTGAAAATTGAAGACAAAGAAAAACAGACCACGTGAAGCACCCAACGGTGATTCGGGACATTGAGTTAGTAGTTTTAGGGGCGCCTGGTGGCTCAGTCGGTTGAGTGTCCGACCTCAGCTCAGGTCATGATCTCACGGTTCATGGGCTCGGGCCCCACGTCGGGCTCTGTGCTGACAGCTTGGAGCCTGGAGCCTGCTTCGGATTCTGTGTCTCCCTTTCTCTCTGCCCCTCCCCCGTTCATGCTCTGTCTCTCTGTCAAAAATAAATAAACATTAAAAAAAAATTTTTTTTAAGCTCTCCACAGACCTCCAGACCTGAGTGGTTTCACTCAAGAATTCTAACACACATTTAAAGAACCAACATCAATTCTACGTTGTCTCTTCCAGAAGATAAAATGGAGGCACTTCCTGGTTTGTCTTATGAGGCTAGGATTACGTTGATGCCAAACCCAACAAAGACAGAAAAGGAATCTGCAGACCAGTATTGCTGGTGAATGTGGACACAAAAGTCCGTAACAAAATATTTGCAAGTAGAGGTCAGCAATGATAAAAAGAATTGTTCAGTATGACCGGGGTGAGTTTGTTGCAGGTGCGAAGGGCTGGTTCAGTATTTCAAGCTTTATCAGTAGAATCCACCAGAATGGGCCAAAGAAGAAAGCTCAGACCATCATTTCAATCAATACGGAAGTATTTGACAAAATTCAACACCCGTTCAGAAAAACAGGAATACAGGGGAACTTCCTTAACTTGTTAATAAATATCTACAGAGATGCCGACAGCCAGCGTCACGTTAAAAGGCAAGAACCGCAGTGGCCGTGTGGTCCGGACACAGTGTCGTGTCTGCTCATGGCTCTTAACCTGTGGTGCAGGTCAGGAAAAGGAAGTACGTAGCGTGGAGATTGGGGAGGAACCAACAGTCCCTGTTTACAGTGATTACCTAATTATAAAATTCCAAGGACTCTACAGAAATTCTCCTAGAATTAGATGAGTGAGTGTAGCAAGGCTGCAGGATACAAGATGAACATTCACAGTCAACGGACACATGGACACCAAAAGGAAAAAAAAAAAAAAAAAAAAAATATGCGGCACCACTTGTAATTACTCAAAAGAGACACTAGGGGGCGCCTGGGTGACTAAGTTGGTTAAGTGACTCTGGAATTTGGCTCAGGTCATGTGATCCCATGGTCATGGAGGCTCTGCTTGGGATTCTGTCTCTCCCTCTGCCACTCTCTCCTGCGCATGCACTTTGTCTCCCTCTCTCTCTCAAAGTGAAAAAACAAAACCCTTCTGTGCAGGTAACAAAATCTGCGCAGGGCTGTGTGCCAGCCCCTGCAGATGCGGATGTGGGGACTCAGAGACCTCGGTGAAGGGAGAGCTGCGCTGTGTTCACAAGTCCGAGGCTGAGCCTAGCACGTCTGTTCTCGCTACAGTGATTAATGCATTCCTAGCAAAATCCCAGAAAGGTTGTTTTGTGGATGTAGGCGACGTGATCCTAAAATTTGTATGGAAAGTCGGAGGAGCTAACATTCTTACAACAATCTCGAGGAGGAAAGAAAAGGAAGAACCAGTGCACTTGCTGTCAAGACATGATTTGCTTCGTGTGCTGGGACAGTGTGGTGCTGGTGCAGGAGCAGGTGCCAGAGCAGGAGGAACTCGGACCTGCACAAATGAGACCAGCGCACTTTTGGCAAAGATGGGAAATCAATCAATGGAGGCAAGATTGCCTTTGTAACACATTTGGCTATCAGAGCAATTGGGGGCCCGGGGCGAAAACAAAGACTGATCTGAATTTCATACCTCTTACATAAAGTTAACTCAAAATGTGTTACAGATTTAAAAGTTTTTTTTGGATGTTTATTTTTAGAGAGACAGACAGAGCATGAATGGGGAAGGTCCAGAGAGAGGGAGACACAATATCTGAAGCAGGCTCCAGGCTCCGGGCTGTCAGCACAGAGCCCAACGCGGGGCTCGAACTCACAGACTGTGAGATCATGACCCGAGCCGAAGTCGGACACTCAACCGACTGAGCCACCCAGGCGTCCCAAAATGGGTTTTATAGTTTTAAACAAAGTGTGCAACTATAATACTGTTAGAAGAAACGTAGTAGACAATATTTGGGGTCTAGGAGTACACAAAGAGTTCTCAGACTTGATGCCAAAAACATGATCCATAAAAGGAGAAATTGGTAAATTAGACTTTGTCAAAATTAGAAACTTATGCTCTGCAAAGGACGCTGTTCAGAGGGCAGACAGACTAACTGCAGGCTGTGAGAAAGTCTTTGCAGATCACAGAGCTGGTAAAGGACTAGCGGGTCTCCAAGCTTGCCACACACAGCTATGAATGCAGCTAGGACAGGGGCAGCAGGCCTGAGCAGATACTGGGGTGGGGGAGACAGGCGTCAGGCCCCAAGCGGAAGGATGCTCAAAGCCATCAGCCTTTACAGAAGTGTGAATAGAACCACGAAACACCAGTAGCACCTTCCAGAATGGCTGAAATCATAAGTGACAACCTCACACGCGGGGGAGGATACGGCGAGCCAGAGTCCCCCTTCACAGCTGGTGGGGCCACAGCAAGGAACGGCCCCTCTGGAAAGCCTTGCCGGTGTCTGTTAAACCACGCAGCTGTGCGCTCCTGGGACTTTATCCCCAGAGAGGAAAACATTTACACAGATTCATGCACGTGAATGTTGATGTTAGTTTTATTTGTAATAGCCCCAAACTGGAAAGAACCCTGATGTCCTTCGATGGGTGAACAGTTAGGAAAAACTGTGGTCTGCCCGCACAGACATGGTCTGTGAGCATTAGCTGTGGCAACACAAAGGATCTCCAGAGAATCAGGCTGAGTGAGGAGAGCCCGTCCCCAGCATCACGGACAGACTTGCCTCAGACACACGGTTCCGGCTCACGCCGTCCCGGTGAGGCGGATGCCACAGCAAAGTGACTCAAGTGAACTTTGCCAGTGGATATAAACGTGCTATTTACACTACCTGTTAAGTGTGCAGGAGTGTTACATCTAAAAAACGTACCTTAATTAAATACTTAACTGCTAAAAGATGCTAACCGTCATCTGAGCCTTGGACGAGCTGTGATCCCTAATCACACATCACCATAACCAACAGGATGAAAAAGCTCAAAATGTGGAGAGAATGACCAAATGCGACACAGGTACAAAGGGAGCCCATTTTGGTTGGAAAAGTGGCTCAGACCTTCCACCTGTAAACAGGCAGCATCTGCGACCATGCCTGTCTGCGCAATTGCGTTTCTAGAACACAGTTATGGAAGTGGGGAACAAAGCAGTGGCTGCCAGGGGCTCAGAGCGGAGCGGGAAGGAGGCGGGTGTGTGTGTCAAGGGACTCCGAGTCCGCACGGGGATGGGACGTTGTCTGTTGACCGTATCTGTGTTGGCATCTGCGCTGTGACATCTACCTGGTTTTGCACATTGTAACCGTCGGGAGGGAAGAGCACGTGGGATCTCTCTGGATTATTTCTTACAACTGCACGGGAAGCTACGATCACCTAAAAATAATAATAACCCGCAGCCCTACTCACGCACCGCCGACAAGCGCATGCACAGATGCCACATTGGGAGGCTCTCGACAGTTCATAGAATCAGGTCTGAAGTGGGAGGACTATAGCTGGCTCTGACCTTGACTGGCTAAAAATAAACTATTTGCCACAGATTTGCAGGTCCAGATGGAAACGCATAAAGAGCTGTGCTGTCCAGGTGGTTAACTCAATTTGACCTTGCCGTTGAGCCCTGGAAAAGACTGACTCTAAGTTAAGGCTTGAGTAAATGGCATTTCTACAGTTAAATCATGCATATTTAAACGTTCAGCACCAAGGGAAGGAAGGCAGAAGGCGACTGACCGACCCCGCGGTGAGAGCTGGGCTGCCGTTGCCTTCCTGTCCTCCCTGTGGAGCGACAGGTGGAGGGGTGGAGTAAGCCCACACCAGGCCCGCCTCTCCCCTGCCCAGGCAGCCCGCGCCCCTGCCTGTGGTGGCAGCTGCTGCATACACATGCCCAGCCCCCTGGTTGTCTTCTGGGGACGTCCACAATGACGCAGGAACCCTGCTGACCATGTCCCTGTAAGGGAACAAGGAGGTGGTCCCCACTTTGTCTAAAATGCTCAAGCGCCCAGCATGCCGGCTCCAGGTCCTTGGGGCACAGGACAGCCCCCCGCTCTGCAGGGCCTGAACCACTGTGCCTCCCTCTGACCGTTTTAGGTATTTTGTAGATTGTGTGGGGCACATCTGAGGGCAAGAATCTGAAAATGTAAGATTAAATCAAATTTAAGTTCGTTACTATTAATTTTCTAAACTAAGTAATAAACCAACTTCCTAATTATAAATTGGCGTGTTCTAGTGTTTACTGTTTTGGGCGGAAGTCACACAGAGTGAGAACATAAACAGTTGCCTGCGTCAGAGCTGGGGCGGCACGGTGCTACGGCTCCCCAGAGGCCACGTTATCGTCCCATCAGCGGCTCTATTGTTAGCAGTTTCCCTTCCAATAAATGTCAGATCCACCGGCCAGAGACCAGAACGGGCACTGGGTGTGGGACGACAGCTACGTGCCTGTTTGGGGAATAGACGCTGTTTTCACAAAGACCAGCTGGTACTTCGGGGGTCCAGGTGACCTGGGCTGCCCTGGGCTGACGCCCCGCGCACCCATCTTGGCGAGAGCGGAGAGTGCCCGGGCTTCGCTGCAAGCCCCTTTCGGAACGTTTCTGGTGAGCCGGAAGGTACATTTCAGCTCTGATTTACTGTAGGAACGTGGTGGACGGTTGCCTTCGGACCCTGGAAGTTACAGGCGTTCTGGCCACGGGTCTGTCTCCTTCAGAGAATATGACCACCATGTGCAGGGGGCGGGGAGCTCTGACCACAGGGTTCTGCCTCTGCAGAGCCATGAACAAAGTTCAAAATCAGGTCTCACCTGCCGTGGCCCCTGGACGCCCTGCCCCGGTCCAGCCACGGGGGACTGATGTGATCCCTGCCCCCGTGTCAGCCCCATGCATCCGACCCGGTGTCCCCAGGGCCCAACAGGGCTGGGTGAGCTGGGCCAGAGGCTTCGGGTACTCTCCCCTGACACTCTCCAGCTCTGAACGGTGCCCTGTTTGGCATAAGCAAGGGCCCCACTTAAGTTTGTGTCCATCCTGAACTTTCCCACATTTGTCTCCCCGCCCAGCGGGAAGGTGAGGGCCCCGAAGGAGGGGCCACCCCCCTACCGTCCTGCACACATTTCCCAGGCCTCAAACCTCAAAGTGCACAGCTGTCCAGGCCTTGTTGCCAGATCTCGGGGGGCCGCCCCACGCAGCCCCTGCTAACACATCCCAGAGGTGGGAAGGTGGCCAGGCCGCTGCTCTGTGAAGAGGCGGCCCTTCCCCCATCCCACAGACGTCCAGGCACCCATACCAGTCACGTTCTCACGAGGGTGCTTGGCGCTCCATGCCTCACCAAGGTGTCCAGCCCCAGAACAGAAGGAAGTCCTGCCACTCGAGGCCACCCTGATGAACCTGGAGGACCTCTTGCTGGGACAAGACAGAGAAGGACCAGTGGACACCCAGTCCGGCTGGGAGCTGCACCCAACAGTCACCGTCAGGAAAGCGGGTGGTGACAGGGGCTGCTGGGAGGGGAGGGCACGACCAACGGGCGTATGGAATGTTCTAGAGGTCCGCTGCACAGCACTGCCTGCCTCAAGCACGCCGTTCTGTGTGCCTGGAGGCCTCTGTCCCTGGGAACTGTTCCCGGCACACACAAGGCCCAGGAGGCTCCCGGAGGCAAGTGTGCATCTGTGACCTTGGTAGAGGGGCGCCTCACGGTGTTTGCCAAGTCCAGACTCACCGCAGTGAATGGGTGCGGATCTCTGTGTATCGATTATACCTCGATAAAGTACTTAAACCTTGAAACCAAAGGAAAAACGTGGGCCTGCCCTTCTTTTGTATTCTCTGTGTTCTGCCTCATTTTCCTGCTAACTCAGGCGTCCTCGGGGCCGAACGGAGGGTGATTCCCCCAAATGACTGCTCTCCATGGGCTGAGCCTGGGAGTGCCCCTCAGGGTGACTGGCCCAGAGCCTCATTCTTGGAGGGTGGGCTGTGCTTTGGGATAAGGGGCTGGTGGCCTCTCCTGTGCTCTGTGTGGTCCTTGAAGGGTGGACATGCTGTTCACGCTATCTGCAAACAGCAGGGGCTTGTATTTGCTGGTTTGCTGTGTGGGGAGGAAAGCGGTCCTGTGCTGTCACAGCTTCCTGCTGTCACCTGCGTGGGGACCCGGGCCAGCGCCTGGCTCAGGGCCTCAGAATGGGGACGTGGCCAGGACCTGGGCCTATCAGAACAGATGCTGGGGGCCCCACATTAAAGCTGCCCGAGGTGGAAGGAGAGGTGGGGACGGGGGACCCTGTTGGGAGCACATAGGCAGGCTGGCCTTCCTCGGAAGCAAAGCCATGGAGATGAGGGTCTTGTGTGTTGTCAGTGTTGTGTCCCCGGCACGTGGCCTGTGACACGTGGTAAGGGCTCCCTTACGAATCAGGTAAGGGGATAAGTATGTGAGAACAGCGAACCTCGAGTCTGTCCCGGTCTCACAGGCCAGGGTGGGGGGAGTCACAAGCAGGGGCTGAGACACGGGGACACAGAGTTAGTGGGATGGGCTCTTTCTGGGGTCCTTCCTGGATTTTACAGTCTGACTCTCCGAGTTTACTGGCTAATAATCGTCGAGCGTTTGCCGCTTGTCAGGCACCATTCTAACCATTGATGCGCTACCAGTGACGTAGGCAGCATGTGACCCCTGTTTTATGGATGGGGAAACTGAGTCACTTCTCAAGGTCACCACCTAGTCAGGGGCAAGCTAAACCCACCAACTGACCCCAGAACGCAAGCCCTGTGCTGCACCGCTGGGCAGAGTCTCCGGGAGGCGTCACCATCACCAAAACCAGTGCTCACCGAATGTGACTGTCACCCTGCAGGCCTAGGGTCCTCCCTGCTGGCATGTGGCTATGCACACACATCCCGACTGGGTGGGGCCTCTTACATCTATATATCCAGGACGTCCCCAGACACTTTGGAGAAGAAAACCAGCGCAGTTGCCAGAATTGAGTCCATATGTTGCGTCGTGACCCAGAGGGAGCGAAGCCAGGTCCCCTTAAGGCCAACGGTATTTTTTCTCTGGTTTCATTTGGTTTCTTAGAAAGTATTTGTAGGAGCGGAGTCCAGATGCCAGAGTATATTGATTTATTTTTCCTACTTCCCAGGAGGCATGATTACCAAGGAACCCAAATCGGCAAATCCAAGAAGTGAGTGGTGCTGGCGCTGTGAGGCCTGGGCCCAGGTGGGTCGCGGGAGGCCCCCGGGTGAGGCCCAGCACAGCCCCTGCTTTAGAGGCACACGCTGGGCTGATTGTCTCCAGGCCACTGCTGCCATTTTACTTCCTACCCATGAGGCAGAAATGGCTCATGCCTGTGCTGTCCCTTCTCGTGCCCTCGAGGTGCAGAAGCAGCCAGCACTGGTGGCCGGGTCTCCCGCTCAGGGAGGGGGGCGGCTCTGCGTCCTGCTGTCTGCCTGTGACACCACAGCATCCTGTGCCTGCGGTCCTGCTTGGCTCTGCCTCACCCGGGGCCCTGTCCCAGGGGCTGGTCCTCCCTGAGGACAACCAGTGGCTCCCACGGGGTGGGGATGCGGCCCGGCAGCCAGAGGCTGCCGGAACTCCCGGGGCAGCTCACGGAACAACGGAAGGAGACAGAAGAAGGAAACCAGCCGCTGCTTCCTCAACTCACAGCTGTTAAACACATTCTCCTCATTTCGGTCGGTTCACCCCCTTGGGGCTGTTTCCTCGCGGTGAGAGCAGAAACATTCTCCAGGCACGGACGCGGGCAGGTGGGGCGTCAGCAGCCAACAAGTGAACATGCAGTGTCGGCACACACCTCGCCGTGCAGGACGACGTCACACTGCGGCCACCTGGTTATTCACGACGCTCCCCGTCAAGGCTGTAAAATCAAACTTCAAATGTCAGGAACAGACAGGCAGACTACGGGGTTTTCTGAATAATCACGAGGGTCTCCACGCTGCCAAGTGAAGGTTGAATGTTCAGCCCGTGGGGCAGTCGGGGCAGCAGACGCATTTGTGGGCACGAGGAAGGGGCTTCCCCCTGACCCTCGGGGTTTGTAGGAGGCCTGTGTGTGCTCGCCCATCTGGGGCCCCACGTCTGCTGTCGGCCTTTTGTGGGGGCCCCGAGACCTCACACTGGGTGGCTTCCTCTCTGCAGCAAGGGCTTCTGGGCTGGCGCACATGGCCCCATTACTTTCCTCTTGCCGCCATAACAGATGACCACAGAGCCTTGGATGGCACACACGTATCATTCTCCAGCTCCGGAGACCAGGAGTCCCAGACCAAGGTGGGGGCAGGGCTGGTTCCTCCTGAGGCCCCGTGAGAGGCCATTTTCGGGCCTTGTCTGCGTTCCTTGGCAGTGGCGCCACATCACCCCATCCTCTGGGGCTGTGGCACATCCCTTCCCTGCCGTGGGGACCCTGGGATACGTCCAGCCCACCCCAGTGACCCAGGACAGTCTCCCGGTCTCAAGATCCTCAGCCGGTCTCACCTCCAAAGTCCCCTTGTCCGCTCAGGGTAACTCATCCGTGGGTTCTGAGGACGAGGAGAAGGATGTCCTTCATCCTGCTCTCTGTGGTGCTTTCTCGGTCACCTCGGGCTTGAGTTTGCTGGCTCTTCTGTGTACACTGTGGTGACAGCTGGGGTGGGGACCCCCTGAGGAGCCCACTGCTGTTTGGGGTAACATGGCGAGGGCCCGTGGGCTGCTTCTGCAGAGCCCCAGCGATGGTCCAGTTCTCTCTGCTCCCCTTCTCCTTCTCCTCATGGGGAGTCTGAGTCTCCCAGCCTCCCTGCCCTCCACATGTGCCCCGGTGACACATGTGACAGTGCTTCTGAAGGAGTTTCAGGTAGTTTCATTGTCATCGGAACAAAGTGTCTATAGGCGCTGACGTGTTCTCAACGTCGTGTCCCCCAAGTCCACATGCGGAAATCCAAACCCCCAAGGAGATGGTGTCTGGAGATGTGTAGGGCGAGGGTAGAGCCCCCCAGTGACCCTGGTGTCCACGTGATGGAGACCCTGGAGCACTCCCTCGTCTGCCCCCACGTGAGCACACAGCGGGACGGCCCCAGAAAGCGGACCTCACCGGAACCCGGGAACCTGACCGTGCAGGCGCCTTGATCCTGGATTTGCAGGCTCTGGGGCCGTGAGACATCAGCGTCTGCGGTGCTCGCTCCCAGCAGCCTCAGTGGAGAAAGGCAACAAGTGACAGTAAAAAGTGGTTCCTTGACACTGTTCACTGCTTTCCACCTGAATGCCTGTTTCCCACATGAATCTTTCTGACTTAGAGGCTGGCTTGGCCCTTGAGATGATGCACAGGCTGATGCCCCCAAGAGATTTGTCCAGAGCTCAGCTGGGGGGGGGGGGGCAGGGCTGGACCCGAGTCTGGTAACATAGACAGGACGTGAGGAAGCCAGCGCCCGGGGTCCCCTGAGTGGCTCTGCCCTGCGTGTCTGCAGTGGGACCGTGGCCCCTCCTATTCTCAGAACCGGCTGAATAGGGGTTTCAAGGGCTCACCCCTTCCTCAGGAAGGCTCCTGTGGTGACCCCCCTCCCGGCCACTCAGACTCCAGGAGTTTTATTTTCCAGGTAGGATCCTTCCAGAAGGTCACTCCTTCTGGTCACAGGGTCCTGGTCCAGTGGGTTAGTGGTCCTTTATGGCCTGCTGGGTGATTGCGGTGAATTTCCCCCGGAAGTTACAACACGCGTGTCCCATCCTGGCTCCGGCATGAACTGGTGCCCTGACTGGCGCACACAATGAGTTTTGTGTTTCCTCTCAGGATTCACGATGGTTTTACAAGGTGACCATCGCCAAGTCCGCCGCTCACACCCAGGGAGCTGGGCTTTCCTCCTGAGCCCTCCTGCCCCCTCCTGCCCCTGCTCCCTGGACCCTTGCTGGACGGAGCGGAGGGTGCCTTGGTGACACTTTATTCTGACCCCGAAATTGTCGTGTTTGGTCATTTTGTTTCCTGGGCCCAGTCCTGTCCGCGCACACACTCAGCCTCCCTCTCCTCCTGCCCCACCCGGGGCCACAGGGAAGGGGGCCGCTCCCGGCTCACTGCCCTCCCTCCCACTTCTTCCCTGTGGGAGCAGGGCGGGGAGGCCCGTGGGCACACACACCTGCACACACGCATGCACTCACCTGCCAGGCCACATCCCGGGTCTTATCGGTGCTGCCTTGTGGGGCCCCCGCGTGCTGGTGGTCCGGCCCTGACCCTCCGGTGCCGGCTCGCTGGTGTAGACCTGTCTTCTCCAGACCTTGGCAATAGGGGCTCCTAGCTCCTTTCAGAGGTTCGCCTTTGTCACCATCTCCCATGGCTGCCCTCTCCCCCATGCTGTACTGAGACACAGTGGACACACGGCCACTGCATGAGGGGAAGGTGCATGTGGTGATGGTTCGACAGAGGCATGTGCCGGGAGTGGTCACAGTGAGGTTAGTTACCACACATCATGTCACATAGTTACCAGTTCTGTCTCGTGGTGAGAACCAGTCTTCCAATGTGTAACCCAGGGTCGTGTCTGTGGCCGTCTCTCTGCACCTTAGGGCCCCAGAACTTCGCCTTCTCACTGGAAATTCGTACCCTTGAACAACAGCCCCCACCCCGCCCCCCGGAAGCCGCCATTCTGCTCCCTCTGTCTCTGAGCTCAGCGCTTTTAGATTCCACATACAAGTGACCAAATGCAGTACTTGTCTTCCTCCGACATATTTCACTGAGCCTGGTGCCCCTCGGGCTCCACCCCCTGGTTGCAGATGGCGGGGTTCCTCCATTTTCATGAGCGACAGCCCGCCGTGTGTCCACCCACCTTTACCCACTCCCCCGTCTCCTCCATCAGTGGACACTTGGGCTGTTCCAGGTCTTGGCTGTTGTAAACGACGCCCCTGTGAGCATGGGGCACACAGATCTCTTTGAGTTGCTGTTCTTTCTTTAGGTCCGTCCACAGGAGTAGCATAGCTGGATTCTAGGCTAGTTTCCTTTTTGGTTCTTTGAGGACGCTCCACACTGATGTCCACAGTGGCTGCACCGGTGGGCATTCCCACCAACCGTGCACAGAGGTCCCCTTCTCCACGGCCAGCCAACACCTGTTATCTCTTGTCTCCTTGGTAAAAGCCATTCTGACAGGTGTGAGATGGCTTCCCCGATGGTCCAACCAGTGGTGTTGGGCACACGGTCGGTCACAGCTGGCCCCTCTCACGGTGCCCCCCGGGGAATCCTGCCTGGCATATTATGCCTGTTCTGTACTGTGTTTGGTCCAGGGTTGGAAGAAAGGTAGCTGGTGTGGATATCATCCTGAGCACTGGTGGGGATGCTGCTGGGCTCAGAGGGCTGGAGACCCAGGTCATGGGTCTGCAACCATGGTCGTGAGGTGCTTGGACCAGACTGAGAACCCTGAGGACCTCAGGCCCCTCCCCTCCCTCCAGGCTCCACCCCTCCTCTGGTCACAGGACCCTACAGGGCCCTTCAGCTCCTCCTTCAGGGAAGCCTGTTGCCACCCCGCTGACACTGGGCTCGAGCTGTGTGTCTCTGCTGCTAGAAGCTTAGTTTCACCTGTCTCTGAATTTGGTGTAAATGGAGTCCCATTTTGTGTATTTGCAACTTGCTGTTGTAGTTCGGTTACTGAGTGGTTTCCCGTTGTGACCGGGGAACCCCTCGGCTCTCCATTTGCTGTAGTGGTGTGCTGCTCTCAGACTCCCACCCCTTCCTGGCGTCCCCCCTCCCCCCCCCCCCCCCGCCAATACCCCTCCCCCTGCACTCCCTCCCTTCTCCTCCCCCTTTCTTTATCCCCTCCTCTCTCCCCCTCCCCCTACACACCCTCCCTCCCCTCCTCCCTTCTTTATCCCCTCCCCTCCCTTCCTCTCCCCCATGCTCCCTCTCCCTTCACTTCTCCCCCCACCCCTGTCTCTGCCCCCTCCCTCCCCTCCCCTCCCCTCTGCGCTGCTGTAAGCTGCCTACCACAGACATGGGTGTGCATGTACCAGAGCACACAGCTGGAACAGGGCTTACCCGTATCCTGGACTCTGTCCTGTGGCCTCACATCAGTTCCCCAGGGGATCCGTTGTTCCCCAGCCGCCATAAGGATGTGTGTCCTTGTTAGTGGCTGGCCCTACACAGAGTGTAAGCCCCTCAGGGGCAGGGAGCCCCCCTGCCTAGCTCAGCCCCGCCCTGCCCAGGGAGTAGTTGTTCGGAAGCAGCTGGTCGCCCTGCTCCAGGAGGCTGCACCTGCCCCACACCCCAGCTCCAGAGCCAGGCTGTGCTGTTAGCAATTGTGGATTTCTTCAGAACCTTCTTTCCGAGTCCCCCCTCTCCCCATGCTGCCCCCTTGACGTGGGGCAAGGCAGCATGGGACGTATGTGCGTCCTCAGTCTCCAGGGCTGTGCTCACTTCCAGCCATGCTCCCCCCTTCCCCCAGAGCTCCCCCCTCCTCAGGAGGGCGGGCTCCCCAGGGCTCCTGTTTCGGGCTAACTTTCCGGAACGGTTGCTAAGCGGATGTGTTCTGTATCCAGGTGTAACATTACCTCTGCCTTCCCACCTGGGCACCGTGTGGCCTCATGGGGCCCAGAACAGCCCTGTCCTGTTTCTCCTTTCTGGGAGGGGGCAAGACAGTGATAGAAAGCAGGCCCGTGCCCTTGGGCCTGGTTCTTCTTCAGTATTGGGCTTGGGACCCTCCCTCCCTAATTGTCCCTTATTTACTCTAAAGGACTTTGGGGATGGCATTCTAGTTGGGATGTGACAGGGTTTCCATAAAGCAAACACTCATTTGTGCATCTGCCACTTCACAGCTGTGTGACCCTAGGCAGGTTACTGAGCCTTTCTGTGCCTGGTCCTATAAAACAGGGTGAAGACAGTGCCACCTGTCTGTGATGCCTAAAGGGGTTCACGTCCTTAAAGAGATTGGAGAGTCCCCGGAGCTGGGTTTGGGGACAGTGTCACTATTGTTATTCTTCAATCAGATATGAAGTGATTTCTATAGAAAGCACCATTTATGCTATAGTTTAAGGAGAGAGTATAGGTTTGGTGGAAATTGAGAAAGAGAGAGGAGGGAGGAGAGATCTATAAATGACTGGCTCAGCTGGCTGTGGGGCTGGAAAATCTGAAATCTGTGGGTGCAGGTGTGGGCTGGCCACCAGGGAAGAGCTGGTGTTGTGGGTCATGTCCCAAGTCTTCCCTCTTCCTCAGGGCAACCCGTCCTTGTCCGTAAAGCCTTCACATGATTTAATGAGGCCCATCCACAGCAGGGAGACAGATCTGCCTTACTCGGTCTGCTGACTTACATGTTAATCACATCTGTGAAATACCCTCAAAAAGAGATCCAGCCTGGTGTTTGAACCAACATCGGGGCACCAAGGCCTGGCCAACTGACACATAAACAGCACCCGTCACAGAGGTCAGCGGACTCCACCTAAGCAGCACTTGGTCTGGGGATGGGCACCAGCCAGAGGCGTTTCAGGGGACAGGGTGGAGGCCTCAGGGCTCAGGAAAGAAACTGTGTGTGAGTGGAGATGTCCCGCCCCGATGGGCAGGGAGTCAGCGAGAGCAGGGGGCAGGCATCTGCCTTGTCCTCTTTCGCAGCGGCTCTCAGCTTGTGGACCAGCAGCCTCAGCGTCACCTGGGGTCCTGTTGGAAATGCCCATCGCCCCCGCTCCTGACCTACCGGGTGTGGTGGGGTCAACCAGCCCTCCAGGCTTCCACGGGACCTCAAGTTTGAGCACTGCAGTGACCAAAATGGGTTAAACCCTGTGAGGGAGGAGGTGGAGACGCCTCTGAGGAGGGATGTGACCCCCAGATGTGCAGTGCAGGTGTGAGAGAGTGTGGCCAGGGAGAAACGTGTGCGGGTCAAGGACAAGTGTGGGGGTTGTTGCCTTTGGGGCAGTGGGATGGGCGCCGCCCTCTGCACTGGGCAGGGCAGGGCAAGGCAGGGCAGGGCCTGCCTTGGACATTTCAGGATCTGCCCTGAAGTCAGGCAGGTGTGTGATGGGGGTCAAAGGGGTGTGTGATGGGGGGCGAAGGGGAGTGTGAGGTGGGGCAGGTGTGTGATGGGGGGTGAAGGGGTGTGTGATGGGGGGTGAAGGGGAATGTGTCTGGCACAGCTTCGGGCAGGACAGCCCAGGACCAGGGCCCACAAAGGAAAGAAAGGCTCGCCGCCTGCTCTGTGGGACACCTTGCTGCCCCCGCCCTCACTGGTGGCAGGTGGCTCCGATGTAAACAAGAAAAGCAAAGCACAAGGGCAGCATCCTTCATCCCGCTCGGCAGCACTTTCCAGATTTCTCTTGCCCCCCAGGCCCACGACCTCTCCCAGAGCAAGTGCTGGGTCACCTCCAACCATTTGCCCCTGGGACCCAGCTTGGAGCCTGACCGTGTGACCGAGTGTTGACAGGAGCCACGGCCGGAGCCTCAGAGGCTCCTCGCTGGAACATACCAAACCAGTCACGCAAACGGTCGCTTCTTCCTGAAACCCCGCTTCTGTAGGGAGGAGCGCGCCACCTGGCATGCCAACCACAGAGGGCTGGCAGACCCCGGGCGAGGAGAGGGTTAGCGCACACCCCTGTTCCCTCGCAGCCGCAGCCGCCCACACGGCGACTCCGATATGCAGGGCGCTGAGGTGTAAAATGCACGCAGTGGCTTGGTGCCAAGCATGGCGAGGTCGGAAGGCCTGTGCGAGCTGCCGCGCGCTTCCCTCCCCGCGCCCTGCGTCCTCAGACCGGCGGCGCGACTTGGGGGGCGGCTGTTCCACCCTGGCCACCCGCGGACACATCGTGGACCCAGGGACCCGGGGTGGCTGGGAGGCATGCGGCGGCGCGGGGAGCGCAGGGAGCACGCGCTGGGCTGCTGCGGCCTCTGCACCTGCCCCAGGGCAGCCAGAGGTAAAGTGGGGGAAGCAGGTTCCCGGTGACGCCCTGGCGGCCACTTCACCTTCTGCTCTGCCCGGCAGCTCCTCCTTCCTCTCGGGGGAAGGAGCAGAGACCCAGGGCTGCGAGGGATGGGGGCGGGCTGCGTCTTTGCGCGGGGAGCACAGGCGGTACTGTGGGGGGTGCCGCCAGGTATCCGTAGGGGGTCCACACATGGGTTCCAGGTGGCCCCGGGGGTGCACACGCAGGGCTGCCAGGTGGCCGCGGGGGCGCACACGCAGGGCTCCCAGGTGACCGCGGGGCGCACACGCAGGGCTCCCAGGTGACCGCGGGGCGCACACGCAGGGCTCCCAGGTGGCCGCGGGGGCGCACACGCGGGGCTCCCAGGTGAAGGCGGGGGCGCACACGCAGGGCTCCCTGGTGGCCGTGGGGACACGCGAAGCAAGCGCGCCGCTTCCGCTTCCGCCCCGCAGCCCCCCTGCCGCAGGGCGCGCCCCCTTGGCGGGGCTCGAGGACCAATCCCGGGAAGGGAGGCGCGGCCGTGCCCCCTCCCCATCGCACGACCCCACCCATAAGGCGCCTTCTGCAACAGAGGGTCACTGGTGTTGGAGGATGAGGTTTTGGCTGAGAAATGAAGAGATGGCTCTGGAAGAAATGGTGCGGAGGCTCGATGCGGTTTCCAAGCACACTGGTAGGAGGAGCTGCTGAATCCTGTGTTCTTAAGCCTGACATCATGCGCCTGAGTTTTGCATGACAGCCTTCGTTTTCTTCCCCAGCAGCGAGAACAGGAAGGAGCAGAGGTGCTGGGCATCTTGCTGGCGGCTGCTAGGTTTCCGTGGACAGGCAGCGTGATTTGGTTCCACCCGGGAGAGTGAGCATATAGCTGCAGGTTGCAGATCCGGGTTCGTACCCTCGTCTGAGATCTGCTTCTTCACCCCGGGGGGCAGCTGCCTTTCGAGAAAGCATACGGTATCTGTGGGTTGAACATAATCCGAGCCAAGGGCTTCCAGAGTGGGGCGTAGGCATGGTGAGGCTATCAGAAGCTTGTTTTTAGGAGGAAAAATCTGGATTAACGGGATGCTTCTTTTCCTCACCAAATATAATTTACAGCTGAGACAAGCGCTTGGGAATGGTGTAGGTAAGGGTAGAGGACGGCATGTGTGGGCTTCCGTTGCCTGTATTGATTAGGAGGTTACTTAAGACGAGCTTTGAGGAGCCGTTCGAATGGATCCCTTTAGGGTTAGAAAACGCTGAGCTGGCAGTGTCTCAGTCAGTCACCTCTGAGTTTCGATGCCGCACTGTGCAGGAAGAGAGCGGTCTGCGTTAACTAGTTTCCTTGAATGAAGAGGAAATAATCGTGTGTCGTTAAAAGTAAGTTGCCACATTTTTGCCTGATATTGCCCAAACGTTACGTTGTGTATCATTCCTTCATTGTCTAACTGATGCCTTTCTGGGAGATTAGATTTTGTCACTTAAGTGGGTTAGGGGTGGTATCCTTCCTCTCTGTCACAAGTGGGAGACCTCACTGGGTTTGGAGGGCAAAGCAGTGATTGAATCAGCATGCATGTCATTGTGTGCGGTGGTCTAGCCACGATTTTTGGAGACATTCAGTTTTTAATGGTGATTTTGTGATTGAAGCTACTGGATTTACCGGATATGGGTCAAAAGAAAAGGAAGCCGTTGTGTGCCATCTGGTCCCTCATTCCTAGGGAGATGGCTCCCCTTTTCTGGAACTCGGTTGCGTTTTGCTTGGGTGCGGGGTCTGGGCTATGTCCTGAGGTGAAGGGCGCTGGGTCAGAGACTCACGGAGCGCCCCTCCCGCCCTGCGCGGGCAGGGGGGGGGGGGGACGGCTCCTCAGGCCCTCCCCTCCCCTCTGCTCAAGCCCTGCAGTGAGGACAGGAGCGGTGGGAAGACTTCCCAGAGTGACGTCATGCCCTGGGTTCTCGGGGACGGAGGTTTCATCTCCACGCTCGGAAGATGCGTGTGCATTTTGAATTGTGAAAAGGCTTGAATTGGGAAGATGCGTGTGCATTTTGAATTGTGAAAAGGCTTCTCTGAGGAGCAGGCAGGACCCTGGCCTCTCCCCGAATTGTGCTGCGAGCCAGGTTCTATTTGACCCCCTCAGCAGCAAGTCACAGATGTGTGTCCTTTGTCACATCTGTGCTGCCAACAGCCGCAGATTTCAGATCACTTTTCAATCCAGGTCAACGGTCGGCTTCACGAGGATGTAGTGTTTTCAGCAGGGGGAGAGGACGGCGTCCCTGCCTGTGTCCTGTTAATGCTGTCGGCTCCCTCTGCACAAACTCATTTTCCAGCAGGCTGCGAGCGAGGCTCCGCTGAATGCAGGCTGTGTGATGCGGTGCGGGTGTGTGTCCCGAGGCATTGACGCAGCGCTGTCAACCCAACTTGGGGCACACGCACAGCTCCACTCACAGGGATGGGAATATAGGTCGATGTCGACCTGCTCGCCAGCCCAGGTCCTCAGAGGAGCTCCCCATCTGTGACAGAACAGGGTCAGGTGATCTTAGTGGCAGACGTGGGCAGGATGTCGGTCTGTGCACTGACCCGGTGCCTTGGGGCTGGGGGCCTGAGCCCTGGGGAGCAGGTCAGAGCTGAGTGCACTCGGCGACCTTTCAAAGGCTCCGTGTCTGTTTCCCTCTGCGGCTCCGCCCCGAACTGACAGGCATGTTCCTTTGTCCTTCCCCTGACTTCCCATGGTGCTGGCATCATCTAGGTTAGCCTGCGTGGGAGGGAGGGTGCGCATGCTGGCATGTGGGCTGTGAACCTGTGTCTGTTGTCCGTGGACTCTTGAACCCAATATCCCATCACAAGGCCAGGAGCGGCTTCCAGCGGCAGGAGCGCCCTGCTCTGTGAGGCCCCCTTGCCAGCATGTTCATCTCTCTTAGAGTCTCAGCAACCGTGACAAAGCCAGAAGCAGGAGGGAGAGACACTAACGGACCTGTAGTCGGCCCGCACATGTGCAGAAAGCGGAAGAACAGAGGTCCTCTGGATGGGCCCCCGAGGCCGCCCGAGCTAATGCTCGCAGCCTCTGGCCCCCACCCCACACCCCTGATTCGGGAAGTCTGTGGCAGACCCTGAGAATCTGTGCTTTTCATTCTCGGGTGATGCCAGTGGTGTTGGGCCAGGAGTGGCTGCAGAGAGGAATCGGGGTCGAGTGCCCCCTTCTCCACTCCCTGACCTTGAGCAAAATACTAGCTCTTGTCATGGGTGCACGATGACACGGTGGGTGGGTGGGTGGATGAGGATGGGTGGAGGGATAAATGGACAAGGTTGCACAGCAGACAGTGAAGGTAAAGATACAAGTGCTGTCATATTTCAAAGTTGAATGGCCCCCGGTGAGCACCAGAAAGTCCTGGTTGAGCACTGCACCTGCCCCTCTCCCCTGGGCCCTCTGTCTCTGGCCCCGGCGTCTCCCTCCCCACCGCTGTCCTGTCTCTTGTCCTGCACTGAGCTCACCACTGGCCAAGGAGCCAAATGTCAACTCATATCTCAGCCAGGAACTCAGCCGTGCTGGGGGCGGAGTGGGTGTATCACCCAGCAGCACACATTCATCGGGGTTCATCCTTCTGAGACCCTGGCCCTCAGCGGCGTCCCCCACGTGCTCGGTCAGTTCAAGCAGAGGGCCTCTGGAGAGCTCTCAAGTAGGAATGAACATAGTTTTGTGACACACCTGATCTGGCAAACGTAGAAGCTTCTGGAAAGTAAAAGAACAAAGAGCGGCAAGTCCAAATATATGGAAAGTGCCCTGTCCCCCCCCGTCAGTCCTGGAGGAGGACCCCACCCCCGTCCCCATGATCAGTCCACAGGGGAAGACCCCACCCCCGTTCCCCCAGTCAGTCCTGGGGGGAGGACCCCACCCCCATCCCCCAGTCAGTCCAGGAGGAGGACCCCACCCCCGTCCCCCGGTCAGTCCAGGGGGGAGGACCCCACCACCGTCTCCCTGTCAGTCCTGGGGGGAGGACCCTACCCCCATCCCCCAGTCAGTCCAGGGGGAGGACCCCACCCCCGTCCCCCGGTCAGTCCAGGAGGAGGACCCCACCCCCGTCCCCCGGTCAGTCCAGGGGGGAGGACCCCACCCCCGTCCCCCAGTCAGTCCAGGAGGAGGACCCCACCCCTGTCCCCCGGTCAGTCCAGGGGGGAGGACCCCACCACCGTCTCCCTGTCAGTCCTGGAGGGAGGACCCCACCCCCATCCTCCGGTCAGTCCTGGGGGGAGGACCCCACCCCCGTCCCCCAGTCAGCCCTGGATGAGGACCCCATGCCCCCATCAGCCTTGTAGTAGTTGGTGACTGTCACAGGCCCAGTAACCATAAAAGGATGCCTCACCAGGGTCTCATCCTGGGGAAGTTGCAATTTTCTTGATTACTTTGGAGAAAAATTTTAGAGACAAAGAGGTGTGAGGGAAGGGGTGGGTTCCAGGTGATGACACCTGCTTCTGTCTGCTTCGGGGGGTGGGGGTGGGAAACTCTTAAAATTCACTTCCCTCTTTCTTGTTAGGTGTACTTTTCTAGGTTTGATGTTTGCTTGGTATGAATATGTAAATAGACCAAATATGGGCAGTTAATGAGTCACAGAAATCACGTACTCTTCTACGGAACGTAACATTTGAAAAAATTATTTTTAAAATATTGTTTTTAACGAAAAGGAGAATTGTGTCTTACCACATAAAATCAACACATAGTTGTGAGGGGTTTTTTTGTTTTGTTTTGTTTTGTTTTGTTTTGTTCTGTTCTGTTCTGTTTTTTTCTCTTTAGTTTTTGTCCTCTGCCTAATACAGAGCTAGTGCTTGTAGCGTGTTTCAATCCGGACAGCCAGTCTGAGGTTTGGCCGTTAGGCCCATTCTATAGGTATGGAAACTGAGGTCCAGCTAGATTGCAGGACTGGTCAGTGGCAGATCTGGTAGTTGACATTCTCTGTTCTGCCCAAACCCCGAAATACCCATCATGCCACAAAGCCACAGAGTCTCCAAGTTGTGTCAAGCTTGTGAAAAGCTGCCCTGGAGGCCACACCGAGGTGAGTGGTTTACCCAGCAGATCCCGGCTGGCCTGTCCCATCTGCGAGCCTGTGGGCGCTCCCCTACCCCGCCGCTGCCGCTCCCGGGCTGCCCTGGAGGGCCTTCTGTTTGCTGCCCCCCCTCTCCGTGGGTCGCGCCCAGATCCGAGGCTGGGAATGAGCCCTGCCTCGCCTCTCCTCTGTAGCTGCTACTTGGTGGGCAGCAGTTCCCCGGGTGGGCATCACCCCGGGGCTGTGTCACCAGAATGCTTTTGGAAGCCAGACCCAGGTGCTGCAGTCCCCGAGAATCCTCCAGGTGGAAGGCTGAGGGTTTGGTCCCCCGACGCTGCTGATGGCACATCTATGTCCCAAGGGACCTTGAGCCAATGTGAATTGTCTGAACAAAGCCAGCCTGTGACAAGACAGCAACACCCCCCATCTTCTCAGAGAGAAGCTCTGTCCTGCAACTCCTTAGCCGGCTTCCCTCTGCACAAAATTATGTGGATGTGGCGTCTGCTTGGGTCAATACGTAAAAGTAGGTAGTTAACCCAGAAATGCTGAAACATACCCTAAGAATTTGGTGTGTAATATTTAGTTTGGGGAAGAGCCTTCTGTGCACAATGAGGCTATTTGTGTTTGCACCGTGGGGTCTGGAAGCCCTTGGTGTGTGGGGCTGGAATGGCCGAGGGGCGGGGGGAGCCAGTGGAGGCAGGGGGCAGGGAGCGAGGGTCTGGGCCCCTGCATTAGGCAGCCCGGCCGCTGTAGAGAAACAGATGTGCATTTCTCAGTGTGGAGGCTGGAGGTCTGAGGCCAAGTTCCGCAGGGCTGGTCTGTCCTCAGGCCTCTTTTCTTGGCATGTGGATGGCGATCTTCTCCCGTGTCCTCACGTGGTTGTCTTTCTGCATGACTGGGTCTGATCTCCTTACACGGACCCCGGTCATATGGAGTAGGGCCACCCGGCAACCTCATTTTATCTTAATTACGTCTTTAAAGTCCCTGTGTCCAAGCAGAGTCACATTCTGAGGTCCTGGGGTTGGAACTTCAACACACAGAATTGAGGGGCCCACTGTTTAGCCCCGTGTAAAGCCGGCCCACAGCTCCAACCCCGGCTCAGACTCTGGGAAATCGGAGCCTCTGAGACACACAAGCAGGGCTCATCCAGAGGCTTGTGGGGAACGTGGACTTACTGTGTGACTGGGAGCCACTGCTGGTCCAGGAGAGGGTGGATGGCCACTGGGGCCTGGGTGGCGCTCAGCGTGGGCAGTGGGGTCCTGCACATGTCTGAAAGTGGGGCTGACTGAGTCGGATGTGGCCATGAGAGGAAAGGACGATCCAGTGTGGCCCACCTGCCATCACATGTCCTCCAGGCCACCGACCCTCCTTGGGAAGGTGGTGTGTGGCTGTGATGGGGCTTAGTGGGGCAGCGGGCTGGGAGAAGTTTCCCAGGATGTCCTCGGAGCAGAGTGGCCTAACGCCCCCCCCTCCCATGCACCTGTCGGAGGAAAGACTCCTACCAGGGAGACCCAACTGGGTGCAGGGTGGGCTCATCCCTGCACAGAACGGTGAATGTAGGGGCTTTCGACACAGTGGCCAGAGCCTCCCTGCAAAACTGAGGTCTGTCCAGCATGGTTATGGCCCCCCCACACCTGCAGGCGTCTGCCTCAGTCATGAAGCCTCAGGAGTTGTTTCTTCAGATCCATTTTTAAGGTGTGTTGAGGCATTTTGGGAAGAACACCATGGAGGCAGGTTAGATGGATATCGGAAGACGTGTGAAATGCGATGGAACGTAGTGCAGATTTGTGGTGGGTGGGTGTGGCTGTTGTCAACTGTTGACAAAGGGCATCCACAGGAAGTTCCTGGGCTCCCGCAGCAGGGAGTCAGGAGTGGGTCTTAGGGATTCAAAAGAGAAGCCCTGGAGATGAAACCAGAGGTCTTTTCTCTTGAAGTCGCATGCCTGAGGCGTTGCTGATTTCCTGCCAACAGGGTTCTCAGGCTGCAGTCTCCGAGCGAGCATTGCCCAGGTGTTAGAAATGCAGGTCCCCAGGCCCACCCCGGCCAAGTGAGTCTGTCCCAGACCAGGTGCAGCTCAGTGGGGAGGTGGAAGCATCTGACCCCCTCAGTGGACTCCAGAGATGGAAGCGGATGGAAAACCAGGGGCTCCTTACACCTGTGCGGCCCGCTTGCCCATCGGTTGATTTGGGGCCCCTCTGGGGCCACTCCTGTGAGCTTTGCCCACGTCCCCTCTATGCCTCCTGCCCATGGCTCCTCTGTCGTGTCTGTGGCTCACTCACGTCCTGTGTGACCTCTCATTCACGTGCCACAGAAACAGGTGTTGTGTGGATGCAGGAACCATGGCAGGTGGAGGAGACACCCAAGCATCGGATATCTGTGAATACTTCCCTGAGTTTCGAAAAGAGAATGTGTGATTGAGAAACTATAAATTGGTACCTGGACCTTCATGAACGAAGTGACTGAATGAATTGAGAGTTCACGGAGGAAAGCATCCTTGCCGGCTGCCCACACGCATACACTAACTTCGTCACAAACGATGTCCATGAAAGTCAGAGGGACTCAGACTTCGTGTCTGGGGCAACTTCTGCCCCTCCAGCCTGGGTCCAGAGGGAGGCCCGTGGAACAAAGCCAACCCCATAGAGCTGAGTGGGGTGGCACTGAATCAGGGGTGCATTGTTACCCAGCATTAGCGTGGCACTTGCTGACTAATACAGATGGTGTGGTCTGAACCAGCAGCCACCTGGTGGGAGATTGCAATGCTCTCTCTGGCCATCGCTGGAAAGCAGAAGACCCAGCAGGAACACAGCCATGCCCTTCGAGTGTGTGCGCCCACCGTGTGGCAGGACTGGAGCTGTTGTCTTGGCCTCTGGGCAGTGGGGCTGAGAGCCGGGGAATCAATGAGAAATTACAGAATGCAGATCTCGACTGAAAAGGAACGTTTATCCCAAGGACGCCTCATGGGCGGAGCCCCGGGCTGGTTGGTGAGAGCCTGTGGACGGGGCAAGCTGGAGACCTGAGGTGGCCCCAGCAGCTCTCAGATCCAGGGGCTTTAAAGTTGCTTCCCCTGCTCGAAATACTTTGTAAAGGTCTCAGAGGTGTCCACGTTCAGTGGACACAGTTACAAGAAAGGAAGGTCAGCTGTTTGGAGACACTGCAAATGTGGCTGAAAGGGTGGGTGTCGAGTACCCTTTAAAGCATAAAGGGACCCAGGAGGCAATTCTGAAGGATGCTCTGAGCATCGGAAGAGGACCAACCAGTCACATCCATGCTTCTGCACTTGTCCACTAGTTGTCCCTTTGTTCAAGCAAAGCAGATGACAGACAGGAAGCTGGCTCCACGTAAGTGTGTTTGTGGGGGCGGTTCCGGGTCCAGACACTCCACCTGCTTCCTGTCATCGGGCACCCTTCTTGGCCTGTGTCCAGCGTCTCTAGGTGACGGTCACACTGCTGCCGTCCTCCGTCCTCTGGGAAGCAGTTCCTGGGAGCAACCAGCTCTCCGGGCCTCACACCCTGTTTCCATGCAGCCCCCTTGCAGCATTTCATTGTGTGCTGTTCATGTGGTTTGCCGACTGCTTCACAGGTCGGCTCCAACCCCGACTATGTCAGGGGCTCCCGCAGAGTAATGGCCATGCTCCAGACTCCTGCGAACCTCCCTAAGGGGCCCCCACAGTGCCCAGCCTACAGAAGCCACTCAGGGTGGGGGTGGCTTCAGTCTGTGTTTGGGTCTCAGGTTTGCTGCGGCTTCTGTGGACAGCCGGCCTCCTGGGGGCGCAAGTGGGTGATCCTATATTCTCCACGGTGCACCAGGCACATGCTCCTGGGGAGAGAACCTTCATGTGGGTTGTCCGCACCAGCCGAGTAAGAGGGTTCCCTCCAGCGTCACTCTCAGGGGCTAGTAAATGTAACAAGACATGACCCGAGAGACCCTTCTGTTGTCACGACCAGTAACAATTCAGAAATCACAGTGAAGGGTTTCTGACCTCAGCTGCTCGTCGAGGGGGTACTGTGGCCGAAAAACACATTTTCACTGGTGAAGAGTAGTTCAGACGGTTGTTTGGGGCCCACAGATTCACGGCTTAGCAGAAGGTAGAGTCTGGAGCAGGACATGCTTGCTCCGGTGGCCAGAGTTCACGTGTCCTCATGGTGGGAGGCCCTCCTCTCTGCCCAAACCCACTTCTTCGCCAGAATTATCATCTCCACATGAGTGCAAATCGTGAATCCTTGCCGTTGGGTTTGTGCGGTCATGAATAGAATTTCGAGCTTTATTTCTGGTTAGCTAAGAACTTATCTGATCCATTCATTTTATACTTGTGACTTGGGAGGAAGAAACCTTTGTTGTGTCTTTCAAAACGTAAACAGGCTCATTGCAGCTGTGTGATGTACACACAAACATTCTAGAATCAGAGTCCTCGGTGCTCTTTGGATACAGTGTGGAAGAGGTATCCTGCCTTGGGGATAACGCTAGCACCACCTCAGAGAGGCGGGTGAGCGCTGGGGAGGGGTGGTCCCTGACCGGAACCCAGCCTTGCCGCCTGTGGCCGGGTGGCGCCTGGGTGTCCTCATAAAGTGGATCCATGAGAACACCTGCCTCGCAGGGCTGCCGCGAACAGCAAGGGACGTAAGTCCGCGTGAAAAGCGCTCAGGCCGCCTGTGGGCAGGAGGCCCACAGGAGGGAGAAGAAGGGGGAGCGAGCGTCTGAGCGGCAGGTGTGGGCTCTCCAGGGCACGGCTGGCTCGGGAGCTTTCTGAACTTGACAGATTAAGTGGCATTTGCGTGTCTAAATTGGGCTTCGAGCCAACTGTCTGGCTTTTTGTTATTCCCTTGTTGTAGCGTGCAAAAAGTGAGTCCAGGCCCCAAAGTGTGAAAACCAATTTCTTACCTCTGCAGAAGGAGGAACTAGCATTAAGTCGCATTGGTGATGTTTTTAGCAAGACTTCAGGTGGACGAATGCCCCAGATGTGACTTCACTTTTGTCAGGTTACTTTATCTTCAAAGACAGTTTTCTGAGTGTTTTGATTTCTGAATCCTTGTGAAGGGAGGATATGTCCTTTGATGTTTAAATAGTAACAAAACGTGGAAAGTTGTTGAGTAGTCGTGCACGTTTGGGCTCCATGGTTTATCAGTTTTATAATTTTATCCATTTGAGAATTTATCAAGTCTCAAAGGGATTTTCAGCCCTTTTATACTGTTTTCTCTTCTGAAACCCAGTCCTTAGGCAGCGTCCCTCATCCGCACGGACACATTCACGTGCAGGGAGCGTCTGCTGTGAGCTGACCGAGCCTGGGAGACGCCGCACGTCCACCCTGGTGCCGCAAGACCCCAGACACTTCGCTGCCGACAGTCTCCAGGCACAGACCCCCGGGCGACGCAGAAAGTGTCAGAACTTCACGTGGAAGGTTCAGGCAAACTTTCACGTGCCACACAATATTCCCAATCAATGCGAGGAGAGCATTTATTTAAAATTGTTGCAAACACAGCGTAGAAAAGACCTAAGTCACCATGTTGCCTGTTGTCTGTTAGTAGGTTTCTAATTTCGTATGACTAGGGCACCGTCTCTCGATTTTGTCATGATTGGTCAGGTATCGTGATGCGTCCTTTATTTAAGACAATGAAGCGTGTTACTCAGAAAGCTCATTACGAGTGAGCAGCTCCAGGGTCTCTCCACCGAAGATTTCACTGCTGGCGCTCAGAGGCCGCAGCGTGTCGGACCTGTGGTGTGTCTTACGGGCTATCTTGACGGAGGCTCCCAGAGCTTCCTGTCTTTGTTTGAGGGAAGACGTTGTCATTGAAAAGGGCCGAAAGGCCCTGTTACACGGTGAACAATTAGTCGTGACCAGCAGCAGGGCTCCATAGGGAATCATCGTCCAGTGGGGCGGCCCGGCTGCGGCCAAGGGCAGTGCCGGGCGGTGGGGCTGGGACCCAGCGCTGCACAAGAGGCAGGCTTGTGGGGCGTGTGGTGCCTATGGGCCCCAGTGCTGGCCCGACCCCGGGGAGTCGTCTGTGCACGGCAGGCAGGGGCGCCAGGCACCAGGAGGGAGGAGGAGAGGGAGGTGTGTCACCTGGCCCACAGGCCCTGCCAGCTTGCACCTGCGTGTGCTGGCCGTGTGGAAATGCACTGACGCACACGTGCACACCCGTGTCATTCTTACGAAGAGAAAGAGTCCTCCCGCCTAGCGGCTGCACGTGATAATGAGCCGGCTGTCAGCCTGGAAGGACTTTCCAAGTACCCAGCATCTCGTTGAAGAGCTGTGCTAAGTGACTCCCTGCCCTCGCCCCCGCCATGATTAATTTAAGACTTTTTACTGCCAAAAGTCTTGGATGCCATTTATGGATACGAATTCCTCGACAGTAGCTTGAGCTCATGTTGAGTAAAATATACTCTTGGGGTCCCCGGAGACCCAGTTCTCCAAAGGCCCGCCGGTGCCTGCACTCGGCACACCGGGGTGGGCCTGGGGCCTGGGAGGAAGAACTTGGGTGTTCTGGGTTTTGTGACTGGGAGCTGAGGGAGGGACATGTCGGGGACGATGTGTGGTTTCGAGATGTCCGCCAAACCCAAAGACCGTGAGCCTTCAAGACAAAGAGACCAAGAGACTGTGAGCAGATTCGTGTCTCATAACCGATTTTTGGAAAAGGTTTTAAATAGTAACGTCTTTAAGACATATTTCCATAAAGTCGGAGACCCTGGGTCAGCCACGCCCACTTGCTGGAACAGCGACGCCACGGCTGTGTGCACGTGCACACGTGTGCGTCTGACTTACCAGCTGCTCCGTGAGTGGCCCCGAAGTTCCCGTTCTCATGATTTTCTGTGCGCACCTTCACGTTTACACGGGAAGAAATTCGGCCCCGGCCTCAGAACAACACACGACGGGGCTCGTGGCGGTTACTAATCAGTAGTGGCGGGCAGCTCCCGTGGACACAGAGACATGTCCCGTGGCCACGTCTCCGCATGTCCTTCCTGCGGTGCCCTGTGCTGAACGGACCTCAGGGCTCTGGTCCCTGGTCACAGGAAGAGGGCTCGCGTCCTGGACGCACCACATCAAACACGCCATCTGTTTCCTCCTGACTGTGCGCCAGGACAGCCTCTGCTCGGAGGCCCGCGTGGAAGTGCAGAGATGGGAGGCTCGGCGGCCAGTGCGTTGACATTCTCTCCGTGTTGCTTCTCACGGACACAGCGCCAGGAGCCGGCTTCACCAGCTGCGTGCCGGCAGACGCAGGCCAGCACAGGGGGCGTGGGCGTAGAGGAGAGGCAAGTGAGGCCAGCACCTGCTTGCACTCCCAGTGCCTCCCCTGCTCAGAGGTGTGAGCCTGCTCCTAGCCAAAGAGCTGAAAGGGGACCTCATCGGGGCTGAGCCAGCAGGCGTGCGGGACCCACACTGTCACCTCAGCCCCACAGCCCCCAGCTCTGGTGGGGAAGTCCTGGTGTTTGGCAGGGTCCCCCCAGCCTGTGAACACCCCTGGGAGGAAGGTGGGTGCCAAGGGGCAGAAGGAAGCAGACATTGTCTTGCTGCAAACCGGCTACACCGCTGAAGGGGTGCCCGTGGCTCCTGGGGTCAAGCGTGGCCATTCAGACAGACCCACGTGCTGACGCCCCCATGGGTGGGAGCGTACAGGAAGCACACGGGAGCCCTGGGACCCTCCCCTGTGTCACACATAAACGGCAACTGAGTGAACTGCCCGGCGGGTTAGGTGTGAGGGTCGGAGGCGTGTCCAGCGTGACGCCCACATGGGCGCACGCTCTGGGACAGAGGTGGGGGCAGCAGGTGGCCAGGCAGTCTCTCCCCCTCAGAATCATTGTGGGCACGAGGGGCCAGAGCCTTGGGGTCCAGGGCACGATTGACATCGCTGGAAAGTGTCACTTGCCAAGCACAGCGGTGTTATCATTTCCTGCCTCCCGAGCTGGACGGCAGGCGGGGGTCACAGACGGCGGAATCTCCCAGTTTATTTCAAGAAGGCCCAGGGCCGTTTCCCCTCCCTTCCTCCCGCCTTGTAGCTGTTTGTTTGAACTTGAGATTTCCTGAGCTTGGAAGGTGTTTCTGACTTGGGCAGCGAAGCAAACCCCTGACTCTGGGAGCCCCGGCCAGCACAAGCCCCTTTCCGAGGAAGGAAACGCCCAAGACCTGCAAATAGACTGCTCTGCAGCCTGGCCCCCACTCTGCAGAGCTCTCCTCTGACACCGCAGGCCTTGTGTCCGGGCTGTGTCCCCCCAGGTGAGGGGACAGGCAGGGGTCGGCCCTCCGTGCACAGGAGGTTCTGGGCTGCCCGCGCCCGGAGTGATTGCAGAGCAAGGCCTGGAGGTGGAGGCCAGGGACTCTGGGAGCCGGTTGGACGCTCTGTTGTTCCTTAGGACTCGGCAAACCCAAGGTCACTGGAGGTCGCCTGCCCAGCTCAGCGTGAGCGCGGGGTGGGGTGCCCTCCCCCACTGCCAGTGCCCGCCCGCTGTGGACCGTCTGCAGAGGAGAACTGCAGGGCAAGGGAACTGTGCCCTGTGGAATCGAAGCCCCCGCTGCCGTGCGCGTCCCTGGAGAAAACGTGATGGCCGCGAAGGGAGCTTCTCGGGGGGCCCCCGGGGGGCCCCAGCGTCGGCTCTGGCTGCTGCCTCGGAGACGCCGGGGGACCTCGAGGCGCCCACTGCCTGTTGAGGCGGGACGGGTTGGCACCACCCGGGACGCAGGAGCAGGTACGGGGTCCCTTCTGCCGGTGGGCACCTCCCTGTACGTGTCACTGGGACGCGTGCCCCTTGAAGTACTTGGGAGGTTGGAAATGATGCATCGGGCTGTCTCACTGAAGCCGGACTGTGGGTCCGGCTTTACTTGGTTTACTGTCTTCTGCTTTTGAGGAGTGTGGGCTCCTGAGTCTCTGCTTCGGCCGCGGTGGCAGGCGGGACGTGCGTGTGTCCTGCCCTTGTGTGCCCTTGTGTGCCCTGCCCTTGCGGCCTGAGGGGCATCCTGCCCTGGCACCCATCCCGGGCGGCCTCCAGTGCTCCCTCCCCTGCAGCCAGAGCATAGGCTGTCCCCAAGGAGGCTTCTCTCGGAGGAAGGTGTGGGAATTCTCCTGGGTCTCAACATAACGTCCATGCAGGCTGACCTCCACCAGAGCCTGGCATGCTGACAGCTGGGGCTGGAGGAGGGAACCTGTCCCTCGTTTCTGTCCTTTCTCCCGGAGACCGGGAAGCCTGAGCTTTGCTGTTGACCTTGGGGCAGCAGCTGACTGCGGCATCGGGCACCTTGTCAGGCATCAGATGCCCTTGATGTCTAAGGTGATCGATGCCAGAAGTAACAAAACTAGCCCAACATGTCCCCTGGTTTGGGGGCCCCACGGCTCCTCCCTGGTGGGGAGTAGGAGCCTCGCTCTAGCCCATTAGTGTCCCAAGAGGATGGGAGAAGCTGGTGCATAAAACTGCAGGGCTGAGGGCCTGGCCCTGGTGTGGCTGGTGGCCGCGGGATAGTCTCAGCCCTGGTGTGGCTGGTGGCCGCAGGGCGGGCTCGGCTGTGACCAGACAGCCTCCCTCAGTTTCTCTTTGGGGAAGGACGGAGCCCACACACTGAAAGCCTGATGGCCTCTGCTTCTCGGCTGTCACTCCCAGCTCACCTGCATCCGTGCACATGTTCAGGGTTAAAATAACAGGTCCTCGACTTTCTGGTGGATGCTGCCGACTCTGAGGAGTGAGTGGGGTCGTCACGAGGGGCCATGTGGACCCCTGCCCCAGCCTGGCACATGTTTGTGCCCCTCCTGACCCCCTCCTAAGCCCACTGTCTAGAGGTCATCGGATGTGGGCTCACAGGGGTCCCCGAGTTTTCTGACCAGACTGGCCTCGGAGGACTTGCTCTCTGAGAACCCCCAACTCTGAAGGACTAAATTAACATCCAACCCCTGGAGGCCCCATGGGGGAGGGTGATGTGGGGCCTGAGCCTGCCTCCCCCACATCAGCCAGGTGACCCAGATGGTGAGGTCACTGCTGCAGCGATGTCTGCTCAGGGTGCCCGGTGGGGTGCTGACCCGAGAGGCTTCTCCACCAGCCCTAGTGCCCACGAGAGGCTGAGTGTGCCGGCTCGTACTGGCACCAAGGTGGATGATGGGCAGTTAGGTGCTGAGTCCTGGGTCCTGGCGTTCAAAGAAGAGTGGGGGGTGCTAAGGAAAAGCCCGAGTTCCCTGAAAGTAGCTCTAAGGGACGCCCAGCACTGGGGGACGTGTGCATTGGTACTTGGCTACGGTGTCTGCTGGGTCTTGCCTGTAACGGCTTTCAGAAGAGCCAGATCTGCAAACCTGGCTCTCAACTCTTCCAGAGCTCCGGGAAGCAGAGCGCCGTGCTCTCTGACTCCCCAGAGCACCCAGGTGAGATCAGCCAAGACCCGCGAAAATGAGGAGAGAGCGTGTGGTTTTGTTTAAAGTGTGTTTATCAGAGGAAATACTTGTACTGAGATGCTTCCTTACGGGCTGTGGTCAGACTGGCTGGTAAGGACAGGGTTCTTGCTCTGAAGAAGTCTGGCGATTCGTATTATTTTCATCATTGTAAACTTCAGGCAACTTGGTTGAAGTCACTGCTTCCGGCGCCTAGCCCCAACTCCCCGTCTTCCACCAGCCTGCTTGGGGATAGCTTGGCTCAGGCCTGGGGACAGTTCTGGGACCTGACGCATCTGGGTCTTTGTGGCATCTTGATTTTGGACACCCACAGGATCTGTGGTGTCCCCACTGTCTAGCTGGCTTGGACTGCTTTGGACCCGAAGCCAGCCCCACTGTCTAGCTGGCTTGGACTGCCTCGCTGGCCCAGGTGTGTGGACTCTGTCCACTGCCGTGGTCCCTGAACAGAGTGAGGGGGAGGGGTGCCTTACCCTGTCCCTGTGGAGCTCCGTGCGGTAGGCAGGGCTGTGACGGTGGCACGAGGCAGCCCATGCCCCCCTGGATTCTGAGAAAGCATCTCCAGGTGGGGACTCAGGCATCACACCCCAGACCTGTTAGAGACCCACAGGCTTGGAATAGAAGGCTGGTCAGGGCGACCTTGTCTCTGTGGTCCTCACCTCCCTTTCAGCAAATACGGCCTCCGCCTCTGTTTGTTCCCAAACATCGTCACCCGTGTCCGGAGCATCGGACCTTATCAGGTGGAAGAAGGTGGTGGTGTGGGGCTGCTCTGGGCATCTTGTCCTGTGTGGCGCTCCCAGCATGCACACATCTCTCTGCCAGCAGGTGGGCCCTCCTTGCATCTGACCTTCCTGTCGCCTCCACAAAAGCTCAGGGAAGTCATGCCGGCAGGGCTGTCCCTTGTCCCTGAACTGAGGCCAAGACAGGCCGGGACGTTCCTTCCTCCTTGGGCCGCCAGAGCCGGCCAGCCGGGGTCCGTGTGTACTTACGCAGGGTGGGGTGAGCAGATGTGAGCCTGTGGGAAGGTAATCACCCTTCAGTGTTTTGTCTCTGTTCATGGGTGAAACGGAAGTAAAAAGTCAGCTGGTCCCTCACGCAGATTTTAGGGAGCAAAGTTCAGTGGGAGAGGCTGGCGGGTGAGCAGGGAAGGTGGCAGAACCGGGAACAGGGACAGCCATGGGGGACAGAAGCGCGGCCCGAATCTCCGTGGCGGAGATGAAAAGCTATTACGTCTATTCTGAGTGGTGCTCCTGGCTGCTGTCTGTCGCTGAGGGTGAGTCCCTGGATCTCATCAGCCACCGCCTGTTGGGGTCGCTCCCAGCACTCCTGGCTTTGGTGGCCGTGGTGTGATGCAGTAGCCGTGCCTCCTGGAGACGGTTCCACACCTCCCGTGGTGAAGGGGGGACGTCCTGTGAGTCACAAGCAGGTACCCGTGAGGCTCAGAACAGCGCAGGGAACGGGTGTTACGAGTAGGTGAGCCTTTCATCCAAAGTTATCATCAGCTCTGAGTCATGCCCTCTGCTACCAAAAGCCAGGGACATCCCTGTGTCTAGAGGGTCAACTCCACGGCTGGCCCGAACTGGACAGCAGGGAGCGTGGCCAGCACCAGGCCCGTCAGAGCCAAGATGGGCCTCGTTTGGGGGGCGCTCCATGTGCAGGGGTCCATCCGCTCCATGCAAACAGAACAAAAGCCACCAGCTACTTGGTGTTGATTATGCCCCGACAGAGTGACGCCCGGGGTGACCTACGGGAAGGTCAACTGTGCTGTAGTTGAAATGCAGTTTGGTGACACTTAAGGTGCTTCCGTGGTCGGCTCCGGGGAGCTGCAGAGCCCAGCAAATGCCCCTGGAGCCCTGGCCGTGCACCGGGGCTGAGCAGGTATCCCATCCGGAGTGGGGCTCCTCCTCCACTTGCCCCTGAAGCTCACGAAACCGGCCGCATGTGAATCACATGGTTTCTTTACTGGCCCATCTTGTCTGTGAGGACAAATCTGTGGTGTCACTGTGACCAGGCTGGGAGGAGGGATCACAGCTCCATGAAAACAGGACGTTCAGATGTTTACCAGGCCCTTCGTGTGGCCCAGGGTTCGCGTTCTCATCCTCCGATGGAGAGCTTTGTGGTCAAGTCTGTGCCTTGGTGTCTCCTGTGAACAATACCTGCTTTACCACCGAGGACGGCCAGGCAGTAGTTGTCCGAAACAACATCGTGTTTCGGGCTAGGGGCTGTCTAGGGAGCTGTCTAGGGGCTGTCGGGAGCGTGGGCACCAGTGGGTGATGTGTGCACGTGCTTGGATTTGCTGCAGGACCCACAGTTGGTTCTGTTGGTCTTGTCTCTGTGACAGTGGGGATGGCGCCAAGCCAGACGGCACGGTGGTGGCCCCCCCCACCGAGGACCCCCAGGAAGGCCAGCATGGCTTGGCTCAGAGAGGGGCTTGGCCCCTGGGCTGATCTGTTTATACAGTAATCACATGCTGCTCCCCACAGGGAAACTGAGGCTGAGTGAGGGTTGAAGCTTCCAACAGGGGCTGCCCCTGGAGAGGGCAGGTGGGGGGCAGGTCAGGGCCGTGGGGCAGTTGAGTGGCTGCCACTGGAGGGGGGCAGGTGGGAGGTGGGTAGGGGCCAGGTGGAGGGGGCAGGTAGGGGGCTGCCACTGGAGGGGGCCAGGTGGGAGCCAGGTGGGAAGGAAGCTTTGGAGGCGGGGTCTCCCCACCAGCCCCTGCAGACTTCCTGGAAGCTCCTTTGTGTGCACACTGGGCCGTCCCTCCTGCACCAGAGGCAGATGCCCCCAGCCCACCTGCGTGATGTCAGTCCCACGGCAGAGTTTCTGCTTTGTTCTCAGCCCTTTTCCTCTCCATTTTCACTCCACATCCGGATTCCCCTCCCGGTCGCCCCCACGCCACGGTTCCTGTGACCGAGAGCGGCGCCTTGACGAAGTGGTGGCCTGGACCCAGGGCCACGACCCTGCCCTTCCCACCTCTCGGCCCACAGCTCTGGCCTGGACTCGGAGTGGAGTCAGGGCTGCAGGACAGGAGTCACCCTCCTGGAGCCCTGGGGGCACGGCCGAGGGGCATCTATGCAGTACGTGGGAGCCCAGCCCGACAGAGCGTCCCCCAAAGGTGCTGTCAGGCGGGGCGGTGGGGGGCTGTGCTTTTCTGGGGACACAGTTGCTCTGAGGACACAGACGTGCCAGCGTGTGTGACAGCGTGGTGTCCGTGCTTGGACGGGATTCCCCAGCAAACCTTGTCACCAGCGCCTGGGGAGGGGGGGGACCCAGTGGGGCACAGTGGTGACCTTGTGCTCTTTGGGGAGGAAGATGGGGCTCTGAGCAGACCGTGTCTGGAAGAGGGTCGCAGGCGAGCGGATACCGAGGGTGATGCTTCTGTTCAGGGGGGCCCCACCCAGTCTGTCGCAATTCAGAGGAAATAGGCTGACGTCTGTCAGCACGTGCGTCGTTTGCTCTGTGGGTACGGCTGCCTCTGCCTGGGGTGTAGGGCACTTCGCATGCAGTGTCTACTTGATTCGCTCTTCCCTCACACCGTGTGGAGCAGAAGGGTCAAGTTAGCGCCTTCCACAGGTGGGCGTCAGCCCTTCCTGCGTGGCCCTGCATGTGCGTGCATGTGGTGGCACGCTGGCGGGCCCCAGAAGACCCCACAGACGACTTTCTGCAGCGGCAGGAGATCAAGGTCAATGTCTGGATTCGTCATTCGCTCATGGGCTCCGTGTGACATGCAAAGGGACTCGTAATTCAGGGACATTTTCTTGGGCCGCATCAACCTGGGGCGTGGTCAGAGCTGTAGGAAGCCTGGTCCATACTGGCAGCAGCGTGGGTGACAGAGCCCCTCTTTGTCGCCGTCCTATATTGAGAAAGACCCAGAGGTTCCGTAACCATGCTGGCAACACCTGTGTGAATCCTGGCATGCGATCGTTGCTCTGAACCCTGCAAGGTGTGTGGGCCGGGGGCAGGTTCCTCAGGAACAACACGCTAGCAAAAAACGACAGACGCTCATCCTGCATGTGGACCCAGACCAGTTGGGGTGGGAAGCCACGGCCATGGCCGCCCGTTTGCACTTTCCTTCAAAATACTGTGAACTGTTTGTTCTTCCAAAGAAACCTTAATTTTCCAAGATTGCCTGAAAGAGGTACCTGAGTACTCGCCTCGCCGTGACGCCTCTACAGGAGTGAGTTCTCAGAAAAATAAAAGGTTTTCTGGGTGAAGCTAAGAACGAATGAGTAAACAAAACGTTTCAAGGCCTGAGAAGCGCTCTCGTTCACGCCCGCGCAGCAGGTAGGGTCCCCTGCGCCAGGCGGAGGCTCCGTGCTGCAACGAAAGCGTGTGCATCAGGCTGCACAGTCTCTGTGCAGCCCAGGGCTGGGAGAGCCCGCCTGGGGAACCGACCAGCTGCGGGCAGAGACGTCCATCTGGGGAAGGAGACTCCTGCACACCCACCTCGTCCCCATGTGATGGTTGACAGGGTTGGGCCGGCGGCCACGGGGAGGGGGCTGGAGGTGTGCTCACTGCAGGACACACAGTCTGAGCGGCACCTGACAGCGAGCCGGGCATTGGCACAGGACTGGGGTGAGTCCCCGAGATAGGCGGGCCAGCGGCCTTCCTCTCCGCCTCCTCGTGCTCCACAGCGGGCTGTCCAATTCCCCAATCTCGGCGCATTTTCCTGAGTGACACCGGCACCTTTCAGACACGTTTTCAGTTGCAGTATCCATCCTGTGGTGAAATCAAAGCAGAGTTTTTTAGCACGATTTCATTAGAATGTTGGAAATTGGACCAGAAGCTGTTGAGCATTCCAGAAATCTGCCAGATAGTTGTGAACAGATTAGGTGAGAAAGGCATCCTACATGTGATGGCTGAAATGAAATTTGCATTTTTTTAAAATGAAATTTATTGTCAAATTGGTTTCCATATAACACCCAGTGCTCATCCCAACAGATGCCCTCCTCAATGCCCATCACCCACCCTCCCCTCCCTCCCACCCCCATCAACCCTCAGATTGTTCTCAGTTTTTAAGAGTCTCTTATGGTTTGCCTCCCTCCCTCTCTAACTTTTTTTTTTCCTTCCCCTCCCCCATGGTCTTCTGTTAAGTTTCTCAGGATCCACATAAGAGTGAAAACACATGGTATCTGTCTTTCTCTGTATGACTTATTTCACTTAGCATAACACTCTCCAGTTCCATCCACGTTGCTACAAAAGGCCATATTTCATTCTTTCTCACTGCCACATAGTATTCCATTGTGTACATAAACCACAATTTCTTTATCCATTCATCAGTTGATGGACATTTAGGCTCTTTCCATAATTTGGCTATTGTTGAGAGTGCCGCTATAAACATTGGGGTACAGGTGCCCCTATGCATCAGTACTCCTGTATCCCTTGGGTAAATTCCTAGCAGTGCTATTGCTGGGTCATAGGGTAGATCTATTTTTAATTTTCTGAGGAACCTCCACACTGTTTTCCAGAGCGGCTACACCAGTTTACATTCCCACCAACAGTGCAAGAGGGTTCCCGTTTCTCCACATCCTCTCCAGCATCTATTGTCTCCTGATTTGTTCCTTTTAGCCACTCTGACTGGCATGAGGTGGTATCTGAGTGTGGTTTTGATTTGTATTTCCCCGTTGAGGAGCAACGTTGAGCATCTTTCCTGATGAATATGGTTGCAAAAATTCTCAACAAGATACTAGCAAATCGAATTCAATAGCATATAAAAAGGATTATTCACCATGATCAAGTGGGATTCATTCCCGGGCTGCAGGACTGGTTCAATATTCGCAAATCAATCAATCTGATCCATCACATTAATAAAAGAAAAGAACCATATGATCCTGTCAATCAATGCAGAAAAAGCATTTAACAAAATTCAGCATCCTTTCATAATAAAACCCTCGAGAAACCCAGGATAGAAGGAACACACTTAAACATCATAAAAGCCATTTATGAAAAGCCCACAGCTAACATCATCCTCAATAGGGAAAAACTGAGAGCTTTTTCCCTGAGATCAGGAACACGACAGGGATGTCCACTCTCACCGCTGTTGTTTAACATAGTGTTGGAAGTGCTAGCATCAGCAATCAGACAACAAAAGGAAATCAAATGCATCAAAATTGACAACGATGAAGTTAAGCTTTCACTTTTTGCAGATGACATGATATTATACATGGAAAATCCAATAGACTCCACCAAAAGTCTGCAAGAACTGATACATGAATTTAGCAAAGTTGCAGGATACAAAATCAATGTACAGAAATCAGTTGCATTCTTATACACTAACAATGAAGCAACAGAAAGACAAATAAAGAAACTGATCCCATTCACAATTGTACCAAGAATCATAAAATACCTAGGAATAAACCTAACCAAAGATGTAAAAGATCTGTATGCTGAAAACTATAGAAAGCTTATGAAGGAAATTGAAGAAGGTATAAAGAAATGGAAAAACATTCCATGCTCATGGATTGGAAGAAGAAATATTGTTAAAATGTCAATACTACCTAAAGCTATCTACACATTCAATGCAATCCCAATCAAAATTGCACCGGCATTCTTCTCAAAGCTAGAACAATCCTAAAATTTGTATTGAACCACAAACGACCCCGAATAGCCAAAGTCAAGTTGAAGAAGAAAACCAAATCAGGAAGGATCACAATGCCAGATTTTAGCCCTACCACAAAGCTGTAATCATCAAGACAGCATGGTATTGGCACAAAAACAGACACATAGACCAATGGAATCAAATAGAGACTCCAGAATTGGACCCACAAACATATGGCCAACTAATCTTTGACAAAGCAGGAAAGAGCATCCAATGGAAAAAAGACAGTCTCTTCAGCAAGTGGTGCTGGGAGAACTGGACAGCAACATGCAGAAGGATGAAACTAGAGCACTTTCTTACACCATTTACAGAAATTTGCATTTTAAACGTTCATGAGGTTTTTGCTTTTGCCCAGCCAGTGAGCTGGGTGATGGGCGGGAGCCCTGCAGACCTTCAGTGACCAGAGTAACTTGTGTCCCGTTGGGGTCTGCTGTGTTGTGGCTGCGACCACAAGCCCCCACCTTGGCCAACATTTGGGACTTAAGGCCACAAGTGCTGTTTGCTACTTTTTATTTTGTACACACTGTACTAATCTCATGGTATTTAAAATAATTCCTTAACCAAGGACAGCATCACCTTTTATTACTAGAAACCAGTTTGCCCTTAAGAATAACCTGCATTGTTGCCACAAAGCCAGTGTGAGCACATCCAACCCGTCTGTCCCCCTGTTAGCATTCCGGCTTTGCTCCTCGTAGGCAGATGTGGGGGAATAAGTGTGCCTCCTTACAGGAAGGCATGGAGCTCACGTGGAGCCACCGAACGTGGTACAAGACGCCTTCTCAGTCGGGTCTCTTTTGTGGAACAGACATAGAACCTTCTAGTGTTGGATTTGGGGGGCACTTACTTCGTTCACCACTGCCCTTAACACTCCATTAATCAATCTATGTTGACCGTCCCACATGTTTATCGTAAATCAGCACAACATCAACAACACCAAAAAGTTCGTTTATGCTCTAACATCAAGAGCACGGATTTTCCATTATATTTGAGCAACCCCAGCAGCCACGCCATGACTCGGGACTCCCAGGACGTCACCACGCGCCGCGATGGAGTGCCCTGGGTCACTGCCAGGGCCCTCAAAAGCCGAGCTCTGAGAGATAAAAGGGGGCACTTTACGTCCACCACTGGTGTTAATCTCATGTCTGCAGAGTGCTTAGGCCCAGCACAAATCCTGAGATGCTCCCAACCTGGCCTTGTTTCGTCTGCACCAGTGCACCGAGCGTCAGGCTGAGCTCAGGTCCTGTAAAGACCAGGGGTCAGGGCGGCTCATGGTTGCGGGGAGGCCTATGGTCTCTGGTGGCTGCCTGGTGACATGGGGCAGGACCTCCAGGAAGAGGAGCATATGTGTTAATATGAACGCGGGAGCAGAGAGCAGACGGGTGGTTCATGGAACCCTGGGCAGTGGCCACAGAGGCAGATGGGGGTTCGGTCCAGGATCTCAGAGACACAGGACTTCAAGCGGCTGTGTGTGTGGCAGTGGGGTGGGGTGGGGTGGGAAGCAGAACCTGGGACAGTGCAGGCCACAGAAGCGAGGCTCTGAGCCACGGTGGTAGCATAGGTGCCACTGGGCAAAGTGCTGGGAGGAGGGATAGGGCTTGAGTGTTTTATGGGGGACAGAGGAGAAGCCATTGAAGGAGACAGACATCAGAGGAGGTGAGATGAGGTGAGGGAGCCCTGCTGTAGCCCCCAAAATGCCCGTGACAGCAGGGACGTGGGTCTGAAGGGAAGCAGGCCATCCTCACTGGTGAGTCACAAACACCTCAGGAATGGCTTCAAGTCGGAAGGCGCGTTGGCTCTGCCGGAGATCTTTGCCTTAGCAGGAGTGGGGTCCAGGTGAGGACAGTGGGGAGCACGGGCCATCAGCCTGTGCGCAAGTCTCATGCCTCTGAATAAAAATAGACACGTGGGGCGCCTGGGTGGCTCAGTCAGTTGTGCATCCGACTTCGGCTCGGGTCATGATCTCGCGGTCCGTGAGTTCGAGCCCCGCGTCGGGCTCTGTGCTGATGGCTCGGAGCCTGGAGACTGTTCGGATTCTGTGTCTCCCTCTCTCTCTGCCCCTCCCCCATTCATGCTCTGTCTCTTTCTGTCTCAAAAATAAGTAAACGTTAAAAAAAATTTAAAAATACATATGAAACACAGAACAGCAACAGAGACATGGCTTCACTGACATAGAAAAGGGAGTGTGGTGTGGCCACGGGGAGGCCTGGCGTGGCCAGCAGGGGTACTAGGCCCACGGGTCTCTGCACTGCTTCCCACGACTGCGTGTGGGTCTACCATGATCTCCAAGTAAAAGCCTAATTTAACAGAGATAAGAGACCTTTGGGAGCTTCTGATCTGGGGCCGGCCTTCATCTGTCCATCCCTGCTGTGGGAAGCCTCGGGAATTCTGCTTCCCCCAGTCCGCCACCTGCCCCTTCCCGGGCACCTGTCTGTTGGACCACAGCTATTTTGTGCCTCACAGTTGTCTGAAAGTAAAAGGGGACCTCAGATTTCTGGAATGAAACAAGGACCCTCCGGGATGATTAACGACTTCTAGAAGCCTTGGAGGGAGGTTCTGGATGCAATGGGTCCTTCAGTCCTGCCTGGGAATGCAGTCTCCCAAGAAGCCGCTGGGCACCCACACTCGGGGCCCCGCACAGGGTCAGGGGCCTCTGCTTAGCATCCCAGAAAGATAAACTGGCCGGGTTGAAACAGTGACAGCACGGGGACGAAGAAGTCTGGGGTCAAGACTGGGATGGTCTTTCAAGGGTTGAACCGAGTCTATGAAGAAAGTAGAGTTAACCATCAGTGGAGTGCAACCCAGAGAAAGAAAACGGGGATATGAGCGGGGGCTTGGGCTGAAAACAGGAGTCGTGGCCCTGACTATAACCAGCTGCAGGGCTCCAGGGTGTCCAGGGAACGCTGGGAAATGCGAGAGTCCCTGCACCCTGAGGTGGCTAGACCCCTCGGATGGGTCCTGGACCCCCTGCCACCTCCCTTCCCGGCAGGTGCAGAGACGTGCTGGCGGGGACAACTGCGTCAGGTCTGGTGGGTGTGCCTGCGGCCAGAACCCTCCCTGCCATGGTTCCAGACATCCTTCTGTCCACCCGTCTGCCCGAGGAGCGGCTCGACTTGTCCCACTGCTTGGGGATGTGGGACCCTTGGCCAGAACCCCCACCACACCCTTTGTCTCAGGACGAGGTCAGGCCTCTGAACAGGTCTCTGTTCTCTGGGGCGCCTCTGCCAGGGCCCGGGGGCAGCTGCTCCCCGCCACTGTGCGGACAGCCCGCTCCATCTGGGTCCAGCTGGCGTGGGCCCCTGAGCCTTGGCGCCATCTGGAGCCCACAGGCCTCATTCCTCGCTGTGTGCTGAGGCAGAGGCTCAGTCTTCCCATCCACAAGGTGGGAGCGATGGTGCAGGGCCCCTGCAGTTTGCCCAAGGCCAGTCTCAGGGACACCCAGCCCCCGTCTTCTGTCTTCATGCCACTCAGCGTTGGCTGCCCTGGGTGGGTGGGGGGGGTCTGCATGCTCCTGGGGTGAAGGGTGGGGTCCCCGCACCTGGAGCTTGGTGCTTCAGTCTCCCCGCTAACTGCTAACTGCAGCTGCTTGGAGACTATGTGCTCCACGGAGAGAAGACCACTGGCAATCCAGGGGCAGAGCCCAGGGCCAGGCTCGGGGACCACCACACCCTGTCTTGGTCACTGTCCCCTGTCAGAGCGCAGGCCACCTGTTTTGTTTAAGACTCTGACCTTAATGACTCATCCCTCCAGGTTATTGCAGGGCTGCAGCCAGCTGCCAGCAGCCCCACCCCGGGCCCCGCCTATCACCCCAGGAGGGAGAGCAGGAGGTGGGGAGTGGGAGGAACTCTGAGCCCACAGCCCATCACAGGCATCTTGGCTCAGACCCTAGCTGCCTTCCCATGCCCTGGCGGTGGGGCTGCTGGGATGCAGGATGGGGTCCAGGGAGGCTGCACCCTGTCTGTCACCTGGGACAGGTGGGCAGCAGCAGAGGTGCTGGTGCTGGAACATGGGGCTGGTGACCCCCGAGGCGGCAGATGTGGCCCACGGCCCCTGCCATCCTGGGCACTCCCTGAGTGACCGAGGCAGCTCCAGGTCTCAGGTGTGCCCCCAGACCCGGCCACACGGTGCAGGCTCCTGTCCTGTCCGCACACCCAGACCCCTACCCTGGCCGTCTTCCCGCGGAACCTCTGAGCCCCGGGCCGTGCCTCCCTCCTCCCTCTCCGGGTGTCCCTCCTGAGGGGCCCCCTGATGCCACATCCGTCCTCCCACGTGCTGTCTCATGTCCGGTCCGGACCCCTTCCTCAGATGCAGATGCCATACCTATGGGTGCAGGCCCCTTGGCGCCTGCCCCGAGCCTCCAGTGGGCGCCAACACCTGGGTGCAGCAGCCCTAGGTCCTGGCTCCCGTGGGCGAGGCCTGGCCTGCCTCTCAGCTGCTCCTGCCTCTCCCACCACCCCCACGAAACTCAGGCTCAGCCCGTCAGACATGCCTGGCCCCACTCCTGTGTACCACGGGGTCACCTACCAAGCCCCTCCACGGAGGAGCCTGACCCCGGCTCGGTGGCCGGGTTGGAACCCAGAACTCCCTTTGGGAGCCTCGGTGGGTCCCAAGCCCCCGGCCATCATGATCCAGAGTGTGTCAGTCACCTCTGCGCACCCTCCGACCTCTGGCACACGCCACACGCCACCTGTGTCCTCCTGACGGTGGGGGGACACGGCTGCCTTCCCTGTCTGGGGTGGGAAGCACTGAGTCAGGCAGGCGGTGCCCTGAGCCGCCATCTGAATGCCGCACGCCCTCCGCCCGACACCCCCAGCTCCCCAGGGTGAGGCCGGCTTGCTCCCAGACCCACGGGCGTCTCGTGGAAGGACTCGCCCTGACGGTGTCCATGCCTACGGTGGCATTTTAATCAACCTGAGGCTCCAGCTGTGTTTTGTGTACCCGGCCCCAGCGCCCGCCCGGATTTGTTAGGTGTGTGGAGAGAAGTTGTTGATCCAGGAGGAGGAGGACGAGGCTCCCGCCAGCTCACCCCAGGTCACAGCCTGTGCCCTCGGGAGGGGAGCGATGGCACCTGGGTCCCAGGCCACGCCTGGACGAGGGGAAGCCCATGGCAGATGTGATGATGGCTGCCGCTCGTGGGTTTGTTTTTCCAATAAGCCAAAGAGAGCCTTCCAGTTCAGCTTGAGGAGACCGGGCAGGTGGCCACTGGGCACCTGGTGTTGGCTCCAGGACCTTCAGGGGGTGGAGTCCCAGCCAGGGCACCGGGTGCTCACTGGCCGCCCCCTCTGGGCCTGACAGAAGTGCAGTGAAGTGTGAGACTGGTGTGTAAGAGGAAGGGCAGCTGAGGGCCGCATCAGGGTGGGGTGCCTGCGTGCCTGATGGGGCTTCGCTGTCCTCAGCTGACGGGGTTACCAGAGCCGGTTTGAAATCAGAAGGAAGGGCAGCCTGAGAGAAAGAGGGAGGAACAGTTGGGGGGTGCCCAGGACAGCACCATCGCAGGAGAAGCAGCGGGTTCGAGGGCAAGAAGGACAGGGATAGAAGGATCCAGCCGAGCCAAAGGAGGGCAGGGGTGCAGGGGGTTAGGAAGGCAGGAGGGGGGGCGCCTGGGTGGCGCAGTCGGTTAAGCGTCCGACTTCAGCCAGGTCACGATCTCGCAGTCCGTGAGTTCGAGCCCCGCGTCAGGCTCTGGGCTGATGGCTCAGAGCCTGGAGCCTGTTTCCGATTCTGTGTCTCCCTCTCTCTCTGTCCCTCCCCCGTTCATGCTCTGTCTCTCTCTGTCCCAAAAAATAAAATAAACGTTGAAAAAAAAAAAAAAAGTATTTAAAAAAAAAAAAAAAAAAAAAAGGAAGGCAGGAGGGGGGCTCCAGAAGGGGATGGGAGAGGGGCTGGGGGCTGGGGGGAGGGGCCTCAGGAGGAAGACAGTAGCCTGAGTACACAGCAGCCATAGTGTCCAGCTTCCCCGGCTGCCCCAGTGGAGCAGACACCTGCCTACCTGGGTTGCCGTGGTGACGAGACAAGGCAGGTAGTGAGGGAGGTGCTGTGCTCTGGATGCAGGAAGCAGCGCCGCTCCCCCTCCCGCCGGCATCTGGCAGAAACTGGCGGGAGCCACTCTTTGGCCCTGTTCCCTGCACCATTGCTGGAACGCGTGTTAAGGTCATGCAGATTCACCTGTAAGGTTAAAGGGACAAGGGTTTGCCCACAAGGAGACTGCTCCGTGCCAGGCTTAGCTTTTCCTGCGCCCCTGGATGGGGAAGGAGTGACGCCTGCACGGACCAGTCAGGCGCAGCTGCTGAAGGACCATGAGCGCTGGGCCTACTGGTCCTCCACACTTGTGTTTCAAGTGTGTGTCACCTACTCTGGGTGCCAAACGTTACAGATTCTGACCGATCCCGTTGCATTTCCACACATAAACCAGCACGTCCTGTTCGTGGTGATGTACAGTGTCCATCACTCACCTGAGGCTGAGGAGGGAGAGACGGGGCCTCCCTGTCCCCAGGCTTCTCCCCGAGGAAGGGGCACAGAGGACCTGGCCCCAGGAGCCCTCCAGGGAAGACAACGTCGCAGTCGGGCATGTTGCACAGGAAACAGCACAACCTGCCCCTTGAGGCCGCTCACACCTGCCCCATCCAGTTTGCCCCCACCCTCCTGGATTGGCCGCGGTCTCTGCCACAGGGCTCCTCCCTCCTCCCCTGACCTGCGAGCACTGTGGGGTGGAACCACATAAAGTTGCCTTTGTTGTTGGTCAGAAAGAGGTGAATACTTGCAAAATCGTCTGGCCCTTGCGTCCTGAGGGGAAACCTGTGCCCGACAGCGGGCTCTGTGTGCACAGCTCTGTCCCCAGGCACCCACTGGCCTGCGGTGGCTTCACCACCTGTCACACAGAGGAAAACACGGAGTGGGCTCTGGGACTCTATCCGTTTTTGAGAAAAGTGACTAATACTTGTCATCACCCAATCAGGGTTGATGTCCACAAACCCCTGGCAATGCATCCCAGGGCCAGGCCCCCGCCCCAGGCCATCCTCGGAGGCTCTCAGGGCCACAGCCACTGAGCCAGTTCCCAGCTGGCCTCTGGCCCTGGAGACTGGGCAGAAATGCCTGCCTGGCCTCTGGTCCCTACGCCCCTGCCCTGGAAGGCTGGCTCCCCACAGGGTCCCCCAGAGAACACAGCTCTGGGTGCAGGTGAAGCCAGAGGCAGAACCACCAGATCCTGGCTGTTCCTGGTGGGCCTGGTGGGGCCACAGAGGGAGGGGCAGTGGTTCGAGGTGGAGACTGTGGCCAAGAGCCAGGGGCGGGAACTGCGGTGAGCGAGGGGGGCAGTGACCCCGCCACGGGGCGCACATGCCTCCTGGAAGCCGAAACTCCACCCTCGGCCTCCAGGGCGGCGGCAGGCTGGCACCGACAAGGTGACGCACAGAAACCGCCCACACGCTGTCACCTCCGCGCCCTCATCACCGGTCCACGAGCCCACCTGTGACCGCAGCCACTTAACACACATGTGCCGGGCCTCTGTGGGCACTGGACGAGCAGCGGGAGGTGAAGTAAGGGAGCTCGCCTGGGGGCCGGGCCTCGGGTCAGAGCAGGTGTGAGCGCTTGGGATGCAGGCCATGAGGGCAGGACGGGGTGGGTGTGAGCACCCGGGGGACGTGGGGCTGCAGGGCAAGACGGCGGGTCGCCATTCAGGGTGGGTGGGTGAGGGGTGCCCTCAGAGGAGGACGCGTTTGGGGAAAAACTCAAAGCCGGCAACGGATCAACTCTGTGGGTGTTTGGGGCAGAGAGTCCAGCCCAGCCCAGTACTGATTTGGGATTGGTCCTGGCCCCTCACGGACAGTGGCCAGGGCTGGAGAAGTTGCTTGCTCACCACGACCCACCTCCGAGCGCTGTCACTTTCCATCCCCATGCCTGCCAGAGCAGCTGGCACACATTTCTGGGATGAACGAATCACGGGTCTGCAGAGGGAAGACGTCCCACCAGCAGCTGCCTCTGTGAATGCTGTGTCCCAGTTCCAAAGGGACCCGTCTTAGAGCGTGTGCTCGCTTTGCGTGAGCCCCAGGACCAGCATTCCGCATGCTTGGCAGAGGCATGGGGTGGGGGGTTGCTAGGACCCCACCTGGAGAGTAAACCAAGAAAACAGGTGCCGTCACAGGTGTGGCCACACACGTGTCCTGAGAACAGTGGCAGGCCTGGAGGGCAGACTGTGGACTCAGTCAGTCGTGAGTCCAATGGCCAGGAGTTGGGGTGGACCTCGGCTGGCTCCGGGCAGCCGTTCTCTCTGACAGGGTGGGAAAAAGGAGGTGGGTGAGGCCCAGGAATGGCTATGTGTCCCAGGGTGCAAGACCCCGCTCTTGCCAGGGCCTGGCCCAGCAGGGTGTGGGGAACACTAGGACGGATGCGGGCAGGCATCCTGGGTACAGACGGCCCCTAGCCGAGGTCATACCCCCGTGGCTGCCGCCCTCCTGAGAGCACAGGCAGCTGCTGGTGGCACTGAGTGCCCACCGTGGGCCCAGAGGCTGAGGCCTAGGCCACAAGAGCCTGCTGTGGCACCAAAATGGGGGCATGGGGAGGGAGAAGCGTCCCTGGAGCCCCTCGCCCCTCCACGTGGCCCTGTCCTCCTCCTGCATAAGAGCCACGTCCCTCCTGGTGGCTGAGCCTCGGGTCTGACACCTTCTTTCTCGGCCCTCCTGTTTGGTTGCCGGTTACTTGCTGGGCACAGCCTCCCTGCATGCTGGACTTCAGGGTGTCCCGCCCAGGCCTGCCCAGTGCTGCGAGGAAGCCGCACCAGTGCCCCGGACAGAGCTAATCCGGCCATGCCGCTGGGGACCCCGGCTAGGGCGATGCCGGTGAGGGCGGCCTCAGAGGAGGCTGGATGGGCTTGGCTCGGAGGAGGCCGGCCCACTGTGCCAGGGGCTTGCACCCTGGTCTGCCTGAACGTCCCCCCACCCTGTCTCTCGGCCAACGCATTAAGCGTCAGCGGGGGAGGCTGGGGAGCAGGAAGGAGGGGATTGGAATTGTCCAGCAGAGACCAGGTCAGTCTGGTCACGTGACAGGAGGGAAGGGGGCGGGTGTGGAGCGGGTGCCGGCAGCTGCCAGTGCAGTGACGGTGCCCCAGTAGCGTGACCCTGCGGCCCCTGGGGCCCTGGCTGGTGGGAAAGCGAGTCTGTGACATTATGTTCCAAGGGAGGTTGTGGGGGTACACTCTGCAAATGCCCTGAAGGCTTCTGCCAGAGCTGGTTCCTATCACAAGGCCCCAAACCAGCCCTGCTCCAGCCTGAAGACCCTGCTCCCCAGGGCTGGGGGGCTCCTTGGGCCCCTCCCCTCTTCCTGCCCACAGCCTGGTCCTCAGACATGGCCTCCTGTCACCTGGGAGTTCATTAGCACCAGGCTGGTTGCACCCCCAGGCAGAACCAAACCCACATTTTAACGAGCTCCCCAAGGGCCCCCCCCTCCCCGTTATATTTTCCATGTTCTTAGCCCCTGGGGGCGTCTGAGATCTCACCTGCTCAGGACCTGTTCACACACGTGAACATCCGTGCACACACACAGCTCTCCAAGGAGCGGGGGACCAACTGGACAGACAGACTTGGGCAGGCGAGGTGCCCCCCCCACCAAGGCCTGGAGGTGCAGACCCTGCCCCGCCCACGGGCTGGGGGCCGACTTAGGAGGGTGTGGGGCCCCCGCAGGGAGGGTGCTGACGGGCGGCAGGGAGGGAGCCGGGGCTGCAGGAGGCTTGCGAGGGGGCTGGGCAGTTCCTGGCTGCGAGCACTTCTAGCAAGCTGCGCGCTGCTGGGGAGCCGGCACCAAGGCCCTGGGGGGCAGGCCGGCTGGTGGCCCCAAAATGGAGCCTTGCCGCCTTCCTTTGTGCGCCCAGGACGGGCGTTCCGGGAGGCAGGCCGCCGCCTCCTGACGCACGTTGGTGGCGACAGCATGACCTTAAGCCGTATCTCCCTGCTGTCGCAGGACATCTCCGGGCTGTGGCTCCTCCTGAAGACCAGCACAGGTGCGTCTGGGCCGTGAGCTGGCGCTAGCTGGGGGAGGTAGGGGGAGAGGCCAGGCCTTCTGCAGAGCCAGCAGCCGGGGATGGGGGTATAAGTGGGGTCCAGGCTGGGGTGGAGCCAGTGCTGCTGGGAAGGGAGCTCTGGGGGCGGGGCGGGGGGGGGTGTCAGGTGCCGCTGTGGGTTTGGAGCCTCAGCCACTGCTCTCCTGCCCTTCTCTCCCTGCCGGGTGTCCCTCTGGAGCCGCGAGGGCTCTGCCGGCTCACCCTGGAAGCTGGAGAGATGGTCCCAAGCCTCCTTTGTTCACGCTTTCCTGTGGACACGCCTGTGCACGCGCGGGAGCCCCAGGGCTTGGGGGGGCAGGGACAGGGCCGCTCCCCTGGAGGCTCTCTCATGGTGGCCCCAGCCTTGATGGTGCACGGCCGCCCTGGCTCTGCGTGGCCCTTTCTCGTCGCACCTGCTCCCGTCAGGGTCACAGGGTTGGCACTTCTGAGATCTGCTGAGGTCCTGAGATCCCCGAGAACAAAGACCCTGGGGAAGGGCCCTGGGTGGCATGGCCACGTCTCCTTGTTCCTGTCCTGAGGACAGAAGAGTGCTCATCCTGAAGTAATTTGTCATGAGCACATTTTCAGGCAGGTTCTTCTGACAAAGAGGGACAAAGAATTCATCAGCTGTTTATGGAAATTTAATGAATCAGTCAAATCTTGGCTTGTCAGCGGCAACCGGTAAACATTTGAAGTTTCCAGCTTTATGACGAACACCCTGGGTGTGTGGTGAATGGCTGAGGCCAAGAACGTTCCTGACCCCCAGGACTCGGGGCTCCAACCGCCCAGGCGGCCGTGCGGGAAGGGTTATGGCTCATGCGTACACGCGGCAGCAGGTGCTGAGCGTGTGGGGAGTCGCCTTTGACTGGGGGCCTCGGCGAGGAGGCCGCAGTCCTGGGGGGGACGCCGTGTGGGACGCAGCTTGGCCGTGAACACTCTCGGGGCACCTGACATGTGTTCTGTCCCCGGAGCCGCCCCAGCGTGGCCTCGCTGGCCACCCCAGACGTCCCCTCGTTTTCCTAACTAGGGTCTAGTTCTGATTCTTGGAACTTTCCCTCAGAATCCTCGGGGCTGCTAGGACGTGCTGCATTTGTGAGCACGCGGGTGGGGCAGGAGCGCCCCGGGCACCTGGCCTGTTGTGACTGAGGGCTGCCCCATCCCTCCTGTCTCGGTTTCTACGGACCATTTGCTGTTTCCCCAAAACGAAGGTGCTTGTTGCCCGAGGGAGCAGCTGTTGGTGCGTGGTGGTCCATCCTTGTCCCATGGTGGCTGTGGGCACAGTTCCCGAGGCCACACTCCTCCAGCCCCAGGTCACTGCATGCTGGCTTGGATGGGCGCCTGCTGTTTACCATCTCCCTTCACGTCTGCTCGGGGGAGGCTGGTACTGTCCTGAGTCAACAGGAGACCATGGGGGAGGCCATGGCGTGTCCGGTGTCCCAAGGTGACACAGCTGTCACAGACCAGGCGCCTCCTGGCCTGCCCTCATGACAGCGGTTTCATGACCCCTCCCTGCTGAAGCCTGACCCGCCCCCACCCCTCCGTCCCTCCATCTCCACCCCTGCCTCCCAGATGCTGTCCCGTGTGTGTGTCCAGCGGGGAGGTGTGGAGGGGCTCCCGGTGGGCCAGCACCTGGAGCACCTGTGCCCTGCTCTGCTGGCCCAGCTGGAGAGAGGCAGCACCCGTCCCAAAGGCCATCCTGGCGGAGCCCCAGGGACACAAGACATGCGCCCTCCCATCCACGCCGCCCCGGCCCGCCTGCTCCTGTTTGTTGAGGACGTGTCTTCCGTGAAGCATAAAGCAACTTCCTATTTGCTTTTAGATTTACGGAATTCTTGGTACTTAGAAGGTGGGTGTGGGATTGGGGAGGGCCAGGCCAGGAACCGCAGAAGGCTCAGCCCAAAGCCAGAGGGAGGGTGGCTGGTGGGCTGTCACACACACTGCTCTGGGGCTGACCCTAAGTCGAGGCTTCTGAAGAGTGGGAGACGGTGGTCTGACTCCTTGGATGCGCACGGCTGGCTGTTGGACACATGTGAGGTGGCGCCTCTTCCTCCGCCTCCCCCCTGCCCGTCCTCCCCAGCCCTGGACGCTTGCTCAGATCCTCAGACATCAGCCCATTCGGCCCCTGAGGCCGGTCCACACAACACCCCTCTCCCAGGACACTGTTCCAGGAGCTCGCTGGGCTCAGGGTTCCTGGGGCCCCAGGCGCTGGGTCTGCCTCGATGGAATAATCCCAGCCAGAGATGGCTGCTGCCCTGTCCTGGGGCCCCGTCCTGGTGCCCCATCCAGGCCACATGAGCAGATTCCTCTGAGGACTTAGTGCAGTCCTGGGACAGTGTGCGATGCTCACCCGCAGGAACATTGCTAATAACAACAGGTCCACAACATCTCATGTCGAGGCACCAGTGAGGGTCCACGGCGTCCCGTGCTGAGGCAACAGTGAGGGTCCTCCCCTTCGATGCAGGAGCTCGCAGGGCGGCTGTCAGCGAGCTCCGGGAGGGGTTGGCTCTCCGTCCATGGCACCTGCCCCCAGTCAGCCCTGCTTTGGGCTAGTTTGGCTGATGCCTGGCAGGTCTCGTAAGCTTCCCTCAGCCCATCAACCTGTCCTTGCCCCGAAGACTGACCATGTGGTGTGTTACACTGAGACACCCACGTGGCCACAAGGCCTCCTCGCTGGGCCTGCCACGGCTGCCCCACCTCTGGCCTGAGGGCGTGTCCGGTGATGCTTCCAGGTCGGCAAGGCCCTTGCCATCCCTGCTCTGCGGTCCCCTGGACCTGGCCACGCGCTGTGGGGGCGGGGACCAGCTCCCGACAGGCTCCCAGGTGCACCGAGTCCTGATTTTGTCCGGGGCTTCACTGGGGCACTTGTGTGGAGTCCAGTGGCTTCACAAGCAAACAACACTCTCAGTTCTATGGTTTTCTCCCTCTTCCTCGACATTTGCGCCTTAAAATCTGGTGCCAATTACGTCCCCACTGGGTTTCTGATCTGCCCACAGAGCATGACCAGGAGGCCCTGTAACACTCCTTTCAAGCCTCCTTTGGCCTGAGGCTCGTTTGCGGGGGCCGAGCAGGGGGGTAACGCTCAGCCTCCCAGGCCCCTTGGCGGGCTTTGCCCTGGCCATGCGGCAGCAGCATGGGACCAGCGGTGAGCCCACTCTCCTGCCCCTGCCTACGGGTGAGGACAGCCTCCCACCTGGTTCCCAGCTCGGTGGGACATGGACTCCGTGAACATTCCGGGTCCCGTCGCTGGTTTCCAAACCCTCACAAGTGCACGCTTTGCCGCAGAGCCAGGGGGCAGTGCAGCCCTCCCTGGAATTAAACACAAGTGTGACCCTTGGATTCACAGGGATTTCAAATTCAGGAAAGTTGAAAGGGAGTTCCTTTCTGATGGTTATCTGTGGTGGGAGCTGCGTGTGCGCAGGGGTGTGGAGGCCTCGGGCTGCAGGGGCTTCTGGGACAAGTGGCTTGAAAGTGTATCGGCAGCCAGGCCAGCATTCCAGGCAGGATGGGCACCAGATGGCGGCCTCGCGGGGACACCGTGCTGAGGGTGTGAAGGAGGCCCTCGTTTGTGGCAAAAGGACCCCTTCTCAGCTCCAGGTCCCTGGGTCAGAGCTGGCCCCCGGCTGTCAGGAGCCCCCGCCCCGAGCCCACGCCCCGGACCCCAGCTCCACAGCCTCTGGGGAGTGCCTCCCACTCTGCTGCTCTGTGGGGCAGGGACGGAGGGGGATGTGGCCAGGGTGCGGCAGTGCCGGCTCCCAGACGTCCACCTGCCCAGGCTCTGTGTCTGGGCCCATCTCCCCCATCACCTTTGTGGACCTTACAACAAAACCAGAGACGGAGGGCACAGGCAGGAGTGGCCCAGCTGTGTTTGTGATGACCGTGGGCACAAGAGTTCAGTAAATGGGGCATATTGGTAGATGGGGTCCAGCCACACCACACACTCGAGGCAGCCCAGGAACCGTCGGAAGCTGCCCAGTGTGGCCTCCCTCCCTGCCTGTCCTGTCCTGGCGGCTGGTGAGGTGCCCACCGGCGTGGTTATAGACCTCCAGCAGGCAGGCAAGGTGTGCTGTCCCGGGAGAGGCCTCTCTAGGGCCAGCACTGACCTCAACCTCCTGTATCCCTCACACTCAGTCCTAGAAGGATGGAGTGAGCTCATTAGCGCTTCCAGCCCCACTGCCATTTCGCCAACGAGGACGCCCCCGTTTCCTGTTTTTCCCGCCTGCTGTAGGGGTCTGGGGCTGCGGGTTGGGGTCGTGCCTGGGAAGCGTGAACAGAGCTGCTGAGTAGGGCAGGGCAGAGCCCCACGTGACCTGGGTGGCCACACTGGCCCTGAATGTAACCTCCGTTCTGTCCCCACACATCACAGCTGTTCTCTGCCTTAATCCAGATGCACTCCAGGCTCTAGCACCTTCTACGTCAAGTGCCAGAACCGGACCTGCAGAGGCTGACTCTGTGGTGGGGGGGGGGGGGTGTCCTCTGACCTCTTGCGGCCTCCCCAGCGTGGGGCTGGCGCCCACCCAGAATGCAGGGAGGACCCACGTGCACCGAGCATGTGAAGACATTTCTTACCCACACAGAGACTTTCCGGGCCAGCAGGGCAGACCCAAGGAATGTTCTGGAATGGTCCAGAGAGGCCCGAGGCAGTGTGAATGCAGGGAGGGCATGTGGCCCTGGGTCTTACTGTGTTCTGGGGGCCTGGACTCCCCGCAGGTGCCGCGGGAGGGCTTTCACGGGCTGGCCCAGGCAGGGGCGCGGGTGGGCCTGACAGCCGTCGCCCGAACACAGATTCCAGGGCTCGGCGAGGACTTGGGGAAGGAGCAGAGGCCGGTGTGCGGCCCGGATGCAGGGCTGCGCCGCGTGGGGCGCTGGGGTCCTTGTCTTCCCGGATGTGGGGTCGGAGCCATGTTAGGCGTTTCCTCCTCTGACGGGGTTGCGGTTGTCAAATCTAGCTCTGAAACAGGGTCTGCGGGGAACGTTCAGGGGTGACTCGGGCGCTGCGCCGTGAGCATAGTCCCGCGGCGCCGTCCCGGTGCGCCCGTGCCGCGCATGCGTGTGTACGTGTGCGCGTGCGTGCGAGGCTCGGCGACACGGAGTCGCCCTTTTCCGTGTAGAGCGTCGGTGCTTTCGGGGTGCCAGCCACAGAGTCCTACGCGGGCAGCTGTGACAGCCGCCATCCTTGTCCTCTGCCGCGTGGAAATGAACAGCGTCTCCCGTCGTTGTGAGGTTCTTCTGGGTGACGGCAGCCAAGTGGAAAACGCTCTGAGAGAATTGTGGGGTCCAGCGGCCAGTCCCCTCGCCGGCGAGGGGACCCAGGGCAAGCCGTGCATCCACGAGCGTTGGGAACCACCAAGTTCCCCCCGCACGCCAGGCGCCGGGCACGCTAGGAGGGGCCGCCACCGTTGCCCCGGTTGTGCGGACCAACAGCAGCTCAGGAGAAGGAGCGCCTGGGGTCACCGTGCCTGCCTCTGCCCGGAAACCGGGGATCCCCGCGCAGGAAGGGTGACGCCGCCAGCAGTCTGCGGCCCCCCGGCCCCCATCACAGCGGCTGCCAGGAGGCCGTGCGGGGGCGTGAGCAGCTCCACACCCCGCGGTCCCCAGCGGGGACCGTGCAGCTTGGGGCGTCGCCGCGCAGCATGTGTGGTGGCTCACGGTGCAGCGACCACGCGGTCTCCTCCACCGCTGGCGGCGACAGTGTTTACCACCTTGAGTCACAATTCCACTCGGGCTGTGAGAAAAATCGTCAAGAATTACGGGGTGATTTTAAACGCCTCTGGTAATGGCCGGAGGTTGTTTCTCCGACCACTGATACTAGGGTAAGGCACTCACAGAAGCACGTGCGGTGAGGACCCCGCAGCCTGCCGTCGCGTGGCCCAGGCCCACCAAGAGGTCCGTCTCCTCCAGCTGCCGTTCCTTTGAGCCCGTTGTCCAGGCTCACCGCCAGGCGCCTCTAGTAACCTCCACTTACCCCGCCCCTGGAAGTCACCCCCACCCCACCCCATGACAGGCCTCAGAGGGGCTGCACCCTTGCTGCTCCCTTTGAGCTACTGCCCCTGGAATCTGTGCAGTCCTGCTGTGCAGCCGCAGGCAACTCAGTCAGCCTCTCTGTTCATTAGTTTTCTCATCCAACAAATGGGATACTAATGCTCTCACCTCTTGGGGTGACAAACCCACTGATACATGAGGGGTATTTAGTTACCCAGTGACCGACCGCTGTTTCTACAATTAAAGGTTTCCTGTGGGATCCATCAGAAGTTCACGGAGCTGTGCTAGCCAGCCGCTACATTTAAAAAATTCTTCAACGTCTTGTCCTTTCCGCTGCGCTAACGGGTCATAGTGTAGACGTTCAAGAAATACTTGCTTCTTAACTGATTTAAGGCCTTGGGTCTGGGGGAGCTCTGCAGAGGCTCATGTCAGAATTTCACTGAGAACCGTGTCTTGGTTTTAATGAGGCCTGGCTCGATCGGCTTCCCCGCATGTTATCTCTGCTCAGCTCTGCAGGACCTGGACGTGTTCAGCACGCCCACCCACCAGCCCCCCAGAGTCCGTGGTCCATTCAGTTTGGAGGGTGGCAGTGCTGTCCCTGACCACCGAGAGTGTGCAGAGATGACCTGGGGCTCTGACCCCAGACACCCCACAGTGGGAGCAGGACTGCGAGCACTACTTAGGGATATGGGGCAGGGCAGGGCACGGCGTTGGCCTGTGTGCTGTCTCTGCGAGCTTGGTCGAGCTGCCTGGAGCCTGTGTTAAGCAGGATCCTGAGGCTCATCGGGGCTTGGTTGCTGCCCTTGGCAAAGACACGGTGTGTGGCATCTCAGCCTGGCGTCTGCCATGGCCCTGTGGCACGCAGGATGCCCGGCAGAGGTGATGCAGTTAACCCCCTATGGGAGAGAGTGCCCTGAGCACATGTGAGCCAGGGTGTAAGGTGTGAGCAGGGACCCTTTGTGGTGCCTGGCCTGTTGCAGGGGTGGAGAGTGTGTCCTGGGACCCACCTGGCTGACACCTCTCTTAGAATGGGTGTTGACGATGGCAGACGGAGACACCTTCCTGGTGTGCCTAAGCGTGTCACCGACAGCACAGCCTCTGACCTGCTGTCTGTCAAACTGAAAATGGCTGTGACCTCAGCTAAGTGTCACCCATGGGGTGGCCTCGAGATCCCTGCCCCGGCTGTGAAACCCCCTCAGGGGCTGTGGCCAGCATGGGGCGGGATAGAAAATGTGGTGCATCCAGGACAGATCGCTGTCCATTCTGCGTGCCCCTTCCAGGGGCTTCTTGGTGGTTCCCACGAAGGCCTGACGTAGACCCATCAGGCAAGGGGTGTGGCCATGGAAGATGCAGACCTGAAGCTCCGAGGTGTGCTGGGGCTCGGGCCTGCACATCTTCATCTGCACACGGTGTCCCCATGGCCCCAGAGGGCTCCAGGCTGTGCACTGGCCTCGGGCAGGACACGGGAGGGACAGACCCACGGCCCAGCCTGACTTTGTTCGGCTTCCAGATCCCTGCCCCCCCGCATGCCAGTGAGCTTGCAGCTGGAGGGTGCTTCTCCCTGATGGCGGTTTTGGTTGAGCAGCATTTTATTTAAAAACCTGTAAGGGGACACCTGGGTGGCTTAGTGGGTTAAGCGCCCGACTTCAGCTCAGGTCATGATCTCAAGGTTGGTGAGTTTGAGTCCTGCATCAGGCTCTGTGCTGACAGCTTGGAGCCTGCAGCTGCTTCAGATTCTGTGTCTCCCTCTCTCTCTGCCCCTCCCCCACTCACACTTTCTCTCTCTCTCTCTCTCTCTCTCTCTCTCTCTCTCTCTCAAAAATAAACATTAAAAAAATTAAAACAAAAAAAGCAAAAACACATAAGGATTTTCTTCCTGAGATAAGGAAATCCTCTGAACTGAGTTCACGACGTGACATGATACAGTTGTGCCCTGATCCAGGAACAAATGACCATTGGAAACGTCCAGGATGATGTGCTGTGAGAGCCAGAGCCAGCCACACAACCAGTGTAGACCCCAAATCACAGAGCCTGCCCCCACGTGGGCCCCGCCCCGCCCCCCAGCCTCCCATGTCACCCTGACCTGTGAGCTCGCGTGGGCTCCTTTGCAGCCTCCATGTCCTCCCCACTCAGTCTGGATTTCCCTGTTTGTAGCCTCCTTTCTCCTTGTTCCGTCTGCACACACTTTGCTCTTGGCTCGGAGATTGCTGGATGGGCTCGGTGACGTGGGAATCCCGCCCACCTGTGTTGCCAAAACAACCCCACGTGTCACTCTACTATGGACACAGAGAAGACCTCACGTTGTGTTTCGATGGAAAATAAACGGAAGCCTCCAGGTGTGGACTTTCAGGCAGATACAGATATGGCAGAGGGCCTCTGCTGCTAGCCCCCACTGACGTGCCTTTCTCAAGGTCCTATCTCCCTCTGAGCAAGGCCCCAGGTTCCCAGGAAGCAGCAGGGACAAGCCTCTGAACCCAAATTCGAGGCTTCTCCCAGTGCACCGGGGCTCCCTAACCCGGGACAGTCGCCACCACCCAACTCTGCACCCACCGCAGGCCCTTGTCACAGCCACAGGCAGCCACTGCTGTGGAAAGTCGAGGATCGATGCCCCTTCGAGTGGACACCTGCCCAACCCCTGTTAGGAAATTGTCCTCAACCAAAGCAGGTTCTAAGTCACTTTGCCAGAGGGGACTTTGCAGGCCAGTCTCACCGTGTCGGGAAGAAAGATCTAAAGAGGAGACACTCGCACCACCCCTGCCCTCCGGCTGCAGCCCAGAGGGGCCAGGCCTGGTGGCTCCGGTACAAGCAGGTTGTGGCAGTTGGGGCCTCTCCCCTTGGTCCTCATCTGGAGCTGAGCCAGGTCCTGGGGCGGCTAAACGTCGTGAGCGAGGCTAAGTGGGCTGTGCGCCACCTGTCATGTTCTGGGTGCAACTGTCTTTCTAGATGGCTCCCAGAGCCGCGCTGAACCCTGGACCCGGGGGCCCTCTCAGTGCCCGTGCCCCGCGTCAACCTCCGTCAGACGTGACCCTGTGACAGGCTCCTCGCCCGGGGCTCTCCCCTCACGTCTGGCCGAGACAGGAAGCGGGTAGCTATCTGTGAGACATTGTGTTCACACAGAGAGGTTCTGTGCAGGAGTGGGGCCTCGCCTGACCTTTTCAATGAGCCGGCGGGTGGGGCGACCCCCTTCCTGTCCGGACTGCTGACATCTGAGGCTTGCTCCTTCTCCCGTGGACTCCCCCACTTCCTGCTGGACTAGCAGTGCCCTGTCCTCTGCCACAAACTGCAGACCCACGCTTCTGAATGAGGAAGCAGGGTGGGCAGAAGCGGCGCTTCGGGGTTGGGGGAGACATGCCCAGTGCACCCGGAGACCCAGAGCCCGCGGGCTTGACAAAGCCGCCAGGTGACCGTGACGAAAACTACTTCCGTGGTCCTTACTTATTTCCAGCTTTATAAGGGGTGGCCAGTGACATGTAAGCCATAGTGACCTTTAGACGGAGTCCGTTTGTGCGGATTCTGCTGTTTCCAGCGCAGGCTGCAGAATAACACTGTTGTTCAACCTGGAACGGCGCCTTAGACCTGCGGCATGCTGTCGGAGCAAGTTCTGCGCCCAAAACCTCACCCGCGTGGAATCCGCAGTGAGGCTGCAGGCAGACGCGCTGCCGTGGTCAGCTATCTGTGGGCTCCGGAAATTCTGCACCAGCCTGCGTGCCGACTTAGCTGGATTCCAGTGCTGCTCGGGGAAGTCGCCCTCTCGTGCGCCTCCTGCTTCCCCTGTCCACACAAGTTCTTTGTGCCCCTGTCACAGGGGCCGCTGGGCCGGGTCCTGGGCTTGAGCAGTGGGCTGCAGGCTCTCCGGCCTGTGTGCAGGATGCCGTGAGGCCTGGCCCAGGCCAGGAGGTGGAGAAAGGCCTCCCTGAAGAAGTAACATCTTGGCCAGGAAGTGAGTAATACTGGACTGGCCAGCAGACAATGGGAGAAGCATTATAGGGAGCAACTCATGCAAAGGCCCTGAGGCCTGAAGGACCTTGGTCCATCCATTGGAGGAGCTCTGGGAACATGAGAATGGTCAGTGCCCACAGGAGGGTGGTGACAAGGCCCAGAGACATCTCTCCAAGGAACCAAGCTCATGTTGACATCGATCCAGCCAGCAGGACTGTCCCTCTGTCACTGAAAGTACAGGAATGGTCAGCAATAATGGCCCTGTCTCTAGCATGTGGGAAGGCCTTGTGCCATCAGGGTAGGCCAGGCTCAGAGCACAGACAGCCTGTGCTGTGCAGGACTGAGCTCAGAGGGTACTTGGAGAGGAAGTGGGCTTAAAGGCTCTGCCAGTCAGACCCAGTCAAGAATTACCATCCATCAGAGGCCCAGACACTCATGGTTTTCTTTCCTCGTGGGCTGCTGGAGTCCAGTGGGGATGCTGAGGTCTAGGGTGGTGGTGAGGTCTGGGGAACCGTCTAGGCAGTCCCTGTGCTCCTCACGGATGCTGGGTCCCCGTTAAGGACTTGCCAGTTCAGTGTCCGTGCTGTTTCCACTGCCCCTGGGAGGTCTCCAGAAGTGCCTCCCATGGTCTGTGCTCAACGATGTGCATCTCTGGGGCTGCAGAGGCTGAACCTGAGCACAGGTGGCACAGGTTTGATATTAACTGTGCAGAGACTCCTTCCTGCCATGAGAAGGGAAATGCGATGTGAAATCTGAAGGTCCAGCCCCTCCCCCGTGCAGGGTACGCGCTGCACTCGGCACAAATCGCCCTGCCTGGGATTCAGGAAAATGTCCTGAATTTCCTCCCACGGAGGAGAGCCATGGCCGAGGCATCGTGCTGCCTGTGGGCGGCGGCCTCACCCTTGGGGACTCAGTGCAGGTCCCCACCTTCTGAGCACTAGCTGCTGTCACTTCCTGACGCCGGCTACTGCCACTGCCGCTCTGTGGGGCCAGCGGGCGCCCGGTCAATGGCAGGCAGGGTCGAAGGGCAGGGCACGCCAGGATGGTGGAACCTGCCTGTGTGCCTAGTCGTGTCACCTGTTTACACCTGCTTGTTTGCACGACCGGAAGAGCCGGCTTCAAGGCTGGTCCGTGCAGGTAGCGTTCGGCAGCTCCACTGGAATTTTCGGGCTGGAAGAGCTCCCGTGTCTCCAGGCTCTCTTGGCTGGCATCTCAGATTGGGTCCTGAGTCTCTTCTGAGAAATCGTGTAAATGTCCCAGGATGCAAATTCCGCTGCTCAGCGAGGGTCTGGTTGTGAATCACGTGAGCGCTAGCGAAGCGCTGACTCAGAAACGCAGGAGCCCGCGGACACCAGGGCAGGGGCTGGCGCCCAGTTTCACACTCTCCGCAGTGACACGCGCAGCCCTGACCCCAGGTGCCCAGAATCTCGCAAAACCTTCTTGCTTCCTGGCGATGCCTCCAGGATGTGGCTGCTCCCAGTTCACCCCAGACCCCGATCCAGGACTCGCAGCCTGTACACTAAGCCGCCTTTTCCATCAGTATCTGGCTCAGGGACCCGGCCGGGTGCCCTCCTGTGTCCATGTCGGGCAGGCGGGGTGGACCTCTGTGTGTCTGCTGCCCGGTGTCCTCGCTGACCTGGGCTGTGGTGGCCGCGGGGATGCCCGGACCACCTCCAGTCGGGGGTGCAGGCTGGCAGACCAAAGCGAGTGCTGGGTGGGTGGTGCTGCCTGCCCTCACATCTGCCTGCACGTCCCTCCGTCCCTCCTCCCTCCCTCCCGCCACCTCTCTGTTCCTTTCTCTGTGCCTCTGACACATGGCACATCTTAAATATTGATAAACCACCCAGCACACAGTTTTCTGTGCACCAAGAGACAAAGGTCTCTGCACGTTGGAAACTGAAATCCCTTTTTCCGAGCACGTGACCGCTGGTCCCTTTAGGTGTTGGCTGATGCGCATGGCTGCATGAGGCAGTTTGCACCGAATGACAGCCACGTCCCTCTGCTCTGCCCGCAGATGAAATCATGCACCAGGACATCACCCCGCTCTGTGCCGCTGACATCCAGGACCAGCTGAAGAAACGCTTTGCTTATCTGTCCGGTGAGTGCTGGGCCAGAGGGAGGGAGGGGCTGGGGTAGAGCCGGGCTGTGACCAAGGGAACCTAGTCCACGTACTGCGAGTTGGGCACGGCCTGCTGTTGATTCCACCAAGGGCCAGGAGACGCTGCACGCTGCCTGGGAGGAGGGGGCTCAGGGCTCATTGGCCAGGAGCTACGGGAAGAGCCGGCCGGAAGTCAGTCCTGAGAGGGACACAGCCCGAGAGCTCCTGCCTGCAGTCTCCAGAATGTTCCCTCAGCAGGTGCAGTGGGAAAGGACACAGCTGCCCTCATCCTTGCAGCGTCCTGGGCCAGGGACCCCCCTAGTCCAGCACACCCAGCATCCGTGGGGGAGGCCCCAGAGCACAGCTGATAGGGGCGAGGGGCTGGCTCTGTCCCACCGGCCTGTTCTGGGGCCCCTGTGTCCCTCGGTCCGGGCTCTGTCTCCACCCTGTAGGATGACCTGCCATCCTGTCTGGCTGTGGTGCACGACCCCAGCCACTGGACGGTGCTGGCACATCCTGGGTGCTAAGGCTGTGATGGCACCTGTGGTGACCACCCTCACAGCTGTACAAGTACCCCCGTCGGGATCAGACAACCTGCCCTTCCCAGGCGCTCAGCCCTACTCACAGGCCCTTTCCCCTCCTGAGCCCTGAGAGCCAGCCCCGTGCCCGTGGGGCTGCCCTGGCCCTTCTCCCAGGGGCCGGGAACCACGCCTCAGGCCACGCCCTAGCACGTGGCCCTGGAGCTCAGGCAACCCGCGGGAATCAAAGGTCGTCAGCAGGATGTGGGGCCTCTGGGGGGCTTGTCCACAGTGAGGCATATCAGTCACCGCGAGGAGGGAGGGGTGTCCTTCAGAGAAACAAGAAGCCGTCTACAGCACAGGGGTCGTGGCCCACGCCAACAAGACGTTCAGTCAAGGGTCTGCGGGCTCCTTCCATCTCCCCAGGCCGTCCATGCCTTTCAAGACCCCAAGGTTCACAACTTTAGTGCACTTGTGACCCAGACTAATGACCCTGACCTTCCTCCAGGTTGTAAGCCCACCACCTCTTGGCTTGGAGGAGGCAGAGCCCCAGGACCCCTCTGGACACACCTTCTCTCTGTCATTCAAATGCCAGCCAGTGTTTCGGGAGGGGACTGTGCAGGCGTGAGGAGGGTCCTACTTCAGGGCTTCCGAGATCATCCTGGGTGGGCCTGTCCTAGCCGGCTGGGCCTCACAGGGACCGGTGGACCTGAAGGATTCCCAGGATGGGATTTGGCTGAGTTACACTGACGGCGGATCCATCCCAAGGCAGTTCTGCCCCCACCTCACGTCCTACCCACGATTCCTCCGAGGATATGGGTGCTGGCTCAGGGTGAGCCCACCCCTGCCCCATCCATGGTGCACAGCCCTGCTTGCCAATGGGGACCCTCCTCTGGCTCCTGCAGAGTTAGGTCTTTGGTGTAATTCCATCAACGTCCATCGATACTTCTTGTGCAGGACGCGCCTGAAACACGCTGGGGGAACTGCCACAGGGGGCTGCCCGCATGCACGTCAGTGTGTGCACTGCTCACGCTGCCCCCACCTTAGCCTGAGACACCCCCTTCATTGATTTGCTGTTAATTCCGGCGGACGGGGTGGGGAGGGGGGAGTTCAGAAAGTGTGGCCAGTGGTTCTTTCACCCCATGGAGTGCTGGCTAGACGGGGGCATCACTCACACATGTGGCATCTCAGGGCCCCTGTGTGCTGCTGGCCTCTCCTCCCCGCAGGGTGGGCCTCCTCCCCCTCCCCGCAGGGTGGGCCTCTGCCCACAGGGTGGGCCTCCTCCCCATGGTGTGGGCCTCCTCCCTGAGGGTGGCCAGGGTCCAGGAGGGAGCTGTGAGCAGGGAGGGTGGACCCCACCATGTCTGGCAGCCCGGCCTTGGGAGCTACATGGCACCTGGCCTGCAGCCGATGGGCCAAGACAGGTGGCCAGGGCAGGAGAGATGGGTCCCACCCATCAAGTGGCCGTCCCCAGCCACCCAGGGCGCCGACTAGCAGGCAGACATGGAACCTGAGCCCGGGTGATTCGGGCGTGTCATCAGCCCCTGCTCTGTCCACTGCTTCTCCAGACTGCTTGTGGGACACGTCAAACCACGTAGGCCCCAGACTGAATTCAGCCTTCTGCTTGAAGCTCCCATCCCCAGGTCCTGAGCCCCACACCCTTTTCCTCCTTGCTGTGTGTCTCCACTCAGAAGTGTGCTCTCTGCTCCCTCCCCTGCCACACTGCCAAGGGGATGACCCCCTTAGACCCAAACTGTCTGAAGTGGTTCGTCAGAGAGAGACGCATGCAGAGCCTTAGGGCCTCTGGGGTAAGAGACGGAGTGTTGTGCGGGGTTTAAAGCGACTCATGCATTTACAAGGCGCAGAAAACCGTACTTTGAGGTGTTAGCCTACTCGGCGCGTTCTTGGTTCTGTACAACTATGCTCATTTGGGAAGCGACGAGCCGCGTGGGACTGGCTGCCCTGCGGTGGCAGAGTGACAGGTGCCTGTTTGTGCGTGCGTCACTCTTCTGCACACGCCAAGCGCTCGCACTCCTTCCCTGATGAAAACCACGCCTGGGCTCAGTGCTGCCTTGCTCTCTCCCCAGGTGGGCGCGGGCAGGACGGCAGCCCGGTCATCACCTTCCCAGACTACCCGGCCTTCAGCGACGTCCCCGACAAGGAGTTCCAGAATGTCATGACCTACCTCACCAGCATCCCCAGGTGTGTGTCGCTGTCAGATGAGGAGGTCCTGCCAAGGGGGCCCAGGGTCCCACCCAGGTCACACAGCCCACACGGAGCAGCCGGGGCCAGGGTCCCACTGGACCCTTTTCCCGCTCCCAGCATCCCGCGTCTGTTACACTGGCAGGGCTACACCGAGCAGGAGGGACACACAACAAGGAGGCAGCAGGGCAGAGGTGGTCGTGAGACCCTCCGGGGCCCGGCCCATTAGTCCCCCTCGTGCTCCTTGCGGCGGGACAAGTGATCCTAGAGGCAACTCCCCTGGCTGTTGGTTCTGTTACTGCGAGCAGAGCTGGGTCCCACCTTCCAGAAAGGCAAGGAGACCTCGTTTGTACCTCAGTGGCCGCGCCGGGCATCCTCCACATCCAGGAGCCGAGAGGCAGACACCCCACCACTGGGGGGTCAGCTCTGGGGTGTCCACGGCAGCCCAGAGGTGGTGAGGACGTGGCCCTCATGCCCTGACAAGGAACCAGCACCATGTGGCATTAGGTGGAGACAGCCTCGCGGGTGACCTGGTTCCTCAGGCGACATCAAGGGCGATGGGGGGGCTCGCCGTAGTGTGGGGGCCCAGGCTGCCACATCCCTGGGGGACACCGTGCTCATTCATTAGTGTTGCTAAGGACGGCTTTCTGAATTTGTGTGGTTTATTGCTCCGCGAATTGTCTAATCCAGAGAACAGACCAAGACAGCAAGTTTGATTGGCTGGTTCCTCTTGCGTGAAAACTGCCAACGGCGATGACCAGTCAGCGCTGGGGGGGGATGACAGGGGGGTCGTAGGTTCTTCTAGAACCCGGCAGAGGGGAAGGGAGCACTCTTCAGGGACACGGGTGCTGGGTGGTCATCTGGCAGGAGAAAGCTGGGGTCACATCCTGGGTCGCACAGCATCTGCCGTCCTGTCCTTCCAGGCACCAGGTTCTGGGTGGCCGAGTGAGGTGTGGGGACGGCCAGGCCCCGGGAGCCCAGCAGCCTTCCTTACGGCCACTTGGCCAGCTGTGCACCCTTGAGGGGCTTCCTGGTGGCAGCTGCAACACGGCAAAGCATCTCTGTGTGTCTTCCCTTGGTCTCAGGATGAGAGACAGGACGGCCATAGTCAGCCCCATGCTGCCGTCAAGGTCATGGGGCATGAGTAAGGTCACCACACAAGGTGGTGGGAAGATGCTCGCTGTGGTGAGGCATTGAGGGGTGGCCCTTCAGGAGGGACGCCAAGACGCTGGACTTAAGGACATGGGGACCCAGGACAGGACAGGTGTGGAAATGCTCAGGGCTCTAGGGGAGGGGTGCATGGGGACCGGCCAGCAGGATGGGGCAGCGACTGGAGTCTGAAGTGACTGAACCTGCCAGTGGTTTCAGGGAATAACAAGTTCAAGGGATTTAAAAAGAAAAGGGGGGATGCCCCATGCAGTCTCTGGTCTCCCAGGTGGGGGCCGTCCTGAGTCCGGGATGAGCCTTGCTGCTGCAGTGACCGCTTAGCGCAGGGCCAGGACCCCAGGGGACTCTGTTTGTTTCAAAAGTCAACAATCAGTTTATATCTGGAAATGTCAACACCCAACAGCCCAGGCCTGGTGCGGAGGTGAGCCATGTCCCAGGCCACAAGCAGGCATGATGCTGGGGTGGGGGCAGCCCTCTCAGACCTTCCAGGCTTGCACGTCTCCTCCCCTGGAAGTCTCTACCCTCACTGAGCCTCAGACCTAATGGCCTCAGGGCCTTTGCACTTGCTGCCCCTTGGTGGACCACCTTTTCATATTCCAGGCCACCTCCTCAGGGAGGCCCTCCATCACCCACACCTAAAGAAAGAAGCGAAAGCCAGCTCTTCCCCCACTCAGGGCCCCTTGCCCACCAGGCTTCCTGGAGCTTTCCGAAAAGGTCGTAATTACAGCCTCGTTTTGGTCTGTGTCTGTGAGAGCAGGCAGGTCCAGGACAGCAGGCACGTGCTGCACAAATACACTTCATTTGAAGACGAACCCACCCTGCCTCGCAGGCTCCCTCCTATGATCTCTGCAGTCCCTTCTCTCCCCTTCGATGAGGACTGCCACCTTTCCATCCTTTTTCATCCCCAGCAGAATGAGCTCCTTTCACAGGCCTGGGGTGTGGCTCACGTGGTTCACGTGCGAGGGCCGAGGGAAGGGAGTGCTGTGGCTCTGTGGCTCCGAGGTGGTGTGGAGCTGGCCAGGAGGCTGGTTTGCGCATCTCCATTCCCGGAGATGAGGGTGCACAGTGGGCACAGGCCAGCATGTGCTTTATTCATGGTTCTCCTCTTTCCGGACGAGGACCACAGAAAGCTCCGGGGCTGGAGTGGCGTATCTGGACCTACCACACCCCGCGTGCCCCTTCACCCACAAATAAACCTCCACATAATGAAGCCCAGCGCGCCGTGGTCTCAAAGGACAGCTGAGAGACCCACGGACATGAGGGGCCCAGAGAAGAGCGGTCAGGTGTTTGGTGTGCGGGACAGGATGCGTGGAAGTCAGAGTGTGAGGTGGACACCCGCGCCTGGGCCTGGAGTCCGGCTGCCTCCACATGCTGTCAGTCCTGACCCCAGGGTGCCATCGGGGGTGCCGACTCTGAAGAGCAGCTGCGCCCCTGCAGAGAATGCAGCTCTAAAGGGAGGGAAAGTGTGGCCCTCCTTCGGAGCACAGAGCAGCTGCTCGGTGCTCATTAAAAATGTAGGGCAGAAGCATGCCCTTGGGGAACGCCAGGGCCCTGTGCCCACATCTTCAGGATGAAGGCCAGCTTGGCACCGGGGGAGGCCCATGATGGCTGAGAGGTGGCCCTACTGTGCGAGCCCGGGGGGGCCAATTGCTGCATTCTCCCTTGGGCCCTCCCCTGCGTGCCGGGGGAAGGGGCACCACCCGCAGATCTCTGTTCTCACCCTTGGGGTCGGAGATGGGTGGCCCCTTCCAGAAACGAGGGAACAGCCCCCACACAGACAGGTGACAGGATGGGATTACAGCCTGGTGTGTGCCTTTCCACGTCTGTGCCTGCGGAACGGTTGGATCCCCCATGAAGCCTGCTTCTCGGAGATGTGAACTCAGTCTCTAAACCAAGCTTTAACTCTGGCTTCTAGAGCAGCATGTTCGGTGCTGACTTGACTTCCCCTGTCTTATGTGAGTGCAAATGGAGGGAGCCACGGCTTAAGCCGAGAGGTGGATCGTTACTGGCCCTGTAGAAGGCCCTGTAGAAGGCATCGCGACAGGCAGGCTTTGTCCGTGTGTGTCAGATGTATGTGGTCTTTTGAAGAAAACAGTCACGTGGAAGGACGCTGTGGATCGTGGGAGTGGTCGGCCAGCGCCCAGCGGTGTGGTGGTGGCTCCACGGGCCACCCGGTGAGCTCTCGCCTAGGTTGAGGCCCTGCCCCCAGGGTGGCCCTGTGACCTCTGCACAACAGAGAGGAAGCCAGGCAGAGGCGCGATGGGCAGAGCACCCCGTTGCTGTCTGCGAGAAATGTCTATGTTCCGGACACACTCAGACCCAACAGTGAACAAAAGGAGTGAAGTCGTGTCGCTTGCGTTCTCAGTAACGAAGTAGGTTGTGCACAGGGGTGTGGACTGTGGAAAGGGAAGAAGGGGGGGAGCGGCCCAGTTGTGGGCTGGGGCCCCCTCAAGAGGGGTCTGGTTGGTTCTCGGTGAAATGGGGCAGCAGGACTGGGGGAGGGGCTGCAGATCCCGCTGGAGACAGCAGTGCCGTGGGCCCCAGGTTAGCAGGGAGCAGTCACCTAAAAGTGAAGGTTTGGGCGTCATGGGTATCGTCAGGTGTGGAGTAGGGGCGAGGAGGGGAGCCCCCAGGTGTTCCAGCTGGAGCGGCCGCCTGCATCCTGTGGGCCATGTGGGGCCTGCAGCTGCTTAGGGACTGGGCCCAGGTGTCCTGGCTGCAACAGTGCACGGTGTGGTGTCCCGGCTTGTGTCCAGGCTGTGACAGTGCATGGTGTGGTGTCCCGGCTTGTGTCCTGGCTGTGACAGTGCATGGTGTGGCCACCTGGCTGCTGGGAAGGATAGCTAGAGGACAGAGAGCTCAGAGGGAGTCTCCCGGCCGCGGGCGGTTGAGACTGTGGTAAGGACAGCTCCCGTGGAGGGTTCAGCGCAAAGAAATGACCATTGGAGCAAATTTAACAAAAACAGGAGGAGTGGACTCTGAGAGGAGGCAGCCACCTCCTCAGGGTGGCGCTACCCCGCGGAGCAAAGGGATGGGCCAGTGAGCTGGGGAGAGGGACGCAGTCCAGGCCCTCCCGAGACAAGAGAATAACCACACGGTTGTGCTGGAGAAACTTCATCACAAAGGCGAAGAGGAGTGGTAACGATTTGATTTCTTTTACGTGTAACCCTGTCTTTGTGCACTGGCTCAAGTCTGTTACCACACATACCATGATCTGGGTTACAGGCCTGTCCAGGGGGCAGATGCCCCAGGCTCTGGCGCTGACCTCTGGGCCCCTCTCCTTCCCAGGGTTCCTGACCCGGGACCCCCACCCCCCTGCATGGTTCCAGACCCTGACCTCCTCCCCCTCCTGTTATTCTAGACCCTGACCCCCTCCCCCTGTGGTTCCAGACCTTGACTCCCCTCCCCCTGTGGTTCCAGACCCTGACCCCCTTCTCCCTATGGTTCTAGACCCTGACCCCCTCCCCCTGTGGTTCCAGACCTTGACTCCCCTCCCCCTGTGGTTCCAGACCCTGACCCCCTTCCCCCTGTGGTTCCAGACCCTGACCCCCTTCTCCCTATGGTTCTAGACCTTGACTCCCCTCCCCCTGTGGTTCCAGACACTGACCCCCTTCTTCCTATGGTTCCAGACCCTGACCCCCTTCTCCCTATGGTTCTAGACCCTGACCCCCTCCCCCTGTGGTTCCAGACCTTGACTCCCCTCCCCCTGTGGTTCCAGACCCTGACCCCCTTCTCCCTATGGTTCTAGACCCTGACCCCCTCCCCCTGTGGTTCCAGACCTTGACTCCCCTCCCCCTGTGGTTCCAGACCCTGACCCCCTTCTCCCTATGGTTCTAGACCCTGACCCCCTCCCCCTGTGGTTCCAGACCTTGACTCCCCTCCCCCTGTGGTTCCAGACCCTGACCCCCTTCTCCCTATGGTTCTAGACCTTGACTCCCCTCCCCCTGTGGTTCCAGACACTGACCCCCTTCTTCCTATGGTTCTAGACCCTGACCCCCTTCCCCCTGTGGTTCCAGACCCTGACCCCCTTCTCCCTATGGTTCTAGACCCTGACCCCCTCCCCCTGTGGTTCTAGACCTTGACTCCCCTCCCCCTGTGGTTCCAGACCCTGACCCCCTTCTCCCTATGGTTCTAGACCCTGACCCCCTCCCCCTGTGGTTCCAGACCTTGACTCCCCTCCCCCTGTGGTTCCAGACCCTGACCCCCTTCTCCCTATGGTTCTAGACCCTGACCCCCTCCCCCTGTGGTTCCAGACTTTGACTCCCCTCCCCCTGTGGTTCCAGACCCTGACCCCCTTCCCCCTGTGGTTCCAGACCCTGACCCCCTTCTCCCTATGGTTCCAGACCTTGACTCTCCACCTCCGTGGTTCCAGACCCTGACCCCCTTCTCCCTATGGTTCTAGACCCTGACCCCCTCCCCATGTGGTTCCAGACCCTGCACCCCCCCCGCCAAGCATGCCCCCAGTCTACCTTCCCTCCCCCGCTGGTGGAGCTGGTTTTGCCCAACCACACCATGGCAGAAGTGGTTTCTACACCTAGTGTGATCCTACCCCTCTCCGCAAATGGAGTGCACTTCACACAGACACATTCACATGTGTGTGTGCACTCACACATGCACATGTACACACGTGCACACTTGCACAGGGTCTCACAAGCAGAGTTGCCAACATCAAGATAGATTTCTGGCTTTTCTGTGAAAAAACCCATTTAGCAGCCGTGAACTTTCATTTCCAGGTGGCAACCGTGTAGGAGCGCCTGTGCTGGGCCCTGGGGGCTCTATCCACCCCCCACCCCACCTCAACCCCGGGGTTCAGAGGACCCCCTTCCTCCACAGCTGCCATCTCTCGTCAGCGCAGTTAAGTCATAATTCAGGAGCCCTTAGAGTTCATTTATGCGGACTTTCCCTGGACCCAGTTCCACTCACCGAGCTGCTGGGAGACAGAGCCTGTCCCCAGCTGGCTTCCACGAGGGGCACACGCAGCCTCTCCCACATGCGCTCACACACACACAAGTGCACATGCACACATGCACGCACACGGCCCACGGACCTGAGGAGGTCTGGAAACACCTTACTTCCTGCTGCCATGTGATTTCCAAGTGGATTTCCTGTGACGTCTGCGTGGGAAGCGTGTGTGTGTGTGAAGATGCGCGGGACAATTCAAGATGCGCACACGGAAGTGACAGCTTCCGCCTCCCGCCTGCCTCCTTCCCCACAGAGTTAGTTTGGGTGACGCTGGGTCGCTCTCCAGCCGCGCACCCCTGCCCCACACTGGGACGTGGCACCGCACTCTTTCCCGCTGCGCACACCCGCTCCACGCTGGGAGCACAGACTCACCAGTCCACCAGCTCCCATCCAGCAGCCTGTCACCCACATCCTTCCGGGCGGCCCCTCTGAGCCTGCGCTGTCACAGCTGCATCACACCCTGTTGTGTAGACGGGTCAAGCCTACCGAGCCGAGCACAATGTTGTCGGCTCTCCATCCCCCTCGGGTTCCCCTATGATGAGTAGCTTTGCTCCTGGTGTAGCTGGGTTGCGTGTTCTGAGGGGGACCGCCTTGAGGGTGATGGATTTGTCACACTGCTCAGTCGCCGCCTTGTCGAGAGGTCCTCCCCCCAGGCCATGTGATTAGCAAGTAAAGGGCGTTTGCTGTCCATGACTTTGCTCAGCCCATCGTCCTACATGGTCTGAAGCTCTGGGAGCCCAGTGACCACTGTCCGCCATGCTGGCCTCCTCCGCACGGGCCCTGTTTCTTCGTGTTCCTGGCCACGCACTCCTGGCGGGAGCCAGAGACTGCCTGTCCCCTGGAGCCCTCTTCTTTGTTGTAATGACCTTTCTCTGTCACTGCCATCCGGTGTGATAGCTGCTAGCCACGTGTGGCCATTTAAACAAAAATTAAAAGGAAGTAAATGGGAAAGTTCAGTAGTTGGTTGGGCTCCCCCCCCCCCCATATTTCAGTTCACGTGTGGCCATGTGGGCACTCGGGTGTGGACCGGTCCGCCTGTTGGAGCACACGGGCCATGGTGGTGGGGTCAGGACAGCAGCGGCTCTGTCCTTATTCACAGAGAAAAGGCCAAGAGATTATTATCCTGACGCCATGCCCAAGAGGAGAGACCACAGCTCTGCCCTTACTTGGAAATAATGACATTCTGCTATGAGGGAAGCACGCTGAGGTGTGGGTCTGGGGTTGGGAGGCCATTCCTTCACGGGTGTCATGGAACCCAGGCTGCTCCCTGGCAGCGTGTCTGCCCCTCACAGGGGGAAGTGGTGTAGGGGACACACAGTGCCCAGGAGCCTGTGAACTAGCATTTCAGCCCCCAGCTGGAGAGGAGATGCCTGAGGCTGACACGGGGAGGCTCTGGGCTGGGAGCAGAGAGTCAGGACACAAGAGTCAGGCCAGGTCCTGGACCCCGGTGATCGAGGTCTGCAGCATGAGCCCAAGGCAGGTCATGAGATTCCGGAAGGTTCTCTGCATGGGTCCCAAGGGGGTGGCTTTACACCCCTGGGGAGCAGTTCACTCCCTGATTGCAAAGAACTGGCTAACAGTGTGCATCTTTTTTTTTTAATGTGTTTAAAGGATTTATGTGGTTTATTGGGGGTTTAATAGCATTTGAAAAAAATTTGGTAAAATATTCATAACGTATAATGAACCATCTTTACCATCCCTAAGTGCACAGGCAGGTCAGTAGTACTAAATACGTACCCATTGTGCAACACGTCTCCAGAACCTTCTCATTCCCCGATGTCCAACACCAGGGGTCTGACGCTCTAGGAGCCCCCCAGGAGAGGATCACACAGTATGTATCCTGCGTCTGGCTCGTCTTCCCCAGCACGAGGTCCCCCAGGTTCACTGTGGTGCAGCCTGCGTCACAGTCTCCTCCCTTTCCAGGCAGGTAACAGACAGCGCCCCTCTGTCTGGATGGACCATGCTGCATTGATCTGTTTATCGGTGGGTGTAGAGAACTGTTTCTGAACGAGGCTAGAAGTCAGGCTTCCTCGTGCGTGCCCCCTGTAGGCTCGTGGAAACCAGGCGGGTCGAGGCCTTGGTTATCCCTGCGTGTTCTTGGTCCTGTAGCCACAAGCACAGATTCCAGGCGCACTCACAGTGATTCCCCAAGATGTCACGACTTCGGTTTTCTGTGTTTGTTTTTGTCAAAAAAAAAAAATTGCAAAGGGGAAAAGCTTGAATATAAGGAACACAAAAATGCAAGATTTCAGGCTCTTCAGAGAAATTCCTGTGTGTTTCTTTTTGTTTTTTTTAATGGGCTGTCCCTTTGGTTGTGAAGGAGAGGCGATGTCACTGCTTTGTAGCAAAGGGCCCCTGGGCAACGCCCGCACTCCTGCAGCCCATGTCGTGCGCCCCTGCGCCTCAGCAGCCCTGACAGGATCCGGAGCAACTCTAAGAACAGATGGGTTACCGTGTGCGGGAGTTTTTAAGAAGCACTTGGAGGTTTTATTCAGTGTTTTGCTTTGTGGAATGACAAACTGACCAGTGCTAGAGAAACACATCACAGAAATGGTATTTGGACAAACGTTCGAATCACGAGAAGAGAGAAGAAAGAGCGAGGAAAGAAAGGTTCGGATGGAGAGCTCAGGGGACAACCTGGGCAGCTGGGTCACAGGGGCAGGGAAGGCTGCCCATGACATTTCAACCTGTGTCCCTCACAAAGGAAGACAGGGCCTTATTCACATCTGCTAACTTGCATAGACCAGTGTCAGATGCGGGGGTGACAAGGCAACAAGGCAGTGCTGCGGGGTCCAGGGGGCCTGGGGAGGGGGTGGCTCCTGCTGGCCACTGGGTACCTGCTGCCCCACCCCCAGCCAGCCACCGGTCAGCCCCCTGGGCCAGCCCAGCCCTCAGGGACCCGGGGCCCCTGCGGCACAGGGACAGGCTCCGCCTGACAGGCCATCCCACCACAGACCAGGGAGGGCTGGGAAGGGTGCCAGCCTGTGGCTGCCTCCTACACGGGGCCCATCCACCCCAGCCCTGGCACTCCGCCCTGACGCTGGCAAGGCATAGCCACGGGCCCTTTGCTCCGAAAGGGGCCTCCTCACCGCCCTCCAGCTGCAGGCCGTGAGCCCCAGGCCACGCAGGAGCTGTGGGTGCACAGAAATGCCCTGTCTGCCTGTTTTGGCTCCTAAACGCTGTACCTTCTTTCCTTCCGTGGACATTACACCACGTGAGGTTCCCTGGCCTGCTGTGACCTGTGATGGTTTGCACTCCAGAAAACCTCGCTCCCAGACATGGACCTGACCTAGCAGTTGGGACCCACAGGCCCCAGGGTCCTGCCCTAGGGAGCAGCTGGTGCACCCCCAGCAGACACACGGGTACAGGGCCGGGGCAACACTCAGGGAGCTCAGGGGCTCTCCGCCCCAAGGTGGGGAGGCCACACCTGCACCAGGCATGGGGAGCTGCATGCCCGGTGCCCACCCCTAGGCACCCAAGCCTGGAGCCCCAGATGAAACAGCCCCCCCCCCATATTGGAGGCATCATTTAGTACATACACATCCGTTCTTCTGGCGTAGAGGGGGGCACGTAAGTGAGGCCACCACGTGAGAACAGCAGGGGCTGCTGACTCAGAGCTCGCTGTAGCAGGGCATCCACCAGGCCACTGCCACGTGAGTGTGGCAGAGACTCAGGTGGGTGGGGCAGGGAGAGCTCAGGGTAGAAAGGAGGTGGCTGGGGGCAGGGACCCTGGGGAAGGTGCTGGCCCAGGACAGCTGGGGGGGCGGGCCTGGGGGAGGTGCTGGCCCAGGACAGCTGGGGGGGTTGCTGGGGGAGATGCTGGCCCAGGACAGCTCGGGGGGGGGGGGGGGGGCCTGGGGGAGGTGCTGGCCCAGGACAGCTCGGCGGGGGGAGGCCTGGAGGAGGTACTGGCCCAGGACAGCTGGGGGGGGGGGGGGGGGCTGGGGGAGGTGCTGGCCCAGGACAGCTGGAGGGGGCCTGGGGGAGATGCTGGCCCAGGACAGCTGGAGGGGGCCTGGGGGAGATGCTGGCCCAGGACAGCTAGGGGGGCTCTGGGGGAGGTGCTGGCCCAGGACAGCTCGGCGGGGGCTGGGGGAGGGCCTGGGGGAGGTGCTGGCCCAGGACAGCTGGGAGGGGGGGCCTGGGGGAGGTGCTGGCCCAGGACAGCTGGGGGGGGGGGGCCTGGGGGAGGTGCTGGCCCAGGACAGCTGGGGGGGAGGCTTGGGGGAGGTACTGGCCCAGGAGAGCTGGGGGGGCGGGGGCGCGCTGGGGAAGGTGCTGGCCCAGGACACCGGGGCAGCTAACCAGAAGCAGGTCCAGGGATGGGTTAGGGAAGCACACGGGGCTTTCTCTGGTTGGTCCCAGGTTAGAAGCAGGACAACAGTTGGGGAAGCTGTCCCGTCCTCAGGGGCAGATTGCCCGGGGGTGGGGGTGGGGCGTTGGCGTCGTGGACCGTTGCTGGAGACAGGGCCCACCTTGCTCACCTTCCTGCAGGAACAGCCTCTCGAAGATGGCGCAGCCGGCTGGGCTGTGGCTGGCACTGTGGGCTGGTTTCCCAGGCTGCTTGCTGCAGGTCACGAGTCAGGATCAGACACCTGGCCAGTGACCATCTGTATATGCAATCTTTCAGTGGCAATAGTGACAAAGTATAACTTCTTTAATTCTTTAAAAAAATGTGTTTGTTTATTTAGAGAGAGAGAGAGAGAGAGAGGCACATGTGTGAGCAGGGGAGGGGCAGAGAGAGAGGAAGAGAGAATCCCAAGCAGGCTCAGTGCCGTCAGCAAGGAGTCTGACTTGGGGCTCAATCAATCACACGAACTGTGTGATTGTGACTTGAGCTGAAATCAAGAGTTGGGCGTTTAACCGACCGAGCCACCCAGGCGCCCCTCTTTAAAGGGGTTCGTAATCACAATTGAGACAGTTTCGCTGCTGGTAGAGAGAAGACTGAAAGCTGGTAGGGCTGGTGGAGGGCGGTGAATGATGCTTGAGAGCGGGCATGGGATCGGGGCAGTGACCCCGGGGAAGGCGAGGCACTGGCACATGTCAGCAGGGGAAGTAGACACTCCGGTCCTCACTCGGCCCAGGAGCACCGTCCCAGCCCTTCCAAATCAGTGGGGTCACTAATTCCCAATTTAAAAGAAAGGCAGAGAGGTGAGCCCACAGCTTCTCTGTAGCTGATGGTTTAATACCGTCTGTTTCCCCGGAGAGCCCTCAGAGAGAGGAGTCTCATTAGGTCACCCCGTCAGGCAACGCTCCTACTGGGGACAGAGGTGGGGGGTACTCTCCCAGAGGGGACACAGTGCCCAAAAGGACCAGGTCAGCCCCTCTCGGGGGATGCTCCTGCTGGGGGCAGCGTGGGGGGGGGGGTCTCTCCCAGAAGGGGCAGAGTGCCCAGCAGGGCGGGGCATGGCCTCCCATGAACCCTCTGCTCCCTCCTGTGGTTGAAAATCGGGACTGAGCTCCAGGGAAGACAGATAGGCGTTGGCCCGGAGCAGGGGCTTCCTCAAGACCCTCCCATCACCTGGGTTTGGAGAGAGAAGCCCCCCGCTTGGTTCCCATGCTCTGAGCCCCTCAGACCTCCCAGTCCCTGTGCCGGCTGGGACCCCGTGACCATGGCCGTGGCCATGGCCGCAGATGAGAGGGAGTGACGGGTCCCTGGAACCTGCGCGTGGCAGCCCCTGAACTTGGGAGTCCTGCCTGGGTCGCAGGCAGCATTCACCTCTGGCCACAAGAGGGCGCCAGTGGGCAGAGCGCGTTCTGATAAAGGCGCCCCATGCGCCCCAAACACACGTGTGGTCAGCGCGGGTCACAGGCTGCCCTGGGGACCTGCCCTCCCTGAGCTGTGTCCCGAGAGCCCTGCCGCCCTGTGGAAGCCACCCAGAAGAAGGGGATGGGGCTGGAGGGGGGGACCAGGGGCAGGAAGAGGGGTACCCAGTGGGGTAGGGAGGGCTGTGGGAGGTGGGGGGATCAGGTAAGGGGTGGGTCCAGGGTCCTGGCGGGGCTCTGGAAAGGGGGGGCAGGGGGCGAGTTGGGGGGGAAGGAGCAGAGGAGACGGGGACGGGAGGGGTGGGAGGGGTGCCCCTCTAGCTGTCTCAGACATGAAGCGGCCCTATCCTTCTGGTGCCCCGGGACCTCTTCCCAATGCCCTCTCCCACACATGGCACCAGTGCGCACCCCCTCCCGCCCGCATCACTCTCATCGCCCCCTCCCAGCTGCATCCAGAGGCTTCCTCCCGCTGACGTCACCTGTGAGCCTGGGGTCAGCTGATGCCCGGCTCTCCCTCCCTCCCTCATCCTCCCTTCCCTGCTGACCCCGACCAAGCCCGGGTCAGACCCTCCTCAGGGCTCTCCCAGGACAGAGACCCAGGCCCGAGGTGGCCTCCACGGTCACAGAAAGTGCGCAGGGTGCGTCTGCAGGACCTGCCCACAGGTGTGGCCCTGGACCAGGGGCAGCTTTTGGGAGCTCGTGAGAAAGGGGGCCTCACTGACGCCTCCGGAGCCCGAATCCACGTTTGAACCAGCTCGGGGGTCTCCTGTGCACAGGGCACTTTGGGAAACGGCAGGTTGTGTCCTAGGGAGGCGCCAGCCCTGCCCCTCCATTGTCCCCCACCTGTAATCCTGGTTTCTCTGTGTGTCTGCACCTGCCCCTGCTCTGTGACCAACTGCTGTAAACAGGCGAGTCCCTGCAGGGGCCGGGAACAAGATGGGGCTTGGCCGGGATCGGGACAATGACAGCGACCTCACCCTTGCCTCTAGACTGTTCTCGGGCTGCTCCCACTCCCGCCAGTGATGGAGAGCTTGCACCCGCATGGCGAAGCTGCCTGCAGGGGCCACCCAGGTGTTGGAGAGGGCACCAGTGAGTGGCTGAATCCCAGAAACAAGAGTTTACACGAGCTCTGTGACTGCGCCAAAAGTGAGATCATCTGCCTCACTCAGCTGCCAGGCAGCTGGCCAGGGCGGCCCCTGCGAGCCAGCTGTTCCGGGGTTGGAGACCAGTGCCTGCGCATCTGCCTGGCCGTGTGTGCCCTGTAATGGGGACACTTCTGTGTGGCTGCCAGCCTCAGACTATGCACTCTGCTTCTCCCACCACCACCACCTTCAGTGCCACCAGCCCAAGGGTGGCTTCTCAGCGATCCAAGCATGACCCGCCCTGTCCCCCGGGCCTGTGAGGTCAGAGACCTGTGGGTGAGGGCCAGAAGCAGGGCTCCACTCAGTCCTTTCCTGGGTGGGCACAGCCAGACCCTCCTTCTCAAAGCGGGGGTGGAGCTACAGGACCCTGCTGGCCTCGGCTGCTAGGGCAGCCCCGGGCAGCAGTTGTGTGGGCATGGTGGAGGCCAGAAAGGTCTCCACGTCCTGAGGGTGCTTCTGCTCCCTAAGTCTGTGCACCTGTGGGCCAGTGTTCACTGATGTGGTGGTGGACAAAAACAGGTGTGCAAGAGGGGGCCCCCGGCCGGGTCCTGGCCTGTGGGTAGCCTCACTGTCTGCTTCTGGGGTCCAGTTTCCCTCAGCACGCCCCCCTACACCTGGGTGTGGTGCAGGGGCCCCGTGTAGGAGGCAGCCTGGGAACGAGATGGGTGGGAGCGTCTGCTTCCTCCTATGGGGCAGACTTGGCCTGGGAGGCAGCCTGCAGGTGCCTGGGAGCACCCAGAGCCAGACCACGGGGCTCACCCACTCCGCATTGTGCTGTGTGAGGCTGGGCAAGCGATCCAGTCTCTCTGTGCCTGCTTTCCTCCTCTCTGGGCTGGAGAGGTTGCGGTCCCTACCTCATGGGGCTGCCGTGAGGAGTAAAGGACAGGGATCTGCCCATGGCAGCCCCAAAGCACAAGAAATCCTCCCCCCAGAAAGCGGGTACCAGCCTGGCCAGGGAGAAGGGGGCCAGTGGCTGAGCACATGGTGGCTGCAGCACGATGAGCGCAGAGCAGTGTTCCGGTCGATGTACGGTTCCTTCGACGTTTCACGTCCAATCGTAATTTCATTTTTTTAACCTGAGCTGTTTTTTGTTGTAGTCTTATCAATGCCTGCTTGTAATGCTGGTCTCCCATCACAACCATGACAGTGTGGAAGGGACACTGGGGAGGCATTGGGGCCACCCTGCCTTGGGTGGCCAGCGCACTGGCCCTGCCTGTGCCTGTGTATTTGCATAATCGCGAACACACCGCTGAGGGCATTGGGGTCACCGTGTGGCCAGCACAGTGGGCTCTGCATCAGGAATGGGGTATGTTTGGGCCACAGGAGAGAATGCTCCGGGTTCAGAAGCTCAAACCAGTGGCATCTGAGGGCTGATGTGGAATGGTTCAGGGAACCTACCCATCGTGGTTGACAGGATGACCCCACCGGGATCAAAGCCCCATTTCAGGGAGAAGGGGAGACCCTGAGTCGGGCCCTGGTGCTCTCGGGAACAAGGCAGTGTGACGTCCATGTTTTCCAGGCACTGGGTGGGTTTACAGAAACACCCCCATTGAACCCTCCCAGCAGGGGACGCTGTTTTGGTGCCCATGTTGGGAGGGAGGGAAGGGAGATGATTCGTGGGGCCTTGAGGGGGGCCTGGAGCCCTCTCCCGCCTCCTGCCCCTCCTGGAAAATGGCATGGATCTGCCAGTGGCTGGTGGCATGCACAGTGTGGACAAGTGTCGCTGGGCCCTCCGTTCTCCTCCACGTCAGAAAGAGCCCAGGAAGTAGTCTGAGCTCAGGGCTTCGGAGGATCGCAGGTGGACCTCGTGGAGAGGCTGGTGTCGGAACGTTGAAGGAGGGTGTGTGGCTTGTCGGGAGGGGGAGTCTCAGCAGAGCACGTGGCATGGATAGAGCTCCATCATTCCCGAGACACCGTTTCCTCCCGTCCCGGCCGTGGGCCCGGCTCCCCCGGGACAGAATTGGGACTGCCTCCCACTGACTAAGGGCTAGGCCAACACAAGCCAACACCTGCTTGGGGCCACGCAGAGAGAGTGCGTGCCCACGACGGTACAGAGCTCTGGGCCCCCGCAGCCGGCCCTGGACACAGCTTGGGACTCAGCCCGGGACCAGGGCTTCTGTCCCCACAGCTGCCTCACTGGGCTGCCCAGCCTACACCAGGCACGCTGGCTGCAGTGTGTGGGGAGCCCAGGCCCCTGGCACTGAGGCTCAAGTGACAAACCTTCCCGGCAAGAGAACTAAACCAGCTCAGAAACAGTGCCATTGGGGGCGCCCCATGCCGCTCAGAAACACCGTCACGGGTCTCTCGCCATGCGGGCACACAGGGGCTCTCGTCTCCATGGCACAAAGGCTGCTCTGAACGAAAGCTGGCGTCTGTGCAGATTGCTATAAACGGGCGGGTGTGGGTGAGGACACAGAGCCAGCAGCACCCCTGCGCATGCATTCTGTGCGTCACCATGACCCCCATTGGGTGTAAGAGGGACGCGTGGGCGTCATGGCCCAGCCAGCAGAGCACTTCCAGACGGCACCGTCTGCGTGTGCTCCGTGTAATTCTGATTTCCTCCAAGACCCGAAAGTGGCCTCCTTGCCTCTGTTCACGGACTTGCAATTCAGCGTCAAGTCAGCACCCTCTTCCCTCCGTGTGGATTGGCTGGCGGCCACAGCTGCACAAGCGGCTTGGGCGTGAAGTTCCCCGGCGGAAGCGGGCCTCCCCATTGGACGCTGTGACTCAGGTTCCTGCGCTGAGCTCAGAGGGCAGGATGGGGCTGTCGTTGCACAGTGTCTCAGTGTCATCTTTATCACAGATGCTGCTGCTGCAAGGAGCCATTTCTTGTCTCCTGCTCCCAGCAGATGCTTGTGAGCCTGTGGACACCTCGAGGGTCTTGTCCCAGAAGCACAGCAATGCCGTGCAGAAGGACTTTATAACGTAGACACACACGGTGGCCTCAGATGCCAGGACTAACCTGACGTACGGGTCACAGCACTTGTTTTGGAGGGCTTAGCCAGCTGGTCAACCGGGAAAGGAGAACCATTGGCTCTTATGCTGGAAGAGAAGTCTTTGGAAAGGGGGGGGAGGTGTCTGCCAGTGTCTCTGCCCTGTGCAGTGGCCTGGGCTGGGCTGGGAATGAGCGGCACACAGGAAGTACCTGCCCGTCTCCAGACAAGAGCAGGTTCTAGAAGCTGCCTGGACAGGGCTCCTGGAAATGCCGCGTTCTATGGTGTGCGGATGCTGACTTGGCCCACAGCTTACCGTGCAGCACAGAAATGGCACAGGAATTCTGGGAGGAGCCATCTGATTGTAAGGTTTGCCCAGAGAGTTCACAAAAGCCTGTGGCCTGTGCACACTAATTGTAGATCTCTCTCCTCCTTGTTTCAGCTTGCAAGATGCTGGCATTGGGTTCATCCTGGTCATAGACAGAAGGCAGGACAAATGGACGTCAGTGAAGGCGTCGGTCCTGCGAATAGCCGTAAGTGTCGGTGCCCGGGTTGTGACGCCCTCCTCTGCTCGTCCCCTGGGCCGGGTGACTGCCGGGTGATAGCACTGTCTCTCTTTCCTACCTGTCCATCTGCCTGGTGGTGGTTTGCATGCTGCTGGCCCGTGCCGTGCGGTGCTCCAGCCGGGCTGCCTGCAGCAGGGCCAGGGGGCACTAGGGACCCATGACCCCTTGGTCTGTTTGACTTGTTGGAGCAGGTGCACATGTGTGTGCATGGTGTGTGTGTGTGTGTGTGTGTGTGTGTGTGTGTGTGTGTGTGTGTGTGCGTGTGTGTTCTCAAATGACTTCACTCTTAGGGGGCCTGTGATCATTTAAAAACAGTTCCACCAGTCTGTTTCTGACTGTGGACTATGTGGGATGCTGAGGATTTAATGTGTCTTCGTTCTTTTTTTTTTTTTTTTTTTTTTTGGCAGAGAGAGAGATTGAGAGCACTAGAAGGGGAGGGGCAGAGAGAGGGGGGAGGGAGGGGGAGGGAGGGGGAGGGAGAGAGAATCCCAAGCAGGCTCCACACTCAGCCTGGAGCCTGACTCAGGACTAAATCCCATGACCCTGGGATCATGACCTGAGCTGAAATCAAGAGCTAGATGCTCAACCCACTGAGCTCCCTCAGACACCCCTAATGTGTCTTCATTCTTTTTAATACTTACTTGTTTTTGAGAGAGAGAGAGAGAGAGAGAACGTGAGCAGGGGAGAGACAGAGAGAGAGGGAGACACAGGATCCAAAGCAGGCTCCAGGCTCTGAGCTGTCAGCACAGAGCCCAATGCGGGGCTTGGACCCACAGACCACGAGATCATGACCTGAGCCAAAGTTGGATGCTTAACCAACTGAGCCCCCCAGGTGCCCCAATGCGTCTTCACTCTTACATGCAGCACAAGGCCCTGAGCTATGGGACGTCCAGGATAGAAGGGAATCTTCAGGCTACAGGTTTGAAATTGTATTGAACGCCCCTTTCAAATTGACTTTCTACTTTTCAAAAGGGCCATACTCATCCCTTAGTTTTCCTGCTAAATGAGATGCCTGGACCTTCCTGGAGCCCACCTCTGCATCTGGCCACTGCCACCTTACACGCGGAAGGACGGCAGCTCCGTGGTCGTGGCTGTGGCTGTTTTCAGCCTGCAGTAATACAAGAGGGAAGGGGCCTACCCACGAGCTCCGAGTGGAGCGCTTCACCTGCCCTCACGCCCGGCAGCCCAGGGACTTACGGCAGCAGGGAGACCAGAGCACCCGCGGCCGGATCGCCGGCTGGGATGACTCTTAAGAGCCCAACCCCCAATGGAATGAAATTCTCCTAAACTCTCGCTCTGGGTCTTGTGTTCAAACCATCTTTGCCTCCGGGCCTCTGAGAGGCCACTGTGCCTTGGCTCTGGGTGGGGTGAAGAACCAGTCCCTCCCCCCAAGATGGCTCATCGTCCATGGAAACAGCACCTAAGGCTTGCACCTGCTCGATTGCTACACTTGCCATCATTCTGCAAACCTGTCCCTGGGCCGCGGGGGGCGCCCCTTGTCTTTCTGAGAAAGTATCTCCCTACACCGCTTGGTACACCTCCTGTTCCCTGTCCCTTGTTATAGAATCAGCTTTCCTTTAAGATCCCGTGAGGCCTACGAGTACTTTTGATATGCTGTCAGCAGTAAATAGCCAGCATGTCCATTTCATTATTTTAAATTTAAAAATACATTTGCATGTGATGTCACATGGCAGGCTAAATTAAGAATTAAATTGTAAGAACCAGTGGGACAGATGCACAGTAGACTTAAGACAAATTTCTTAAGTCAGTAAGTCCGTCCTGGGTCGAATGTCAAGACGTAACTAGTCAAGTATGTCATTGTTTATAAGACTGTTGGGGCGCCTGGGGGGCTCAGTCAGTTGAGCATCTGACTTCAGCTCATGTCATCCTCTTGAGGTTCATGAGTTTAAACCCCAAGCTGGGCTCTATGCTGACAGCTTAGAGCCTGGAGCCTGCTTCAGATTCTGTCTCTCTCTCTCTCTCTCTCTCTCCCCCCCCCCCTCTCTGCCCCTCCCCTGCTCATGTGCTCTCTCTCTCTCTCTTTCAAAAATAAATAAACGTTTAAAAAAAGAAGGTAACACTGTTGTAATAACATTTTTCCAATCTAAATAATCTCTCCAGTTTTTTTACATTTATCTACCATGGATCTGACTCCCGCTCAGGCATGTCACCATGTGGCAAGTGCACAAGTCAGCCTCTTTGCCGTGATGGTCACGGGTGTCTCCCCTATGCTGGGAACTGCCCTTCTGCCCCTCTGCACACACGCTGCTCCCTGGAAGGCCTCGCCCCTGCACGGCAGGCAGCCTCTGCTCATCTTTCTCCTCCCTGCATCCCCGCCTCCCTGCATCCCCGCAGTGCCGTGGTCCACATGGTCTCCCGCTCTGGAAGACACCACTACTCATCACAGCACATCACAGGTTCCTCAAAGTGCAGCCCATCTGCATGTGGCAGGCACCCGGCCAGGCCCGGGCGAGACAGGTTGGCCGTAAATATCTCTCACAGCCATCAGTCGCTCCTGGCTAGAAACAGGAGAGTCCCCAGACACAGGATAGTTTTGAAGAAATAGATAAATTATTTTTAAGAACTGAAGTACCTGCAAATGTGCCCTGCGGGCCATCCGTGTGGTCTGGGAGGACCTACCTGTGTTGGGGGGAGGTGGGGACAGAGCTCTCCACCTGCCAAGGGCAATCGCGGTTTCCTTTGTCATTGGCTTTGTGACCAGGTGGACTTCTAAAACATGCTGACTCACCTTTAAAACTTTGTTTTGTGAAATCATAACCGAAAAGTTGCTGTTTGAGTTTTAATGTTTGCACAGATTCGTACGTAATAAAAATACAGGTTTTTGAAGTATCCTTCTTCCTAGAAGTCTTGGGGTTCCCCCGTGGTGGTTTAGAAATTGTCGAAGTTAACATTTTCCCAGCAGAATCTCCAAGAATTCTCGGTAGCTTCAATTCTTTCTGATCTAAGAATGCATTGATCATATAGGGCCAACCATGCTGTGCGTGTACTTAGCACGTGTCCTGGGACTCTACCGTGCTCCCGCCATTGTATGAGGCTTTGGGTGTTGGAGGTATCAGCAGGGAATGAGCTGGAAGTATCAGCCAAGTGGGGTGCTGACAGTTGACAGAATGCCATGATGCGGGATATGACCAGAGGTGGCCAACACCCAGGGGGGCCCGAGGCGGTGCCGACCCATCCTGCGGGGAGGTCAGGAGGCTGTGAGGCAGGCCCCATTTCCTTTCTTGTGCGTGTGCCATTTCCAAGCCAGGGTGTGGGGTGTGACCACCGTGGCTCTGCCGTGGGGACAGGAGGCAGGAGACAGAGCAGGCACACCAGTGCCAACGCCCGGTGCTGTGAACCTGCACCACCAGCTGCGGCTGGCCTGTGCTCCACCCGGGGGCTTTGGGGAAGCCAGGCCAACGCCCTGGAGAGGGTGTGTTCCCCTGCCCTGTACTGTGGACGGTCCCCAGGGCACCTGGGCCACCAGCTGCCGCAGGTGCGATGAAAGCAAGCTGGTGGCACCGAGGCTCCATCTCCAAATGTGTCTGGCCACCCGAGTGAGACACGGCACTTACGTTACATGCTGTAATGCGGCTGTTCCCACCACCATGTGGGCAGCTCGTGAGCAGAGCCCCCCTGTTGTGAGGTGTTCTTTCTCCTTGTCGGATGCCTTCAGCTTGGCTTGAAATAGAACACAGGGAGACAAAACCCAGAGTCCCCAAAATCAGACGTTCTGTGTCTGTGTCAGCTCTGAGGTGTTGGGGGCAATGGGCGCTTGCCTGTCACGTCGTGGTCACAGCCTGTGGCCTGTCATGTTGTGGTCATAGCCAGTGGCCTGTCATGTGGTCATAGCCAGTGGCCTGTCACAGTCGTGGTCACAGCCAGTGGGCTGTCATATCGTGGTCACAGCTGGTGGACAAAAGTGGAAACAAGGAGACATAGAATGAGGATACATTGGTTCAAAGTTTGCACCGTCCTTGGATGAACAAACCTTTTGAGAACTACCTGAGCTAGGATTCCGTTTCACACATTAGCCCACCTGTCCTAGACCACGTGTGTGTGAGTGTGTGTGAGCATTTGGGTATTTATAACAGTGTACGGGTTTACGTTTTGAGCTAGCCCAGTTCAAGCTCCGTCTATACCGTAGAGCACGCTGCTGAAGAAGGTTCCGGCTCTAGGCATTCTTAGTCTGCACGGGGCAGGAATGTGGTTCTTGCCGGGAGGCCGTTGTCATCCGTGCATGCAGACAGGGTGCAAGGTGACATATCCGGCGATGCAGGGTCTTTAGGGCATCCAGTAAATATGCCACACATGGCAAAATAATACTGCATTAAACAAGGTAGTGAGTTCCTGCCTTGTGCCACTTCCTGGAGTCTAAGCACAAGGTGCTGAGCACTGATGGTGAAGACAAAGCAGTGTGAGCCCCAGGAGGGCTTCCTGGTGGAGGTGACACTGGACAAGAGTCAGAAGGGGAGGAGGAGCTGTTCAGCAGGGAGAGGACGATGAGCATGCCCCTTGGGGTGTAAGCAGAGGCGGGAGGTCGGGGGGTGCAGGGGTGAAGGGAAGGTTAGCAGGCGGGGGCATGTCCAGGCTGCAACCTCACCCAGGGATCAGGAACAGAGTGGGCCGTTGGGAGGTGCAGCACTGACCACGGCATGGCCAGCTGTCTCTGAACCAGCCTTCGTGTGTCCCACATACTTCCGCAGCTGAGAGGAGCTCACAGGGCACGGAACCCGCAGAGGCCGGAGGGAACAGGGCTGGGCCCGTTCTCGCCGCACCGCAGGGGGAGAAAGCAGGTAGCCCAGGGCAGGGCAGCTGGGGGTCATCAGCCTGGCACACCAGTGGGTGGGTCCTGGGGGTGGGGACAAGTCCACGCAGAGTGTTCTGGAAGGACGTGTGGACAAGTGTCCTTCCTTCAAGTTTGGCCCTTCCTACATATTTTTCATTGAAACGTCTATTCTTGCATGATGTTCGCAAGTGTCCCCAACACCTACCGAAGGGGTGGCCTTCGCTACCCCTGTCTGGAGCCCCTGCGTCCAGACCTCATAGGAGCAGCCTGGCAGCAAGAGGCCTGTGCTCGCTGCCAGCCTCCCCGAGTTGTGCTCTGGGGTTATCAGTACACACACCTGTGCTTGGTTTCTGCCATTGCCAGGCAGACGGAGTCGGTCAGGCTGAGCTGCTCCATTTTATGGATTAACTGTGTAACGCGGGCCGGACAACTGAGCACACCTTCAGAGAGTTCCTTGAACTGGAGACAGGTTTCAAACAGTGTTCCCCAGAGCACCAGGATTCCGGACATTCCAGTGTATGGGTCGGCGTCAGCTGTGCGTGTAGATGCACACACGTCTCTAGAAATGTTGATCCAGAAACCACTTAACTCTCTGTCTCCAGATGACATTTGTGTGGCCATCACACTGCATGTCGCTAAGTCAGCCAGGGTCAGCCCCAGAAAATAAACAATTTTGTTTCAGTGTCTTAGAAACCTACTACAACCCTTTTATGGTCACTGGATTACTAAGTTACAAAAAGATGTTATTTTGTAGCCCTCATCCCCAATCCTCTATCTAGTTACTTCTGTTTTGCTTTATGTATATTTTTGAGAGAGAGACAGAGCACAAGCGGGGGAGGGGCAGAGAGGGGCAGAGAGAGAGGGAGACACAGAATCTGAAGCAGGCTCCAGGCTCGGAGCTGTCAGCACAGAGCCCGACATGGGGCTCGAACTCACGAATTGCGTGATCATGACCTGAGCCGAAGCCGGACGCTCAACCGACTGAGCCACCCAGGTGCCCCCTGTTACCTCTGTTTTTAAAATATGACTTTCATGTTGGTATTTCCCCAGCTCTCAGTTCAGAGAGTTGGTTCCAACCCAGAGAAGGTTTAATTACTGCTCTTTGTGGTCAAAGTATGTGTTTGTGTAGGTCATTTAACGCCTTCTCACGTGACCGCTTCCGTGTTGAAGAATCGGGGACCAAAACAGAGAGGAGGCAGGGGAGGGAGTGTTTTCCGCCTTCAGCAGCGGGATCTATGTGCCTGGAGGAGAAATGAGGGTGATGAAAACCATCTTGAAATTTAGAAAAGATGGCTCACTGTCATCTCTGCAGGGAGACTTTTAAGGAGCTTTTTCCTTAAATAGTGGCAGCCAGTTTCCCAGAGGCCAGTGACAGGTTCGAGCAGCCCTCTCGTCACAGGTGACCCAGAACCTGCCCATGGGCTCCCACCTTCGGTGTCGTTCCTCTGAGTCATTTCTGTTCTTCTCAGAGGAGCCGACCCGCATGAGTGCCACCGAGACAGTGGGGACCTGGCGCCCTGCTTGGGGGCTGCCTCCACCACTCCCCTCTGGGCCGCGCCGTGGGTGCCTGGCACAGAACGGGACAGCAGATGGGCGCGGGCCACACGAGGCCTCCCCCCCCAACCCCCTGAACGAAGCTGAATGTGGAGGCTGTGGGTGGTGCCAGACATGGCTCTCAGCACCTCCCTGCCCACACGCCACACTGCTTAGCAGGCACCTGTCCCCGGGGGCGGTGCAGAGGCCCACCCGGAGGCCACAGATGGCTGAACGTGGGCGCCGGAGACAGCGGGGCCCTTGCAGAGGCTCAGGGGCCCCCCGCCAGGGACACAACCTGGGGTCCCCAGTGACAGGTAGTTCCCACGTGCCGGCGGCCAAAGGTGGAAGAGGAGCTACGGGGGAAGGTGAGGCGCTTGCTGTGGCCCGCAGGCAGTGTCACACAGTGGGACCGGCTCACACGGCTTCCAGGCAGCCAGGGGCAGGGCCACCCGAGGACGGTCACTGGTCATCGGTGGCCTTGGGCTGTGGGGATTTGTGGGGTGCAGAGACCAGAGCAGAAAGTGGAGTTGCAGGGATGTAAACTGTGTGCTTGAGGGCTCAAGCCTGAAGCAGGGCAGGGGGCAGGCGGCTTGCTTGTGGACTGAGGCCCTTGGGAGCCAGGCGGGTGTCCCAGCAGGAAGCACGGACAGGTATACAGGCTAGGCCCTGAGGGGGGCCATGAGCAGGGTGGGGCCGAGGTCAGGGAGGCCACTGCGGCGGCTCTGGACTCTGGTTTGTTTGCGGGGTTGGGGAAGTCTCTGGAAGGTTTGCACAGGATGTGTCACGACACAGTAGACTTCATAGAAGGGTCACGGTGGCACTTCCGGGGGGAATCGGCTCAGGGCAGCAGTGGGGGGTGAGGAGTAGGGAAGCCAGCGATAGAATCTGGGGGTGTCCCGGCTGGGGCACAGGAGGAAGGGGTGGCTAGGAGAGCCCTGGGCGTGTGCCAAGCACTGACCGGTCATGGGTACTGACAGGTGCTGGCCTGGGCCGCCCGATGCCTGCAGGCCCAGACCTTCGTCCAAGCCCTTCTCTTGCTCTCACACAGAGATCAGGTCTGGCATCAGAGGCTCAGGGCTTTCAGTGCAGTTCCAGCCTCGGGACCTTGGGGCTGAGGCCAGGGCCCCACATTCAGCTATTTGCACCTGGTGGCACTGAGGCCTGTGGGTGGGGAGTAAAGCTATCCCAGGATCCCTGATCCCGTTCTCCCCAGCTTCTCCGGGGATGCTCCAGGCCCTGTGAGACCCTCTGAATCAGACACTCCACAGGGCCGTGGAGTCTGAGGGCTGCGTGGGGTGGGCCAACCAGGGCAGTGCATGTGAAAGGAGAGGGGCCACCCTCAGACAACCACAGCCCTGGTCCATGCGTCTTCTCAAAGCCACTGGAACCACACAAGGACTGAACGTGTTTTATGTTCCCTAGTGAGGCCCTCAGGTACCTTTTGTTCCTAGAGTTTTGTCAGACCCGGTGTTCCCAGACTCCGGGACGGGCTTGGTCAGGAGGAGGAGGCCAGGCTCCCTCCCACTGGGACAGCTACACTATGGGCTCCTCATCTCAGGCTCGATTCCACTGGCCAGGCTGAGAGCGGTCTGGGCCCGAGAGCATGGCCCAGGGTATGGCCGCAGCCTGAGCATCCATCAGCAGGTGGACAGGTGAACAGGCTGAGACACACGGGAGATATAGAGAGGGGCGCATACACAGCCAGGACACCCGGGCCAGCCGTCTCTCCTGCTGCGCCCCTTCCTGCCCCTACGATGTGGGGCCTTGGGCTGTGCTGCTCCTTACTGTACATTGTATTTTAGCTGCACTGGGCCTAGTTATCCAGAAATCAAACTCAGTTCCTTCAGAATGCTTCTTATAGTAATGGGGGCTCCCTGGGCATCAGCACCTGGAAGTATTGGCATGTGGAGTAGGCTTCAGTGATATGTGTCATACCACGTTGTTGAGGCTTTGTGCGAGCACCACATTAGGTGCAGTAGGAGTGTGCACTGGGGGAGGCACTGTTTTGTCCCTGTTTCACAGACGGGGAAACAGAGGCACAGGGAGGTGAGCAGTGTACCCGAGGTCACACACCTTATAGGCAGAGCTGGCAGCCAAGAGACTCCTGTCTGCAGTGCGTGCGCTAGGGCGCGAGCTCCCGTGTATGTTTTGGAACACAGCTTGTGTCTATATGGCTTTGTTTTTCTTTGACAAGCATCTTAGTTCCCTGGGGCTCTCATAACAAGTGCCACAGACTGAGGGGCTGGAAACAACAGAGAGCCACTCACGTCCTCACAGTCTGGAACCCGAGGTCCGAGGTGAAGGGGCTTACAGGTTGGTTCCCTGGGGCCATGCGGGAGACCCTGTCCCTGTCCCCGGCTTCTGGCAGTGTCTGGTGATCTCTGGGGTCCCTGGGCTTATGGACACATCCCCCGTCTTGGCCTCCATGTTGGCACGGCATCTCCCTGTGTGTCTGTGCCCAAGTGTCTCCTTCCGATAAGGACTAGGCATATTGGGTTGGGGGCCACACTGATGACCTCACATAAACTTGCTCACTTCTGTAAAGGCTTTTTCTCCAAATATAGTCACATCCTGAGGCACTGGGGTTTGGGCTTTAACACGTGACTTTGGCAGGACACCTTTCAGCCTGTAACTAGTGTAATAAGCTTTTGACTTTATAGCTGATAACGAACGTGACGTAGCTGCAGAGGCGGTGTGACTTTCTCCTGGTAAGACGTGGGACGTGTCTAACAGCCCAGCGTCAGCAACCACGCAGCCTCAGTGAGCGCCCTTCCGCCTGGACCACACATCCACTGCAGCCATGCAAGGACCCCGCATCCAGCAGTGCGTCTGCCCACGGCCCTCTCTGTTCTCTTGCAGGCGTCCTTCCCGGCAAACCTCCAGCTCGTCCTTGTCCTGCGCCCAGCGGGGTTTTTCCAAAGGACCCTCTCTGACCTCGCTTTCAAATTCAACAGAGATGACTTTAAGATGAAGGTGCCGGTGAGTGGCCTGCCGCGGCTCTGTGGGCAGAACGGAGCGTGACCACGTTCTTGGCCCACGCAGCTGATCAAAACTCTTCAGGTGCTAAGGTGCCCAAGCGCACAGCAACCCCGCTGGGCATTGCCCCTCCATTCCCTAGCGCTCCCCAGGGCTGACATCCACCCTGTGCCTCGGGTGATCCCTGTGGAAGTGCAGGTGCTTGTCAGAGCCACAAGTCTAGAACATTCTTACTGAGGGTCAGGCCGAAGAACGAGAGCCCAACAGGCTGAGAGCCATCATCAGCCTCCTAGCGAGAAGCAGCCAGGCTCTGCCAGTGCCAGAGACCAGACGGGGGCCCGGGGACTGGGTGTGAGTGTCCCAAGCCCACGGAGGGGACCCTGAGCAGCCAGCGGAGTGGGCGGCCCCTGCCTCTTGTCCTCACCCCAGCAGCACAGACAGCCTCAGGGAGGGCACTCCCTGCCGCCAGTCGCCCATCCTCAAGAAAACAAAGGCCACATAGAGCCCCTCCCACCTGGGCACCCAGGAAGCCTATTTCCCGTGAAGCCTGTTTGCACCCCGCGTCACGACAGTCACTGTGGGAGCAGTGCGGGGCAGGCTGCCAGACAACGCCCAGGAAGCCTTTGTTTTCCACGAATTAGTTTGCACACAAGCTCCCAGCTTGTGACCTTGCCTTGAGACCACCTCAACAACGCCCACCAGGTTGCCTTCAAGGACCTGAGCGCCCATGACACTGGTTGTCCGTGACACCTTTACCTGTTCCTCGGTGCACAGTGGGGGGTGCTCTGCCCGGTCAGGGGCCATGAGTGAGGCGCCCCTGGCCCTGTGGGTGAGTCGCATGCTGCAACCCTGACCCCCGGGCTTCGGGTCTTGGAGAAAACCCATGCACCCGCGGTGTTTGCAGCACCGAAACGCCTTCATTTCTGACAGCCCATTTCCTCGACGGTTAGGGACAAAACCACAGAGACACCGGCTGAAAGTTAGTGGCCTGGCACTGAAACCACCAGACGTGCTCTGTGCTCCCACCAGGACCCAGTCTCCTCTGACGGCCACCTCTCAGCCCCAGGGGAGCGTGACACCCATGTCCAGCCACTGGGCATGTGAACCTCATTAACAACAGGTCTCTACACAGACGTGTGGCGTTCAGTAATCAACAACACACAAGGGGGCGTCAGGCTCCATCTGGCCGGAAGCTCTCAGGACCTATTTTGTAGGACCTCAGCATCTGGCTGACAGCTTACAAAGCAAAGGCTGTATTTTTACCCAAAACTCACGGACAGAATGTCCTCAGAAAGGACAAGAGAAATAGACCAATGAAAGCAAGCCCTGTGCAAAGAGCTTCCTCGGTCCCTGAAGCCACGTGTCCCGTGGAAGGGCACGGCCCTGACTCTGGTGATGTCTGTAGTGACTTTGCTGGGCTTTGGTGGGAACAATGACAAAACCATCCTCTTTCAAGTCAGAGCACTGCTCAGTGACCACCGCGAGCTCCCTGGCGGATGCCTGACATGGGTGGTGTGCCCAGCTCTGTCAGGGTTCCAACACCTTCCCTCCCTGCTGAGGCCCATCGTCACAGGCCCATTTCACAAAGGAGTAAACTGAGGCACAGAGAGAATAAGTGACTTGCCTGACGCCAACCAGCCTGGAAGTGGTAGAGCTGAGGTTTAAGCCCAGGTCCAAAGCCAAGCACCTCCTGTCCACACTGCCACCATTAGTGAACAGCAGGAGAGCTTTTCTCCCCCGTCCGCTGGGTGGTCTCTTCATGGGGCGGCTTTCTTCCTCCTCTAGGTCATAATGCTGAGCTCAGTGCCAGAGTTACACGGTTACATCGACAAGTCCCAACTGACTGAGGACCTGGGCGGGACCCTGGACTACTGCCACACGAGGTGGCTGTGTCACCGTACGGTGAGTCGTCCCGGGCCACCCGCATGCGGGTGCTGGCTGCGGGCGGTGGGTCTCCTTAACCCTGAGTTAATCGGCCAAATAGCTTTTGCACTACGATGCTGCCTTTTCCAAAGCTGTGTTCCCAGTAACCTCACTTCTGTTCCCCAAGAATGAGGAGATGGTCTCAGTGGACCGCAGTCATCTAAAGAAATAACATGAGTAATAAGTTCGGGAGTGGCTTTCTCTGGGCTCAGAGACCAAGAAACAACAGCCCTGCGAGGGGTGGGGGCGGATGTGGCCCTCAGGCCTCTCTTAACTGGGCAAGGGGAGACTGGGCGCAGAAGGACTCTGGCTGATGAAAGTGAACGCAGAGAGTGTCCAGTACGTTTCTGAAGCCACCAGGCCCGGGGTCTGGTCTAGGTGTGACTGTGGCTTGCTGTGGTCCTGCCCTCTCTGACAACGCCCGAGCCCCTGCACCAGACACCTGCCTCCCGGTGCAGCTTGGTGATGGCGTTTTCCTTCTTCCCCAGGCGATCGAAAGCTTCGCCCTCATGGTCAAGCAGACTGCTCAGATGCTGCAGTCCTTCGGGACCGAGCTGGCCGAAACGGAGCTGCCCAATGACGTCCAGTCGACAAGCTCGGTGCTCTGCGCTCACACGGAGAAGAAGGACAAAGCGAAGGTACGTGTGGTTTCTGTGCGAGGCCGCCAAGGGGAAGCAGCCCCGTGGGCATTGGGCAAGACAGGCCAAGGCCGCTCCCAAGATGCCTGGGGCAGGGGACCTGGCGAGCGCTCCCAGGGGAACTGAACGCACTCCTTTCTAAAAGCGGGCTCGTGGTCAGACTGAGGGACGTGGAGCCTGAGTGCAGCCAGGAGCCGCAGCCTCGCTCTGATTGGGCGTCTGAGGTGCCGGGGCTGCAGGGCCGCTCACCAGGCGCGTCTGCCGCTTATGAGCGCGAGCAAGGCAAGACTTCTGCCCCCAGTTCCCAGGCGGCAGGCCGGGTCATGGGCCGCCTTGGGCGACCACAGCCCGCAAAGCAGTGTCCGTGCTCCAGTACTGACCCCGTGCCCAGGGAGCCTGTGCCGGGTGGGGTGTGGCTCTGGGTCAGTGGTGGCCATGACCCTCTCACTGGTGGTCCTTGGGGGCAGCCCCCAGCCCGAGAAGCCTGCCCTCTCTTTCGCTCCTGGCGGTGGGGACACTGTGGGATCAGGCCCACAGAGGTCTGGTTTCCTGCTATCTCTTACCTCATCCGCCGACCCCGAGCGACCTGTAGCCTTAGCTGTGCCCCAGCCACAGTTGGGGGAGTCTTCCAACACCTGCCGTCCTTCAGTGGCTCTAGGGGAACAAGGGAGCGAGCGTGGGGTGCCAGGCCCTGTGCTGTCCCCGCAGGAGGACATGAGGGCGGCCCTGGACGAGGGACAGAGCCTCCTGCAAAGCGTCAGAGAGCCCCTGGCCAAGGGCGGGGGGCGGAGCCTGAGCCAGGACCAGCTGGACAATCAGACCACCGTGCAGAGGTGAGGCCCGAGCCGGGGGCAGGGCATGGCCACGGACTGGGGACAGAGTGACAGGCGGCAGTGACCCCCATCCTCTCGTCCTCATGGGAAGAAAGGGGGCCACAGGTCCTTACCGCTGAAATGCTCTTCTTCCATATCCCGAAGAAAGTGGCTGTTCTGGGCAGGAAAATTTCTCAGAGCGAACAGCACTTTTCTGCAGGCTGGGAGACATTCAAGGGAGTCCGTGGTGACAGGGTCTTGCCAGCCTCATGGAGCCTCTCCCCTCCCCACCTGCCCAGCCCTGCCCACCCGCTGGTGTGCCCGTGAGGAAGGGACCCACCAGCTCCCGCCCCCCACTTGAGCCTCGGGTCTTCTCGCCTTCCCTGTGAAGGGGACCGCGAGCACGTCCTCCCTGGGCCCCCTTTGTGTGGATACTTGCCGTCCCTAACACCGCATGGCGCCCCGGAACGCCCGCAGCTCCATGCATAGGCCAGGTCCTCGTTTGGGGAGGAGGCAGGCACAGGAGCAGAGCCTCTGAACGGCTTGCTGGTGACACCCAGGCCACCACAGGCTGACCCAGGCCCAGGTTCACACGCCAGGCCAGTGCTCCATGCTGGGGACGTGGGAGGCCCCAGGGGACGTGGGGGAGGCTGGGGTGAACCCCAGTGCTGACAGGGTAACACGCACAGGGTGGCATGGCTCTGGCCTGGGAGCCGTGACCGCGAATGGTGGCAGCTCACTGTGCCCTTCGTCCTGAACCCAAGTCAGATGTGAGAAGCGCAGAGCACTGTCACATCAACCTTGTAACACACTAGTCCCTTCCCCCTCTGGCACATTTGGCCTGCGAGTCCCGTGTCCAGGGCCTGAGAGAGAAGGCGAGGGTCCGGGCAGCCCTGGAGATGGAACCCGCGCCCTGCACCTCGCATCCGCTCAGACGGAGCCTCACCCCTGCCCAGGCTCCTGGCCCAGCTGAACGAGACCGAGGCCGCCTTCGATGAGTTCTGGGCAAAGCACCAGCAGAAGCTCCAGCAGTGTCTGCAGCTCCGGCACTTTGAGCAGGACTTCCGAGAGGTGAGTGGTCGCGGTGCCTGGCGCTCCAATCACAGGAAGCCGCTGCGTGCTGAGCTGCCCTGGTGACGGCAGCGCCACACGGAGCCGTGAGACTGGGTGGGACGAGACCTTGGAACGCGTGGCGAGTGAGCCATTGCGCACAACAGGTTACCAGACCCCGTCGGCATGCACCTCCTTCTGTGTTCCCCAGGGACGTGTCCAGGAGCCATGCATATGCTCCTTTACCAGCGTGCATTTGTCTGCGCCTGCTGTGTGCTGGCCCAGGGCCCCATCCTGCCCATACTGGGCGGCACGAGGGTCAGGACAGGGAGGCGTGGTCCTGGCATTAATCGTCAGCGTTGGGGCTCCACAGAAGCCCGCTGGTCAGTCATTTTTGCAGGGTCAGGACACGGACACATCTGCCTGCCCTCACCCTCACCATGGAACGACATTTTCCCTGGGCCTTCTGGTCAGGACTAGGGGTGGGTGGGGGGTGGGATCTCAAGGGCATGAGAAACGAGTAACAGCACCAAGCCCGGCACTAAGGCTATTGTAGGGCCGTGTGCAAGGGCAGGTTCCGACACCGCCCACCCCCTGCCACCGACCAGTCCTGAAATGTCACGTTTCAGAAAACATGGGATTGGCTCAGTTAGCGATCACTGCCAAGCTTGGGCAGGCACAGGGAGCCAGCCTCCCCAACTTGGACCAGAGAGGTTTCCCACCAGCCCCTGTGAACAGCACGCCGTTGGGGGCGCATGGAGAGCGTGGTCGTCTGTGACGTACTTCTGCAGGGGCTGAGGAAGGCTGGCCAAACAAGCTTTCTATTCTGGGTGGTTGCAGATTTGTGTGCATTGTGAAATAATCCAGCAAGACCTCACGTGCCCTCAATCCAGCTTCCCCCAGAGGACACATCTTGCAAAATCATGCTCAGCATCGCAGTGTGGACATTGACACTGACACACTCAGCACACAGAACATTCTGTCCCAACACAGACCCGTGTTCCCTTCTTACAGACACACTTCCCTCCCACCCCGCCCCAGCCTGCTCCGTTCTGAAGTCCTATCCCTCCCCCTCCTGAGCCCCCAACCACTCCTGAACCCCCACCCCCTCCTGAACCCTATTCCCTCCCACCCCTCCCCCTCCTGAGCTCCCAACCCCTCCCGAACCATACCCCTCCCTCCTGAACCTCCACCCCATCCTGCACCCCTGATAACCTCTGATCTCCCTGTTTCCATATGCTATCGTGTCAAGAATGTTCTAGAAGTGGTGCCACGCATACTTGGCCTCCTGGCTCTTTTCAGGCAGCACCGTCTGTTAAATTCCCTGGAGATGGAGGCAGGTGTTGCGTCTTCGCTCTTGTCCCCGCTGAGTAGTTAGTGTCCTGGGCCGTGGACCAGCCACGGTTTAACCGTCCTCCTGTTGAAGGACACCTGGGCTGTTTCCAGGACTTTGCTACCATATAAAACGTGCCACTGTCCATGTGAACACAGCTATCATTTCCCTGAGGTAAATGCTCAGGGGTGCAGTTGGGGGTCATGGTTGCTGATGTTCAGCTTTCTGAGAAGCTGCTGACGTGTCCCCAGAGCGCCTGCACCTGTGCGCCCAGTGGTGCGCATGAGGACGTGGCTCTTGCACGCCCGCACTGTGCCCGGTGGTGTGCATACCTTACACGCCTACTCTGGGGGTATGGGGGGCGCCTCACTGTGGCTCTGCTGTGCGTTTCTCATGGCTGGCGACACGGACCGGCCTGCCTGCACTCGTGGCTGTGTCTGTCCTCTTGGTGAAGTGCCTCTTCTTCCTGGTTGCCCGTTTGTGACCCTCGTCCTGGGTGGGGGTGGGGGTTTTACTCCTGTGACTTGGGAGTTCCCTATATGCGTAGGTCCTGGCCCCGGCCAGACCTGCGGTTTGAAAATCTGTTCTTTAGTTTGTCCCTGTGTCTCAGCCTCTGACAGCACTTTTCACACGGCAAAGGTTTCAATTCTGATAAAGTCTCATTTACCAATTTTTTTCTTTTAAGGATAACACTTTTGGTCCATCCCATATCCTAGGTCCCAACCATGTTCTCCTCAGCTTTTCTTCCTAAAAGGTTTATAGTTTTACGTGTAAGTCCGTGATCCATTTTGAGTTAACTTTTGTGTAGGGTGAGAATCAGGTCCTGGTTCAGTTGTTTTTGTTTTTTTTTTTTAACATTTTTATTTATTTTTGAGAGACAGAGTATGAGCAAGGGAGGGGCAGAGAGAGAGGGAATCACAGATTCTGAAGCAGGCTCCAGGCTCTGAGCTGTCAGCACAGAGCCTGACGTGGGGCTCAAACTCATGAACCGTGAGATCATGACCTGAGCCAAAGTTGGACACTTAACCAACTGAGCCGCACAGGCACCCCTATTGTTCAGTCTTTAATCTTGGGATGTCCAGGGGCTCTGGTGCGGTTGTCAAAAAGGCTGTCTCTTCTCCACGGGAGAAGAGAAATCATGTCAGAAAGCCATTGGGCAGTTCTGTTTGGGTGGGTTTCTGGGCATGCACCCCATCCATCTGTCAGCACCTCGCGGTCTCGGTGACCATGGCTGTGCGGTGAGTCTTGAAGTCAAGTGCACAGTCCTTCTGTTCTCTCCCAGAATTGGCCTAGCTCTGCTTCTGCTCTGTTGGCTGCATCTATGTTGTAAGATCTTGCCTATATCTGCGCAGCTCTGCTGGGGTCTTGATAGGAACTGTGGTAAACCTGTATTTTAGGGAGAGTCAGATCTTTCCTACAGCGAGTCTCCCCATCAGTGAATGCAGTGGGTCTGTCTTACCTTGCATTTAGATTTTCTTAGAGCTTTTTCATCAGTGATGTACAGTTTTCAGCAAACCATTTCAGTACATGTTCTGTTTGATTTACACTTAAGTATTTCATTCTTAAGCAATTGTAAATGGTGTTTTAAATTTTGGTGTTCGTGTGTTCATCACCATAGGTAGAAATACAAGTGCTTTTCACATGTCTATCTTGTCTCCTGAAACCTCGCTGATCTCACTTTTTCCAGGAGTGGTTTTCTAAGAGTTCGGGGATTTTCTACATATCGGAGTAGGTCATGTGCAAACAGGGATGGCTTGGTTCTTTCCGTTTCTATCTGATGCTTTTTGGTTGTGTTTGTATTTGTTCAGTTGTGTGTTGGTTTTGCTGTCTTGCACCGGCTTTATGACTGGTGGACACTCTTGTTCTCACCGATGTCACAGCTGTCCTTAGGCTGCAGGACTTGTATGGAGGCTCCTTGTCATGCTGAGGGCATGTCCCTCTGCCCGGTTTCCCGGGAAGGACCTGGCTCTTCTGTCCTCCCTCCTCTCCTGCTTCAGGCAGGACCTCCATACCTGACATGGGCCCGGGCCTCCTGCCCCTCCTGTGTTCCAGATCAAAGCCTCCTTAGACGCGCTGGCCCAGAAGATAGCGACCTTCACGGATGTGGGCAACAGCCTGGCACACGCAGGGCATCTCCTGAAGGACCTCACCAGCTTCGAGGAGAAGTCCAGCGTAAGGACGGTGGTGTAGGCCATTGTGGGCAGGAGACAGCCTACGGGGGGTGCTCAGGGCACCACCAGGGTCACTTAGGAAAGCGGGGGAATGGGGCTATCTCGCCATCCGGTGGGGGGTGTCCGCGGGTGGAGGGACAGAGCCCCTCCCGCTCTCACTCCCACCCTGACGGATCCCACCCAGGAAATCGCACCTGTTGCTCTAACAAACCCAAGCTGAGCCGTGTGCCTGGGGTGGCTCCCACGCAGGTGTCTGTAGAGCGGGCCCTCGCACTTGCCCTGGAGGGTGAGAAGCTCATCGACAGCAGGCACTACGCTGTGGACTCCATCCGCCCCAAGTGCCATGAGCTCCAGCACCTGTGCAACCAGTTCGCGGCAGAGGTCGAGAGGAGGAGGGGGCTGCTCAGCAAGTCCCTGGAGCTGCACAGCCTCCTGGAGGCGGTGAGACCCCTCCCCATGCCCTCCTGGTCCCGCGGGGTCCCCCTCCCCACACCTGCCCCTCCCATGTGGACCGCAGTCACTGGCTGGAAGCTGGCCCCACGCCCTGCTGTCCATGGGCCTGTCTCAAGGCCCAGCCAGTCACAGATGCCCATTTCTAGAATTCACTTGCCACAGCTGATAGATCTTGCCGAGGACCAGAAATTCTCTGCACTTGGCCCCTCTGTCCTCTGTGTGAACGAGTCCAGGCCGGATGATGCACGTAGCCTTGGGGCGCCGTGTAGCTGGGTTGCAGAGATCCCCAGAATCGTGGCAGCCGCTGGTGGGACCGGAGGGCCCCGGCCTAGCACGCGTAACACACACGCCAAGACCCAGCCTCTGACGGGCCCGCTCTCTCCCTCTGCCATGCTTGGCGTGTCCAGTCCATGAAGTGGTGTGATGAGGGAATCTACCTGCTGGCCTCACAGCCTGTGGACAAGTGCCAGTCCCAGGAGGGTGCTGAGGCGGCCCTCCAGGAAATTGAGAAGTTTCTGGAGACTGGCGCAGAAAACAAGATCCAGGAGCTCGACAGAATCTACCAGGACTATGAACCCGTCCTCACCACAGACCTGATGGTAAGTGGGGCCCATGCTCGTGGTGGGGGCAGGGGCGGCCACCATGAGCTCTTCTGGGACCCTGGGTGTCTTGAGGCTCAGCTTCCCCTCAGCACAGGATTCCGTGACCCGGCGGCCCTCCTGTGCCTGGGGTCTTTCTCTGCAAGACCACCACTGGGAGCGCCCCCACCTGGTTTCCCCAGCACCCCACCTCCTGCGTGCCCCCCTGTACATCGCGCCGACCCCAGCCCCCACTGCTGCCCAGCCAGCTGCCCACACCCCCAGGGCGCCCACAGGGTCACACCCTTCCCGCAGGGAACGTGTGGGGGCCACGTGTCCCTCCCTCCCTTCCAGCTGACTCTCCTCAAAGCTCCAGGTCCTGCATTCCACGGGGTCCCACCCCTCCCTCCTGCGGCGGGGGTGGGGGTGGGGGGAGTGCAGGGTTGCGCCCTGGCGGCTGGCTGTGACACTACAGCCCAGCCTCTAAGGAGGCCAGGCCTCTCACTTTGCTGGCATCGCTGGCTCACGAGCCCACACACGTGTCCCTTCAGGAGCATGTGCAGAAGGTCTACCAGAAGCAGGAGGGCACGGAGGAGATGTTCCACCGGAGACAGGCCAGCCTGAAGAAGCTGGCGGCCAAGCAGACGCGGCCCGTGCAGCCGGTGGCCCCCCGGCCAGAGGCACTCACAAAGTCACCCTGCCCCTCCCCAGGTGTGCACAGCCACCACCCCTCCCGTCCACGGCGGGCCCTCGCCCAGTTTGTAAATGAACTTTTATCGGCACAGGGCCAGTGTGTGCCGAGTGGTTGGGGCAGAGAGGGGGTGGCCTGTGGACTAGGACATTCACTGGCTGTCCAGGGACTTTTCCCTGGTTAGCATTCCGGTCTCTGCCCCAGCCCATCTGTCCTCAGTACTGTTGCCAAAATGGTTCTCCTTCAGCATCTCTGACCACAGCCCAAAGCCCCCGAGGCAACAGCCCCTCATGGGCTCCTTGGAGCCCCTCCTGCAGCGGCACCTGCCCGCCGTCCTCTTCGGGGCTTTGGCAAGTGGGCCGCAAGTTGGTGAGACTGTGGAGAGCCGGCCCCCTCCCGCCACCTGCTGCAGCATGTGGCACCCATCAGAGGGGACCCTGGCCCCTGGCCCGGTGGTGTCCGGGTCCCTCGTGCTCACGGACTCCATGCTAGCCTGTGCGGCCGGCCATCTTCCTGCTCACCTGTCTCCCACCTGCTCTCCTCTTTCTCCATGTTTCTCTGCTTTCCTCACCCTTCTCCAGGGGACTTGCTTCTTTTCTCTCTGAAAGTTCAAAGTAACCCCAGGTGCTCCCAGGTCCAGTCCTTCCTCTCCAGGCAGTAAGGTATGAAGCCACGTCTTCCTTCCCCACTTCTTTCCAAACCAGGCAGCCGGAGAGGCTCTGAGAACAGTCCTGAGGGCAGCATGCTCCGGAGAGGGCCCTACAGGAGGGCCAAGGTGAGGCCACAGTCCATGCTGCCCCCACAACAGCTGCCCGCCATCGCGGTCCAGCACCACCGGGCTCCTCCTGCCCTGCCTGTCCTGTGGGACCTCAGATTCCTCCCCAGACGGGGAATGAGGTGGGGCTCCTTGAAGTCAGGACGCCAGGCTGCACCTTCTGGCATCTGAATGCTCAATGCGCTGTGTGCTCGTCTTTCCCCAGAGCGAAGTGACTGAGAGCCGGCAGGGCCGCGGCAGCTCCACAGGCGACGAGGAGGAGAGCCTGGCCATCTTGCGGAGGTGAGCGGCTCTGGTCCAGACACGGCAGGTGCGACCCTGTCAGATCTCCGCCTTTGGCCGCAGAGAATCAGAGTGCAAACAAGCCAGAGCTGGTGGATAGTCAGCTTCTACCCCAAAGCTGGCGTCCTGGCGTGGACACACGTGCGCCACGCTGTGGACAGATGTACGGTCCACTTCTGGGACCAGGACTGATCCGGTTTCTCCTAGAAAAGCCTGTTGTCCCTGGACCCTCAGGCAGGACTCTGGTGACTTGAAATGGCTCGTGTCCCCCTTTCTCAAGCCGTAGGTGACAAGACTGATTCCACAGAGACAGGCGCGTAGCCACGGCTCCTCAGTGGGCTGCACCCATGTGCTGGCGCCCTCTCTCTTCTCCCACCATCCCTGCTCCGAGCATCTTCTCTCTGTGCCCTTCCTGCTCTAATGCTTTCTCCGCTGTCTGTGCCCCACTCACAGGCATGTGATGAATGAGCTCTTGGACACGGAACGGGTGTACGTGGAAGAGCTGCTCTGTGTCCTGGAGGTGAGTCTGCAGGGGTGGGGGGATGGCCAGGGAGCCCCGGGGCCCGTAGGCCCGCCCGCCCCATGCAGCAAGGGTGAGAGGATGGTGGCGGCTTTACTCGCACGGCCCCACTGGCGGGAGCGGGGACAAGGAGATTGAGGTACGTGGCTCAGGGACCCGCTCCAGCAGCACGTGGCTGACCCCAGGAGTGTGGCGGGAGCGGGAGGCTGCGTGTGACTCCATTGCAGGAAGAGCTGAACCGTCTGGGTCTGGGTGGAGGCAGAGTGGAGGCCCCGGGGAACTGTTGCCAGCAGGGCAGGGGGCTTCTGGGCACTGGAATGTTCTGGATTTGGGTCTGGGTGGTGGTTACAGGGGTGTAGACATTGAAATGAGTCATCAAGGAGTACCCCCAAGATTTCTCTCCTTCATACAAGTTACGTGAATCCTCGAAGTTAAAAAGCAGAAGGACAGATCCCCCCCCACCCAAAACAGATGGTGCTGTTTGTAGCTCACGCACGTTGGTTGGCACTTGCTGCCTCGTGGTCGTCCTAGAAACGGCCGGTGAATAAATATGGATGGATTCACTTTCTAAAACCTGAGAGGCATCCTCTCCCCGCGGGCCTCCCTCCAAGCACGTGATGGAGGCCGCGTTCCGACCCCTCCCCTCCACGCAGGGCTATGCCGCCGAGCTGGACAACCCGCTGATGGCGCACCTCGTCTCACCCGGCCTCCAAAACAAGAAGGACGTTTTGTTTGGAAACATGGAAGAGATTTACCACTTTCACAACAGGTCAGGCCCTCCCCTGCCCACCCCTGCTGGGCAGGGTCTGCCTCTAGAGCAGGCCCCTGCGGTGAGCAGGAACCAGTGGGCTCGGGTGCACGGCGCCCCCAGGCTGGTTCCCGCGGCCCACCTGCCAGCCCGGAGATGTCGGATGCCCGGTGCTTGGAGGACGCAGGAGCTGCTGGCCCACTCCCGCCGGCCAGCAGGGGCCGGTCTGCTTGGCATGAGCGTTGGGCCCTTTGGGGCAACCCCGAGGCCACACTGCCCAGCCAGGTGCATTTCGTTCCCAAGCCTGTTCTTGAAAAGGAGGCAACGGCAGACATCCCCATCCTGCCCTTCTCCCCTTGTGAGCGCTGTCTGTGGCTGCCGTGGCTCCGGGGGCAGAACAGTGGTCCTTCTGTGGCTGTTCATCCCGGGCTCCTCACTGCAGTTTGTGGGAGCTTGTGGGGCAGGACGTGAGGAGGTGGATGCAGGGTGCATGGGGAGGGGGCAGTCACACAGACGGCACGGGCCCTGCCCTCCTCTGGGCTTCTTGTGTCTGACCACGTGCTTTCGCCCCTCGGTCGCTAGTGTCTCTCACCCACTGGTTCACAGAGGAGGCACTGGTCTGCATCCGGGCCCTCTGGACCCCACCCCTTTCCACAACGGAGGCACACGTCAGGTGGCCTGGTCCCTCAGTGTCCTTGGCTCACCCCAGCCTCCGCCCTGTGTCCCTAGTGGCTCTAAGCCACGGTGCTAGTGTTGTGAACTGACCCCAGGGAGCTCTCCCTCCCAGCAGATTCACCGCAGGCTCCGGCTGGGCATCTGGGAGTGTCCCTGGGGCAGAGCTACCTGGGTGTGGGCAGGGCTTTCACAGCTGGGCCTCACGCCTTTCTGTCTGTTGAAAAGGAGCTGTCCCAAGCTCTGTGTGAACACCAATGTCAGAAACATGAAGGGACCCACGAAGGGGCCAGAGTGCTTAAACCTGAGAGTTTGCTTCAGCCAGGACCCAGGAGTGACCCGTGTGGGCTGCAGACTATCCAGACTTAGAAATAAAAGTCATCAGGAAAATAGTATCTGTTGATTTGTTATAGGAAGTGTCTCCTTTGGGTTGCTCATCGCATGACCTAATGCAAACTTTCTTTGTCTAGAATATTCCTGAGGGAGCTGGAAAACTACACTGACTGCCCAGAGCTGGTTGGAAGGTGTTTTCTGGAACGGGTATGTGCTGTTTCAACATGTGCTTGATGGTGCCTTAGTTGTTAAAATAATAATGACTTTAATGTGTTTTTGTTTTGTTTTGAGAAAGAGTATGGGGGGCGGAGAGGGGCAGAGAGGGAGGGAGACACAGAATCAGAAGCAGGCTCCAGGCTCTGAGTTGTCAGCACAGAGCCCAACGCGGGGCTTGAACTCACAAACCATGTGTCATGACCTGAGCTGAAGTCGGACGCTTAACCGACTGAGCCACCCAGGCTCCCCAATAATGAGTTTAAACCCTATCACAGTGTCCTTCTAACCAACTGAAATGACAAAGTTTCACTCTGTTCCTGGTTTGCCTAAGAGGATGTGATACTTTCTGGAAGGGCCAAAAGTATATTTTTTCTCAAGTCCAAAAAGTTCAAAAAAGGGAAAAAGTATAAAACATCAGCATTTCGAAATGGCAGATTTATAAAGTGTCTGTCTTGCCTGTACACGTTAGAGCTGAACTTGTCTTGAGGTGGTATTAGTGTCATGTCTGGTCTTCCCCTGGTCACCCCTCTCCGCCCACCCCCATACTAGCAGGTGTGGGACGGGTCCCCTTATCTTTCTCCCTTTGAAACTGCAGACGGCCCCTCTTCCAGGCAGGGAGAAGCAGTGGGAGATGACAGGGCATCTTCTCAGGCCAGCTTCACACACTGCTCGCTGAGCAGTGTGGAAAATGTAGCGAAAGTGAAGCCATTTTCACAAAATGAGATGGAGGCTGAGACGCATCACCATGAAATAGGGCCATCGGGCAGAAGGAAGGAGAAGGGGCCACATTTGTCCTTCTACCCTGCCTGCTCACTGGGGACGCTTCTGGGTGCTGTTTGAGAATTGGGGTGGAGGGTTCCTTCACACTGCAGGTCAGTGGTTCTCAAAGGAGGCCCCCTGGCCGACAGCACCAGCATCCCGGGATCTTATGGGGAATGCAGGTTCTCAGGTCCCGGCTGCAGCTGCTGAAGCAGAACCTGAAGTGCGGCTCTGTCGTAACAAACCCGCAGACGGTCCTGGTGCACACGCAGGTCTGCGCACGAGCCCTGCGTGTTCTTTCCCTGGAAAGTTTGCGCACACTTTAAGTCTGTTATCCTCACGGCACAGAGCCAGCCGCGTGGTGCTAACCTGTGTGAAAGGCGTCTCAGGACTAGCGCAGCCCTGAGCAGCGGTCCCTGGGGGAGCCGTTTCACAGCTGCCCCACAATGAAGGACGCAGTGTCTGTGGTGGAGGAGGTGCACGCGGTGCAGGGCTGTCAAATCGCACCCCGAGGCACTCTGTGACGTGCACTCTGTCCCCGGCTCAGATGGAAGAGTTCCAGATCTACGAGAAGTATTGCCAGAACAAGCCTCGCTCTGAGAGCCTGTGGAGACAGTGCTCCGACTGCCCGTTTTTCCAGGTGTGTCTGGGGACCCTCCTAGTGAAGAGTGCTGTCTCCTCATTAGCTGACTGTCACACAGGGAACAAGAGGACCCTGTAAAGAGGTTTCTGGGACTTGCAGGAATGCCAGAGGAAGCTGGACCACAAGCTGAGTCTCGACTCCTACCTGCTGAAGCCAGTGCAGAGAATCACCAAGTACCAGCTGCTGCTCAAGGTGACGTGCCCGCAGCCGCCTGCCGCCCCTGCTGCGCCCTCCCAGCCCCGCACCCCTGCCAGGGCCCTGTCTCTTCACAGACCTGTGTGGAGGGCTCACTGTCCGCCGGCCATCATTGGGGGGGGCGGGGAGCACAGAGGTGACCAGATGGGCAGACTCGTGGAGCACACTCGCCACTCGCCCTGGGCCGTGCGCTCACACACAGTCCTCCCTGCAAGGCCGGCCCCGGTGCGCAACCCGGTGGACGTGAAGGGCATGCCTTCAGCCGTCCCATGTTTGGGGGTGCCAGGTTGGAGACAAAAGAGTACCCAGGTCTAGGAGTGGGAAGGCGGGAGCTGCACAAGGGGCCTCGCCCCATCCAGGCCTGGCCGCCTGGCTCGGGAGGCATCCCTGTGTGCAGCGTCAGGCAGGACTGTGGGAGTGAGGCACGGGGCGGCAGGCCTGGGGGTGGCTTCCTGAGCTGGTCTGAGGCCCGCGCCCCAGGCAGACCCACCACGAGCGGCCTTGTCCGCGGTGCCAGCTGTGCAGGGAGCCACGCTGCATGTCCTGAGGGTCCAAGCATGGGCACGCAGAGCGGAGCAGAGCGTCCAGTGCCCCGCGGGTGTGTGAACACGGCCTCGTCCCCCAGGAGATGCTCAAATACAGCAAGAGCTGCGAGGGGGCTGAGGACCTGCAGGAGGCACTGAGCTCCATCCTGGGCATCCTCAAGGCCGTGAACGACTCCATGCACCTGATCGCCATCACCGGCTATGACGTAAGGGCCTCCCCGTCCGCTGAGGAGCCTGGTGACGGTCCACCCACCGTCCTCGCAGAGCTGTGCCTGGGGACATCCGTGTGCGGGTGTATCACCTGCATACGCTGGGGCGTGCCCTGGCGCACAGGGACATGGGAGCCTTCACACCTCCCGCACCCACACGTCCCTGCACCCGCACCCACACCCCCCTGCACCAACACCCTCGTGCACCCACACCTCCCACACCCGCACCCACACGCCCCTGCACCTGCACCCACATCCCCCTGCACCCACACCCACATGCCCCTGCACCCACACACCCCTGCACCTACACCCACATGCCTCTGCACCCATACCCATACCCCCCTGCACCTGCACCCACACTCCCCTGCACCCGCACCCCCCTGCACCCCCCTGCACCCACATGCCCATGCACCCACACCCACACCCCCCCACACCCGCACCCACATGCCCCTATACCCACATGCCTGTGCACCCACACGTCCCTGCACTCGCACCCGCACGCCCCTGCACCCACACCTGCACCCCCCTGCACCCACACCCACACGCCCCTGCACCCACACACCCCTGCACCAGCACTCCCCTGCACCCGCACCCACACCCCCCTGCACCCGCACCCTCATGCACCCACACCCACACCCACACCCCCTTGCACCCGCACGCACACACCCCTACACCCACGCACCCCTGCACCCGCACCCACACATCCCTGCACCTGCATGCCCCACACCCACACACACATCCTCCCACACCCAGCAGATGGGACCTTTGTCCTAGCGGATGGTCCTCTGCTGGCACGTCCTCACCACCCAGAGTCCAGCGTGTGCATCCTGTGGGTTTAGACAGGGTGTGAGGCCCGTCTCCCTGCTGGAAAGCCCCTGTGCTCTGCCTGTTCACCCTCCCTGGCCCCCGACCACCCCCGGCTCCTGTCTCCCCAGTTCTGCTTTTCCCCAAGCATTACATAACAGTGGTCTACGGGACACAGCCCACCCACCCCCCACCGCCCAGGCGGCCTGCTTCCGTTTGACGACGTGCACATAAGGCCCCACTTTGTCCTGGGCTTAGGGGAACCTGAGTGACCTGGGGAGGCTGCTGATGCAAGGCTCCTTCAGCGTGTGGACAGACCACAAGAAGGGCCACACGAAGGTGAAGGACCTGGCCAGATTCAAGCCCATGCAGCGGCACCTCTTCCTGCACGAGAAGGCCGTGCTCTTCTGCAAGAAGAGGGAGGAAAACGGGGAGGGCTACGAGAAGGCCCCTTCCTACAGCTACAAGCAGTCCCTGAACGTGAGTGAGCCTCAGTCCCCGCAGCCTCGGCCACGATGCCCACTTCAGGCACGGGCCACTCTTATCTCTGGGTGTGGGAGTCTGGGACCCCGGGCGTCCTCAGCCCCCACCCCAAAACCGCTTCCGTTGCTTCGGGAACCCACCAACACCTTTCAGGGATGGGAGGCCGGCTCTCATCCTGCACACTCATGAGCCCGTCTCCCTGCTTGGCGCTGTCAGATGGCGGCAGTAGGCATAACCGAGAATGTGAAGGGCGATGTGAGAAAGTTCGAGATCTGGTACAACGCCCGGGAGGAGGTGTACATCATACAGGTAGGGCTGGTGTCCCCGGGCCGGGTGCTGGGCACGTGTCAGAAAGGCCTGTGGCAAGAGCTGGTGTGTGTAGACTCTTCCGTGTGACTTTATCACCCAGAAGCCATTTAGGGGCATTGCCCTGGGCTGTCGCTACCCTGAACTGGGCCCAGGAGGAAGTACAGGAAACCAATGTTAGGGTGCTCCGAGGGCGTGGCCGGGAGCACGGGCTTGCATGTGCCTGGACGGCACACCTGGGCCATGCTTATACACGTGACCGGGCTGCCTCACTGGTGAGGGCCGGAGGTGGGAGGCCATGAGTGCCCCCTGAGTCTGGTGAGCCCAGCGCCCTGTGAAGGGGCGCCCTTCACACCCAGGCATGCTGGCGGGACGTGGTGGCCACGGAGCGCTGTCACCACGCACACCAGCACTGCCAGGCCCACGGCGATGACATGGGTCTGCTCGGCATGGGCTCAGGCACCAGCCCCAGAAGCTGCCAGAACAGTGGCCGGCCTGCTTCTCCAGAGTCCAGCTGCCCGCCCGTCACTCCCACAGGCCTCACACACTGCACCGAGGCGAGACGGCGGCCTGCTCCCCTCTCTGGCCCTGAGAGTTAGAGTCTACTTCAGGGTCTCGGACTCCTGTCAGACATGTCACCTAACACAACACCCTGGGCCACTTCCCAGAGGAAGGTGCTCTCAAAGGGTGGTCTGTGCCCCAGGGTTTCCACCAAGTCAGGCACCAGCGAGGGCGCAAAGCTGGTGGCCAGGCGGTCACAGCCCGCTGCCTGTGTGGCCCACAGACCCTTCCTGTCATGCCCATGAGGCGGTCCCAAGGCAAAGGGACCATTTCTCCTTCCTTCTGGGCAGAGCTCTTGTTATCAGTCCCCACGGTCATCCTCAGAAGCTACCAGGGTAAAAGCAAAGCGGCATCTTCAGGGAACATGCACCCTTACCTCCTGGCTTTCCCCCTGGGGCACAGGCACCGACGGCGGAGATTAAAGCAGCCTGGGTGAGTGAGATCCGCAAGGTGCTGACCAGCCAGCTGCAGGCTTGCAGAGGTAAGAGGTCTGGGCCGCCAGCGGCTCCGCTCTGCTCCGGGCGCATTCCCACACATGTCCAAAGCAACTCCCAGATTGTTGGCTGTTGTTGGAGGTGCGGTCGTGCAGCACAGGGTCTGTGTGTTCCTTCCCGCAGAAGCCAGCCAGCACCGAGCGCTGGAACAGTCCCAGAGCCTTCCTCTGCCCACGCCGCCCAGCACCAGGTGAGGGAGCCACCTCCGCTCGGGACCATGGGAGCCTGTCCCAGAGCCTGCCTCTGCATGCGCCACTGGGTACACACGGCCCCTTCCCTGAACCTCCTCACTGGGAATTTGCTCCAAGCCCCCGGGACGGCTTGTCCTCTGGCATTACGTGCTCGGGGGTCCATCCCTGCGGGCCAGCTTCGGGGACGGTGTCTCCGGCCCCACCCCTGGGTGCTGCTGGCACAGGTGACTGTTAGCTGCCAGGTTTCCATGACGGTCGCGCTTCAGACAGGGCCTGTCAGGTGCCGAGGCGCAGAGCCACGCCCGCGGCTCACAGTTGATAGACACGCACGTTTCGGGTGCCAGCCCTGAGGCTGGCTTCACAGGACCTTTTCTGCCCTTAGCCTTACTTTGTTACCGTATTCATTCGCAGCTTTATTTTTCTGTTTCTTATATAAGCACATCTGGTCACTCGTGGGACAGGATGGGGGCTAAGTAAATAATGCATAGAACAATAGTTTGAAAAGAAAAAGGCCACCCCCCCCCCATCCCTGCAAGTCAAAAAGTCAGCAACCATCTCCTACGTAACAGGAAGCAGGTGGATTTGTTCTCATTCAGTTCTGCCCGGTTAACCCGGAAGTGCGTGGAGGGCAGGATGGGGCCCAGGGTCTCTGCCTCGGATCCTCAGGGAGGCTGGAAAACTAACCAGGCCACGTCCTCCTCCTTTTTTCATTAGTCCCTCGAAAGGGAACACAAGAAACATCAAAAAGCTGGAGGAAAGAAAAACCGACCCCCTAAGCCTGGAAGGATACGTGAGCTCCACACCGTTGCCGAAGCCCCCCGAGAAGGGCAGAGGTGGGTGTCTCTGCGGCGCAGCCCCGTCACGGCTGTCCCCGAGTGAGCAGGCGCGTCCAGGGCGTGCACACCTCTCAGAGGAGAGCCCGTGTGGGCTGGCGTGTGTCCCCGAGCACCCCCACTCCGTCCCTCTGTCTTCCTTCAGAGATGACACAGCCCTGAGCTCTACCTCAGAGAGCTCCGCACTTTCCAAAACGCGCTTTGCTCTGCCGGGCCTTGCTGCCCTCACAGGTCAGAAAGGTAAAAGGCGCCTGCCTCAGACCCACGCCCCGGACGTGCCGCTCACCCCGGTGGCACGCTTCTTGTTCGTGTGGTGATCATTCGTGTGGATGGCCCGACAGGGGCGGCTGCCGCCATCGTCACCACGTGCAGCCATTCAGAAGCTTTGCCCACTGACCCGTTCTCTTCCCTGGCACTGGCGTGTCTGTCCCACACATGGCCAGGGGCCTCTCACTGGGGGCCTTTTGTTTGCAAAGGAGGAGGCAGGCTTCTCTGGCAAACCTTGCTCGCAAACTGCACTCGTCTTTTGCTTTTTTGGTGCACCTTCTCCTGAACCCCCACCCCATCCTGCTCTGTCCTGCCCGGGACTGACGTTGGCGGGCCCTGGGGCGCTCACTAGCACACAGGCCACATAAGGAATCCGCTGGGTGGGAACCTCGGAAAGCTTATCTGCCTTGAAAGGCTCCTCGGTGGTGAAGCGTGTGGGGGGAAGGACACAGATGAGCCCACGGAGCCTGGAGCTCCGGCCGGGTCGTTACAGGACCACCCGCCCGATGCTAAAAGCCAGTGTTTACGAGTCGAGGATTCTTTTCACTCATCCAGAAAATTAGAGGGTTTTTTGTTTGTTTGTTTCAACTTACAAAATACTTTTAAGTTGGCCTCAAACTTTTTATTTTTAAAATATTTTTTTCACGTTTATTTATTAAGAGAGAGAGAGGGAGACAGAGACAGAGTGCCAGTGGGGAGGGGCAGGGAGAGAGGGAGACACAGAATCCAAAGCAGGCTCCAGGATCTGAGCTGTCATCACAGAGCCCGACGCAGGGCTCAAACTCACGAACCGTGAGATCATGACCTGAGCCGAAGTCGGACGCTTGGCCAACTGAGCCACCCAGGCGCCACAATCAAACTTTTTTTAAAAAAGGAGAGAAGCGCTCTGGTGCCGTGTACTTTGCCAAGCATGGAAAGTGCATACACTACACACTTTTATGCAGAGTTGAGAACCCGCGACCACCTGTAGCCTGCTGAAGTGAGGGTACGATTGCCACCGTCGGCCCGAGCTGGGTCTCCTCTCCCCCCCTCCCCGTTCCCGGGGCCACTCCCGTCACCCGCGGGGCCCTGTGGCCAGCTTAGTCTTGTGCACAGGAAGCCACTTGGCAGCAGTGGGAACCGGCCTGCTGGCGGTGGCGTTCTGTCCCTTGTGAACACTGCTCCACACACCTCCCACGCCCTGCTTGCAGCCCCTCACTCTCCTGTCTGTTTTTGCCTCTTCCTTCTTCCGCAGCTTCTCCTACCAGTCCTGGCAAAAAAGCTAAGCGACATGAAGTAAAGAGCGATCCAACGCCTTTTGGTTTACGAGGTAGAGTGGCTCAGCCTTGTGACGTAGCCTGCCGTCTGCGTCCCCATGCGGCTGGGGACTCTGTCTGCCTGGCCGGGGCTCTCCCCCCAGGATGCAGATCACGATAGGTCTCTACCAGCCAGACGCAAATTCCTTGTTTTCTTCAAAAGCATGACGCTCTGGCGACAGATCTGTGATGACATCACCCTTCTCAGCTGGACTCCTGCCGGGTCTGCCCAGAACTGACCCCCTTAGGGGCTGCCGACGCCTGGCCGGCATTCGGATTGGGCTGTTTCTTGGTGGCTGTGTGGCCGCAGGCCTCCCCCGTCCAGGGCGCCCGCCCATCCCCTGCTTCTTGGTGGGAGAAGCCAACAGGATCTTGTCAACTGACCATCTTGCAGGGAGATGACCAATAGTACAGACTGAGGGGGCCAAGCTCCATGTTGGAACTCAGGCCATTTCTTGCCCCCTCATATCACGAGGGTAAAGTGCAGCCCCCAAAACCTGAAGATCCCCTGGCCCAGGCTGAGGGGCTGAGGTTCTCAGGAAGGATTTCACTTTGTGAACCACCTTGAGTTTTCCAGCAACTGTGAAGTTTCCCAGGGGCACAGGCTGCGGCTCTCCAGCATCCCCGGGGTGAGAGCTTGGAGGCCAGGGGCCTTGGCCCACCCTCTCAGCCTTCACAGGGATGCACAGTGCCCCGGGGCCTGGGACAGGGGTCATTTCTGCCCTGACAGCCTCATTTCCTACCTCATACCTGGAGACACCTGAGCACTGCCCTGGCTGAGTTCCCTTGGGCAGGAAGCTGGGGGGCTTCAGCCTCACCCACGGCCACCCACCCATGGTTCCTACCGCCTTTCAGCCAAGTTGTGTCTCCTCCCGTGACAGGAAGATGAGGCAGCCTCGTGAGGTCACAGTGGACGTGACCTGAGTGCAGCGCCTGGGGCCCAACTGCTAGCCCCTTTTCACACCCTCCCACTGCTCCCTATTGCCCATCCCACGTGCCCCCCACCCCGAAGCAGGTGACAGCGCACACGGGTCTCCTGGGGAGGCAGGTGACAGCACGCACAGGTCTCCTGGGCATTCTTGCACATACTTAGCAGCTTGCCCCCTGAAAAGAGTCATCTTCCCAATGTTTTACTCAATGCCGCTGTCAGGAACTATTTTGCAGAGGAGGGAGGGGACCCCACTCACCGTCACCTGGGCCTGATGTCCTACACACTCACCTGCACGTGCGCAGATCAAGTGGGTTGGTGACACTTAGCTTCCCTCTTGGGCCTCGGTACTTTCCTGTCCACCCCCCCATCACACAGTCTTGACCCGGGTGAGCCTGGTAGAAAGGCTTCCAGAGAGGCTGCTTGTCCCCACAGAGGCGAGCGAGCCCTTTGCACGCACCTGCTGTGACTCCCTCACATGCCTCAGCCTGTCGTCCTCAAGGAGGGCACGCCTCCTGCCACCCCACGTGTAATCTGGAACTGGTGTGCCCCGCCCGCACCCAGCAAGCAGCCTTCTCTTTCCAGACCCGCTTGCTTCTTGCTGCACAGCCATGGGACACATGGCCTGATGCTCCAGACTGTCACCTAGTGCCAGCATCACTGTGTTTGTTCAGAACCCAGAATCTGACATCTCCTATCTCCCCACAACTTACTTGCATTCTCCCCCAAATTTCCCCCAAATGGGAAATACAGGTGCTACTCTTTGGGCCTACAAGGCAGTGGAAACGCTGATGAAGGGCTGTGCACGCATTTTGTAAAGTCCCCAGAAAGATCTCTCCCCGCGTTTGCTGGCCCAGCCGAGCTCCGCGGCTGGAGCTCACACAGGCAGGCGGCCTGGCCTGGAATCCCAGCCTCACCACGTGGCCGAGGGGGCTCAGCGGCACTGTTAGCTTCTGTGTGCGGCATCTGCTGGCCTGCATCACAGCGCCCCTACCTCGTGGGCTAAGGGCCAGGACGGGCCGGCACAGGGCACGTGCGGTGAGCCTCAGCCCTTGTGTGAGGGGCGGCCCCCCAGGCGGTCGGCCGGGTGTTCACCCTCCAAGTGCTAACTGCAAACTCCTTCCCTTTGGTGGCATTTGCTCCAACACAGCGGGATGGCGACGTCCCAGGCTAGTGGTTACTCAGGATCTCTGTGCTCCCCTGGGGCCACATGCAGGGGCAAAGCGTCAGGGCCTGCGGGACCACCTCCCTGAGGGGCTGGGGTTCACTGTGTCCCCCCGGCTGGCAATGGAAGCACGTGCATGGGCCCTGTCCCCCTGGACTGTGCCTGGCTGAAGCACCCGTGTCAGCAGCGTGCCCCAGTCTGCGCTGCGTCCCGCCGGAAGGTCTTGGCTGGCTCCTGGGAAGGGGGCACGTGCGGGTGGTGGGAACTGCACAGACCCCCTTCACACAGTGAGGGTGGTCCTCACTGTGGCCCGCTCTCTCTCAGGTTGGAGCAAAACGTCTCACCCCTCAGAGGCCCCTGAGGACGACGGCTGGTCGAGTGCTGAGGAGCTGATCAATTCCTCGGATGCGGAGGAGGAGGGCAGAGTGGGCCCCAGGAAGCTGGTAACCTTGGGTCCCACTGGGCGTTCAGCCTGGCCCCGCTGGCCCCTGGGCGGGAGAGCTTCAGAGCACGACCTTACCAGTGCCCCACACTCTTGGCTGCTGCGGGCACATGTTAGGTGCCAGGGCCCCCTGGGGTTGTGCGCCCGCCCGCCTCCATCGTCAGACCAGCCTGTTTCAGAGGGAACGGTGCACACACCTGACTTGCCCTGCAAATAAGTAGACTGTTCTGAGGAGCCACTGTAAAGTGATGCCTTCAGCTCTTACTTTCTAGAGAACTGAACTGCTTTAAGTATGGATTTGCATTCTTTTTTTTTTTAACTTTTTTTAATGTTTATTTTTGAGAGAGAGGGAGAGCTAGAATAAGCGGGGGAGGATCAGAGAGAGAGAGAGACACGGAATCCGAAGCAGGCTCCAGGCTCTGAGCTCTCAGCACAAAGCCCCACGCAGGGCTCGAACCCACAAACCATTAGACCATGACCTGAGCTGAAGTCAGACGCTCAACGCACTGAGCCACCCCAGATTTGCATTTGAAACAAGGTCCTTTAACACAGCGGCAAGGAGAAGCTATTCACATATTAAATCATTAGAGTCGGGTGACACTAACAGATGCTTGGGGCACTCCATGCTGCCCTGGTCCTAGCTTCAGAGCTTTGTCCATGTGTACATGTCAAACATGGAGCACGGACTGGGTACCAGGCACTGTGGAGGTACAAAAGACAAAGCAGAGAACAAAATAGACAAGACTCTCCACTCTCACAGGGAAGCAGAATAAAAGGTAGTGAATACGGAGCATACTAGGCGAGGATGACTGCCGTTTCAGATGGGAGGCCCGGGGACAGGAGGGCACTCCAGGAAGAAGGAGCAGCATGTGCAAAGGCCCTGGGGCAGAGGGCTATGTTTGTAGTGTTTGAGGCCGGCTGCAGCAGAGGGGGCAGCCAGACCACCAAGAGTGGGCCAAGGGCACTTTGCACGTTAGTTAGGATTTTTAACATGGTCATGGTGAGAGACCTCTGGCATCCGCTTACGATTAGGAGCTCTTCCCAACTTAAGGTGACAGTCACATGAGAAGCCTGACAAACAGCAGGGCCCTGACGAAATACTCATTGTCTGTCTCCTGTTGGATGCTGGAAGCCCATCTGGGACCTTGCCTGCTCCTGCTACGGCCTCACTCTGCGCTTGGGGGGGCAAGGGGGGGAGGTGTGTGGATAGGGCGGACTGTGCCATTTGATGCACTGTGTCCTGTGCCACCAGGTTCCAGGGAAGTACACGGTTGTGCTGGGCGATGAGAAGGAAAGCCCTGAAGCGCTTGCCGTGAGAAGCGGAGACGTGGTGGAGGTGGTCCAGGAGGGTGACGAGGGCCTTTGGTAAGACGTCGCCGGTGGTGGGCTCAGGCCCAAGACCCTGGGGCAGGCCCGCGGCTGGAGCCCCTGACCCGCCCCCGCCCCTTCCAGGTATGTCAGGAACCTGACCTCCAGCAAGGAGAGCTGGGTGCCGGCCAGCAGCCTCTCCACGCTCCTCGGCACGTCGGGCTCGGCTCAGTGCCTGAGCAGCTCAGGTAAGACCCCCGTGCTGTGCTGGCTGCGACTCGAGCCCGCGGGGTCCGCGGCCTCGAGCTCTGGCGTGCAGACGCGAAGCCGCAGCCGTTCTCGCCTGGTTTTCCCGCAGAGTCCAGTGCAGGCTCCGCCCTGCTGAGCGCCTCGTCCAGCTGCAGCGAGAGCTGCGGGGCCCCCCTCTCAGACCTGCAGGGGTAGCGCCGGGCCGCGCAGGATGGCAGCCTGCGGACCTCTAAGTGTTCCTTTGCTTGGGCTTGCTTAGTTTGGTGAGGGACGGTGCTCTAAGACCCTGGGAAAGGAGGACCCTGGCAAGACCCGGAAGAGGAGCCGCCCGCTGCCCACGAGACTTGGCGGTGCAGACACAGGGGCATGCAGAGGAAAGGTTCTGGAAGATTCTGTCCTCCAGCCTTCACGCCAGGACCCCCATGACGAAGGCGCAGAAGTCAGCTCCACGGGAAGATGGCGGCACACCGAGCTTCCCCGCAGAACCAGGATGGATGGAGGGCTGTGGGGCAGCGGAGCAAACATGTGGCAGGTGCCAGGGGGCTGTCGTCCGCCTCCACCGGGCCGCAGTGGGGAGCCCGTCCCGGCCACTCGGCTTCGGTTCCTGCCGCATCTGGGCTGGTGCTTCCTGCAGGGATCAGCACGTTGTGGGAGGGACCGCTTCCCAAAGAAGTGGCCAACCTACTGACCCAACAGCTTGGTGGAGGACTTTTTGATTTTTACAAGAAAGCAGGGATTAATTCCATGGCCATTTTTTGTGGTACTTTGGCCGCTAATCTTTACCAAGAATCACTGTGTTTACATGAAATGACAATTTAATACTGTATTTGATACAAAACTATTTTCTGTTACTGGGGTTTACACTGCAGCGCGTTGTTTATACTGCTGGAGATTTGAGGGCTCTCTCTTGGGACCAAAGCCCTCTCCAAGGCCGGCCTGGTCACCGGCGGTTGAAAACGCATCCCTCGATAAAATCCAGCAATGTTTCTACAAACAGGAGTAGTAGAAACCAAGGAGAGTCCTTTATCTGTGTGGGTTAATTTTCAAAAGAAAATTTAAACTATAATTTAAAATATTTAGTTTCTTTTCTACAAAAATGGGGAACTTGATTTTTTTAACTAGCTTCACTGAATTAGGATTTTTTATCGTTTTTAAAGAATACATAAAGATGCAGTTTCCGCGGGGTACCACCTGAACCGGTGCCCACACAGGGCTCAGTGAAAGCTCCAGCCCTGGCACCTGTGCCGGCCTCCGCTGCTGCCTCCCAGGCTCGGGCAAGTCCCCCTGAACTCAGAAACGTAAAGGTTGCGGAGCTCATCACTGAAATCGAGGCAGAACTGGAAAGAAAACTCTTCTGGTTTACCTTTTTGTGTTTCTGAAACAAGCTCTGTTCTCTGGAAACACTTTGTGTATCTGGTGGGGGCAGATCTCTTTCTACGTGTGCTTACGTGGATGTGTGTGCATTGGTGTCCCGTGTTAGGGACGCACGCGGCCTCCGCGATGCTGGAAACCGTCACTTTACTGCCCTCCCTGAGTCCCACGCCCACCGCAGCCTGCTCCCGGCCACACGCGAGCCCCCACCCTGGCCACCCCTGCGGTGCGTTAGAGAAAACAGCCATGCAAGACTCAGCAGCTTTCCTCGATGCCCCCCGATTTACTCAGTGTGCTGACTGTGCAGAGACCACCCCAGCCGCCTCGCCCAACACCCCCCCACCATTGTAATCTCTTCCTCATAAAGGCACTTTAAAACCTCGTGTTTCAGTCATTGCTTTTTGTTTGGTTTGGGGTCTTTTTTTTTATTGCTGATGTAAATGAAATTTAAAAAATCAGAGTTCTTTATTGTATGGATGGAGTTTGAATAAATATCAGCCCCTCTTGCTGTCTGCCTTCATCTGTAAAAAGCCCAGAATTCTGCTTATCGCGCTCAGCTACACGCAGCACTGCAAGCACTGTTACAGGGGAGGCAGGTGGCGAGCAGGACCCAGACTGTGTCCCCTATGCTTCCCTTTGTCAGAAAATGATGGAAATAAAGTAAGCGTATTGTGTCAACACTGTGAAGGTAACAAAAGAAATGTAGACTCCCAGTGCTGGGACATTGGGGTCTGGTGGCAGAAGGGATGTGGTGGGGAGGGAAGCGTGACGGGCGGAAGCAGGAATCCGGAAGAGCAGCCGGGAGCTGCTCTCTCCCACGACACTGGAATCGTGCTAGGCTGACCTGCCAGGAGGGGATCAAATCGGATGCATCATGTAATTCCTGAAAGACACCATCAAACAAGATCACGTAAGGGCTGGAAGAAAAGACAAGAACAGAGACTAACAAACCCTGACCTCCCAGGAGCCCTCCCACAGACCTGAGGGCTGTGCCCCAGACAGGTACACTGCTGGGGTCGGCCACTGGAGCGCCTGTCCCCCAGTCCAAGCGGAAGGCGTGGCCATCAGCAGAGGGTCGGGGAGGGGGCCGCTGTTCACACGGGGCTACGCAGGCTGGCCCTCTGCACTCAGCCACCCTGTCCTCCTCTCCTTGCCCCTCCTGGCCCGGGGTCTGGGGTAGGACTGCTCGGCACCATGCTTGGTGGTCTTTCATGAAGAAAAAGCCACTTGGAAGAGTCAGTGGGGAAGCGGTGCCTCAGCCATGACCCCACTGGCCTGTGCTGTCCCCCACCTCCCCAGAGGACCCTGGGACTCAAAGGCTTCAGTCCAGCACATGTCCCAAATCCAGGCTGCCTGGCAGCTCACCCATGGGAATCCCATTTCCCCGCAGCTTTGGGCTGTCGGAGGAGGAGCATCCCTTCCCCACGCTTCCTGGCCAGTCGCCCACTGAGTCCACGGCCAGACACTCCTCGTGCTGCTCTGAGAACAGCCCAGCTGCGGCCCTGCTCAAGGGGAAGCATAGGCACCTGCTGATGGTGTCCCCAGGATGCAGTCTTGCTCAGAAGCAGGACCCTTGCCGGTAGAATTGGTTATGATGAGTCACACTGGAGTGGGGGCCCTGACCCACGGGTAGTGTCTCTGTAAGGAGAGTTAGATCAGGACACATACCCGGGCCGACTGCAGGTGGGGCACAGAGGCCCCTAGAACTCCCCAGTGGGAAGGGGCAGGCAGGCCCTCCCCCGGAGCCTCCAGAGACAGCAAGGCCCTGCACAGACACCGTGCCCAAGGGCCTGTGGCCTCCAGAGCCGGCACAGGATAGATTTCCGGTACAGTAAGCCCCTTGTGTGCAGCCCTGTCATGGGACCACCAGGAGTCAGGAAAGTGCTGAGCTCAAGGGCGGCTCCCCTGCAGCCTTTGAGAGCAGGGCTCACGGGTGCTGCATGTGGGCCGACACGGGACCAACAGCACCTCCACCTGCTCAGGCAAGACGTTCGCCAGATTTAGGGGCAGAGGCTCAAGGCTGAAACTCTTCTCCCCAAGCTGGGAGGAAACAGAGCCAGGACTGCCAGGCCATCCAGAGAATCCCCAGAAGGTGCAGCGGAAAACGGTGGGGGTCCCTCCCCCACCAACAACAGACTCCCAAGCAGCCAGCAATCGTAACCATTAGTAACACCTGAGGTGATCAACAAAACATGTTCTCTGCAGAGACTGACTCTCCCACTTGGGGAGTGGAGCTGGGACCCCGCCTGCAACAGCTGGGCTGTGTGGCTCCCACGCACGGGACAGGAGCAGAGCGGGCGTCCCCAGTCTCCACCATTTGCAGAAAGGATATTTCAGAGGGTCGAGGCCAGACCCCACTGGAGGCTGGACGCCCACGTGAGCCTTGTTGGGGTGACTGATGATGTCCGAGGGCCCAGGATGGTCCAGGTCAGCACAGAAGCCGGGCAACCAAGACGGTTGGTCACCGCGGCTTGCGGCCTGGGCCCAAGAGGGCCCGGAGGGACACAGAGCAGGGGGTTCAGCTTGGGGCAGGTGCCCCAGGGCAATGAGGCCCTGTGTGGGTCTCCACCCACACCGAAGATCCACTCTCCTGTCCCCAGAGTTACTCTGCAGGCACACCTACCACCGGCTTGGATCTGTTTCCCAACTGCAGCCCTAAGTCCCCAGGGCTTCAGATTCTCAACCGCATTTGAGGCGCACGCGCCAGGTACACATTCCGACACAGACACTTCCGAGAGGGAACCCCTACTTCGCAGTCACAGCTGTGCGGTGGGTACAGACAGCGTCTTCCTGTCCCCGGCGTCCCCCGCACGCCCCGCCCCTGGGTTTGGGAGGCCAGGCCTCCCTCCCCGCCCTCTGTCCCAGCTTGGAGGCCGGGACTTTGCCCACCTTCCCAGCACGCCTGGAATGTCAACAGACCGTGTGACACAGGCCTCACCATGGTGTCTGGGTCCCGCGGGCTGGCCCTCCTCTGCTCTCTGCTCGGCCTGCAGGCATCTCTGGCCGCAGGTATGTCAAGGTGTAGGGTCCCCTGTAAACGCTGTGTGAGGGGCTGCGGGAGGTTGGTGGCCACCTTTCTGGTGGGCATTCCTGTCCCCCCGGGGTGCTTGCTGGCGGCTCCCATGTGATCTGCACGCAGAGTCAGGGCTCGAGTGCAAAGGGGTATGTCCCCTCCCGTTCTTGGTTGGCCAGCGCCAGGGACAGGGTGGGGACCCTGGACTACACATTTCTGTGACTGCAGCCACCCTCCCTGCCACTACTGTGCCAACGGGCCTAGCTAGGAGGACAGCGGGACACTATAAGCTGTCCTCCTTGTGACATGTCACTACCGCGGGGTGGCCGTGGTGGAGACAGCAGACACTGCCCCCCCTCCCCCCCAAGCAGCCAGCCTGCGATGGCATGGGCGCCGGCCAGATTCCTGCAGGAGCCCAGGGGACAGCGCGGGCTCCTGGGAAAGACAGCGGGGTGGGAGGGCGGGAAGACGCGGAGGTGGCCAGATTCCCCTGGTAACTACCAGAGGTAACTGGTTCCCCAAGAGCTTTGGTTCACATCTGCTGCCCCCTGAGGGTCACCCAGGCAGGTCTCCGCCCGCCCCTCCATTTGAGGGTTCCCTCGACCTCTCCCTCCAGACCAGGGGCTCCGCAGGAATACAGACGCGAGACACTGTCACTGTGAAGAACACATGGGGTCTCCCTCCACCTGGGCGCCCCGGGAGCTGCCCCTCCCCCTCCTGCTGCCCCATCCTCCCCTGCTGCTCACCTCTCTCAGTCACCCGCCCCCCCTTCCCAGGCCCCTGCGGCACCTTTATCCTAGCACTTTCGGTGAACGTCCTGGTGCAGGGACACAGCCCGTGGCCTTCTGATTATGGAAGTTGACTGGACGCTTTGCAACAGAGTAACTTTTAATCCCGAGAGTTCATTTTCTATGTAGGCTCCTCCCACAGCTACATAAGCATATGTATGTGCATATGTACATCTTATTTACAAAAGGGATTACACAGTACAGATTATCCTATCATCTTCTAGTTTCACTTAATATTGTATCTTCTTAAGCGTGTACTTCACGCGAACGAGGACACCTTCACGCAGTGGCTCTGCCTGATGTCTCCAGGCTGTCCTTGTGGCCGGGTTCGAGTGGCCGCCTCTGAGGACGTCCTTGGGATAAATCCTACAAGTGAGGCGGCCGGGCCCGGAGCGACCCCCCACAGCCGCCGTGTTTCCCATTGCCATACTCGGAGGGACACGAAGGTTCCGTTCGTCGGCGCCGTCTGGGCGTGGCCAGTGGCCAAGGGCTCACGGACGGTCCCTCAGTCTTCCTCACCCAGGAGGAGGCCCACGGCGTCCTGCGCAGGCACCGGCGCGCCAACTCGTTCCTGGAGGAGCTGAGGTCCGGCTCCCTGGAGCGGGAGTGCGGGGAGGAGTGGTGCTCCTTTGAGGAGGCCCGGGAGATCTTCCAGAACGCCGAGAGGACGGTGAGTCCGCCCCCAGGTGGCGCCCTCCGCGCTGCCCGGCGTCGGTCCGTCTCCCTACTCGGCGGTCGAGGGCCCCGCGCACCGTGTCGGGGTCACGTTCCTACAAGAACGGCTCTCGGGGTCCCTGCAGCGCCCATGGACGGCGCCTCTCTGCGCGGGGCCCCTCATTTCCAGCCGGAAAACGTGCTTTGAAAAGCAGGCCCCGGGGGTGCCCTGCCTTCCCATGGACGGTGCCCGCCCCCGACCCCCGTCCCCAAAGCGGCCCGAGCTCCGTGCAGGGGCTGCTGATGGAGCAGACGGCGGGGACGCTGGCCTGGGCCTCTCCCAGCAGCCGCCACAGGCGCGGGCGGACACCTCCACGGCGGCTTCAGAGAGCAAACGTGTCGGGGCCGCTGCAGAGAGCCGCCCCACGGCTGTTTGCACGCTGGGAAAGGCGAGTGTCCACGCTGTCCTGCTCCACTCAGGGTGTGGCTATGAGGGGACAAACCCACACTTCTCCTCAAGGATCGTCTCACGCTCACAGGACACTCACCTCACACAGAACACTCGCCTCACACTCACAGGACACTCAGCTCACACTCACAGGACACACACTTTGTGTTCAAAGGACACCTGCCTCATTCTCACAGGACACATGCCTCACGCTCACAGGACACCTCACACCAAACAGGAAGTAGGACTATTTGAGGTGGAGGCTCACATGACCTTTTCCAGGTACATCCTCATTAGGATGGATATTTCCTGCATTTGTGCCCCACTTGGGTTTTCAAGGCATTTCCCACAGTTGTCTTATTTTATTCTTAGAGTGATCCTGTGAGTTTCAGTTTGCTTGCCCAGAACATTCCTCAGGAATCCGATTATTGGAGCCTTTGCATCCATTAGCACCTTTTCCTCCTGTCGCCCTGTGTGGATGGTCCCCCATCACCAGAGAAGGAAACGGAGGCTCAGAGAGCACGTGTCTTGTCCCAGGGTCACATCTTGGAGGTGGCAGAAGTGGGGCAGAAACTCTGGAATTCTGAATCGGGACAGGGAAATTTGTGACCTCTGGTGGCCTTGGCCATCTGGGGTGGAGAGGCGGGATTAGGAAACACCCCCTCGCCCTGGGTGAACTCACCTCTTCTCCAGAGGAAAAGTCTGGCTTCCGGAGCCCACCACAAAGGGCACCAGGCCAGAAGCCCCCGGACCACCTCACTTCACCCCAAGTCCCCCGTTCATTCTGTGGGGAACACAGATATTTGTCAATGTGTGTCTCATGTGGCTTCCTCTTTGTCCCCTCAGAAGCAGTTCTGGGTTTCTTACAACGGTGAGTAGGTAAACGGCCCATTTCGCCCCTGGCCAGCCTCCCCCTCAGCTCCCTGACCCTGGGTCGCCCCTGCCCACCAGCCTCCCCCTCAGTGCTCTGACCCTAGGTCGCTTCACAGATGGGGACCAATGTGCCTCGAATCCGTGCCAGAACGGGGGTTCCTGTGAGGACCAGCTCCAGTCCTACATCTGCTTCTGCCTCGAAAATTTTGAGGGCCGGAACTGTGAGACAAGTGAGGACCCCACAGTTTGCGGGCAGAGCCCCCACAAGGCTGATGGGCATGGCCGGGCCAGGCGGGGGCTGGGCCCCAGGCCAGGTGGGAAATGGGCTCGGTGACCGTGAGACGCTTGGATCTGAGACCCTCGGGTGCTAATTCTTGATCGCCCCTTGTCTGCTTCTGGAAAATACAAACCCCTTGGGCTCCCAGTGCTGGGGAATTCGGATACACCTGGATGGGGCCCCGGGGAGGGCACGTTATCACTGCCCAGCATCCCACTGAGACAGTGAGTAAACTTCATCTTCCCTACTTGCTATTACAAAAGTGTGAACTATTTTTTCACCATTCTAATGTTAAAATACTGCGAGGTTGAGGGGTTCCTTGGGCCGTCTCAGGGTCAGTAATTGGCTGGGAGGACCCATAGCACTCTCTGAAGGCCAACATACTCAAAGTTACGGTGGAAGGCTACAGATTAAAGTCAGCACGGAGACCAGTGTGAGCTTCCAGGTGTCCTCAAGCAGTGGGGTCTTACAGACAGTCTTCCTTTCTCCAAGAACAAGGTGTGACGAGACTTAGGGAGTATCACACTGAGCCTCCACGTCCAGGGGTCTTCTTGGGGCTCAGTCACGTACACACGGCTGACCTCCCACGTGGCTGGCCTTAGTCTCCAGCCCCTCCAGAGGTCGAGGTGATACCCCACCATGAATCACATTGTTACACCATCCAGTGTGGCCAAAGGCCCCCAAGGAAACAACATTCTTATCAGACAGATGGAATTAAATTAAAAGTGTCCAACTTGATCAGCGAGGGTGTGGCGGTCACCTCCCAGGAGCTGAGGGCAAAGGCAAATCTCTCTTTGGGTAACTTCAATCTTTTGCCACATGTGTACACTCTGATACTCAAGGAGCTCTTGTGGGCCACAGCCACCTTCTGCTCTAAGCAAACCAGGGAGAGTAAAGGAAAGACTAAGGAAGAGGCTTCTTGCCAGTTATCTGGGGCTATAAAGCCTCAATGTCCTTGCCCAGCCCTTTATACTCAGGAACCCTGGTGTGAATCCCCCAGGACCTCTGATGCTCAGGAGCCCTGGTGTGAATCCCCCAGGAGCTTTGATGCTCAGGAGCCCTGGTGCGAATCCTCCAGGACCATGGTGCTCAGGAGCCCTGGTGTGACTTCACTTCCAGGCCAGGCCTTCCTGCTGGGGGCCCTCAATTGGCACAGAGAGCTAACCCCATCTCCCACATCCTAGCACTGCCCTTCAGAGAGGGTGAATGTTCCTTATCTCCATCTGTCCGAGCCAGTGGTCAGCCCCCGCCAGTTCACTGGGGCACCAAGTCCTGGCTATGGAACCATCTCATCTGCCTGGCCTCTTGCCAGCAGGTATCCAATTGCGGTGAACACTTTTACTGTCCCCAGGCCCTCCCCTGCTCCCACCGGCTGCTGGGAGGGGAGCACAGAGGCCCCATGTGTCAGCCCTATGTCCCAACTGGCTAAGCTGCTCAGACGTGAGACCGCACACAACCCCAGGTCACCCTTCCAGATCGATCCAGAGCAGGCTGGGACCTGGCTGTCTCTGCAGCCAACAGCTAAGCACCGTTTTCATGCAGAATGAGGGCTGGCTCTCCCTGACTAGCACAGGCCCCTCTCAGTCTGTCCCCTTCCTGTCCTCAGACAAGAAGGACCAGCTGATCTGTATGAACGAGAACGGAGGCTGTGAGCAGTACTGCAGCGACCATGCAGAGACCAGGCGCTCCTGCCGGTGCCACGAGGGGTACGCGCTCCAAGACGACGGAGTGTCCTGCGCTCCCACAGGTAACGGTCCTCAGGGGCCAGCTCTGGGGGCTGTGCTCTGTTTTGTGCCCAACGAGCAGCCACCCATTCCTGTATGGCTGACAGATGACAAGGGTGAGTACCACTCACTGAACACCTGCTACACGCTGACCACGCCTAGCCCACTCGAGAACAGGCCACAGCAGGAGCCGCTCCAGAGTGGCTGGTCCACCTGCCTGTCCAAGGCAGGTCCAGAGGAGCCAAGGGAGGCCCTGCCTGCCCCACCGCTGTCCTGTGGGGCACCCCATGGCCACACGTGGGGTCTGCGCTGACTGTGGCACAGTCTGGATGCCACGTCTTTTTTTAAAAGGAGAGCACTTTGAGGAAAATGTAAATTTTCCCCAACCCGGTCTCGAACTAACACAGTCCCAGCAGCTCAGGTGCCCAGGCCTGTCTGTCCAGAGTGAAGTGGGCCCCGCTTCACTTCAGGCTGAGCCTGAAGCTCAGCCCCCACCTCTAAGCGGTGTCTCCGGGCCCGGGGACTTTACTGCGGAAACCAGAGGAGCCAGGTGAAAGTGCTGTGGCCCAAGGTCTGGTCAGCCTTTAGACAAGCGTCCACCTCCTCAGGCAGCACGTCGCTCCCCTGGGGCGACTGGCAGAACCCAGTTTCAACAGGGAGGCCCTCTGTCCCTGCAGAAGCAGCTCCCACAGGGGTGGGCCTGCCCTGCCAAGGGTGTGCCTGCAGGCCGTGGAGCCCGTCCCTCAGCAGCTGTCCCTCCAGCACGGACCCCACGGCCTGACGACCTGTTTCCCACAGTGGAGTATCCGTGTGGAAGAATGCCTGTTCTGGAAAAGAGAAATGGCCGCGACCCCCAAGGCCGAATTGTGGGTGGCAAGGTGTGCCCCAAAGGAGAGTGTCCCTGGCAGGTGAGGCTCCAGGGCCCCTGGAGGGAAAGCGGGAGGTCGGCTGCGGGACCCCGGCCCCTCGTCTCCTTCCAATTTGCTCCGAAGCCCACGCCTGCGCGCTCACCTCCGTCCGTCAGTCCGGGTGTCAGCACCCCCAGCAGCACCTGCCTTCTGGCTCTCCCCTCCCATCTTTTCCCGTCTCCTCCTCGGGGCTGCTGCCTCTCTCCCCTCCACAGATGGGGGAGTCCAGGCCACCGGCGGCAGATGGCAAAGGCAGGATTTGAACCCGCCACTATCTGCCCCTGGAAATGGAGGCAGGGCAGGCTGTCCCTGCACGTGCTCAGGTGTGTGGGGCAGCCTGTGAGCCTGGTCCCTGTTGGAAATGCAGAGCCTCAGGCCCCCAGACCCACTGGGCCAAAATCCACCTCTCACAAGAGCAGCACGCGTGCACTCAGGTTTCAGAGCCGGACCCAGTGGTCCTCCGGGCCCTGCACATGGACACCCGAGTTGGACTGTTCAGAGTTGTTACCACACAAGAGCCTTGGAAGGGATGATGGTGGCTCACCAGTCCCCCTGGGCCTGACTCCGGGTCGGGGCAGCCCCAGTCTTCCAGCTTTGCTGCCATTTGGCCGCGTGCAGACCAGAAGCGGCATTTTTGGCTGAGCCGGTGGCCCCTCCCACCGGCCCGGCCCTGCCCCATCCCACCTGCCACAGGTGGGAGCAGGCGGTCGGGGCCTGCGTGGCACCTGTGCGGTCCCAGGCCCACTCCTCAGCTGGCAGGACCCGGGGTTTTGGTGTTCCGAGGATAACGTAAGCTAGACGTGTCCTAGCGGGACTGGTGTGTTCGCCAGAGTGCCCAGAACTGGCAGTGTGTGCGGCGGAGGGACCGCACGGTGGGTCTCTGTTGTTTACAGCAGACAGCACCTGGGAGGGCTCGGTGCAGGGGGAGGGGCTGCAGCATGCATGCGGCCCCAGGTCCTCAACCCCAGGAGAGAGGTGGGGAAACTGAGGTCCACTGAGATTGAGGCTCCAATCCGGCCAAACCACTACCCCAGGCCTCCTCTCGTGGCTGCAGCTGCAGAGCCAACATCAGCTCCTTCCGCCTGCCTGCGGTGGGAAAACCACTGCAGGGAAAAGGCCTGCACCCAAGCGGCACTCAGGACCTGCTCAGCACCCTCCTTGCTTTTAGGGAGAAGAAAAGGAAGCATTTATGGGGCCCGCTGTGCACCAAGAATTGTGCCCGGTGCCGCAGCACATGCCCTCTTCCCCCCCCCCCCCACTTGACCCGTCTTTGTGGACCAGTCTTGCCAGCTCCTGCTGGTGGTGCCAGGGATGCGCAGGGGAACTGGCACCCACGCCCCGTGGTCGGGCCAGTACCCACAAGCCCCCTGTTGCCTTAGCTGGCTGGGGAGACGGGCCACGAGGGCCCTGGGTGCACGGGAAAGGCGCTCCCCATGGAGGGGTGACGCGAACTCTGCTGTGCCCGGCCAGGCTGCACTGAAGCTGGATGGCGTGCTGATGTGTGGGGGCGCCTTGCTCGACGCTGCCTGGGTGGTCTCTGCAGCCCACTGCTTCGACAGAATCAGGAACTGGGAGAACCTGACGGTGGTGCTGGGTGAGTTTTGTGGCTCCTCCACCTGCTGAGCGTGGCTTGTGAGCAAGACCTGCCACGAGACGAGTGCCTCCAAACAGAGAAGTGGGCAATGTCCGGGCGGACCCCGGTGCCACAGGGTCCCACTGTGGCCACGGCCCCCCGGCCTCTCCACCCACGGAAAGTCACGGAGGTGATGCTCTGCTCTACTCCCTTCTCACTTGGGCCAAGAACCCCAGGGTTGCCTGGTGGGTGATGGGACGCCGAGCGCCCCCAGGGAGGATCTGGGAAGAACTGGGGGATCCACCACCCCTCCTCACGTGCCCTCAGCACCCCCAGATTCACCCAGATTCACCCTGATTCACACTCCACGCGGAGCCCTGCGGTGGCTGCCTGGGGTTGCCGCTCCGGCCAGCCTGGGACGGAACACAGGGCCCCTTCTGCCCCAGAAGCAGGCTGAGGGGCGGGGTATGAGCGGTGCCGGTCCCCCACAGGCGAGCACGACCTCCGCAAGGAGGAGGGCGAGGAGCAGGAGCGGCACGTCGCCCAGATCATCATCCCCGACAAGTACATCCCCCGCAAGACGAACCATGACATCGCCCTGCTGCGCCTGCGGACGCCTGTGGCCTTCACCAACCACGTCGTGCCCCTGTGTCTGCCCGAGAAGGCCTTCTCCGAGAGGACGCTGGCCTTCATCCGCTTCTCCACCGTCAGTGGCTGGGGCCAGCTGCTGGACAGGGGCATCACGGCCCTTGAGCTCATGGCCATCGATGTGCCCCGGGTGATGACCCAGGACTGCCAGGAGCAGTCACACAGGAAGGCGGGCTCTCCAGCAATCACCGAGAACATGTTCTGTGCCGGCTACCTGGACGGGAGCAAGGATGCCTGCAAGGGGGACAGCGGGGGCCCGCACGCCACCAAGTTCCAGGGCACCTGGTACCTGACGGGGATTGTCAGCTGGGGGGAGGGCTGTGCGGCTGAAGGTCACTTCGGGGTGTACACCAGGGTCTCCCAGTACATCGAGTGGCTGCGCAGGCTCATGAGCCAGAGCCCAACCTCGGGAGGCCTCCTCCGGGCCCCGCTGCCCTAGCCTCAGTGCAGGGCCACCCTAATAAAGCTGCCACTCGTCCCTGCTCTGTTCCAGAAACATCCTGCACTTCTGGAGTGGGGGAAGGGGGTGCAAAACAGGCTGAGCAGGATGTGCCTGGGAGCACCGATGTGCCTGCCAGGGAGGGGATGCACTGTTTCCCAGGGGACCATGCTCCCCTGACCGCCGTTGTGGTGGTGCATGTACACGTCGGCATGCATACATTGGTGCCTACACATCGGCATGCACACACCTGCATCCACACATCGGCGTGCTCACACTTGCATGCTCACATCGGCACACACACCTGTGTCCACACATTGGCGTGCTCACACTTGCGTGCTCACATCTTTACGTTCCATTCCTGTCTCCTTACACAAGCATGTTGCCCTCATTTCACGTACACGGGAAACATCATCCATTCATCCTGGGGACTATCCTTCCAGATCTTTCTGTGTACGTAGCTTTGACCATAAAATGTGAGGCTGTCACCCTCCATACAGCGTTTGCCACTGGCCCACCTATGAGCACACCTCTGGAGCGCCCTCCTGCCACCCTGGAGCGCCCGTCCTCACCCTGTTGAGGCCCTGCTTGTCCTGGAACCACAATTTCTCTCACACTCACAGCACCCCGGAGATGGGCCTTCCTCCACCGAGGCTGTTTTCCAAAACCAAGAGCATGTGGGCGGGTTTTGGAGGCTGTGGTTCCCCAAACCCTACAGAACCAGGCATCCTCTTCCTGCCAAGGTCCCAGTCAACAACGGTCCTCAACGAGGGTCCCAGGGAAGCCCTGCCTGAGAGCCACCAGCTTCCTCAGTCCTGCCACATCAGTGGGACCGGGAAAGGACCCAGTGAATGACATTTTTATCAGGTCCCTCAGGTGATCGTGGGGCCCGCTCGGCCTAAAGCCACACAGGCCATGGAGGAGGGAGAAACAAGCCATCTGGTAGGGGAGGGAGATGACACAGAAGTGGGGCCCCCCTAAACACGGCAAGGCGGGTAAGGGCCCTGCCCCCCACCAGACACATCCGCAGGTGGAGGGGGCAGACTGGTTGCCCCAAGCCTGGAACGCCAACGGTGCTCCACACGGGTGCATTTGGCGCCGGACTTGCTGGGCTGAGGGATCAAGCCGTATTTAGTGTAGAGTGAACCCAGGCCACCTGGTTTTGTCCAAGTGTCCTGGGACATGCCCGTTCCTTAAACGGCATCCTTGGACAGAGATGGTCCGGCCAAAGAGACTGCCCCTGGAGCCGGACGTGCTCACCATCTGGGCCTTTGCACAAGAGGTTCACTGGCAGCCCAGCCAGCCGCCAGCCGGGGTCTCAGCAAGCGGACGGCTGTGCACCTAAGGAGACCCACCAGTGGGCGAGTGCGGCCCGCCTCCTACTCCCGGCCAAGCCACCTCCCACCCTGTGCCATGGCTCCTTGTCTTCGAAACAGGGGCCTCGGTGCTGGTGACCAGGATGGTCTGGAGCACATAAGATGAGGGCCCTGGGAGGGCCCCGCTGTGTCATGGGCAGTAAAGCCGGTGTGCAAGCCTCTGGCGTCCTCCCCACAGCTCGGGCTGCAGGTGCTGAGGGGAGTTTCCTGTGTGCAGAATCCAGGAGCTGCCAGGAGCCCCGCGCCCGGAGCACAGGAGCTGGCTGGCCCCATTTCCTGGAGAGGAAAGAGGAGGATGGGCTGGCACACTCGGGCTTCTCTGGCTGTCAGGGGGAGACACCACCCCTGCCCGGTAGAGCTGCCATGGCATGGGCACCCAGTGACATCGGGACAGCCCCTAAGGGCTAACACGGCCTATGCACCCACAGGCTCCCACGTTACCCCCAGCACCGGGTGCCAGAGATGGGAGGGGCTCACCCAGGACCTGGTCTCCCCCACATGCTGAACACACCCAGAGACAACACCACACACAAAGAGGCCGGCGAGACAGGCCCAGGGCACCCCCTGTCCCCAAGGGCCAGGCTCTGCATGTCACACCGGCCACCCTGTGGATGACCAGCCAGAGCAGAAGACTTTTGGGACATCACTGCCGCATTCTGTGAGGGGTTAAGCACCCACCGTGTGCCACACACCCCTGCAGCAAAAAGCAGACAGCCTGAGGCTTCTGTCCCAGTGAGCAAGGGTGTCGGAGGTCACTCACCACATGCAGAATGTCAGGTGTGGTGGGCGCTGTGGTATATGGGGCAGTGTCTCCATCCCTGTCTCTGTCTCCTGCTGTCTCTCTGTCCCTGTCTCTGTCTCTCCCTGTCTCTGTGACACCCCCCCAAACCCCCGAGGGCCCTGGCACGTGGCCTGCGCCCACCGCGTGGCTGGACTGCCACGGGCTGAGCCTCCTTGGGCTGGGGGGATGCGGCAGGTGTATCTCCCACGTCTCACGTGCAGTGCACTGGCCAGGAGCCCCCATACTCCTCACCCCCTCTCCCGGGTGGCCGGACGGGCTTGAGAGAGAGAGAGAGACTCACCGTAAGGCCCCCGATCTGGGGGCTCACTTCCCTGCCCCTGCCCACCCCCAGTGGGGTGTGCGAGGCAAAGCCCCTTCTGGGAAACCCCCAGCCCGCGGGCATCTCCAGGACTGAGAGGGCCAGCCCGCTGCTCCCTGGGCACGGGCCCCCCAACCTCTAGCCAGATATCCTGGGCTGGCACGGGCTGCACCGGGCAGGGCAGACCCCCCCAGAAGTGTGGGCAGGAGCCCTCAGCCCAGAGGGGCCACAGGACACCCCTGCCTCCTGGGGCCCCTGGATTTCAGCAGGGTGGTGCCAGCCTTTCACAATGGCAAAGCCAGTGCACCAGGACCCCTTATGATGGTGGCACTGGGTGGCACCTCCTGATGCCACCTGGAGACAGAGGCCATTGGCAGAAGGTCTGCTGCTATGGCCGACAGCCCTGGGTCCAAACCCCATATGTGCCCCAGACAGCCCTGGGCTGACACCTACTGTAGACCTAAGAGTCTGTCCTGGAGAAAAGATGGGACTGAACACTCAGCTCTTAGCATGGCTGGAAGGACAGAATGACCACAGACACAACGTGGCTGGAAAGACGAAATGACCGCAGCCACAACGTGGCTGGAAGGACAGAATGACTACAGACGCAACATCTGCAAACTATAAAATGACACCTTTGTTCTCCTAAGAACTCCCTGTGCCCATGGCTGGCCCCTCAGACCGAGTGCCCAATGATGCCAGGGCCACCCCAGCCGCCCCGGGGCTGCATCTGCAGGGTGGCCCTGCCCCCGCGAGGTCACTGGCCCCCGGCCCCTCAGCGGCCCAGGCTCCAATCAGGAGGCGGTGATAAAAGAAGGTCGACCAGCCGCCCGGGGCCAGGGTGCGTGAACCTTGCCCTGGAGGCCTGTCACGGAGGGACAGACACGCCGTTCTTGGCCACACCATGGCGGGCCCACGGTGCCTTGTCCTGCTCAGCGCCTCGCTGACCTGCCTCCTGCTCCTGGGGGACAGTGGTAAGTGCCCTCACCCTACAGACTACAGAGGTGACCCCCAGGGAAGAGGGGGGACAGTGGGAACCAGGGTGCTGCCCTCACACCTCCACAGGGTGGAGAGTGGGTGCCCATCTCCTGGCGTGATATGGCTGGGCCTGGTGGCCTCCTTCCCTGTGGGTGGGGAGACAGATGGCAGGCCGGGTCACACACAGAAGCCGTGAACAGGGAAAGAGGGAGAGACCAAGAGAGATGGAGAGAAGTGCCCCTCCACAGCCAGAGCGAGCCCAGTGGTGGGGGCGGGGGGGGGGCGGTCACAGGCAGGGAGGAGCTTCCAGGGCCGAAAGAGAATGAGGTTCAAGCCGGTGCCTCCACCCTTAGGCCAGCTTGGCCAGGGAAAGGGACTGCCTGATTGAAGGCTGGACAGAGGGGGGCTTCTGCAACTTCCAGAAAGGCCAGAGGAGGCCAGAGGAGCAGGGCCTGGGGGTGGGCAGGGGCCCGGCAGCTGTTTTCGTCCTGGATGGAGGGGGGTGGACAGGGCCCGTGGGCAGGCAGAGGGCACCTGGTGTGTGGGGGACGGGGAGGCTGTGAGAAGAGAGAAACCTAGTGTATAGCAACACCTAGTGTGTACCAACCTGAACATTGAGACACACACGTCGTAATCCTCACCTGCCGATAGTGGGCAAGTGAACTGTATCTGAATCGAGACCGCCTGGCTCCCGGGTTCCAAGTCGAGTCCTGCACGTGGGGAGCTGAGGGCTAACCATCAAGGGTGGGGGCGGAGCTCAGAATGCAGGTCGCAACCAGGAAGAGCAACTTGGAGGGCGAGGCAAGAAGGAAGGCAGAGAGCGGGTGTGGGGCTGAGGAGGAGTCGGGGGTCCTGGTCCACGGTGGAGAGAGAGAAGGTGGTGAGACACCGAGAGCGCAGCTGGAGACGTGGGCGCAGGTGGAGGAGGGTCTGGGGGTCCCGGTGCACGGTGGAGAGAGGGCAGGGCGGGCGCAGCCAGAGGAGGGGTTCCGAGATGGTCAGATCCAAGACCATTCAGCGGGCGGGTGGGGATTCATCTGAGAGCCGCAAATCAATTCAGGGGGATTCTTAAGTGAAGCAGAACAGAAATCAAGTACAAAACTTTGTAATAAGAACTGTTTCTTCAAAGCCATGTTTTCGTGTGTGGTCCTGGGCCTTGATGAAAAGCCTATTTTGGTCGTAGAGCGTGATCATAACAGCGCCACAGCTCACCCTTTCGGAGAGCTGAGAGCGGGAAGGGTGGGGGCCGGGCAGGGCACAGGAGGGTGGCCCCAGGACCTCTGGGAAGCGAGAGTCCAGGGAGGGCTTGGGGGGCCAGCGCGGAGCTGCCAGTGAGGCCCCGGGAGGCGGCAAGGGGAAGGAGCGAGCGGACTTGCACACGGAGGGAAGCCCGGGGCCTGGAACAGGCGGGGTCCCGTCCTGGGCTGGCTCGGGGCGCGAGCAAGGGGCCTTTTGCAGTGCGGGGGTGAGCGGACGCCGCAGGATGGGGAAGGGCAGGCAGGCAGCTGAGGCCCTCTCCGCTTGGTGTCCCTGCCTGTCTGCTAGTGTTCCTTCCCCCGGAGCATGCCAGCAGCGTCCTGGGGAGGGTCCGCAGGGCCAACTCGTTTTGGGAAGAGATGAAGAAAGGGAACCTGGAGAGAGAGTGTATGGAGGAGACATGCTCGTTTGAGGAGGCCCGCGAGGTCTTCGAGGACACCACCAAGACGGTAAGGGCTGGCGCACAGGCGCCCTGTGATGGGTGCACCCCTCGGTGGAGGCTGACCTCGCCCCTGCCGGGAGCCCAGGGCATACCTGGGTACCCCGGGTGTGCGGGGCTGAGACAGGGAATACTTCTGGTGGGGAGACTGAGGGTGGGGCGGGGCCCAGTCCATTAGGAGGGTCATGAGAACTTCCAGAGGCTTTATTAAATCAACTCTAAAACATATGGTGTTCACTTTAAAAATTATTCACGACCTCACTGCACCTCCCCGGGCTGGGCGGCACACGGGGACACGGAGCCCACACAGTCTTCACCCAAATCCACGGCCACTGCTGTACTTGACATCGGGCACCCAAGAGCTACACCCGGAGTTGGTGCGTCGCCAGCAACATCCCATGAGCCAACTCCACAACTGGAAATATGGAAAAGCAAAGAAATGAGAGTAGCTGGAACCATTTCGAGAAAGAGGAATCACGCCGCCCAATTCAAGGACTCACTGCAAAGCTTCACTAACCACAGGGGCATTCGCGTGTGCTGCTGGTAAGGGGACAGGTGCTTAGATCCACGGGACACACCAGAAGGTCCATAAACAGGCCCACAGAAATATGGCCAATTGATACAAACAAAGGTTCATAAGTGAGTCAGCGAAGGAAGAAGTGTCTTTTTCCACTAATGGTTTGGGGACATCGGCACATCTCCACACACACAAGGTCCGCTTTGACCTCAGTCTCACAACTGTACAAAAGTCAACTCAAAATGGATCGAGGATCTAAAGGTAAAACATAGAACTTTAAGGAGAGAATTGTCATGTCATGAAGTTGGGCAAAAATTCTTAGACACAACATTGAAACCATAACCCATGAAGGAGAAAGTGAGTAAATTGGACTTATTCCAGGGACGCCTGGGGGGCTCCGCTGGTTAAGTGTCTGACTCTTGGTTTCAGCTCAGGTTCGAGCACAATGTTGAACTCTGTGTTGGCGGTGTGGAGCCTGCTTAGGATTCTCTCTCTCTCTCTCTCTCTCTCTCTCTCTCTCTCCCCCTCCCTCCCCTGCTCATGTTCTCTGTACCTCAAAATAAATACACAAACTTAAAAAGATTGGACCTATTCCAAATTGAAAACTTGCTCTGTGAAAGACACGGAAGACTAAAAATACAAGCTATTAACTAAAAAAATATTTACAAATCACGCATCTGACAAAGGGCCTGTACTCAGATGTGTAAAGAACTCTCACAACTCAGTAGAAGAAAATAGGGGTGCCTGGGTGGCTCAGTCGGTTAAGCGTCCGACTTCAGCTCAGGTCACGATCTCACGGTCCGTGAGTTCGAGCCCCGAGTCAGGCTCTGGGCTGATGGCTCAGAGCCTGGAGCCTGCTTCCGATTCTGTGTCTCCCTCTCTCTCTGCCCCTCCCCCGTTCATGCTCTGTCTCTCTCTGTCTCAAAAATAAATAAACGTTAAAAAAAAAAATCAAAAAAAAAAAAAAAAAGAAAAGAAATAAGTGATAACTATAATGGGCGGAAGCGAGAACAGACCTTCCCGAGAGCACGTGAAGTGCAAATGTGCACAGGAGCCACCCGACATCCTCAGCTGGCACAGAAGTGCAGACTCCAGCCATGAGGAGACACCACTGTATACGTGCAGAACTGGAACAAGGGACACGGCCAGCGTGGTGCAGGTGCGGGTAGCCTGGGCCCCACCCCTGAGTGCTTACCCTGGAGAAATTACCACTCCTTTCACACGAAAACCTGGATTGCCCCAAACTCTCGCCCTTGTCCCCGCTTGGTGCAGGGACCCACAAGCCACGGCATGGTGGAATTCTACTCCACAACATAAACAAACGACTGATGCACGTGGTGACTTCAACGAGGGTCAGAGGCATCATCTGGATGAAGCTAGTCTCACGAGGGCGTCGGTGCATCTGTATGACCCTCTCGGAGGTCACGGCTGTGGTGGCGCCAGGGGTGCGGCCATCGGGGGCTGTGAATGTAGGGGGCAGTGGAGGTGCGTATCCAAATCTGTGTGTCGGATTTCACAGAACTGCACACCGAAGTAGTTTTGCTGTGTGATCATGTCTTCAGCGAACTGTAAAGAGACAGCATATCCGTGTCCTGGGGCTTCTGTAACTAAGCACAAGCTGGGGGCCTGGCAACGACGGGACTCACTCTCCCACAGTCCTGGCAGCCGCAAGTCCCAGTCAAAGAAGGTGTCAACACAGATGTACAAAACTTCTAGAATACAGAGCCCAGGAGAGGGCCGCTGCTGGGATGCATGGTCTTCCGGAAGCAGAGAGCTCCAGGGAAGGAGCAGGAAACAGGGTCATACGTGTTTCTTGCTACATCAAGAAGTACAAGCCATCATGATGAAGAGCATTCCAGAAAATTCCAAACCTTGTCTTACGCTTTCAGTATGTGCCAGGTGGCAGTAGGGAGATTTTTACTCTCTAGTCTGAAATGTAGGTTAGTTGCTAATAAAGGGATGTACAGTGTGTGCTGGGGGTGGAAACACAGCCCCTGCTCAGAGGTTCTGCCCAGTCATGCTGACCTTGGAACACGGTACAGTGCAGCTTCCCTGGGCACCCGGAAGCACGCCCGCCGACACGAAAGTGGAAAGCTTCCTTTATCAGTGGTCTCAGGGGGATGTGCTCCGTGCCCTCTCCCGGCTTCTGGGCATTGCCAGCCTTGCAGGCCCATCACTCAGGTCTCTGCTCTGCTTCCACGCGTGGCTCTTGAGCACTTTCCGTCTCTCCTGATGGCACTGCCACTGGTTCCAGGTCCACCCTAAGCCCGTGTGGTCTCTTCGTGATGCATACCTTGGTTACATCTGCAAAGACCCTATTTCCAGTTAAAGCCACGTTCTGAGGTTGCACCTGAATTGGCAGTGGGGGCGGGGGGCAGGGGGTACCCTGTTCAAACTACTGAACACAGCAAACAATTTCTAAGACTGAACATTTTCTAGTGTAATATAGGGTCTTGGTGTCCTATTTTAACTAATTACCAATTAACCATTTTTTCAGTTTAACATGGTTAACCACCAAGCATCTGATCCCTTATTGAATCTTTGGTATTTAACTTAAAACCATTCATTGGTCAGCTTGGGGGTAGCAAAGAGAGCAGACCATTCTTGGTACAATCCATTTCTCGGTGGTTAGATTAAAAATAAATGCTCGATATTCAACAGAGATGGTGCATCTGAGACAATCGAAGCCGCATCTGTACAGACGCAGATCTGAACATTTCCCTGTCAGACTCCATAGTGTTAGAGCAATTCGGACCAGGAAAGGCCCCGTTTGGGACAGCATCTACTGAGGTTGAGTGACGAGGTTATGGTTGTCCTCAGTGTGAAATGTCTGTGTTTTCCCTAATGTATTTTAAAATCTTTTTTCCCTTTTAGACTGAATTCTGGAATAAATACAAAGGTGAGATGGTTTCTATTTTAATACTGACTGGGGCTCATTCGGACACTGAAATGGGGGAGAAGGCATTTCAATTTTGACAATTCTTCCTGAATTTCCCTTCTGCTCCTGCTTATAGCTTCCTCACCTAAGACTCTCCCTCTCCGTGTGTTTCCCCAGTAGTTACTGTGGGATTATTTGGGGGGTAAATGTCATGGTTCCGGTTTTGTTACTTGAACGTGGATTTCATCAGCTCGCCTTACTGGAGCATCAACCTGTCTCATCATTTTTTAAATCCAAGGTATTAGGTAGAAACAAAGATCAGGTCTTCTAATAAGACGGAACGTCCACAGCTTGTGAAATGGTATCAATCATGACTCGTGTTTCATTCTGGTAACATTCTTTAAATTTCCCCAAATGGCAGTTGGGCCTGCCTCTAGATCAGATTGTCCAAACGCACTGAGGAGTGTGAGGCCCCTGTCAGTGCTGGCCAGCAGCCTCCACACTCCTGCTCTACCTCCAGACCATTTGGGAAGAGGTGCCTGGACACCTGTCTTGTCGCTGTCCAGCCTAGAAACAGGTGCCGGGCGGCCGCCCATCCTCCCTTCTTCCAGCTGGTCCCACCTGGCCACCAGCCCAGAGCTCCTCACTGTTGAAAACAGGCAGTCAAACATTTTAGCAGAAAGAGAAAAGCTTATCAATAACCCAGTTAGATAAGAGCATCACGTACACAGAGCGCAAAGGCTGGGGGTAAAATGAAGTCCAGCCGGGAGAAATGTTTACAGGGAGACAGGAAGAGCCTCAAGCTTGTTCAAGCGACCTGAACTATGTGTGCCAAGATCAACATAGCAAAGCCATTTCCTTGATGACGGCAGCTGCCTGCAAGCTTCAGGTCCCCAAACCCTGTCTTTGCAGATGGAGACCAGTGTGAAAGCAACCCTTGCCAGAACCAGGGCAAATGCATGGACAGCCTCGGGGGATACACGTGCACCTGCTTGGAAGGATACGAAGGCAAAAACTGTGAATTGTGTGAGTTCCTTTTCTTGGTGTACCTTCGGGTCAGGGTCGCCTGAAGGGTCAGGAACGAGGGAAGAAGCTGAAACCCCTAAGGAAAACATCTCGGGTTCCTTCCGAGGTAGAGTCTGTGTTCCCTTGTGCTGTGCCATTGTAAGAACAGCAAAAACAAAGTGAAAGTGTGTCCTACAATCCACTGGGTTTTAGATACAATGAGAGACACACAGCCTTCTGTGTTCCTCTGAGGGGGCTGCAGCCACAGAGCGTGTGGCCAGGAACACGGAGACCTGGGGTGGTGCTACCCATCTTCTTAAATTCCTTGTGGCCCCGGCAGTGGCTCTGAATCGGCCACTTGGGTTTGTCAGTGCAGATGTCAATTCCGAATGTCCGCAATTGTCCAATTATACAAATCTGATACATTTAGTGAATTCTACAGGGAAAAGTCACTAAGAGTTTTCCTAACATGGTGAGTATGGCCATTAATTTTTTAAAATAAAAATTAGATTCAGATTAGGCCAGTTTTCATTAAGAAGAAAGATACACATTTCTTTCAGATTACTTAATTCGTAACCTTTAGGAAGTGCTCAGAGCTGGGATCACTGTGGGACCGTCCCCGACGGGGATCTCGGTCCCGCGTCATCCCTCCCGCAGCCCAGAGCATCCTCTCCTGCTCCCCATCTGGCTGAACCAGAGCCGTTGGGCGTTTTCTAAAGTTTCACTAACGGTGATCCTCTCACTGTAATTATTTATTCATCAGAACCCCAGGGGCAGAATGTACGTAAATTGTCTTGGTGATGCCGCTGCTGTCAGTGTGCGGTCACATGTTGAGCGTGTGCTGGCGACAGTGGGCAATTCTGGCAGAATCGGAGCCCCTGAGCCATGGGGGATGTGCTCAACCTGGCCTGGAAGGCCCAGGAAACCAGCCACGGTCTCACTGTGTCAGGAGCTGCACATGACCTGGGAGGCGGTGTGGCCTCCACCACTTTACAAGTGAGGAAACAGAGGCCCATAGGGTTTAAAGCACTTGCCCAAATCACACGGCTGGTGACAGAAAGCACTCTGCCCATCTCTGCTGCTGCCTCGCCGGGGACCGGACCCCAGTCTCCCAGACCAGTTCCAGACCAGTTCCAGACCCTTTATTCCGAAGGCAACCCTCCAGCCTCAGTGGACCGGCCCGTGGCCACGCTGCTGTGCTCCGCCTGGCCCGTGGCCCCAGAGCCCTTCCTCGTGCCAGCCAGCACACACTGGTCGTGGGGCTGTGGGGGGAGGCGCGTGCCCCTCTTAGGGCTGAACATGGGGCCCGTGGCGGGGGGGAGCGGGTCTGGGCGCCTAGGGCCCGGCAGACAGCACGCTGGCCCCATGTGGTGAGGGAGCCACAGGGCAGGGACAAGCCTGCACACAGAGCCCCTGACCCCCAGCCTGCTCCAGGGGCCCGTCCCACTCGCGCGGTTCCGTGCAGTGGCCACCCCTCTGCTGCAGCGGGGAAGGGGGGCAGGCTGACAGTGGGTGGATCTGCCCTGGTGCTGCTGTCCCACCTCCCGGCTGCCTGCGGCCTCGGTGTCCCCGGCCAGTCCTGAGGGCCTACACGTGTCCCCGCAGCCATGCGGAAAGCCTGCAGCCTGGACAACGGTGACTGTGACCAGTTCTGCAGTGAGGAGCAGGGCTCCGTGGTGTGCGCCTGCGCCAGCGGCTACGTCCTCGCGGATGACGGCAAATCCTGCGTCTCCACCGGTAGGAGGCGCGTGGGCCGGAGCGGGACCGCAGGCCCTGTGAGCCGCCTGAGAAACGGGCCAGTGACGCTGCCTGACTCCCCCGGGGGGAGGTGAAGACGTCGAGGGACTTGGGGGTGGGGGGCGCTCTGCCCAGCGCCGGGCTCGTGGCAGACCCTGAGGAGCCACGAAATGGTCGTGATCACGGCACGTCCTGTTGCCCCGGGAGTTGGAGCATGTCCGGGGCAGCGAGGCCTGACTGTGTCTGGGCCGTGGACTTTGGGGGGGGGGGGGGGAGGGTGCAGGAGCCAAAGGGGGAGCCGAGGACCCTGAGAACAATTAGACCACACGGGCCCCAAGTGACAGCCCTCAGGCTTCCTTTTCCGTGATGTTCCGTGATGTTCTGTGACAAAAGCCGGGCCCTGAGTCTGGCCTAGAGGTTCACAGAGGGCAGGGCCCAGCAAGGGGACGGGGTCCTCGCTGCTCCGGTCCAACCACTCTTCTCTGCGGCAGGGCCTGCCTGGGCTGGAGCACTGAGAGGCCACTGTGCTCTCTCTCTTAGCTTCCTCTGCTTCTCACGGTGGCCCCAAGCGCTCCTCAAAGCCGGCCCCCGCCCAACCAACAGCTGTGGCATCACCTGGGGCGGGACCTCTGTTACCAGCACGTTCCTCCCTATTCCCTCCTCCTGTGGGCCGGGCGGACAGTTCCATTGGGGGGGGTGAAGGGCGGGGGGAGGGGGTCCTGCTCACTGAGGCCGGCCCGTGTTCTTTCAGGGCCTTTCCCCTGTGGGAAACACACTCCGACGCGCAGGAGGAGGTCAGCCGAGACCGCCCATGGCGGTGAGGGTCCCTCTGAAGCCTCTGAAGCAGACGTGCAGGACCAGCACCCTGAAGACCTGCCTCCCACCGACAGCCCTCTGTACCTGCAGCCCTTCAACAAGACGGAGGCCAGCCCCGTGGAGGACTCAAGCAACCTGATCCGGATCGTGGGTGGGCAGAACTGCCCAGATGGCGAGTGTCCCTGGCAGGTGACTGCGGAGCGGGCCTGGCGGTGCCGGTGGGCGGTGGGGACTCCCTGCTGGCTCTGGGGCAGAGCGTGCCTGAGGTGAGAAGTGGGCCCTGTCCCTCCCCACCCAACGTCCAATCCCATGTGTGTGTCCATGAAGGACAGACAGAAAGGAGAGGAGCCCCGGAACCCAGCGCGGGCTGCAGGCTCAGGCCAGCGGGCGGAGTGGCTGCCTGATGGGGGCCAGCCCTCTGTTTGCCCCTCCGACCGGCAGGCTGACACTCTGTCCCTCGGTCTCATCTCTGATTTGGTCAGTGCTAACGAGGCGGGTAGCAATCTGGGGAGAAGTACATCCACCTGTTTGCAATCCACGCTCTCTGGTCGTTGGTTTGGACGGAGGTTTCCAGATGAACAAGTAACACAGGTCTCATGCTTGGAGTTGAGTTTCAGACAAACAATGAACAACTTTTACTGTAATGTGTCCCAAAGACAACAGGGGTTGGTGCTAGAAGCCATTGGATGCTTATCTGATTCGGCTTGACTGGGTGGCGCCTGCTGTCTCTGGCGAATCTGGGCGTGAAATGCTTAGTACCCAAAGCCAACAACAGACCCTCCAGAGCCACCACCACCCTTTACGCATTTCTTCACCTGCCCCACCTCCCAGCCCTACGTTATCAGGGGCCCAGAGGGGAGCATGCGCTCGTGTGGTCACCACGGGGTTGGTGTGTGCTGAGCGAGCGCCACCAATGTGGCTCCGGCGGGAGCTCAGTGGCCCCGGGCCTGCGTGGAGCTCGGGGGGCTTTGGAAGGCCCCCCACAGACAGACAGGATGGGGGGGGGGTGCGGCGGGGACCTGGGCGGTGGGATCCTCTCCAGGGGACGCAAGAGCCCTGCTCTCCCAGTCCAGCGGCCTCGCCATCATGTGTAGGAGAGGAGTCAGGGTCCAGGTCTGGGGAAGACTGACGCCCCTTGGCCCTGCTACTTTGTGCCGGTCACCAAGGTCTTCAGGAACGCTTTCAGACTTGGAACCTTGTTGTTCCCCAACCGGCATGAGCCAGCCACGTGCTGGAACTCTCTAGATAAAAAGGAAAAAGTGCGCCATTTCCAGATTTGCAGCCCGGTTCTCTGGGGAAGAAGGGACACGAGGGCTGCAGGGCCGCCTGGGCCTGCCAGCGCTCACTCCCTGGGGCGATGCCCTCACTCTCAAATCCTGTCGGGGAGAAAGCTGCCCACAGGGGGAGCCCCGTGGATTCCAAGGGATTTGCCCTTGAGTGGTGGCATCTGTGGGCCGTCGGGGGAGGGCCGTCCCAGATACCAGAAGCTTCTCCCCAAACACTGGCGCCCGCCTGGTCTGTGCGCTAATCCGTAGCCATGTAGCTGGCAAAGGTTATCAACAACGACGATCGTTTTTCTACGGGTGACACTGTAGAGTGCTGTGACAGCTCTGGAAGGGACAGGACGGCTCCCTGAAGAAGGAGTCTGGGGTCCAGGAGCAGAAAGTTGAAGCGAGCCAGAAGCCCCTCAGGCGCCAGGCACTAGCGGCGTCCCTGCAGACGTCTGTTGGGTGGACCATTTGGCTGCTCTGTGGGAAGGAGCCACCCAAAGCTGCGGTTTCCGCAGAGCAGCGGGGGGAGGACCTGGGGAGGGGCTGCGGCCCGGCCGTGAGCCCCACGGTGAGGTCTCCGAGAGCGCGCTGGCACCACGCCCCACGGGACACATAAGAAAAGGAGGGGTCGCGCTGCGGGCAGGTGTGCAGGCCAGGCCGGCGCTGCCCTGGGCCTTGCGTTCCCGATGGGGAGGGGAGCCCAGAGGTCAGTCCCAACCTCGGGGGGGGACTCCTGCGTGCTCCCCACAGGCCCTGCTCATCAACGAAGAGAATGAGGGGTTTTGCGGCGGCACCATCCTGAGCGAGTACCACATCCTCACTGCAGCGCACTGTCTGCACCAGGCCAAGAGATTCAAGGTGAGGGTAGGTAAGTGCGCCACACTCGGAGACACTAGTTAACACGCCGAACCCCGTGGGGGTGCGGGTGGGGGGGGTCACAGGCGAGGGAGGGCGGAGAAGGGGAAAGCGGGGGGCAGGGGTAGGGCCGGTCCTCCCCCTTGCCGTCTGTGTCCAGGCCCAGCGCAGCGAGCCTCCCCTCAGGGCCCCTTCCTCTGGGAAGGTTTCCGGAGCCCTCCGAGCACAGAGCATCTGCTGCTCGTGTTTGCGTCTGCGGGGCTGTTTTGTGACGTCCGTCCTTCTCCTCCAGACTCTAGACCAGTTCAGCAAAGATCCACCGCAAGCCACACATGCAGGCCATCCATGTGCTTTTTAATTTTCTAGTTCCATTTCCTATTAGGCAGCTTCAAAGTTTATAGATGAAATTAATTTTAGCAATATGTCTTAGTCCAGTATATCCAAAATATTATCGTTTCAACGCGTAATCAGTTCTGAACTAGAACGAGATATTCTGAGTCTGTGTTCTCATGACAAATCTGATGCTGACACTCAGCACGTCCCAGTTCCGACCGGACACCGTCCCGGTGCCAGGCAGCCGTCTGGACAGCGTGGCCAGCCGGTCAGGCACAGAGCCTTCCGCCCCCAGGTGCCCCTGCCGCGCGGCACAGGCTCAGAAAGTATCCACCCGAAGTACTGGCCACACTTAAAAGTGCGGCTGGCGGTCGCCCCTGGGGAGTGAAACTGAAAGTCATCTTTATTTGCCTCGTTACGATTTTATCTTTCAGAGTCTCTAGTGACCATGTTCCATTTTTTTAATAAAAAAAAAAAATAACCGCTACTCTCAAAAGCACCGTGCACGTATAAGTGCACGGCCCACCCCGAGCTGAACGCCACTATGTCCTCACCATCTCCCAGGTGAACGGGACACGGGCATCGAGGAGGGCAACGAGGTGGCGCACGAGGTGGACGTGATCATCAAGCACAACAAGTTTGTCCGGGAGACCTATGACTTCGACATCGCTGTCATCAGGCTGAGGACGCCCATCACCTTCCGCAGGAATGTGGCCCCCGCCTGTCTGCCCCAGAAGGACTGGGCCGAGTCCACACTCATGGCGCAGAAGACGGGCATCGTGAGTGGGTTCGGGAAGACTCACGAGAAGGGCCGGCCATCCGCCATCCTCAAGATGCTGGAGGTGCCCTACGTGGACAGGAACACGTGCAAGCTGTCCAGCAGCTTCACCATCACCCAGAACATGTTCTGCGCCGGCTACGACACGAACCCCGAGGATGCCTGTCAGGGGGACAGCGGGGGCCCCCACGTCACCCGGTTCAAGGACACCTACTTCGTCACTGGCATCGTCAGCTGGGGAGAAGGATGCGCGCGGAAAGGGAAGTACGGCATCTACACCAAGGTCACCAACTTCCTCAAGTGGATTGACAAGTCCATGAGGGCCAGAGCCGGGGCCCAAGGCTGAGCGGGACGGCCTTGCGCCCCACCCCCAGCTGCTGGTGTCTCGTTTGTGCGGCCCAAGGCCGAGCGGGGGGCCCTGCGCCCCACCCCCATTAAAGTCATGCCAGCTGCTGGTGTCTCCTTTGTGTTTGCACGGGCCGGTCTCAGCGGCAGCGCCCGGACCAGGTCTCCTGTCTGCGGTGGCGCCACCTGTGTGGATTCCTTACCCTGGTGTTTTCCTCGCTCCGTGGAAGACACGTTCCTCTGGGCACCAGAGCCAGCCTTTCCCTCTCCAAGTTGGGAAGTGCCGTCAAGAGATGCTAGACGGTGGGACAGGAGTCCAGACACCCCAGGACAGCCCCCCCCATTGACAGCAGGCTCTTCCGGTTGTGGTCAGGACACTGGGGAGGCAGTGGCGGGGGCTCTGGGAGCAGGGGCGGGGCGGGGGTCCCAGGAAGGCTCTCTGAGAGCCTCTCACTGGCCCCGATGCTTCTGCGTGGACTGAGTGGCTCCTCCTCCCGCTGGTCCCGCGCTGGACGCGCCCGGGGGGCCATCCGCTGTCCCGCAAGTGGCTCGTGTGCTCCCAGGGGCAACGGTCCCAGGCCCCCAGATTAAACCAGTCTGTGTGGACGCGACTCCTCAGCAGCCCCGAGCGCCCTGTGTGCTGTGGGGTCTGGGGTAGGGGCCCGTCTGCTCTGCACGGCCAGCCCTTCCCGCCAGGGTCCCCAGCCTGCGGTCATGAGGAGCAAAGTGCTTTAGCAAACCCTTTTCCAAACGCCCCCCCCAGTTTGCATTTTGCGTAACTGCGATGAGCAAAGTTTCAAAGTGCCAGTACCGAGATGCCCCAAATGTCACAGGCTGGCAGCGTGCTTTGTCAACAGCAGGCAACGCGAGGTTAGGGAAATCGATGTGAGCGGACACATGGTTTCCCAGAGGCCGTCAGAGGTGCACAGAGAAGGCCCAAGGCCGCGTGGCGGGGAGGCTGTCCTCTTGCGGGTTTGCCACGCACCTGAGCGCTCTGTGCGCCCCGAGCCCTGGATGGGTTCTGAGGTCAAAGGTGGTCTGGGGCCCAGACAGGATTGCGGCCACCCCCATCTCTCACTGGTGGCCCGGGGTGGCGATGGGGCTCACATGCGCATCAGAGGGGGAGACTGAGGCACACCAGAGATAAGGGTGTGCCCCCGCTGCCTCCCTCTGGCGGCTCCTCCTCTCTTCCAGAAGGAGAATCCGTTCAGTGAGGCCCTGGAGGAGACGACGGGACGCTGTGGGGAGGGCGGTGAGGGCTGGGACTCATGACGGGGCACCTGCTGTCCCCTGTGCCCCGCCGCCATCACCTCCCTCCATGATGCTATCTGCCTAGGGACGGAGCTAAAGGAGCTACCTGGCGCACATGTCCCTCTCACCAGGCTGGTCGGCTGTGACCGAGCATCGAGTGCCCCTCAGGGACACGGGGTCACGGCAGGGTGGCTGGGGTGGGGCCCAGGCCCTGTGGACAGCGGGCACAAGGCCCAGGAGCCGCAAGGGACAAGGCGGATGTGGTTCTTGTTCCCAAGGGAGAGGGCAGAGGTCTCAGGACAAATGCCATGAACCCCATCTGCTCCGTACCCCCACCTGTTCCTTGAAGGGTCACTGTCGCCCCCAAACACCGAGTGGCTTCCACAGGCCCAGCCTGAGTTAGGTGGGGGGGAGAAGCTCGCTGGAGGGTGGGCGTGGCCAAGGCCGGGGCCAGGCCTGTTCAAGGGAGGCCGACGGAACTACCAGATCAGAGGGCAGGTGGGCCCGGGTTTCCGTTTAGGGGCAATTCCACTGCAGGAATCCCTGATTGAAACAGGTCACCGAAGACACCAAACCCTGGAGTCTCCTGGAGTCTCAACTTTGCAGAGAAATGACTGTTTCATCACAGACAGGACAGGTGGCTTCCCCCAGCAACACCGTCCACAGGAGTCAGTACATGAGGGGAGCCAGTAATGGGGAGCCCGCGTGGCATGGGCTGTGAGGCCCCCGCAGCCAGGATGCTGACAGTGCACCATGTGTCCCCAGTCCTTCCCATGCGCCTGAGATTGAAACCAAACTTGCTACTTCCCCCATCACGTGGTGCTGAGTGCGTCTCGGGTTTGAGGACACATTCGGTTCTTACAGAACGCCCCCGGGGTCCGCTGGTTGCCTGGCTCGAAGCCCCAGGCTGTGGTCCACTCTATGCCTTTACAGAAACGCTTGCCACGCTGCCTCGGGGACCCGTCCTGCCACACTGGCCTCCGTGCTGGGCCCCAGGCAGCCCGTGGCCCTGGGGTCACTCCAAGCCCCCGGAGGCTGCTTACTAGGCTCAGGTTTCTCTCCCCATCACACACACCCTTATGTGCTCTCCTCCAGGCTGTGACTCTTGACCAGCCCCCTGCCCTCCTGTGTGCCCCCCGTGCAAGGGACCTGAAAGGTGAGCTCCAGGTGACTGTCCCCTGCCCAGAGCTGCCCATGTGGGAGCCCCTGAGCCTTGTTACTCACGGCCGCCTGTGGGATGCCAGCTGTCCCCATTTCCTGGGACGGGACCTGCTGACCTCACTCCTGGGAGGCCCGCCCAGCTCCAGGGTCCTCGACACCTCACCTCAGCCCCCTGTACCTTGGACACGGAAGAGAAGCAGCGCAGAGACACTGACACTGACTGTATGCGGTGAGGTGGTGTGTGTTGTAGGCTGGGGGCGTTCTCAGCAGCCCTGTGTCCGCAGACCTGTCCCTGGTGGCCGTGGGCTGGCAGGCCGCGTGGTGCTCAGGCCTCTGCTCCACCCGGCTCGGCCCTTCCCCAGAGGCCCAGGGGCCAGGCGGGGCTAGGCGTGATGAGCCCTCCTGCTTCTCTCACTGGTGACACACGTGGGAAGTGGTGGCGTCCCTCTGGGCCCTCCTGGAGCCACAGCCTGCCCCACAGTCGCCGCCACCCCACCAGCCCCACGCACCAGCCCCTCACTGCCCTGCTCTCCCTCAGCACCCCCACCCTGTGCACACACAGGAGTAATGACATAAACCCAACTTTGTAACTTTTAAATGAAGATGGCACATTGAAACCATATTATTTTGGATCTATTGGGTTGGGTATGTGTATCATTAAAATTATTTTAAGGTCTCTCTTCTGATGTTTTAATTGTGCTGCCGGGACACTGTTCTGACCACTGGGGCTTCCGACGGTCCCGACGGCCCACCCCACCTCTGGTCAGAACCTTTGGAGCACACACCCCCACGTGTTGGGCTGATCAGCATGTTGTCTGTAAGAGAGACCTATGCAGGACCTCAGGCAGTTTGTGGCACCGCGTCCGACCTTACACAACCCGAAACTATCACAGGACCTGCAACAAAAGGGGATTTGTGGAATTTCATTCTGGAAGGGCTGTGAATAAGAGGAGTGGCCAGAAAACCCTCTAATAAAAGCCGAAAATGGACACTGTATGTCCCTTTTAGTAAATGCGTCACGGTGCCGGCACAATGGCAAGAAATCAAGAGGTGCGAAGGAAGAAAACGAAAGAAAGGTGAGCATACCCCAGCCGTGACCACTCACCCTCAAGTGGCCTGCAACCTCATGTCCCAGAATGGCACTCAGAGCTCCAGCCATCACACCTGTATCCCCAGCAGAAGGATGGAGGAAGGGACAAAGAAACAGCCACACCAGTTGTCTTTCAAGAAGTTTCCCGGGAGCTGTGGCCTGGCCATTCTGTCTGCATCCTGATGGCCAACACGTAGCCACACGGCCACGCTTGACACCAGCAGCCCAGCTACAGGTCGGGGGCTCTCGTCCTGGAGCCTTGTTTCACCACTGTCGTCCCTCCAGGGCAGATCTAAGAACCCCGAGGCTGCTCCCTGCCATCCTTTGCCTGTGTCTGAAATGCCCCCACTTCCCACGCCTCTAGCTCCTGAGAGGACTCCTACCCACCCTTCGCACCTCGGAGAGAGAGCCACTTCAGGGGGACACTCTCGCTGGCCCTGCAGCCGTGGCATTGGGTCCCCCCGGGTGTCTGACATGGTGTCTCTGCGGCCCCCTCGCTCTGCCTGGTTCGTTGTGAGGGATGGCTCGGCAGGTCCCGGCCCCGCACCACCAGCCGCGGCCAGGACCTGTCTGGTTTCTTGCTCAGCTCCCAGCACCCGGCCAGACCCCGGCATGTGGAAGTGCTTAGCAAGTACGTGCTGGGTGGGCTGAGTTGACCTTTCTAGCTCCCTGTCCCATCCCGCCTCCCCAGTCCTTCCCACGAGCCCGAGATTGGAGCCAAACTCGCCACTTCCCCCAACGGCTCGGGGGCAGACCAAACCCATGCTTATTCGCACTGGCAAGGACAGCTGGGAAGCCCCTGCTCAGGGGGGCTGCTTCTCCCAGTCCCCCGTGGCCATGCTATGGTCACCCAGGGCATGTGAGTGGGGGCCCCACAGGCCACTGAACCCAAGGGGAACACCGTCCAGAGGCACTCAGAGAAAAATTCAGGAGCACCGGCAGGAAAGAGACAGACACGGGCCTCGGCAAGGCTGCGCCCAGGGCGGGCCCCAGACGGTTCCAGGAGCCGCTGGTTCAGGCTGCACTCTCCGCTCTGCCCCTCAGTGGTCAGTCGCCACCCTGGTGCCTCCATCCTGAGTGGAGTAACAGCGGCGCCCCCCCAAGCAGGGCCGAGATAAGGCTGGAGGGCGGACTCCCAGCGGCCATTGGACCACCGCCTTCCTGAAGACGCAGCTCACACGAGCAGAGGCCCCAAACTGGTCTTCCCCATGGCGCGCACAGCACAGGCCCCAGGGAGCTCGAAGGGGCGGACACGATGTCCTTCCACAGGCTGATCTCTTCACCCTCCCGCGCGGAAGCCACACAACCCCTCAGCTGCGCAACCGGCCTGTCTCCGGTCTCCCCGGGGGAGCTGGAAGCCGCCGCAGGCCAACCGCCCCCGGTCCAGTGGCCGCAGTGGCCGCGGCTCTAACCGCCCAGGCACCACCGCAAGGGTGGACGTGGTCCGCCAGAGAGAGTGCTTTTTAAAGGGATTAGAAATGTTAAGTTGATTCAAATACTTTTGAGTGAAATACCAGGAGTTGAAACCTAGTTCAGACTTTTCAGCATTAGGATTCTCAAACACATCGAGTGTATCTTCGCTCCTGACATTATACCTCAACCCCAAGAGTAGACGTCCTGGGGGCCAATCTCGCCCAGGAAGGGCCCTGGCAAAACTAAAGGTGCCGTAGCAGCACACGCTGACCGGAGCAGGGAACCAGGGCAGGAGTGAACCTTAGTCTTGGCTGAGGGCCTGTGTCATCTGCAAACCCCGTAAGGTCAGGAGGCTACAGATGTAAATGCCTGGATCTGCTAAGTGGAAACCTTACCTGGAAATTATCACCAACACAGCATCAGCAGGGTGAACGCTCACGACAGCGTCCGGGTGACAACAGGGCTCGTCAGAGAGGACGCTGCTGGTAGACCTGCAGCGGAGACACCAGGGGGCCAGAAAACGGAAAGGACTGCCCTTCCCCCACACAGCTCAGTGAAAGGGCTCTAGAGGCACCCAGCTGGCTCAGTCAGTGGAGCTCTTGATCTCAGGCTTGTGAGTTCAAGCCCCACGTTGGGGGTGGAGATTAAATAAAAACTTTTATTTATTTATTTATTTTTATTTATTTATTTATAATGGTTTTTTTTTTGGAGAGAGAGAGAGACACAGAGAGACAGAGCACAAGAGGGAGAGGGTCAGAGAGAGGGAGACACAGAATCCGAAGCAGGCTCCAGGCTCCGAGCTGTCAGCATAGAGCCCAACACGGGGCTTGAACCCAGGAATCATGAAATCATGACCTGAGCCGAAGTCAGATGCTTAACCGACTGAGCCACCCAGGCACCCCATAAATAAATAAAAACATTATGAAAAAAAGTGTTCTAGAGGCCACTCGAGCACAAGTCAAGAAGCAGGGACTTGGATTAGGGGACCCATCCCCACTTGGGCAGAAGTGAGGTCTGTTCCTCTGACACAATGCAGACCAGCCGCAGGGACAAGATCTCTGTGTCCACAACCCTGAAGTGCCCCACTGTGCACACAAGCCAAGTCCAAAGAGAAGGCCACTGACACCCAAGGTGTGTCTCCTCCGTGGCCAAGCAGGACCGACCACATGCTACCAGTAACAGCTGATCCCGGATTTCTGCTGGTCGCTGTCCACTGCTGGAGGGAGAGCCTCATGGTGCTGACAAAGCCCAGAGTGAGATCCAGGCCGTGAGCACACGGCTCTACACCCGGCTGCAGGGTGGCCCCACAGAGCAGCGGAAGGTGGCTGTTCCTCACGCACTGCCGTGAGAGAAAGGGACAGCGCGGCCCCAGTGCAAGAGGATTATGGGCCTGCCAGTGACCACACTTTCCTGCTCAGGGGACTGGCTGGGGAAAGGGCAGCCTGGAGGTCAAGAACCTGCTGGCCATAAATCCACGGCACACGCTCCAACCCGCAGACACCATCCAGGGCACGTGGGTCCCTCAGCTGGGATCCGGATGTGCCTAGGGCACAGGTGACACTATGTGACTCGGGAGGCTGGAGCAGCCACCGGTGAGGCCCATGTGGACTCGAACTGGGAGCCAGAGCCCAGAGCCAAAGCACACCCAAGTGGTCACCCACCTCCATGGGGCCAGCTGGCGCCACAGGGAGCAGGCGCACACCTCCCACCGAGCCCAGAGGGCCCGCCAGGCGGGAGACTGATGCAGGACCAATCCGTCAGTCTTGAGCTGTGGCCTGTGCCATAAGGGGAACCACGTTCTCTGAAGCAGCTTCTAAGCTTCTACCCTCAGTAACACCGCAAAGACAAGCTGAAAGCACTTAGGACATTTTCTTTAGTAAATTTTGCACGAACAGAGGAAATGTGCACACTCTGAAAACATGGCAGGCTGTAAAATGTGGAAAAAGTAAATTCATTTTGTATAAAGAAGCCTTAAATTAACCAAACACTTTGATCAGATACAAAGTTCAAATTTAACATATAAAAATAGACGTGCCCCCAGAAGACAGAATAAAGGACACGCCATTCGTATAAACTCAGGATGCTGTTTCAGAGGAAGGGTTATGTAAAAATTTATAAAGGTGCCTTTAGGAACAGCACCTCTGAGGTAACAGAGCTGTGCGGGGCACAGAGCCCCTTCGCCCGTCCACATTTTCTGAAGGAGCTCCCGCTCTCCGCATGGTGGACCTCAGTTGTGAGCCCAGAGAAACGAGCCCAGAGATCCCGGCGGCAGAGGTCCTGGCACAGGATGGATTTCATCTGCGCAAACGGTGACTGAAGGAACATGCCGTCCTCCCGTCCTCGGGACCGTGCACGCACTCAACACACTGTCGACAGCGGGGGGAACGGGTTCTGCTTGCTAACAACCAGCTTCTGATGCTGATGTGATATGTAGCCTTTAATGTGGCCCTGCAGGGGAGAGAGGGCTGGCTCGTGGTTCTGGGCCAAGGAGTGGGTGCATTCACCACTCAGCCCCGCGCATAAGCGGCCGACTCCAATCGCAGCCGCTGGATCCCCCGGGGCGCACAACAAATAAACACACATGGTATGGACAACAGAGAAATCCAGACTGTGTCCGCCCACCCGCGTCCCCTCTGAATACCACAGTTATTCCCTAGGATGGAATCAGTTCTGTCAGAAAATGCCTTCACAAACTAAGTGGCTTTCCCGCAGCTCCACCCGAACACCAAGTTCGAGGCCCAGCCCACTGGGACGCGGCTCACTCACCATGTAGATCAGGTTGGCCAGGATGCACTGGACCTCATCGATGTCCACGTCCTCCACTCGCATGAACTTCAAGGCAACCAGGAAAGCGTCCAGAGACAACTGGTGTGTTCTGAGCAGCAGGTACCTGGGGGAGGGAGGTGGGGGTCCACGCGGGTTACCAATGGCTGGGGCACTGGTGGCAGCTGACGCTCCGAGTCGGGAGGGCAAATGTCTCCTGAAAAACCACCTGGGAGACACGCGAGAATCACTTCTCACATGTATGGGACATCTCACTGAATGGAGGCGGTCTCTGAAACCAGGGCACCCCTGACAGTGAACAGTGTCCTCCGCAGTCGAGGACAGGTGGCCCCCACAGCTGTGAGCGGAAACAGATACAGAATTCAACTACCTGACAAATGGGAGCAGGGCAGGGTTTGGGTCAGCTGGTCATGTGACAAAATGTGGGGCCCTCGACCCTGAGCACTGGTACCCATGCCCGCAGGTGGCCGTGCTCTCTGAGTGGCCGCAGAAGTCTGCTCTCATTCCACAAGAGCACAGGGCAGGGCTGGGGCCTCGTCCACACAGGCGGTCAGAAACCTCCACAGCCCAGCCAGGCGGGAGTCACACTAAAACCTAAACTTGTTAAAAAGAAAATACTTAGCTTACACTTTCTTGAAGAGATTCCTGTAGGTGATGATCTTCAGCTTCTCAAGGATAAGGAAAATGCCACAGCGGATAAAGAAGGTCTCATGCTTCGTCAGGGCCTCGTTCAACAGCAGAAGATTGCCTTCGCTGCGTGTGAGGGACAAATGCGCAAACGTGGTCACAAAAACCGGAGCCAAGGACGAGAGCGCGTCAAGGAGCAATGAGCTCTCACAGGCCACGTGACAGATTTTTAGCTGATGTCATATTTTAAAAGGGCCCAAGTGGAAAAGGTTAGATACCTGACAGCTTTGGTCACTTCGGCAAACTGCATGAGGTGATACTTTCTCAACAGCTCGATGGTCGGCATATGACCCTAAGACAAAGCACCAGTTGTCCAGAATAACACCGTTTCGTTCTCAACAGAGTTGATCTTTGACAAAATTCATATGAAGGAATCACCACCTTTTGAAAACTTGCAACCTGTGTTTCTGAGTTTCTTTTTATTATGATGTTTATTTATCTTGAGAGAGAGAGAGAGAGAGAGACAGAGCACAAGCGGGGGAGGGGGAGGGGCAGAGAGAGAGGCAGACACAGAACTGGAGGCAGGCTCCAGGCTCCAGGCTGTCAGCAGAGCCCAACACAGGGCTTGAACCCACAAGCTGCGAGATCATGACCTGAGCCAGTCGGACCTTTAACCAACTGAGCCATCCAGGCGCCCCTCTTACAGTTTCTTCTGAAGTACTGGAACAAGGCCTATAAACATGATGGCAGATGAGCTAACAAGGGTCTGGCCATCAGAGCCCCTGGGAGCAGTAGTGCAGTCTTGCCTCTCAGTTGGCACCTGACCTTGACGTTCTCATGCCCTCACTGGTTATAACTTAGAGGGGAAGCAGCGGCTGAAGAAAACACTAAGAGCCGGGAACTCAGAAACGTCTTCCAGGAGAGGCAGCTGAACCATTTACAACTGCAGGCTTCTGGGAAGCAGGGTCAGAAGCAGGCAGGGCACGTAGGACACGGCACTTTTCGGCCATCAGCTACCCTGCTCTATTTACATTTTAACCACGTGGGTACTGCTTTGATCGCTTTTTAAAATTTTTAAACGGGAGGAAAGGAAGCTCTATCACTTTGAGAAAGTTTTAGTCAATTAAACTTGCCGGTTACTTGCTGTTTCTTTTCAAGTCTCTAATTAACTTTGGGTGACCAAATGAGATACCTACAGACAGGCTGGAATGACGTTTTTCTTTCTTAATCCGCTTCTATTAATTTAGATTTTTAGGGGAAACAGATAAACACGCATTTACTGTGTCTTACAGATGTTCAACTTTTAAGTTAGATACTTTTAAGAGTATCTATTTTGTGCTTCCTAGCACAAAACCTTTTTAGAAGGATCTACAGTGTCAGCTGTGGAGATAAATGGTTCAGGCCACACACAAAGCTTATTGTCCCCTATTCCGGGGTGCACTCACATGGGGCTCAGACGGTAGTACCTACGCGCCACCTGCAGGCAAGTTCCGAGAAACAGGGTCTACAAGAGCTGAGTGGCATCACTTACCAGCAGCATTTTCACTGGGAGTAAATAGATGAGAATCATCCGTTTGTTCTTCTGACTCGAGCGGTGGCAGTGCTCGAAGGCAAAGGACAGGTACTCCTCGGCTGCAGGGACACCGACAACGTGGGAGAGGTCGGAACCCCACCCCACCCCCCCAGCCCCGATAGAACCACAGTCTCAGCAACTGGAAGCACCTACGGCTGACAGTGAAGGCTGTTTGCTGTGCTTGGTACTCAAATTCGGGGGAAAACTAGAGTGGTACCTTAAGAACCCTCAAAAGAATACGACGTAAAAGCTTCTATTCTTATGCTCCGCATTTTAAGGGACTAACACGAGGTAGGGGAACAACCCAGGAGGGCCACGTTCCAAAGCCCTGGACAGCTGGTCTGCATGAGCCTACGGAACAAAACCAGAGCAGTCGCCAGGACAGCACAGTTGCTTTCGTTATCAGACTACACAGCTCTAACGCACGGAGAGAAAGCACTTTTAGTCACGTCGCTCCATGTGCACACAGCCACTGAAGACGTGGGTTTAAAAGGTCTAGTCTGGGTACAACACAGGAGACCACGGGGAGCCGCCACACGCCAGCTAATCACAAAGTTTAAGAGAAAAACCTGGCTTCGTGTTGTCGAGAAAACTCACGAGAAACGAACAGTGACATGGTTTCGAGAAAGCTCGGCTCTGACAAGCACTGAAGTGGCGACAGTACACAGGGTGGGGGGGGGGGGAGGGGGGTGGACACGTCCCCTGGGGTTTCCACAGCTGACTCCCGGCCTCCGCGGCCACCACAAGGGCACAACAAAGTGGGGGGGGGGGGGGGGCAATCCCTCACGTCCAACAGGAAGGACTGTGGTGTTTCAATGACATCACATAAGAGAGACGCCCACAGCGACTGAGACTCTGGCAGGGGCTCCACAGACCAGGACAGGCTTTCCTTTCAGTAACAACTTTGGTGCCCACAGCTGCGCACGCGCGCGCACACACACACACACACACGCAAGCACACGTGCACACATGCACATGCATGCACACGCACACACACACACAGCCTGGATGAGGCTTACAGCAGATTCCACCTTACATGCTAATAAGGTGCCACAACTGTTGCCGCCGCCCAGAGCCCCGCATCTTTAGAACCCTGGAAACGAAGACGAACAAACCTTGCTTGAAGTCACTGTCGAACATGGCCTTGCGCCCGACGTAGTACCTGAACGTCACCCTCTGGGCGGTGCTGTAGTCGTCCTTCAGGTTGGAGCTGTCGATGGCTCTGATGAGGGGCTTGCACAAGTGCAGCTTGTTTATCTGCGACAGCCCCACCCCTGGAGTTACAGCCCCTCCCCTGGGGTTACGGCCCTGCCCCCGAGGTTACAGTCTTGCCCTCAGGGTTACAGCCAGCCCCAGGGTTACTGAGGACATGGCAGGACCAACACCAGCTTCCCCCCACCACATACACACCTCCTCGGAGCAGGAACTACATGGTTAAAAATGCCTATTTAGTAATAAGAACTGAAATGCCAGCTGCGTGGCAGATTACCCCAGGCTGGAGGGCTGCCACAGAGGGGCCGCAGAGGGGTCACTGGCCAAGCCCACGCGGCAGGAAGGGCCTCTTTACCCATCCAGGCACCCCCTGCTCTGCAGCTAATTACTGCAGCAGAGAAGGCTGGGGTGAACCCCTCCCGTGCAAGCCCAGTCCCCCCACGCCAGGCACACCGCTTGGGGCATTGGCGCCCTGCTTTCCCTGGAGGTGCAGCCCTCGCCTCATGAGGCAGAGGCTGAAACGGTACGACACACACAAAACACTTGCTGCAGTCCCCGCCCCCAGCAGGTGCGCCACGGACTCGACCGTGAGTCCAGTTACGTGAGGGTCATCCCCCAGCGACCCCAGGGACGCCGGTGCCCAGGGAGACGGGCAGAAAGCAAGCGCCCCCAGGGAAGCACACCTTAAAGTAGATCTTGAATAGCTGGTTCACCAAGAACAGCATCCCCCACTTCTTAGAGTCCTCGATGCCAGCCCGACTGTGGGAAGACAACTGTTGTTTAGTTACATGGAAAACAAGGGTTTTATTTATTAGTCACAAAGACAATCTACCTAAACAAAATTAGTACTTTGAGATAAAAACACCGCTCCAGCCTCGTCCATGAAATAAAACAACATAAAGCAGAAGTCTGACCTAACAGGCTACGGAGTACGCATCACGTGTGTTGGGTAACGCATTGTGGACAAGGGGACGTGTTCTTGCTTATCCTGACAACACGGTGAACTACAGAAATCCACAACGACGTGGACAAACCACAAACAGAGCAAGACGCAGCACATGCTGTGTAGGCACCGTGGGGAGGGTCTGCCTGGGAAGGGGATGGGCGACGACAGTGTCCTGGACCTCCAGGGGGTTTGGGTCACACACGGGTGAGGACTTATCCAAATACAGTCAAGATCCGTGGGAGTCACTGTGGGTAAATTTTACCTCAAAGCACAAGAGAAACCGCAGTATTTAAACAAGTCACTGAGGGACAGGCCACCTTTGGAATGCACCAGAAACAAAAAACAAAGGCAAAGTGCTAGATGCACAGAAGGGTAGATACCCATCTGCAGAGCAAGTGGCGGGTGTACAGGTATCTTCACTGTAAAGTTCCGTCAACACGGCCAAACGCCTCACGATTTCACGATACAGGGTTGGAACACAATCCAGAGTTGTGTCTCCCACGAGTCCGTAGGCCACAATGGTTCTTCCAGGCGCAGCTGTGCGCTCACTCCATGGTGCCAGTGGCCAGCTGCCTGCAAACTCAGATGGAGACTGGCAGGCTGTTCACAAGCCAGAGAAATAGAAATCACTCCCTAAGACCAGGGCGTGCCCATATCAGAATGCTCAACGTAAAAATACGGTCGGTGTTTAAGTATCAAAGTCCTGTTTTGTGACAACAGCCAGCTCCTTCATGACTGTCACCAGCCAGGTGCAGGGTCTCCCCCATGACTCCCGTCACCAGCCAGGGACAGGACCTGAACAAAGAACCCTCTCTCCGTGGGTTTCACGTCGTCTGTGAAGTGGGGACAATGCAGCCCCAGCCACCTTAGAGCGCAAGGTGAACACCGCTCTGGAAGGAGCAGGAGGAGCAGGTGCTAGGCATCATGGCTGAGCACTCTTCTCAGCACCCCACCTGGGCCCGTCTGGACTAAAGGCAAGGACCTCTTCCAGAGACACGCGGAAAGCAGCCCGGGGGGAAGGGGGGTCACAGGGTTTCTCTCAAGCAGCGGTGCCCGCACCTTGCCCGCAGTGGTTTTCATTCACGTCTCCTTGGTGACCGAAGATGTTGAGCATCTTTGCGAGGGTTTCCTGGCCGTTTGGCTCCCTCCTTTGCAGAGTACCTATTCAGACCTTCGCCCAAGTAAGGCAGGTTTTTACCTCTTTCCTGTCGACCTGTGCAGTTTTCACACATCCTGGACACACGCTGTCAGTCACATCATTTGCAAATATGTTTTTTGTGTTCTACGGTTGTTGTGCACTTTTTTGATGGCATCCTTTGAAGCGTAGAAGTTTCTAACTCTGATGAAGTCCAGTTTCTCTGTTTTTCCTCAGGTTACCGTGTTTCGGGTGACACACCAGGAAAGCCACTTATCCCACAACAAACCCAGACTGAACACTCCCTGGGCACGGGGGCCACGGCATGACAGCAGTGCAGTGGACTCCCTCAGCCTCGGCCACAAGCGTCCCCGTCCATGTAAGGACCAATGGGGAATGCAAGGACAAGAGTGCGGTCTGTCGCGAAAGCCACAGAAGCAGAGCCTCCTGTCTGAGGCCATGTCGGAGGCCACCACTGACAGAAGAGCAGAGCGGGAGGACAGGCGGGCACCCGCGACCCCTTGGGGAGGGCCCCGGCTCACGGAGTGGCCACTGACATCCAGCTCTGGCTGGAACATTGTCAGGTGGGGCTGGTGGGGACAGGGGTAAGAGAAGAGAAGCTGGGACACTTTCCGTGAACAATAGTTTTGTATGTTTACGTAAGTATGGAAAACTTCTTCCTTTCCATTACAATTTCCAATCTTCCTTTCCATTACAACTTCCAATCAAGTTTTTTTTTTTTTACAGAATCAAGCGATTTTATAATGGGGGAAGAGATGGGGTTTCAGGAGGGAAATGTAAACTCTAAAGCAGAATCGGATAGAAAGCCTAGGATTAAAAAATAAATAACGGCAGACGAGATCAGTCAACTCGAAAGAGGTCAATACAAATCACCTGCACCGAAGGCCAGAGAGGGAGGACAAGATGGAAAACCAGCAGCACCAGTGCCCGTGGCAGAACACGCCTCCCACAGGCATCCCAGAGGAGACACACAAAGAGGAAAAATCCCAGCTCTAAGAATCTAATAAAACATATTCATTTCCAGACCTGAGAAGCTCAACGAACCCCGAATAAGAGAAATACGGCAACATGCAGGGCAGCAGAGTCTAGTGGCAAGAGACACGGTGGAGAGACGACGCTGCCAGAGGCCGGAGGTGTGTGCTGCGAACCAGGAACACAGGAAAACGGGAGGACGGACGTGCTAACGCGCCAACAGAAAACACGGTCCATCCGGAATTCTCCACCCAGCAGAAAGGAAGGTGAAGACAGTGCAGAAAAATGAGAGTTTAGAGAATTCGGTGCCAGCAGACCAGCACTCGGAGCAACGTGCTGGTGCGGGACCTCGTGTAGGAAATGGGCCGGGTGCAGTCAGACCCCGGGACAGAGGAAAGGGTTCTGGCAACGCGGCACATGGCAGAGGTCAAAGGCTGTTTTCTTCTCCTCCCTCATTTCCTTTACACAACAGTGACCATCTAAAACAAGAGACGGTAATGCTGTGGGGTGACCACAGACACCCAGAAGACAAGTGTCGACGGCTGACCAAGGACAGGAAGGGGCGTCGCGTGCTGCTGGGAGGGGGCGCGTGTACTCACGTGTCGCTGGCGCAGACGCGGAAACAGCTCATCAACAACTCAGCCGCCTTTTCCAGCATGTCCCCAACCTTGCTCCTCCCTTTCTTCACCAGCTGCTGGTCCGCCTGGCAGACAACAAACAGTCATCAGTCATGCTCTCATTTCCTCTAGCACTTCTGGCACGGCTAGGAGCAAAGATGGCTGCAACTCAGGGTCAAAGTCCCAGAAGGTTCTGGGCAAATCTTTTAGTTAATGTTACTTTTAAAAACTGAGAAAGTTCCACAGCGTCTTCCAACTCTTCCACAAATCAAATTTCTATTCAACCAACTGAAATGACTGAGGCTGTCATCTGTTTTTTAACCCTTTGTCACATGTGGCCCCGTGCTGCTAACGGAGCCTTTCCTTGAGTGCTCACAGACTGCTCCACCCCCCACATACAGCCGGTCAAAACCCTTGAAATGTACCCTCTGACAGACACCAAAGTCATTCCCAGGTTTGACTCTCCCCTGGTTTTCCAGCCAGTCTTAGTTAGAGGAGAACCCGTTTCCTCCCACTCACGCCCCTATCACAGGTTCTCCACGTAAGGTCTATGGACCCCTGGGGGCCTTTGGAAGACTTGCAGGTAATCCCTGTGGTCAAAACTATTTTCAGGACAACACCAACAGCCACCGCTTGTCTTTCCGCTATACTGATGTTCACACCGATGGTGCAAAAACTATGGCAGGACAAACCGCTGGGGCCTTTCCAGCAACACCAAACTAAAGCAGCAGTCAGCAATCCTTCAACCAACCAGGAACACTGATGTCACTTCAAAATGTCCTTGATGGGGTGCCTTGTGGCTCAGTCAGTTAAGCGTCCAACTCTTGGTTTCAGGTCAGGTCATGATCTGTTTTGTGAGTTCCAGCCCTGCATTGGACTCTGTGCTGACAGCTCAGAGCCTGCTGGGACTCTCTCTCTCCCTCTATCCCTCTGCCCCCTCCCCCTCTTGCTCTCTCTCAAATACATAAACTTAAAAAGAGTTCTAAAATGTCCTTGATGACACAGTAAATGTTAATTTTAAAATCTTGGTCCTTGAATACATTTATTTTCAATATTCTTTGTGATGAAATGGAAAATATGCCTAAAGCATTGATCTGTTGCACACCGAGGTATGACAGTTTTTGTTTTTTAAGGAAAAGCACTTGGGCAGCTATTGGGAGTGGCCAGCTATCACGTGGAACCAACAACTGACCAAAGGGCATGGTGGTCCAGGCAGCAGGGTCTAAAGGACCAATGTGCTCCAAGGTGAATGAAACATGGCCATCAATTCCAGACAAAACACTGACAGTATTTGTTGCCAAAGACATCTGTCCTTTCAAAAAAAAAAAAAAAAAATCAAAATTTTGTAAAAGTTGTATCAACCATGATGAACTTGGCAACATTCCATTACTTCAAAGCTCTTCTGATAAGGTCACTGGAGACATTAACAAATGCAGTTTTTCTGGTTTGGGGTTTTTTACATAATGAAATACGTCAACATCTGGAACATCTCCTTAACTCAGTGAACCAAAATTTTCCAAATGACCGTTTGATCCTACAAAATCACATGGGAATGAACGATCCATTCAGAGTTCAGGACACCCCAGTGGATTCTGATGTACCAGCAGAAAAGCTCGCTGCTAAGCTTCAGAAGCCACGCTGTAACTAACCTCTACAAATTACCTCCTGGAGCTCTGGTGCGGCCCAAAAGAACACCTACAATCATCTGAAAGACTATTAAAATATTCCTCTCCTGTCCGTCTACATCTGTGTGAGTCCAGACTGCCTTCCTACATTCCACCAAAGCAACATAGTGTGGCATCGTGCACACAGAAGACCATGGTCCAGTCGCTTCTGTCAACACTAAGAGGTCAAAGAATGTGACTCTTCTAGGTACATTTTGTTCATTTGGAAGATATAGTCATTTTTTATTTAAAACATCAATTGTGAGTCGCCTGGGTGGCTCAGTCAGTTAAGCCTCCGACTTCGGCTCAGGTTATGATCTCATGGTTCGTGAGTTTGAGCACCGCCTTGGGCTCTGTGCTGACAACTCAGAGCCTGGAGCCTGCTTCGGATTCTGGGTCTCCCTCTCTCTGTCCCTTCCCTGCTCACACTCTGTCTCTCTCTCCCTCTCTCTCTCTCTCTCTCTCAAAAAAAAAAAAATATTTTTAATTTAAAAATTAAAAATAAAACACGTTACATTACCACATAAAAGACTTATTTAGATAAATATGTGTTTAAATCCCAGTTAAAAAATTTTTATACAATAAATATACAAATAGGTAGAACACATATAACCAAAAGCTCTCCGGAGCCTCAGATAACTTGCATTTAAGTTCTATTTTTCGGTTCTAGAAGTTTCCATGTAGCTCTTCATTACATCTTCTAGTTCTTTGCTGAGATACCCTTATGCTTGCATCTGCTCAAGCGCGTTCATGACCGCGCCCCAAGGCTTCTTTATGACGGCCGGGCTGCCATCTGGTCAGGGACTCCAACATCTGGCGTCTGTGGACGGTCTCCTCACAAAGCTCCTCCTGAGACTCTCCGAGAAGTGATAATCGGGGCACGAGGTTAAGAGACTGTGTGCCTCATTCCAGCAGGGGATGCCCCGCCTGCGGGGAACCGTCCCGGGCTGGGTGGGTCCGGCTCCCCACAGGCCCCTGCAGGGCTGGGGACCCGCATGCGGCGGGTGGGTGCAGCAGGGACTACTGAGGAGGTCCGTGCTTCTGGGCTGCCCTCCCCCTCCTGCTCTCCTCAGGGCCTCTTCGTCGCAGCCCATGGGCATTTCTGGGTTTTAGGCTCCTCTGGGCCCCCGGCCAAATTGGGGAACCCGCCGCTCACTGCTCTGCAAGTCCCTGGCGTTTCCTGTCTGCCTGTGGGGCCGTGCTGGCCTCAGCATTCCCGGCAGGACAGAGAGGAAAGCTGCAGCTACCCCACCTTGTTCAGAGTCGGAAGGTATCAGTAATTTTTATCAATAATTTTTAAACCCGGAAAGGCGTGTTGGGACCAAGTTCACAACTGCTGCTCCTATCCCAAACTGCCGCGTGTGGCTCCCCAAGGGCAAACCAGCCCCATCACACCCGCAGCCTTTGCCTCCTGGCACCACGGAGACCCCCAGCTGCCTCCTGGATCCACATCAAGGAGGAATCCTTCAAGACAGCATGGGCACATCTTAACAGAAGACAGTGCAGAACCGTTCCCTGGGCCCACTCTGCCCCTCTGAACACCTGCCGCACACCACACCCGACGAACCACACTCAGGAACAAGCCTCTCCACGTCCACAGTGTGAAAACCCAACGCATGTTTAAATCTTCACATCAACCCAGCGACGAGAGTGAGGTCCAGCCACCCCTGTCCTGTTGCTCTCTACACCAGACACCCCCTGCCTAACCCACTCCTTCCCCAAAACTTTGGGAAGAATGACGTGAAATTAAACAACAGGTAGAAATGGAGTTTGAGTTTTAAAACGATAGAGATAGAAACTGAACTTACATTATTGGCAAATATTCGAAGGTCAAGCGCTACAGCATACATGACAGGCAGAGCCCTACGGGGCAAAAAAGCAAGAACGTCTGAGGAGGCCACGAGGTCAGATTCCATTACCATAGCTGGGAATGACACGGACACCCAGGTCCACCATTCACACAGCGGCGACCTCCCTCCAGGGATCTGACGGTTACCGCTGCCTCCCTCGCCTCCCTTCGGGGCAGGCTCAGCCCCGGGCTCCCTGATCGACACGGACGCCGGGCACTGAAGCGCCACCCGCCCACCGCCCGGACCCTCTCTGAGGCCTGGACCCCAGTGCGTCTAGGTCCTCAGCCCAAGACAGCACCTCCTCACACCGTTCTAGGACCTCCGCCTTCCCCTCAACCATTATCCAAACAGCTCCACTAAAAAAAGATGTGGTTCAGTGAGACCAAACACGACCCAAGAGACGTAACAGACAAAATGTCATAAAAGTTTTTGTTTTTGTTTTTTAATTTAACTGGCGGCATGGGTTTTGTGTGTAAGACAAGTCTTCAGTTAAAAAAGGTTTTTTGTTTTTTCAGTAAAAGATACCTGTAAGCCTTCAGTTAGCGCAGTATAAACACACTTCAGTATTTACCTACAGTTAATAAATCAAAAATCATAAAATTAAGAATCAGTCTGTCAAGGAACTTGACCTGATATAACTGTACTTGACCTGCCTTTTTATCCAACTTAAAGCCCAAAGTTCAAAGCTGACAACTGAAGGGAAAGATAGTATTTGATGTATATTTTGGGTCTGGTAGGGCTGAAGTAGAAACAAGGCTTCATATTTATGTGAACACAGCAAACTCTCTACTCTGCCACATGATGTTTATGCTATGAGAACTCCGTTATCTGCGCTGGTATTATCCTGCGTCAACACAGGATATTAATATCCACAGAGAAAACACATTTATTTGGAATAAAGTTTTAAAAAGCTTCTGCTAAAAAAAAAAATTGCCTTTTGCTAATTTCTGGCTGCTTCTGCCCATACTCACCAGTTGTCCTCTTTGTGGGCCTGAAATGCCCGCAGGAAAGATGTATTATGTTAAGGAAGGAATAACATACAAAATCCAAGTAATGCCACAAACGGTAAGAAATATGAAGGACTCTAAATTTTAAGTTTAGAAGATCATGTATCAGAGAGAGAGCTTCTTAAAGGAAAAATATACAGATTACAAATATCTGAAAGTCATTAGGTATGAGTATAGTAATTATATTTCTCCAAAGTAAGGGACTGAGATTTTTTTCATTGGCAACTTCAAACATTTGGTTTCTCTGAAGCCAGATGATGAGTTATACATAATAAATCTGTAAAATATATTTCCCTGATTACAGAATTCTTAAATTCAAAGGAGACTTCCCTAGTTAGTAACCGACTCTCCTTTGTATATTTAAACAAGGTTAAAAAAGAAGCAAACTAAAAATCTAGAGATACATATAAAAACCAGAACATTCATTGACTGAGGCCTTAGCTAGGAGATATCACTTAAATGACTTAAATCAGAAACTAGCTTGATAAAGCTCTTTAGTGACCACAGTCAAATGATGATGTTTATTGAGTTCACTCCTGTCCACCTATGCCTGGATTTCAGAGCTCTTGTATTTCACCAAAAGGACTAAGTAGTTGCTGTAATTAGACTTAATGTTTTAAAGGAGATATTCTTCCAACAGAATTAAGGAACCTTAATCACAACCTGTATTCTTCCTCGCTACCTAGGTAACATGACAGTCTCAAGGTCCATGCTAAATTTAAGCACCTGAGTGAAAAGGCGAAACCAGTTTCTCTTCTGAAAGGTTTTTTCATTCCTTTCTAATTAAAGGTATGAATAAAACTGGCCCGATGTTTCAACATCTTAAACCCCAAATATAACTGAACAGTAACACCAATGACAAAGATATTGGACGATGACAGTCTGGCATTTGTACGCCTCTATGAAGTCGTGGTTCCCCACGGCGTAAGTGCACCTGCAAAGGAAACATCGCGGACTAAGGATAGAGGAGCAGAACCTGGAAGGGAGCTCCACAGACCCCACCCCTCACTTCGGTCACAAATGCCCGGTCCTCTGCTGATCCTGAAGTTGGAGCTACAGGAACCAGGAGGAGAAGAGACACACAGGTGGCTTCTGAACTAAAACGGGCTGATGTGAGATGAAACCCACACAAAGTCCTAAGACTACTCTCTCGGGTCCCGGGAGGAGACCGAGCTGCAGCAGGTGAGAATGACAGGTGCTGGTAAAACCAGAGCACAACACCTGCACTGCACCTGAGGGGGAGAGAGTACAGGGGCAGGGGGGTGTTCTCACTGGGTGTTCACTGGGCAGTCGGCGTCAGTGAGTTCACCCCCAAATCCGGAACTGTACAGAGCCAGGAAATAGCAGGGTGCCTCACACTGCCAGGAACCCAGTGGCACCCCCAACCTTTCCAGAGGGCCCCTCCCAGGGCTCACACGGGCTCTTCCTCCACCTTGCCTCCTGCACCCCAGCCTGCTCGGAAACACCGGAGGCACACAGGCAGGAGGGCGACCAAACGCCAGTGCTTTAGGACATCAAGCTCTGCCCACTCAACGCAAAAACGATGAAAACAGCAGATATGAGATGTAACTAAAAAGCAGTCTTTGGGGTGCCGGGGGGGCTTAGTTGGTTAAGTGTGCAACTCTTGCTTTCAGCTCGGGTCACGATCTCACAGTTGGTGAGCTCAAGCCCCATGTCAGGCTCTGTGCTGACAGTGTGGAGCCTGATTGGGATTCTCAGGCGCACACACGCTCTCTCTGTCCCTCCCCTGCTCGCAGTCTTTCATTTGCTTTGCTCAGCATTAGCTCTATTCTCAGCAGCACAAGTCAACTGCAAGCTGAATGCCCTCCTGAACAACAGAGCACCCTGCAGCCGATACAATAGTCAACGCTCCCAGCACCACACTCTAAACACATGAATGTGTGGGGCGCCCAGGTGGACTCAGTCGGTAAAGCATCTGACTTCGGCTCAGGTCATGATCTCACGGTTCGTGAGTTCGAGCCCCACACTGGGTGAGCCCCCCTTCTCTCTCTCTGCCCCTCACTCACTTGTACCCTCTCTCTCTCTCAATAAATGAATGAATGAATGTGCAGGACCACAATATAGCTTCAACTTTTAAAAGCATCCATGATCTTTCAAATGAAAAAAAGTTTATTAAGATTTTAAAGTGGTATAAATTTCAAAAGTTCTCATAGGCTTTACCAAAGTAAAACTTTTACTTTACCAAAGTAAATTTTTTTTTTTTACCTAAGTAAAATTAAAAATGAACTTTTCTTTTCAAATTATTCTTTGTTTCAAATTTTGGATGATGTTAAATAAAATCCCTAGTTGATTCAGCGATTCCCAGATTTGTTTTATTTTTCCTCCTCACCAACAGATTACCTTAAATGAGCAGCAAACATTTCGTCATAAGGAGGTTCCAAAACCTGTTGACATTTCTCTTCCGGGGAGGCCAACTGAATGATAAAAAAACAAATGACAAAAATAAAATTTAAATTGAAAGGCATTAAAAGAATGCAATGTGTAGAAAGAGATTTAGACAAACCTGTTTCAAAGGAATTTACACTTTAGAGTTCACAGTAACATTTGACACTCTAGCCCTTCTGAATTAAAGAGTCGTTACTTCCACACACATTTATCACTCAGGGTCTGTGACAGGGACTACACAAACACATGTGTTTCATCTACCACAGTCCAAGAAAAACCCTGGACGCTTCTGTGCGTATCTTAATACAACAGCCAGTCAGTCAAGAAACATTTATTGAGCAGCTACTAGTGCTTAATAAAGAATGCAAAATAAATAAGGCCACATGACTCAGAGACGATGCCCTATTAAGAATCACTTCTCCTTGGGGCGCCTGGGTGGCTTAGTCAGTTGGGTGTCTGACTTTGGCCCACATCAACCCACGGTTCATGGGTTCAAGTCCTGCGTCAGGCTCTGTGCTGATAGCTCAGAGCCTGGAGCCTGCTTTGAATTCTGTGTCTCCCTCTCTCTCTGCCCCTTCCCTACTCACACTCTATCTCTCAAAAATAAACAAACATTGAAAAAAAATTTAAAAAAAAAAATCATTTCTTCTCACCTCCTGGTGACAGAGCCACCCTCTCTGTGTCCTGGCTAGGCCAGCTGACATTTATTTCTAACATTTTCTTCCCTCTCCCTCTTGGCCAGATTTCAGATGACTTGAGGGCCACGACGGGTCATCCGGCACACAGAATTAAAGGAGCCCGTGGGTGTGGACTGGCACAGTGAGTAGGGCAGGGAGGAAGGGCAGGTGTGTGGCACCCACGGAGGCGCATCCGGCCGGCAAGCCTCTGGCACTAACTTCATTTAGAGCGACGGTTTTCAACTCCGTCGCCCAGGAGAACCATCCAGGGAACTTACAAAGAGCCTCCTCTACTCCACAAACTGGTTCACTTAGTCTGAGGTACTGCCTGTACGCTACCAAATATAATCTCCAATACTCAGGGCTCCTTTTTCTTACAAAACAAAACCTGTGCTTCCAACAGGAACACATTAGAATATCGTAATGGGAATCACGAGGAAACAAGACTTTATAAAACGACAAGAATATTCCCCACAGAAGGTAATGCTTGGGCATCACTTATCTGTTAAGGATACTTTTTTTTTTTTAATTTATTTTTTAATTTACATCCAAGTCGGTTAGCATGTAGTGCAACAATGATTTCAGGAGTAGATTCCCTAATGCCCCTTACCCATTTAGCCCATCCCCCCTCCTACAACCCGTCTAGCAACTCTGTTTGTTCTCGATATTTAAGAGTCTCTTATGTTTTATCCCCCTCCCTGTTATATTATTTTTGCTTCCCTTCCCTTATGTTCATCTGTTTTGTATCTTATAGTCCTCATATGAGTGAAGTCCTATGATATCTCTTTCTCTAATTTCACTTAGCATAATATCCTCCAGTTCTATCCACATAGTTGCAAATGGCAACATTTCATTCTTTTTGATTGCTGAGTAATACTCTATTGTATATATATACCACATCTCCTATATCCATTCATCCATCGATGGACATTTGGGCTCTTTCCATACTCTCTTGTTAATAGCACTGCTATAGACATTGGGGTGCATGTGCCCCTTCGAAACAGCACTCCTGTATCCCTTGGGTAAATTCCTAGTAGTGCAATTGCTGGGTCGTAGGGTAGTTCTATTTTTAGTTTTTCGAGGAACCTCCATCCTGTTTTCCAGAGTGGCTGCAGCAGCTTGCATTCCCACCAACAATGCAAAAGAGATCCTCTTTCTCTGCATCCTCACCAACATCTGTTGTTGCCTGAGTTGTTAGCCACTCTGACAGGTGTGAGGTGGTATCTCATGGTGGTTTTGATTTGTATTTCCCCGATGATGAATGATGTTGAGCATTTTTTCATTGTCGGTTGGCCACCTGGATGTCTTCCTTGGAGAAGTGTCTATTCATGTCTTTTGCCCATTTCTTCACTGGATTATTTGTTTTTTGGGTGTTGAGTTTGATAAGTTCTTTATAGATTTTGGATATTAAGCCTTTATCCGATATGTCATTTGCAAATATCTTCTCCCATTCCATCAGTTGCCTTTTAGTTTTGCTGATTGTTTCCTTCGTTGTGCAGAAGCTTTTTATTTTGATGAGGTCCCAGTAGTTCATTTTTGCTTTTGTTTCCCTTGCCTCCAGAGACGTGTTGAGTAAGAAGTTGCTGCGGGCAAGATCAGAGAGGTTTTGCCTGCTTTCTCCTCAAGGATTTTGATGGCTTCCTGTCTTACATTTAGTCCTTTCATCCATTTTGAGTTTATTTTTGTGTCTGGTGTAAGAAAGTGGTCCAGGTTCATTCTTCTGCATGTCGCTGTCCAGTCTTCCCAGCACCACTTGCTGAAGAGACAGTCTTTATTCCATTGGATATTCTTTCCTGCTTTGTCAAAGATTAGTTGGTCATACATTTGTGGGTCCATTTCTGGGTTCTCTTTTCTGTTCCATTGACCTGAATGTCTGTTTTTGTGCCATAAATCAAAGATACTTCTATTTCAGTGTAGGATTTAGCAAATGTTATCCATAAAATGCCAGATGGTAAATATTGCTAGCTCTGCAGGCTGTAGGTCTCTGTTGGCCTGCCGAGCTACACCGCTATGGCGGGAAAGCAGCCACAGACAGGACATGAACAAGCAGACGGGTATACTCCATGAAGCTTTACTCATAGCAAGACACATCTGTGAGCTCTGGGGACAGACAGGCCAGGGCACAGCCTAAGCCCCACCACCTGCCTGCTGGATGACCTTGGATGACCTTACTATACATTCTATTTCTCTGAACCTCAGAGGGTCATGTGGGAATTAACTACAGGAACCTGAGACGCATACCTCAGGACGGTATCTAACACAAAGTGTACAATAAATAACTGGAATTATATACATCATAGACAAGCTTTAAGTTTTTCAAAAGAATGGCAGTATTAGTCTCCTTCTGACTCAAACTCTACACTTTCCTTAGGAAGCCGGACACCCTAGAGGCCTCTCAGACACCTGCATACGTGGAACCTTGCGCCCACCTGGAGCCGTGGGTTGGCAACATGAGGGTGCTTGAAAGACACGAGCTCTGCACAGGACGCCCCATCTCTGGTGTCGATTGCTTCATAGACCTGAAACATTTGAACAGAGAAAAGCTAAGTAGAAAATAAAATACTCGTAGAACCTAAATAACAGGTTGTATGCCACTAAAATCCATTTTCCCTACTCTGAATCAGGGAGTCACAGTAATAGAAATGCAACAAGTCGGTACTCTCTTTAGCCAGCAAACAATAACTACATTTCAAAATGAGATCTTTTAGAGGCAAATAAACAGGTGACTTACTGTTAAAAACAATGAGAAAGCAGCATAAGCCAGTGGTTATTAATGAAGGTGAATTATTTTACTTTTACTCAGTCATACTGACACTTGAAAACTTACAAAGCTTATAGGGAGAAAAAAAAAAAGCTTAAGAATCACATATACCCAAAAAAAGGCTTTTACTCAACCTACATATAAAAGCAAAAAGGGAATGGCAACACCTAAAAGAAATGATGTCATAGCCATACCACGGGAGACCTGGGCACTGTGAGCAAGAACTAAATAGATCCATCAGTGATGACACTGGAAAGCATCCATAGCATGTTTACCGTTAAGCAAAAAAAAAAAAAAAAGTCACAGGAAAAATGCCTACCTTAATCTGGGAGGAAAAAACAAAAACAAAAAAACCCCTACATATGTAAGCACAGGAAGAAACACAGAGCCCACACCATACAGCTGACCCCCTGGCCAGCAGGACCCAGGAGACTTTTCTGTCTGTCCACACTGGAGGCCTGGGTTGCAGCAGACATTTGTAATTAGAAAAGCAAACGAGGTCTTAAAATTATGTTTACCAAAAGATAACATAAAAATCCCAACTGTACAGGTAGAGAAAGCTGCATATACGGTACGATTAATCTACAGCGGGATCAGTTACGTAAACCTCATGTCCATGTAAGACTGCGATCAGGCGTGACATAAAGCAGACTTCAATGGTACACCCACAAGAAGGCGCTCGCATTGCTGCCCAGCAGTGAGAGGCAGCAAGACACCTCCGTGCACCTACCAGGAGAGGTGAGCGTGAGAAGGGCGGCCAGACTAGCCACTCCCAACAACAGACAGTGAAGGGTGCTGTCCCACACCGCTGGCGGGAAGCTGCTGGGAACGCCTGCTGCAGGGCACACACCTGCTCTCCCACCCCACCCAGTAACCCCCACCTGGCATCTCAGCTAGAAGAAATGGACCCAACTCCCGGTCTGTTACACCACTTAGGGCATCACCTAAGACAATATATGGACTAAAGAATCTGCCATCGACTCTCCAATGAAACCATGCAAGCACTTAGGTTTGGAGCCAGTAATTCCACTTCTAGGGATTTGCAAAAAACAAGAGATTTGTGCAGGGTTACATCAAATATTATTACAAGGAATCACAAAATACTGGTCCTCAAGAAGGCTGATAAAGGCTGCCAAAGTCCCTGTCACCGGACGGGTGAAGGTGCAAAGGGACAGCAACAGACCACGGACAAATCCTAAAAGAACCAACACACTATTCAGGGAACATGAGGACCACAGCCAGGCAGTCACCTGTGTCAGCCACCGTGACATGTCATGTCTCAGAACTGCTGGTGTCTTGATTTAGTCAGCCCCCATTAGACCCCGAGGCTGGACTCCAGGACAGCCCGCTCAGCAACTTGCCCTGCAGTGTCCCTGGTGGCCCGTCTGGGCACTCCCCAGAGAAAGTTCTCTTCCCTGGCTACTGCTGGTCACCTGGTGACCTCCAGGCTCCAAGCTGGTCCATGGAGGCTGGAGGGGGACAGGGGAAGAGTCATCTACTCTTGGAACTCGTAATTTCTTTAAGTAATCTCTATACCCAATATGGGGCTTGAACTTATGACCCCAAGATCAAGGGCTAGCCAGGTGCCCCTGGAACTCATAATTTCTTAAAAATACATTTACTAACTCCATCTGCTAACAAGGAAGGCCTAGAGGTAATGATATGCCCCCACCCCCAGTGGCAATGAGCACAGCCAGCACCCAGATTTTCTAAACTCCAGTACCTACTGAAAGGAACCAGAGCCGCTGGAAAAGGACTGGTCCAGTGCTGGGACAGGGACAGAACTACATGAGTTTGGAGTGGATGTTATTGTATTAGAAAGCAAAGCAGAGCTCAAGGAAGGATGAACACAGGCCAGAAAGCCCCAGAAACCAGTCTGAATGAGTTCTTAGTGGCCAAATCTGGGACAAGCAGAGCTTCAAAAGAATTAAGAATATTCTTTATAACTTTTCAATGTTTATTATTTGAGAGAGAGTGTGCACATGAGCAGGGGAGGGGGACAGAGAGAATCCCAAGAAGGCTCTGTGCTATCAGCGTAGAGCCTGACGCGGGCTCACTGTCACAACCATGAGATTGTGACCTGAGTTAAAATCAAGAGTCAGATGCTTAACTGAGCCACCCAGGCAAATAAGGATATTCGTACTATTGGTTCTGGATTATTACTCGGCATTAAAAATGATCTATAATAATACATCTTTAAAAAGGAGCATGGGGAAAAGCATTTTTAACAGATGAAATAGTAGCTAATAAATGTAGAAAGAGTGAGAGAATCACCCCTTGGTAAATATTAACGTAATAGCTCACTTGGGAAAAGACCACAAATGAAAGTGGAGACCATTCTGTGAAAGGGCATAGGGCAGGTGCTCCCAGGCCCCCACAGGACCCCCCCCCAACACACACAGATTATGACACGATTACAATGGGAAAAGTACCTTGACCCTGGAGCAACCTGATGGGCATCTCCTTCAGCAGGTGATGAGCAAGGACCCCTGAGGCAGCCTCCTCAGGTGAGGCCACAGAAAACCCACGCCAGCCACGTTAACCCAAACCTTAATCATTAAAAGTCAAATAAAGGCCGATGGTGAGAAATCTAGGATCCCACTGCCCTGCACATGTTTTAAAAAGCTAATCGTTGTAAAATAAATCCCTTCCCAGAAAAAGGCAAGAGTTCTCTTCTAGATTAAAGACCAAAGAGCCATGTGCCTGGGTGGCTCAGTTGGTTGAGCATCTGACTTTGGCTCAGGTCATGATCTAGCTGTCCATGAGTTCAAGCCCCACGTCCGGCTCTGTGCTGACAGCTCGGAGCCTGGAGCCTGTTTCAGATTCTGTGTCTCCCTCTCTCTCTGCTCCTCCCCCACTCATGCTCTGTCTCTCTGTCAAAAATAAATAAACATTAAAGACCAAAGAGCAAAACAACCAAATGCAGAGTGTGATCTGACTGGATCCTGGAGTTAAAGAAGAGGTTCCAAAGAACACTCTGGGTAAATCATGAATTCTGCTTTAGAAAACACTGATGTAAAATGTCTTGGGTGCTCTACAGGCTGTGCATCGGGACAGCAGAATGGTCCTCAGTGAAGGGCCACAGTCAGCGACTTCCTTCAAGTAGTTCAGGAGAGAGAAGTGCAGGGGCCCAGAGGGAAGGAGGAGGCCGAAAGGGTGGCCAGGTGAGGAGTGGACATGTCTTCATTGTACTTCTTTCAACTTTTCTGTAGCTTTGAAAATTTGCAGAATAAAAAGCTAAGGAAAATAAAAACTGTAAATGTAGACAGTTTTTAAAAAGTAACCTGCTGGGGCGTCTGGGGGGCTCAGTCAGTGAAGCACCTGACTCTTGATTTTGGCTCCGGCCACGATCTCACGGTTCGTGAGTTCAAGCCCCGCTTTGGGCTCTGTGCGGACTGCACTGAGCCTGCTTGGGATTCTCTCTCTCTGTCCCTCTCCCCAAATAAATAAATAAACATTAAAAAAAAAAAAGTAACTTGCAGTTTGAAATAAGAGTTTGTAGAACAGACAAAAGAATGATGTAAAGGACACCAAAAAAATAACACCAGCCCTCAAAGAGATGTTAGAGATAACGATGAGATCCGCCTTTGGGGGGAAGTACAGCTATCTGTGGATTTTCAACTGTGCGGGGTCAGCACCCCTAACTCCCACATTGCTCGAGAATCAACTGTATGTGCAAACTGATCTTTTTCTAAGTACGACAACAATTCTTAGAAGTAGCATATATGGGGAAATGTAAAGTAAATTAATTCAACCTGTCCTCTCGGAACAGAAATGAAACCATATGCCTGTCGAAACAAAGAGCACTAAATAAAAAGGGTCTCAACAGACAAGAGGACATCTTAGCTATGACTGACTGCTGGCAAAGACAGCCCTTTGTGGGCTCTCGAGCTGGGTGTGCTAGCCCCATGAGGCCCTGACCTCTAGCTCTTTCACTTGGGCCACTGCTCAGGGCTGTTTATGTGGCTGTCACCTTGAGAAATGAAGCAATGTCTCCCCTCATCCCTAACCCTAAACAAAACGCAGGCTTAAATCACTGCTTTCTACAAAATGGGTGGATTCCCAACATTCAGCGTTTCTCTCTTGGATGCAGGTGCAGGCACCCTTCCAAGCCCACTGAGTCTCCAATGGGAACTGAATCCAAGGGAACCAACAGGCTGACCCCACACTGCCCACCGCACTGAGTTACAGACCCTTGGTCTCTGACCCAGGAACGCATGTGTTCTGTGAGCATCCAAGAAACTAACAAGAGAACTCATCAACTTACGAGGAGTAAAACCAAACCCCAGACCCAAGTGCTATTATCAAGTTATCACAGAGAACACAGGAAATGACAGACACATGACTTGTCCACGGGTAGTTGCTGGCTGAAGTTACTGTGAAGTACGAAACAAGGAATGGAGTTGTACCCAACTGACAGTCACTGAGATTCAAAAAACAGCATACTTTGGAGCCTGAGAAATAGGTAGGTTGACTAAAACAGGAAACGTTGGCTGAAACTCAGGCTAACAGAGGCAGTGCGCTTTGTGTTAAGGGTATGGACTCTAAGGCCAGAACTCCCAGTCTGAATGGGCCACATAGTAGCCCCGTGACCCTGGAAAACCATTTAACTTCCTCTGTAAAATGAGGCTTGCAATGGACCCACCTCCTAGAAAAAGCAGTAATGAGTTACTACAAACAACAGTGGTAGGTTCTTAGTAAGAGTTCAACAAGCACTAGTGGTTATTCTTCCCATCACCCCAACTACTTCATCAAGTAACATTCCCCTGGGAATACAGGAACAGGATCCAGGAAGACTTTGGTGAAACAGAGGACTATGAAACTTGGGCCAGCACCAACTCTAACTTCAGTACTCACTAGAATGAGGAGGTCTGAGCATTGGCAAATCACTGCACTTCACTCCCTTCTATCTACCCCCATTTATCCTGTCAACGAATTGTATTGAGCCTCCACGTGGGTCAGACTATGTTCAAGGCACGCAAAATGCCAAAAAGGATTTAGCTGTGAGCAAGAGAATTGTAAAATATTCAGAAAAACATGAAATTCTAGAGAGTCTCTACTCAAGTTGGTTCTCAAATGTCTTTCCTTCCAGCTTTAAATAAGCTGGTACTAGAAAACCTTAACTCTGCAAAGATACAGCCACAGTAGACTTCTTAAAAGAAAGGTCTTAGATCTCAATCAAAATATTGGCAAATGAATGCATACTTGCATGTTTTAAATTTTTTAAAAAGCATGTATCTGTTTTTTCAGGATTCCTGTTTTAACTAAATTACCAAATATCTATGCAATGAACGGTCCCAATCATGTCAGACTGTATTCAATTGTCATCTAGATATCTTTATCTGGTTGTCAACAGACACCCCCAACTCAACATGTCCAACACCGAGTTTAGTTTTCCCTCCAAATCTGTTCTGCTCATGTGTTGCCCACGCTGGAAATTTGGCACTTATTCTCCCAGTCCCTCAGCCATAGAATGTTAACGGAACGTTTCCTAAAGACATGTTTAAAATCCGCTCCCTCTTTTCCTTATCACCACTGTTCCAGTTCTAGGAATGAGCACAGTTTAGTGGACACAATGCAAGTTTTGAATCCATAAACACTTATGCTTTCAGTGTGCTCTGCCGTCAATAGGCTGTGAGGACGAAACTCCCGTGAGATGCACTTCCATACAAAGTCCGCCGGTGCTAACCGTGTCCTGGACGGTTGCTCCACTAGCGCTCGTGGCCGGACCACCTGCCTACCCCATCCCACCAGTATCTGTCCGGGGTCTTGTCGTTGGGCCAGGCCTTCCACGGCTGAGGCCCCACTGCTCAGCGTGGCTAACAGGCCCTCCGGGTCGGCTAGGACCACGCCGCACGTCCCTAAATTGAGGTCAACGCTCACCGGTCCGCCCCTGGGCTCCCGGGAAACACCGTCAGTGTGCCCGTTCAGTCGCCCTTGCTTCCCGTCTGGGGGCTAAGAGCTCAGGCAGAGAGACCGGGCGAGACGACTGGCCCCGGCCCACGCGTTCTCGCCAGCGTCGCGGGGCTCCCGCTGCAGACCCCTAGGACGGAGCGCGTTACCTGCTGCAAGTACTGGTTGATGGTGATGTGCGCCATGGCGGCTCCCCTCCACCGGATGTGGGCGCGGCCTGCGCGGCCGGCCACAGCCACTTCACTTCCGGCCCGCGGTCCGTCCGGGCCAGCGTCCCTCCGCCCCCGCCTTCCCCGCGCTCTGGTTCCGGAGGGACAGAATCCGCGGGAGCGCGTCCCGGGCCGGCATGGCGGCACGTCCGGGCTGAGGAAGGCCGGGGTCCTCTCTGCGATTCGCCGCCTCTCCTCGGCGAGGACGCCTCGTCCGCGGCCCCTAGGTGCCCGGGCCTGCCCCGGAGCTGACCGGGCCTGCGCCTCGCCGCCCCCTCGACTGTCGCAGGTTCCGCACGGAGCGCGGCGGACGCGGCGCGGCCCGGCGCCGGGTCGGGGTCAGGCCGGGGTCGGGGTCGGGGTCGCGGTCGCGCCGGGCCGGCCGGGCGGCGGTTGGGCGGCCCGGGGCGGTGCTGACGACAGGCCCGCCCGCCCGCGCGGCCGGGGAGGCGGGACGGGGCGGGGCGCCCGCTGCTTCCCGGCCGCAGCCATGGCCGACGAGACCCCCAGGAAGGGTGCCCTGTCGGCGCTCGTCGGGCACACCAACGGCCTCACCAAGCCCGCGGCCCTGGCCGCGGCTGCCGTGTCGCCCAAGCCCGCGGGCGGCGGCGGCTCCAGGAAACTAGTCATCAAGAATTTCCGAGGTGGGTGCGGGGCGGCCGGCCGGGAAGGAGCGGGGGGGGGGGGGGTGGGGGCCGGGGTCGCGGCTCCTCCCGCCCGCGGCACCGGCCAGAGGAACCGGGCCGCCCGGGCAGCGCACTTCTTCCGCCGCCAGCCGTCCCGGCAGCGTCCTGCTGTCGCGTGCCCGGGTCAGCCGGCGCCTGCGGACCTGCGTGCGCTTCCCGCTCGGGGCTCCGCGGCGGCGAAGGCGGAGCGGGGCTCGCGCGGCGGCCCGGCGGACCCGGGGGGGTGGCGGGGGATGGTTCTGTGAAGCGCGCCCGCCTCACTCGGGCTCTCCGGACCCACAGACAGACCCAAACTGCCGGACAACTACACGCAGGACACCTGGCAGAAGCTCCACGAGGCGGTGAGAGCCGTGCAGAGCAGCACCTCCATCAGGTACAACCTGGAAGAGCTGTATCAGGTGAGGCCCCGCCGGGGCGGGCGGCGCTGCCGGCCCGCCTCGCTTGCTTGGGTGCTGTCACGGTTGTGTAGGTAACACACCGGTCCAGGGCCAGGAAGTGTGGTGCGGACGCGGGTTGGGTGGTCCTCAGTGTTGTTTCAGAGTCGGAAATGAGGGAAGTAGCGGGAACGCAAGCATCGGCCTTCCGCAAGAACAGTAAGAGTCCTGGGGCGTCGTGTCCCCCGGGTCATTGCGTGATTCGTTGGTGGTTGTGGGATTTTTATTTTCAGGCTTAAGCTGCCTGGAAAGATAAAGTTATGCCATTTCGGGAGAAAGATGTGTTTCTAAGAGCCACACGACTGTCATACTTTTTTAAATAGACGTGATTTGTTATTGTAACTTCACGGTTACATAGGACACTCTCTCTGCGCTTCTGGCTCATAGATTTTCTCATTTTGTGATTGTTGCTATTAAGACATGCAGACAGATTTTGTTACGTTTCATGTAAAGATGTTCCATTTTTAACACAAAAATGGTTAAAAGTACATGTTACTGTTTGCGTATTCCATTTATAAGCAGACTGGTTTCTCTGATCTTCCATTTGTAAAGAATGGCACTCATCAACTAGTCTGTTATCTACGTTTTAGGTAACAATATGATACCACAATTTCTATTAAAGGACTTGAATTAAAATTTTTCTTCTGTTTGCATGAGTGATTACATCATAAAAACAATGGGGATTACAAAAAAGTACAAAGAAGAAAATTAAAACTGTATATACTCCCATCATCCAAAGAAGACTACTGTTGACAGTTTGATACACATACATCCCTTTTTGTTTTAAATCATCATAAGTTTATTCTATTTTTAGATCAACTTTATTAAGGTATAATTTGTACATAATGTGTACTTCAATACATTTTATACTGACGTGTAAATCACCACCACCACAGTCAAGATGTAGAATGTTTCTACGTGAAAAAGTTCGTCTCTCCCCTGATCCACTCCTTGCAGACCACTGATTTCTGTGGCTATATTCCACCAGTCTAGCATCTCCCTTAAGCGGAACCTTCATCTTCCACTTGGGATAGTGCTTGGGACCGTCATGCCTACTGTGTGACAGTAATTTGTTTCTTGGTTGCTGAGTAGTGGGTACCACCATTTCACCAGCTAACAGGTATTTGGGTTTCCAGTTTGGGGCTGTTATGCATAAAGCTGCTATGAACATTAACAGAGATGATTTGTGTGGACATATGTTTCATTCCTCTTGGGTGAATATTGAGAAGTAGGGGCTCAAAGTCCTAACTTTTTAAGGCATTTCATGTTTTCAGAGTGGCTATACAATTTTTTTTTTAAGTTTATTTATTTTGAGAGAGCATGCATGCATGCTTGCTTGCAGGGGAGGGGCAGAGAGAGGGAGAGAGAGAATCCCAAGCAGGCTCTGCACTAAGTGTGGAGCCCAACGTGGAGCTCGATCTCAGGAACCGTGAGATCGTGACCTGAACCCAAATCAAGAGTGGGCCACTTAACCGACTGAGCCCTCAGGCTCTGGTATCTGTACCAGCAGGTGTAGGGGAGCTCCAGGTGTTCTGCAGTCTTGCTAACATGTGCTATTATCAGTCTTTTTGATTTTAGCCACTTGAGTGCGTGTGTAGCGGTCTTTTGCAATTCCATATGAGTTTTAGAATGTTTGCCAATTTCTACAAAAAAAGCCGACTAGTGTTTTGATTAGGATCATGTTGAATTCCAGATCAGTGTGGGGAAAATTGATATCCTGATATCGTGTCTACTGATTGATCACAAGGGATGGCTCTCTGCTTCGTCTTCCTTCATTTCTCTCAGCAGTGCCTTCTAGTTCCAGTGTGTAGGTCTAATACAGCTTCTATGAGGTTTAGCCCTAAGCATTTCATATTTTTTTTAAGGTTTATTTATTTTTGAGAGACAGAGTGCAAGCAGGGAGGGACAGAGAGCGAGGGAGACCCAGAATCTGAAGCGGGCAGCTCAGAGTCCGATGTGGGGCTCAAACCCACAAATTGTGAGGTCATGACCTGAGACGAGGTCAGACGCCTCACTGACTGAGCCACCCAGGCACCCCAAGCATTTCATATTTTTAATTGTATTATAAATAATAGTTTTAATTACTGGTTTTCGCTAGTGTATAGAAATAGAAATTATTTTTATACATTGGTTTGGTATACTGCTCTCTTACCTCTCCTCCAGTGGCTTTTTTGTGGATTCCATCAGGTTTTCTACATAGACCATCATGTCGCCTATGAACAGAGATAAGAGATGGTTTTACTTCTTTCTAATCTGCATGCCTTTTGATTCCTTTTCTTACCTCAGTGCACTGTTCAGAACACCAGAATAACGATGAGTAGAAGTGGTAAAAGCAGACAGTTTTTGTTTGGTTCCTGATCTCAGTGGGGAAAGCCTTCTTCAGGCTTTCAGCATCAAGTGTGATGCTGGCTTATCATAAGTGCCCATCATCGGGTTGAGGAAGCTCCTTTCCATTCCTAATTTGCTGAGAGATTCCCAGAAGTGCATGTTGGACTTTGATGAATTCTTCTGTAACCGCTGGGGTGGTCATATGACATTTGTTTTCTTAGTTTATCGCATGGATTGACTCTTCACGTGGCAAGCCCATCTGGCAGCTGCAGGACAGATCTGAGTTGGCAGTGGTGTGTTACCCTTTTTTGTACTGTGGGATTCAGGTTGCTGTCACTTCATTGGTTTTTGCATCTGTGGTCATGGAGGATGTTGGTGTGTTGTTTTCTCGTACTGTCTTTGTCTGAGTTTGTCTCAGAAATGAAGGCCTCATAAAGTGAGTTGCAAATGTTCCCTCCTTTTCGTTTTCTAGAAGAGTTTGTATGGACTTGGTATTATTTTTTCCTTAAATGTTTGAGAGAGTTCCCGGTGAAACCACCTTGGCTTTGTGGAGAATTCGTAAACCACGGACTTCTTTGGTGGGTTTGGAGCTCTTCAGGTAATTCGTGTCTTCAAGTCCGCTAATCTTCTGTGGCATCTAATCTGCCCGTAGTGCCATCTGGTGAAAGTTTCATCCCATGCATTGTTTTTCTCTCTAGGGGCTCAATTTGAACCTTCTCAGTATCTTTCCCGTCACTACGTAACTTCTGGACAGAGGGGATACAGTTATAATAGCTGTTTCCGTGTGTCTGTCTTCCAGTTCTTTACTGTCAGCTTCCGGCTGCATTCGACCGCTTTTTCTCCCCTTTAGGTGTTGTGTTTTTCTACTTCATCGCACATCTGATAATCTTTGATTGACTGTCAGACATTGTGAATCTTGATTTGTGGGTAGATGTTTTTGTATTTCTATAAATATTCTTGAGTTTCATTCTGGACATATTAAATTATTTGAAAACCTTTTGATCTTTTAGAGTCCTACTTTTAAGATTTGTTAGGCAAGACTAGAACAGTACTATGTCCAGGGCTCATCGCTCCACAACTGAGTATTCAGGGCCCAGTGTCTTAACGACTTTCCAGTCTGGCTCGTAGGAAGGTGCTGTTCCAGGTCCCATGTGGGCACCAGACCCTGTTGTCCCTTTCCCCGTCCTTAGCAGTTTGCTCACACACAGGTGGCGAGTTCTTGAGGGGGACCCTTGACCTCTCCTTGCTCATGTCCATGCCCTCTGTGGCCACACGTCTTCCCTGTAGGCCTTTGTCTCGGAGACTCGAGCCTCAGCTCCTGGCCCCCTCTCCACAGCCTGGAAACAGGGACATAGGAAGGGAGCATCCGAGCTCGTTTCCCTCCCAGAGGTCGCTGTCATTCACAGCCCAATGTGCGATACTTCGCAGACTGCTATTTCACACGTTTTGTGTGACATTTGGTTAATTCAGGCAGAAAGGCTAGTCTAGTCCCCTTATTTCATCTTGGCCAGAAGCAGGAGTCCCATCAGGTGTCTGAACTCTCATAGGTTTATTAGTTTAATAAACTGCTATATCTTGCAGCCAGGTTTCTTTATTCTTCTCTTCCTGGAGATTTGACCATCTGGGATCGATTGCCTGTCATCTTTCATAGAATGACTTTGCCATACCTTTTACCCAGCAGTGTAGTTCATAACAGTCGCCGCATGTGTTACCATGAATGAACAGTATAGTTTATAACAGTCACTGCACGTGTTATTATAAACACTAGTTCCAGGTGCCCTGGGTGTCTGTGTGCGTTTTGACACCCTGAGGGCTGGGGGTGCTTACCCCCAAAATGGAATCTCACATTCCATGGGGCATCCCAGGAGGCAGGGGCAGCGGGGAGGCAGGGGCGCAGGCCGGCTCCTGGCCACTCACAGAGAGGTACCCTGATTTCAGGTACCTCTCTGGGGAATGAGCTGCTCAGATCTTTTGGAAGCAAACGGGGTAGAAATAGTAAGTGACATCATTGTGTAGTTATTGAATGTTTGCCTTATCCTGATCTTGTGATAAAGCAGTCAGTGCATTTACCTGGTGTTTCAAAGTACAGTTGAAGTTTTTGCTGAGGTGGTGTGGTATATACTTCGCGAAGAATTTTGTGTGAAAGTGACAGTTCTCACCAAAGTATGAAAGTTTTTTTAGGTTTTTGTGTGTGTGTGTGTTTTTAAGGAAGTTTTCAGGATGATTTGAGGGAGAAGCTTTTACGTTTTGATATTGATTAGTCTTCCCAAAGTGGGGTCTCTTCTCCCCCCATCAAGGCATCCCTTACCACGTGGACACTTTAGGAGGCCTCCCTGGAGGAGAAATTAGCTCCCGTGTGTCTGCTACAGTCCACCTGTTGTTTCTCTGTAGGAGGGAGGTTCAAAGTGTGGTGAGAGGAGGGTCTGCACAAACGTATGCCCCGTCCACACTTTCCTCCGACAGAGCTAAGGCGAGGAGACTTTCAATGCCCAGATCTTTTTAGTCTGTCTTTAAAGATCTGAGTTTAGGTCTGGAATTAACACCTGTGGAAAAAAGTTTATCTTGTGTGTCTCCTGCCTATACGTTTTAGTCCTGTTTGCCAGCATAGTGGACAACAGATAACTGAAGTCTGCATTTTCGACAAGGGTTTCAGGGAAAGGGCTAAGTGCTGATTTCAGGCACTTTTGATGCCCAGAAACAAAGCCATCATGGGAGACTTACTGTTCTGAGGAAAACCATGCTGTCCTGAGTCACGGACTAAGGTCTCCGAAGTCTTCCTGCTTGGTGATGATTTAGTGAAGGGGAATGTGGGGTTAGGTGTTAAGTGTATTAATAAGATGGCTCAAACTGATCAGACTGATTGAAAAGGCCCGGAAAGTAGTAGACACATATAAACATGTTATTTGATGGACCGATTTGAGAAAGTAACAAATTAATCAATAGTGAGCTCCATACAGAAGTTGCTCAAAAACAGAGGTGAATATCCAAACTCAAATCTATTCAGCTTAATAGAAAGAATTTCATAAATCAGCAGTTCTGAGCACTCAGTGGGATTAGTCGTCTGTGTTCAGGAGTTGACTGTGAACATCTGGGAACTGGGAGTCAGGGTCGGTACTGCCCCCCACGCTGCCCATGTTGGCCGTAAAGCCCCCATCCAGGTGACTTCCGATCCCTCTCAAACATACTCTCTCACTCAGATCTGAGCTGTAATTTAATTTCTGCATCGTTCTGTACTCGTTTCCTACAGGCAAGAACCCCATTAGCGCTTTCTTCCGAGCGGTGAGTTCATCACCTTTCAGTGGGCCCACGATTGAGTAGGGTCCGCCTTCAAGACCAAGTATCACTTACAGAGGGGACATAGCTGCCCCCCACCCGGAACTGTGCATGTGTGCCAGGAGAGCACTGTGCCGGCCTCCGGCTGTCAAGTGTGAGCTCTGGCGTGGCCACGGCCTGTGCGCCTCTCTCTGTAAGGTTGGCCCGGGTGTGATTTTCCCCAGGGCTGGGGACTGGCTCTCATTTTCCCTTCATCTACATAAATATGTGCTCCTAGTATCTGCCTGCTTTTCTCTTTTACGATTTCTCACACTACGGTACCCTCCACTCCTTTTTCTGTCTGGTCTCAGCTTTGGCCTTCGAGACTTTCATGAAACAGATCGTCTTCCAGGACCGTGTGCTCTCATTTCATTGCTCCCGTGTGTTCCCCCCACCCCACGGCTCTCTTTAATGTCCTGTTGGATATTCCACACTCAGGGCCAAGTATGCTGGGGGCTGCGGCTCCACCCTGCACAGGGACCGGTGTCTGATCTGCCGTATGCCCATCTGTCTGGCTTCAGTGCACTTGTCTGTCCCAACACAGATGACAACCTGGAGAGGGCTTGGGTGTGGAGGCCTGGCAGACTTAGATTACAGAGCTGTGCCTGAGCAGTTCGGACAGGCGGCTTCCTCCATGGCTGAGTGAAAGCGAGGAAGACACTAACACAGGGCTTCTCCCCCTCCTGTCATCCTTGGATTAGCTGAATTCCTTCTGTCTGCTGTGCCTCTTACACATGTGAGGGGTAATGTGAAACACACCGTACCGTTGGACTCCCAATTCACACCCCACAGCGGGCACTTCTGCGCCCCAAAGCAGGACTCTGTCTCCAGCACTTCTTTTGGGGAGGGGGCTTGTATGTTGTGGTGCTCCTGTAACTGACAGAAGAGTCAGCCAGGGGCCCTGCTGGGCCGCACTCTCTCTTCGCAGTGAGGGTGCCTGTAACATGAAGACACCAGCAGTGACTCAGCAAAAGACACTGAGAAAGGACAGCACCCACAGCAAACCTGTCTACGCCAGGGTTTGGCTGGTGCTTGTAAGAGGCCCCCAGGTTCTGTTTTAAGAAAAGATCTTAAGTGTGCTTCATGTAAATAGTAAATATGTGCCAAAGAGGACATAGATGAGAAAGGTGTTGTAAAATCAACAGTGACAGCATGTCACAACTGGGGTAAGATTGTTTTGAGGACACTGACTCCTCCTTCAGGAATGAGAGCAGGCAAAGTGGTTCCGTGAGTGAGATGTTCCGTGAGGGACACGTACTACCAAGCTCATCTTGATTTTTACCAAAGAAAATACGTTTTCTTCATGTATTGCATCAAAATCGTTTCATAATAATTATGCTTATGGATCTCCCAATAATTAAGTTACTGGAGCAAAAGCATTTGTCAGCAGGTTATTTTGGGTTTTCAGAAACACAAGGATAGATCTTTGAAGTATAAAGATAGGACTACAAAGGGAAGGAATTACAGGGTTTGAGAAAGAAATTCGGGGCTTTAAACAGTATAGATGAGCCCTTATTTGTAGAGCAAGGCAGCACGTAGGGGAATGCCGTATTGTGCTATTGCACTGATAACAAACTTGCTAAAAAACAAGTTATAATTTTTAATATCTTCATTCCGTGTTCCCTTTTGACCTTTATGAATGTGCATGTGTTTTATACAATAGTGATTACTGTATTTATTTAATTTATGTTAATAGGTAGCAATCTTATAATCCTAAACATGGGAACTATTAATATTTACAAGTCTTGCTACAACAAATAGCTTTATAAAAACTTAAGTTACCTATTTCCTCAGGAATATAGTATTTGATTTAAATTCAGATTCTGAAGTGTTTCCCCCATATTTTTTTAGATGGTTCAAAACTAGTCAGTATAAAAAACTACACTTCTGTTTTTAGTATCTCACTTGGATTGAATGAGATGCTGGTTTTGTACATGAAATTGGAAAAGAAATGTTATTAGAACCAGTGAGAATATGCAACCATTATTTTTTGATGTGGATAAAGGTATTTTAAGAAAAATGTTTCTGCTTAAAAAACTTGTTTCTTCATTAACTTAAGACAAGCCTAAATAAATTACACATGCAGCCTGCAGAAAAATATGTAGGAAACAAGTACAGTGTAGCTGTTGTGGCCTGGGCACTCAGGAGCGTCCTCGCTGCGCTACGGGCAGAAACTGCCCTGATGCTCGCCCACCTGTGTGGAAGGTGGTCACTGAGGGTCCGGAGCAGTGATTTCCTGACCTGGTTGCATGTTATAATCATCAAGGTAAACTCATCCACCTTTCCAGTGTCTTCCACCTCAGATGAATGTATGGGAACATCCAGATCTGTTTTAAAGTCCCCGGGTAAGAGTGGTGAGTGGCCAGGTTTAGAGACTGCTGCACTAGAAAAAAAATAGGGCATTGTAGATGCTCAGATGTGTGCAGGGACGCCGCGGGGTCCCAGGTGTCATGGGCTGACATAGGTGTGCCATCCAATCTGTGCTCGGTATTAGTTGTTGTTACCTTTTTTACCAGACCCTTCCTGGATTCCAGTAGTCCGACAATAATCACCCTGAACTTAAACATAACAGTTTCTTTGTAGTTTTTATAAGTATGAAGGGGGTGCTTGTCTGTTATGATTGTGATTTTATTTACATACACAGGTCTTTTTAAAGAACGATTTTGTTATTCATGGTGAATAATTCACTTGTTCCTTTTGTTTTTAGGCTGTTGAAAATCTCTGTTCTCACAAAGTCTCCCCAACACTCTACAAACAGCTGCGCCAGGTCTGTGAAGATCATGTCCAAGCACAGATCCTTCAGTTTAGAGAATATCCTTTTTTTGGCTCATGAGTTTCTATGCATTACCTAAATCTCTTGAGGCTGAACATTAATAGGATAAAGAAGTAGTGACTGTTGTTAGTATTAAAACAACAGCTTTCAAAATTCCCATTTATTTATAAAACAAAACCTAACATTTGTTTCACGTGACCTAATATAACAGATTTTTTTAAGTGGAATTTTTATTATTTACATTATTTATCTGATTGAAGCAAAAGAGTGTCCATTTATTGGGTATGGTTGAAGTGTTTAGGAAGACTTCTGAGAAATGTCTTAATTCTATTCTGCTGTCCTTCATTCTTGTGAAAAACCATCTATATTAGTTATCTCTGATGCATAACAAATTTCCCGCAGACTTGGCGACATAAACAAGCACGCGTTTGTAGGCTCACGGTTGTGTGGGTAGGGAGTCCCAGCTCGGTTCAGTGGGTTCTCAGCTCAGGGTGTCACTGGCTGAAACCGCGGGCTGGCCGGTCTAGGTTTTCCCACAGACCGCCTTCCAGGCAGAACTCCTGTCCCTCTGTTGCAGGACTGATGTCGCTCTCAGCCCCTGGAGGCTGCCCTTGGTTTTTTGCTTCAAGGCCTCTTCTTTGACAGCATGGTTAGTTGCTGCTTCTGAGCCAACAGAAGAATGCCCCTCTCTGGTCTGCTGAGACAGAGTCTTCTGAGATATAACCCACCATATTCCCAGCCCGCCCACCAGTCAAGGGAGGGCAGTCTAGGCAAGTAGGTGGCCGGGCATCTTCGAGTTTTGCCAGCACACCACGCAGGACCAGTGTCTGCCAGGGAGACGGGGCTCCTTACATCCTATCGACAGTCTGGCCTCGGCCCAGTGCTCCAGCCCACCCCCACCCCTTTATTAGTCTCGTTGGGAAGGAACTAGGAAGTGGATTTAATATTACAGACACCTGCTTATGACTGCACTTTTCCAGGTCGCAAAAGTAGGTAGTTGGAGTCTGCTCATTTCTAACTCTTGTTCTAGCTGAAGGAGTCCTTTCTGTCCCATCACCCTTCCCTTGAGAAACTAAAGCATTCAGAGTTTGCTAAAATCTCTCAGGGCAGCTGCCACAGCTCTGTCACCTGCTGTCGAAGCTCTGGATTATCCATGGCAATGAAGCCCACATGGCCTAGAGCAAGAGGGTCTTCCCGTAAATGGGTGAGCAGAGTCCATTCTGGTTCTATTGTATTGGCATCTGTAACTGCACCTGTGCAGTATTTTCCGGCAGAGCTCTTTCCTACCAGAAATCATGAGTCCATTCAGGACAAAGGTGACCATACCATTGGACCTTTGGAAGATGGCCAGTATGCACCACGTCTCTGAGGCATCCTCTGAGGACACACAGAGGCTCCTCTCCTACCTCAGTGCCACAGCACAGGATTCTCAGAGGCTGGGTGATGGATCCAGGAGCCCATCTGAGATGCTGACTTCTGAAAAGGAGCCTGACTCCCAGGCTTCCCGGAAGTCAGCAGATTCCCAGGTGTCCTCTCCTAGACCTGCAGGTTAGGCTGAACTTCCCAGAAGTCCCCAGCAGATTCCCAGGTGTCCTCTCTGGGACAGGCACATGTTAGGGTGAACTGCTGTGATTGTTCCTAACCCAGCTGTCCCAGCTTACTCAAGACTACTTCATGATTACCTGATCAAACTATCCTCCTGCCAGTTAATCCTACCTTGTGGGTTACAGGAATGTGTTCATTAATTCAGTCATTCAGCAGGGACTTCCTTCCTGTCCAGACCTCTATCCGACAGTAGGAAATGATGGCATCGCCTCCTTTCTGCCCTCCCAGTAGTCCTGGTGCTGAGATAGAGGCGGGGGGCAGGGTCGTTGCATTTCTTTGATGCGACAAAACCATGTTTCTAGAAACTATGATGTATTTCATTAAAGAAAAAAGATGAAAAGATACTCTGCCATATGAATTGTCATTGGTGTGAGGCATCTTGAGTTCCAAGATATTAAGTTATTAGAATCAGGGACAGGAACTGCAGTGCAGGAAGCAGCTGGGGCAGAGCTTTCCAGAGGAGGGTACACTGGAGTCCCATCATGGAGGACCAGTGGGGTGGGGCCAGCCAGAGGGAATGAGCCATCGGAGAGGGGCGCTTGTGGGGCGCTTGTGGGACACTTGTGGGACAAGGCCAGAACCTGGGCACACTGGTGGAATTTGAGGCCGTAATTCTGAGTTGCAGCTTGGGTTTGAATCTTTGCGTACGCTCTGAAAGGTCTGGACTTAAGTGCACATCTGAGGGCCCCTGCAGGTATTTGAAGCAAGAATCCAGTGCAGTTGTATCATGTTTGGCAGTGATACGGGCAGGATGAGACTGGTGACGAGGTGGGCCAGAGGTAGCACTTCCTTATTTCAGAGAAGGGGGCGGGGCGGGGCTGGAAACAGGAGTGAAGTAGGTTCTGGCCCTTTAGAGCTTAAACCCCAGGGAGACTGACGAGGGCATAAAGGTAGGCATTTATGGGTCAGGGTGGTGGGAGTTTTTAAAGGCTCAGATAAGCCCCTGGGGTGTAAGGAAAGGGCAGTCAGGCGCGCACCCGCCCCCAGGAGGGGCTGTGTGCAGGGGGAGGGGTGGCTGATGGGGGACACAGTCCTGCCCTCGGAGCTCATTTTGCTGAAAGGGTGGGTAGCCTTGCCAGACTTCAAGGGGCCGAGCAGCAGAGCTGTTGCAGATGCCCAGGCCCTGCAGGAGTACTCCAGGGAGAGCATGCTGGGGTGTCTCTGGTCTCTGGGATGTTCCTGTAGTTTGTATGTGGCTGTTTTCTAAGGTCCAAGGACTGCTCCCTCCGCTGTACTGGCCGCATGCTGCTGGTGAGGACAACGGAAGGAGTGCTCAGGGAGGCCAGGAAGGCCCTGGTAGACAGGTGGTAAAGGACTCCTATGGAATTGAGTCAGCTACTGTGATTTTCTTACAGTACTGACTCTGTTCTTTCATTCATGTGTTTGCATTCTGCACTTACCTGCTCCTTTCGAAATAAGTTTCCTGCTATTGGTGATAGGCCTTTCCCCACGACCACGGCTTCCTGCACATGCACGCCTCAACCAAAAGCAGCGCATGCCAAACCTGGCATCACTCGGTGCAGAAAGGAGGCTGCGCCACGCACCCAGGCTCAGTTCAAAAGCTCCTCTTCTATGACAGCAACCGGCTCTCAGTGGAATCTGAGCCCGCCAGCACCTGTGCACAGAACTCACTCTTCCCACCCCCAACTCAGCTCTAGGGCATCGTCACTGTGGTGAACCACAGAAGGGCCAGCCTGCCAGCCTGCGGCGTCCGTGTGGAGTCCCACATAGCAGCAGCGTGGTCTACACGGCAGAAGGACAGAGGTGACCGGCGTGTTCACGATTTCCTGTGTCTTCCTACTCCGTAGATGACGGCAGGCTTTGGGCTTCTTTATGAAGACCCTCCGTGAGCAGCGTGTAGCCCGCGTGCACGTGTGGAGCGCCGGCAGCAGGCTGGGTTTGTGTGTCTACACGGCGCAGCCCTCGGTTAGTGCTGCGGCTCAGAGGTGAACATGACAGGCTTCCTGCCTCTGTGGACTTTGTAGGCTAATGAGGGAGGCAATAATTCAATCGTCCAAACCATGAACTGTGACAAATGTTGTGGCAGAAAATGTCCTCTGCAGTCATAGCAGGCAGACCTGATTGGGGTGAGGGGTGTCAGGTGGTGGGCCGGGGTGAGGGCGGCTTGTCCTTCTGCACACTCTGCTGGGGTAGGAGAGTGGGGTAACCCGGCTTAGACAGCGTGGGCGAAAAGAGAACCAGTCACTCTTCTACTTGGCGTGGGCGCTGTCTTTTGGGTTTCTTCCTTCTTGTTGAATCCTTGTAGTCACGGGCACATGTATTCGCACTTTGCCACGGGGTATTCCGTGTTTGCTGTTTGACACCTGACCGACTCCTCTCAGTACACTGCTTAAAACCTTAGCTAGGCCTGGCCCTTCTCCAGACAGGAGGGGACAGTGTTGGGAGCCTATGATGGCAGGCGGTATGTCTTAACGCCCCGAGAGTGCTCATGTGAGGCTCTGGGCTTTGGTATGTAGAGGGCTGGAGCTTGGTGCATGCCGGCCTTACTGTTTCGTACTGTTTTCCATGGGAAACAACCGCAAGTGACGGCTTCACCCGGCTAGACGCATCTCGTGTAGTAAGCCCTACACGCAGGGCCGCTCCCTCCCAAGGAAGCCCTGTGCCGGGCCGAGTGCTGCTTGCTCGCTTTTGGCGCCTGCACCATCCGGCGGTGTGGGACTGGCTAGTGGGAGTCTCACCCCGGGCAGCCCCACCTTCCGACAGAGCCTGGCCCCCCAGCTGATGCAGACTGCCCTGGAGACCTGCCAGGGTGTCAGCAATTGGCTTGTGTCCAGCACCGGGTGCCAGAGCTGCTGGGTCCCTGCTACATGTGCTTGTGACTTACTCTTCATTTTTTTAGACTGTCTGTGTCAGGTTCTCATATTGTAGGCCACTGTAAATTTGAGCAGTCATAAAAGATTTCTTCCGGAATAACATGTTAACCATTGAACGACTAGGTTTTTGCTAGGATTTACTATTTGTGATTTATTAGCAAAGCCCCAGGAGAAAATAGGATGTGTGGCCAGGACCACTGTGGCTGAGGTCAGCTCTCCTTACTTGGATGACAAGGATGCACGTGTGCTCGTCAGTTCCTTACAGCTTCCTGATCTTCTGTCCTCTTTCCAAAGTCCTGGTTGTGTCCTCCCCTCCACTGGCTCCCCTTGCTCCATCAGACCGCCTTGCCGACTGAAGACTCTGACACCTGTCTGATTTCACAGCTCACGCCCTGGCCCATGCGCTGCTTCTGTATGTGCTGTGGATTTTACATGTAACCTCACACCAGCTCTGAAGAAACCGAGGTCAAGGGAAGTTCATCGCTGGCCCAGGGTCCTGGAGCTGGGACTGTACAGAGGGAGCAGCATGTGTATCGTGTGGTTGGGGAAACTGGAGGTGCACAAACGTGGGGAGTTTTGTAAGCCACAGGCAGCGTGTAGACGTTTATGACAATGACTTTGCCCAAACCTGTGAAGGCCGTGCTGGATGCATTTGGCTGTAGTTTGCTCTAGGAGTCCGTGTTGGAGTTCTCTTTTTTCTATAAGCAGTATGTTGAGCCTTCTTAAAAAACACATCCTAATTATCGAGGTGAGAGTGTTCTCATGCGGTGCATGAATGAGACTTCATATCGGTTCTCATTGAGAATATAGGTTAAAGTTAAACCTCAGCCACCTCCCTCCAACTGCCTGTTCTCTGGTGCTATTAATAGTCGACCTGCTTTGTCACCACTGGAACAGTGCAGGTTGGGGTCTGTCCCCACCACCCTTTGCAGGATAGGCCCTTAGGTCCAGCCACCCAGATTCGTGAAGCCTGTGACCTGGTGGTTAATTCAGCCAGCAGGGCTCTACAAGGAACCTGGCCATAACAGCAACGAGGGGAACGGGAAAGTTAGGGGGGTTGTGGCTGGAGGCTCATCACAAATTGGGAACACAGTTCAGCGATGCAGAAAACCTGCACCTGTGGTCCCTCTGGTCCTTCAGTATTCTTTTTTTTTTTTTTTTAAGTTTGTTTATTTTTGGAGAGGGAGAGAGAGAATCCCAAGCAGGCTCTGCACAGTCAGCACAAAGCCCCATGCAGGGCTCGATCTTACAAACCATGAGATCATGACCTGAGCCGAAGTCGAGTCGGACACTCAACCGACTAAGTCACACAGACGCCTCTGGTCCTTCTGTATTCTGACAACAAAATGATGTGTAGATTCTGTGTCAAGAGCTGCAGTTATGGGGTTAAAGCTGTAATAATTGGCCAGCATTTCTAAAGTTTTCCTTAGCAGGTCTGCACAGACTCACTAGATAGTGTTTTATTTTTAAAGAAGATTAACACCTGCTGGCAAGATCATTGCAGACAAATGGTAAGCGTATTGACTTTTCTGTTAACGCTGGTTTTAGGGACAGTGTGCTGTCCCATAATCTCCATAATCTTCATCGGTAGAGCCCAGTGTCTGGTCTCACCAACGCACTTCCTCTTGGTCCTGTTCACCCTCTGCTGTAGCTAAGCAGGAAGGGGATTGGGTAGCTGGGAGGGTGTGCCCCTTTCAATCCAGCTGTCTTCCCCCCCCCCCCCCTTTCTAACCAAAGATGGCCTCGTCCATCTTCCCTCACCCATCTGAGGACAGTGTGGGCCAGACTGTCGGCCGAGATAGGGAAGTGCTGTTTGGGATTCTGTTTTGGGTCAGATGCTGCCATCCAGCTCAACATAGTAGGACAACAGGGCAGGGAAAAGCTGCCTGTGTGAATGGCTGCATTTCTGGATTGGGGCCAGCTGCTAATTTGACCTTCAAACCCACCTGACAGCCCACGGTACCTGAGCTGATTCCTGAATGGGTCTCTAAAGTTTTTCTTAATCCCACTTTATACCTGATAATCAAGCCTGACTTCCAGGTTTTTACTGTAACTGGACAGCCAAAGTCTTAGACTTTGCAGATGTATTGATTCTGATCTGTTTTTATGCATGTGAGTTTTTAGCATGACCTGGCTGTGGGGGAAAACATGGTAGTAGTACCTTTCCTAATAAGGAGGTGAGTAGGAGACAATGAATGAACCTCTTTTCCAGGCCAGGCACCTGGTACATGGTCAGAATAGATAAACGTCTGTTAGGAAGGCTGTGTTAGGAGAATCACAAGGTTCCTGGTGGTCCTGTGTCATCTTCACTCGGCTTGCAAAAGAGAGTCAAACACGTGGCCAAGAGCCTCATGCCGATGTGACAAGGACTAATTATTTAAAAAGCTTAGAGCATCTCTTCAGGTTTGTGAGGTTTACCACATCAGGCAGGAAGTGACCAGATTTCCCTTATAGTCAGATTTTCTGGACAAAAGAGATGAAAATCAAATACCAAAGGAGCAATTAAATTTGGGGAAATAATCATGAAGGTTTTGGTGGGGAGAATCCTCAAGAAACAATTACTGCAAGATTTGAGACAGCCACCAGTTATAGTTCAGAAGGTCTGCTCTTGGATATTTAGTTAGTAAGTTACATAAATAAATGCTTTTCTAATTGCCAGATCATGATCAGAAGTATTTTCCTGTTTTTGGACCGCACTTACGTACTGCAGAATTCCATGCTTCCTTCTATCTGGTGAGTGTCCTGGTCAGTAGGGCCGTGTCTGTGCTCCTTCATGTCAGCCAGAATCACTAGCGCACCTGTCCAGGCCCAGGCGTACCTTAGCCCCGGAGTGAGGGGGCCGAGCCGGGCCGGCCACGCCCAGGAGGAGCCCCTTGGGGCACCCTGACCAGCTTGCAGTGAGTGTCACAGTACAGGTGGCAGGCAAACACAGCAGGACTGTGGGAAGCCACATTTCTGTCCCTGGGCGCTGCACTCCAGGGCCATCTGGAACCAAGGGCACACGGTTCACCTCGGCTGGGACGGAGAGGCCCAGGCGCTCACTGACTCCAGCAGCGCCCTGCTCTGAGAAGACCGAGGCTGGTGAGGTCATGGCCCGGGGCCCTGAAGTCCCCCACAGCTGCCCATCCGGCTGACCAACCACAGATACGGAGACCTCGTTTCAGTCTGCTCGTCAATCACACAGCATCTTTCAGGGACTCCCCGCCCTGTGACTCTGGGTGCTCGTCACTGACTTCCACACCCTGTTGCTGATGCCATTCGCCACTCCACATGCCCCTGAGGCTCCCGCTCCTGCCTCCTGATCAGACTTGTCCCTGATGTCGCCCTCGGCTTCTTCCCGGTCTCTGTTGGCATAGAAGCCCATTCTCCCATTCCCTTTAAACCCAAGTTCTTTAACAAGGTGCTTTCTTTTCAGTTTCCTCTGCGTCTGTTTCCTCTGACCTGAGGCACGGACACCGCCCTTCCTGAGGTGTCCGTGATCCCTGCTTACCAGACCCATGGACACTTTTTGTCTTTATTTCATGTTCCCGCCCATCTGTGCAGCTTTGGACACTCCTGGTTGGATGTCTGTCCATCCTCAGCACCACTTTGCCCCTCGTTCTCTTACTGGCATCTGCACCTGCACTGTGCTAGGCTTCCGCACGCGGCTGCAGAAAGGGTAGCCTTTGTTCAAAGAAACAGCAAGCATGTAACTGAAGATAACGGAAGGTCACGTGGTTGCTACTCTACAAAGCACTGTTCTAAGAGGTTTGGCACCTGCTCCTTTAGTCTGTGGTACAGCTCTGCAGGGGATGACCATTATCGCCTCCACTCTACAGACGGAGAAACTGAGGCAGAGAGCTCCCAGCTTGTGGGGCTGCCGGGTCGGAACTGTTCATTTGTGAACATAGTTTATAACATAACGTGTCGTATAAACTGTAAGCCCTGCTTACAGCCTAGCGATAGCAGCCTCGGGCCACTGTCAGAGACAGAAAACCTGAGCGGGACAGTGCAGTATGAGACGCCCCAGGCAGGATGCAGAAGGAGGCTGAGCCCTGGTCTGGGCCTGAGCTTCGCAGAGCCAGCAAGACTGGTGAGGGGCTGAGGTAGGAGAGGTGGTAGTGGAGGGGAGGGGGCAGCAAGTTTGAAGTGTGGTCTGTGTGGAAACAGGAGCCGCCCAGGACGCACAGGTTGTGGGGGAGGCGGAGACGTGGGTCGAGAAGACTGCTCGATGGCTTGTGGGGAGCAGCTGAAGCCGGAAGCGGAGATTGAGATTTTAGGAAGAAGCGGAGCAACAGTGAACACTTCTTCCGTACCGCACCTGCTACTTGCCTCGCCCAGCGTGGCAAGGGTTTACGGGCGTAAAGCAGTGTGTGTGATGCCATTTGCGGTTAGGGAAGGACAGGCAGAGACCCAGAGGCACCATGAGTAGGGGGTGGGGTCAGGAGTCAAACCCAGGCGGCCGGCTCGAGCCCCCACGACTGACCGATGTGCTTGACTGCTGTGTCCTCCAAGTGCACACGAGACTCAGGCCTGCACCTCCTGCAGGGAACCAGAAAGGCCTTTTGTGGTGTGCACTGGAGGAAAGACTTCACCACAGGTGGGGCTCCCCAGAATCCACACTCACCTGTCTACTGCTCACCGCCCCCCACTGCCCGTTCAGAAGACCCTGCTGGGTCCAGGCACTGAGTTGTGTCTGTCTGCTCGGTATCTGGCTCCTGGGGGACCTGTGGAGGTGTCTGAACAGAGCACAAGACCTTTTATCCCGTGGTGTCTGCACAACCGCCGAGAGCTGGTTTCCTCCTGAATTCCTCAGCAACAAGCCGAGCGTGTGGTGGCCTCTTCGCAGTGCAGTTTCACACTCCAGCCGCCAACGGAGGGGATCGAGTGCCGTCAGAGGAAGAGGTGTATGGCAAGCTCTGGAGAGGGACCAGAGACGGAAAAGGGAAGGATAGGGCCAGCCGGGTGGCGAGTGTGTGATCCCGCCCCAGGAAGAAGGATGTGAGCTGTTCCCAGATTGACGTACTTCTCAGTGATGCCTGACCCACCCCAGGACACAGCCTTGATAAGAAAGCAAATACAAGGCACAGTAGGCTGGCCACAAATGAAAACACAACAAAGGAGTACTTGACAGGTGGATTGAGAGAATTAGCAAATCAACAGTTTGGGCTAACAGGCACAGCATAGCTTGGAGCTTCACCTGGAACTTCTAAAATGAAACTAAAATTTAGTCTTGTTTTTACTGTTTGTACAGGGATATGGGATTGGAGCTTTTTAGAAACCATATCATTAGTGATAAAATGGTTCAGAGTAAAAGTATTGACGGGATTCTGCTATTAATTGAACGAGAAAGAAGTGGTGAAGCCGTGGATCGGAGTTTGTTAAGAAGTCTGCTGAGTATGCTCTCTGACCTTCAGGTAATCTGTCCTGTCCTAAACATTTACCAATAACTCCTACTAGTCTGTGTCTATATCTGTTGAGTTTGCTGTCTGACCTCGGGTAATCTGCCCTGTCCTAAACGCCCCAATACTTCCTGATAGTCTGTACTACTTATACCAAAATAAACTGGTGTATGAAAGATTTAAATGCAAAAAACTAAAATAATAAAAGTGGCTGTTAAAAATGAGCAAGAGGAGTGACTGTCAGGCTAATGCCAGATCAGGAACCACAGAGGAAAGTGCCCTTAGGACACAGACCCAGTGCTCCAAGGCCAGGGCGGTGCCTCCTGCCCAGGCCCTTAAGGAGCCCATGCGCTGGGCCGATCTGCCCAGGCCTCTGGAGGAGAGGCACACGGGCAACTCCTTAGGGCCAAGTCACCGCAGCCATGCTCCCTCAAAAGCTTGGATTATCAGCACTTCCAAAGGTAGGTTTCTTTTCTGTAATTGGCCAGTAACTTTTCTCTTTTCTTAGGTATATAAAGATTCATTTGAAGTGAAATTTTTGGAAGAAACTAATTGTTTATATGCTGCAGAAGGCCAGAGATTAATGCAAGAAAGAGAGGTAAGACAAGGAGGTACTTCTGAGTCACCTTATTTCTTTTTAAAGAAGTGCGTTTAAGTTAATTTTTAAAAGTTTGTCTTTCCACATTCACAAACATTTTATAAGAAATCTTCTGGGGGCGCCTGGGTGGCTCAGTCGGTTGAGTGTCCGACTTCGGCTCAGGTCATGATCTCGCAGTCTGTGAGTTCGAGCCCCGCGTCGGGCTCTGGGCTGACAGCTCAGAGCCTGGAGCCTGTTTCAGATTCTGTGTCTCCCTCTCTCTGACCCTCGCCTGCTCGTGCTCTGTCTCTCTCTGTCTCAGGAATAAATAAACGTTAAAAAAAAAAAAAGAAAATTTAAAAAAAAAGAAATCTTCTGAAAGCCACAATCTAGCTGAAATTCTCAGTAACAGGCTTCATTGTTCTTACAGTAAAGACTTAATTTCTTATAACTTAGAAACTAGAAACTGTTTTTTTAAATGTTTATTTTCAAGAGCAAGCACGAGTTGGGGAAGGGCAGAGAGAGAGGAGGACAGAGGATCCAAAATGGGCTCCAGGCTATCAGCACAAAGCCCGACGCGGGGCTTGAACTCCCGAACTGTGAGATCATGACCTGAGCCAAAGTTGGGCACTCGACCGACTGAGCTGCCCAGGCGCCCCTTGACTTAGAAGCTTTTTTATTGCCCTTCCCCTGCCAAGTGAAAAAGCCAGTAAGGTAGCTTCTACATGTAAAGTAACAAGTTAAAACAAGAGGATAAAAGGAAATCTTAACTGTAAAAATGACCCAAGCACACCCCAAATCTTCCATTTGTATGAGGCTTTGGAAAAAATTACCCAAAAGACCACAGGAAAAAACATATAACAGTAGCCATATGAACCCAAAATCTTGGCAAGCAGTTAGAGCAGAGACTGAAGGAAGCTCCTGGGGACCCTCCCCCAAATGTTGATCGTTGTCGCGCAGGATGGACTGACCGTTGGTTCTCCATCCCGGTTTTGGAGAGGACACATTATGTGCGGTACCCAGCCTTGCTGCCACCACTGGGTCAGAGCGCTAGAGACCGTATTAGGGGGCCCCCTAGGCCGTCAGGTGACAGGAGAAATGCCCTTTGCCTCTGGAGATCTTCTGCATCCGTGCTGTTTGGCCTCCCCAAGTGAACACCCATCTGTCGATTAGCTTTTGCTGACCCCACTCGTTTGGGGCCAGGGGATGCTATCAGGTCTGCACCCTCTGACCTGAGTGCTGCTGCTCGCCTGCGCATAGGGCCTCAGTGATGGCAGGGACCCAGGGCCTCATCCCAGGAGCTTGACAGTGAGCGGGACACAGCAAAGAAGGGCTGCCCTGTCCTCACTCTAGAGGTCACTTTTACTCTCCAGAACTGAGTTTCAGGAAACTCTGTGCTATGTATCCTGCCCACCTTCACGCCCCCGCTCATCTGTTCTGATACTTGCCTTGAATATATAAGGTGGTTTTTTTTGTTTTTTTAATTTTTCTGTGGACAACAGTGTTTCAGCTTCTTGGGTAACATCAAGAATCTTTGTTACTTAAAAAAAAAATAAAATCTTTGTTACTGACATGTTTAAATGTTGTGTTTGGAAGGTTCCAGAATATCTTAACCACGTAAGTAAGCGTTTAGAGGAGGAAGGAGACCGAGTAATCACGTACCTAGACCACAGCACACAGTGAGTACCATTCATTTACTCAGTTCTCACGGCATGGCCGTAGCCTGCCCTGTTCCTGGCTGTTTATTGAAATAAATGCTGTCTTCTTGGACTCAGCCAGTACTATCAGAGTATCTTTGTTGTTAGCACGTTTTGCTTATGTTATTTGTGATTATCCAGCACCTGTGAGTCACAAGTGCCCTGTTGTGAGTTCTCAGTGAGTTCTCATCCGAAAGGAGTACTTGAGGCTGAGGAACTTGGCATCCTGGGGGTTAGTAACAAGGGATTCTATTTATGTTGATGGAGTATAATTGAGTGTCGGGCACTTTGGGTTGTAAACTTTTTGTTAGATGTGGAATGTAGCTGTAATTTTTATTTATGGTATTAAGTCACATTATTTTTTCTTCTCATCTAATTTTTGTTTTCTCTAAACCTGAAGTTGGTAAGCAGCTAGGTAAAAGTAAAAGAGAAAACTTGTGTGGATGTCTGTTTCTCACCCTGCACGTAACATTTATTCAAGTGAGGAGAGTTAAGAGAAACCAGAGATAGAAGAGACTGAAGGGTAGAAAGTGCAGTGGGGCAGGCAGGATGAGAGGGGCACCGATGTGGCACCTTGAGAATACAGAGAACAGAGGGTCAGGAGAGGAAAGGTGAGCTTGCTTTAGACATTTGAGGGGCCCATGGGGAGCCCCAGGTCTACATAGAAGGATGGTTGTGCTGAAGCCAGGACAGCTGTGTTCCAGGTCCCCTGGGGACCAGGGAGTCACAGGGGCTGGAGGTCGGCAGCAGGGACGCACAGGGAGTATGAGGGAAAATGATGTGCCAGTAGGTCACATCAAGGTTGGGTAAGAGTCTTCGCTAAGTATCTGCTACATTTTTTTCTGTTGATGTTTTCCATATACTGTGAAGTTCAAGAACTTTAGGGAGAGAGATACATGGTAAATCCTGGCGAACAGCAAGCAAATCACCCGCCCAGTTCAGGATGGAGGGGGCGGGGCACTGGGGCCACTGGGGCCTTCTACCTTATGACCTGTAGGCGTTGGGCACAGCAGTCCTTTTCCTTTTCACACGTGCTCATCCACCCCTGTGCATATGCTAGATTTGAAATTTCTCCCCCCAATTTTAAAAAGTATATTGCTTACAAGTATATGTAAGTTATTTAAGCAAAGGAATAACAGATAAAGGTAGTTCGCCTCTGGGCTCGAGCACAGGTGGAGGGAGGGTGCACTGACTGAGGCAGCTCCTGCCACGCTGGGTGATTCAGATGTCACAAAATAAACAGTTGCCGTCAAGGACAGAAGAGGGAAGCCACGGCTGAGCAAGCCACACTTGCCTTCGCGCTGGGCTCCACATGCCCCTTCCTGCCCCCACGCCCTCAGAGCACAGTAGACGGCATCCTGGACGTGGAGCATGCTTGAGGGCAGCGGGGCACTGCTTTGAGCTGCACCTTGTGACCCGCCTCATGCTGGACACCACAGCCAGGTCACTCGGCAGGCCCTACCCCAGGGACTCTCATCCCTCAGTGTGGGAAGGACCCGCTCTCCTGCTGCTTGGCACAGTCGGTAGATTGTCACTTTGTCACTGTAGATTATAAGGTCGATTCTTGGGCACCTGGGTGCTGAGGCAGCGCGTTCCCCAGGACTGCACCTCTGGGCTCGAGGGGCCTGCAGTTTCTGCCCTGGGCTCTGCTGGGACCTGTCACAGCACCCGGGCTCATGTGGGTGCTGCATGGGCTGTTGGAATGGAAACGGTGATGGAGTCTAGATTGCACGCCGCCTGGAGGCAGTGGTTCCGTGAACACAGGACAAGTCGCTCGGCGAAGCCAGTCATCGGGAAACTGCACATCAAAACCAGTGCCACCTCACGCCTGCCACCGTGGCTTTTGAGTAAAAAAGGCACACAGCACGAAGCCCTGGTGAGGACCAGCAGAAGTCAGAACCGCCGTGCATGGTCAGTAGGAACATGGGCAGCTGCCCAGAAGACGGATCGTTAGCTCCTCAGCTCCCCAGAGTGGTAGACAGAGCTAGGTGTTTTTTCAACACACCAGTTCTACTCCCAAATAGATAAGTAAAAACATCCACAAGACTTGCTTGCAAATATTCAGGCAGCGTTACTCAGTAGTCAACAAGGAGAAACCACCCACTGCCCCCTGGTGACGTGCCGCCGCTGAAGCTGTTTGGACGGGTGCACTACTGGCCCTCCCTGCTGTCAGCCCCTGACCTCTGACCTCCGCCCCCACCTCCCGTCATCGTGCTGCCCCTCCTGGAGGCAGACCCTCACCTCTCAGTGGGCACAGTCCCTGACCTCTGCTCTCTCGCAAGGGGGGTATGTGCTTTCTCTGGGGTCGCTGTTAGGTTTAAGGTGGGCCATTGTAAAGTTCTTTATGAAGCAAAGACTTGAGAAGATACCCGAAATTAATAATCCTGGGACTAAAGCACGTCTGATTAAGAAAAACTAAAACGACATGAACTATGGAATATGTACTCAGGAAGGACAGTTGTGCATGTCCCCGTGACTGTGGCAGTCACACTTGGCGATGTTTCAGAGTTTCAAATATTCTGTTCGATGTGACACTTCCGTAGTATGGGCCTCACAGAGGAGCTTCCTTGATAAGTGGTGATGGGAGGGGGCAGGCCTGTCCACGTAGAGGTTGTGGGGCCTGGAGCAGGGGCGGCCACGGAGTGGGGGACGGGGCCAGTGTGCCTTGAATCCAAAAGGCAAAGCTTTGTTTTGACAATTGCCAGCCAGGCATTGGGGTGCAGGGCACTTGACTGTCTGCTGGTGTCTCCTTTTCCCTGGACCCCTGGTCTCTGTTGTCCAGTAAGATTGTCTTTAGAAAGATTTCAGAGTCCTCATGGACAGCAGGGAGATGGCTGTTCTGATTAACTCCGTGTCAGGTGTGTAGACAATAAATGCCCCATCTTTACAGGTGATCAAAGTCTCTCCATCAATTGCTTACACCTTGTCTTTTTGCCTCATAATAGGAAACCACTGATTGCTTGTGTGGAGAAACAGCTGTTAGGAGAACATTTGACAGCAATTCTGCAGAAAGGTAGATTTTCCTAACTTTTGTGTCAAGTTACCCTGCATGGTCGCCCTTGACATTTTAAGGAAGTGAGTGAAATGGCGTAAATACCAGCTTAAGGACATCCATTACGATGAGACAGTCACTAAAAATCGTTGGCAATAACGAGCATGTTAGCCCTGGAAACACCGGGAAAGGCGTCTGGTAGAAATCAAGAAATCACAGGACATGCTGTTCTCAGCTGAAGCCGCTGAGAAACCCCCTGGGCCACAGACAGCTTGCAGCTGGGTCCTTGTGCGGTGCCTACGGGCGCTGGCAGGCACAGAGCTCCCAAGGGTGCAGGCTGGTCGCACGGGCTGCGCGGCTGTGGTGGGGCTTCCTCCCCACGCACCCCAAGAGGCTGAACGCCACGTGAACTGCCAGGTGGCTGGGGACTTCGGCCAGAGTCCCGACTATGCCGGACAAACCCTCCGCTGGCAGAGGGAGGGCGCAGCACTGCTGACTGGGCAGCGTGCCCTCTTGCGCCACATCCCTGGTGCTGCTCGTCAGGCCCTGGTAAGGGTGGTTCCAGCAGCTACTGTGTGTCCCGGAGGAGCGTCCCGCCTGCCCTCTGTGTCTGTGCCCTTCACAGTGTGCTTAGTTCTCTGGGGTTCAGAGCGCACGGTCTCCCCCTCTTCAGTCCTTCACGGTACTTTGTATAACTATTAGGTGTGTAATGTTACCATTTGAAAGTCATGATGGAGCTACAGGATTTATTTCAAGATGTTGGAGACCTTAAAGCTTAATTATGGGGAGGCCCAGAATTATGGACGTAAATTATAAATTATAAGAAAAATAAATAGCCAAATATATTCTGATTTGGACTCTGCCAGGTGGTAGTATTATCTGTAATGAGACACCTGAGCATAGGGTCTCCACGGAAACCAGAACAAAGCCAGGAGGGGAGAGCTGGCATTACTGAGTGCCGGTATCTTCTAGGCCCAGGAACCGCCCCCCCCCACCCTGCGAGGTCATGACCCCATCATACAAGTAAGGAAAGCGGCTCCAAACAGCCTGACACAGGTGCCTCCAAGCACAGCCCCTAAGCCAAGGTCCAGGTGCAGATCTGGATCTCTGTCCTTCTGTACTGGGAATCATTCACACGGACGAGGTCTGGATTTACTGTCCATCTAAAGCAAGTGTGTTCAAACCCCATACTAGGTATTTTCTGAAAGGAGTCTTAGGATGAATGACTTTAAGTAAATAGTAGAAATTTGCATAAAGTCTTCCAAGAACATGGCAAATTATGTACAAGCTTAATCTAAATTTTATTAAGAGACATTTGAAAACTGAGAAGCTGTAGTTTTTGAGTTCTTGAAGAAAGACATTTAGGGTTTCAGGAGGATAAATTATAAAAAATTATTTGCAAAAAAAATTATTTGCATCACTAGGTCAGAATGTAATTCGGAGAAATAAACATTCAGAGCCCTTGCTAAAGATGTGTGATTCTGGCCCCAGGACGCACCTGTGTGCACCTGTTTCCCTCCTTTGATGTGTGGACACTGTGCCCACGTGACAGAAGAACCTGAGACTTGAGTCACATGGCTCACACCTCCCCACGCCTGGCCTCGCAGCCTCTGCAGGGCTGTCACAAAGCAGACATCTTAGACAGTTTTCTCTTCCTGATTTCCGTACTGTTTTAGAAAGGCTTCGTAAAAATCTAAATACCTAAAACAGGAAAACCCCTGAAAGTGCTATGTTAAATAACTTCAGAATCCCCAACAGACAGCAGACGCTTCTCTCCCACGGCTTATCGCATAAGTGGATAGAGTGGATGACCTGACAGGTTAGACTCGGGCCCCCAGATCTGCTCTCTGAGTGATGATAGTGAGAGGTGCCCAGGGGCGCTGCCCTGGCTGCTGTGTTAGTGGGACCGGGGCTCTGGCGACCTGAATTGAGCAGCACGGCCGCTAGCGTCCTCTGGCGGTGGGGCCTGGCCAACGGGGCCGCGTAGGACTGTTTCTCACCCACGGAGGACAGGGGTCGGCCCCACACTTGTGAGGCGCCCGTTCACACATGGACCCCCGAGCCGCGCTAACGCTCGCTGTGCCGTCGCAGGGCTCGACCAGCTGCTGGACGAGAACCGAGTGCCCGACCTCACCCAGATGTACCAGCTGTTCAGCCGCGTGAAGGGTGGGCAGCAGGTCCTGCTGCAGCACTGGAGCGAGTACATCAAGGTGCGTGGGGCTGTCGTGATGCGCGGTGACCGCGCCTGTGGATGGCAGCGTCCTGTCTCCCGGCCGTGTGGCTCCCCACATGGGGAGGGGCTCTTCTCGAGGCGGGGGCTCGGGTGGACGGCAGTCTCGCGTTTCCTCCCCAATGAGGCAAACCTTTTCTGAAAGATGGCCCCGCCCGTGAGCACCCCACAGCCAGACGTCATTAAAGGCTGCCATCGGTCACCTGCCTGGGCTCCGGTGCCACGTACAGCCACAACTTTCAAAAAGTCGCATTTCTGTGCATCTGATTTTTAAACACCTCATGCCTTTGCTCATCGACCGTGAGAATGGTTACACGTTTTGGTGTATCCATTTGGTGGCATGTGTGCTGCCACGTCTCCCACCATCCAGATCCGTTATTGTCACAGTGCTGTGATGTTTCTGTGACGCGTCTGTATATGGTCATGGGAAGGCAGCAGCAGGGCCCTCATGCTGACGGAGGGGGTGGGAGCACACAAGGCTGTGCCGGTGACAAGTCGGGGGAACAGCATACTCTGGGGCGGGGGCGGGGGGGTGGGCAGCCTGGAGAAGCTGGATGCAGTGTGCCAGTGCCAGGATCCTGGTGGTGATACCATTCTGCAGCTTTGCCGGATAGTGCCATCGGGGAGCTGAGCCAAGTGTAGGAGGGATCTCTGTTCTTTCCGCTGCACGTGAATCTGTAGTGATCACAGAAAGTTCAGTTATATAGAAAGGATGATGGAAAGCTTGCACGCATGCTGTATGGAATAATCAGTCCTAAGATCGCTTATCTGCCTCCACGTGGGAAGCTCATGCCCGCAGGCACAACCCCCTGATACTTTGTACACAACAACATGGAGCTGGACGTGGTTACCAACTCACGCCAGCAACAGAGCTGTATGTTCCAAAAAGATTGGAGAACGAGGGCTTTGCTGACGAGTAGCCCTAGGAGCAGGAACGTGTGCTGAACGCAAGAGCTCCCCTGTACACATGCAGTCCAGGTCTTAGAGATCAGTGGTGTGACCGCTGTTCCTGAGTGTCTGTCAGCGACATGCAGTCACACTGACAGGAATGGAGATTATGTTCGACACTGTGTCGTTATCACAGTGAAGCTGATCCCTGGCAGCGTGTGTGTGTTATTTTTAAATGCACTCAGTACAAAAGTGTACGGAGGAAAATCCCTTCCACCCCGGCTGGGCATACCGTGTCCCTCTCCAGAAGGGATCGCTGCCAGTTTCATTTGTACCATTTCGCCAGTAATCTGCCTTCACTTATGTATAGGATACGTAAGTATGTGTACGTATGCTATTAAGACCAGTTTTCCCAAAGTACATATCTGAAAAGACGAAATTGGACTGAGGGAATTTTGAAGATCTTACTGGCTTTATTTGGTACCATCCAGCCGATAGAAAGGAGCCTTGGGGAGCTGTGTGATAGGGAAGCCTTTTATAGACAGGATGGGGCAGGACCAGGAAGTTATCCTGGCAAAGACTGATTGCTTGTGGCAAGGTCACCTTCCTGAGGGGATGACAGGGAACCGTCTGGCAGATGACGTCACTAGTGTTGACAAGCCTAGTGATTGAGTGCTTGAAGACTCTGTTCCTCGGAGGGACCAAAACCTCAGTTAGGTCAGGTGTTAAGCCCTGGTTTGCTGACGTGATGCTTAGCACAGTGACTCCATTTGGGGCCTGCTGTCTCTGTCCCTTCTCTAAACACATCAAATAGTATAATTGTATCTACCAAAGTTTATATCATCAAACAGCGAACTATTATTGTCACATAATAGACTTCTAGTGATGTTTAATATAGCATTTTTCAATTAAAAATGCAGCCTAAAACTGGGCTTTGGTTAGCAGTGGGAGAAAAAGGAAACTCTAGTCAAGAAGTCCAAGTAGGTGTGTTGGGTTAATGGGAACGTCTGAGAAATTTGTAAGTGAAAGTTTTCAGGTTTTTTTTAAATGTTAATTTATTTTGGGCAGGGGGTGGGGGTTGGTTGGGGAGGGCAGAGGGAGAGAGAGAATCTCCACGGAGCCCAATATGGGGCTTGAACTCACGAACTGTGAGATCATGACCTGAGCTGAGATCAAGAGTTGGATGCTCAACCGACTGAGCCACCCAGGCGCCCCAGTAAAAGTTTATTTTTGTTTTTGTTTTTAAGCAGTGGACATTTTCCCACTAATTCACAAATTCTTTCAAAAGCAGAATTCAAACACTGAAGCGTTAATTGTATATTCACTTAACTTCTTGAACGTACACTGAATTTGTGGAACTTTTGAAACGATTTAGTATTTAACACCAACGGTGATTATTAAAGTCTCAGGAGAACATGTATGGTGCCGTTACCTGCCACTGATGCGGTGTGTGTGTTCTTGTAGACTTTCGGGACAACAATTGTCATCAATCCTGAGAAGGACAAAGATATGGTACAGGACCTGCTGGATTTTAAGGACCGAGTGGACCACGTGATAGAAGCATGCTTCCAGAGGAACGAGAAGTTCATCAACTTGATGAAGGAGTCCTTTGAGACGTTTATCAATAAGAGGCCGAATAAGCCCGCAGAACTGATAGGTAGAAAACGTATTTCCAGACGTTGTTTTAATATGGGAAAAGAAAGCAGAACTTAAGCAAAACCTTTCCCCGGAATCTTTAAGCTCCCCTTGGGGAGGGTGGAGAAGGGTTGTGTGTATACGTATCGTGTGTGTAGAAGCACACACGGCACTTATAAGGGAGAACGGAGTAGTGATTTTGTCAAGTGGCAGCTTGATGTCACAGAAGAAGGAAGAGAGAGTACAGATGTGCTTCTGGTTCTGTCTGGAGCATGGCCGCTGATCTGCGCTCTGGGATCGGAAGAAGAGGGTTTGCTATATAAGAGTACCTCGGCGTTACGAGGGTGACGTGACCAATTAGCGTGGAGACGTTCGTGTGTCCCTGTCTTCGCGTTATCTCACCAGCATTAAAATAGGGTAAAATTGGATGTGGTCTTAAAAGATCACGTTTTAAGATGAAGCAGTTTTTAAATTATCACTTTATACAATTATGTCGTGATAATAGCAAAGCATATTTCGGGATTCATAGACTCTCACTAGTCAATGGAAGTTTTTAGGCAAAGGGCAAAGAAAGATGTAGTAAGTACAGTGATTCAGCGTTGAACTTCCTACTGTTGAGGGTATGTGATGGGGACGTGGGGTTCATTGTGCAGTTTCTACCTCTGTGTATGTTCAGAGGATTTCATAATGAAAAAATTGTGAAGGGAAAAAACTAATAAAAGCAGCGACGAAAGGGGCACCTGGCTGGCTCAGCCAGTGGAGCGTGCGACTCTTAATCTTGGTGTTGTGGGTTCAAGGCCCACATTAGTGTAGAGATTACTTAAAAAAAATTAAATCTTTAAAAAAGAAAAAGCAACCAAACAAAAAATTCACAAGGCAGTTTAGCTTGGCCTTCATACCACTTTCTGGATTGTGGTTTCTCCAGAGATGGGTATTGAACTCCTGGAGTGTGGGCTTCTGGAAGGCATGGCCAATCTGTGGTCTCAGGTACGAGAGGCCTGTGTTCAGGGATGCTACATCTGGAAGGTGGGGCCCTCCCGTTGCTGGAGCAGCGGTATAATTATTTATCTCCCATGACTTGAAAATACTTGCCATAGAAAATTCACATGATCTGCCTTTTGTCATAAAATAATATCTTTTTGGAAAGGTTCTAGAGTGTTGCTGTCTACTTTTTGCTTGTAGAAATTAAAGATGCTCTTTTTTTCTATTTAGGAAATGTATTATATAAGAAATACTTGTTTTTTAAATACTGTAAACTTTTACTCTCACAGCAAAACATGTTGATTCAAAATTGAGAGCGGGTAATAAAGAAGCAACAGACGAGGAGCTGGAGAGGATTCTCGACAAGGTCATGATAATATTCAGGTTCATTCACGGTGAGACACACTCTACGCTGTTCCTATTAACACTGAGCAGGGAGAGACGAGACGGTCAATACGTCTGTACATGGGCCCCCTCTTTTCCTTGAGACAGACAGACAGAAACACTCCCGCTTCCGTGTTAGCACGGGGAATGGAGGGGTGGGCGCCCATCGATGGCAGCGCGGGTGTCCTCCTATGGGGGCATCCCGCACAGGCCCCTGCCGAGCTCCCTGCGGCACAGCCGCCACTGGAGTCTCAGCCGGAGTGAGCAAGTGCGCGTTAATAGTCCAGCGTCTCACGCCATTTTCATTTGCTTATAAACAGGGAAAGATGTCTTCGAAGCATTTTATAAAAAAGATTTGGCAAAAAGACTCCTTGTTGGAAAAAGCGCCTCAGTAGATGCTGAAAAATCTATGTTGTCCAAACTAAAGCACGGTAAGCGTGTGGGCCCCGGGGTGTACCCTTCCCTGCGCTGGGCCTCGTCCCTGGGGGTGCTCACGCCTCCGCTTGTGTCCCAGAGTGCGGCGCAGCATTCACCAGCAAGCTGGAAGGCATGTTCAAGGACATGGAGCTGTCCAAGGACATCATGGTGCAGTTCAAGCAGGCAAGCTCTGTTTGTTTCACGTGGGACAGCCGAACAGGAGCCACCCCGCTTTAAGTTGTGTTGGGGGGGGTGTCAGCCAAGGGAAAACCCTCCGCCTTGAGAATCATACATGTCCACATGTCCAAATAACTGAAATTCAAAATGAAAAAGAAAAGTAATCCCTAAAAATGTTTAAAAATTTTTGATTTAAAGAGGTGTGCTAGTGTCCTGTATTGGTAACATAACCAAGAAAGAAAAAATATCCCAAATGACTTTGGAACATGTTGCATGGCTTCAGTGGGATGTGTTCTTGGGACTAGGTGCAAACACATGTTGAAATGTGGTTTGAAAATTACACTGTTTATTCTTTTACGAACTAGTTATTTTTGATGACATTCTGCAGTAACTGTTTCCTCTTGGTTTTCTTTGTCTTTAGTATATGCAGAATCAGAGTGACCCAGGTTCTATAGATCTAACCGTGAACATACTTACGATGGGGTACTGGCCAACATACACACCTATGGAAGTGCATTTGACTCCAGAAGTAAGTGTTTCAAAGAGTGTTTGCCTTTTATTTTTCATATATCAGTGTTGCCAAAGTACTGTGGACTGCTTTGGGGTTTTTTTGTTTTTAATGTTTATTTTTGAGAGAGAGAGAGCGCAAGCAAGGGAGGGGCAGAGAGAAAGGAAGACACAGAATCTGAAGCAGGCTCCAGACTCTGAGCTGTCAGCACAGGGCTCAAACTCACAAACCGTGAGATCATGACCCGAGCCAAAGCCAAGAGGTGGATGCTTAACCAACTGAGCCACCCAGTCACCATGCAGTAAATTTTAAAAAGTATTTGGGGAAAGGGCACATGGGTGGCTCAGTCAGTTAAGTGTCCAACTTTCAGCTCAGGTCATGATCTCATGGTTCATGGCCTCTGTGCTGACAGCTCAGAGCCTGGAGCCTGTTTCAGATTCTGTGTCTCCCCCACTGTCTTCTCTGTCCTTCCCCTACTCATGCTCTATGTCTCTCTCCCAAAAATAAACATCAAAAAGATAAAAGTGTCTGGGGAATAGTTATGGAAACCAAATACATTAAGTGTTTTATTTATTTTTGAGAGAGTGTGTGTGCGCGTGTGTGTAAGTGGGTAAGAGGCAGAGAGAGGGGGACAGAGGATCTAAAGTGGGCTTCCCGCTGACAGCAGAGAGCCCAGTGTGAGGTTCGAACTCAGACCTCGAGATCATGACCTGAGCCAAAGTTGATGCTTAACTGACTGAGCCCCCCAGGCACTTGCCCTGTGGACTTCTTACACATATACCATGCACAGAGATGCTACCTGTCACGGAGTATTTAACGAGAGGTTTTTTTAAATCACAGAAGTAAAACTGCAGGGTCCTCATAGCCTCTGGAAAACAGCATTTCACCATGACGGCCTGTGTCCCCTGGCTGGTTTGGGGTGGAGCTGGGAAGAAAACAGCAGGGACAAGGGCCTTCTAGAAAGGACCAAGAAAGGCACCTGGGAGCCCAGGCTGGAGACAGCCTGTCGTGAGGCTGTTTGTTCCGTTTCCAAGACTCTCTGTTTCAGGGTTTTCTTCTGTTTCTGACTCTGCTGGTTGGTCTTTGTGGTTGTCTCCTTTTTGTGTTTGTTTTAACTGGTTATTGAAGTACAGTTGATGCACCGTGATACTTGTCTTCTCCTGTGGGCCCTCCACCTCTACTCTAGACGCTAACGTTCCCAGAGCCTGTCAGCTCCCTTCTCAGCCCACACAGGCCCTCAGCCTCCAGCCTGTGAGTCCGTGGTCCTGAGCACATATGCACCAACGTCCCCAGGCTCAGACGCCCCAGATTGCTGCGGTCCCCTCCTCCCTCCCCAAGCAACTGCTGTCTGCAGGTGCCACAGCTGTGTCCTGAGCTGCCTGCGGGCTCTATGCCCCTCAGTTCCCACGTTCTCCAGGGCTTCTGTGCCCCCCTCCAGAAAACCTCACTCCAGAAAACCACCTCCAGAAAGTGAGCCACCTCCAGAAAACCTCACTCCACCCCCATCCGTCCTCAGCATTTGACTGCTGGTTAAGACTTCCCTCCCCAGACGCTTTCTCCAGAAAACCCTCCGTCGCCTCCTCACCCCGCTCACTGGGCCAGGCAGGTCCATCCTGGGTGTGTCTCTTGTGGCACTTTGAGTTTGTTTGCTTCTTATTTTGAGGTGATTCAGACTTACAGAGACTTTGCGAGAATAGTTCAAAGCATTCCCAGAACGTGTTGCCTGTGTTTTCAGCACTGACACTTGAGAGGCTACATCATACCTCCTGCACCTAGTACTTCAGTGGGTACCTCCCAGAGACGCTCTCGAGTCAATTACTGCCGTAACAGTTTTATCCCAGGGGGAGGGAGCCCTCTCTGCTTTTGTCCAGACACCATCCAGGCCCCACACCACAGTTACCCTGTTCCCCTTCCCCGTATCACCTACACCAGCCTCTTCTTTCTTAACGTTCACACATCCCAAAACCGCACACCAGTTTTCATGAATTATGTCCACTGGGCTCATCCAGCAAGGGTCCCACACAATTTGCTCAGCCAACAGCACATCAGGAGGTACCTGCTGTCTGTTTGCCCCCGTCTGTTGGTGTCCCATGTTGTCGTTGGTTAAAGCTTTAGCTGGCTTCTCTGTGTGGTTAGTGTTTCTCCTGTTGTACTTTTGAAGTAATCTGTGGGAAGGTACGTGGACGTGGTGTGGACCTCCTCTCCCCCACCAGATTCTCCTGCTGGGCGATCTCTGCTCAGATCCACTTTCGCCTTGGTCAACAGTGACCGTCTCTGTCCTCCTCTGGACAGACTCGCGGACTCCTGGTTGCTTGCTCCGATGCCCCTGTTGTCTGCCATCCAGCTGCTGGAGCCCCTGTCAGCTCCTCTGTCCTTGTACTGGCCCTCGTGGTTTCCTGGTACTTTTTTGTTGTCTAGCAAGAGATGTTGAAGGCTTACTGTACTGGCCTTTGTAAAAATACGCCCACAGTGTAAACACAGGGGAGGAAGCCATGGGGGAAGCGGACTGCAGCTCACCATTTCAAGCCGTACAGCTGAGCAGCACCTGCGTCCAGTGCAGAACTTCGTCATTGTGGCAAACAGAACCCTGCCCCCGTGGAGTTGAGCGTTCACTCCTGCTCCAGTGTCCAAGCCTGGGCACCTGCTGGCCCGCTAACGAGGGACTTGCCCACTCTGGGTTTTAACATAACTGCAGTCACACTTGGTGGCCTTCCGTGTCTGACCTCTTCCACTCACCGTGCGGGTTCCACGACGTGTAGCCCACATCGTGCTTCCTTTATGAGGCTGAATGATGTTCCACTGTGTGTGTGGACCAAGTTCTGTCCCTCCGGCCAGCTGGCTGGCCACGGACACTTGAAAGGTGCGTTTACCTTTCGGCCACTGTGAATAACGCTGCCGTGAGCACAAGCGTGCAGAAATCTGTGTCCCGGTTTTCAGAGCCTCTGGTACACACCCAGGAGTGGAGATGCGGGTGAGAAGCTGGTTTTCCACTGCAGCTGCAGCCTGTTACATTTCCATCAGCAACACGGCTTCCAGTTTCCCCATATCCTCCTCGGTATTTGTTATTCTGGTTTTTGATCGGAGCCATCTTCGTGGGTATGAATTGGTATCTCGTTTTGGTTAGATTTGCTTTTCCCCAATGAATGATGATTTTGTCGAGCATCTTTTCGTGTGCCTATTGGCCACCGTAGCTCTTCTGTGAAGAACTTTCTATGCAAGTCCTTTGCCCATTTTTTACTTGTGTTATCTGTTGCTAAATTTTAAGAGTTCTGTGTATATTCTGGGCACTAGATCCTTATCAGATATGTGATTGGCAAATATCTTCTCCCATTCTGTGAGATATCTTTTTACTCTTTTGATAGTGTTCTTTGCATAAAATTTTAGAGTTTTTGTAAAGTCCAGTATGTTTTCTGTTGTTACTTTTGTTGTCATAGCTAAGAACTGTTGCCACATCCAAGGTCTTGAAAATTTACCTCTGTTTTCTGCTAAGAGTTTTATCGATACTCTTACATGTGGGTGGGTCTCTGTTCCATTTTGAGCCTGGGATTGTAATTGGCACATAATAAGCACCCAGTGTTAGCTGCTGTCCTCTTACCATGATGATTGTGGCCACTTCTAGGAGTTAATCGCAAGGAAAAAGTTTTTAGGAAGTTCATCACCATATTAGCTAGCTTTTATTGGTTGAATGTCATATGGCACCAAGTATGTTTTCTTTTTTTGCAAATTATTTGTTAAGTTGACTTCACACCCCCGGTGCAGAGCCCAACATGGGGCTTGAACTCATGACCCTGAGATCAAGAGTTGGATGCTTAACCCACTGAGCCACCCAGGCACTTCTAGATATGTTTTCTGAGAGAGTCGTTGTCTTTTGGATATATACTACAATACTTAGAAACGAAATGATAATTGTGCCTGGGATCTGATGTGGTTGAATGTGGGTGTGGGTGATAGTTCTGAAGTGTGAGGATGGGGTTGCTGGGCAGATGCAAGGCCGACGGGCATCCTGACCAAAGGCACCGCTTGGACAGAGCGCAGAGGAGCTGACAGATGCCCCAGGCAGGGAGAGCGGGCCTTCGCTCCCTCGCACCTGCGGATGCCCTGAGCTCTCTGTCCAGAGGGGGACAGTCACAAGTTGCTATGAATGCCCTCAGAGCCAAGAGCAGTTGGAGAAGGCCTCTGTGAGGAAGGGGCTCTAAAGATGACCAGGGGGTTACTGAGGGGTGTCCCTAGGCGGAAGCCTGAGGGTAGACAGCACAGCGTACTCGTCCAGTGGGGGAAGCACAGGACAGGCCAGTGCAATCAGTGGTTCTGGAGGACAGGACCTTGGCAAGCCTTGGAAGGGTTTTACTCTTTATTTTTATTTCTTTTTAATGTTTGTTCACTTTAGAGAAAGAGCATGTGAGCTGGGGAGGTGGAGAGAGAGGGGGACAGAAGATCTGAAGTGGGTTTAGTGCTGACAGCAGAGAGCCAACGTGGGACTTAAACTCATGAGCCCTGAGATCATGACCTGAACCAAAGTCAGACGTTTAACTGAGTCACCCAGGCGCCTCAGAATCTTTTTTTTTTTTTAGTTTATTTTTGAGGGCGGGGGGAGCATGCACACATGGTTGAGCGTAAGCAGAGAAGGGGCAGAGGAAGAGAGAGAGAGAGAGAGAGAGAGAGAGAGAGAGAATTCTAAGCGGGCTCTACCCTATCAGCGTGTGGGTTTGAACTCACAAACCGTGAGATCATGACCTGAGCCAAAATCAGGAGTCAGGCACTTAACCGATTGAGCCACCCAGGCGCCCCAAGAGTTTGACTCTTTATCCTAAGAACTTGGAAGCAGCCAAGGATGCTGACAGGGCAGTGAGCAGAGTGCAGACTCTCTGGCACACAGGACCCTGAGGGCGCCCATGTGTCCGGGGTGGAAGGTAGACACACCAAGGAGACCTTGGAAGGAAAGGACATGAGACAAAGACACGGGGGTCTAAGCCATTAGTCACCGAGGGCAGGGAAGCCGCCTCTCACAAAGCTATTTCTCTGATCGAAGCCTGATAAGAAGAACCCATTGGATTTGGCAGCACAGACCATTGGCTATCCTGGCTGCAGAGCAGTGAGAATGTCGAGGGAACCAAGCAAAGAAAGTGAGAGGGAGTGTGCGGGACACCAGAAAATGCACCCTGAAACACTGTCAGACAGCAGAACCCGTCTGTAACTAAGCAGGAGGCCAGGGGTGGGGAGGGCTGGACACCGGGAGAAGGAGGAGGGGCTTCAAAGGAGTGAGACCACAGCAGTAAAGAACTGTGAGAGGGATGCCTGGGGGGGGCTCAGTCAGTTGAGTGTCCAACTCTTGACTTCGGCTCAGGTCATCATCTCAGGGTTCATGAGTTCGAGCCCCACGTTGGGCTCTATGCTGACAGCTCGGAGCCTGCTTGGGATTCTCTTGCTCTCTCTCTGCCCCTCCCCTGCTTGCTAGAGCACTCTCTCTCTTCTCTCTCTCAAAAATAAATAAACTTGAAAAAAAAGAACCACGAGGGGCGCCTGGGTGGTTCAGTCGATTGGGTACCTGACTTCAGCTCAGGTCATGATCTCATGGTTCATGGATTTGAGCCCCGCATTGGGCTCTGTGCTGACAGCTTGGAGCCTGGAGCCTGCTTCAGATTCTGTGTCTCCCTCTCTCTGCCCTCCCCCCACTTGTGCTCTTTCTGTCTCTAAAATAAATAAACATCAAAAAAAATTAAAAAAAAAAAAAAGAAGAAGAACCACAAGAAAGTTTAGAAGGTAGGAGAAATCCTCCCAGAAAGTAACAATGGAAACAGTGGCACGTCATGCCTCCTAGACAAGACTGTCTCCGGTGCTTTCCAGTGCCCTCCCAGCCTCACCACAACCTGCTTCCCAGCACCCTCCCAGCCTCACCACAACCTGGCAGGACACAGCTGGGCCTGCAGACGGTCTCTGTGGTCTTGACTGCATGTGCCACTGGCCAGGGGAGCCACAGCGTGGGCTGTGGAGACTGAGGAACACAACCTGTCTGTGCATTAAGTACCACTTGAAGCAACACCCATGTGGGAAGCAGACCCCAGTGTGCCAGAGTGGCAGACATTTGCATAGGTAACAGAATAATCCAAAGAAACACTGTCAAAATACAGAACTGATCTTTTCATTCAGCTGTGAAAAATTTTGAAAGCTTTGTAAATTAAGCAGTATGTGGTTCTTTGGATGTGTGGTGTTTAGCATAATTAAACTTATTGTTTTCCTGTGCTTGGCAGATGGTTAAACTTCAGGAAATATTTAAGACATTCTATCTTGGAAAGCACAGTGGTCGAAAACTTCAGTGGCAAACCACGTTGGGCCATGCTGTTTTAAAAGCAGAGTTTAAAGAAGTAAGTTCTTTGTCTGTTTCATAGACAAATAACATATAAATATGTTAATAGAATATTTTCAATTGTGGTTGATCTTTGGTAACAAACAAAGGAAAAGGTCATTCAGCATAACTCCGTACTGCCTTTTCTTGGTCAACGATAATAAACAGCTGAAGGATTAATATTCCAATCAATAAAGTCAATAAAAATAGAAAGCATTTACCTAGCTGAAAAAAGAGCAAAGGAGTGCTTGCTTCAACAGCACATGTGCTAGAATAGGAATGATACAGAAATCAGCGCAGCAACCCGGAATATGTGAAGCTTCCAGGTTTAAAAAAAGAAGAAAGCAAAGGATGTGAAGAGGCAACTCATAAAAGCAAGACTAAGAAATCAAATTCATTGAAAACCTGCTCTATTTTTCTGCCAAACATTTGCAAATTACAGTCCAGTGAAATGCCACATTTCGAGTACTGATTGGTCAAGGCTAAAACCTCGAGGAACAGCGCCATACAGAGCATGCTTTGGTCTCACGTCTCCCGCCTCCAAAGTCACAGGCTTTGTTACAGTGGTGCCAGTTCCAGAAATTCATCATAGTAAGACGTTTTCACAGAGCAGTGAATAAGCCCGTTTGTCGCGGTGCTATTGCTAAAAGAGACGTTATACAAGAGGAAAGTGCAGACGGTGTTTTGATACCAGAAAGAAGCAGGTCACAAAACAATGCCTTCATGTTCCTGTTTAACTTCAGCTTTGTAAATAAGATTCAGTTGTATATACCAAGCAAAAAATTTACAGAATGACTACTTTGCTAGCTGTTACCATGCACTAGGCACCGTATCCTATAAATCCTATGTGCATGGATACTACGTATGTAAATTGCATGTATCCTCTCCTGCCTCTGCAGACCGGGTGGGGCAGCCATGCTTCCCCACCTCCACCCAGAGAGGCTGGTCCTGGGGGTGAAGCCCTCTAGAGCCTAGCCGCTTTCCTGCACACAGAGCTCACAGGTTTACACGGGGTGCGTCCCATGCTCTTTCAGGGGAAGAAGGAGTTCCAGGTGTCCCTGTTCCAGACACTGGTGCTTCTCATGTTCAACGAAGGGGACGGATTCAGCTTTGAAGAAATAAAAATGGCCACAGGGATAGGTAAGAGTCCTCGCTCCGTGACTGTGTGGCCTCCGCGTGTCCTTGTTGTTAGAGATCAGCCCAGTCTCTGCCCGTCACATGTGAGTGTGGGGTGTCTTTCACCATTGTCACGTGTCCTCATTTCGGTGCTAGTCTGTGCCCGATTCTCTCCCCGCCCAGAGGATGGTGAGCTGCGACGAACGTTGCAGTCCCTGGCCTGCGGTAAAGCACGAGTTCTGGTTAAGAGTCCCAAAGGGAAGGAGGTGGAAGACGGGGACACATTCATGTTCAACGGGGAGTTCAAGCACAAACTGTTTCGAATAAAGATCAACCAGATCCAGATGAAGGAAACCGTACGTATAAGCTTTCTTGTGTTACTCACTGGGTACTTACCAAGGACTCATTCGTTTGTACGGTCAATTCCTAAGTCTTGTAAGAGCACTTTAACGTGGGAGGGGTGGTGAGGTGGTGGCTGTCACAGGCCCACTGGAGTGTTTGTAGCAGCGAAGACATTCTCAAGTGTCTCATGTCCAGGGCAGGTCCTGGACCACCGCCCTCAGGCCCTTCCGAACAAGGGAGCCCTTGCAGCCTAAAGTGCTGCCACGCGGGGGGGTGGGGGGGGGGGGAGGCAGTGGGCCCTGGCATGTAAATGAGGAGAGGCCTAAAGGCACCAACCCATTCAGACAAGACCAGGGCAGCGTCACAGCTTCTTCACCCCCCGCAGTCGAGCGTGGTCGCTCCCTTACCTGGAAGTGTTCAGGTGGAGCCCGGTGGGAAAAGAAGTTCAGATTACACGAAAAGAAATGCAAAAGATCAGTAAGTATATGAAAGATGTTCATTCTCATCAGTAATTTTTTTAAATTCAAGTTAAAATAATACCCCAGGGCTGCCTGGGGGGCTCTGTCATCGAGCAGCAGACTCGTGATTTCATGGGTCCAAGCCCCACAGAGCCTCCTTGGGATTCCCTCTCTCTCACTCTCTCTGCCCTTTACCCACTTGCGTGCGCTTTTTTTTTTTTTTTTTTTTTTTTTTAATTTTTATGTTTATTTTTGAGAGAGAGAGAGAGAGAGAGCATAAGCAGAGGCAGAGAGAGAGGGAGGCACAGAATCCGAAGCAGCTCCAGGCTCCAAGCTGTCAGCACAGAGCCCAAAGCAGGGCTTGAACCCACAAACCGCGAGATCATGACCTGAGCCGAAGTCAGTGCTTAACTGACTGAGCCACCCAGCCACCCCCGGTCTTTCAAATAAGTAAAAACTTTAATAAAATAATACTCCACTTTTCATCTGTCAACATGGGAAACGTTTAAAAGTTTGATGATATCCAGAGTCGGCAAGTATATGGGAAAACAGGCATTCTTTTTGTGCTTTTACTTTATTTTTAATGTTATTTTTGAAAGAGAATGAGGAGGGGAGGGATAGAGAGGGGGGACAAAATCCCAAGCAGGCTCTGAGCTGTCCAGCATGGAGCCCAACACGGGACTCGAACTCATGAACTGTGAGATCATGACCTGAGCCGAAGTCAGCACTTAACCGACTGAGCCACCCAGGTGTGCTTATTTCAAAGTGGGACTGTCACCTCTGTCCCCTGGAGATGACCTCTACTGCCACTTCGAAGTACAGGTTTTTCCTGTGGTGTAAATGTCTAATCTTGTTTTTTCTGTAACGGGATCACTCTGCAGATGGCATTTATATGTGCCGTTATGCAGTCTGGTCTTGTTACTGTGGGTCTGCTTCCATGTCAGGACTTGGTTTCTCACGGGTGCAGAGTAGTTGGTCCTGTGTCCCTCAGGAGCTCGGCAGCACCCTTGGGGAAAGGCATTCAGGTGGTTTCGATCTCTACTGGAAATAAGGTTACATTAAACATCCTGTGTACCTATTAGCTTGTTTCTTCAGTATAAAATCTTTGCCCTGGGATTACAGGGTCAAAGAATGTGGACTTTTGTTAGTCTGGCCACTCTTTTCCAAATGGAAGCCTGACAGATCTTCCCAGATTTCAGTGTCCGGTTTCACAAGAGGGCCAGCCCTCCCTCTGCCCGCCCTGTTCTTACAGGCACAGATAGTTCATTGCCATTTTAGATTGAATTTCTTTGAGCATCTTTATGCCATTGAGTAGCTTATGCACATCATGTCTTTCTGATCTTTAATTCTTCATGTTTTGTTTTTTAATATTTATTTTTGAGAGAGAGAGAGCGTGGGGGAGGGGCAGAGAGAGAGGGAGACACAGAATCCGAAGCAGGCTCCAGGCTCCGAGCTGTTAGCACAGAGCCCGACGCGGAGCTTGAACTCACGAACCCAAGATCATGAGCTGAGCCGAAGTCAGATGCTTAACCGACTGAGCCACCCGGGTGCCCCTAACCCAATGTTTTTTTTAAAATTACTTGTACTTTTCTATTAGTTTTTACATGTAAGTTTTTCTCTGAGCAACGTAGAAATTAATATCAAAAAGCAATCTAACTACTCTTCCTGTTCTAAAACTGAATTGAAAATACCGTTCTCTGACAACTTATTTGAATTGTCACCTTTGTTATATATTAAATTCACATATTACGAGTCAGTTTTTAAATTCTCTTCTACAAATTCTATTGATTTCTTTCATATCCAGGACCCAAATTCTTTTAGTTAATTTACCCATTCCTATAAATTTATTCTCCCAGTAAGTTTGAGAATAATTTTATTGTGTCTTTGCCCTCCAAATAAGAACATTAACATTTTTTATTCAAAGTGCATTACACAGTTTTCAGTTTTTATTTTGGCTATACTAAATCTGATTCTTATCTGTGTATATATATAAATATAAGTCTCTTCTCTTCATGGGAGTTTTCTAAAAGTCTTGGCATATTTCTTATTAGATGATTCAACAAATACTCATTAAGCACCTACTAAGGCGTAGGTCCTCTGTGAAGCACTGAGAATTCATCCGTGAATAATAACTTATTCTTCTAAATCTTGGTTTCAAGGAACTTTCAGCAGACAGGTACCAGATGATTACACATTGTTTAACTTACTACACTTGAGGTAGGAGACAAAAGCACAGTCCCACACCGTGGGTCAGGGAAGGCTTTCCCACCGAAGGCCATGCTGAGCCAGGTGAGGCCTGAGGAGGCAGGCCACAGACAGGTTATATACAGACTGGTCAGAGCTATGAAGAATTTGGGGAAGCCACTGAAGGTTTTAAGCAAGAAGGGCCAATAAAATGCTGGCACCTATTAAGGGGATCTTTTCTGTTTACATGTGTAACCAGTTATTGCCAGTATGTATATATTAACACCATTTACCCTTGTGTACTCTTCCTGTGTCCAGCCACTTCACGAAATTCTCGTTGGCTTTGATGGTTTTTCAGTTGATTTTCTCGGATTTTTGGATTCGTAGCTTATCTACAAATAATTACCACGTGTCTGCTCCAATTTGCTATAGTTCTTTTGTTCTCTTACTGCGCAGCTAGAACTTTGAAAATCACATTTGTATGAAATTATGGTGCTACCAGGCTTTTTCTTCACTTCCTGATTTTTTTTATCTCAAGTGCCTGGAACATTAACCTATTTGGGGTGGTGGATCCCTTTGGAAGTGCGATGGAAGCGTGGCTTCTCCTTTTCTGAAACTCACGTACCTTACATGCAGGCACAGACCTGTCTCCTGTAGATCAAACAGGCCTCCAGTAGGTTGCTGTTAACTAACATGAAGTTGTTATCAGGAGCTGTGCTTTGCTTCTGGTAACAGCTTTTTATCATGTTCAGGTGGGGTTTTTTTCATTGCTATTTGTACGTTAATTTGTTTTAGATCAAGGATAGGTTTTCAGTTTTTTTGTGCCTTTGCAGTGTCTGTCAAGAGATCACATAATTGCTGTGACCTCAACACAACTGTGATGAAATTCATTCCATTCCTAGGTTTCCTGATGCTGAGCAAAGCTTGCATTTCTGGAATAAACTCTGGTAGCTATTGTGTTTTATTCTGCTTTCTCTTCTGTGCTACTGGATCTAATCCAGGATTATATACAGTTGATGTGTTTTGTAGCTTTTTTATGAGGGGAATGTAACTTTACATTCTTTTTCAAGCTTTGGTACTGAAGTTGGGCTATTCTTGGGAAGCTAGGTTTTGCTAGAACAAATAAAAATGCATAACAGAATAGGATTTACCCAATGTTTGGCCTTTCTTTGCATCAAATTTTCTTATCAGGGGTGCCTGGGTGGCTCAGTTGGTTGAGCATCCAACTTGATTTCGGCTCAGGTCGTGATCTCACAGTCAGTCCTGAGATCAAGCCCTGCATCAGGTTCCGTGCTGAGTGTGGAACCTGCTTCAGGTTCTCTCCCTCCCCTGCCTGTGCTCGAGTGTTCTCTCTCTCTCCCTCTGTCTCTCTCTCAAATAAGAAAAAAGTTTCCCATTAAACTCAACAATATGAAATAACACCCAACTGTATCTTTACACTTCACTTGTGTGTGTGTCTGTGTGCAGATTGAGGAACAAGCCAGCACCACTGAGAGAGTGTTTCAGGACAGACAATATCAGATTGACGCTGCTATCGTCAGAATAATGAAGATGAGAAAGACTCTTGGTCATAACCTTCTAGTTTCTGAATTGTATAATCAGCTGAAATTTCCAGTAAAGGTAAATGCACATTAGCTTAATTAAAGTATTGCGCCGAACATTGAAAAAGCATGTTCAGTTCCTAACACATTAGAATCATTTGTCCTGCATTACAGGTGATCATTTACTACAGAAATCTGCTTGTGTGTGCACACCAAATGTCAAAAAACTGGCAAGTGGGGACAGTAGGGTTTTTATCCCAAATGCTCTTTGTAACCGTCCCAGGAACTAGAGGCCCCAAATCTGCCACGGCAGAGACGTTGTTGACACCTTGTTAGGAGGGGGAGGGGGCCGGGGCAGGTGCTGTAGCTCCAGGCGGGGTTTCTCAGTGGGGTGGCTATTCAGGTCATGCCCTGTGATTGCAGGGAAGTCCTACTAGCTGCTCATTTATTCAGCACTGACAAGCTCCAGAGCATTTTCTGTTTTGGTGATACCTCCTCATTTCTGTGCATGAGAAAGTCAACCCTGAATCCTGCCTGTGCCTGCGTGTTTCTAGGCCTGAGGGTTTCTGCCCTGGCTGTACTTGGAGCACTGACCAGGTAGGGAAGTGTTAGGAAGAGCTCTTGAAAACAGGCGCGTCCACCTGGGAAGTATGGGACTCGTGAGGCCTGGCCCTACAGAGACTGAGCCTGTGGGGTGAAGCTCCCTGGTTCTGCGGGGTCCCGTTGGGCAGAGGAGCAGCCGGCCCTCCATCCTCACTGAGGGTGTCAGGGTGAGCAGACACCGTGTTCCCCTGGGCGAGCACGCGGCTGCCATGTCCTCTGCCACGCAGGTGTGGGCGCCCAGCCCTGCTGTGTACACCCTTCTTTCCCCCTCAGGCCAGAGCCAGCGCCCACTTTCCCTCTTACAGACGAGAGGCCCAGCAGTTACAGCACTGACCAGTGGGAGGCATATGCGGTGGCTGTAGCAGCCGGCTCTGCCCTGGCAGGACCTCGCGTGGCTCTCACTGCATCTCATGAATGCTCCATCCGTCACTCGATAGAAAGTTAGGCCTTTTGATGGAATGTGCCCTTGAAGGGAGAAGCTTGCTCATAAACGTCAACATAAGTGTGCTTTCTACCACGGCGGAGCCAGAGACGTCCTCGCGGGGCTCGCTTGTTATGGTGTCAGTCATCTGTGGACCTGTGGTTACACATCAGCAGCACATGCAGGAAATACAGGACTTGGGGACAGATGTCCTTGCAAAGGATGAAGCTGCCCTGAGACGTTACCAGATTCCCCTTTCAGACCAATGAAAATGTGCCACCCAGTAGGATGTGCCCTGCTTATGCGTTCGTTCGTGCTGGCAAAAAAGGGTTTTCATCTCCTCCCTCTCAGCCTGCTCAGACAGTAAATTCACACGAGAGTGCTTGAATCAAGAGGCCATGTTAGCATTGTCTCTGAAGGAAGGACTTGGATTGTCTTCGTTTTATAATTTGGTTATAATTATAAATAGTTTACCTGTAGATACGTATATTTTATATAATTATAATTACTTGCTTCGCGCATATGTTTCCCCGTGTTTGTAAATTTACCGCCACTATAATTGAGGGGTTTCGTTTCTCTTTTTTAGCCTGGAGATTTGAAAAAGAGAATTGAATCTCTTATAGACAGAGACTATATGGAGAGAGACAAAGACAATCCGAATCAGTACCACTACGTGGCCTGATGTGTCGGCCAGCCGTGTTCTCTCAGCGAGACCCTAGAATGTATCTTCAGAGCGGTGAAGCATTTCTGTGCCGTTCCCAGGACTTCTGAGATTGAGCCAGCGTGGAGACTTTTGGATTAGAAGGAAAGGATGATTCTCAGATCACCCTTCACAGAGCTTAGGGGTTTGCCAGCGGCACGTGTGTCTTTCCTCCAGTTCTTCCTCTTACTCTTTTCGGTGTTTAAACTGTCGCAGCTGCTCGGGCAGAATGACTTTGAGATTGGACGAGAAGATATTGGGTAAAAGAGGTTCCTTTGTAAGGTGTTGCTTTTGTAGCAGAAAGCTGACAGCTTGGTGTGGGGTGTGTGTGTGCGTGTGATCACAGATGCACAGTTAGACCCTCCGTGCTGTGTCCGTGGGCTGCAGAGTGGGCTGGTGTGCTCCTGAAGGCAGGGGCTCCTGGTGGATGGGCATGTAGGTTGGAAACCAGAGCCCTTCGTTGGCGAGCATTAGGAAGAAACAGTGTCAAGAACTGACTCCTCAGTTATGCAACGTCGATACCGACATCTGTCCGTTTCCTTTATCTTCCATGTTTTTACACTCTGATGACAGACTTCCCAGAGCGAGGTTTCTCGGCGAGACCCCTCCTTGCCGAGACAGCACTGGGGGCATGCTCACTGCAGTGAACTCACGAGCGTCTGAGTTGCTTGTGAATTTTCTGTTTAGGGGTCCAGGGAGCAGTGTGATTGCACCCACTCTTCTAAGATTGTGTCTCGCAGCCCCTGCTCTTCGCACCGAGGTGACCGCTGTCTGGTTTCCTGACTGCAGTATTTGTACGATGGCGTACAGTCGCTCTAACAGAGTTTGGTTTGCTTTACAGCCTTACGCAGGGAAGCTTGTTGTCCACGCTGTGACCACTGTAAGGTGTGGTGGGAGACACTCGAGTCCTGATGTTGGGAAGGTGGTTTTGTCAAAAGATTAAAGGATTTTGTTGGCACCTGGTTTCATGTTGTGTGTGTACAGGTGAGGTTGTGTGGGGGCCGACGATGTCAGTACCGTGAACTGTAACAAAGATCCTTTTCTGGTAACATTTCAGAGTACTTTATATTTTACATAATAGCATGTTTCACTTTGATTAAAAGCTACCAAAGGAATTTTGATCATGGTATAAGTGTTTAAAGCAATATTTTCTGGGATATACCAAGTTTATATAATTTGATTTTGTGCTAAATTATTAAAAACTTCTCCCTTTTTGAAACATGCGTGTTTAAAATATGACATCTTATGGGTTTCCATGTGAAAATCTCGCCCTTCAAGTATCCTCATTATTTCTATATTTGTAAATTTTCATTTGTGAGTTCTATGATTTGTGGTCTACAAAGACCAAATAGATTTCTACTTCTTAAATTTTATGTTCATTATTTCTAGAGATTGTTAATATTGTAATTTAATGTAGACTTACTCTGAATAAAATTAGTTTAATTGGCCTTAAAATTACATTAATAAAACTCGTGCTGTGTGAACTACACATTCCTCCTAACTCTTTAGCGACTTAAACTTTGTGACCAGTACAGCGAACAGAGGAACCCAGCAGCAGGCCAGGCACGGTCACAGTCATCTCCCGGGAGATGGGCCATCGCACCCTTCTCCACCACAGACTGCACCCAGTGGGGCCGGCAGGCCGAGCAGACCGAGCAGATCACGCTCTCACAGATCAGGTAGCATCTGTGTTGTTGCAGTGAGAGGCCAGCGTGGCGGAGCAAATGGGACAGGGGAGACGAGGGCAGGGAAGGACACTTAGACGAGAGAGAAGCCGTGAAATGGGAAAGGAGGTGAGAGGATTTATGGATAAATGATTGCGTGCCCAGGAAATCTAAGAGAAACAACTAAAAAGCTGTGACCACAAAAAGAACAAAGCTTTTAACAGAACACAAAATTAGCAGGAAAGTCATGATATAACAGAAGATCACGTTTTCAGCAACAACAAAAAGTGACAACATGCCTCATAGCAAACAGAATATCCACATGAAAAGCATTTTCACGTAACTGAGGAGCACAGAGAAAACCTGAGTGAGGAAGAGGAGTGGCTGTTCTCACATTTATCTGTGCAGCATCTGAACGTGCCACACTCCCCCCTACTTCAGAACACAAACAGGCGCCTGGGGGGGCTCAGTCGGTTGAGCATCTCCGACTTCGGTTCGGGTCATGATCTCGCAGTCCGTGAGTTCGAGCCCCGCGTTGGGCTCTGTGCCGACAGTTCGGGGCCTGGAGCCTGCTTCTGATTCTGTGTCTCCGTCTCTCTCTGCCCCTCCCCCACTCATGCTCTGTCTCTGTCTCAGAAATAAACAAACATTAAAAAAAACACAAACAGGGTGATTCTAAAGCTAAAATTGAGGGGCATCTGGGTGGTTCAGTGGGTTAAGCGTTGGACTTCGGCTCGGGTCATGATCTCATGGTTTGTGGGTTCGAGGCCCGCGTTGGGCTCTGTGCTAACAGCTCGGAGCCTGGAGCCTGTTTGGATTCTCTGTGTCCCTCTCTCTCTGCCCCTCCCCAGCTCTTGCTCTGCCTCTCTCTCAAAATAAATAAACATTAAACAATGGTTTTTTAATTTTTTTTTAGTGTTTCTTTTCGAGAGAGAAAGAGTTTATGTGGGGGGAGGGTGGACATGCTCTGGATGAGCTTCACCGCGATGTGGCAGCAGAGATGTGTGTGGGCAGCACATGCCCACTGCCATTTCCAGAAAGGAGAAAAGCCACAGCTGGAGGCAGGGTGGTCTCCGAGGGATCATTTTGAGAAAGTCGGTTCAGCAGCTTTGCAGGTGTCTGGGCATCATCCTGGGGAGGCCGGCCCCCTGAGCCAGGCGGGGGTGCCCCCAGGGTGGGCAGGAGAGGGCACAAGCCTGGGGTCGGCTCCAGAAGGGTGAAAAGTGTGAGTGTCTGGAGGCGGCTAGGCAAAGAGGGAGATGGGAGAGCCAGGACAGGGACCTGGAGAGAAGGTCCACCCCCTTGGCGTGTGCTCCAGAGAAGCTGGGATGCAAGGAGCAGGGCAGCTGGCCTGCAGGTGGCAGGGAGTGGGAGGCGGGCCCATGGTGAGGGGACCCAGGTGACAAGACGTCCAGCGGGTGCGGGGTGCAGGAAAGCAGGGCCTGGGGCAGTGTTGAGGACAGTGGAGGTGCGGGAAGAGCCTCCAGGACAGGGAGGCCAAGTCCAGGTGCCTCCCAGCATCACCTGCAGGGGAGAGGAGCGAGGGGAGGAACCAAGAGGCCTGACGGGAAGAGCAGTGACCAGTGCTAGGGTTCAGGGGGCTTGGCTTGCCGGGAGGTGAGCAGAAGGGGGCGGTCCAGGCGTCCCGGAGGTGGCCCCGGAGCCTCAGTTATGATGTGGGGTGACAGTCGCAGCGAACTAACTTACGAGCACATTTCTGACTTTGAGACACCTATACTGTCGACCCAACAGAGTCCACTGCCTGGTGACTATGCTGCTCACTGCATTGGCCTTGATAGAATTCCCAAGTGGCTTGTGTGTCAGTGGGGGTGTGAGTGGGTCAGCATGAGGGGGAGTGAGTGTGCAGGAGTGGGAGAGCAAGTGTGAGCTCAAGTGGGTGTGTGAGAGTGAGCTTGAGCAAGTTGCAGGGAAGCAAGCGTGAACTCAAGCGAGTGTGCGGGAGAGCAAGTGTGAACTCAAGCGGGTGTGCAAGAGGGTGAGCTCCAGTGAGTGTGCGGGAGAGCAAGCATGAGCTCAAGCGGGCATGCAGGTGCGCAGGGGAGCGGGTGTGCATGGGAGCAAGTGTGAGCTTGAGTGAGTGTACAGGGGAGCAAGTGTGAGTTCAAGCGAGTGTGCAGGGTAGTGGGTATACAGGAGAACAAGTGTGTGGGAGCTCGAGTGGGCGTGCGGGGGAGCGAGTGTGCCAAGGAACCAAGGAGGAAAGTTTGAGGAAAGAAATGGCCAGTCTTTGTGTTAGTAACCAGGGGCCATTGCAGGTGGTGCAGGGCGGTGGCGGGGGGGGGGTGGTGGAGGGGGAGTGGGGGGGGATGAAGGCAGGGGCAAGGCAGGGGCGAGGCAAGGTTTCATCTGGATGAGGAAACGAGCAGAGGAAAGGGCTCAAGAGGGGAGAGAGGGGTCAAGCCTAGGGGCACATGCATGTGTGTGTATGTGTATTTGTATGTGTGCATGTTTGTGTGTGTACACACGTTTGTATATATGTATGTGTTTGTATATTTGCATGTGTGTTTGTGTGTATACACACGTGTGTTTATGTATGTGTATTTGCGTGTGCATGGGTGTGTTCTTGCTAGAACAGGCTGTAATGTAAAAGTAGGTACAGGTGGGGATAAAGGCAAAGCAACAGGCTGCAAAGCTGGGGAGACTTTTAAGGGTTTCTGTTACCAGTGATGCAGGAATCAAGGTCAGTTCCTTAGAAAGCAGAGATGTTGCATTTGACAGTGGACGTGGTGTGCTGGGTCTGCTTCTCAGTGATGGAATGTTCTCAAGGCACCAGAGTCAATGGAGAGATATAGTTAAAGGCTGCAGGGTTTTTTTAATTTTTTTTTTACATTCATTTATTTTTGAGAGACAGAGAGAGAGTGTGAGCAGGGGAGGGGCAGAGAGAGAGGGAGACACAGAGTCTGAAGCAGGCTCCAGACTCTGAGCTGTCAGCACAGGGCCTGACACGGGGTTCGAACCCACGAACTGTGAGATCATGACCTGAGCTGAAGTCAGACACGTAACCAACTGAGCCACCCAGGTGCCCTGGCTGCAGTTCTGAAGTCAGATGCACCAGGGGCTAAAGCCTGGCTCTGTCACGATCTGGGTGCCCCTATGAAAATTACTTAAATTCTCTAAACTTGGTTTTCTTATATTTTATAAGGAGTTAAGGTGCTTATTATTAGCTCATGGGGTTGTTGTGAGTTGAAGCATACAAACATATTCCTAACTTGTACCCCTCCCACAAAAGGGCACGTCGGTGCACATCACAGATTTGCAGTGCAGTTCTCGGTTAGGAGAGACCTCCAGCATAAATCTGAAATCTGCCCACAGGAGGGCAGGAAAGTAAGGGGAGGGAATAAAGAGCAGAAATAAGAAAGACGAGACAGACACCCCCAGATAGAGAATTAAGACCAAGGTCCACATCATACACTAGACACACACTTTAAATAGAAAAACATGAAAACCAATCAGGAAAGCACTCCTCAGTGCTCACACGAACACCAAGTAGACCTTGGGACAAGGAGTATTCCCAGAGAGGAAGAGGCTGTTTCATAGAGAAAGGAGGCACTCATCAGATTTAACCCTGAATGTACTGGGCTCTTGTGACGGCATCAGAACGCATGGAGCAGAACCTGACGGAGCTGGAAAGAGCAAGCAGAGACACAGACAAATCCGTGAGTTCAGTCGGAGGCTTCAGAATTCTCTCGTACCTGACGAACAGGAAAAACACAGACCCACCTTATGGATAATTACACGATACTACACCCGACAGCAGCACATTCTTTCCAGTGCTTGGGGACATGCGTCAAGGTAGGCATACAGGGGGACATCAAACAAGTCTCATGCTTAAAAGGCCTGAAATTCTACAGAATATGTCTTCTGACCACAATGGAATTAAATTAGAAATCTTAAGAAATAATACTAAATAAAAATTCAAAATCTAACAGGAAGAGCACTGTTAATAACTAAATGCTTGGAAATTAAGCAACACACTCTTTCTTTGAAGATATTAAGTAATCTCTGGACCTAACATGGGGCCCAAACTTAACAACCCTGTGGGGAAAACAACTTACAACACTGAGATCAAGAGTCACACATTCCTCCGACTGAGCCAGCCCCAGCTGGCTTCTAAATAAATACGCCAGTAATTCTAAAACAGATAAAGTAAGTAAATGATACACTTTTAAATAAATAACCCATGAGTCAAAACCCACAAGGAAAATTAGAAGATATTTTGAATGAATAGGAAAATACAACATATAAAAGTGTACAAAATACTGCTAAAGAGATGCCTACGGGGAAATTGACGGCTTCAAATGCTTCCATTAGAAAGAGGAGAGGTTTAAATACAGTGATGTAAGCATCTACCTTCAAAAGCCAGAAACAGAAGAGCAACTTAAAACCAAAGTAAATAGATGGAAGGAAATAGTACAAGTAGACATCAAAGAAATGGAAAATGGACAGAGGAATCAATAAAATCCAAAGCAGTTTGTTCATTTGAGAAGGCCAACAGAATGGAAGAGCCTTTAGCTGGACCAGTTAAAGACAGAGGTTAACAAATGTTATTATCAACACCAGCAATGAAGGGGCATGGTGACAGATCCTAGGGAGAACGTCTCAGGTCGGTTTATGCCAGTGAATTCTACAACTTAGACGGCACAGCCAAATGCCATGAAATTCACAAATTATCCAAGTGGACACAGGAAGAAACAGAATAATGGAATTTATAGTTTAAAATCTTTCCACAAAGAAAACCCCAGGAACAGAGAGTCTACTGGTGAATTCTATTAAACCTTCAAGGAAGAAGTAACACCAATCTTACACAGCCTTTCAAAAACCAGGAGAGAATACCTCACACCTATTTTTGAGTCCAGCATTACCCCAATACAAAAACCAGACAAGAAACTTATAGACCAAATATAAGCAATTTGAGTCCAGCAATATATAAAATCAATACACCAAAACCTAGTGTAATTTTCCTCAGAAGTAGAAGGTTGATTGAACATTTGAAAATCTAAGAAGAAATAAAAATATATAATCATCTCAATAGAAGAAGCATTTGATGAAGTTTAACACTGTTGATTTAAAAAACAACACCTAGCAAACTAGGAATAGAAATGAACTTCCTCACATTTACTAGAGATTTAAGTTAACATTACGTTACATGGCAACAGACTGCAAGCTTTGGCCTGGAGGCTGGGACGAGACTGGGGTGGAGGTCTTAGCCACTGCACCAAGACAGGAAAAAGAAAGAAAACTCATAGAGATGGGAGGGAGTTAGTAGTCTTTATTCACACGACATGATCATGGGGGTAGAACGAATCAAATCTACAAAACTGCTACCAGAGCTAATGAGCCAATTTAGCAAAGTCACAAGAGGTCGCTAAACAAAGGTCAACCGTATTTCTTTCCACATTCTAGCAACAACCAGAGAATGAAATTTAAAAGTACAGCCCCATTCACAGTAGCACCCAGAAATGTGTGGGATGCAGAGAGAGAGATTACAGATTATGCACAAAGACATGTCCCCTGAAAATGAAAATGATTTAAAGGAGAGTAAAACAAATGAAGAGCCGCATCCGGTTGTTAACGCGTCCACTTTCTCCAAGGTGATAAGTACACTCGATGCCCGCCAAAATCCTTTATAGAAAATGGCAAACTCCTTTTAGAATGCCTACGAAATTCAAAGAGTCAACGCAACTTGTAAAAGAACAGCTGGAGACCTTACTCTCCCGAACTCTGCCAGATCTTTTGTGAAGCTAGAGACGGAGGCACCGTGGCGTCCGTGCAGATGAACCGAACGCATCAGGAAATGCCACGGCATGCCCACCTGTATGCAACCACGTCACTTTCAACAAAGATGCCAACGTAACTTAATGGCTCAGAAAAGTCTTTTTATCAAATAGCTGTCATATATGGGGGGGCGGGGGAGGAATGAACACTGATTTTTATCTCACACCTTGATCGTAGGCCCAATTGTAGAAGTTAAAACCATGAAACATCTAGAAGAAACACAGGAGAAAATCATTAAGATGTTGGGAAATACAGAGATTTCTTAGAACACAAAAAACATGAAGCCTGAAGGAAATACTGACCATTTAGATTTTAATTAAATTTAAAGCTTACTTTTTGAAAGATACTATTAAGAAATATAATAGCAAGCCACATAATGGGAGAAAATATTTACAACACGTCGAAGTATTTCTATCCAGACTATATTAAAAAACAAACAAACACTTAGAACTCAAAAGCAATAAATCATTTTAACAAATTAGGACGAGGTTTGAACAGACACTAACCAAAGAAGATGGGTGAGTGGTTATGAGGCACATGGAAGGAACTTTCATGGCAATAGCCCCCAGGAAAATGCAAACTAGTCACAATTAGTGACAATGATGCGGCTATCCTGATTGCTTTTAATTGGGAAGGCTGGTAATATCAAGCGTTGATAAGGATGTTACTGTTGATGTGAATATAGAATAGTGCCACTGCTTTGGAAAAGTATTCAACCGTTTCTTTTTAAACACAGACTCCCTTATGACCCAGCTTTTCCATTCTGAGGGATTTACCCAGGAGAAAGGAAAGTATCATCTGCCCAATGACACGGTTTTGAACAGTCATCACACTTTATTCGTAACAACACTGTCTTTCAGCAGGTGAATGGGTAAACAGGTGTCGTGCAGTGGAATCCACCCCATCCCCTCTGAGCAGGTCATGGGGTAACATGTGTTGAAGTATCTTTGTGTTGCTTTCAGTTCCCGTTCTGTCTCCCACCATTAGTAAAAGGCTCTGGTTAGCCACATCTCATTTCTCAAACTAGCACAGGCCCTAGTTAGCACCACCCCAGACCCCAGCGTCCAGACAGCAACAGGTGAGTATGTCACTGGGAACATGAGCATACCTGAACTTTCACAATTACTCCTGCTCCAAATGACTTGGAACTGTTTTGAGTTAATCTGCTTTCCAAGGAAGTAAACGTTTTGGTTCTTTTTTATGAGAGTTCCTTTTTCATAGCTCTCTAAAAGGAAGACTGCCTTGGTTTAAGTACTTCAAGGAATCTGTGGAAAGGAAGTTGTCAGAGATGTACACAAGACACGTACAGATGTTCTCAATGGCATGATTTATTTTGAGAGAGAAAATGAACAGGTGGGGAGGGGCAGAGAGAGAGGGAAAGAGAGAGTCCCAAGCAGGCTCTGTGCTGTCAGCATGGAGCCCGATTCGGGGCTCGAACTCATGAACCGTGAGATCATGACCTGAGCCAAAATCAAGAGTCAGACACTTAATTGACTGAGCCATCTAATGCACCTCAATGGCATTATTTTTCTAAATAACTTATTTTATTTTAGAGAGCACATGCACACGTGCGACCGGGGAAGAGGGGCAAAGGACGAGAATCTTGATCTCAGCACCCTGGGATCATGACCTGAGCTGAAATCAAGAGTTGGACACTCAGCCAACTGAGCCACCCAGGCACTACTCGTGGCATTATTTTAAACACCAAGAAAGTAAAGGCAGTCTAAGTGCCTTAAAGGAAAGGACTGATTTTCACAAGTGCTGGGTGAGAGGGGGTCTCGATTCTTTCTCCACGCAATAGCACACATTTCACTTGAAAGCTTATGGTTTTCTATTTTTCTGGCATGTTATTCATTCACTTATTCTGTAAACTTACAGTCTTACACTTTTCAACCACGATTTACTTGGCTTTTGTATAATTAATAAACCAAAAGTAAAAGTTCTTGCTGTAAACGGGCAAGAGAAGTGGGAAAGAGAAGTGAAAAATCTTGTCCCCAGGTAGTAAAGCACAGGAGGTGGCACAGACCCAGCTCTCATTGTGAGCGGCCCCGCAGAAAGCGCCTCCTCCTTGCAGGCCCAGTGCTGGGAAACCTTACTATTCTGCAAGTGACTGCCAGCCAGTTCGTGGGCAAAGAAAAAACGATGGAGAACTTGAGTGAAACAGAAATACAAGCAAATGCTCCAGCTGATGTGACCAGGCAATAGAAAATGTTATGCCCTTTAACGGTCGCTGGCGGGGTATAAACTGCCAATATGTACTACACACCATTGCTTTTTACCTAGTAAATTTGTTCTGTTTATTTCAGTGACTATCCATCTCATGTGTCTTTTTTTTTTTTAATGTTTATTTATTTTTGAGAGACAGAGACAGCATGAGCAGGGGAGAGGCAGAGGGAGAGAGGGAGACACAGAATCGGAAGCAGGTTCCAGGCTTCAAGCTGTCAGCACAGAGCCCAACGCGGGGCTTGAACTCACAGACCGTGAGATCACGACCTGAGCGGAAGGCAGACACTTAGCCAGCTGAGCCACCCAGACACCCCTCGTGTCTTACAACACATGGCAGCTCCAGCCTCACTGGGTTCATCCTCACGTTCCCCTTATTTGTAAGTTCTTCCACAGTGCAAAACCTGCAAAGCATCTACTTAATGTGTTTAACACCCTTAAAACAGAGTATTTTAAGAACTGCTAACTCCTACCCCTGCAAACATTAATAAAAGGAAACCTTGTTTAGAATGGAGGCCGGGTCGGGAGGGGACTGCCTGGGGGAAACACGCATGCCCAGCCACTGTCCTCAAGTGCAGATCTAACAGGAAGTCTGATTATATGTTAGAAACTGAGAGGAAGGGAAGCTGGACAGAAATGACAACAAGGAAGAACACAAAATTTACGAAAAGCAAACAAACATTAAGAACTAAGGCGGGAAAGCCACCAGAATCAAGGACTGTTCGGAAGAGTGACCGGCAGTAATCAACACACCTGCACTGAAGAGGCTCCAGGAACATTCCAGAGGTGGTGAGTTGGGGAGATCTCAGTGAAGCCACAGGACCGGAGAGGAAGGAAGGAGCTGGGAAACTGGGTGTCTGAGTAACTGTACCAGCCAAGGTGGGGGGAGGTAAAGGGAGGGGTGCCAGAGCTCCAGAAGGCAGTGAAAGACAAGACCCAGGGAGCCTTTAGGCAACCAGGGAAAGGTGCCTTTACACTCAGGCAATAAGGAGCAAGGCAGAAAGGTATTTCCGGAAGGTTCTAGAAGCACAAAGACTCGGATTTCCTTTGCTGTGGCACGCCGGGATATAAGCAACACCAGCGTTTCCGAACGTTCTAGATAAATGGTGCCCCCCTCCACGCCCCGTTCCGACACATCCTTCAGGAGGGCGTCACAGCTGGCAATCACTGTATAACCTCTGAACCCCATTCCTCCAAGATTTCGTCTAGCCCTAAGTTCCGCACTCTGAGTTGTTTACAAAAACGGGTTTTGATTTGTTTCAAACGTGAGCTGTGACATTCGGTACACGTGTTCCACCCCTCCCCACCCTTGTCCCCCCACTTCAGCCTCCTCAAGCGCCAGTCGACCAGAGGAGCCCCGCGGCCAGAGTGCCCCACGCCACGAGAAAGGAGCACGTTAGCATCGCGGTCCTTGAGGAAACCCGCAGCCAGCGCGGGCCTCCCTGCGTCCCTGGGGCCCGGGGGCCCCGCGTCTCGGGTCGCGCGCCTCGGCAGAAAGCCGCCCTTCTCCGGGGTGACCGTCGTCGCCTCCGTCGGCGGACGCCTCGCCGGCGGCGGAAGCGGGTAGCTGCCTCCCCACGCGCTCGCGGCGCGCACTTTCGGCTTCAAGTGGCCCAGAGGCCGGGGTGCGCGTCACGTGGCGCCACGGTCACGTGCCCACAGGTCACGTGCGAGGCCGGTTCCAACCCAGGGGAAGACGCCGTGTCCTCTCGCTCTCGCGAGATCCGCGGGGATCACGTGACGGTGCGGGCGCGGCGCGGCCTCACGTGACGGGCGCCGCCGGCCGAAGGGTCTCCTTCCTGCCGCGGGCGCCGCAGCGGCCGGGCCTCTGGACCCCGGGACCCTCCCCCGCCCTCACGCCGGCCCCCGGCCCGCCCGCGGCCCAACCGCCCTCGACCCGCTCGGCTCCGGCCTCGGCAGCCCTCGCGCCCATGGCGGCCCTCGGCGGCGCCCGGCGGCGGCCTCTGTTCCTGCTGCTGCTCGGTGAGGGGCCAGGGACGCCGGGGCAGGGAGGGGGGCCGTGGGTTGGGGTCCCCGGGGACGCGGGGCGGGGGTACCCGGCGGCCGCGGACGATGCGGGGCGGAGCCGGGTGGGGGGGTAGCGGGCCCGCGAGTCGTCCCCGCCCCGGCGGAGGTCGCCACTTGGGGGCCGGCCTGGAGCCCTTTGGCCGCTGCCTGAGGAGTTGGGTCGAGATGTCAGCTGAGGGCCACCGAGCTCGTTCTCCGGGTGTTAGGGTGGAACTAAGTGGCTTGTGGGTTTCGGGACGGCTGTGGTTTAGCCACGGAAGACCGAGTGAAGCTGTGCAGCCCGAGGCGGCGGTACCTGCGTGGTCCCTCTGTCCCCCGCCCCCCGGGGGATACGGCTCCTACCGAGGAGGGAGGAGGGCGGCGTGTTGGTCCGGACGCTCAGAATACGTCTTTTGTGCTTTAACTTTGCCCTTCTGGGACGGCTGCGAGTGCTGTCCCCTGCGCTGCTTTGCTGTGAACTTCAGGTTCGGGTGACATTTGGGAGCGCCCGCAGCGGGGACAGTGCGAGGTCGGCGGCCCCAAGCCGCGGCCGCACAATGGCAGTATTGTTTTCTAGCGAGTGGTCGGTCGTCAGGAGCGCTGCCTCCGTTCCCGAGTCAAAGCGCGGGACCCCATCAGTGCGGATCTCAGAGCGGTCGGCGGGCGCTCGGTGTGCGATTGAGTTTTGTTCTCGTTTTCTGGTCTCATGAGAAAGAGGAATGTGCGCCGTCTCCTAAATCTGCGCAGATGCCCTTGGTGAACCTGTCTGCGGTGCCACACCCTTTCACCCCGCTCCCAGTTAACACGGGAAGATCATCCGAAAGGCAGAGTTTGAAATATCCGGAAGACAATTCCCGGAGCTCACGCGAGCTCACACGATGTGGATGCACGTTACAGTACACACCTGCCCGTGGGTTCTGGAAATAGGTCTTCTTCTACTGTAAATTGTGCGCCTGTGAATGGGTGGATTTGGGTGTCACCTGTTTGCCTGTTGTGTAAAGTGAGTTCTCTGAGCTGCATGAATAGCCACCAGGCGTGACCTTATTCCCTCGGTACACCCTAAGCTGCCCTCCCTGGCAGTGTAGCTACAAGAGGAGTTGGTGGAACAGGTTTGGCGGTGTCGGCCGGCAGCGTGTTCAGTATTAGAAGAGCTCGCCCTCAAAGGGAAGAGAAACCTCTTTAGTTCCCTGCGGGGCGGTAGCTGGGCGTATTGTACGTGTCGTTAACTTTCTAATCCCTATTCCACTCTATCTTTCTAAGTTTTATGTTCAGTTAAAATCCAACTTTTAGGAAAGGCGTATTAATTTGGATTTAGGTCTTTTTAAAATGATGTTTATTTTGATGTATAATTTTACCAAAAAGCATGTTTTCTGAAAGCATATTTCAAACTTCGAAATTACTAAATCCTCCTTCATTAATAATTAGACATTTCTTAAAGCTGCTTTTGTGTTTGAATACTTGGTAGAAAGCATAGACCAGGGTGAACTGAAACCGTCTGACACTTGAGATGAAGTGTCATTGCGTAATGGGACTCTTTAAACCACTGGTGTCAACTAGATGATTTCCTTCCCCTTACTCAAGTTAACATGACTGTTGATTGTGGAAGTTTGTTAGCTCCTCGGGTTGGTGACCAAATTCTTAATGGTGTTTGAGACCAAAATGTTCGAGGCCTGTGATTTTGAACTTCTTTTGTTAGACACGTCCCAGGCAGTGTCCGTTCTCCCTTCTCTCTGCATCTGCGGGACGTGACTACACGCATGCGTGGCGTGAGCTTTCACTGGAACGTCATTCCAGTCATGCTGTGATGATGTTTCCACCTTGGGCCTCACACGTAGTAAGTGCTCGGCACTTACCTAGACTCTGTTCTGTAGCACTGGTCCCTAACCACACGTCCATGTCTGTGCTTTAGAAGTGTCCGTGCTCATGGCCTTCCCCTCCAGGCTGTGATTCGGAGTGTGGGAAGGAACCTTGGTCTTCTTTACGTGCTTCCTTTAGTCATAGGTGGTTATGTGTCACTGATTAAAAAGAAAAATACTGGATTTAAAAGAATCAAGTAATGACAAACTAGGACGTATTTCTTCTAAAAAGTTTAACGAAGAAATGTATTCACTTGTTCCTTTGGATGGCAGCTTCTTTTATTTCAAAAATGAGCATTTTGTCATTTGAAACGTATCCACTCACTCAGCAAGTTTTGGCACTCAGTTCCCGATTGCTCAGCACTCCATAGCTGTGTGACCTTAAGCAAGTTAGGTCCCTGTCCCTTAGTCTCCACAGCTGTGAAAGGGAATCGCAGTAGCGTTTTCCTGTTAAGGTTGCCACCATAGTTGAATTAGCTGCAAAGTGCTTGGCGCAGGTCCTGGCACGTAACACGTGCATAACAAGTGCTTTTTAAGTGACATAACTTATTTGACATTTTCCGTCAGGTTCTGAGGGTTTAGTGACAAACTCGATGGGTGAGGTCTATATGGCTCTGTTTAAATACTGTCAGTGAGCATTAAAGCCAGTGCTATTGCCCTGTACTGTGTGCTGCGTGTGCACTGGCTCCTTTGATACTCCCATGACCCCGAGGGGTCAGCACGCTTGTTCTGGTCCGTGGGCGCATAAACCGAGGGCAGCAACTGCTGCCGGCCCCAGGTCACACAGCTAGTGAGTGGCGGAGTCTGCAACAGAACCAGACTCGCTTCCCACAGCTGTACTTGTGTCAGAAGGGGATTCCTACCGGTGAGGGTACCTTGAAGGAATAGGCTGAAGTTACTCATTTATGTGGTCCCCGGAGAAATGGTGGGAGTCTGCACCTGTGTGCTGGATGGACCGCCACAGGCCAGGGAGCAAGCTTGTTAGAGGGCCACAGACAGCTTCTGACAGCATGCATAAGTTTCTCTTGTAAGTGTGCGATCTGATGCTCCCAGAGACGTTTTTCTCTGGACTAAAATTTGGCTTCTGGGGATAAGTTTCTTGTTTTAGTAATTGAAAGTTTCTGGCCCCTCCAGAATAATTGTGGATATCTAGTGTTGGTAAAACTTACTTTAAATTTGCTTTTGTAATACTTGTTTTACTTTGAAAGCTCATACCCTCAGCATATTTACTAAGTGAAAACGTTCTGTGACTGAAAAGTTATTTAACGTGAAATAGTTTCCAATGAAGTGCTTGGAGTTAGTAAAAGGGTGTTAATGACTTAAGGAACTAACTTCTGGAAAGGCAGCTTGGTTAGAACTGCTGTGTGTGTGCTCCTGTGAGAGGTAGCCACCTGCCCTGTCTGTGGCATGCGTGGTCACACAGTAACTGCGGCAGCCAGGCCAGAACCCCGGCCATGTGAGGGCATCTCAGGCCTGAGAGAGCCCTGGCGGCAGGGTGGGGGGGTGGGGGCGGGTGGCAGCCATGCGCTCGTGGTCTGGGTCAGCGTCCCTTACACACTTGCTTCTGCCCACCGAGCCTGCTTCCACCTTGCTGGCCTCTCTGAACCGCTGGTGCCCTTAACCCATCCCTCTCCAAAGGTACGGGGATGATTTCTCTGTTTTTAAAATCCTTTACTGAGTTAAAAACAAGCTGTGGAATTTTCTCTAGGTTTTACAATGGAAATTCATTTATCGGAGTTGCCTTTAGTGTAACCTGAGTTTTCAGGGGCATAGGTTAAGAATTTCCAAAACAGACAAAAACTGCACAGGCTTCTTGTTTGCCATAGGTTGCTGCTTTTTCCTGCAGCAGCTTCTCTGTGAACCTAGATTTTGGTGTTTCCCGTACCAGAAGAATACGGGAAGGTATGTGGGGTTTCTGGCTACTTTTTGCTTTATGCTTGAATAGTAGTTGGCTTTAAAGATTTTATTTTGTGAAAGTCGCAAGAGTGTAATAAACTGGGTTTGTTAGGGTCATTTATTGGGGGCAGGGATTTTAGAATGAAAAGTTAATCGAGTGTGTACTGAGTGTCTTCAAAATGTTCCTGTGTCACATGTATGCCTGGAGTGGTTGGAGTGTCGGGAAAAGGTGTGCAGGGACTGGCAGGCATGTCACTGGAGGGAGGGCATGTCACTTCTGACCCCCACGGCACCCAGTGCTGGCAGACTAGTTCTTGGTTTCAGAACTAGTGAAAGCACCCATTTTTGTTGCAAGAACAGTGTACTAACATGTGGCTTGGGAAAATTACCTACTGCTCTACCACAGTGTTCGGATGACATTCGCTGCTAAACCCATCAGAGCTATAGGACATCAAGAAGCCAAAGATGGCTCTGGCCCTGAGAACTTGAAGAGGAAATCGCTAGCCACCATCACTGTTGAGCTGGAGGGACCCATGAGAGCTTCATTCTGTCCCTTCCTTCGGGGATGTGGCAGCCCTGCCTAGATGAGTTGACTGATGGCCTGACGTGCAGCCAAGTCTAGGTTCAGTTGAATCACTGGTTTTTAAGGATGTTTCTGAAACTTGGTGAAGGACTCGGATCTGTGAGTCTGTGGCTTTTCTTGCCACACCACCAGTCCATGAGAAGTAACAAGAGATCTAACTTTAAATAGTTTAGGACCACAGCAAAAGATTCCCCAGTTCTCCCATGGGCTTCTGCGGAAGATCGGTATTCAGGTTGAGTTGTGCCTCCGGGACCCTGGTACATCTTCCAGAGACCCTCTGAGGACTGAGTGCAGAGCAGCATGTGCCTAGGTTGACCCGGAAATTGACATGTGACCTCCCTGTCAGTACCCTGACATCAGGCATTAAAGAGCTGTTGGTCAGGTGGGCAGACTAACTAGTGGGTTTAGAGTTAACATTTCCAGGATCCTATCTAGGAGGGACAGGAAAGACAGCCCAGCTGAACCCAGCCTCGGTAACCCACATCTCGATCTTGTAAGCAGCACAGTAGTATTTCCTAATAAAGTCCATTATTGCCACAGCTAGAGACCACAGAAGCGCCCAGTTGTATTTTCAAAACCTTGTTTGGATATTTCTGTCTTTCCTGGAGTTAGCAGGCCTCCTACATGGCACGGCGGCCACGTTTGTGGTGACGGACGGCAATGGGACGGCTTGCATCATGGCCAACTTCTCTGCTGCCTTCGTGACCAGCTATGATACCAGGAACGGTCCTACGGTAGGAAGCACCAGAGTCCTTCATGCAGGGTGTGGTGTGTGTGAAGATGTTTGTTATTATCATTTCAAATAAATGTTTGAGAAATGACCTCACCGTAGCACAGTTCCCCTGTGCCATAGTAGTATCCTCCTCCGCTCATCAGTAGCCTATGCTACTGTATATACTGAAGGTGCAGTCAGATATGTAAACCATTTTATGCCCTGCTCTTGCTGTTCTATGAATTTTTTTTAATGTTTATTTATTTGGGGGAGAGAGAGGGGAGGGGGCATGCAAGCAGGGGAGGGGCAGACAGACAGCAGGACAGAGGATCTGAAGCAGGCTCCAGGCTGTCAGCACAGAGCCCAATGCGGGGCTCGAACCCACAGACTGTGAGATCATGACCTGAGCCGAAGTCAGACGCTCAACGGACTGAGCCACCCAGGCGCCCCCTGCTTTAACGGTTTTATGTGCGTGTAATCCCCGTTTTCCTCACAATTACTTTTTGTGATCACAGTGCAGTGTTCTCTTATGTTGATCAGCCTGTGTTGGAGCCTCTGCTGTTTTCTGTTTTCTGATGTACTTTCGTGCTCAGGGCACAGCGGTGTGAATATACTTTTCCTGATATGTTGAATTTGCTTTGGATAAACCACTAGGCTCCAGGAATTGCATATAAACAGCTGAGCAATGCTGCAGGCTGTACTCATCCAAAATGCCCCTCATTGTTTTCTTAAAATAACTTGCACTTCTACGGGATGAAAGGGTTTTTTGAATTTATTAGATTCCTAACAAGTAAGCTGCATCTGTATTTCTTTGTCAGTTACCCACTAGTGGACATCATGCTTCTTTTTCACATTTACTCCTGTATGTATCTCTAAACCAAATTTTGTTTTTAGTTCTTTGTTGAAACCACCATTTTTCCTTGACCACCTCACAGGGCAGTGGTGGGGCCCCTGGACTTTGTGCCAGGTGCTCAGGCCCCATCTGGCCTCCACGTAAACATGGTCACATTCCAGACCAGAGAGAAACGGGCAGGCTCCGTCCCGCAGGAGTGTCTCAAGTTACAGAGACTTGTCCAAACACTTTTGTTGTCCTTGCTACATTACTTGTTTTGTGTTTGGATTTTTAAAATATCATTTGGACGTATATTATGTTACACAGATGGGATTGCCCACTGCTGTTATGTGCCTTACTCTTCTCCACCGTATTGGTCTCTGTCGCCTCGCAGAGTTCTGTCGTCTCAGGAGCAGCTTATCCGCGGCTCACTTAGCCGGTCCTGCTCGTTTCCAGGGTCACCTGGTGGTTCTGTAGTTTTGTCTGTAATGGTAAATTCAAACAGTTCTGCAGCAAACATCTTTTTCTCTGTTTAAAGAGACTTTAAGTGCAGTCGACACCCGATGTTACATTAGCTTTAGGTGTGCAATTTAGGATTTGACAAGTTTGTTCCTTATGCTGACTACACATGTAGCTCCCGTGGGTCCCATGAAGAGACATACTCTTTAAACATTTTTATAGCACACGAGTAGTGATGGTTTTCTCAAATATAAATACATAGCTCACTTGAAGGCCAATATGAATTATTTCAGTTAACCAAGATCACTTTTGTTTAAAAATGCTACAAATTAAAATTATGTTAATTGTCCGCTTTGTCTTACACTTGAATTATTTCTCAGTCTGTACTGACACATAATCCTGACTTTACTATGTTTTTATCGATGTCAGAGGTGAATGTGCTCACTGCAGCCTCTGAGGTGGGGGGCTGATGTCCCTCTTCCTGAAGGTCTTCCTTGGTGCATCTGAATCACTTTAGTGGCTTGCGTTCTGACTGGGTGTGTGTCCTTTGTTCTAGAATGTGACCTTCGACCTACCACCTGATGCAGCAGTGTTAAACAGCAGCAGCTCCTGTGGTAAAGAGAACGCGTCTGCCCCCAGTCTCGTGATTGCTTTTGGAAGAGGACATAGACTGACCCTCAATTTCACAAGAAATGCAACCCGTTATAGTGTTCAGCTGATGGGTTTTATTTATAACTTGTCTGACACACAGATTTTCCCCAACGCAAGCTCCAAGGGTAAGAACCCAAACCGACCAGTTACAGAGTTAAGAAAATCAGGTTGGAGAGGGCCTAAAATTTTAACTAAGTACTTCACGTAGTTAAAAATTGATTTTTTTTTTTTTTTTTTTTTTTTTAAATACAGAAATCAAGACTGTGGAGTCTGCCACTGACATCAGGGCAGACATAAATAAAAAATACAGATGTGTGAGCAACAACCAGATCCACATGCGCAACGTCACTGTCACGCTCCATGATGCCACCATCCAGGCGTACCTTGCCAGCAGTAGCTTTAGCAAGGAAGGTAGGACGCTGCCTGTGGCCCTGGTGCCCAGGCCCAGCTCAGTGCGTGCAAGCGTGGCTGTGAGCCTGTGCCTGAGGAAGATGTGTGTGAGTAAGCATTTGTGCAGTGGGGGACTGGGTGCAACTCACACCTTTGAACTGCCCACCAAACATGTTTTTCTCTTGAGAGGAGGTGATCTCTTTAGGTGAGGTAGGACAAACACTGATTTTAAAAGGGAAAAGCAGTTGAAACTCTCTGTGTCTTCCTTTATTGGGAAGCTAATGAGGTCAGGGTCACAGAATCTTCCAGTTCAAGCCAGCTGTCTTTTCACCAAGACCTAGGCTTACCTCTGTCCAGCTTGACGGGCCCGGGGGTGGATGGCAGAAGGACCTGAATGCCTTTCTGGGCAGGTTGGCTGGGGGGGGGGGGGGGGGGTTGGTCATGACTCCTCAGGGAGGCACCTGCCAGCTCAGCTCCACTGGTGGGCTCTGGGGTCTGACAGACAGGGCTCCAGACCCCTCCTAGCTCTGTGGTCTTGGGTAAGGTAGTCAGTCTCTTGTCTCCTCCCCTTGTAGAGTAAAAATAATAGTCTGTTTTAGGAGGATCTTAGAGTTAAAAAGGAAATTTATACGTGGTGTTTATGTCAGTGCCTGGCTGAGAGTAAATACTGAGGAGTGTTATCGTTCAATTAGGACTGAAGAAAGTTCTCTTCCCCAGTCCTGCCAGTCAGCTCACAGATCACTGTTATTTTCTAGAAGGGTGAGGAGCTTGGTTGTCTTAGAGAACTTGCCTGTCCTTTTCGGTGTTTAGCCGTGCTTTTGTGAGCCTTCAATTTCAGCGGCCCCAGCAGTGTGGCTGGAACACTCAGGTGACTGCTGGCTGCGTGGCTGATTTGCTCTGAGTTACTGGTGCTGGTGGGCCCAGTGGGCCGGCCGGGCCTCTGTGCGGTTGGGTACAGCCCTCCTGAGAGGCATTCGTGCCCTCCGCAAGGCCCTGTGCAGCCCACCTCCGCTTCTGTATAGCCAGGAAGCTAAACGTGGTTTTTCCGTGCTTATCAGTTTAAGGTTAAAAGGAGTCGAACATTTCACAACACATGAAAATTACATGAAAGTCAAGCTTCAGTGTCCATAACTAAAGTTTCCTTGGAACATAGCCTCATTTATTCGTATACCTGTTTCTATGGCTGCTTTTGCATTCACACTGGCAGAGCCGGCTGTGCACAGACACCAGACAGCCACAAAGTCTAGAACGTTTGCTGTCTGTAACTGGGAAGACACAACCAGCAGCAATACACAGGGCACAAAGGCAGGTATGTGTGAGCTGAAGCAGCTCTGGAGGAGACCGGCGGGACCAGCCCTCTCTAGTACCCCCCTTGTGTGGCAAGCTGTGTGTGTGTGTGCACACGCACACGTGCACAGGCCCAGGTGTGCACGCTAGCACCCACCTCCCCGAGTGGGGGAGGGACTGCGGGGGGTGGGGAAGTTACAGCCACGCTAAGTGCTTCAGCAGCTGACACTCACAGGTATGAGTCTCCAAGCAGCTGGGTTTCGTCCCCAGCAGAACACCTCAGTCTTCTCCCTCTGGCCTCGAGCAGAAGGGAAGAGCAAAAACTGTCAGAGGCATTGGGAAATGATAGTGCAGTGACCTCACTACCATCTGGGCCTCAGGGTGGCTGTAGAGGATAGCTCTTCTCTTTCATGACTTGTTTTCTGCTGCTTGGAAAGCTTCTGAGCACAGAGATGGGCCTGTCCTGTCTGACCTCTCTGAGCGGTGTGGTGCCCAGAACAGGGCTCCAGCTTCTGGCCTAAGATCAGATTGTGACAGTACAGAAATGCTAATCTTTTTTAAGGTTTATCACTTTTTTAAAATAGTGTTTATCTTTTGGAAGAGGTTTAGGTTCACGGAGTTCCCCAACCCCCATCCCCACGCGCACACAGCCCCTCACCGTCAGCTCCCCACGCGCACACAGCCCCTCACCGTTAGCTCCCCACGCATTGCTTTCCTAGTGGAGGAATGTCTGTGTGTGACTCCACGGGGGAAAGATGCATTCAGTGAAGCGGTCCCTACACCTGAGTCCCAGCCACCGACCCCCATCCTCAGAGGCTCCCGCCCCAGCCCCTACACAGTCACCTGGGGGCTTGGCCTTCTGCCCTGGTGGTGGGTCACTCTGAGCCTGCTATGGGCAGTCACCTGTTGTGTCCTGTGAGTTGTTGGTCCGAAGCTTGGTCACTAAGCTCACCCTTAGTCCCCACCTCCTCTTGTGTTCGTGGTTGTCCCTCTCATCAAAGCTTGCTTTCATGTTATGTTAAATCTGCCTCTACGGATACGTCTGTGCTTTGGAAAGGAATCTTGCGGCTTTTTAAAGACACTAGGGCACTCTCAGGAAATCTGCTGGGAAGAGGAAGGATAAGAGGTGTCCTGGAGTTACACAGAATATCGTGTACAAGTTGGCACATCCCTGTGGCAGGCTGGAGGGTGTGGTGAGGTCACGGCATGTCTGCGTAGTGTTCCCTGGACAGGAAGGAGTCCTCATAGGGCTTTTGGGATCCTGTCACTATCAGGTAACATCATCTGTAATTCCTCTGATCAGTCTTTACTTGGAGTGATAAGAAATGAAGTCTGCAAAAAACAAATCCATGCCCCAAGCTCCAGGGACTGTTCCCCACTCCCTCTACCCTGCCACAAATGTGTACACACCACCCACCCCACCCCCTGTGACTTCTTATTTCGTGGGATGTGGTCTTCCAGTGGCCTAGGTCCAGGCCCAGTGATTGGGGGAGTTCTCAGAGCAACCACGTGGGCAGGGAGGGGCTCCAGAATGGGCTTTCGCTCTGTGAGCAGGAGCCAAGCTGTCCCCAGAAATACTTCAGCAGACCCTGAACAGCACCAGTGTGAGCTGTGTGGGTCCACTCACACATGGATGTTTCCAGTAAACGCAGTACAAAACTGTAAATGTCTTCTTGTGATTGTTTTTTTCTGCCTTCACTGTAAGAATACATGATATGTGTTAATAGACTGTGTTACTGCTAAGGCTTCTGGTCAGCAGTGGAGTTTTAATAATTAAGGTTTTGGGGAGTCCAAAGTTAACATGGATTTTCATCCATGGGGGTCAGCGTTGTTGAAGGGTCAGCTGGAGTTGCTGACGTGACCTGAGCTGTGCTCGAAGCCCAGCTGTGCACTTTGACTCAACCAGCTGTGATCTTGGGGTCTGGTCTGTAGAGAGCCCCCCAGCCTGCCAGCGGCTTGCTACGTCCACTTTTGTCTGTTGTGCTGTTTCTGACACGGTTTGCAATCAGAGGGACCCGTGTATCCCCCTCCAAGCAGGAGATTTGTTGTAACTGGGCACACATGCTACATAGCAGCATCATTCACATTTAAAATTCTTGGTTTCTGTTAATATTGAGCCATTTGTTTTTTTTTTATCTCCTTTTGTGCTAATTTCATTCCTCTGGTTCTTAGGTACTTTTTTTTTTTTCTGGGTCACTTAAATTGAAAGCTTCAGAGAAAAGGTTCCCTGTCAAATACATTAAGTATATTTTATATTCTTGTAGTCTGTTCTAGTCGTAGATTGACAATAAAGAACTGTTAAACACATTTTCAGAAATAGGTAAATTTTTGGCCACAAATGCCCCTGGAAAGTCAGAATGAGCTGCGGGGGTTGGCGCAGGCTTCTGTGGCCTCGCTCTTCTGTGCTGTCGTGGGGCCTTGGTTCCCCGTACCCCTACCCGTGCACTACCCTGAGAAACACCAGGTACTGACACATCAGAGCTTCTGAGAAAGCACAAGGCCAGGCTGCTGGAGTTGGCTTCCCGTTTGGTTGACAAAGGCAGGTTCCGAGGACAGCCTGTCCCCAAGGTCTGTGAGGGGCATGTGGTCATCTCCATGGAGCGGGCTGGGCACAGCCATCCCCAGAGGCTGAGGTGGAGCTGGTGAGCATGTCCACGCTGTGTCCCCGGGAATTGGATTTCCAGCCCCAGGCCCACGCAGACACCTGACTTTGATGGCTTGGCAGAGGATTCGTATTTATTCGTCTTTGTGCCTTCAAGATTTGATGTGTGGGCACTTATGGCTGCCTCTGTGACCGTTAGAAGTTCAAAATAGGAACTTTTTAGTATGGCTGGTCCCAAGCTTGCTTTCCACCCAGTTTGGCAACATTTCTCCCTTAGGAACAACGGCCAGGGTAGCTTCAAGTAAAGGAAAGGAGTAAAGTAAAGGAGTGCTAATGCCACTCTCCTCGCACTCCGTTGGAGACTCCTTGTAACTGTAGCACGCAGGCTCCTCAGGCTGGTTGCTGGCAGATTCTTTGGGGGCCTCCAGAAGCTTCTGAAAATCCTGAGGAGGGGAGCCTTGGTGGGACACGCAGCCTGCGCTCTCCTGGGGTCCCCGGTCTTCCCAGGGCCGATTACACACGGGTCGCACTGAGCACACTTGAGTGCATCCTCCGTGTGCTTTCCTCGCTGCAGCGTCTGCCTGGGGGACAGGTTGCACAGGGTGGGGCTCTCTGTCTGCATTTGGGAAGGGAGGGAAGGGGGCGGGCACTCGTCCTTACACTTGACTGTACCATTTGTGCTCCCAGGTGGACACTTCGCAGCCTGCCTTATGAGAACAGCAGGTCGTGTGTGCAGGTGCTCGTCACTCTCCCCATGCATGCCGCATGCCCATCTAGGCTGGGATTTGGAAGCCACCTTGTGTTGATGTGGTTTTGCACATTTAATGAGGTCCTGTTCTGTAACAGCTTGGAAAGCAGTGGTGAGGCTGTTCTTAAAGGTGTGGCTATGGCGTCAGCCTACAGCCCCAGGGAGGAGGCGGGTAGTGTGGCCAGCACACCCCGGGTGGGGACCTCTCAGGCAGCTGTCCCTCCACCAAGAGCCCAGAGGCACACCCACACTATCGTGCCTTTTTTCCATTTTTACCTTCTGTCTAGAAAAGCATTTGACTGTGTGTGATTGCGCTGTGTGAAGGCACACTGGGTGAGTGAACTTCCCAGAGGTGTGGCATCACTTCCATGTCACAGCCCTGCAGGGTGACCTTTCCCATCTCTCCCCTGCCCCCCCCCCCCGCCCCCCAGGAGGAAATGGTGGCAAAGTTTCCTTTTAAAGTGGAGCAAGTTCCGGCAGCTTCCCCGTGGGCTCCACATCCATGGCACTGGGTATGGTGGGCCAGCTCCCACGGCCCAGGCTAGCTGAAGTGGGGAGAGGTGGGAGTTGGACAGAAATCGTGTGAATGCTGATCATCCACAGGAACAGGGCAGTAAGACAGAGGGCTTAACTTGGGGATGATGGTCTCCTGGAGGTGCTGTGGGTCCGGGTGTTTTAGGATGTTACGTGGGAGGCAGGTGTGTGTTCTGTATGCATCTGAGAGAGTGTTCATTTCTCTCTCTTGGTTCAGTCTGCCTTGATTTTGAATGTAAATTTTTGTTCTAAGCAATCATAGTAGGTCAAGTTCTGAGAGACGGAGACACTTAAACTCCTGGGCATGTCCTCTGGGGGCACTGTGTGCCCTCTCCCCTCCCCCCTCCCGTGTGCCCCCCTTCACTCCCCCTACTCCCCTGTGCTCCCCCCATGTGCCCTCTCCCCCCCCCCCCGCCACTATGTCCTCCTGCCAAGGCCTGTCCTGCCCCAACTTCCCTCACTCCTAGATTGTCATCCCTTTCTTAGGAATTTTCACTCACACTTCCTGGGCCTTCTGTCTCCAGGAGGGTGCAGGAGGTGCCTGTACCACCCCCCTTGCTCTGAATAGCTCAGAGCAGCTGGCTCACTGGACCTGGCTGGTCTCAGCTCCAGTCTTGTCCTGCAGGGACTGCCCCCTGACACTCATCCCTGTAAAGGCCTCCTGGGCTTCTCTCCCACGAGCACCTTGCTGATGGCACTAGCTTTGTCCTGGTGTGTGCGTGCGTGTGTGTGTGTGTGTGTCTCGCCTGCATCTGTGGGACCTCCAGCACCATGCCTAGTGTGCAGCCTCACAGAGGGTCTTGAATTGTTGCCGTTTGAAGTGGTGTGTAGCTGACTGTCCCAGCAGCAGGTGATGGGGTTCAGGTTGTGTTTACTTCAGTAGAAAGGTTTGTCCTGCAGAAGGGGACAGCTCTGTGAAGGCAGCATTGCCCGGAGGCTGAGCTGGAGGACACTCCAGGCAGAGTCGCAGTATGGTGGCAGGAGTGGGGATGGCCCTGTGGGACAGCAGGCCGTTGCCCCATAGTTCCGGAGGGGGGCTGGCATGCACTGTCCTCGGACAGGCCGAGAGATCCCGTTCTGCGGGTGTGGCCAGCTGAGAGACTGCTGGGGTTCACGGTGAGCCTGGGGTGGCCGAAGCTTCCGGTGGGTGGCCCTGAGGAACTAGGACTTTGCCTCCTTTCCCACTTGTCCCTCCAGAGACGCGCTGTGAGCAAGATGGGCCTTTCCCGACAACCGCACCGCCACCGCCTCCCCGCCCTTCACCATCCCCCACGCCAGAGAGCCCCTCTGTGCACAAGTACAACGTGAGTGGCGCCAACGGGACCTGCCTGCTGGCCAGCATGGGGCTACAGCTGAACGTCACCTACAGCAAGAGGGACAACACGGTAGGTTCGGCCCTGGGGACCCATCTCAGTGCGTCAGGGCGCTGGTGCATGTGCACACCTCTCATAAATCTGAGAGAGCGGGTTGTGGGGCCTGTCCTGTAATCAGCTTCTTGGCGCACACAGCCAGGCTGCTGTCTTCTGTATGGCCCGTGTCATTGGGACTTGCTCTACTGGACGAGTTTATCGGCCCCTAAGAGACTGGTAAATTCTGCTTAAACTTTTACCACCACAATTTTTGTGTTCATTGTTATGCTTTTCCTTTGTCCCTGCTGGTGATGGGGGCTGTGGGCTGTGACAGGGAAGGTGCTTGTGGTGGGAGTGTAATGTCCTCGTGAAAGTAGCAACCAGGAGGAGCAGGGAAGATGGTTCTGGAACCCGGAAGCCTGCACTTTGGGTGTTTTCCTCCTCCTGGTTTTGGTTAAAATGATAGAAGCCTTGAAGTTCTCATTTTGAGGTCACTTTGGCTTTTCCAGAGCGTGGAGGACCCGAAATGGGGCGCGAAAAGGAACTTAGGTAACATGTCTGCTTTTCCTCCTCAGACCGTCAGTGGACTGTTCAGCATCGACCCAAGCAACACGAGCGCCACGGGGAGCTGTGGCGCCCAGCTGGTGACCCTGGATCTCCGGAGCAGCCGCATCCACTCCTTGCTCTTCCAGTTTGGAATGGTGAGGGTTCGTGCCCACGCCACCTCGCGCCACAGCCCACATCTGGCCATGGCTTCCCGCCATCGGCTCCCACACACTATGCCCCAGCCCCACGGAGAATCAGTGAAGGTGCCAGAACCCACGGCTTTGCCCCAGTGAGGACGACGGAGTCTGTTTTCCCCACCTGCCTCTTCCATCAGTGCTTTGGACCCTCAGTCCCCCATTTTCGTTAAGGACACCTCCGTTGGTTTCCTTTATGCAGCAGGTGTCAGGGGGTACCTGCGGCGTGCCCACCATCGCTGTCTGTGCCCCACTGTGCTCAGCCCAGCCTCCGCCTCGGGCACTGCCCTCAGCCCTTCTTCCAGGGGCGACATCCTGGGTCCTGGGTCCTCTCTTCTTGTCCCCATCTGGGAAGCATAGAAACGCCCTCTGCCAGTGTTTATGATGCTGCAGATTAACAATCTGGTTTCTCCTGATAAAATTTACATTAACGTTCCTAAAGTGCCAACGTTTGGAAAAAGTTTGATTTTTTAGAACATGGCTCCTTCAGTCCCTATTTTAACAGAGTCTGATTGTGTAAAAAGGTCTAGGAGGACAAGTCAGCATCTGTGTTCTCGGGATTTATGCGATGCCTTCTATTACAGACTGTGTGTTCCACGGCCTCTTGCTGAAGCTAGAATTGCAGGAGTCAGATTTACTACCAGATGATTCTTTAGGTTTGATGGTAAACATGTGAGTTTGGCAAGTGGTTAAGAATTATTTTTTTCTCTTTAAGGACCCAAATACTAGCCAGTTTTTCCTGCAAGGAATCCAGTTGAATATGACTATCCCTGACGCCAGAGGTAAGGCCCCCACATCTCACTTGCCCGTGCAGGAGTTCCAGAGCACTCACTCTCAATGTGCCTTTGCAGACCCCACCTTCCAGGCGGACAACAGCTCTTTGAGGGCACTGCAGGCCACCATCGGGAATTCATACAAGTGTAACGCCGAGGAGCGCGTGGAGGTCACGGAGGCCTTTTCTGTCAATATATTCAAAGTGTGGGTCCAGGCTTTCCAGGTGCAAGGTGACAAGTTTGGGTCTGGTGAGTAGCATTGGGGGAGACTGCACGGGGTCTGCAGACTGCAGTTCTGTTTGGATATTTAATCATTTCTGGGTTGCAAGGACAGTTAATGGGGGTGGGGGTCCCCTTTCCCAGTCTCAGAGATTTTTAGAGCAAACTCCCTTTCCCGCATCACCTTGCCTTTGGAAGACCCAGCAGCTCACAGATGCGAACCCAAGGCGCCATTTGCTCAAAGGTAGTCGTTTCATGGGATGGCGCCTGTCCTCCCGAGCCGTGAAGGCAGGAGGTGGGGTGTTGTGTCCGGAGGTCCTGTGTCCAAGCAGTAATTGATTAGAACCGAGCCAGGCTGGTGGGGGGGGGGGAAAGCCCGTGTGAGGTCTCGTGGGGACTGTGGCCGCGAGCATGGCCCCCTGCCCCATGTCTCCTAGTGGAGGAGTGCCAGCTGGATGAGAACAGCATGCTGATCCCCATTGCCGTGGGCGGCGCCCTGGCGGGGCTGGTCCTCATCGTCCTCATTGCCTACCTCATCGGCAGGAAGAGGAGCCACGCGGGCTACCAGACGATCTAGCAGGGCCGCGACAGCTCGGGCCGGCCGCCACCTCCGGGCCTCCGCTCGTCCCCTGAGCTTAGGTTGGCGTGGAGGGCGGCACGCTTTCTTGCAAACTGATTTTCAAATCTGCTTTATCCGATGTGAAGTTCATCTTGCAACATTTACTATGCACAAGAGTATTGAAATGACGGTGTTAATTTTGCTAACTGGGTTAAATATTTTGCTAATGGTTAAAACGTTAATATTTACCAAAGTAGAACTTTCAGGTGGGAGGGAGGAGTGCTTCCCTACATGGGCACTGGCTCCACTATTACTTGGCTCTTTAAGATTCTGCTGTTGGCTTCTTTGTTCCTGACTGAGGTTGAAGCCTCGCCAAGGTGGGGTGCTCCCTGGTCTTAGGGCTGAAGAGGGCTGGCTACTTGTTAGGCTTGTGCTTCAGAAGATCTAGAAACAGAAGTACTCCAAAAGGTGAAAATCTGGAACGCTTAAATGAAGCTTTAGAAGCCAGGACGGGCCCGGCCCCCGCGGCGCACAGCTCGGTACTAGGGCACCGGCGCCCCTGCGGCATCGGGCCCTTCTGTCCTCTCCGCGCTCTGCCACTCAAGAGCTGGCACTTTTTTAAAATAGATAAATGGGTGTTATTTTTATTTACCTTTTTGTAAAGTGACTTTCAGTCTTCTGTTTGAGGTTCGGGGTGATCCTGTTCTGCACTCGTGTAAATACTGGGTGTCACGCTCTGCGCTACCCGCTTGCCACTCGGGTGGCTGTGCACGGACGACCCTTCACGTCACGCGTTGCTGTAACAAATGCTAATAAAACATCTCTTTCTTTCTCTGTCTGGACTCTGTGCTTCTGTCCGCTCCCACCAGAGGTCTCAGTGGTACTCACGGTAGGCGGCAGGCGTCTGTCACCCAGCGTTTGAGAGAGCTGGTGTCGCGGTAGGTCGTCTGGGTGGTAACTTGGAGTACTGACAGGAGTTGTATCTGGAGGTAGGTCCTCAGTGGTGACCAAACAGCCCCCGCGAGTGGGAGGAGGGCCGTGGGGGCTCCCCTGTGGGCACTGACCTGGAGCCTCGTGGCCCCACTGCAAAGCACAGGCGGCCAGCAGGGCGCTCAGAGCTTTCAGAGCACGAGCTGGGCCTCAGGTTTATTGTCCTCTTTGCTTTTTAAGCAAAGACCTGTGCCTTTCGGGGATCTGTGCACCTTGCTGGTGAGGTTGAAGCCAGCCAGCCTGCCTGCCGGGAGCCCTGGGGCCCGGGTGTCCCCGACACTCCCACCTGGAGCTGCTGGCCAAGGAGCGCGGCTTGGGGCCCCACGGCCGGTGTGTGTCCGGCCTCGCTGGGCACCCGCCACCCCCACACCAGTGACTCCGCACTTGACTGCCCTGTGGGGGCAGGCTCGGGGACTCCCCAAGTTCTGGCAACCCGCCCATGCCACCACTTCCTCCTGATGAGAGCATCTGTGTGGGAAGTTCGGTCCCAGGCCAGCACCCTCTGGGACCATGGGGGAAGGGAGGCGCCTCCGCGGCTGGGCTAGAAGGAGTTGCCCAGGCGCCTTGAGGGGTACCAGCCGCTGCCCACGGTGTTCAAGAGGTGACACTGTTCTAGGCCCCCACCTGCCCCATGCAGGGCTCAGCCTGCCCAGGCAGTGGGATTTCTCAGCAGGCAGCAGCAGCCCCACTGTCAGGGCCGGGAGACAGGGTCAGGGTTAGGAAGATGGGGTCTCACTGGGGCTTCTCCCTCCAGGGATCCAGGGTGACAGTGGCTGTGTGAGCACTCGTGGGCCCAAGTCAGACTCTGCCATTCCCTAAAGCTTACACACCTCTGTCCGCTTTATGTAATACAATAATTTCAAAAATCAGTTTTTAAAAATTACCTTTCTAAAGAGAAATCACATGCTGTGTGCACAGACCTCACGTAGATGCCGTGGCACAGAAAGGGATTTGGCGTTAACACTAGTGACAGTTTGCGGGTTTGGTCTTCATTTTCAATCAGCCGGTGAGCTGACGGTCACAAACTCGGAGGTGTTCACGTGCTTTATTAAATATGCATATCTCACATTTTATAGGTTAAGATCTCAAGTAAAAATACATTTCTAGAAATCCATGACTTCGTAGCCCATAATTGAGTTACAGAGGACATAATTTTAAATCGGTCTTGAAAAACATTCACAACGAAGTGTACAGACGTCAAGTACTCCGGCACCAAACAGCAGGAAACGTCAGCTCTGGAAATGAAGCCTCGGGGGCGACAGCAGACAGGGGCCCTGGTCAGCCCTGCGCCAGCAGCCTGGCCCTGCAGCTCTCGCGAAGCCTGGTGATGGTGGCCATGGACAAGCTCCCGGGCTCTGAAAATATTTTCTGGAACACAAAGGGAATTTGTTTAAAAAACCAGCAACAGGTGTTCAGCTCAATGGTTCCCCCCCCCCCATACCCCCGCTGCTGCCCCAAGGGAAGGGCTTGCACGGCCCCTTCTCCTGTGGCCCCGAGCTGTAGCTGAGGGGTCCTGTGGCAGCTCCGAGGCCAGTCAGGGCCCTCGGTGAGTGGCCGGAGTATGGGAAGCCGGTGGAGCCTCAGACTGTTGTCTGCTGAGAACAGGGGCTTCGCGCTGAGAAAGACATACCCCGGGGGTTGGGGGGGTGGGGGGAGTATATGCGATCACATCTCTCCTGCATACTAATAATTTAACGATCACTTCTACAGTTACTGCTGAGAAATTCACGATTTACAAACCAGGCCAGATGTGAGGCTGGCAGTAAAAAGGTGTTGTTTTGTTTTGAAGAAATTAGAGGAATTCTTCCACAGGTACGTGTTATGCAGCACCTAGGCCGGGGCAGAGTGTTTACGGTCCTGAAGGGGGAATCAGTCAAGTCCTGTGAGCCCTGCTTACTCTCCAGAAAATTCTAGATGTTCTTGTGCGGGACTCTCTCTAGAGGGCGCATGGGCTGCAGGTACCGCGCCTCGGGGAAGAAACACGTGTTCAACTTTGCAGAGATTGCTGGGGAAGGTCCCCGCGCTGGCCGCCTCCCCAGCAGCTCCTGTCAGAGGGCCACGACGCACAGTGCTTCCCTCCGGTGGCTCGCGGTACCGGCAGCCACTCGGCCTCCTGGGGTGCTTTAGAAACATTCGCACTGAGCACCTACTGTGTGACCACCAGCGTGCGCGATGCCAGTCAGAACCAGACGGTGCTGAAAGCGTCACGCGGAGGGAAGGCAGCCAGACAGCGACACGCGGACTCACTGGTGTACCTGACACGTGCAGACAAGGCAAACCCGGACGGAAAGCAGACCGGTGGCTGCTGGGTGGGGGAGGGGCAGGCACTGGGTCCCTCGGGGGTGACGGCCGCATCACCAGACCTCGAGCCGCCCATGCGCTAACAGGGAACAGAAAACCCCGTGTCACCCAGGAGGAGCCACCAGCAGCCACAGCCCAGACGGGGTAGGCGGGGCCTCGTCCAAATCCCAGGCTCACGACCCTGCCCTCTGCCCTCTCTGGACGAGGCGTTGTGTCATGTGGGACGGGCTCCAAAGAGCTGCAGGCTTCTGACGGTACCCAGCCGGTTACCACTTCTGTTGAGGCTGCTGAGCATGGCCAGTCCACCCGTCTGCCTGCCACTCGGAGCGCGTGTGTGGCCCTGGCGACTGGTCATCCCGTGGCCTGGAGTCCGGCTGGAATAGGACCCCTCATTCCCCATGCCCCAGGGCAGAGGCCCCGGCCTCTCCGCGCCTCCACCCAGGCCGCTCCCAAAGCCACCCCGCTCCGCGCTCCCACGTCCCCGCAGTGGGAGAAAGCCTTAGTGGTGCACTCTGGCCAGCGTCCTGATTCCAGGGCAGTCTGCCGTCAGAAGATCACCCGATTGTCCCCTGATGGCAGAGCCGGGGGCTTGCTACCTCCCGGGAGGTCGGGGGGAACAACCGGGCCACCTGCCTGCACTGATGGCTGTTCAGGTGCTGAGCAGAACCTGAAATCGGCCTCCCCCGGCCTCCGCAGAAGGCCTGTCGGTACGGCTCCTGCTCTGTTCGCTCAGCACACCAGAGTCATCTACACAGCCTGCACGAGGTCCAGGACCCAGCACGGAGGCCCTGGCATCGGGGAGCTGCCCTTTGGGGCAGGACACACAACAGACACATGCGACCCCACTGGGGCCACGGAGAGCCATCTGGGACCAAAGACGCTAGCTACAGGGGAAGGGGTCAGATGGGTCTGCATTCCGACCCAGTGAACCTGGACCGGCCCAAGGGGGGGTCCCAGCAGGGGGGGCGCGAGGCCCAGAGGGGACACGGGGACAGGCAGGCTGGGGACGCCAGCACGCCTGGCCAGGCCGCTGCACCGGGAGCAGAGCCCCGACACTCACCTGCATGAAGGTGTGGCACTCGGTCACAAAGCTGCCTCGGGTGATCTCCTTGAACCGCTCACAGGTGTCCACCACACTGCTGGCTTCCAAAATAAAGGCCTGGTGGTGCTTGATCAGGGTCAGGGCCACCCGAAAGAGAATCTTCGAGCCTTCGCTGAACAGACAGTCCCAGATCCGGAGCACCGTCTGCGGACAAACAGAAATGGCGCGTCACCGGCTGGGGGCTCACACGGCCCTGGTCCCCGCGAGGCACATGCCACGCTCACCTCCACGGGCAGGACGTCCACGAACAGGCAGATGAACCAGCGCGACACGACCAGGGTCCACAGGACGCCGTGCCTGTCCATCAGGGCCGCCACTGCTGGCAGCTTGGTCCTCACCAGCTCCCCCAGGACCTCCTGGTCTGTCTTCAGGCCCAGCATGGCGGGGCTGTAGTAATCTGCCACACGAGGAGAGCAGGGCTGTGGCTGAGCGCCCTTCCCAGCAGAGGAGAGGGCGGCTCCCAAAGCGAGGCCGCGCCGTGCACCGGTGAGAATCCGCCGGCGGGAAGCGTTTGCACGGCTGCGCTCATGGCACCGAGAGGGGGACACAAGCAAGTGTCCACTCGGGCAAAGGGACAAAAGTGTGCCGTGTACGCGGGCGGAACTGTCCTCAGCCCCACAAGCAAGGGTGAGCCCTCAGGATGAGGTGCGCGGACCAAAGCCAGACGCTGGACCGGTGTGGCTGAGATCCCTGCAGCCACCACACCCACAGACTGGACGTAGGACCGTGGGCCCCAGGGCTGGGGGTGTGGAGCTTCGGTCTGGGAAGATGAGAAAGCTCTGGGGACGGGCTCGTCAGTGTGAGCACACTGGTGCCCTTGCTGAGGGCTGGCCGGCAGCATGGACACGCCATCTGGCTAAGCAGGGGCCGCAGGACACAGGAACAGGTGCGGGGACAGTGCTGACAGTGACCTGCACAGGACGGGGCCCTTGCTCTCGGAATCAGTCCGCGTCCTCTCTCCACACTGGAGGGTCAAGTTCCTGGCATTCTAGAAGGGGCTGGACATCCCCACCCCTCTGACTGCAGGAGGACAGAGGCAGCCAGAGGCCTGGGCCGTCCTGTAAATCACAATGAGACCTGATAGCTTAAGTTGGAGAAATGCCTTAACCGAGTTCGTGGCCTGGGGGCCCCAGACCATAGGAGCACAGAAAGCACAGCCCACCAAGGTGACTTCACGGCCGCTCCGCTCCTCCCGCCCACAGGCCTGGGCACTGGCTGGCAGCTGGCGGTCCCCACTGGCTGGGACTACGCACTCGGACAGACAGCACAACGTAGTATGTCTTCTCCGAACGCATGTGTCCTCCCAGAGAACTTTTTTGCTCATTAAAGGCACGTATTGTAGACTTTAATGCTTAGTTTTTGCTGTTAAAGTAGTCTCTCAAAAATGAATAAACATTAAAAAATTTAAAAACAGAACACCAAGGATTTTACAAGTTTTTCCTGCTCATATCCTCATTTTGCATCTATCATCTCTTCTTAAATTGAGCAACATCCTGGCCCCCCCAGGAGATGGAGCAAAGAGCCTCTGCAGTCCGTTCAGAGTGTCCTGCAAGCGACCCAGTTCTCCAAGTGACGTCCTGGGGCAGCCGGGTTAAGCCTTCAGGCGGTAAGAGGGTTTGCTGAGCTCCCAGCAAGGTGGCCTCACTCCTGGCCCCAGAGAGGCTTACAGCACCTTCCAAAAATAGACCCGACCAGCTCACACCCTGACTGTCCAGGGCCTGGGGGTCACCAGGGCAGGAACCCCGAGACCTGACCTCCTCAGCCTCCTGGCCACATCCGGCCCTGACGCCGAAGGCAGATGGAGCCCAGGGCCCGCTCCTCTGGGCCGTCTGAGCAGAAGCACACCTCCGGGCCAGCATTCGGCTAAGCACAGGATGAGGAGCCTCCTCAGTAGGCCTGGCGGGGGCCTCGCCTCGGGGACGGCAGCCTTCTGCAAACAGTGCCCTGGCCACGTCAGCACATTGGAGGGCTGAGCCGGGCTGGGGCACAGATTTAGAACCAGCCCGTCTTACTGCTGCCAGAGCTGGGATCCAAGGGGGTGCCATCTAATTCCAAAACCGATGCTCCCCAGCCCCCCAAAGGCAAAAGCACACCCCACAGGCACAGGGCACAGGCGGTGAGATACGGCCCACAGGTAGGGCGACCCCCTGGGACAAGGTCGTCAAGAGGACACGGGAGACACACGGCAGCTCCAGCGGTGTTCACACCTTCGCTCTGCTTCCCAGGGCCCCTGAGTCTCCCCCACGGAAGGTGCCTTGGTCCTCCCTTGGACCACCTTCTGTCTTGAGCTGTGTTTGGAGGGGAAACAGATCACACCAGCTTGTCGGGACGCCAGGGTGTTGATTCACTGGGCTCTGCTCGATGCGACATCCCAGACGGCGCTCCCGCTCCGTTCCTGAAGCCCGATGGCACCGTCAGCCGGGGCCTCACTGGCGTCTCCGCAGGCCCAGGAGGCCTGTTCCCTCGTCCTTTCCCTGGATGCCTTGGTCCGAATGGTGACTGCTCAGGACAGCGGCCTGACCTGAGAGAGGCCGCCCGGCAGGCTGGGTGGAGGAAGGGCGGGGTCTGCATGTGGAGGCCAAGTTCAGGGCGTGCACACACCGTGTACTGGTGCTCCAGAACACGACTTCCCTTCCACGTCAGGTGTTCTGAAACAGGGGAGGCTCTGCTGGCCTAGTCACAGGTGTCCCCGCACCTTCTCGCTCGTGGGAGACCTCAGCCGGTCTTCCCAACTCTCAGCCACACAGGCCTCCTATTATTTCCTACTGAGCCGCTCCTACCCAGAGCGGTAGGGACCCTTCACGCGTGCGCTGCATGATCACAGACACCACCTCTTTTCTGCTTTCCTTGCAAGGCCTTATTTCAAAGTCAGTTTTTAATTTTAACGTAACGAAAATTATCAATCTTGTCTCTTCTATTTTTTGAATTTTGTTCAAGACCTACCTCCCTCCTCAGCAATCACGAGGCTGTTCTCACCTCATTTTCTAAGTGTCAAAGTTCCGCTTTTTCACGTGTCTTGAATCCACCTGGAGTAGGAATAGGGTTTTCTATGTACACAGGTGTCACAGAGGATGTTGCAAACGGCGATCTTTCCCTACTGATCGACATACCTCAAGCCCCAAGTCCCCCAGATTCATAGGTCGGAAGACCAATCGATTTCTGCACTCTCGCCTCTGGTCTCCATACCGTTTCCTTGTAATGGCAGGACAGGACGTTAAATCTCCAATATTCCCTCAGGCCTCTCTGGTTCCCTAGATAAACCCTCCTCAGATAAAAGAACCACCGAGGTCCAAGCGGCTGATGTCACCGCAAGTGTGATCTGCGCGTGTGAGAGCTTCCATGACATCTGTCTGTGTGACAGCCGCATGGCGCGAGCCCCACAACGTGAGCGGATGAGTGTGTCCTTTTCTGTTTTCTGAAAGATTTGTAAAGCGCGCAGAAATTCTCCACACCTTCAAGGTTCGATGACAGTATTGCCATTTCAGACGGTCCACTTTCTCCTAAATCAGCTTTGTTAGGCAGTAATTTTCTCAAAATTTTCCACTTGGCCTCTTTGTCTTACTTGTATTCTCTTGAGATTCTTAAAAACCTCTAAAGATTTTCAAATTCCAGCACCCTTTCCATTTCCACATATCCGTCCTGCCAGGCTCTGTCTGTTGTGTCAGTTTTTCCAGAGAACCAGCCTTCATCTCGGCTCGTCTTTCTGACTCCTTCTGTTCCGACTTACCAGTCCTGGAAGCCTGTGCCGCGGGGAGGCCGGCACGGCTCAGCGTGTGTGACTAGTGTGCCACCTCCCGGGCCCCCTGCTTCTGTGTGACTAGGAAAGAAACTAGGGAGCAGGATGCTGGTGCCGGGCCAGCTTGCTTCCAGTGACCCACAGCAGTGCCTCTGCCCCCTCAGTCCTGACTGCAATGTCGTCCGACGGGACGTCACGAGGACGGGAAAGGACATTTCAGGGGCTAACACACAAGCCTGTGCAGTCACCTGCCCTTCAGGGCCAGCCCAGAGCCCCTCTGTGACAGTTTCAGGCTGTGCCGTGGCTGCTGCTGCCCCCTCCCGCCTGTGTCTTCATTCGCTGAAACTTCCCAAGCCCCAGAGCAACCCGGGGATGTGACAGGTCTCAGTGAGTATTTGTGGGAAGGAGGTGACTTGGTCACAGTACAAATACACATCATGATTCAGTCTCCAGACGCAGCTCAGCCATCGCTCCATCTAGAAGGTCCCCTGACCAACCCCCCGCCCCGCCACTTCCTCGCCATTTCCCTGCACCTGCCGCTCAGGCCTCCCCAGGCAGAGCTGGGATGGTGAGATGGCACGCACATGGGGACGGTCTGTCCCTTGAAGGCGGCCTATCCAGGAGGGCTGCTGGCGTGTCCACTCTGTGCCATGGCGAACAGTGGCACTGGAGTGTGGGAGTCCCCATTCTGTAAAATGGATCAGTAGTTGGGCCCGTGTGGTACTGCTGTGCTGAGGCGAGACTCGGGACATGGAAACATGCTGTATGCTCCCAAGCAGAAATCACAGCCGACTCCTGCCGTGGTCACTGCGGGGTGCCCGGAGCTGGGGCCAGCTCTCCAGGGTGGTAAGGGCGGTTCCAGCCCGACTTGAGGGCACTTATGCTGGAGGGGAGAACCAGGGCTCACCCGTCCGGTGGTCACGAGAACTCCCCGGGCCGCACATGCCCTGTGTAGCTATGCCCGCCTTAGGCCAAGCACGAGGCTGGGTCCGGTCACGACCGTCGCGGCTGTGGAGGGCACAGGTCTTCTCCCACCCAAGACGGCTCTGGCCACTTCTCTTCCCAAAGCGATCAGGGTCCATACTGCATTACCAAAACCGGTGCTATTTATTAATCAATGAATTGGAAGGAATGATTCTCATCCCAATAACAGTTACAGCTGATAACGACTCACTCTTAGGACTGTTCTGAACTCTACAGGAAGCCGAGTGGACCTCTCACTGATTCTGGGCCCTGCGAGCCTCCACACAATGGGGCAGCCTGGGGACCAAGCCCAGCACCCGACACAGACAGTTCACGCTAAATTGCAGAGCAGAGAGAGTGCAACCAGGGCCCAAACGGTCACAGGCGTGTTCAACCCACCAGGCAGTATTCTTCCCACGAGTGCGTCTAACAGCCAAAAGGATTTCTCTTCGCTCTTGGTTATGAGGACCAGGTAGCCTGCTATGAAGTTCATTCCCTGAAACAAGAAAACGGGTCCTGAGCCGCCTCAAGCCACCTTCGGTGGCTATGACGCACTGCTCGTCCCTTGCTGTCCCCAAAACCACGCAATTCCGGAACGACCTTCTGGTGCAAGATTGAGATCTGCCTTCCAAGTGACACACACAGCACGAGAAAGCAGAAACACAAATCTATGTGAAGAAGCTGTTGGGGTCACGGCCCTGGAGTCCACACTCAGACCCTCCTGGGGCTTCGGCCCCCCTACCACACCACTCAGACCCCCCTCAGGCCTCAGCCCCCCCCCACCCCCGACCACACCACTCGGACCCCCCTCGGGCCTCGCACCCACCCCCGCCCAACCACACGACTCAGACGCCGCCCCCCGGGCCTTGCCCACCCCAACCCCCGCCCAACCACACCACTCAGACCCCCTCAGGCCTCAGCCCCCCCCACCCCCGACCACACCACTCGGACCCCCCTTGGACCTCATCCCCCCCAACCCCCTGACCACACCACTCTGACCCCCCCTCGGGCCTCACAACCCCACCCCCCGACCGCACAACTCAGAACCCCCTCAGGCCTTGCCCACCCCACCCCAACTACACCACTCAGACCCCCTCAGGCCTCCCCCCACCCCCACCCCCGAGACCACACCACTCAGACCGTCCTTCGGCCCAGACGACACCTACATCCAGCCTCTAAAGCAGGTGTTCCAACAGACACGAGTGCTCAAATCTGCATCGGAGCAGATGCCAAGCCAACAGTGTATTTTGTAAAACCGCGAGAGCGTGGCGGGACGCTCAGGGCTGCAGACAGTTTCTATGAGGGAGACCGCCAGGGAGGCTCAAGGCACCTGGGAGCTGCAGGCGCAGGGCTCACTCACAGTGGGCCAGTGTCTGCGTGACTGCACTCCAGACAACTTCCACTTCCTTCCTTGTTCCCGATGCTTTCTAAAATGTGCCCTCCTCTAGTAACGGGGAAAATCCAGCCTCTGTCACCCAGTGTCACACACGCCACCCAGGGAGAGGCCACGTGAAGAGGCAGGCACACGCCAGGGCTCTCCAGAGACCACGAGCGGCCGGGGCCTGGACAGACCACCCCTCAGCCGCGGGGGCGCCAGCCTGCCCACACCCCACCTCCGACCGCGGAGAACAGACCCCCATTCCTGACACTCAGCTAGCTTGCAGACCTTGTCCCCACAGCCGCGTGTGCACAGATACGGACCATGAGCTGCACATCGCGCTCACGCTTAAAGTTGTGAGGGTTGTTTTAACGCTGTTTTTAAAACCTACAAGAACAGCGAGTGGAATAACATAAAGACGGTTTCTCGGCTGCCCAGCCTCCCCAGCTCCCACAGGCTGGTCCTCGTCCAGGACGGCCAGTTACCCATCCCGACTTCCTCCCCTGGCACCGCGGGCAGGCTCCAGGGCACTGAGAAAACAGCCTGTCTGGCCTGCGACTTTGCTGCTGTCTTTGCAAGATGCTCTGCCCCTCTTGTCGCTGCAGCCACGGCCCCCCGGCCCAGCTGCCGAGCCCCTGGAGCCTCGCCTGAGAGGGTGGGCTGCAAAGTCCCCACACAGATCCCGGCACCCTCGGGAAGCCCTAGAAGCAGGAGCACCGAAGCGGGAAGCAGAACTCCAGGCACCCAAGCAGCCAGCACGCTGGCAGGCCTCCAGCCCCTCAGGCCCACGCGGGACGTCCCGCGTCCCCTGCAGGCTCGCCAATGGCACTTCTGTGGCTCCACACGCCCTTGTCTTTCCCTCCCCAACACCCCAGACAGTGCATGTCCTCGCAAGGTGACAGGAACTGGCAGGTGAGGACGCAGGCTGTCCCCTTCAATCGCAGGGGAAGATCTGACTCCCAGAAATAGCATGGGAGGAGCGCCCCACACACGCCCTGCACTGAGCCCAGCAGATGCTAGTCACTCATTCAGTACCTACAGCCCTAGGGTCACTTAAGTGACCTCCTACCTTCCCAGCCTCCCCTTTCTGACATCAAAGTAAGTCATTAAGCATATGTTTCACCACTTTTCTACCTGGGGAATGTGTCAAAGTCACAGGCACCATGACTAGAGAGCCCGTGAACAGGGTTAGTGCATCCTTGCTGGTCACTGTCACCTTCCCTTGGGGGCTCACCTGGCAGTACCCCACACCTTGGTTGTGGCGCCCATAGGCCACCAGCACGTTGTACAGGATCTTTTGTAAACAGGGATCCGCGCTCTTCCGGAATTTCACGTTGTCCGGGAAGGTCCTGTTCATATCTGCAGGGAAATTCACAACACAGGATTACCCAAGACCAGCCTGTGATGTAACCCTCATGTCTACCACAGGGGGCGCCCCGAACCCCACCTGGCAGGTGTGAGCGAAAGTTTCGACCCTGGTCGCCCTTTGTGGACAAGCCCCTGCCACGTCCACGGTTGAGGCCACAGCGATGGGAGTCAGGACTGAAGAGGAGGGTATCCCGCCTCTCCTCACAGCCCCTGCCATGCAGCCTGTCTGCACCCCCCTCCCAACACCCCCCACCCCCAGCCAGGAGGTTAACTCTAGGACCACAGGCAACACAAAACTGGAAAATCTTTCCAGTTGTGGAAAGGCAGAACACCCCGAGAATCCCTCAGAGACAAACGGCAAAACCAGACACTGAGAAGTGAATAAACTGTCTGCTCATCAGAACCTGCGTCCTCCTCACCGGCGCTGTGGGAACCTCCCACGGACCTGACCCTGACTCTGTGAGCTAGCCCACACACGGGCAGAAGGGGGGAGGTGTGGGTGCATGACACAAGTACTTCTTTTTTCTGACCTAGTGACCCCACTTGGATTAGATTAGTGGTGTGTCTGCCGCTGGGCTACGGCTGATGACTGGAACGGACCCGGTGTGCAGGCCCCCCGGCCCCCACACGGCTTTCGGGCAGCGCTCCTGGGCCTCCCTCTGGTCTCCGAGCCGCACCTCTGCTTATAAAAGAACTGACCTAAGCAGAACAGGAAGTATTAGTGCCTCAAAGGACGTTATTTGCCATTGTGTGTTTGTTTACAAAAACGTTTTTTTTTGGAATTCTAAATATCCCAAAAACTTAGAATCCACCAGGAGTTTAGTGGTGTTTTGGTTTTGGTTTTCTTGTTTGTTTTTTTTTACTAATTGAGACTCTGAGTGACCAGTCCCAAGCCCATTCTTATTCTTACCCTTGATTAGGAGATGTTTTGAAATTTTTCCCTGGGACAGCCCCTCCTTCCCACCTCAGAGGTGGGTGGGACAGGGACGTCCAGTCTGCTCACGCACCCTATGAATGCTCCACTGCGCTGTCCCTGCAGAGCAATTTCTCCAGACCCCTCAAGAAAACAGACAGAACGACGATGGTCCAGCAGGTCTACTGCTGGGCACACGCCAAGAGACTGGAAAGCAGGGACTCAGAGAAATCTCCGTGTGGCCATGCTCGTAACAGCAAACCCACAAAAGCAGAGGCAGCGACCCCAGCGCCCATCAGCGGAGAACAGAACAGACCAACAAAACAGGGTCTGTCCGCACAGCCAACAGGACCCGGCCCTGAAAAGGAAGCATTCTGACGCCTGTTGCCATGTGGATGTGCCTCCAGGGCCCCTCACCGGGGTAAGCGAGCCAGACACAACAGGATGGTGGGCCGGGGGCTGGGGAGAGGCTGACACTCCGTGGGGACGGGGTTTCGGTTTGGGAAGGTGGAACAGTAAATTCTATTATGCATGTTTTACCACAATAAGACATTTTTATCCAAAAACACCGGCACTAAAACAGAGCCTTTCAGTTCATTTTTCAAACCAACAGCAACACTCTGTTTTTCTTGACACGTGTGGCCTCTGCGCAGCAAGGGACCCCCTCCCCAGGCTGGGGACACTCCCCAGTCTCACCGCCTCCAGGGAGTCCCACCTCTCAGCACACTCAGTTAATTGGGCTTTAAAACTTATTTTATATTTAAGGGTGTATGTCCCAAAAGCAAAATCAGACGATCAGTCACACTTCCTAAGAATCTAAATTATTCAGTTTATAAGGGTTAAACGTTTGTTTTGAGCACTTGGAACATCTAAGAGCTCGTGAGCCTGTGTGGTCACTGAGAGTGCCTGGGGCACCGTCGGCACCCAGAGCTCAACACCAGCCACACATCCCCGCGTGCGTCCCTAAGTCCCAGGGCGCTGCCATCAGCACAAAGCCCTCCCAGCGATTACCCTCCAGTCACAACTGCCGGCTCAGAGCCTGCAGCAAGGTCTTCTTGCAGAAACCTGCCCTGCCCTTGCCCCTGCCCATACTGACCTTCCCAGCTGGCTGGCGTCTAGTGTTTGCCAAATCAGTGAAAAACACTGCTCTCCCCTCACGAATGCTCAAGGTTTGATTTTCCCATAAGAAAAATAAAATTCCAAATTAAAAGCAGTGGGCAATCTGTAACAGCGCAAGTTCCCTCCTGGGGGGCTGCGTGCCCCCGCGCCCACCCGCGACTCACCTGTCCGGATGGCCTCCTCCAGCCTGCCGCAGCACTCTCCCTGCAGTAGCCGGTGGTAATAGCCGGGGTTCTGGTCCATCCGGGCCTGGGCTCCGCTCACCCCCATCCAGACGTGGGCCCGGTGCTCCAGGGGGACACCTTTCCGGATATAGCGCTTCACTGAAACGGAAAGCAGGGGCTGCGGTCAGGGACAGACCAGTGTGGCCTGGGGTCAGAGCCTGGCAGAGCCCGAGAGCAAAGGGCGCGACCTCAATGCTTTCGCCTGGCTTCTCCCATGTCAAACATGAGAAGACGCAGAACCTTACACATGCCCACCCGGATGGCTGCGTGCACTCCTTGCAGACCGTTCTCCTGCACGGGGCAGCCCCCCGTCCTCCCTCACCGTCAGCACACCGTGCGGGAGGCAGCAGGCCGGGCCCCTGGGCCACTGCAGCCCAGGGCGGCCCCACAAGCTCCACACACAGGAGAAGGCCGGAGGCACAGAAGCTGCACCAAGTGAGGGGACATGAGGCAGGAAGCAGAAGCGAGGGCCAGAGGGAGAGCTGTGGGCAGGGACAGAGGCGCTGGTGCATGGTCCAGCCCTGGAGGTGACAAGGGACTGCAGGGTCCCAGTCTGGGAGCCTGTGTGACCCCCTGGCGCGGGGCTCAGCGGCCGGTGTTTGTGTCCTGTTCTGCACTTGACTTGTGTCAGTGGAGAGCTACTTCCTTTGGGAGGGATATTTTACTGAAAATAGATTGTCTAGCAACCATAGAAACACGTAGGAAAAGAAGCCAAGAACCACAAGGTACCTCAGGTAACAACTTGCTCCCTCGTTTCCCAGGTAAACAGGAAAGATTCGTGAGACGATGTTCAAGTGAATTACAGGAAGCCAGGGGTGCAACAGTTTAACCCTCAAAACCGTTCATCGAAGGAAATACTCAAAGCTTTATTATTTTACTTCCATATTACATTACAAATACCATTGTTATTTTCTTTTTTAATGTTTATTTTATTTTTGAGGCAGAGACAGAGCAAGAGTGGAGGAGGGGCAGAGAGAGAGGGAGACACAGAATCCAAAGCAGGCTCCAGGCTCCGAGCTCTCGGCACAGAGCCCGACACGGGGCTTGAACTCACAAACCGGGAGATCACGACCTGAGCTGAAGTCGGACGCTTAACCAATAGAGCCCCCCAGGTGCCCCACAATACCATTTTAAAAAAAGAAATGCATTAGGGGTGCCTGGGTGGCTCAGTTGGTTGAGCATCCAACTTAAGCTCAGGTCATGATCTCACAGCTCGTGAGTTCGAGCCCCGCATCGGGCTCTGTGCCGACAGCTCAGAGCCTGGAGCCTACTTTGGATTCTGTGTCTCCCTCCCTCTCTCTCTCTACCCTCCTCTACTCATGCTCTGTCTCTGTCTCTGTCTCAAAAAATAAATAAACAAACATTAAAAAAATGCATTTTAAGAAAAAACAAAAGGCCATACAATCAAAGAAAGTCCACGATCTGCTACAAGGAGAAAAGCATCTGTGGCGCCAGCTGCGTATCACAGAAAACCGCGGCAGGAAGAGTCGCCACGGAAAGCACTGATAAAGCTCCGCTAACTCGCACTCTGCGCTAACCCACCATGGATGCGGCCTCAGCGGAAGCTTCCAGAGGGCGCATGAGGGCAGGAAAGGCCCAGCAGGTGCGTGCGGGATGCGGGGCGGAAGCCACAGGGAGTACAGACCCTCTGGGGCGTCCCCACGCTGGTGAGGTCACGCGAACCGAGGACACTAGCCACTGGGGCCGCCTTTCCTCCAGCCTGCCGCGCTTTCCGCCAGAGCCGGGCGGGGGTCTCCGGCCGCAGGGAGCCAGGCAGATGCTGCGGCCACCCCCAGGGGCCAGTCCGCGGCCGGGGATGCCTAACTTGAAGACGTGCAAAGGGGGGACACGCAGACCCCAGGCTGCCTCCAGCACAACTGACGCCTGGAACCACAACAATCCCCAGGGGGACCAGAGGAGCCGCCAAGTCAGGGGCTCACCTCCGACCTCCGGCCCCACTCGCAGGCAGTGGAGCATAAGGAAACTCCAGAAATAACCACAGGAGCAGAGCTGACTGCGTTTCAACAGCATCGCAAAGGAAAGTCTTGCGGGCAGAAGGGGCAGAACAGTCTTTCTGAGGAAGGCTCACAGCAGGGCACGAGGGAACCGGGTCACCGCGGGCAGAGCTCGGCCACGGGGGTGGGGGGGGTGAGACCCACACTCGGCTCCGAGCCCACAACCCTGCTTCAGGAAAGCCTCAGTGCTCACAGGTGTTTGCACGGATGTTTATACCATCGGCTCAAAGGTCCTGCAGCTGCCGAACGTGGTCCCGGAGAGCGAGGTGTTCCTCAGCAAGGAGGGAAGAATGACGGGATCCGCCAGATCAGGGCACAGGGGGAGCCGGCCTCACAGGCCTGGGGCCGTGGGGCCCGCTGGCGGGACACTCTCAGAGGCCCCAGCGCCCAGGCAGCGCACGGGGCCCACAGGGGCAGCAGGAGCGAGTGTTTAAGGACATGGGCTGGTTTCAGTCTTGAGGGGACACGAACCTCCCCATGAACTCACAGAAGTATAACCAGTAAGAGCGTATTTCACTACAAATTAAATTTGTAAATAGAAAAAAAAGGCACCTGTAAGATGCTTAAACGCCTCACTGGAGTCGGACACTGGGTTCTACTGGGACCCGCAGGCCCCGCCTGGCAGAGGCCTCAGTTTCCTCGTCAGACAGGGGTGAAGCACGGGGCCCTGGCCTGAGATCCAGGTGGCTGAGGAGGCTGAGCTGTGTCAACAGCTTCCAGGGACAAAGGCTGTTGCCACTGACCCCTTCCTCAGGGTAGGACTTGTCCGGCAGCATTCCTGACCTTGGGAAGATGAGGGGGGCATCTCTTTAAACAAGGTGGACCCCAGACAAATCACTTCCAACTGTCTGTCCCAACAAAGTTAAGCAAATCCCTGTATTTATTGGTATTTGCCTTTGGACAGATGTGTTTGCAACTTAATTCTAACTTAGATGCTGCTGACATTTGCAGCTACTAGGAAAGAGCTGAGACCCTGCAGAAGGCAGTTCAGCATCCGCCCTCAGACGGGACATGAGCTGGAGCAATGGCTGGGCCAGGGCAGGACTGAATTCGTTTTTCTAGGCTGCGGGAGAAGGATCGACCTGTCTCACGTGCTCCTGGTGGGTATTTGCTATGGACAAGAAAGAAAACAAAGAGGAAACACTGGTTGTGTCCACATGTGGCAGAATCGGGCCAGTGAGTTCTGGTGGCCACCTGGAGACGTGCTGATGCCAAGATTAGGAGGTGACCGTGTTATTGGTGACAGGAAGGCAGGCGTCCAGACAAAAGTCCCCCAAAACAGAAAACCACACAGGACAACGAAGCAACAAGACCCGTCACTGAGGTCACAGAACGATGCCCACCAAGGCCCTTCCCCCCTGGGATGTCATGGTCCCTGCAGGACAGTCAGCTGAGTGTGACTGCAGAACTGGACTCTCATTTCTGGAATAACTCGTCCACTCCTGTCTGTGCCACACAGCCACTCCCACAGAGCCGCACAGGTGCTGACAGGCTCCTCGACCGTCCTGCCCCGAAACCACACCAGCACCAGCCACGACACCCGGGGCCACTGAACCCTATGAACCATACACCTCTTGCAGACTGACCTGTGCCTCTGTTTCCTGAGGGAACACCAGGCCGCCCTCCCCCAGGCCCGAGGCTCATCGAAAAGCTGACACTCTGGCTTCCAAACCTGTTTTGCCCCTCTCGTTACTGCAGTCACAGTCTGTTATGTAAGTCAAGGAAATGTTAAAACAAAAAGAATTCTTTCAGTAAACCAAACTGAAATTCTTAGAGCTCACAGACACCAGTGCTCAAAGAAAGTAGGAGCAGAAACCAGATAAGACCTTTGAACCAGGGAATACAACTGGAAAAGACAGGAAGGACGAGCATCTGGAAGGTTCTGCACGCTGAACAGAACGGATGCCAGAAAAGAGACACTTGGCGCCACGTGCAGCTTAGGACGGAGATGCTGAGGGTCCTCCAAAGGGAAGGACAGGAAAAGGCTAGAACCAGATGGTAACACCACAGACAGGGCCACTGAGGCGCACGCACATCTCAGTGACTGCGTGCTACCAGCCTCCGGGTCCAGGGTCAGCCACGGGAGGCTTCTCCCGCGTTCCCGCCAACTCCCGGCCTGCGGGGCCAGCCGCCACATTTGCACACGTGCGTGGGAGACGCCTGGTGCTGTCAGCAGTGGCCTCTGCCTGACCCAACAGCTGGGCCAGGAGGAGAGCCCCTGGTACTGCACGTGATGCAGATTTTCACCATGGATCCAAATTAGCTTTACTTTTATACACTTGTATTTTTTAAAAACAAAAGACCAGTCAACTCTTAAGAATAAACAGAAAGGAGAATAAAGGCAGACATGCCGATGGAAACAGAGGCGACGCAGGGATGGGCGCTGGGGGATGATCCCTGCAGGGAGCGCACAGGGCGCTGGCGGCATCCAAGGTCTGCCTGGCAACAGGGGACCAGCCTGAGGCCCCTCCCGGCCCTTCGGACTGTGTGAACTGCTAGTTCACCTGAGTCGCTCCTGAACACTCCCCCAGCAGTAACAGCCCTGAGGAGGGCCCCTGGTCAAGGGAGAGGCAGGTGGGTGGTGGGGCCCAGAGTTGAGAAAGAGCCTCTCTCCCACCTCCCTGAGCGCCCCACCCCCAAGATCAACCTGTCCCCACCAACCCTGTGCAACTGCACTATGTACTGGGCCCGCTCTGGGCCTTAGTTCACCAACCCCTTTAAAAGCAAAACTTGACCTTGTCACACCCTCTTGCTTAAAAACCCTTTTACTGGAGGGGCGCCTGGGTGGCGCAGTCGGTTAAGCGTCCGACTTCAGCCAGGTCATGATCTCGCGGTCCGTGAGTTCGAGCCCCGTGTCGGGCTCTGGGCTGATGGCTCGGAGCCTGGAGCCTATTTCCGATTCTGTGTTTCCCTCTCTCTCTGCCCCTCCCCCGTTCATGCTCTGTCTCTCTCTGTCCCAAAAATAAATAAAAAACGTTGAAAAAAAAAAAAAAACCTTTTACTGGAGCCCCTGGGTGGCTCAGTCAGTCGAGCGTCCACCCAACATTTAATTTCAGCTCAGGTCACCATCCAGGATTGTGGGATGCAGCCCCACATCAGCACGCTTGGGATTCTCTCTCTTCTGACTCTTTACCCCACCTGAACTCGAGCTCTCTGTCTCTCTCTCTCTCTCAAAAGTGAATTTAAAAAAAAACAAAAAACTCTTACAGCTGGCCTCTCTCTGCCCAGTCATGTGATGGAGCCCTGGGCCCAAGACCAGAACGCTCTCATTACGTCCCCGCTACCCCGCTACCGGTCACACAGCTCTGTCCCTGCCGCTGACCTCCGCCCTCACCGTTCTTGGTCACCAAAGCCCTATCTCAGAAAGCCCTAGCCTTATCTTGAGTCCCGGAAGCATACACCTCCCAAGGGCCTCACCACATTCCGGCAGGTCCCCACCGTCTCCTTATCTGCGGCCTGGGGAAAACACTCCATTCATTCAACAAACGTTGAAGCAAGTGTGAGGCCAACGCTGGGGCAGGGAGGGGAATATGATTCCCAGAGGAAAGCAAACCACACCAGAAACCAGAGGAGCAGCCAGAGGTCAACACAGGCGGGACAGGGCAGGGGCCGGCTTCTGTGGCGGTGTGGAAGCCTGCCCTCCCAGACCCGCAGGAGGGAGAGCGCCAGGGAGGGCAGGCCTGGAGGAGGCGCCAGGCCCAGAGAGAGCTGGGCTGGGCAGGACACCGGGCAGGGGGCTTCCGCGCTGAGGCAGGGAGGGGGGGGGGAGGCGGGGAGGGACGGAGACCCCGCCCTTCAGAACCAGCTCTGGCCGGTCCGCGGCCTCCGACCCACCTGTACCGCTCTTCTGGACACCTCCGCCCCCCTTCAAAAGTTTGGACCATTTCATCGCTCTTCTAGTGAGTATCACCAGGTAGGCGGAAAAAAACTCCTCATAAGCTGCATAATCAAAGTCTTCGGGCCTTTCAAACCCGTACGGATCGATCCTGCAACAAGAAAAGGAACCTGTAAGCCCTAAATAAAGTTTCGCGCGCGCACTGGGTCCCCGCGGGGACGAGGCCGCGTGCGCGCGTGGGGGAGGCGACGCGACGGGAACCGCGACCGACCCGCGGGGGGGGGCGGGCGCGCCCCGGCCCTCCCCGCCGCTCCCCACCCACTCGCACTCCACAACCCAGGTCCCCATCCCGCACTCCACACCCCAGGCTGGGCGAGGCGTGCCCTGGCCCCCACGCGCCCACCTGGGGACCCGGTCCCGGGGGCGCCCCGCAGGCTCCATGCTGGGAGGGCGGGGAGGGGGCGCCCGGGGGCGCGGGGACCGCGGGGTGCACGCCGAGGGGTACGAGTCCCCCTCCCTGGACCGGAGCGCGTGTCCTTCCGCCGGGCCGCGGACGCGGGAGGCGGGGCGGGGGGCGGGGCCCGAGGGATGAGCAGCGGGAGGGAGAGGGGCGGGGCTGCACCTGCTCCCGCGGCCCCCGCTGAGGGCGGTGTCCGGCGCTGCTGGAGCTGGAAGCGTGGGAGGTGTTAAGCCCGGAGGGAGGGGTGCGGGATGGGAGGCTGGGGGCGGGATCAGGGGGCCACGGGGGGCGGTCCTGAGCGCAAGGTGTGCGCCCCGCCCCCCCACCCCACCCCCACCCCAGGCTGGCTGGGTGGGTGGGCGGCATTTCCCGGTCACTCCGTTCAGGCCTCCTGGGCTTTGAGCAAAGGTGGGAGATAGAGTTGAGGTTCTCCTGAGATACCTTCAAACTTCAGTGCCTGGCCGGTCCGAAGGTCAGAGCTCTGACCTATGAGCCCTATTTTAATTTTCCTTGTGCCGGAAAAGGGCAAGTCTTACTTTTCACTTGTTTTTTTCAGTCTTCACTTCAGACCTGAGAACAGCCTATAGTCCCTGCACCCACCTGGGGACCTGCCCTGTTCCTTCCTGCCTCCCCAAACCCGGCTGGGGAGGGGGTCCCGGGTTCCAGTCCTGCCCTGACTGCCTGGGAAAGCCCCCACCCTGCCAGGGGTCACATGGTCACGGGAACTGGCTGGCTGTGCACCACCCTGCAGGATGGTCATCTGGGGTGACTGGGGCTTCACAGCTCAGGGGCGCCCACACAGGAGGCAGAACGGTGGGGGGGTTCCCTATTCAGCCACCCCTCCAATAACGTGTTCAGAATCTTGGGCGTGTGGGTCAAGGCCAGGTGCTGTCTGCAATCTTGTTCCTCAGGGTGAGGGGGAGGGGAGTCACCAGCAAAACTAAAGGCATCAAGGCACGCCCTGAACAGTCCTGGGGCCCTGACGCCCTGAGCCCTGCAGGGGCACCCCTGGGAGCCAGCACCATTACTCTCCTGAGATTTCAACACTGGGGCGTGAAAACCTTGCCAAATCAGGGAGACCACAGAAAATTTGCCAGAACTATGTTGTGAATTTTGGTTTACAAATGTGGTGAGAAAGTGGGTATTTAAGGTTCTTTGAATTTTGGATTTAAGGCACTTGTAGCCTCAGCCCTCCTCACCCCAAGCGTCCTTTTTGAAACAATGAGCCCAAGCAGGAAGACGCTTTCTCTGAGCCCCTGAGCCCAGTCCACCTGTGACCAGCCCTGTCGGAGGAAATGCCTTTCTGGGGCATGTGTGTACTTTCTCGTGAGAAGTGCCTGTGGGCCATGCAGAGACGTGGCTGCGCCCCCCACACGTCTACCCGAGCTTTACTGGACCTGCGGGCAGCCGACACGGCTCGGAGCCGATCCGTCCAGGGCTAAGCAGAGAGCCTGCAGAGGAGCCGGCAGGACCCCCCCCCCCGCCCCCCCCCCCCCCCCGCCGACCTCCTGCCACCAGCCATCATCAGGCTTCTGCGGACCCTGGGGGGCTGTAGGTAATTTAGGGTCCCCTGGACCTAACCGCAAAGGCCAGTTCTGCCAGCGTCCTGGTGCCACAGCTTAGTGCAGTGCCCTTTGTAAGCCCCCCCCCCCACCCCACCCCCCCCCACCCCACCCCCCGGTCCCTGCTCTGACCTCCTTGGGACACTCTCAACAAGGGTACTTTCTTGTGTGACATTCAAGTCAGCAGACGGGGTGACTTATCCTCACACCAACATGGGGTCTCCCCCGGCCCACGCCTTGCGCACCTGCTCATCTTCCTTTGGCGGGTTTCTCTCCCCACCTGGATGGCTGCTACCAGCCAAAGGGAACGACTCCCTGAAGCCCCCCCACCCCCACCCTTCCAACTCTTCTCTGGGGCTAAACCCCATTTCCTGCTTCCTGTCGCCGGGCCTATTAGCAAGCTGATGCTCCTGCCCCCACTTCTCTGGCACTCAACACCCCTGCTTCCATCCCACCCAGCAGTCCCGGGACACGCCTGTCTCCTTGCCTGCAGGTTCCCCTCCTCTCTTGATGGGGGTCAGGATCCGGCCTCACCCCCTGCCACACACTTTCTCACAACTGCCTTGAAGAGCAGCATGGCCTTGGCTCTGATGCCCCCGCAGGAAACCCAGGCCACAGGACATGTGCACTTGGGCTTGAGCGTGATGGCGGTACCCCTGGCAGGTGTATTGGGGCCAGATGACATGGGAGGACGGGCATCCTGTGTGGGGGCAAGTGAGGTAAGAGCAGCCAGCCCAGGAAGTAGGGGAGGGAAGAGGATGAGGAGGCCCAGGTGGCCAGGACAGCAGCGGCCAGAGGGCGGGAAACAGAGGGCTGCCGGCCCAGGGTCTGCCTGAGCCTCCCCTTGGGAACAGGAGGTAGTGCGCACTGTGCTCTCCAAGTACCTCCATCCACATGCCCAGGGCTGAGTTCCCTGGGCACCCTCCCTGCCAGAACCCTTTCCTCAGAGCTGGCAGCCAGAGCGCTGAGCCGTCCTCCCTGGAGACCATGCAGGCTGTCACTCGCCAGGTACCACCACGGCCCCCTGCCACGTCCCCAAGTTTCTGTGCAGGCCAAGCCTCAGCAGGGGAGGTGGGTGGACACCCCGGCGACACTGCCCAGACGGGGACCCTGACCCAGAGAGCGGCTGTGGGAGCCCGAGGCTGCATTTCTGCCGAGCCCCGGATGTGGGTGCTGGTCCCCAGCCGGGGCCTGTACCACAGCGTGACCCCACATTCAGCGAGGGCTGCGGGGGTCGACTGATTCAGTTGAAAAGAGCTGGAGAGACGTGACCACCAGATGCAACATGGCCACACCCGGGAAGACCCTGCGGTGGGGGGGGGGGGGGGGGGGCGGGGGGGCGAGACTGAGCGAGGACTGGGAGGCAGACGGACAAGGGAACATTAGTGACGCTGGTGTGTCCCGGTAGTGAGGTGGTGTGTGTGTGTGCACGTGCGTGCGTGTGTGTATTACTGGGGGCTGACACAGCTGAGCCCTGGGAAAACAGTGGAGGTTAACACGCCCCTGTGTGTTCTACTAAAGAGATCCCCACGGGGAGCCCTCTCCTGGGGTGCAGGTGAGACTCGGGGTCCCCTGCTTATCCGGGACCAGCCAGACTCTGCCCCCTACACCCCTCCTTTGCTCCAGCAGTAATGAGCTGGACTGTTTTCGCCTCGCAGGGCAGGTCGGCTCCCGCCGCTGAGCCTGCCGGCCACCAGCCCGCTGTCTCACCTACCTTACTGTGCCCCGTGAAGCAAGCCTCCCGTGGCCTAGCTCCAGAGAAGCTTCCAGACCTCACTATGGCAGTAGCCCCATCCCTTTGAATTGAAGTACTAAGTCCAGATTTGTTTTCTATTTGACTAAAGAAGAGTATTGACGGGTAAAATAATATGAGGTTTGGAGTTGGTGTTAGATTCGTTCCAGAAGAGAGAAAAAAGATGGGCGAATGGAGCCATGGCCGAACCAGGAAGCTGGGCACTGGGTACACGGAGCGGTTTTCCGTTCTGAAAGTTTCCATAATACTGTGTGTAACCAGTAAAGCAGTAATGCCCTCCCCACAGGGGGCAGGAGGGCCCAGAACTGGCCCTGCGGCCTTGGCCCCCCACCAGCCCACTGTGGCCTGCTCAGAGTCAGTGTACCGCCAGCCACCTGGAGGATCCTGAGGCTCTCACTCCTGCTGTCCCCATGAAGCCAGAAGGGACATGTGCTGATATTATTAGTGAGGCAGGGTGCTATGGGGTCTCCAGTGACCCCATGAAATGCCCACAACTCTGAGTCTGAGCGGCCACCTTCCTGGAGCGAGTGTGGGGTCCTGTCCCAAGGTTACCGTCATCAGACACTACACATTCCTCCAGTCCCCGCAGGGGGGGGTCCAGCCCAGGAGTGTGAGTGAAATCATTGCCTTGGGACAGCCCAGGTGCACCAGGCCGCAGGGCCACTTGACGAGAGCCTTTCTCTTTGGGGAAATGTCACCCCTCTGGAGACTGTCATGGGTGAGAATGCAGTCCCCCAGGCCACGCAGGTCCCCTGCTCAGTTTCCAGGGGTGTGACCCCAGCCAGGCTCGTCCTCTTGGACATGTCTCCTTCTCCCCAGCAGGAGCCGGAAGGGGCTCAGTCATTGCCCGGTGTGCGGACTGTGCTCAGCAAACCCCGGGCCTCTTGTTCCCATCCTAGCCTCCCAGGCTCAGGTGCCTCACACGTGATTTCCTCCGAGGGCAGGTTGTGAGTGCCCCGCAGGAAGTCACCCCAGACCCTTCAGTGACGTCCTCTGCAGAAGAAAAACAGGTTTTGGAAGAGGGCAGGTCCACTGAGCAGGGAGCCCTGCAATTATAGCCTGAGAATGGCGTTTCCAGTTCTTCCAGCACAGACGTGGAATGCAGCTGTTCTGTGGGCTCTGGGCATCGGAGAAACTCACGATTTGTTTTCAGAGATCATTTTGAGGGAGTGTTCCTTGTAAGCAAGTTTTATTTTGTAACAAGATTAAACGCACATTTTAAAGAACAAAAACTGTGATACAACCTAATCTTACAAAAACACTCAGGGACGCTGCGGGAGGGGAGGCGCAGGAAGCACCCCGTCCCCAGGAAGCCAAGAAACCGGGGGTCCTGCCTCCACCTGCTCCACTGGACAGACGGACGAACAGACAGTCTCAGGAAGAGTGGGAGGGTACCAGGCTGGGACAGGCACACACTGTCGCTCGTCCCCAGCCTTCCTTCTCCTGTCCTCCCTTCTGTGCTAGAACCCCGTTTTTGTGCCCACGGCGCAGGCCTCTGTGACAAAGAACCACAGCCCGGCCACTAGACAGCACCCGTGCTCACGTAGTCTTGGAGCCTGCAGGTCCGAGGGCTGGTTCCCAATGCACCAATTCTCCTGGGTGCGTGGGACACCGTCTCCTGCCCGCGTCCTCACGTGCTTCCTCTGTGCGTCCTGACCTCCTCTTATTAGGACACCAGTCATGTGGGATCAGGGCTACCGACTGACCTCGTTTTACCCTCACTTCTTTAAAGGCTGGATCTCCAAACGACATTCAAAAATACTTCTGCTGGGAAATGAAAGCACTGACAACTCTGGGACTTCAGGGGCGCCTGGGGGGCTCAGGTGGGTGTCCGACTTCGGCTCAAGTCATGGTCACATGGTTCGTGAGTTCAAGCCCCGCGTGAGACTCTGTGCTGACAGCTCGGAGCCCGGAACTGCTTCGGATTCTGTGTCTCCCCCTCTCTCTCTCTGCCCCCATTCATGGTCTGACTCTCAAAAATGAATAAACGTTAAAAATAAATTTTTTTTTAAATAAAGACAAGTTTATTTACATTTTATAAGGGGTCGAATCTAAAGTATAATAGGGGGCGCCTGGGTGGCTCACTAGGTTAAGCATCCGACTTTAGCTCAGGTATTAATCTCATACTCCATGAGTTTGATCCCCACGTCGGGCTCTGTGCTGACAGCTCAGAGCCTGGAGCCTGCTTGGGATTCTGTGTCTCCCCCTCTCTCTGCCCCTCCCCTGCTCATGCTTTGTCTCTCTCTGTCTCAAAAGTAAATAAAAACATTAAAAAAAAAAAAACTAGAAAACAAGGGCACCTGGGGGGGGTCAGTCGGTTGAGCATCTGACTTTGGCTCAGGTCATGATCTCAAGGTTCATGGGTTCGAGCCCCATGTCGGGCTCTGTGCTGACAGTTCAGAGCCTGGATCCTGCTTCAGCTTCTGTGTCTCTCTCTCTCTCTCTCTGCCCCTCCCCCGCTCACTCTCTGTCTCTCAAAAATGAATAAACTTTAAAAAAATTTTTTAAAAACCAAAAGTTTGGGACCCTAGTGCAACAATAAAAAGACAATGTCCCAGATTCATGGCATGCAAGTTACACACCCAGAGACATACTGACACTTTCCTGTGAAAGTACACGTGCCAGGGACCAGCACAGGGCACACTTCCACTAACTCTGTGGTGGCCGTGTGGGTACACATCAGAAGTGACAGGCTCCCGCATTTCAGCTGGCAATCCTATCCTGGACACACAGGAGACACTGTGACCCGGATTTCTGTGACCGGGAGGTGAGGAGCTCTTCTCTGCTTGAGAATTTTTCTTGGGGAGGCTGTTCTGCAGGGAGAACAGCGCTCTGTCTCTGTGCTCTTCCCTCTGAAGTTTTCTAACAGCCCCTCAGCCCAGACGCACAGCAGCTGCCATGTTTCAGGATGGAGCCGTGGGGCTCACTGGGTCCAGGGCCGAGCATTGTGGGACCTGCCAGGGCCCATGGGGGTGTCCCGGCATACAGAGGTAGGTGTCGACCATCTGCACTTCCCATCCCACCAGCAGAGCGTCCAACAGAGTGTCCACAGTGACCCAAAGGGGCTGAATCACGAACAGGATATGTAGGGAGGCGCTGATCACAGAGGGAGTAAGCGAGCGGCCAGAGCAGCAAAGGTTCAGGAGGGTGTCTGTTTTTAGAGGCTCGATGACGTTCCTCAGAGCCACCTCCAGGCTGGGCAGCTGGGCCGCTGACTGCTCGGGGCTGCGAGCTGTGAGCTGCCCCCATGCCCGGTGTGTGTGCTGTCCCTCCAGCCCCGGACACGGATGCCAAGGCCCTGCACTGACCGCCCCAACTTGTAAAATTGTGCCAAAATATACCTGACAAAGAACTTGACCTCTGAACCATCCATGAGGGAACAGACAGCTCAGTGGCCGTTAGCACACTCCCACTATTGTACAGCCACCACCCTCTGTCACCAGAACTTTCTCATGTCCCCAGACCTAATCTCTGACCCCGTGAACACACCTCCAGCCCCTGGCGCCCCTCCTGCTCTCCGCCACTGGGAATGGGGCTCCTCTAGGGGCCCCAGGGGAGTGGAGTCCCACAGGATTTGCCCCTCTGTGACAGGCTTGTTTCTGTGGACAGGTGGGTCCGAGCACCACCCCAGGCGGTTTTCAGTACTTCCAGCCCATTCAGTCTTTCTGTGGTGGGAGGTGCTGAGGACAGAGTTTAACTGGTTCTCCTTCCCTCTGAGCCTGTCCGACAGGTTTCTGGCTGGGCTGCCTGGGGTGCGGAGGGGGAGCCTCTCTGCCTGGGGAAGGAAATGGGGGTCAAACGTGCTCAGAGGCCCCGTGGGCAGCCGTGGGGTGGGGGGAAGTGGGACAGGAAAGGCCCCCCGGAGCATGCCAGCAGGACGTGCCGTTTGCTAGAACCCCAGAAAAGGAAGCATATTTACAGAAGCCGGTGTCTGTGCACAGCCCGCTGGGCGGGTTTCCCAGGAGCGCGTCTACACCTGGGAGTGGGTTCCCTTCCCACAGCGAGTGTGAGGACTGGGTTGCAAGCCGAGAGGGCTGACAGAATTTGGGGCGATGGAAGAGTGCCCCTCCCTCCCTGCCCCCCCCCCCCCCCCCCCCCCCCCCCCGTCCTGGGCCGAGGTTTCTCCTGAGCGCTGTCACCGTGACAGGAAAACCTTCTGGTGGCGCTGATGAGACTGTGGTCCTTCATGCAGGGGACCCGTGGCGTGAGTGTCCGTGCACCTCACACCGTGAGCCCCTCCTTACCCAGGAGGCCCAGGGACGAATGGGGCCCACGCCATTCTCGCAGACGAGAGTGCAGGCCGAAGGGTGGGGTTCCATCCAGGCGGGCAGGGAACCCACGAAGGACATGTCCGGCAGCGAGGATGAGGATTGAGGGGCCCGCTGGTCAGCACCGAAGTGCCAGGCCAGCCCTGTCACCCCAAGAGCTCCTGAAGCCATGGTTTCTCAGGGAAGGCCCTGGCTGATGGACGCTGGGAGGTCCAGCCAGACCCGCCCTTGTCTAAGAGACCATAAGGAAAGCATCCTTGGCGACACAGACATGACCCACCCCATCCTGCCAGGAGATTTGTGATAGGCGACATATTTTATTTCTGTTTTTGAAATTATTTCCAAGTGAATAAAGTTACAAACACAACAAAATACAGTTAGTGGTTTTTTTCCCAACAAACCTATTTTAGAGATTTGTATACAAAAGAGAAAAAAGAGAACATTGAATTAAACGGCTGTGGGTTATCACACAATCACATAATTAAAAGATCATAACTCAAGTGGCAAAGGTGCTTTCATAAAAGACTAAGGAAGTGATGCTGAGTTTGTACAACCCTGACCGTTGGCATTCGTGGGTGGAGATCTGAGAGCACTCCCGAGATTTTTCACTAACAGTTACTTCCTGTGGGAGCCCCACCGACTGGGCTCCCAGAAGGATGTGTAAACACAAGGAGCTGTAAAATCTGAAGCAGGCCTAGGCTTCTAGCCTCTGTGCAGACATGCAGACCCCACCCTGTGGGCTAACAGGCTCACACAGAGAGGGTTTCTTCCCCTCCCCCCGCCCCCGCCACCGTGGGTCTCATTTACAAAGCCCAAGGTCCGCTGGCCGCCAACCTTCTGCAAGGGGTGTTTCCACACGGGGTGCCTGCGGGCCTGCCTTGTGTGGAGGCAGCGGCCGTGTCCACCGTGGAAGCACCTGTATCCGTGGGGTCCTTAGACTCCACAGTTTTCACGTAACATGAGCACATGCTGACCACCGAAAAGTACCCTCGGAAAATCACATTCAACTGCAAGCTTCCCACAGGCAGGGGACCTGCAGCCGTATTTGGTGAATGGGGAGAGGGCCAACCCCCCCCCCCCCCCCCCCCCCCCGCCCTGCAGGTCACAGACTCACCCCCCACCGCTTGCCAGATGTTGGGAGGACCTGGGTGTATGACCTCCTTGAAGCTGCCATCTGGAGGAGATTCTGGTCGATTCTCCCACCACTTGGGCTGACACCACTCTGCGTTCTCCAGTGGACTTTCTGGTCTATTTAAAAATAGCACAGTCCTACTCCTCGTTTTAAAAAGGGAACACTCGGTGAACGTAATATTTCTCTCTCCTCTGTCTGTCGTCACATTCTTTGCCAAACGTGGTCTCAGCCCCACTTCTGAACAAAGTATGAAGAAGGAAGGGGCCGGTAAGCCAGGTGGTGCCCGTCCAGCCCCCCGCTAGATGCCTCTCCTGCCCAGGCGCCCCCCTGGGGTTGTGGCTCCAGGAAGCCAGCCGCAGATGAGGCTCAGCCTTCCCGAGACACCTGGGTGGGGGGCACTGGGCCCCCAGCAGGGGACACACCGTTCTGAGGCAGAGGACCCCAAGTTTGAGCCACACATGGCAGATGAGGCGTCGCCCAAGGGCCCCCTCACCCACGGTTGGGGTCCACACCCAGGAGCCCAGACACGGGCCGGGCAGCCCCGTGGGCACATTCACAACTGTCACACACCCCAGGTCCCGCTGCGGGGCCCTCCCTGTGCGCCCCCAGTGTGGTTCCTGCTCAGCTGGGGGCCCCGCACCACCATCCAGGCCTGGCACATTCTGGCACCTGCTCGGGGCTTGTGGGCTCTGGACACCCCAGCTGTGGAAGGTGCCACCCTGCAGCCTGGAACCCGATGGCCCGAGTGGGGGGCAGGAAGCGAGCCCACCCCAGGACAAAACACACCGTATGCCTCCTGCTTAGCCCTTCCAGAAGCTCCACACACCTGTGTCACCTCAGGTGGCCCTGGGAGGAGGCGCCCCGCCCTGCACAGGATGAGCCTGGACAACCCAGTTCTCTCTGAGCACTTTCCCTGCACGGACATTGTAGACAGAGGATCAGATCACGGCACGCATCAAGGAAGCTTCTACAGGACAGATAGAGATGGTGTAGACAACTGCCCTGACGGGCAGCAAGCAGCAAGACGTGTCTGAGGAGCGGGAGCCCCCCATGAGGGGGGTCACGAGCACGGGGTGCGTGGGCCAGCGGGCACAGCCTTCCCCCGCTGTCGGCTCTCACGAGCTGCTTCATGGCCCAGAACACGTGCGCTGTGACATTGAGAGTTCAAGACTGTACATGAGGTGTGACCCCAATCGTGGCTGTGCCTTAGAAACACTGAGGGAAAAGCAGCCCACAACAATAACAAGTTATCTTGAGGCAACGTGATTATCAGTGGTTTTTATTTCCTTCCTCCCACTTGTACACAGCCTCAAATATTCTAGCCGCAAACGGATGGTCTCAGTGACCAGAAAGCAAGGAACAACACACAACGCCCCAGGCAAAGTGGCAAGACTCCTGTGTTCTCAGGATACAGCAGGACAGGCAGCTGGGGATAGGGGGGACGCGGCCCTGTGGCCTCTCACTGTCCCCACCACTTGGTGCTGCAAGAATGCTCCTGCAGAACTGCGCGTTTGAAAACAGTGCTGAACGCAAACTCCCATCCCTGTGCTCCGTCCCTTCCTGTGGGACAATGCGGGTGGTCTGTCCTGCTCTGGCCCCAAGGGCACATCATGGGCAACTGCCCCCCCCCCAGCCCGAGCCAAGCTGAGGGGGCCGTGCAGGGGGTGCTGGGCCAGTCAGGGGCCGCAGCCTGACGCCCGCCCTCTTGGTTGGTGTCTGCCGAGGACTCCACCACGGGAAAGGCGCCTTCAAAGTCCAGGCCGGCCAGAGCCACCAAGACAGGACAGGAGAGACACACACAAGGCTGAGCACCAAACTTTTAGTTAAAGAACTAAAACAACACAGCTCAACACAGAGACAGAAACGTGTGCCTGGACGCCTTAAGCACAGTAAAGAAAGGGACGCTCAGGGACAAGTGTCTGGATGTCCTGAGGGCCTCCCTCATCAGCCACACAGTTCCAGAGTGCAGACTCCCCAGACTGGTCACCAGAGACTGAGAGGGACCGCCACACAGAGCCCTGCATGCACGTGTCCGAGGCCATGTGTTTGGAGGCAGGAAAACAGTCTAGAGCCTGGGTTAAGGTGTGGAAACCGACGTGCCAGACGTGTCAGAGGTTTGGGGGCCGGGCCTCACTTCGGAAGCTCAAATGTGTCGCTGGCTCTGATGGTTGTGGGTCTGAAGGACAGATCGAAGGACCTCTGGTCACTGAAGCTCTGGGCTCTATACTTTGCGAAGCGTGCCAGCCTTCTGTGGTGCTCATGCTCCACCGCACCTCTCCCTGCCGCAGGAGTGTGTGAGGGCCCCTCCTGGGCTGGGGCACAGGGAGCGGGCACCACGGAGCCCTGCGCTGGCTCGGGGCCAGAGGGCCACGGCCTTTCTCCCACCCGGTGTGGTGCTCCAGGCCCTCCCTGGCCACCCCTGGGGCCCGGTCCCTGGGACATCCTGCTTGGATCTGTAGTGGCCACTGCTTCTGAGGAGCTGTTGGGGGGGCCCACCGAGTTGCGGGACACCATCCCGCCAGCCTGGGCACTGTATCCCAAACGGGGGCTCTCTGCACGCCAAGCCTGCTGCCCCTGCACACGTTCTAGGCCCTTCTTGGGGTGTTGACCAGTCTCCATCTTGGTGGCCCCCGTGTCCGGACCACTGCCCACCTGGACCCCCCAGGGCCGTTTCTGACTCTCTTCAGCAGCACATGACCCAGGCTCCCGACCCCGGAGAGCTATCCCTTTCTCCAGGGGACCACCGAGCCTCATGGGCCCTGCGGCCCTCTCCTCCAGTGCCCCCAGGCCTGCCAGAGGTTGATGTGTGCCCCTGTCCTCCACTCCCTCTGGGACACCAGACCTTAGGAGGGATGCAGGCGGCAGGTGCACCTGGAGATCTGGGCACTTTGGGGGCACCCGGCCTGCCCGCTGCCCTTCTGCTGCCACCCGAGAAGCCTCCGCACTGGGAGGCACCTGCTTTTCAGGCAGGATGCGCTTGTCTTCCTTGTTCGGTTGGTTCTGGGGAGGCCCGGCGCCAGCACTGCCCTGGGTCGTGGGGTGAGCCCAGCCTGGGACTGCGGACAGGTAGCCCCCGCATGGGCTCCCGTGTCTGGCTGTGGCACCTCTGCCCCCTGCCCCTGTGCTAGCTTCGCTCTCCGCCGCAGCGCGCGTGCACAAGGGGACCCCCGCCTCCGGCAGGGCCGCGGCCCGGGCCTCAGGGGTCCCCCCCGAGCCTCCACAGACCACCGCTCCCTGTTGCTCCGAGCCCGTGGTGCCTCCAGGACACGGCTGGCACGGAACCGAGCGGGTGGCTGGCGGCCGGGGCACGAGGCCTCTGCTGCGGGGCTGCAGTGCGGTGACGGGGGTCGGCCCTCAGCCTCCCGCACAGGCTTCCGCTCTCCAGCCACGACGTTTACCGGGCTCGGGCGCTACCGGGCGCTGCTGTGGTGTGACTCTCCGCGGCTCCTGGGACCTCGGTACTCGGTTGTGGGGCGTTCAATGAGGGAGGTGGGTCTGTCCCCACCCAGGGCGGTGCTGGAGCGCCCTGCGGCCCGCAGGCCGGACCGGGCTGAGCCCCTCCGTGGCGGCCCTCCGGGCTCTTGCTCGCGCAGGCCGTTCTCGTGCGCGGAAGCCGCTCTGTCGGACTTCATCCCGCCGCGGCCGGGGCCCAGTGTCCGTCCCCTCCCCACTGATTCTCCGAGGCCGTGGGATGATGCGATGGGGCGTCCTCGCCACGGAGCGCGCCCGTCACCTGCTGCTGGCGACGGATGCTTCTGGCAGGCGGGCTCAGAGCGCGCCCTGCCCCGCCGCTCCCTCAGGATGCCGGAGCCAGAGCGCGTTTCGGTCCCCAGCGCTGCGGCGTGTTTTCCTTTCCCCGCGTGGGACTTTGCTGCGGACCAGCCGCTGCAGGTCCCGACCCACGCTGGCGGCGCCCCTTGCAGGCGAGACACTCAGGGTTTCCAGGGAGCCCCGCCGTGGCCCGCCGACCCGCTGCGGCCCGCGCTGGCAGCCCTGGTAGCCTCACCGCCTACCGGCGCGGGACAAGGCTCTGGAGCACTTGGAAGCCCACCCCCGGCCCCCGGCCCCGCCCCCACGCACGCCCCCGTCCACATCCCCGCCCTCGGCCACACGCCCGCTTCCAGCCACGCCCACACGCCCGCCCCCAGCCCCACTCACAGCCCCGCCCCACACACCCGCCCCCGGCCTCAATCCTGCCCCCAAGCCCCATCCCCGCCCCTAGCCCCAATCGCGACCCCGCCCAAACACCCGTCCCGACCCCAATCCCGCCCCCAGCCCCACTCACGACCCCGCCCACACGCCCGCCCCCAACCACATCCCCTCCCCTAGCCCCACTCACGACCCCGCCCCAACCACGCCCACACTCCCGCCCCCGGCCCCAATCCCGCCCACGTCCCCAGCCCCACTCAGGACCCCGCCCACACCCCACCCTCGCCCACACGACCCGCCCCCAACCACGCCCACACTCCCGCCCCCAATCCCGCCCACGTCCCCGCCCCCAGACCCCACTCACGACCCCGCCCCCAACCCCGCCCCCAGTCCCTCCCATGCCCATACCCCCTACCCCCCTCCAACCCCGCGATCCCGACCCCGCCCATACCACCGTCCTGGCTCACGCCTCCACCCCAGCCCCCAACTCCGCCCTTGCCCCGCCCCCACTCACGCTCCTGCCCCCATTTACTCTCCCACCCCCAAGCCCTAGGCCCAACCCCAACCCGGCCCCCAGCCACCGCCCCCGCCCCCCACTCACGCCCACACTCTCACCTCGGCCCCCGTCCCCGCTCCCTCCGCCGCCCATGCCCCCACCCCCATTTACGCCTCCTCCCCTATCCGCACCCTGTCCGTACCCACATCCCCCCGCTCGGAAGACTAGAACCCTTGTCTCCCACCACCTGGTGCCTTTGCAGCGCGGCGGGAGGCGGCATTTCGTGCACGAGCGGCCGCCTGACCATTATCTGGGGAGGCTCGGCGGCTGGCTGTGCGCGCCGCAGGGCCTGAACCGCGGGGCACCGCAAGTGGCGGGACACGTCCCGCTACCTTCTGTTCCGGAAAGTCTGCTGCATGGCGAACAGGGGATCTCGCTCCGAGCCTGGGGTCGCTACTTCTGTTTCATCCTCAGAACTGCAAACTGTCAGGGCCACCTCGGGGGCCACCCCTGCTTGCGCCCTCGGGGGTCCAGGCCACAGGCCCGTCCTGGCTCCCCCCGGCCCCCAGGTGTGCTGTGCAGAGTCCCCTGCGGGGGGGTCCCCCGTCCTGTCCTCTCTTGCTGCCCCAGCATGCCCAGGGCTGGCTGGTTTGAGTGGGGCCACACCCTGGGCTCACAGCCAGAAAGGGCCTCACCCCTGTGGGAGGCAGAAGCGGGGTCTGGCTTGGAACAGGCTTGGGCCCCACACCCAGGAACCCGGCTTCCAGACTGTCCCCAGGAGCCGTGGCACTGGGTGCTGGGGGCTGTTCGGGGTGCCCACCAGGCTGCCCCCATCCCGCTGTTTTATTCTCCCTGGATGCCGCATCCCCTGCGCTGGACACGCGCCCCCGGTCGGAGTGGCCGATTTTGGCGCAGTGGGACAGCCAGCTCCTGGGGCTGCAGACGACGGTGGCAATGTTGAAGGCCAGCACGGGCTCAGCGGTGCAGGCCAGGAAGCGGGCTAGTGGCGTCCGGATGCAGGTGCTGGCCATGGTGGCTGTGCAGAGCACACGGGCCTCCGGTCGGTGCGTCTTCCTCCTGCGCAGGCCCTTCTTCCTCCCCTCCGTGCGGAGTGGCAGCACGCTGGCCTCGGAGCAGAGACAGCCGCTTTGCTCAAACTTCGCCCGCAGCCTGGACAGGACAGAGCCCCTCTTGCTGGCCGGCTTTGGCAGGGGCCCTCTGGCAGCTTCCGGCTTCTCACACACGTTTTTCTCCTCTGCTGCCAAGAATATCTTCAGAATGTTCTTCACGGTGCCCTTTCCCCCGGTGGGGAGGCCACGCCGGGACTTCTCGTTGCACAGCGGCTCCCCGTCCTGCGCCGTGCGGCCGGCTCCCTCCCGGGCCTTGTCCAGAAGCTTGTTGATGGTGGCGGTGACCAAGCTCCTGCTGGGGCCCTGCTTGTCCTTGAAGATCAGCCTCCCCACCTCCCGGGTCTTCTTGAGGCGGGGCTCTCGGCCAGTGCCCATGAACTTGGCCTGCAGCAGCTGAAAGCATGTGGGCCGCCGGTGGGCGTCCTGAGTATCCTGAGCGCGGCTGACCCTGCTCTCCCTGCCCTCTGATCCCCGGGTGGGAGGAGGCCCTGGGGGCCTGTCCTGGAGGTCAGTGATGTAGAGCAGCAGACTGCTGAGGATGGCACGGGCTGCAGGGTCACACGTCACACTGCTGACCTTCTTTCTCAGGGCTTGGGCATCAATGGGCTTCTTACCGCCACAAATCTTGCCTCGCTTGGAGCTGTAGGAAAAAAGAAATCAATCGTCATAGATTTTAATCATCGTTTTTCCCACGGTGACTCCATCGAACATTTCAAACACCCCAAGAAGTCCAGGAGGAAGGGCAGAGGAGACTAGGAGACATGAGGGATGCCCATTGCCTCTCGGGCCAGTGTCCCCTGCCCACTCCTAACCCACTATCCCATCAAAGGCTTTGGGACGCTGGTGTTAAATAGCTCTGTGGCAGCACTTTGGAAAACTAATGTGCATGTGCAAAGTATTTGAGTTTTTAAAAAATGGAGGTATTATGCTTGCACAAATAGGAAAAAAGCATAGAGAATTTATATTTTCTGTGGGGTTCTTGCATATCTAACTTTAATTATGGGAAATGAAACTAACACCACTGGTATATCCGACATCCTCCCAGTGCTGAGTCCCTGAGAGCAATCTGGAAGACTGCGGGTCCCAGGCGGGATGAGGGTCCCCTGGAGCCAGAGGAAGTGGTCTTTGCTGCAGAGTGGGGGGGAAGGCTGGGGCGCCCGCTGAGGCTTGCATTCCTGAGCCCCCAGAGAAACCCTGAGGCTGAGGGCCCTGAGCCCCTGTCCCCTGCAGCCCTGTCCCCAGGAGATGCTTCTCAGCACCTCGGCCATAGTCCCCACACCTCAACCTAGCCACTGACAAGTCTGGGGTGTCTGGTCCTCGATGGGGCTTCTCTCTCCTGAGCAGCCTGGCACTGGAGGTCCCCCCCACCCCCAGCCCCATGGGCACAGCCATTCCAACCTCTCCAAGTGGCTCCTCTGTGAAGACACACCCAGAATACAGCCCAGCCATTCCCAGGAGCCCACAAGGACGCAGAGCAGGGACCATGACACACTGCTGTTTATGACACCAAAGACTCAGAAACGTTCTAAGCATGCACCCCCCCCCCCCCCCCGGGGCTGCCCAAATTCGGGCATGGCCCCGGTGCAGCGAGAGCTCCGCCCACACAGGGCGGTGCTCACTGAGCGGTTAGAAACGCGAAACGCGGCTGCAGAGCTGTGTGTGGACCTGGGCCCAACCGTGTTGTCCGACTGAAACTGGATGGGAAGGTAACATACAAAGACTTTTCTTTTCGGCCTTTATGTATTTCCCAGAAAGGAGCGCTCTGAAGGCAGAGGCCACATGCACACGTGCTTGTAAACAGCGGTCAGGAGCCTGGTGAGCCTGTGTGCCGGGGTCGCGGGTGGTCCATCAGGTGGCAGCCTGACCCCAGGCCGCACTTGGGGCGCCGGTGCCTGGCAGCGGGTCCTCTCCAGGAAGAAAACCTCGGGCACCTGCCCCCGCAGGCTCCCCAAACCCCCAGGTCACCTGGCTGCAGTCAGTCGGTGCCGAGCGGCCACTTTGCTGTTGTGGGACGCCAGAGGACTGGTGAGAGCAGAGTCCAGCAGCTCCACCGCCATGTCTGACTCCGGCGGCTGCCAGGGGCCTGGGAACCTGCCTCTCCGGCTGCCGCTGGCCCAGGCCTCCCCTTGCCAACGCCTGAGACAGCGGGGGCTCCTTCCTAGACTCAGACAGCTGTGGGCTTGGACAGCTGCCCTGGTGAGCCAGGCTCCTGAAACAAAACTGAAACCCAAACCCAGGCCCGGGCCAGAGGCCAGCCGGCTGGCCACAGGGGACAGGTGCTCAAAGCTCCAGGGGAAGCCAGGCCGCGGCTGCGTGGGTCTGGCGGCAGGAGCGAAGGGCTCTGGGGCACACTGGGAGCTGCGACCCCCAAGAAGGCGGTGTCCTCTCCGCGGGCGGGCGCCCAGGACACCCACACCCCGGACCCCAGGATTAGGGGCCGCAGAACAGCAGGCCGACTCCAGTGTTGCTGGGGCGGCGTTTGGCGCCTCCTGTTCCCTCGGAGAAGGCCGGCAGTCTCCAGCCACGTGTGCCAGGGCCCAGCCGTGGCTTGCCCCACCCCCGGGGGTCCCTCTCCCTCTACCCTCTGCAAGGTCACCAGACACCTCGCTTTACCTGCGGAGGTAGGTTGTCAGAGGCCAGCTTGGGGCTTGGTGGTCCAGGCTTCCTCCAGAGCCCGCGAGCCTCCTCTCCCCACCTTGCCAAGGCAGTCCCCCGAGTCCCAGACCCGCCGGGCCGCTCTGATCCTCACCGTAGGCATTGCAGCCTGGCGGGTAGCTCGGTTGGCGGCACCTTTTAGTTCGGTAGAGGCGCACCGAACTCGGGCGGCCCTGGGTCTCTTCAGGGCCAATCAGCCTGAAGCCCCAGCCGCTGCCCCCGCCACTGCCCCGGCCTAGCTCGCTCTGCCTGGTTCTCGCTGCTGCCCTGCAGGTACCCGTGCGGAGCATGCTCAGGGGGCCCCACGGTGCAGGGGCCTCAGGGTCCGGCCGACACTGGATCTCTCGGGCATGTGACACAGGGCTGACACCCCTCCCCACACACACAGCCCACGGCCATCAGCCCCCAAGTTCCTCTGCGCTGCCAGCACACTGCGTGCGTGGATCTTGCGTTGGCATCGTGGGGATTCGGCTTCCGCTGTTTCCAGCATGGGGGGCAGGCGGGGACGGGCTCCTGCTGCGGGCGAGGTGTGGCCATGCCTCTGCACCCGCATCTGGTGCCGTCCACGCTTGTGCCCCTCCTTCGGGGACCCTGTCCACCCTCTGAGGACGCGGGGAGCCCGGCCCCACTGGAGCCTGCTCCGCACTCCCAGCAGGACCCCAGGCTGAGCGACCTCGGCCCGTCTACGTGGTGCCCAGTGAGCGTCTGCGAGGCGTCCACATCTGGCTCCGAGCCCACGCCAGCAGGGCCTCGGTCAGTGCTGAAGAGCTCCATGCTGCGGCCAAGAGACCGCCTGTCACTGTCACCATGCGCTTCCGTCAGTGGGCCTTGAGTGGCCCCTCGGGGAACAGTGGCCTCCGCAGTGCCTGCCACCCGCACCCCATGCAGGGGCCTCTGGGCCCAGGAGGGGCCTGGTGGGGGTGTGGAGATGAGGCCCTTCTGGCCGTGCCAGCCACCCCCTGCTTGGCCTTTCCGGTCACCTTCATGACTGTGGGTTGAGTCACTCGATGGCTGAAATAGCTCTGGGGACATTCTGACATGTGAGCACAGCCCCCTGAGGACCTGCCATGTGGCCTCCTCTGCCCCTCCACGTTCCCTGCCTCCGGGTGCTGTGACCCCACAGTCCAACAGAAAGACGGAGAATTGGGCTGGCATCAGGTTTGTGCCAACTTCCCATCTGAACCCAAGGCGGCTCTGGAAGGAGGTCAGAGTGACAGAAAGCTGGATGTGGACAGCTCCCCATTTCTCTGCCATTGGCCTGCAGGCACCGGGGTCACCGGATGCCTCCCTCCAAGATCTCCAACCCAGGGGGTGCAGATGGCCCCTCCGTGCTGGGAGGCGTCTTCATGACAGCAGGTGCGGGCTCCAGCCCAGGGCTTCCGGCCACACCACGTTTGCACCTTCTCACGCTGACCGTGTCATCCAGGCACCACTTGGCCTCTTGCTAAGCTCCAGCCCCCTGTACTCATTACGGCTGGCTTTTACCTACCAGCCCTCACCCCCCTCACCCCCCCACCCCCGGCAGGGCTGCGACCAGCTTCCTGCTTCCACTGCCACCTAAAAACGGTTTTCACTCCCAGAGATCCAAGACATACAGGCTGATATGCAGGGGATTAGCCAGGACCACATGGTCCTTTTTCAGGCAAGCCCTGCCTTGCCAAGGTGGCCTCACCTCCAGCCGGATGTGTGCAAGATTCAGGAGAATGCCCCTGGCAACAGACGCAGAAGTGTGACTGCATGGGCAACAGCCTCCATGAACACAATACCTCTCCTCTGCTCAGCCTGCTTCCAGCCATCTCTGCTCTCCTGCCCTCTACCCCAGAGAAACGCTGAGCTCTGTTTGCAGGATGCTTGTGTGGTGCGTGTTCACGACACAGCTGAGCTGGGCTCCCGCCCTCCCTGCAGGGACATGCCACCTGGTGCCCAGGCCATGAGCACTGGCCATCGATTGGTTCCCAGCTCATTCCTACCCCAGGGCCTTTGCACAAGCTGTTCCCTCTGCTTTGCACAGTCTGCCCTCCTGAGGTCACTATGCAAGCTCACGACGCACCGTGCCCCAGTGCACCCACCGCCTGGGGTCTCCATCCCTGTAGACCCCAGTCATCACTGCCTGAGACTCCAGCTCAGTTTCAAGCACACTCATTTGTCTGCCTGCACGTGGGCAGGACACCCATCTGTTCTGCACCCCCCTGGGGCTTGCAGCGAGGTCTGGCAGGGCCCCTGCCATTCGAGGCTCTGGCTCACCCTGCCGTTGTTGCCAGGGGTGAGGGATGCAGGCCTGTGCACCTCGAGTGTCACCTGGCAGCTCAGCTCCCTGCTGTGCTCTGTCCCAGCCGCACACTGAGCCTTCCCGCCTGCAACAGCTGCACTCCTGATGAGCTCCTATGCATCCTTCACGACCCATTTCAGGTGCCCTCCTCAGTGGAGGCTTTCCCAGTGGCCTGACTGTGCTGCCCCCACTGGTCCTGTGGATGCCCCTCTTTCACTCGAGGGGTACCTGCATGGCCCTCTGCGCCCCAAAAGTCACTGAATTGGAATGGCCAGTGGTGTGAACTCTCCTGCGGGCCTGGACATGTGCTCTTGTGGAGGCAAGGTCTCTCACTGGGGCCTTTGATGACTGCCTGACCCTGGACTTGCAGGCAGGCCCAGCACGTCCTTCTTTGGCCCCACACGCCTGGCCTGAAATAGCATGTGGATGGACGGTCCCCGCGCTGCAGCGAGGACAGTTGTGGCTGAAACAGCATGTGGATGGATGGTCTCCGTGCTGCAGTGAGGACAGTTGTGGGAGCACCAAACACCAGCAGTTTGCTCCTCAAAGCCAAGTGTGTTTCCGTCTTGTCAGTGTTTTCCAAAGGCAGTCTGGGGTCTGGGCTGCTGCCCCTGCCTGTGGGTGCGGGCGGACGTCCCCGAGCCCATCCCTGGGCAGGACCAGAACACCTCTCTCCAGGGCCAGTGTAAACATCGCGGCCGAAATAAACTCTCCTGACGGTTCCGTTGGCACCTCTGGCGACCGAGAGGTCACCTGGAAATACAAGGACACTGGAGGGTCAGCATGCAGGACAGTCCCCTGGCTGAGACCCTCTACCCCACCTGACCTCAAAAGGCCAGCAGCGGCTGGTCCCTTGGGGCTCCCAGGGGTGCCTGCCTGGCCCTCACCGTCGACTTTATCAGCAGGCACTGGTCTGCCCTGGGCTGACCTGTGCCCCCTCTGTGTTCGTCAGCGTGTCCTGGGGCAGCAAGGGGACGTCCCTAGGGCCCCGTGTCCTCTTGTGAGACATGGGGTCTCCTGGCACGGTTGGGAAGACAGACTGGTCTCCTGGCAGCCACCCCTCCCCACCCCTCCCACACTTCTCTTGTTGTGGTGCTCAGAGGCTTATACCCAGAGTGCAGAGCCCCCGTGGCAGCCAGGTCCGTGAGCCACATCCCAGGTCCCCTGTTCCTCTGTGACCTGCACTCACCCTTTCCTGCCCCTTGGAGAGTGAGCCTGGGGCCTGACCCCGCCTGCTGCCCCTACAGAGGCACTCCCTGTGGGCACTTGGTGGCCACCTCACCCAGCAGGCCACTTCTGCTGCCCAGAGCCTGCAGTCCGGCTGACTGAGGCCCTGGGGCTGATGCAGGCAGGCAGGCGCCCCTCCCCTCACGCCAGGGCGCAGCCACGCTGGGAGCATCTGTGCTGTGTCCTCACTGAGAGACACTGGGCCCATGTGGCCCAATATTAATGGCAGCGATTGGCCCAGTTGGTGCTGCTGGGTGAGAGAGATCTTTGGGCTATTTTGTGGCTTTTTGTGTATTTTAACGTTCTTGAAAACAAGCTATCAGAATGGGGCAGGATGAACGCAGGGCCAAGAGCCCACAGGTGGGCTCTGGGCCCTGAAGGCACCGGCGCCCACAGGCCTGGAGGTCTCCCTGGTGTCTGTGTCCCCATGACCTCCTCGGAAATAAGGGGTATTTCCAGTTCCCTCTGTGGACACCTGTTTCCTGTGCTGTCTGGTCCAGGTGCCTGTGGGCCCAGGGCTGGGGGCAAGTCTGGCTGAACTGGGGAGGCCGGCGGGTGGCTCACAAGCAGGAGCTGGGCCGTCAGGCAGGCTGGGTTCGAATTCTCCATTCATGAGGGGCTCTGACCGCCCTTGCACAATGGGCCGGGATAGCACCAGGCACTGCCTCTCTGACCTGGGGGACCCCCCCAGTGGTGGGGCTGAGGCCCGTGTGCACCTATGGGTGGCCCTTTGGCCCCTCCGAGTGGACCCTTCTGATCTCATCTCCCCAGCTGTCAGAGGGGCTCCAGTGTCTGCCAGACACACTGCTACCTGCCTTCCAGATATGGAAACATGGGGAACAACGATTCAAGATCTAAACACAAAACTTCTTCACCAAAGAGCCTGGGAACAGGAATTAATCAAATGAGCCTGAAGTCTGGAAACTTGTGAGCAGAACAGAGGACCTGCTCCACCACTGGAGCTTTGGGTGCCTGTCTCCATGGCCTCTGTCCCCTTGGGTGCCTGTCCCCGTGGGCACCTGTCCCCACGGGTGCCTGTCTCCATGGGCATCTGTCCTTATGGACACCTGTCCTTGCACCCATGGGTGCCTATCCCTGTGGGTGTCTGTCCTCATGGCCTCTGTCCCCTTGGGTGCCCGTTCCCACAGGTGCCTGTCCCCGTGGATGCCTGTCCCTGTCCCCATGGACACCTGTCCCCTCAGGCACCTGTCCATGTGGATGCCTGTCCCCGCCCCCCATGGGTGCCTATCCCTGTGGGTGCCTGTCCCCATGGCCTCTGTCCCCTTGGGTGTCTGTTCCCGTGGATGCCTGTCCCTGTCCCGTGGGCACCTGTCCCCTCAGGCACCTGTCCCTGTGGATGCCTGTCCCCACCCCCCATGGGTGCCTATCCCTATGGGTGCCTGTCTCAGTGGGCACGGGGGCTGCCAGAGCGCAAACCCTTCCCTAGTGATGGGGGCTGCTGTCTCAAGCCCGTGGCCTCTGACCCCAGGTCTCCAGGTGCCTCTCCAGTCAGGATGCCATCTACACGAGGACCCACACCTGCAGCGGATATGCCGAGTCGGGAGCAGTCACTTCAGAAGTGGGAACCACTGAGTCACATGTGTTAGGGCTCACGAGCAAGTAGAAGATCGCCAGCAGCTGGGAAGGGCGTGTGCATGTACAGCGCCGAGCGCACCGTGCAGACCCCCGCTTGTACAGCTTCCAGGGGCGCTCAAGGGGCCCGGGGGGCACGACCCTGGCTGGGCACCGGGGCCTCTTGCTCCGCACCCACCAGCACACGTGGTGACAAGTCTCTAAGGCCGTGTGCGTGTTTCCTTTACAATAAACACGAAATCACAGATGCGTTCACCTCGTCACTTGTCACGGTTCTGTTTCTGTCAGTGCTTGTGTTTCTCTACAGCAGGACAGTGAGGTGGAGACAGTCCAGTGCTTCCTGTGACTGTTTATGTTTTATAATCCACCAGTAAGCAGACCCATTTCCTGATTCTCCAGGATGGATTCCTCCTAAAGGAGACCAAGGAGCCCTCTTGGGGCCCGGCCGTGGCCCTGGCCTGGGACAGCACCCACCTACTTCTGCGGGGCCTGGGCTCCTGCGGGAGTGGGCTGGTCCGCGCCCCCACCCCCCCCAGCCGGGGCTGCCCTGTGTCTGGCTCTTCCCGCTGAAAAGCATCAGCAGCAGCAAAGGTTAGTTGTTATTCAGGAAGGCCTCCTTGTGAGCCGCCCACTGGAGGCCTTCGTGCAGACCTGAGAAGCGAGGGAGTGAGCCCGGGGGCTCCGGGGGCCGCCAGCCTGCTCAGAGGCGGCCTTCTGTGGAAACAGCGCTGCCGCCGCGGGGCCGGCCCCAGCCTAGCCGCCAAAGCGCCGTGTTAAACACGAAATACCAACTGCTCTTTTATTCACACCAGATGCTCCTTGGAAAGGACGGTGTCCAAGGTTATTTTTAACCAGAGCATGCTCTCTTATCCAAGACTCACAGACAGAGACGGACCCGAGCCCTCAGCAGCGAGTCTGGGGGGCTCCCCTGCCCCCGGGACCTGGCTCAGACCACACAGAAGATGCGGGTGTCACACAAGAGCCCTTTATTTCCTGGTTTTCTGTCACTTGTTCCAGAAGGGTTTGGTTTTAAAGATCTAGTGTGATTAAAAACCGTTGGCCATGCGGCGAAGTGCCGTGCTCTCTCTCGCTGCTTCACAAGGCCCGGTGCCGGTGGCCCTGCCCTCGAGGCGGTGGCCAGGTCACGCGTCCGAGCACAGCTGTCGTGGTTAGTTGTGTGGGCGTGAGTGAGCGAGCAGCGTTAGTTTTGCACAGAGTGAAGCACGTTGATTGTCCCGGAGACTGTTTGTGCCACTGTGCGTGGAGGCTTGTGGGTAGCAGACCCCGCAAGAGGCTCTGGGTCTGGGTTAGGGAAGGACAAACATTCTCGAAGGACAAACAGGGCATTTCATTCGGCAGTTAGGGCTCTGAAATCAGGAGGAAAGAGTTAAGAGTGTGATTATGGCCGATCAGGCGTGTCGCACGCTCAGGAGGGCCGTGGCCAGCACGTGGACCCCGGGGCGCCCAGAGCTGGACGCGGCTCCCTGAAGGGACGTGGCGGGAGAGCTTTACTTCTCCTGAGTGGACAGGCGGTAAAGGGCTTCGCCCAGGCGTGCCAGCTCCTCCTTGTGCTCCAGGTCCTGGTACAGGCCCGTGGGAACCGCGTCCAGGCCGTGCAGCAGCCCGAACAGGCAGCCCGCGATAGTCCCTGTGGCCCCGCTCTCGCCTGGAACGGAAACACAGGTCCTCAGGGGCCCTGGGACCTTGTGCTGCCGGAGCCTGTGGGTCTTTCCTGCGCACTGTCACCCCCAGACCCTCTTGCCAGGGGCCCGTCTCAGGGACCTCTCTGGGCAGCTCCCTCCCTCCTCGCACAGCCGGATGCACATGAGCGTGTGCCGATTCCCGTGCTGTCCTGGGGCCTGGGCGCTCAGGGACCTCATCTGTGGGGTGGTGCTGGCGTCTCTACCGCCTCAGCACCAGGAACTGAGGGGCTCCGATGTCCACGGATACTCCGTGCCCAGCACGGGGTGACATCTGCCTGGGGTCCCCTTATTTTACATCTGCGGGGGACAGTGGGCACCAGCAGGGAGCAATCCTGCCCGGCCCTGGGACAGTCCCGGCCACCACCCGAGGGCTCGAACTTGAGGCCAGCGATCCAAAGTGCTGCAGAGCTCTCTTTGGCTACAGAGTCCGTGGGACTGTGCACGGCCCGTACCAGCAGGACCCAGTGGCTTCGAAGGAGAGGGGGCCCACACCCTGCTCCCCGGATGCCATTTCTCTCAAGCTCAGACTGGCACAGCCACCAGAGGCAGCACCACGCCCAGACAAGGACCCACATCCTGGGGGGTCAGAATCCGGACATCCTGGGCAGGTGCTTCGGGGTGGGAAGGGGGTGCTGGTCGCACATCAAAGAAAGCAATCTCACCTCCATGACACATGGCCCGCTGGCAGAGCTCTGTCCAGTTGTCCCCAGCTCCTAAGAGAGCGTCGTAGGCAATCATGGGGGCATCATGGCCCCGCCGGCCCCCTCGGCCTTCAGAGCTCCATTTCCGGTAAGCCTAGAACAAAGAGCCAGGGGTCAGGGCATATGTGGCTACAGGAAAACCAGTTCTGCTTTGCACTGGAGCCCGTGCTCCCGGAGTTCACCTGTGTTGTAGGCACTGCCCCAGGGCTGGGGGTGATGGTGCGCAGGAAAGACCCACTACTTGAGGCTCCTATGGATGCAGACACTCCACAGAGCAGACCCGAGCCCATGTTAGGGTAGCCGAAAAGTCTGTGGGAGAGTCAGCACCCAGCAAGGGACCGAGAGCCAGTGCTGAGGCTGTTAGGACACATGCCCCTGGTCTGCGCAGGGCACGGGGCGAGTGGGCGCCAAGGCTGGCTGGCGGTGCAGAATGACACCCTGCAGGTGCGCCACGAGCAGAAAGCCTGTGAGGTGGACGCTGGAAGGTCACCCCCCTGTGCCTTAGCAGCAGACTCAGCGTTGGTTTGGGGACAGCGGCACCTCCCTGTTAAGGATCACACGCCTGGGCCTTCAAGCACCAAGGGGAGGTGAGGGAGATACGTGGAGGTACACGGAGGGGCTGTGGGAAGCACCTGAGGAGGAAGGGTGGGCCCCTGCTCTCCCCCTGCACCTTCCCGACACCTGGAATGCAGACGTGCTGGCTGGAGCCAGAGCAGCCAGCGTGGATTACAAGCTGTGCACTCAGAATGGCAGAGCGGCCACACAGACGTGTCCTCAGCTCTCACTGCAAGCGACTTCCAGCTCAGCTCTGGGCTCCGGGGACATAAGCAAATAAGTTTCTATCATGGCTAAGTCACAGCGACTCGGGGTTTTCTCTTGTGCTACCAAACCCGATGCCGACAACGTCAGTCAGCTCTCCCAACATGAGCAATGACAGTGGTGTGCACGTGTGCATGACCTTACTCATCGGATACAACTTCATGCCCCGGTGCCTAAGAAACAACGAAGTGAAACCGAGTGTCTTCTAGCAATGCCGTGCTTATAATGAGGTAATGAAAACATGAAGTACTCTGTTTCACACATGCTTCCTCCAGGAAGTCTTCCAGGCCCCCTGCTGCTGCCGGGGGAGCCCCCAGCCCAGACTCTAGAGGTAGCAGAAACAGCCCAGCTGCAGTGGCTTCTCGGTGGGGACCCCGGGCAGCAGGACCCTGCCAGCTGCTGTCCCCACCACTTGGGCACAGCAAGACTTACCTTTTCTCTTTCCTCCGCGTCGTAGCGGTCAGGGAAGGTGGCTTTACTTCCCGTATCTTCGCTGATTTTTCTCTCCTCCAAGTAAAACTGCCATTTTGCCTCAAAGTAAAACCAGTGCTCCTGGTATTCTAAACACAAACAACAGGGTGGGCTGCACATGAGGGCCACCAGCTGGGGCGTGGGGACGGTGGGGCAGGGGCAGAGGCAGGAGGCGGGGGCTGAGCCTGGTGAGGGGGCAGAGGACGGAGGCCGCTTTGGAACAAGAGTGAGGAAGCTGGGAGTGGGGGACAAAGCAACCGAGAAACTTGCTTCGCTGACTTAACAGGGACTATGGTCCTTAGAAGAGCATATTGTCTTGAAAGCTCTGACCCTGTATCTTCTCACCGAAGCGACACAGCCTGCAAAGGGCGGCGGAGGGTGTCTCCTTCTCGCTGCCTGTCGCCTGGCATGCCAGCCCCAGAGGAAGGACTTGCCCACGTCACGTGGGGTCTGAGCGGCAGCTCCTCGGACACAGATGTAGGAACGTGCTCTGCCCTCCGAGAACCCGGGAGGCACCAGCACCTGCTGGGCCCTCCCACCGTGGTGGCCTCCTTGCCAGCCTGGCCCTGAGGGGTGCCCGGTGTGCCTGTGGGAAAGCCCCGGTTCAGGAGGTCTGCTCGTGGGCAGGAGCAGAGGACAGAGCTCCAGGGGACCAGCCGGTGGCTGCAGGCAGGCCCCAGACAGGCCCTGGGACAAGGCTCCCGGTCCTGAGGGAACCGCAGGCCCTTGGAAATGCTGGCCCGACTCTGCTTCACAAAACTAAAAGCAGAGCCTACCTAAGGTTGAGGAAAGATGACAGAAAGTGAGGGAAGCAGCGGGCAGGGACAGGGCTCTGCCAGTGCACCGCGGCCTGTCTCCCAAGCAGGTGGGCCACCAACATTGGAACAAGACGTCCAAGGGTGAAGACAGGGAACTAATTTGCCAGTTGTCCTTACTGCCGATGGACATTGTCACCACTAAGCAGAAGGCCCTGCAGGAATAGAACACTGTTTTCTCTGGACGATTTGAGTTTCTGTTAAAAAGGGCATGTGCGCCTGGGTGGCTCAGTCGGTTAAGCGTCCGACTTCAGCTCAGGTCACGATCTCGCGGTCCGTGAGTTCGAGCCCCGCGTCGGGCTCTGGGTTGATGGCTCAGAGCCTGGAGCCTGCTTCCGATTCTGTGTCTCCCTCTCTCTCTGTCCCTCCCCCGTTCATGCTCTGTCTCTCTGTGTCTCAAAAATAAATAAACGTTAAAAAAAAATTAAAAAAAAAAAAGGGCATGTGTCTGGGGCAGCTGGGCGGCTCAGTCGGTTGAGCATCCGACTCTTGATTTCAGCTCAGGTCATGATCTCAGGGTTTGTGAGTTCGAGCCCCGTGTCAGGCTCTGCACTGACAGTGTGGATCCTGCTTGGGATTCTCTTTCTGTCTCTCTTTGCCCCTCCCCTGCTCTGCCTCTTTCAAAATAAATAAACTTTAAAAGAATCGGCATGTGTCATAGGTCATAAAACTCCATAAAAACACATTTAAAGTTAAACAGAAAAAATAAAGTCTCCAATTTTCTGACCAATGCCTGTCCTCCCCGTCCTGTCCGAGGAGCATCCCTGACTCCGCGTAAGCACAATCACTGCATGGCCCACAGCAGCCGCGTGTCCCCGTCTCTCCCGCGGGAGGAGGTGACCCTCACAACCCAGTGACCACAGGCAGCCCCAACCCCTCCAGAGCCCTGAGGCAGGAGTGACTTAAACCAGTCGAAAATACGGCCAGTGTGGCACTATGTTCTATAATTAGTTTATAGAGGGACGTGTAAGTTCACTGTGGGCACAAGGCTCTCTGCTTCTCACGGGAGCCGGGCCCTGTGGATAAGAGTTTCCCAGCGCTATCTCCTTCTAAAGTTGTTCTAGAAGCTTCTTGAGAGGCACTTAGAATGAGTCCCTGCTTGTCAGATGGTGACAGGAAAGTGATTCATTGATTGGTTCCCCGTCTCAAGACCGCAGCCTCGGGCTGCCCAGAAAGCCCACGGCCCCATTACCTCACTCACACTCGTCTCCCTCTGCCTGTGACAAATGGCTTTACTCCAGACATGCCCCTGGGCTGTCCCTCCTAGGGGTGAAAGAACCTTCTGGGGCTATCTGCCTGAGGAGGAAGCCACGGGTCTCCCAGTCCCCCACCTGCCTCTCACATTTGTCCGCTTCGGGCCATGTGGGGAGGAGCCTGCTGAGAAGCCACAGCTCACCTGGCCACCAGCAACATCGAGGTCCCCTAGGACCTCTGCCGGACCAGCTGATGGACACCTCGCCGGTGGCCAAAGAGGGTGCGAGCCGCTTGATGGGTTTGGGATAACCAGGAACAGACAGATGTTCCTGAACGCAGATGTCCCGAGGGGGCACAGACCCCTGTGTGGCCTTCATGGCAGCTGGCCACAGTGGGGAGCAGTGCAGACCCCGTGTGTCTGGGGAATGGGTGACCAAGGACCACCCGGAACAGCGACCCAGCTGCCCTCAGAGAGCGGGAGGGTGGGGTCCCTGCAGAGGCCAGGGCGGGGGAGCAGCACTGGCAATGCGCCGGGTCTCCTGGCCAGGAGGCCCTCTGCCGGGGACGCCTTGGGCCTGCTTTCTGGGTCAGCCTGCTCACATGGGGATGCTCTAGGTTTCACCACGGGACCAACAGACCTCCAGCTCTCTGGGAATCGGGTCTAAGTGAATGACACCAGCCTTTCTGCTGTCAGCTCGGGCATGATGGGAAGAGAGGTCGGGCTCACCTGCCAGGTGCCGGATGGTCTTCTTACAATACTCCTCTGCCAGCGGGACCGTCTGCATCATGTCTCTGCCCCACTGCTCCAGTGGCTTTCCTTGCGCGGCGTAAGATGCAAACAGAGCCGTGCACAGGGACCCGAGGAAGCCTGGAGGGCACAACAAGGGCATGTGGGTGCCAGATGCACCCTTGGCAGGTGCAGGGTCCTGGGCTGGGGCTTCCCGGGCTCTGCCTTCTGTTTCCTGCACACAGGCACATCACACCCCCCTAGCAAGGCTTGTTGTGGGGACAGACGGCTCTTTTTTTTTTTTTAAAGCAGGCTTCATGCCCAGTGCAGAGCCCAGCACGGGGCTTGAACTCACGACCCTGGGATCATGACCTGAGCTGACATCAAGAGCCGGACATGCAACCAACTGAGCCCCCCAGGCGCCCCGGGGACAGATGGTTCTAAGCACAGGGGAGCAACCACCAGGCCAGCCTGAGGCACACAACCACACAAAGACCACGTCCACCCAGGAAGAGGCACCGCCATCTCGAGAGATGCTCTCAGTGGCTTCTGGCCACTGCAAGGCATCACTACAGGTGGAGTGAGTGTCCAGTTCTCAAATCCAGGGTCAAACGAGGGTGTCCCCGGGGGGGGTGTGGCACGGCATGGCCCTTGCAACCTCAGGGCCACGCCAGTAACAGTGGACACTGAAAATGGCCTTGAAAGAGGGGAGCAGCTGTGAGAGAGCAGCTGGCAGCCTCTGGACTTGGGCTGGGGAGGGCGTGTGCCCGCCTTCCACCTACGGGAGTAAGACGTTCAAGCGATTCTTCTTATTTAAAATTAGAAGCTGACTGCCCTTCTAAGTCATGACTCTGAGTCAGGTGCTGGGGCCCCCGCCTGCCCTCCCTGTGTGAGGGACATACGGACACTCTCTCCTCACGCACGGCCATCCTGTTACGGGGCGGGGGGGGGGAAGAGAGGCATGACGATTAGGTGTTCCAGCTCACACAGTCTGGCTCAGGCCCCCGCCGGGCATGGCACTGGGCGGCAAGCAGTGCCCAACACGTGTGATAGAAATTCGGGTTCCCATGGCTTTGCTCGGAGAGCTGGTGCTTTGCCTTTATTCTGACATGCCTGGCACCAAAACCAGGGAGAGTCTTTCCAAGCTCATCCCCAATCCTGCTTTTAGGGCAAAAACAGCATTTAAGCAGAACCGAAGACTGAAAAGCCCAAGTCCGCCAACAAGTAATGCAACGGAACAGCGGGTAGGATTTCCACGCAACCCGCTGGGGGAGCTGGGCGCGGGCGCCGCTGGCACGGCCTCACCTGTGGGGTGGTTGTGCGTCATCCTGCCGCACTCGATGCTCACTTCCACAAGGGTCTCCAGGCGCTCCGGCTTCCAGTACCGCATGCCGATGCACATGGCTTTGGTGGCAGCTCCAAACCCTGAGCCTGCAGGGAGCAGAGAACAGCAATCTGCAATGTTCACAATGTCCTGAAAATGTACACAATGTCGTGCAGTCCCACGTTTATCGCAGCATCATTTAAATGAGTGAAAAACGAGCGGCGACCCAGATGCCTGACAAAGGAAAACAGATCAAACAAACTGAAAAGCACCCGCACTGGAAAGTTAGGCACTAACACAGAATTCTTGACGGCCGTGCGCTGCTGCTGGGAAAGCAGACGAGGTGTCTGTAATCGCACGTGCTCTCTTTTTAGAAACCGTTTCGTGGAGTTATAAGGGACACGTGATCAACTGCACACATTCCAGGCGTGCAAGGCAATGAGCGTGAACACATGGTGCGTGCACGAAGCCCTGAGCAGAGATGGTGAGCGTATCCAGCAGTCACTCCGAACGTCTTCTTGTGCCTCCCGGCCTCCCAGCGGCCACTGGCCTGACTCTGCAGGCCAGTTTGCATTTCCCAGAGTTTTATGTAAGTGGAATCATGCGGCATAGAGTCGTTTTTACCTGGCTGCCTTCACTCAGGGTAATCCTCTTGACACTCCTCCGTGTTGGTGCAGCAAGACTGCTGTGTGGAGGGGCCACTGCCGGTCTGGCCACTGACCCGCTGCTGCACACCTGGGTTGTTTCCTGCCGGAAGCTATCACAGACAACGCCATGGACACTCATGACCAAGTCCTTGTTTGGACATACGCTTTCTTGGGCAGATACCTCAGAGTGGATCGCTTCGCTCACATTTAAGGAGCCGCCCAACTGGCTTTCAAAGTGGTCATCACGTTCTACGTCCCACTGGCGGTCCCTCTGTGTCCCGGGTGGCACTTCACGGTCCGCCTTTCGAATTCAGCCCATGCAGCGCTGTGTCTCGTTGGGGCTTCATTTTCCCAGTGACGGATGGTGTTGAGCAGGTGGCCACAGGCATCTTCCTTGGGGGATTGTTTGTTTAAATAGTTCTCTCGTGTTTGTACTGGTTGTTAGCTTTCTTTTAAGAGTTCTTTACACATTCAGGGTACTTATCAGATGTGTACTTTGCAAATATTTTCTCCCACTCTGTAATTCACTGTTTTATTCTTCTTAACGGCCTCCTGGAGAGCAGAGCGGGTTTGGGGAGTGTGTGTTCGCTCGGCTCCCTGGAGAGCTGTGTACACTCGGTATGTCTCTTCTTCAAAGGTGTGGTAGGGTCCCCAGGGAGGCCATCTGAACCTGGGCTTTCCTTTGTGTCTTGCTGTTTAGATGCTCTCCTTCCTCTGGAGTGACCTTTGGTAGTTTCCGTCCTGCAAGGAATTTGTCCATTTTATCTAAGTTGTGGTATCTATTAGAACAAAATTTTAAATACATTCCCTTATTTTCTGTAGAATCTGAGGGAGGTTGCCCGTCTGCTATGTCCTGATCAGTCTAGCTTCAGCTTCATCAATTTCTTTATCTTCTCAAAGAATCAGCTCTTGGTTTTGTTAATTTTCTCTACTGTTTTCCTGTTTCCTGTGGGATTGACTTCCACTCTGACCTTCATTACTTCCTGTCTTTTGTTTCCCTTGGGTTTAATTTGCCCTTTGTTTTCTAGTTTCCTTAAAAAACATTTTTTTTAATGTTTACTTATATTTGAGAGAGAGACACAGAGTGTGAGCAGGAGAGCGGCAGAGAGAGAGGGAGACACAGAGCGTGAGCAGGGGAGGGGCAGACAGAGAGGGAGACACAGAATCCGAAGCAGGCTCCAGGCTTTGAGCTGTTAGCACAGAGCCCGACACGGGGCTCAAACTCACGGAGTGTGAGATCATGACCTGAGCTGAAGTTGGACGCTTAACCGACTGAGTCACCCAGGCGCCCCCAGTTTTCTAGTTTTTTAACGTGAATATTGAGACCTTAATATGGAAATCTCTTCCCACAACTCTGGGTTTGTCAATTTCTCTTGCTGTCCTACTGGTTTTAGCTTCACATATTGTGAAGGCTTGTTGTCAGTACAGGAATGTTTGGGTTTGGTATGTCTTCCTGATGAATGGATGCATGTGTCATGGTGAAATTGCCTTTTTTTCCCTTGGCAACATTCTTTGCTCCAAAACATACTTTTTGTGATGTTAATGGAGCCACGCTGACTTTCTTCTGACTGGGGTTGGCATGGTGCACCTCTTCTCTCCCTAACCTACCTGTGCCTTCATATGTAAAGTGCACATCCTGTGAACAATCTAGAGTTGGGACTTGTTTCTTTATCCCATTGGAGTCCCTGCCATCTATTTGGAGTCTTTAGACCATTTACATTTGATGTGATCAGGGTCAAGTCTTTTGTCCTGTTATTTGTCCCCTTTTCTTCCCATTTTGGGTTCAATGTTATCGAACAGTGAGGGCAGCTGCCCATCCCATGTGAAGATTTCCACCGTGTGGAAGTTGGAAGGTGGAGGATGGCGCCCACCACCACGAGGAGGAGCCCTCAGATCCTCAGACCTCGGCAGCTGCATCTTCTCCCGTCTGGAATTGCCCGGCGGGGGGTGGGGCGGTGGGGGCACATAACACAGGGACGCAACACGGGGTAGCACTTCCTTCCAGGAAACATAGCCTCGCAGGTCTCCCTGCGTTGGTAGCTTGCTCTGGTCTCCCATGGCAGTGGCCCCTCCTGCAGCCGAGGTGGGGCAGGGATGCTGCACACACCCCCTCGTGCTGCAGGGGAGACGAGAACCTGCAGCTCTCCTTGTGGGGTGGCTCCCCCTGCGGGGTTGGCTAGGGTCGTGTGGTGCTCATGCTTAAGCACTATAGGGAAGGTCACTGCATGCCTAGAAGAGAGGGACGGTTTCTCCTGATGAGGGGGAAGAATCCAAGGCCAAGGGACAGCCTCGCACCTGGTCTCCCCCCCGACGGGATGACCCAGCCTGGGGCACTGCTTCCCCAGCAAATATTCCTAAATGATTCCACTTCTCTTTTCTTCGCTTATTAGTTATAACTGTTTTGTTGTATTAGTGGTTGCTCTGGGGTTTTGAGTGTCTGCCTGGGACTTACACTTACCACAGCCCACCTCACACCGCCACCCTTCCCAACCGGCCTCCACAAGGTAGCGTCAGATACCTGCTCATAGCATTTTATAAACCCGCAGTACCTCATCATTTTCAAGTCAATTATCTTTCAAAGAGATTTCAATAGGAAGTTAAAAATTCTTCTGTATTTACCCACATAGTTAGGATTTCCATCCAAGTTCTTTGCACAGACCCGGATTTCTGTTCCATGTTGGTTTCTTGCTGCCTGAGGGACTGACTTCCGTTAGCCCTTCTCCATGTGGCTCTCTGGGTGACAAATCCTTTAGCTTTTGTTTGCCTGGAAAGGCTATTTGGCCACTGTTTCTGTAAGAAACTTTTTTGGAGGCAGCACTCCAGGGTGAAGTAGTTTTTCTTCCGTGCCTCAGTGACACTGCCCACGAGCTCTCCGTGCGTCACTTCTGACAAGAGCACCCTCCTCACTTTGGCAGTCAGCAACAGAACACACGTCTCTCTCCTGATTGTTAGTTTTGAGCAATCTGACTGCCAGCTGCCATACTGTAGTTTTCTCCGCGTTTCTTGTGCTTGGAAGTTCCTGACTTTCTTGGATCTGTGGGTTTACAGTTTCATCACATTTGGAGAGATGTGGGCCACTATTTCTTCAAATCTTTTTTTGTTCCCCTGCATGCTGTCAGGGAGCCTATTACGGGCATGTTAGGATGCAGTAGTCGTCCATGGCTCTTTTCATGATTTTGGATTCTTTTTTCTACATGCGTCCCATTCTGGATTGTTCCTATTGTCGTGCCTTCAAACCCATTAAATTTTTCTTCTGAAATGTGCAATGTGCTGTTAATCTCAGCCAACGCATTGAGAAACTCAGGGATCTATCCTCAGTATAAACTCAGGTTGGGGGGTGTCCATCCTCCTTATAAACCCTGGGGCGGGTGTCAATCCTCAGTATAAACCCAGACCGGGGGTCCAGGACCCCAGAAGCAGGTGCCCTGGAGGCAGAGACTCTGGCTACGTAAATACATCAACACATCAAAGCATCCTGGAGATAGACATTTATGCTAGTTGTGTAAGTTTTCCTGATTATTTGGCAAAAAATAGCCACTTAGAGGGAAAGCAGTTGAAAATATTCCTTAAAACGAACCCCAGATTGGTGTCACACCATCAGGGAGGCCGGCGTCCTCTACGTGGAAGCCCCGGCAAGTCCCTCTGTGTCACGCAGACCTGCAGGTTAGTGGGGTGACACGTGGGTTAGTGTCCAGGCCACGCTCCAGCATGCACTTTACAGGGAAAAGACAGCACCCCTGACCCTTCTCGTTGAAAGGTGTGTGCCAGGCGAGGAGATAGTTATCCGGCTTCAGCTGTGAGCAGCCTTCCAGGGTAGCTGGGTCAGCCCAATGTTCTGGAAGCTTCTCAAGGACTTCCACGTAGCGCCTCACCATCTCTCGGTAAAGGTCATCCAGACACCAGTAGTCTGGGGAGGAAAAGGCAGGGTTAGACTGAGAAGGCAGGAGGGCTACTTGGTCAGCCCCCAACCCAGCAGGGACAACAGAGATGCAGGCGGTGGAGGACAGGGGGCTCACAATCCCCCACAGTCTCATGGAGTCCCCCACAGGCTCCCACAGTCCCCCACATTATCCCACAGGCTCCACAGGCCCCCACTGTCTCTCAGAGTCTCCCACAGGCTCTCACAGTCCCCCACAGGCTCCCACGGTCCCCCACCGTCTCCCAGAGTCCCCCACAGGCTCCCACAGTCTCCCAGAGTCCCCCACAGGCTCCCACAGCCCCTCATAGTCCCCCACAGTCTCTCAGAGTCTCCCACAGGCTCCCAGAGTCTCCCACAGACTCTCACAGTCCCCCACAGTCTCCCAGAGTCCCCCAACAGGCTCCCAGAGTCTCCCACAGACTCCCACAGCCCCTCACAGTCCCCCACAGTCTCCCAGAGTCCCCCACAGGCTCCCAGAGTCTCTCACAGGCTCCCAGAGTCCCCTACAGGCTCCCACAGCCCCTCACAGTCCCCCACATTCTCCCAGAGTCTCCCACAGTATCCCAGAGTCTCCCAGAGTTCCCCACTGGCTCCCACAGCCCCTCACAGGCTCTCAGAGTCCCCCACAGTTTCCCACAGTCTCAAGGAGTCCCCCACAGGTTCCCACAGTCCCCCACAGGCTCCCACAGTCCCCTGCCATCTCCCAGAGTCCCCCACAGGCTCCCACAGTCCCCCACATTATCCCACAGGCTCCCAGAGTCCCCCACCGTCTTCCAGAGTCACCCACAGGCTCCCACCGTCTCCCACAGCCCCCCACAGTCCCCCACATTATCCCACAGGCTCCCATAGTCCCCCACAGTCTCCCAGAGTCCCCCACCATCTCTCAGAGTCTCCCATAGGCTCCCAGAGTCCCCCACCATCTCCCAGAGTCCCACACAGGCTCCTACAGTCCCCCACAGGCTCCCACAGTCCCCCACAGTCCCCCAGAGTCCCCCACAGGCTCCTACAGTCCCCCACAGGCTCCTACAGTTCCCCACAGGCTCCCACAGTCCCCCACAGGCTCCCAGAGTCCCCCACAGGCTCCTACAGTTCCCCACAGGCTCCTACAGTCCCCCACAGGCTCCCACAGTCCCCCACAGGCTCCCAGAGTCTCCCACAGTCCCCCACAGTCTCCAAGAGTCTCCCACAGTCCCCCACAGGATCCCACAGTCCCCTATAGACTCCCAGAGTCCCTCACAGGCTCCCAAAGTCCCCCACATTATCCCACAGTCCCCATAGTCTCCCAGAGTCCCCCACAGTCTCTCACAGTCCCCCACATTATCCCAGAGTCCCCCACAGTCTCCCAGAGTCCCCCACAGGCTGCCACAGTCCCCCATAGTCTCCCACAGTCCCCCACAGTCCCCCATAGTCTCCCACAGGCTCCCATAGTCCCCTACAGTCTCCTACAGGCTCTCATAGTCCCCTACAATCTCACAGAGTCCCCCACAGTCCACCACAGTCTCCCACAGACCCCCAAAGTCTCCCATAGTCTCCCAGAGTCCCCTATAGGCTCCCAGAGTTCCCCACAGGCTCCCACAGTCCCCCACAGTCTGCCACAGGCTCTCACAGTCCCCCATAGTCTCCCAGGTCCCCCACTGTCTTACAGAGTCCCTCAAAGTCCCCACATTCCCCCACAGTGTCCCACAGTCCCCCCATAGTCTCACAGAGTCCCCCACAGTCTCCCAGGTCCCTCACAGCCCCCCCACAATCCTGGCTCCTAGACCAGTGCAGCATGCATACAATTCACTCTAGATTTTATTCAGAACTCAGACATTAATTAGAGTTGGTGTATGTGCTTCATGCTCTGGTTGCACAGGACAATCTAGAAAAACCCACAATCCTCATTCCCTGCTAAAGGTTCTGTCCATGTGACGACAAGCTGGCCTGAAATCTGCCTGGTCCTCGGGCTGCTGGAGACCCACGCCTCCACGCAGCTGAGCCCCTCCCATTTCCACCCCCTCTCTCACTCCTGGAAACCCCTTGTGCTGCCCCACCAGGCACTGATTGGTCCAAACCACACTGTGTGTGACAGCGTTTGGGGACAAGCATGTCTCAAGCCCCTTGAGAATCACAGGCATGGAGGGCAGAGGAGCTGACGCACTGGCCACCTGCAGTCTGGGGTGCCGCCCCCCAATACCGTCAGGCTCTTATCTGTCACGGTGGGTTTTACAGGGAAGGCTCCGGGGGTTAGGTTATGCAACTTGCCCAAGGCCCGAGATGGTAAACGGAGTCCGATGGCAGGCCTGAGCATTTCTATCATTAAAGTAATGCACAGCAAGAGCTAGAGGACACCTAGCTCCAAATTTGGGGTCCAATTTGCCTCGTTCCATCAGAGAGCAGGGCTGGTGGCGACAGGGTCACTGTGCCAGGCCAGCTGGGCAGATACAGGGCATTTCCAGTGTGCCTTTTTTGTTTTAGTGAGAGCGCATGAGCAGGGCAGACAGAGAGGAAGACACAGATCTGAAACAGGCTCCATGATCAGCGCAGAGCCCAACACAGGGCTCAAAACCAAGACCCTGAGATCATGACCTGAGCTGAAATCAGTCTACCAACTGAACCACCCAGGTGCCCCACGATGTGACTCTTAACAGCCACCAACAGACTAATTCTGTACCCAATCTGCATTTCAGGCCTCAGGAGTTGGGACTGCCCCTGACTGCTCGGGGCACATACCCCAACTCTGGGGGCTCTGGAGGAGGGGAGGAGGCCGGGACGGGGCAGGGAGACCCCCTCTCAGGCCGCCGGAGCTATGAGCAGGCAGTAGAGGGGTCTTCTCATTAGGCGCCCAGGGTCAGGGTCCCACTGTGGAGGTGAGGGAGGTGCATTTGCCAAGTCTCTGCATCATCTGGGACGAAGGCCTCCGTCCCTGCAGCCATTAGGGCAGGTGGGCCCTCATGCCCTGGAGGGTGGACTTGGTCCTCAGTCCTTCTGTCCCTGCTTCTATGCCCCGCATGGTCGGGTTCTGAGCAGAGGCAGAGAGTGCGCGGCCAGACCCGAGTGCAGGAGGCATGGGCTCTGCGAGGTGTGGGGCCCGTGAGCCACTGGGATCCACTCAGCCCTGGGGCGCCAGCAGCACCCGTTACAAAACCTTCTTGACTCAGTCCACGGTTAGTGAGCCTGGCCTTTCCAGACCCTCTCAAATAATTCATTTTATTCTGGAATCACATCCTTCTAAAGGGGGAAAAAACTCCTTAAAAACAAAATGTCAACATTCTTCTGTGAGTGTCCAGTTTGAATTTAAACTAGAAGCAGACTTTGCAAAGCTGCAGGGGCCAAGGAGCCTCTTGCCAAGGTTTCTCTGCTTGAAGACACGGCTCGTCAGCTCATTCTTCTCTGCCCTCACTACCCAGTCTCCTAAGAGACAGATCTGCTCACGAAAACCCTGTGTGTCTCCCAACCAATGTCACCATAAAGAAACGGCAGCATAGCAAGATCGAGTAGCTTTGTAGTAAAAAGTCAACTTTCCAAAATGCTGTTACCGCCAGCGAGCCAGTGATGGAGGAAGAGGGAGAGGTGAGTCTGGACAGGCCTGGTCTGCTCACGCGTGGGCTGGACCCTGCACTCCCCTGTGGGTTATGGACCGTGGCATCTGCCACCGCCGCAATGGGCTAATGCCCCCCTCCCTCCAGTGCCACCGCAGAGACAGGCTACCCTGCCTGGTCCTCGGAGCAGGACATTTAGAAAGACAGACATTAACTATCGTGCCATGAGCCACCTTCCCTTAATAATTTATTAAGTGCAGGGGTGCCTGGGGCGGGGAGGCTCGGTCGATCTCAGCTCCTGATCTCAGCTCAGGTCCCGATCTCACAGTTTGTGGGTTCAAGCCCCGCGTCTGGCTCTGCGTCGACAGTGTGGAACCTGCTTGGGATTCTCTCTCTCCCTCTACCCCTCCCCTACTCGCACTCGCTCTGTCTCTCTCTCAAAATGAATCAAGAAACTTAAAAAAATAATTTACTAAGTGCCCATGCCGCCCCACTTGATCTCACTTGACCCTATGATGAAGGCGTCATCATCCTTAAGTACAGTGCAGGAGGGAAAGCAAGGTCAGCCGTTTTCGGGCCAGTGAGCCATGGAGAACCAGGACTGCCAGGCTCTGGGGCCCCTGTGGCTGAGCCCCCTTCTCATCCTCAGGTGACAGGCACAGGGCCATACACGCAAGGGAGCCTCTGGTAGGTGTGCCCAGCGAGCTCATTGGGCAAGCTGCACAAACTGGATTGTCCCCCGCCCTGTGTGGTATTGGACACTGCTTCCTAAGCCAGTATCTGATCTCATTCCCAAAAGTAGGACATCCCACAGGCTGTCCCTGTCCTCGCATCACACTCACACTAACACAACTGCATAGCCACACAGTTGGTCGGCCTACAGCACCCAATAATGGGACTTCCTTGGAAATGCCACGCCACAGTTACACTTTGAGAAAGTCTACCTGTCCTTGGAAAGCGTGTTGGAGAACCACCGTCCACTGGGACCCCCGAAATAGTTGTGTGGCCAGCGACTGCGGGTGGCTGGGGCAGGGCTTAAGAACTTACATGTTGGAACCCAGTTGTCTGGGTTCCAGTCCCTGCTCAGACTCTCGCTTGGCTATGTGGCATTGGACAAGTTACTTAAACTCTCTGTGTGTCTGTTCCTTTGTCTGTAAAACTGTAATAATGGTGTCAGCCATCAGGGTATGCAAGGGCCAGGGGATGGTACACGTAGATTCAGAACAGTGCCTGGCCCCTGAGTGGCGCCACATCAGGGCTGTAGCCATCACCATTAATGCAGCTCAGAGGCCCCTTCTCTAGGCTACAATTTGCTATTTAGAGAAAAAAAACTGGGCTGTTTGACAGCTAAATTTAAAGAAAATTTCAACTTGTATTTTTAGTGACTTGAAAAACTATGCCTGCTTGTGCTTCTGGAGGCTAAATTTAGGGACATCTTCACGAACGTCCCCTTGTGGATTGCGGACCAGAGGGTGCTGTGTACCAGCACCCCGCTTCCCACAGCCAGAGGCGCGGGGTCCCCTCTTTGGAAACAATGCCCAAACACTCTCCGTGCTCCCATGTGATGTGCTCCCACAGGCAGTGCCCCCCACATGCACATTTCACACTGGGGTAGATGATGTCCTATGTCTGTCAAGAGGGCTCAATCTAATCTCAGAGAGCATGACACGGTCAGGATTGCGTGACCCTGCTGGCGTCTGTCCTGGGCGCCTACACAGGCAGACACAGGCCGTGGATCTTGCCATTCACAAAAGAGACGAGGGCAAGGAGAGGACACGTGGGTGGCATCATACACACGTGGAAGGAGCGGGTGTGAGAGTGAGGGCCCGTTGTGCGCAGCTTCGGGAAGCCAGCAGGTTCTGCGTCCAGAGACAGGCCCTCGTAGGGGCGGCATCGCTGCTCTGGCTGCCAGGATGCGATTTCACACTGCTGGGTCTGCCTGGGAGCCTGGGAAACTGGGGATATTTGGACTCAAAGACACTTCGCCGCCTCACGCGCTGGGCGCTATCTTATCTGTGTCCTCACCCTCGCCAGAGCTATTTTGGAACTGGCTGCGGCGAGGACGGCATTCCTGTGGAATGAGCACAGAGCTAAGCTGAGCGAGCCCACGGCCGACTCGGACGGGCACAAGGGCCCAGACACGAGGCCTCGTCTACCCAGCCGTGGCCCCAGACTTTCATTTGGCAACGGCAGACTAAAAACACCTACAGGTTTTCAGAGAGCGTGTACCTTGTAGGAAAGCTGTGCTACACGTATGTACACCCACGGCTTCTCTGAGAATCATGAAGGCACATGAAGGATGGTCCTAGAAGCCCCCCGCCCCCACCCAGCCAATGCCACAGCATCGTCTCAAGACACATTCGTGTGTACACACACATCTGAATCCTACTTTGGTAGATGGCATTCTGCCTGAGCTCATTGGGATTTAGAAGTAATCCTCAAACAATATTATCTTAATGGATCCAAATTTCAAAGGGCTTATTATTTTATGTTCTTTTGAAATAAAATCAGACGTCTTAATATCTGCAGTGAAAAGTTGAACCCTCACCCCAAACCACCAAGAGCAGATTTAACTGGTTTTAATCCTAGAGACAGCAGGCTCAGCCTAGCAGACGTTTTACAAACACAAATGAAGAGTCACTATTCAGAGTAAAATAACCCAGACAGACCGTGAGAAGCGCCGTCTGACCAGGGAGGGGACGCTGGTGGGTGTGAAACCCCCTTCCTGCGGTGGCATGGGGGACAGGGCTGGGGGCTCACCCGCGGTGCAGGGCTCTGGGGACCGGGAGGGGGGTAAGAGGGGCAGGGTGGCTGGCTTACCTGTGGTCAGGGCCGCGGCCGTCGTCAGGTGCATGATGGTGTTGTCACTCACCGGCCACCTCTCCTGGGACGGCACCAGCTGGTCCTGGCCCCCGCTCGCCCGCGGCTCTTCCTGGACCTTCCTTCCGGAAGCGCTGCTGTCCTTGCGGGCGTTTCTGTGCCCGAGAGCGTCCCCCACCGCCCCCAGCAGCATGGCAGCCTTGAACTTCTCCATCTCGGGGTAGCGCCCAGCCCCTGGGCCCCTCGGAGCCGCCCTCCGTGCGCCCCGCGGACTCCGCGCCGACCGGCTGCGGGCAGGAGCTCCCAGAGCCGGGCGCTCCTGTGTCTCCGCAGGCGGCGCCCTCTCCTCCGCCCCCCTGTGCCCCGCCAGGAGCCACGTGGACGGCGACACCGCTCCTCACCCGGGGAGCCCGCGGCCTGAGTCAGCGTCCGCAACAGCTGCGGACGCCTCCCCGCGGGGCGGCGACCTCTAAGCCTGAGCCCTTGGCTGTTCTGGAAGGCGCGTGCCTTTCTACCGCTCCTGCGCGGGTTCCAAGGCGCTCCGCCTGGCGAGGAGGGGGCGGGGAACCCTCGCTTCAGAGGAGCGCACAGCACGGTGGTCCCGGGGTCCCCTGGTCTCCTCTGCCCGTGCCCCCACCCACACCCAGGCCGCGCTCCTGCACACTCTGCCCCAACAGCTCTTTTTCTCGTTTCAAGTCGACAGAATCGTAGCCTGTGAGGCCTTCCCATCTGGCTTCCCTCACTCAGCATAGCGCGCAGTTTCACCCATTACGTGCACGGTTTTAGTTTTTGGGAAACTTTGTGATGCCTGAACGTGTTTGGTAGAGAACTCAGAAAATGCACGGTGCACGGGAGAGAAGCCCCTCTAGCCTCAGCGAGGCGTGTCACGGACCCCTCTCACCTTGCTGTGCTCTCCCATGGCCGGGCTCCAGATGGCAGCCGTATTCAGAACCCCCCCCCCCCCCCCGCCTCGTTTCCGCATTTGGATCCGGATCTCTGGAGACGACGCTGAGGGGTAGGAAGAGGCTGGGGTGCATGTGAATGTGCAAACTGGGCTCTGGGTTTGGAATCGGGAGTTAGGAAACTGTCCCCCTCGTGGGCCTCACTCCCCCCTTGGCCCCTGGGACCTGGTCACTCACCAGACCAGAGTGGGCCCCATCACACCTGGACTTAAAAAGCACATGTGATAAAAAATAACGTTTCTTTCAGTAATAACAAGATACTGAGCTGCACTTGAGCACACAGAGCGTTAACTCAGCACTTGTTACAAAGGAAGCCCTGGAACATAATTCCAGCACAGAGGCCTGGTGGGGGAGGCATACCAGCTCCTTGTCCACACTGCAGCCCTCTATCCAGACAACTGCCCTTCGTGGGTGGAAGTGTCCTTTGGCAGAAACAGCTACTGTTGAGGGCAGAGGAGTTTCCCGGCTCATTTCTCTTGCTGACCCTGAGGCCATGGAAACCCTTCCTGAGGTGGCCAGCAGCTCCCCCACACCGTCCCTGCCTTGTCCAGCAGCACTTACTGAGCCTGGGCCGAGCGCCTCCAACCACGGTGTGCCTCCCCCCATGTGGCCTGGAGTGTTGTACTTGGACGACGTGCACGAAGTTCAAGTGAAGCAGTGACGTGAATATATCCCCAAGATGGAGATGGGGTCATGTCTACTCCGGGAGACACAGGTAACACGTCTTTATTCAGCCTGTTCTATTTGGGGGTCTCGTGTATTCTCTGTATATTCCTGGTTTGCATGTCCATGTGTCCTCCCACAGGATTCCCAGCAGCTCAGGGAGATTCTGCCGGTTACAAGAGAGCTACAACTCTTCACACACAAACAACCATATTTATTTAATGCATTATGCGGTCACGAAAAGGAAACTAAATGGCCAAGCTTTGTGTATTGGGGTGCGGCCATCTACGTGAGCAGGCAGGCTGAACATGGGTGGGATGTCCCCAGAGGGGCTGGTCCTGTGGCATCCAGCAGCATCTGAGCAATCGAGAATAGAGTTACAAGTGCACCACCACTGCCACACCAGAGAACATATTTTATTTCAACATTTCCAAAGCTCTTAGCACTTTTCATGGCACGCGTGCTTTAAATAAATAGAATAGAAGAAACCGCAATTTTGAAGAGCCTTTGTCCGGCCACTAATGTTCCGTTATTTACTGATGACCAAGTGCACAGAAGCCCCCCCACTCCCACAACTTCGAATCTTAAGAACAAGGTGTTGCAGACCTACAGCCTCCTCCGTGAACACTTACACGGCAAGAATCTGCGAAGCCTCGAAGGATGCTTTAAAGCTGTTGAGGTTTTTATTACATAAAGTGTATGCTCTCTTAGAACCACAGGCTGGCAGGCAGAGACGGGCCTGTTGACCCTGTGGCAGACGGGGAAGTACAGGCCCAGGAGACACCGCGGGACTCAATCGTGCATCTGTGTAGGGCCCAACCCAGCCCAGACTCTGGCCTGCAGGCCTCAAGCCCCCTTTCCCACCCGGACAGCCTGCGGCCTCTCTGAATGACTCCTCTTCGGAAGTATAAACAGTTCACACATGGCAAGCACACGAACACCTCCCATGGGCACAGAAGCTTCCTGAAATGCTGAATCCCAATTTTGAAAGTCACATCAAACTACACATTTTAGGCACACTGCCCATTCACGGAAAGTCCACTGTGAACTTCCTCTCCTGTGAAGTGACCCCAGTTTATCTGTCTCATAAATGGGATTGCAGACAGGGTAGTAGGCACACTTGGGACGTGAAGATCTTTTCAAATATAACGCAGGGTCTGCACAGTGATTTTTAGAACACACAGGAGCTTTCCCAACAGGAGGAACAGGTAATGTCACAGGCTCCACCATCAGACAACACGGCAGAGTCCATGCCTCGCCGGACGGCCTCCTCTCACAGATGGTAATGCGACGGTCACACACTGCAGACGTAAATGAGACGGGGCCTTCCCGTCTGGGCGTCTCGGGTAACGGTGTGTACTGTAGCTTCCGAATGTGCGCAACCACGCAGAGGGCCAGAGGGAACAAACTCACTCCATTTCTGAATCTATAATCCATTGCTCATAAAAGAAACACTTTTCAGGGAAAAATGTCTTTTTAAACATAATAAAATACTTTTTTTTTTTTTCTAAAGCATACTGTACAAAACTTTTTCGGAAGCTCATTCAAATGACACTGGACAGGACAGACCAGCTGACTTGTAAACAGTACATGATAAAATGTCCCTGGAATCCCATGGTGACGGGTGCTGTCACCATGCAGACTACAGCATGTCAGGAACCGTGAAAGCACGTTCACATGAACATCTACGGGAAATTAAAATAAAAACAGACCCAATAAATCCAGATGCTTCATAATTCAGAAAACAGAAGTCTTGATTTCCCGGCAGTAAGTTTAAAAAGTTCTGTGTCCAGATCCTTTTTAGGACACATTCCTACTAGCTTTGGCCTGCAGAGAAATACAGCGTCCCACCAAGGGCACAGACACTGTTTCACAGGTAGGATTACAACGTGGCTCAGCGGGATCTGTGCGAGCCGTGTGTTCATGCGCCTTCACGGGAGCCGCCGATTCAACCGCACACTCTGCAGATCTGCAAACAGGCTCTGGGTGACTTTTTCACAAATATGATAAAAATCATGCAGAAATTTCCTAAAGCAGCAGCCACAGGACCATCCCCAGACATCCTGAAGCAGCGTCTTCTGAGAAGCTCCTTACGTGTCCACTCAGCCCTTTCTGTGTGCAGGGGGAGGTCAGGCGGGCGCCAGGGCTCCTGGGAGGAGGCACTTGCTCTCGGTGTCTGTGCAGCTTCACTCTCTGCCTAGAAAGGGCGGCGCTTACCACCCGTCACGACTGGCCGTGCATATTCTACAAAATCATCTATCAGAACAGGCCACGCTCCTACAGGAAAGCAAACACAGATCTTTAAAAACCAGTCTAGAGCAGTATTTTTATATCCAGAGCATTCTTTCTGCAGTCAATATTTGTGTTTCAGGAGCTGAAGTGAGTCATCTCACAGCCCATCTCTCTGGAGGGATTGCTGGTGAGATCCATTCCTCTTGCTGTAGCCAGACCCCAGGCCAGCACTGGTGCTCCTGTGCGGACGTGGCCTCTAGCGACCAGGCACTCGGGGCTGGCCAGCTGCAAGGCCTGGGCCCCTGTTCCAGGCAGTCGGGACCAGGCACAGGGCCTTCCACAAGCCCTGCAAAACACTGCACCCTTTTCTCCCTGGGCCGGTTCCCTCTCCAGGCCCAGCCTCCCCACCACCCCCAGGTAGCCCGGACCACCCCAACCCCGCTGGCCAGGAACACACTCACTGTAAGCTGCCGGCCCCTCCTCTGCAGACCAGCCACGTCTCGCCACCGCAGCCACACTCCCTGGGCTTCTGTCTATGGTCAACTATTCACGTTTATTAAATGCCCTCTCTGTGCTGAGTGCTGGGGACGCACACAGACATGCAACGCCACAGGTGCCCCAGAGCGGTCGCCTCCAAGCTGGGCGCTGAGGGAGCATGCAGTGGGCAGGCTGAGACTGTGTCCTTCCCTAAAGTGGCACAGTGCCCATAGTGGCGGGCACACAAATGCTCCCTGACTGGCTGTCCTCAAACATCTCAGGGTGGGGACCATGAATATGTGATCATGTTATACCAGCTGGAATCTTCACATGGTAGAATGCCTAGCCTGAGGCGCCACCCAGGATTACGTACCTGGAAGAGCGGCTTCCAAGCCTGTTTGTTCCCACGGCTCTGCCGCAGGGCTCTCTGCACATCCACTTTTGAAATGCTTTAGTTTGTTTAGGGGGTTGTCCTCCTAAATTAAACTAAATACGAAGCCCTATTTTTCTCGTGTGGTTGACAAGACATAAAAAGAGGGTAATACTGTCATCACCACCACCCCCACTGCACTGAGGGGCGGGGCCCAGAGGCAGCTGGAGAAGGTCACCACCGTCCTGCCCCCAGCAGTCTGCACATCAGCATTTCTGGACATCATCTGAAGCACTACAACTTCCCGTACCTTCTTCATCATAGTTAGACATATCATCTGCAATCATATTTCCAAAATCTAGCAGAAGGTTCCAAGTGTCCCTTGGGATTGATCTTTTGTGATGTTCCTAATACACGAGAGAAAAAAACCCACCAGACTTAAGAAACAGACGTGACCCTTGGGCATCCCAGCGGCCTCGTTACTTCAGCACACACCGCGATGGGGAACCGGCACCATCACATGTGGTCAGAAGTAATGACAGTGTTCTGGGTATGGTAGGAGCTACGTGATGCCAATGTGCAAATACACAAAAGCAGACTTGTTTAAAAACAGAATAAACATTTAAAATAGAGATTATAATCTGTTTCACTCCAATACAAGGGCAATGCTTTAAAGCTCCACCTAACGCCCAGCCAATTGGCATATGGTGTGGGACACCCGGCCTGTGGCACACAGATACATGTACTTCTCTGCACGCCAGGTGGGTCCTGCAGTGGGATGGGCCATTTTTCAGATTTCAGGTACGCCACACGCGTGGACAACACGCATCTGTGCTGTGACTCTCAGCGGGCGGAGGGGCGCTGGCTCCGCCCCCTCCCCCCGCCCCCCCCCCCCTTCGGGCATAAAGCTCCACACCCACACCCGCCTCTGCACTCGTGTGGCAGAGGCGAGTATATTCACAGATGACCCAGAAGCCACCCAACCACATGTGGACTTCTGCGGCCTTCCTTGCATACCCCGCCTGTCGTCCCGGCCTCAATTAACCTGTTTCCACTGTGCTGTGGGAGCCTTCGTCCACACTGAGAGTCTGGGCTTTTGTCCGCTCTCAGGCCTAGGGCTCTGTGCTCGTCCCCAACGTGCTGCTGTCCCCACGGTGCCGTCTCTGGGCACATGAGCAGGGTCCCTGGGGAACGCCTGCACTCGAGGGCACTGGCCACAAAACTAGTGAGTGGCGGAGCGGACTAAACGTGACGCAGGCTGTGAACCTGCACATCGGCTTCCCCATGCTGCTTCGAGGAGGACCCCACACACGGCCCCCAGCGGGAAGACGGTCCTCAGCCAGGCCTCACACATTCGCAGAGGAGTCCACGCGGAAGATGTGGGCACGTTGCCATCACGTGACTGTCTGCTCTGGAGGGGACCCTGGTGCTCCACACGCTTCAAACAGCGACGCCTCTCTCCCTTCCCCCAGGCCGGGGGCTCCCCCACCGAGGAGGCCCCTCCAGGTCAGAGACTCTCCTGAGGGAAGCCCAGCGAAACCCTCCTTTTTCCTGCTCAGTTAGCATCATAAACCACATCTTAAAGCGTAGCAGACTGTGGACAAGCTGGACAACAGGATACAACCCGCAGTCTGGAGCCCGTATGAGCTCACAGGACGTGTGTCGCTGCTGCTTCGGGAAGCCTAGAGCCAGGTAGTTGGAGTTCTGCAGACAAGGGGAGGCATGCGAGTCATCTGAAATCCCAGCCTGAGAGTCCCGCGGGGCTGCCGGGAGCCCTTCTGAATCCAGCCTTGGGTAGCCCTGCCCGTTCCTCGCGGTGGTGAAGCCCGCGGCCGTTCGCCAACTGCCTGGCAGCCACGGTACAGAACCCCCCGGTCAGATAACACGGGCGGCCACACAATGTGCTGACCCCTCACACTGGGCACACACAGCAAGAAGCAGAAGGACACTTACCAATAAAAAGCTGTTCCAAAGATCTAAAAATTTAAACCTTCCAGATAACACTAAATTCCAGTATGCAACAGCCATTTCTAAATCTGGCAAAAAGAGAGAAAGAGCAGTTAATAAATCCCAATTTCTTTTTCCACTGCACAAAATGTGACCACTTCTTAGCGCACTGGTAATCACTTAGTAAAACTCAGCACTCTTACTGAAGAGTAAGACGAGGCCCACCCCTTACAGAACGTTCCTGATATTGTGAGTGATCTAATCTTCTAACTTGGGGGAAATCTCTTTAAGTGGTCTGTGCCTTGTTATTCAAACAACGTACACAACTGTCCCTTAATTAACATCAGTCTGTAAGACTCCCATTTCTGTATACACCAGGCTTTCTTCAAACCTCACTGATGCAACCTGGATACTGTTCTCGCACATCAGGTAGTGTCAGAACATGCTGAACTGCAAGTTAAACAACCAGTCTTGATGGAAGGGAGGCAGTGTTTTCCCAGTGGGCGGGAAGAGTCCAGCTCGGAGGGAAGCCACACGAGATGGCCGGGACCCCTCCAAATTTCTCAGGGTGCAGTCAGGACACAGCAGCCCAGGGAGGGTGCTTCCATTGACTCGCAGACATTCCCCGCCTAGGCCGGCTGCTGATCACAGCCCGTGTCCTCCATTTTCCGGGCCCAGAAGGCAGCGGTTGTGTAGTCGTGTCCTGAAGCTTCTACACAGACCTACGCACCACGGAGCTGTAGGACTGCATGAGAATACCATCCTAAGCCAGAATTTCTGAAATGAGGATTCATTCTCTGCTTGCTCTAAGTTTACTATCTATTTCTCCTTGCATGCTGGATCCAGCAAGTAAACTAAGAGGCTGAGCTGAGTTTCCTTGTTAAAATTGACAGCTTTTAATGGTGTGCTTTAATCCCAAGTGCTCACCACTCAGAAAATAAAAGAACAGTTAGAATAGAACGATTTCCTAATTACACGTTTATATATGTATGTCAGGATAAACTCATGTGAAAAGCAGGCAAATAAATATTTAAGGTAACAGATTCTTTTAAATGTAAAATGCCCAAACAACCACTTTTCAGAAAATTTTCATCTAAATCTTAGTTGGTCCTATTTGGACAAAAGTGATTAAGGTAGAGCTGTAGGGGGGCCTGGCTGGCTCAGTCAGCAGAGCCTGCGACTTCTGATCTCAAGGTCATGAGATCTTAAATTACTTCAATGATTATGTAAATAAACAAAACTTTTAAAAAAGTAGTGCTGTGACTTGAGATTTCTAGGAAAGAGCATTACTAAAACTGGATAAGCAAAGCAAGGTACAAGTAGCACCAAATTTAAATAAATCGCCTACATTCCCTGTGTTAACAGGCCGTTACAGACTTTCTGTCCTAAATACCCTGGAGTCTTACTCAGAAAGAGCCGGGCAGGAAGCTTCGAGGACTGCCCACGTGGACGGCTCGCTAACCCTCGCAGCGCCTGCACTCTAACACTGACACGAGCGGCCTGTCTCACTAAGTCTACATCCTTGTGACTTAGGAAGAGCGTTAACTGAGATCTGCCCTCAACTCAGCTCAATGGTGAGACAAGTCCCACATTGAGAAATGGGGGTGAACCTGGGGAGGAAAGAGAAGTAACGTCGTATGGCAGACATTTAACCTGGGTCCTATCTTAGTCTGGTCCTGGAAACCTTTCTTAAAAGTTCCTGATTCACACATTCGTGACCAAAAGTGAAGGAACACATATTCATATGCAGTGTTATGTATGTAAAAATGTTTACTATCACCCTAATCGGATCCACTTGCAAAATAACAACACTAGAAAACCTCAAAATGACAGAACGTAGAGCTGGAAGCAAGGACAAGAGTGACCCCAGCAGCCGTGAGAAGATTATGACAGCTACTGCTTCCCACTAACCTCTGAGAAGTCTTCTTTCCTGAGCAAGAAAATGTTTAGAGGAAATGGTTACTCTTTAAAATTTGTTTCTGATTTAGATTTACATAATGAAAATGTCCCTTCTGTCAAAGAAGGCTTTGGGTGCAGATATAAAAATTAGCTAATTATCGTGAAACTTTACTTCCTCAAAAATCAAGATTTCTCAAAGCCAACTGATTCCAGACTCTATCCTAAGCTTCTTACATGAAAACAAAAAGTCAAATAACTTTAATTACCTTCTTTATTAGAGTGACCATCAGGTAAGGACAGGCTAACAGAACATAAAACAACCCACACAATTCTAACACATACACATAAATAGACACAAACTTGAAGAAAACAAAGAATAAATCTCTCTTTTCTTGATCAACCTTTTTGACTGGTATCCACACTTTTTCTCGGAACTATAGAGCACCTCTATCAACCTCTTTAATTTATATTTAATCCTTCTGAAGACACAACACGTAAGACACTCTGGAAACTGGAACATCAATTGTTCCGCTTTGAGTACATAGGCATAAAATTATTCATCTGGCTTTATTATTTTTTAAGCCCTCAAAACCCTGGTAAAACGAGAGGACTGCACTGAATGGCCTGCACAGGCTCATGTCCTCATGAGGCTGTCACTGGGCCCTGCAGCAAACCTCCAGGAAGGACGGACACACGGACACACACACACACACACACACACACACACACACACACACACGGGCTTCCTACTGCAAACAGCCTCCAAAACACGAGTCTCTGGAATATTCATGGAGAAAGAAAGACCTTTTTAAACTTTAATCGGGGACTTAGACTCTAATTGACAACATCCTGGAAACCACTTGGAATTACAAGTGCACTTGGGTGTGGACTTCCGGCGGAAGGAAGTGGGCTGGAGGAGAGCAGTGCCCCACCCCTGCCCCACCCCCATAGCGCCCCTGCCCCACACTATGGCCAGGTACCCCCAAACCCAACGCAGGCAGCACCCCACCACCTCTGCGCCCCCACCCGGCTCCACTCCTGCGAAGGCAGGAAACAGGTCAAGCTGGAACAAAAGAGGGGCTGGCTGAGCCCTGCCTAAATCCCAGACACCAAGGATCGTGAAGAATATACAATGACTGTTGCCTGAAGCCACTGAGTTTTAAGGTACTTTGCTATAAAGTGGGTCTGGGGAACAATCTGAGAATCCGCAGTCCTGACAAGCTCCCAAGTGACACCAAGTTGCTGGTCTGCAGACCGTGCATTGCAAGGACTTGAGGTCAAACCTAACTCAGTGCTAGAGGTGGACAGGGAAGGCGGCTCTTAGATCAAGAGAAGAATCACCTGGGACCTAAGTCCCCTTGGGCGGAGGAAGGGGGATCACAGGACGGGGCAGAGGCCATAGACGCTGATGAGCTCTTTCCCCCAAGACAGACTTGATTTGGGGGAGAGCATGCCTGGAGCACTGGTCCCAGAGGCCAGCGCCCAGGCATCGCCAGTAACAATCACTGGGCTGTAGAGAAAGGAAAGGAATCTGGAAGGGTGTCCGAGGCAGGACGATCCTCAGACACTGATTCAACAATTTGAGGCCAGAAGAAAGCGGGAGGGCACAGTTAAGACCTTCTGCCCAGAAGACCTGCTCACTCCAGCACACAGGGTGGGACCTCCCTGTGGACCCACAGGGAGGGAGGCCACCCTGCTTCCCGTCCAGCGGCACCCAGTAGAGTGTTGGGCACACACGCAGGCTGCTGTTCCCACACAGCACAGAACCTTCCCAGAAATTCCCAGGACTCTTACTGCTGCCACAAGAGAGGAAACACCATTGTCTTACAGAACACTGAAGATCTGTAGTCTGGAATTTGAGAACCACTAGCATGAAGCTGTTTCTGAACAATCTAGAAACAGTGGCTGAATCGGTATGAATGAACACTGCTACTGACTGGATCATGGTCCTGAAACGGCTTTCTCCAGGACCAGAAACCAGGGCTCCCTGGACGAGTGTTGGGTCCCAGGTCTGGGGCTGGTAACATGCGGCTTCCAGCAGCCTGTCCTGCCAGACAGGCAGGCAACAGCCAAACACTCCTGGGTCACATCAAAGGGATGTGGGTGCCGACCAGAAGAGGATTCCCTGGCCACAGGCAGGGCGATTATCCCTGAGCTTCAAAAAGGGTCGGAACTGCAGTCCACTGGACCCTTCACATGTGATTCAACCCATGAGTTCACAATGATATGAAAGAAAGAAACGCTAATGGGCCCTTTTCAAAGGATGGTAGGGGGACGGTACGCTGTCCTGACATCTGATAAAGGCACAGAAACAAGTGTTCACCCCACCGGAGCTGGACCACACCGCTGGGTGCTGAGGCACCACTTCCTAGGATTATTCCACATAACACGTGGAACGAAATGATGGAGTTGGAGCGACACCCCACATCGCCGTCAGGTTGATGGAGGTGGGCAGTGAGCTGCAGGGACCGTAGCTGGCGTCCCAAACAGAGGACAGCCAGAGGCGCCGTCTGATCCAAGACAGCCCTCAACAGTGACGGTCTCCCTGAAGGCCGGGACCTTCACGTCACCATGTGTGGTCCAGCGGCTCTGTGTGCCATGACGCACCTGACCTGCCACCTTACGGGGTGTCACTGAGCTAATGATGTTTTACACATTTTTCTTAGTTGTCTTAACAGAATTAAAGTAATAACACCACTTATACCGTGAAGTAAACGAGAGGCTGGCACCCTTGCCCTCCCACAGGCTTGTCCCCGAGGGTCACTGCACGCCTCAGAAGCCGCCCTTCTGCGCTACGCTGCCTCCCCTGGCAGCCACTAACCCCGCCACAGGGGAAATGGCAGTTAGGGTGGCATTCCTCCAGGTATTTGTCATTCCTGAAACAAAAATGTCTGTGCGCTGCAATAGATCAGACAAAAATAGAGCCGAAGTTGAAAGTGTGGTCAGGTGCTAGGCCCACAGAGGGTGCGAGGCAGGGGGTGAGGAGGTGAACTCATCTACTGTGTCACAGAGAGAGCAAAATCCAAGGGCTGATGTCATCAAGACGGCACCACACACAAGGCAAGACGATGCTCTGACCCACCACCCGTTACAGTGACCTTTACCAAAGTCAGACCATGTCCCACCTAAGGTGACACTCAAGCCTTAGAGTCTGGTGGGCCTGACCACCAGGTCCCACATCTCCAGGGCATGCCATGGCAGCCTCCTGAGAGCAAGAGAGCTTTTCCTGTCCACACACAGGAGCCACTGATGGGGCACGTCACTTGACATATGGCACCAACCAGAGGAAGCAATCCTACGTGAGGAATCACCATGATTTTGGTCAACATTTGGTACTTTTAAAAAAATGAGGTGAAGGGGGGCACCTGGGTGGCTCAGTCAGTTAAGCATCTGACTCTTGACTTCAGCTCAGGTTATATATGATCTCATGGTTCATGAGATTGAGCCCTATGTTGGGTGCTGAGCTGACAGTGTGGACCCTGCTTGGGATTCTGTCTCTCTCTGCCCCTCTCCTGCTCATGCTCGCTCTATCAAAATAAATAAACATAAAAATAAATAAATAAAACTGACACTGTAGTTCACAAATCTGAAAATAAATAAAAAATAAAAAATGAGGGGCGCCTGGGTGGCTCAGTCGGTTCAGCATCCAACTTCGGCTCAGGTCATGATCTCACAGTTAGTGAGTTTGAGCCCTGCATTGGGCTCTGTGCTGACAGCTCAGAGCCTGTAGCCTGCTTCCGATTCTGTGTCTCCCTCTCTCTCTGCCCCAACCCCACTTGCGCGCTCTGTCTCTCCCTCTCAAAAATGAATAAACATTAAAAACATTTTTTTTTAATTAAAAAAAACGAGGTGAAAGCATTTGTGCAAAAACAGAACTGAATATTTTAGGAGTTCGCAAATTGTGATAGATTTTGCTCACACAGCAAAATCTTGTTCATACAGTATGAAACAAGAATATTGAGACTGAACGACACAAACTTCACGATGTGGGTCCACTGGGGAGCTCCTGGGCCCAGGGCCCATGTGAAGGTGGGTCCCAAGTGTCCTGAGAGCATGCAGGTCACAGAACAGGGCAGGGCAGAGGCAAGCACGGCAACCAGGAGGGGACAGTGGAGCCAAGACGGACTTGATCCTTCGAGGCTTGTCCGACCTTCACCACTCGGGTCCCTGGGAGTGATCTCCACCCATGTCAGGCAGTCCGCCAGGATGTGTGAACACAGGGCACAGGAGAGGAGGGGCCCTAAACCTGCCATCGTGGCCTGTCCGCACACCACTGACATGCACTCCATCCCTCAGCCTGTTTCCCTGTTTACAAAACGTGGGCAAGACTACGCATGGGCAGATGAAAGCACCTGTCTGCCACACGACAGGTGCTTAATAAATGCTAGTTTCCACCTTTCTTTCTGGTCATGAGATAAAACATAAGAGCAGCCGCCTACGGCAGAAGCCACACTGGGTGAGGAGGCCGGGCTTGCACCTAGATGTCTGGATAGGGGGCAATGGGGGAGCAGGGGGAGGCACTGGCGTGTCCATGACCAGCTGTCCCAGCACCGCACTCTACCCCTCACCAGTCAGCAATGCTGTAAGCACTCTGATTTTCCCGGGAACAAAACACCACGAGCGCAGCTCTCCACTCTGCACCAACATGACCAGAATCACCCTAAATTCTAATGCAGCCGGGGTCCCACTGCCAGTATCTCAATCTCACCTCCTGGCACCCCTGTGGGGACACCCGGGAAGCTTGTCTCCAGGAGAGGCAGCACCTGGCCGGCAATCACAGCCTGATGTGCTCAAAATGCTCCCAGGGAGGTTCAGGCGGTAGTGGAGGCCACCCAGCTCCTCCTTCCCTCAGTCGGTTGACCAAGCACGGGCTGGTCCCTTCAAGGGGGTGAGGACAGACACAACCCAGCAGGCCTGGCGTCCACTCGCTCTTCCACTGCCCATGCTCCACTGTCCCTAACCAGCTCCTGCTTAGGCGGCAGGATCCTTCACCAATGGCAGGCCATCTTTCTTCCCATGGCCCCGGCTCTCCGACGCACGACAAGGTGGGGACCGCGCAAAGCCTCCACTGCCAGAGGTGGCTCGCTGCTGCCCCTTTACCCAACGGCAGGCTTGTCTGCTCACCCATTTCCTGGAACAGGAGAAAATACATCCTTAATTTTCCTGGCGGCTCTCCCACTGCCACCTTCCCAAAGTTTTGGCAGAACTGTTCAAGTGAGCTCCTGAACGGGGCTCACACGGAGGCCCTTTCTCAGCTCCCAGGGTGGCAGGAGCATGATCCTCGAGGTGGCACACAGGGTGAGAAAGCCATTCACAAGGCCAACTAGCCTGGAGACAGAGGGAATCTGATGAGAGACTCATCACAGTGCAAGGTACCAAGAGTAAAAGTGAACAACCACAGCACTGGAGAAAAACAAGTAAAAAGAAGAAAACCATCTCTGCCATGGGAACAAGCATAGTGCTTATGAAAGATGGCCCCCACCCCCTGCTCTGAGATAGGAGGGCCCAGTCCCTGACACACTCCCATGGGAGAACCCAGCCCCTGTACCCCCCTCCCATGGGAGGGGCCCAGCCCCCACACCCCCTCTGCTTTGGGACAGGAGGGCCCAGCCCCTGCACCCCCCATGGGAGAGCCCAGCCCCCGCAACCCCCTCTTCCAGGACAGAGAGGCCCAGCCCCCGCACCTCCCCTATGGGAGAGCCCAGTCCCTGCACCTCCCCTCCATGGGAGAGCCCAGCCCCCGCGCCCCCCCTCCTCTGGGACAGGAGGGCCCAGCCCCAGACACCCTCCATGGTAGAGCCTAGCCCCCACACCCCCCCCATGGGAAGGCCCATCCCCTGACACCCCCTATGGGAGAGCCCGGTCCCTGCACCTCCCCCCACCATGGGAGAGCCCAGCCCCTGCACCCTCCCCTCCTCTGGGACAGGAGGGCCCAGGCCCTGACACCCCCTATGGGAGAGCCCAGTCCCTGCACCTCTCCCCACCATGGGAGAGACCAGCCCCCACACACCCCTCTTCTGGGTCAGGAGGGCCCAGCCCCTGAACCATCCCACCCGCCATGGGAGAGTCCAGCGCCTCAATCTGTGCCTGCATTTGACCTGCCAAGAGGAGTAAGAGACAGAGGGGAGAAGAATGTTCACTGTTCACACACCTACAGACATGCACAGGTGAAATCAGCCCCCGAAATCAATTGTTTGCAGTGGATTTTTCTATCTGTGAATTTTCAAGCCCATTTTGGTTTCCTTCCTAAAATTGGTTATTTTATAATATTGCTTTTTAAGTGTAAGAACTCTTCTTTGAAACATATTCTTGTTTAATCCCTAAAGACCATGTCAGTCCCCCTCTAAACTTGTAAAACATTTTACTGAACTAAACATGTCTGTTACATTAAACAAATAAATTATATAGCATTTAGGGGGAAAAAGAAATGAAAATAAGCAGAATAAAACCCTCAGAGAAACCAAACTCACACTAAAAAGTTAAGAATTTTCCAAACAAATTTATATTATAGCAAAACTATATAACTCTGAAATAAACACTAAGATGTAACCCAAGGCACGTCAGAATTGTTTTCAGGTAAGGTAACTTTAAATCTCCAGACCAGGACAGGATTAATGTCCCCTGGCCGGTCCCCACAATACCATCTGCTGGACCACACACCTGGCTGATACAAACATTCTGATTGTCGGTATCAATTGCTGACTTCTCTAACCCATTAGTCAACTGTTATTAGTATGACAGAATGCGGAGCATTTGCAAGTTACTTTACGTTTTGGAGTTTAAATATTTAAGGCTGGAAGTGGCGACTGACTAGGGGCTGAGCGCAAGTGCAGGTGGTACCAGGTGGCCCGCATGGCCGTGGCACGCCCAGTGGTCAGAAGGCACCAAGGCAGGAACAGGGACCCTGTCGCATCAGGACTGTCACCTGGCAGGTCCTGCCCACTTTTAGTCTCATGAAGATGTGGCTTCTTACGAATCTGGATTTTATACTCACCTAAACCCTTCTGCCCGGGGTTCTTAGCAAAGGTGAAGGTAAACTGATAAAAATCCTTAAACTTCGCCGTGTCCTTCAGTTCCTGCTCCAGCCTCGGCAGAAGGGCCCTCAGCTTCTCCGTGCTGTCACACCTGCCGAGAGACAGTGCTGTTGTGGCGGGACAAGTGCCTGCCCAGCCTGGCTGCTCCCTGTGGCCTGCAGGCCCCCTTCTCTAGCTAAAAGGATTCCGGTGCTCCATAACGGATGGTGGTGGTGGCGGCACGGCGCCGTGAAGACGCCAAAACCAGACTTGTGGACTTTGAGTGGGCGAATTCTGGCCCTGGGGTTGCCTCCTTATGGCCAGGCTCGTCCACATAGGACAAAACACAACTCCACTGCTCGAGAGTCAGGCTTTCCGGGCGCGGGGTGGGGGTGGGGGGGAAGGGGCAAGTGGGTGAAGGGATGGCACACACTACTGTGATGAGCACGGAGGAACGCACAGAACTGCTAAGTCTGTGCACTTAGCATAGCGCTACGACTGTGCACCTGACACTAGCATAGCGCTACATTAATTACGCTGGAATTTAAAACATACATTTGCTGAAAATGAATTAAAACATTGATCTTCCTCCAAAAAGTCAACCTCCTTTAAGAATATTAAAAAGCCTTAAAAGCAGAAATCTTTGTCTTTTTTATTTTTAAATGTCTTTTTTATTTTGACAACCCAGCAAGAAGATCGTAACAGCCCTTGCTTCACCAATGCCGCAGCAGAGCCCTAGGGCTTGGGAGCGAGCAGGGGAAGCCCTGCCTCAGTGGCCACCTGCGCGGTGACACAGAGGAGAGGCGTACAGCTCCAGGGACCCACACCAAGGCTGGCGTGCTCCCCACCTCAGGCCTCTTCTCTATGGGGCCACTCCGTGCCCTCCTGTGTGCCTGCATCACTCCAAGCAAGCACTCCCTGATGGTCAGTTGCCCCATTTTTGAACTTTGTAAATGGGAGCGCATGTCTGGCTTTTGTGTCTGGCTTTCTGTGTTGACGCTGTGTCTGCAGGTTCACTTGTGCTGGCGTGTAGCTCACATTGAGTCATTTTCGTTACCATGTAGCATTCCACTGTATTCATACTTTATGATTTATATGTTCTGCCAATGAGAAATCCTCTGGCTATCTCTAGTTTTCTGGTAACAAAGGTTGTTAAGAACATTTCTATACATGCATCCAGGCACACAAGTAAATGTGTTAGGTTAGGCACAAGACCAAGTGGGCCAGCTGGGTCACTGAATCTCCAGTGTTGTGATATCAAACTGTTTCCTAAAGAGACTGCCCCATGTCAACCCCCTGCCAGCAGTATACGAGAGTTCCTGTTCCTCCTGTTTTCAGTGATACACACAACTGTGTCTTATTTTAGCCATTCCACAGATTAAGTTCATCGTAATTTAACCTGTACTTCCTCAGTGAACAACATTGCACACCTTGTATTTTGACTGGCTATTTGGAGATGCTCTTTTGTGAAGTGCCAGTTCAAGTCTCCTGCCCGTTTTCAATTAGGTATCTTTTTCTTATTGTTTTGCAGGCTTTCTTTATGTATGAACGACATAAGCTTTGGTCAGCTAAGCAGTCTACCCCAATGTGGACTGCATTTTCCCTTCTTGATGATTGGAATTCTTATTTTTAGTATAATACACTGCCAGTCTTCTTCATGGTGTTTTTTATAAAATTTTTTAAATGTTTATTTTTGAGAGAGAGAGAGACAGACAGAGAGAGCATGTGAGTGGGGGAGGAGAGAGAGAGAGAGAGAGTGCACACAAGCAGGGGAGGGGCAAAGAGAGACAGGGAGACACAGAAGCTGAAGCAGGCTCCAGGCTCCAAGCTGTCAGCACAGAGCCCAATGCAGGGCTCGAACTCAGGAACCATGAGATCATGACCTAAGCCAAAGTCAGAGGCCTGACTGAGTCACCCAGGTGCCACAGGTTTGTGGTTTTTTGGTTTTTTTTTTTAATGTGTTCAAACTTCCCCCACTGCATGGTCATAAAGATATTCTCCTACATGATTTTTCTAGAGGCGTCTGGCTTTTGCCTTTAGCCTTTCACACTGACATCTATGATCCACTTGGAACTGATTTTTTATGTACGTTGTGAGGTAAGGGTCAAGGTAAGTTCTTCTCCATGTGCCAATTCTCCCAGAACCATTTACTGAAAAGATGTCCTTTCTTCACGTCTCTGAAGGCTGCCTTTGCCATAAATCAAATGTACCTTAACACATGGGTTTGTTTCTTGGCTCCCATTCTGTTCCACTGGTCTACTGATCTCAGTAGTAGTGCCAAGTAGTCTTAATTACCGTAGCTTGAAAAATCCTAATATCTGAGAGAACAGATCTTCCCCTTTTGTTTTTTAAGAACTTTTGGCTGTTCTTGACTGTGCATTTTCATATAAATTTTAAGTCCATTTGTCAAACTACACATATATAAAAACTACTACTTACTGTGGTTTTGATTGAGATCACATTAAATACGTAAATTTAGGGACAAAATACTGACTGTTCCAACCTATAATGAGGTTTATGTCTCTACTCAGGCTTCTTGCCTCTTCTTAAGTTATTTTCTCTGTGGAGGTAGCACACATCTTTAATTAGATTTATCCTAGGTGTTTTTTATTACTAATACTATTGAAAATGACATATATTTCAAAAATTCACTTTGTTTTGTTGAATTGTTGCATTCAGTATTCTAAAATAACATTGATTTTTGTTTGTTGATCTTGGGTCCTACAGTCTGGCTAAACTCACTTATTGACTCTAATATTTCACCTGTGGATCAGACTAGCTACCACCTGTTCAATGCTTAATAAAAGTAGGCATTCATGTTCCAGTTAAGTATAAGATTTCCTCTAGGATTTGGCAGAACAGGGGGGGGGGGGGTGGGAGGGGTCAGATTAAGTACTGTCCCTTCTATTCTTGGTTTGCTGTAAGTTCTTTTTCAAAACATTATGAACAGAATTGATTTTTTTTTAACGTTTACTTTTGAGAGAGAGAGACACAGACAGACAGAATCTGAAGCAGGTTCCAGGCTCTGAGCTGTCAGCACAGAGCCCTATGTGGGGCTTGAACTCATGAATTGTGATATCATGACCTGAGCTGAAGTTGGATGCTTAACTAACTGAGCCTCCCAAGCCACCCAGAATTGATTTTTTTTTTAAATGCTTATTTACTTTGAGAGAGAGTGTGAGCCAGAGAGAGAGCGCAAGCAAGGCAGAGTGAGAGGGAGACAGAGAATCCCAGGCACGCTCCACACTATCAGCACAGAGCCTGACACAGGGGTCAAACTCACAAACTGTGAGATTGGGACCTGAGCCTAAATCAAGAGTCGGACACTTAACCAACTGAGCCACCCAGGCGCCCCTGAATGAAATTGAATTTTATCAAACCCATTCTTTAAAATTATTTTTTAAAATGCTTATTCATTTATTTTGAAAGAAAGTGTATGCACAAGCTGGAAAGGGGCAGAGAGGGAGAGGGAATCCCAAGCAGGTTCCATGCTCAGTGTGGAGCCTGACGTGGGGCTCAATCTCCCAACTGTGAGATCATTACCTGGGCTGAAATCAAGACTTGGACATTTAACGGACTGAGCCACATAGGTGCCCCTTATCAAAGTTATTTTATGCACTGAGATAATCCCCCCTTTTCTGTTGTTGTGATAAATTACATTGGCTTTGTAATGTTAAACAAATCTCACAATCCCAGACTATAACAAACTTTGTCATGATAAATAACCCTGGTTTTTTGGTTGATTTGTTTTGGGGGCTGGATTTAGTTTATTAATAATTTGTCTAAGATTTTTGCGTGTTATGCATCTTTTGATTCCTATGACTGAGAGTGGACAATAATCTTTCATTCTCAAAATACCCTTTTGTGCTTGCTTCGGCAGCACTAAAATATCCTTTGCTATCCAGGTTGTGCTGGCCTCAAAACAAATTGGAAAGAGTTTCTTCCTGTACAATTCTCTAAAGAGGCTGTGTAGAGTTGGCACTGTTCTCTTTATTAAATATTTTGTAAGATGTGCACCAATCGAGGCCAAGAGTTTTTTCTCTTTGAGAAGATTTAAAATTATGAGTTCACATTCTTTAAAAGAATTATGGGACTATTTATATGTCCATTTCAGTAAGTCACATTTTTAAGAGAATTTTTCTTTGGCATCCAGGTTTTCACGTTTACTAGCATAGTGTTGTTCATAATACACTCTTCACCTTTAACATCTGTAGGGTCTATAGTGATGTCTCTCTTTTCATGCCATATTGTTTATTTGTTCCTCACTACTTTTATAAGTCTTTTCAAACAGCAAGCTTCTGGCTTGATTCTTTCTATTGACAACTTCTTTTCTATTTCCTGAAATCACTGCCTGTTTAAAAAAGTAATTCCTTCTCTCTACATTCTTTGAGAAGGAAACTATCCTTCTTTTCCTGCTTTTTGAGATAGATACTTTGCTTACTGATTTTTAACTCTTCTTTCCAAAATATGCATTTAAGAAGCTGAATCCTGCAAGTTTTCATATGTAGTGTTTTCATCATTCAAAATACTTTCTAATTTCCATTGTAACTTCTTTCTAATCCAAAAGCTATATCCACATGTATTTCAACTGACTGAGTTATCCTTTTGTTATATTTCTACCTTAATTGTGTTATGGCCTAAAAATACACTCTATCACTTCAATCCTTTGAAATTTGTTGCAACTTCTTTTATGCCTCAGTTTGTGGTCAACACTTACAAATGGTCTACTTGTCTTCTAAAAAGAGTACATATTCTTCAACATCAAAGGGTATATTCTAAATATGTCCATCAGGTCACTTGTTGTGTTGCCCAAATGTCCTATTTCCTTACTGATTTTTCATCTGCTCTTTTCATCTGGTAAGATGTGTGTGAGAATTCCCCATTGTGATTGCAGATTGATAGATTTCTCTTTTTAGTGCTTATTTTTGCTTTAAATAATCTATTGCCTTCCATGTGAAATAAACCCTTCCTCATTATGAAATGTCCTTCATTATCTCTAGAATTATTCTTTGCCTTAAAGCTTATTTTAACATTAACATATCCACACCAACTTGTTTTGGTTAATGTTTGCAAATTACATCAACCTCCACCCCTCAAATTGTTCTGTGCCCTTATGTTTTAATCATACCTATTATAAACAGTGTACACAGTGGTTGAATTGATGTTCTACAACCCACCCAATACTTAGTTCACTTACACTAAATTAATTATGGAAATGCCGACACATTTTGCTTTCAATCCTCCATTTTATCACGCGCTCGCTATTTGTCCTACATTAAGTAATTTTCCTTGTGTTCTTTTTTCCCCACATTCTTTTGGATTGAATTTATTACTTTCTTCTTGCTCCATTATTTAGGAATCACACATAAGTCACGTCCTCTACCATTTTTATCACGACTGTAACATACACAAAGAAAGCAAGTACTTCTCCCACCGTTTTGTCTTTTTAACACTATCTTTCATTAAGCAGAGCTCTTACCTGTGACGAAGTCCAATTTATCAGTTTTTTTGCTTTGATGGCTAGTGCTTTTCACATCTTCTCTAAGACAATGTCCCTTAATCTGGGTCTTAACAAAGAGCTTCTCCCGTGATTTGTCTAGAATTCACAATTCTAAGTTTCCTGCATGGGCATGTAAACCCCCGCCCACCTCAAGACACGGCCTGAGGCCTGATGCGGGCCCCAAGGAGACGTGGTCTCAGGCTGACCTGGCTATTTCAGCATCAGTCATGGAACACTCTTCTTTCCCTGCTGATGTAATAAAAACTGACCCACAATCTTGAGGCAGATGAAAAATAAGAAGACTTCACTAGTTCCTTTCAAGACTTACCTAATGCCACAATAATGAACACTATGTGCTTCAAGGTTAAGGATAAACAGACCCACAAAATATGACAGCGAGTCCAGAAATAGATCCACAGTATGGCCAATTTCTTGTTTTGACAAAGATGTCAAGGGATTTCATGACGTTCACAAAGCTCATTTACCAAGCCTCCAGCCCCCGATGAAAGGCTGTAGGGTTAACAGCTAGAGGCCAAGTGTTCCAGCCACCGGGAGAGTTAATAGCCAGGAAAAAGTGTGAAAAACAGTAATAGAGCGGATCAAAAACCCAAACCCAAAGTGCTTTTTAAAGCTTAGTGCTGCTCAGACTACAACAGCCTTTTACATCCCTAAAAGCACTGAGGTTATCTCTGCAGTACAGGTGGCTGTCACATCACTAATACTTCCATCTCGTAGACAGCACTTGAATGCTTACTGAGTACTTTCCCTTGTAACCACTCTGTGAGATGTGACGAGTGGCGCCATCGGCCAGCACTGACTTATAACCTCAAGTCACCTGTATCCACCGCATAAGGAGGCATGAACTCATCTAACACTTTGGGAAGATTCACACTCAAAATCTTTAAAATAGGTTCTTTAAGATATAGCACGTATTAGGATAACAAACAGGAATTTTAAAAGTTCATCTAACACATTTCTAGATAATGCCTAGGAAATGCTAGCAAGTGTTTCTGTAAGAAGCACTTATTTCCAAAGTATCCTATTTGGGGGAGGTTCTAGCAGATGGATGAGTGTAGTACAGCGGCAAGAGAATGCTTCTTTAGTGTGGCTTTTCCATTTTCTTGAGTGCACAGAACATGGAGTGATATGCTATCACAACCACTGTCCCAGTGATGTCTTCTGCTGGCTTTTACACAACCGCCAGCAATAGGGTAAGTCCTGTAGAGTTTATCATCGAAACAGACCAGGCTGATAAATGTAACAGATTCATCAGCTTAGTGGAAAACACAAATGTTCCATTTTCCCTGGGGCCCCGGGGATAGCTGTAAGTATGCACCTTATGAACAAATGCTCTATTTTTCCCCAGGGATGCGGGAAGTATGCGCCTTCTGAACATATTCACCTTGGGCTGTCAAGCTCCTTCAGCAACTAAAAATAAGCCAGCTTAAGTTGTCAACACTACAATGTCACAGTATCAGCAAGTCAAGCGTGTTAGCCTTCATACCAACCCATGAAATAGCTCAATAAGCCTAATGATTAAAAGATATTTATGTTATGTGCTTTCATTTAATTGTCTGACTTATCTGATAAGTGAGAACCATCTTGTTATTAATGAAGCCTTTATCCTAACCCTGGAGGTAGAACAGAGAAGTGTTATAAGCAAAAAACAAAATAATAATTTATTGATATTTACTATAGAAACACAATAAATTATACAATTAGTATACAATATTACGAAATAAATTCAATGGCTGAAAACAAACAAACAAAAACACCCTGATAGTTACTGTCAATTCAAAACTGGTAGGATAAAAATTAAAAAGAAAAAAGTAAGTTACAAAAGGGATTAATCTGAACAAAAATATTAAATGAAACTTTATTTGAATTTAAAGGAAACTAAAGGCTTAATAGAGTAGAGGTACAAGAAATGTGTAAGATACACACAGAACGTAAATGAATTTGAAACTAATATTTACAAGCTGTTGAAAAATAACTAATGTTGAAGGCAGCTTCCTTTTTGCAAAAATTTAAACTGAGACCAACTTACTTACCCGAGCTCTGTCATGCCATCTACAAATTCCTTTTTGGTAAATTCACATTGCGTCGCTGCCCTGAATTTCCACGCAATGACCAAAACGCTGACGCTGCCAGGATCCAGGCTTAAGTCATCACAAAACTGTTGAATCCCGTCAATTCCAATTTTATTTTCATCTTGTGGGTCTACAGTTAAAATCAAGAGAGAGAGAGAGAAGTTATGCTATTTTGAAAAATAACAAAAATGGGTGGTAAGCATTATAGCTCTATGAGATGGTTCTACCAAGCATGTTTCAAATACATCAATCAATAGACCACAATTTTCTACTGTATACGAAATAGCAACAAATGGTAATTTATCCAGAAAAAAAAAATCCCTATTTAAAAAATCTAGGTACTGGAGTTTAGGAGAAGAAAAAAAAGACCATTGCAACTGAGAAGATGTCATCGTTAAGAAAAAATTTAATTTCCATAAAGAAAATAAAAACTCAAAGTTTACACAATTCTAGTTTGCCCAAAGACAAACTGCTACACAGAAATACTGCACTGTGGGTCGCCTGGCTGGCTGGCTCAGTAGGGGGAAGCATGTGACTCTCTGATCTCAGGGTCCTGAGTTTCACTCCCATGTTGGGTATGGAGATTACTTAAAAAAAAAAAAAAAATCTTGGGGCTCCTGGATGGCTCAGTTGGTTGAGAGTCTGACTTCGGCTCGGGTCATGATCTCATGGTTTGTGAGTTCAGACCCCGCACCCATCGGGCTCGCTGCTGTCAGCACAGAGCCTGCTTCAGATCCTCTCTCCCACTCTCCCTCTGTGACCCTTACCCGCTCTCTCTCCCAAAAATAAATAAACATTAAAAATAGATAAATATTCTTTAATTAAAAAAAATACTGCATTGGCAAAGCGTTTACAATATTATGAGTTTTGGGGGAGCCTGGGTGGCTCAGTCAGTTGAGTATCCGACTCTTGATTTCAGTTCAGGTCATGATCCTGTGGTAAGGTCCCCTCCCTAAGAAATGTGGTGAGAAAAAAACCCTCAAGATAAGGGAAGGCAACCTGGCCATGTGCATACGTGACATCCCTAACGACCCTGTAACATGAGAGCACCCAATCAGACTGTATGTCTATACGTTACCCGTATTTGGGAGACAAGGAAGTAGAAAATGCATAAAAGGCTACATGGGTACAAGCCCAACTGAGCGGTCCCGGCAGGAATAAAGTTGCTTCCTGGAAAGAAAAGCCTTGGTGTCATGACTCTGCGAGACCCCTGCTACAATCCCAGGGTCATGGGATCGAGCCTCACATCTGGCTCTGCACTGAGCACGGGGCCTGCTTAAGATTCTCTCTCTCTTTCTCTCTTTCTCTCTTCCCCTGTCCCTCTCCCCTGTTCGTGCTCTCTCTCTAAAAAAATTTTTTTTTAATTTTATTTATTTATTTATTTTTTTTCAACGTTTTTTATTTATTTTTGGGACAGAGAGAGACAGAGCATGAACGGGGGAGGGGCAGAGAGAGAGGGAGACACAGAATGGGAAACAGGCTCCAGGCTCCGAGCCATCAGCCCAGAGCCTGACGCGGGGCTCGAACTCACAGACCGCGAGATCGTGACCTGGCTGAAGTCGGACGCTTAACCGACTGTGCCTCCCAGGCGCCCCCAAAATTTTTTTTTTAAATATTACATATTTTTATCTCAATCCTGCCAAAGCAATAGAGAAACTCATGTTTTTTTTTAAGGTGATTTTGTTTGCTATAATTTTAATGCTACTATACAGTATTTAGTTTTCAAAATCATTTAGTTTATGCATCCACATTTAACAGCTTAGAAATTCAGGCTTCCCTCTGTCCCTATTTCTGGTTTAGAAATTAAATTAAGGAACTCAGCATTTCTTCATCAGGAAATCTAATAAAATCTACTAGAAAAATCTCAGTAAGACCTCACCAAACCAGGTCTAGTAATTTCCAACAAAGTGCGTGTATAGTAAGATGCCATCACAACGTGTGTGTTAATTCTGTTGGTTTAGAAGGCACAACTAGAAAATTTGTAGCCTCTTTGCTCCAATGAAGATTAAGCGTGATAAAATTCTTCCATGACACAAAATCCAACTTTGGTCACTTCAGTACTATATACTATGTTTTCATAGACATCTTGTTATTGAAACGAAATGAAAATTTAAAAAAAGAAAAGAAAACAAGTACATAAAATAAAACGAATGCCGTAATCAAACAAGCAGAGGCCCAGGCTTCCTCCCGGGCCTGCTCTCCCATATTAATGAGGGAGCAGCTGTCCCGAGGGCTCCTGGTTCTCACCCCCCTCCTGTCAATGCTCCCAGTGCTATACAGATCCCCAGGGTGAGAGCACAGTGGGCCTGCACTGCCCTCACCTACAGGAACACTGACTATTTTAAAGTCACTCTGCAAGGACTCACTCATATGTATACATTAGTCCTAACAAGGTTGTGTCTGTCAGGGCCTTGGAACAGCACGTCTCTGCAGAGCCCACAGGGATCCCACAACATATCTACTTGAAAGGCCCAGAACCGCACGAGTAAAGGACGTGAGGGTTAGGTCTCCACTACAGAACGACCCTCACAGGGAGGAACTCTCTCACAGGTGTCTGGACATGTCTGAACACCTCCAGCCACCTGCACGGTGTGTGACCTCCGAGACAGGCCCCATGACAACCTCAGCCAGAGTAACTTGGAGCGCATTACAGCTTATTCAAAATGATGACTTTTCACTTTCAAAACCACTGTTTGTTTTCCAAATACAAACCTGGTTTTTCTACTACAGAGTATATTTCTGTGCCATGATTAAAAAAAAAATGCAGTTTTAAATCTGTTTTCAGATCTAAATAGATTAAAATACACATACGGTATTTTCAAAAGTGAAACATGAAAATAATATGTCAACAAGAATTTAAAGCCAAGCGAGTTATTCTGTTTAGGTTAATACTTGGTTAAATGAGTGTTTTGTGTATTATTATTTTTTTTTTTTAGGTTTTGGAAATACAAGATTAGCCTTAGAAACTGCTAGAAAGGAAAAGTAAGTCAACTCTTGACTAGTGGCTGCCTCTGTGATGACAGCACAGACCTGACACCCGATATGAAATCTGAAAGGCTGCTGAAATCTGAGCTGTCTGGATGTGTACAGACCTGTCACCAGACTTGGGCAGCGTGACCGAATCCGCACAGGGAGAGTGCCGCTCTAAGCGCTGGTGTTCCTAACAAACCACCATCCCCAACCGGTAACACAAAAGTCTCTTCGCCAGGAGTGGCCCCTGAAGCCGCCCCAACGGCCAGGTGGCTCTGGGGCCACCGCACAGCCACGCTGTGCGAGCACAAGAGGACGTGTACCCACAGATCCGACTCTTCTAGGAGCTGGTCCTGTTCTTCAACAGCCCTCTTGCCACCAGGGTGCCGGCTTACCCAGCAGCGCTGGGGGGAAACTGGGGTCACAGTCTGGCCCGCCACCCCCCACCCCGGCCCGGGTCGGCTACCGGGTGAGGTTCCCCGGAAGCGCAGGGGCCTCTGCGGCTCAGCATCAGCAGCTCAGGAGGCAGAAGGGTCCCGGGCGCCCCAGAGACAGAGGTGGGCTGCCCGCGGCCGCTCTTACCTCTATGCTTGTCGCTCTTACCTCTGTACCTGTCGTACAGCTGCTCCAGCTTCCTCCTGTCCACTGCGCTTCTCATGGGGCCCGCGGCAGGAGCGACGGCGCGCGGGGAGTCGGCGTGGTCACCTCTGGTGTCTACCTGGCCTGTGCTCCGCAGCACATGGCACCACTCTGGCCAGCCTGACAAAATGCCACAGGCTCAGGACCTTGTCCCTCAGAGACGGCTTACGTGTACGCTCTGGGACGTGAGAGCACGAGGAAGGCCAGGCGGCTGGGACGCGGCTCCGCTTCAGTTTCCCACCGCCACTGCCGGTATTTGCACCGGACCTCGTGCTTCCTCGCTGGCTCCCCTTCTCCGCGGGGCCCCGGGCCACAGCATCACATGGCTCCGTAGTCAGGAAGACCGCCCCGTCCTCTGAAAACCGGGATGACGGCATCTATCTGGTGATAAACATGCCAATGACTGTGAGAATCAAGCTTTTACACAAAATACACTGTAATCTCTAACCACTTCAACTTGCATAAAACCCTTTATTCCCCTCCCCGTCCCCCCCCCCCCCCCCCCCGGCCTAGTCTCAGGAAAATCCCTCTTTTACACACTGTAGCTCTCTGATGCAGTGAGGCTGGGTGTCTAACCCCAGGCATGACCACATCACCATGGCCTGTGGCAGGGGGTGTCCTCTTTAGCCCTAGTTAAGTTCAGGATCTAATGAGGGCTGTACAGTTTGGAAACATCATTTAGATTTTTCCCAGTTTAAAATCAGCAGAGTCACACTGATGAAAACATATACAGGTAACTAAGAATAGTGTTAAGCATAACTTACTAAAGTTCCAAAAGCAGCCACAAAAAGCCCATTATGACTAAATGAATCAAAACAGATCTGTGTACCTGAGCCAGAAATTAAAATGGGAACACAGGGCAGAGGCTGGGGCAGGCAGAAAATAGCAAACCGGTCAGTAACCATGCTATATATAGTATGTAAGGAAACAAAATAGCATTCTAGCGCTTCCAGGCAGGGGACCGCTAAATTTCTACTTATCTAAGGTAACCTGATGAAGACGGCACCAGAAATGAAAGTGAATCACCACCTTCAGTGAATCACCACTTTCTGTAAATCAACACAGACTCTACAATCTACTGGATGCTAATGCTTTACACAAATGCTTTACAAAATAACAGAAGGGGAAGTTTCACGTAAAAGGAGGGATTCTTGATCTTGTGCTAAAAAGGATGAGATGGTTTATAAAAACACACAGAATAAGTTCTACCTTCCAGAAACCTGTAGTGGAATACAACATGGAGCCAGGGAAACTGAGGAGGCAAAAAGGAGAGTCAGGGACGAGATTCAGACATGCGCACCAGGCACAAGAGCTGGAAGCGGGCTGAAATTCGGCTCAGCCTCCCGGCCGCCAAACCACAAAAGAAAACAGGATTAGTTAGGAAATCTGTTTTCGTAAGATTTAAAAACCTACCAGTGGCCCAGCAGTGGCCTGGCTCCTCCTGGCACGGAACCGCGAAAGAGCAGCTTCTGTACGGCTCACAAAAGGGTAACTGCAGCATGCGTCCTCTGTCCCAGACTGACTCCTCCCCCCAACTCCAAGGGTAAACAGCACGGTGGCCAGAGCTGCTTAGCTTCCTCCGGCCTCCCTCACAGCGTGCTGAAGCCAAAACAGCAGAGTGCAGTTCAGCAGAATGACGGATCAAACACACGGCTCTCCAGGTACAGTCTGGGCACCCCAGGCTCCCGAGACTATACAAGGGTTCCACCAAGAACAAAACTATCTTCGCAACAACCCCAAGTCATTATCTGCTTCTCTCACTCTCACTGGGGTGAAGCAGAGGCCACATGACTTGCTGATGTGGGGTTCAAACTCATGAACCATCATGACCTGAGCCAAAGTCGGACGCTCAACAGACTGAACCACCCAGGCGCCCCAATTTTTTAAAGCGCATAGGGGACTAGAACTAATTAAGTCTGAGAACTGCTGATCTAGTGTAACATGGGGCACTGGCCTTTTGGCTACTTAGAACAATGACTGTTGATGATTTGGGGTCTCGGGTCCCTTCTGGAATCTGGTGAAAATCACAGATTGTCTCTCCAGTAAAGCATGTGGTTTTGCATAAAATTTTGGGGTTTTCACACATCATTGGAGCCCATTAGTTCCTCAGAGGGTAAGGGAAGGTGAAACTCAGGTTACAAGGCCCAGGGAGCGACATCAGGGGCCACTGGTGTCTGTGGCAGCTACTCAGCTCTACAGTGTGGATGATGGACATGCTCTGCACCAATAAAACTTTACTGACACACAGGCAATGTGCCTGTGGGCTGTGGCTTCCAGTCCCAATCTAGACTCTAGGGGAATATACAGAATGTATACCCTGTATACTATTTCCTGAAATTGAGCCACTTAAAAAACTAGACAAAGAGCCTGGGGTTATATCTTCTGGTTAAGATAAAATTTAGCTAAATTAGGGCAGCCCCCATATGCTTTGACAGTGAGCTGACAAAAGGTAAAGCATCTTTTTTGAAGGTGATGGGCTCCCCAGGGGAGGGTGGACAAAGCCAAGGGCTCCCTCAGAAACTAAACTGGAGACAGATGTCTGTCCCTCACCTGGCGCATCACTAGCAATGCTCGTGACATCTGTATCATGTAAATCGCCACCAGTGCAACATTTTAAAATTCTGTCATGGTTATAAAATAAAATAAAATAACATACAACGAACTCTGACCATGCTACGACAGGGATGAACCTCGGAAACATCACACCAAGTAAAATAAGTCAGACACGAAAGGCCACATGTTGTATGTTGTGTGATTTCACTTATATGAAATATCCAGATGGGCAAATCCATAGAAAGCAGACAGGTGGTTCCCAGGGACTGGGGTGAGTGGAGACTGACTATTCAATGGCACAGGGTTTTCTTTGAGGGTGATGATATGTTTTGGAACTAGATGCAGGTAGAGACAGCACAACACTGATTCTACTCAATGCCACTGAATTGTACATTTGAAAATAGCTAATCTTAGGTGGATTTTACTTCAAAACAAAATTTTAACATAGTACTCTTAGAACCTCCAAGATTATTCAACACAGTAATGTACTGTAAGGTAATTGAATTAGTTAACCAGCATTATACGTTGACAGATCCGTGCCAAGTAAATGTTGTCAGACGTCTGGAAGATGTGATGTCTGATCTTGAGGTATTTTCTTGATAATCACGTCTTAAAGCTTCTCCTAACATATGACAAAAGAGTTATATCAACAGCGTAAAGGAAAATACTCTCTGAAAACTCTAGAAAAAGAGGTACAGGAGTATATGGACCCAAGCCAGGCAAAGTGACTTGAATTGTTCCTATGTCAGTTACCAAGCAGGGAGACCAGCAGATAGAGAAACAAACAGATCCCTCCTCAATCTACTCCAGGTGCCTTAAAGGTCAGATCCCACAACGCTGAGTCTCAGAGTGGTACTAAGGTGTTGGTTTTTTTTTTTTTAATATTTATTTATTATTGAGAAACAGAGAGCATGAGCATGGGAAGGAGAGACAGAGAGAGAGGGAGACACAGAATCTGAAGCAGGCTCCAGGTTCCGAGATGTCAGCACAGAGCCCGACATGGGGCTCGAACTCACGAACCGCAAGATCATGACCTGAGCCGAAGTCAGATGCTCAACCAACTGAGCCACCCAGGCGCCCCATAGCGTGTTGGTTTTGAATGAGCAACAGCAGCCTCAGGTCTAAGCTTAACCCCTAGTCTGTGGCCGGAAAGAAACAGAAGAGGACTGTCAGCAAATATGCAACAAGTTGATGTGACCCCTTACACGTTTCTCCATAAAAGAATGGTGATTAAAACAATAATCAGTAAGTATAAAAACTATGCATGCTTCATGTCCAAAAAGAACGAAGAGACTTAAGTTGGAATCTGTAGAAAAAGGAATAAAGCTTTCTAGAAAAAAAAAGCCTCATAAACTGAAAAATTACAGGGGAAAGAAGCAAACTCTGGATCCATTAAAACAGACTAAATCCATGTAAAATTAATAAAGGCCTATAAATTGGCAGGGCCTGTCCTTCATGCTCTGGTGGCCCTCATTGAGGCTTTACTACAGCAAAGAAATTAAGTGTGTGTGGCAGGGGGGAGGTGTAAGTTCAATTGTCATACTTTGTTAAAATACACAAACTTCTTTTTTTAAGTTTATTTATTTTGAGAGAGTGCACACACGTGTGCAAGTGTGGGAGGGGCAAAGAGAGGGCGAGACAGAATCCCAAGTAGGCTCTGCGCTGTCTGTACAGAGCCCAACATGGGGCTCGAACTCATGAACCATGAGATCATGACCTGAGCTGAGATCAAGAGTCAGATGCTTAACCGATTGAGCCCCCAGGTGCCCCAAAACACACAAAATTCTTGAAATGAAAGTATGGACAATCCAGTAGAAAATCAAATAAAGTCTCTAAACTACAGATAAAGTCTAAAACATTTTAACTGTGACCTTGAAAAAAATCACTTACATAATTTGGGCACCAAGACTGCCCATATATAAAATGAAAAAAAGTTCTTGCAATGCCTTCGGTAGAGACTTAACACGACAGAATCCTCAGGGCCAAATTCCAAGGGGCGGTCAGCACAACCACATGGGTCAAATACATAAACTTGCTCCAGTTTTCCGCTTTGGTATCCAGCAGGCCAGGGGTGAGGTTAAAATCCACTCTCGGACCTCCCCCCTGTGCACTAACCACGAGGTCCTCTTCCGCTGGTTAAGCACCGAGCCCTTCCCCTTCCCTCCCCTCCTGTGGTGGGTGCATCCTGCCTGGGCAGCACGCTGAGCCACCAGGGTCATCCAGAAACTTTTGGCCGCACTGCCCACCGAGCTCCCTCTTGGTTTCCGAGCCAACTCTCTCAGTCTTCTTGTCTCTCTGGGCAGCCCTTCTCGGTCTCCGTCTTTGCTCCTTTTAACCCCTGAGTTCTGCCCTCAAGCCTCTGCTCTTTGCCCTACACACTCCTCCCAAACCATCTCTCTCCTGTTGGAAACGTGCTCACCAGCCTCCCACTACCATGAGGACAAAAGCGAGCATGTTCTTCCTGAGCCCCAGAAGACCCTGCACAACCTGACTCCAGTTCCCTCAGCAGCCTCCCACAGGCCACGTTCCCCCGACTCTGCACTTCCCGTAGGCAGCCGCATCTGCAGATTCTGGGGACTTATCACCGAGCTTGTTCCTGCTGCCCAGGGGACCGCAGCTGTCTGGCTGCCCTCCCCACCTCACTCGGTCTGGAGAATTCAGCCCACACAGCATCAGTTCCCGTTACTGTGGCTTTGCCATCACTGCCCCAGCATCCAGCGCCACTTACCCACCCCATATGTTCCCAGAACCTGTGACTCTCCCCAGCCCTTATCCCAACTGTAATAAAACGGTCGTGCCTGTCTCACTGCTAGGACATCGGCTCTGTGAACACCAAACCCACACGTTTCTGCTCACCATCAACCCCCAGCACCGTGTACACTACCTTCCTTGCACAGAGAAACCTCTGAATTTATTGAATAAACGATGAAACCCACCGGCTACCATGGTTTCCACTACATTTCAAAACAGGCGTGTGCTTCCCGAAGCCCCTCTTCTGAGCTGAGCATCCGTATGTCCGACCAGTCAGGAGATTCCTCTCTCCTCTCATCCCTACTGCGTTGTTTTCCCACGCGAACCTGCTCTTCCTTCTACAGTTCCTAGTTTTGGTCAATGATATCACCACCTGCTCAGGTACCCGAGCCGCGTCTGAATAGTTCAGTGAAGGTCCTCCCTCTGCCTCCTCTCATCCTTCTCATTCCGACAGAAAATCTTTGATGCAAGTCTTCACCTCTTCCCACCTAGATTATTACAACAGCTTCCTAATTGGTCTCCCCTGCAGCCCTGACCGCTCTAATCCAAATCCTCCTCTCCTCTTGACAAAACACAAACGTGGTCACATCACACACACCTCGCCTTCTCAAAAACTTTTTATGGCTCCCATCCGCTCCTGGATAAACCCTACAGTCCTCAGCACGGAATACAAGGCTGCTTGTGCAGTGTTCCCCTCCTTGACTCTCAATTCCACCTGCTAGCCACAACGGATTCGTGCTCATGCTCAAAAGCGCTACCTTCCCCGCTTCATCGACAAGTTGCTAGTTTGCCCAAAACGTCCTTCGCTCCTCGTTCACTGGCTGCTCGTGTTTCCGCGGAGGCACGGTTCACTCCGCTGTTCGCTCGGTGCCTCCATTTCGTCAGACACCCGTCAGGTTCCCACCTGCGTGCCTCCCTGCAGGGCCCCCAGGGCCGGAGGCCCGGCGGAGACCCCGCCGCCCCCGTGACCTTTGCGCCCAACGCCCCCCTACCCCCGCCTCCCAGCGCTCCCCGGCCCCCAGGTACGCAGAATGGACTCGGCGGCAGGCGACACCGCAGGCCACCTACCATTCTCCCCGGCGCTCCCCAGCTTCTCGCCGGCTCCGGTCGTCTGCGCAGGGGCCCCCGGCTCGGCCGCGCTGTTCTCGTCCTCGGCGTTTGCTCCCGGGACACCTGCCGGGGAAGGGGCGCAGGGGCACAGAGGCAGGTCTCGCCAGGGGAACTCCATCACCCGGCGTGCACAGGGCCACCCAGAGGCCCACGACACCCCTCAGGCCCCGCCCCTCCCTAGCGTGCACCGCGTCGCCCGGGGGCCCATGGGACCCCACCTCCCTCGCTCCCTCCTCACTGCTGCGTGCACAGCGCCGCCCGGCGACAATGTGACTCGCGGGCATCGCTCCCGCCTCCGACCCGGCACTGCGCCGCCCGGGGTCCGACGGCGCCCAGGCCGGCCCCGTCCTACAAATCCCGACGCGCACTGCGCCTCCAGGGGGCCGACGGGACCGGGGTCTGCCCCGTCCTACAAATCCCGATGCGCACTGCGCCACCGGGGGCCGACGGGACCTAGGCTCCGCCCCTTTCAGGGGGACGCGTTTCGGTGTGGGCAGCGTCCGCCGCGGCGGCCCTCCTGAGAGGGCGACGGACAGCCAAGACCCTCCCCGCGCCCGACCGCGTCTTCGTCCCCGTCCCCTCCCGGTTCCCGCCCTGGGGGCGGGCCTGCCGCCTGGAGAGGGATGCGGGTAAGGTGCGTCCCTGTCCGCTCCTTGGCTCGCAGCGCCGGAGAACCAGACGCACCGCTGTCGGGCCTCGTCCAGGTGAGCGCTGCTCGAGGTTCGGGCGAAAGGCGCCGGGCCTCAAGGCTCCCTCCGGGGGGTCTCCCCTTCCGGGGGTCCCCTTTCCTGGTCTCCTCCTCCTCCTCGGTCTCTGTCCCCGGGGTCTTCCTCCCCGGATCTCGCACCCGGGGTACCCACCCGCCCCCGGCCTCCCCTTCCCGGGTCTCCCTCCTCGGTCTCCGGCGCCGGGGTCTCCCACCCGGGGTGCTCCCTCCCCGGTCCCTTTCTCCTCCCTTCCCGAGGGTATCCCCTCTCCCGGACTTCCTCACCCGTTTCTCCTCTCTCGTGGCGGGGGCTGCCTTCGGGGTCTCCCTTCCTTCCTTTCCGAGGCTTCACGCAGACCGAGCCTCTCGGTTCGAGTCCCGCTCTCCATTTCTACTCCTGCGTGGAGCGTGGAGGAAGACTGCTTCTAAAGACAGGGGTCCTGGCAGTGGTTCTGGAGGGCTGTGAGCGGGACAGTGGTGGGGTGTCCGGCCTCTTGCACCGCCACGACTTAAAGTTTATGGGTAAAACTGGGGAAGCTGCCAAAGTAAACGGTTGGCATGTCGGTTCATAGGTCCCCCAAGCAGAGGCTCTACAGTTCTCACCGGTGTGGTGGCTACTCTAGTTAACGGGAGGCACACGGAAGATCCAACGCGGCCTGCCACCGCTGTGCCTCCCTGCCAGGCCTCCACCTCCTGGCAGAGGGAGGGGAGACCCGCTGAGGGCTGGATTTCAGAGGCCAGCTCACCTTCCCAGCAACATAAGCTGGGAGGTGCCATCCCCAGTGGTGTGAGGGTGCCAGCCAGTGGTCTCTTTCACTGGTCCCCTTTTAGCCTGGGCCTGCCTTCCTGGTTCCAGAGAAAGAGCGAGCGCAGGTAGCTGATCTCTGACCTTTTCAGGCTCTGCCTCTGGGTCCTTTTTGGATCTTGCTTGGTAGCACCTGAGTAAACATAAGTAATGGTTGAACACTTTTTGGGAACACGGTTAGGCTTTGATCACATTTGTTAGTTTACATAATTACCTAGCTATAAGGTAGTTCTGCTTTTTCCTGTTTAAACGTTTTTCTGATCATTCTTTGGATCCGAGTGTCTTACTGGTTCCAGTTTTTTTCTTTTAATACCAACTTTTTAAAATGTAGTACATCAGTGGTTGGATTACTTAATGGAATAATGGTTTTGTAGTTCAGTTAACATCAAGTACTTTTTTTTTTTTTCTCAACGTTTTTTTTTGTTTTTTTTGTTTTTTTTTTTTTTATTTTTGGGACAGAGAGAGACAGAGCACGAACGGGGGAGGGGCAGAGAGAGAGGGAGACACAGAATCGGAAACAGGCTCCAGGCTCCGAGCCATCAGCCCAGAGCCTGATGCGGGGCTCGAACTCACGGACCGCGAGATCGTGACCTGGCTGAAGTCGGACGCTTAACCGACTGCGCCACCCAGGCGCCCCAACATCAAGTACTTTAAAGCTTCTTAATATCTGTAAAAATTTTTCTTTTTCCTTCCTCTCTCCCTTTTGGAACTTATTCTCTAATTCTTTTCCTAATTAGATATGAATCTGGAAGTTGTATTTATAAGATTATAAGTATTTTATCTTTTAAGAATTATGCTTTTATCATTCAATTTGTTCACGTTTAAAATACGGTTTTTGTGGTCCCTGTCAAAATAACTCCAGCATTCTTCACAGAGCTAAAACAAACCATCCTAAAATTTGTATGGAACCAGAAAAGACCCCGAAGGGCCAAAGCAATCTTGAAAAAGAAAACCAAAGCAGGAGGCATCACAATCCCAGACTTCAAGCTATACTACAAAGCTCTAATCATCAAGACAGTATGGTACTGGCACAAGAACAGACACTCAGATCAATGGAACAGAATAGAGAACCCAGAAATGGACCCACAAACAATGGCCAACTAATCTTTGACAAAGCAGGAAAGAATATCCAATAGATTAAAGACAGTCTCTTCACCAAGTGGTGCTGGGGAAAGTGGACAGCGACATGCAGAAGAATGAACCTGGACCACTTTCTTACACCAGACACAAAAATAAACTCAAAATGGATGAAAGACCTCAATGTAAGACAGGAAACCATCAAAATCCTCCAGGAGAAAGCAGGCAAAAACCTCTTTAATCTTGGCTGCAGCAACTTCTTACTCGATACATCTCTCTACAAGCAAGAGAAAGAAAAGCAAAAACGAACTATTGAGACCTCATCAAAATAAAAAGCTTCTGCACAGCGAAGGAAACAATCAGCAAAACTAAAAGGCAACCGACAGAATGGGAGAAGATATTTGCAAATGAAAAAGCAGATAAAGGGTTAGTTCCAAAATTTATAAAGAACTTACCAAACTCAACACCCCCCCGAAAAATATAAATAATCCAGTGAAGAAATGGGCAAAAGACATGAATAAACACTTTTCCAAAGAAGACATCCTGATGGCCAACTGACACATGAAAAGATGCTCAACATCACTCATCATCGGGGAAATACAAATCAAAACCACCATGAGATACCACCTCACACCTGTCAGAATGGCTAACAGTAACAACTCAGGCAACAACAGATGTTGGCAAGAATGCGGAGAAAGAGGATCTCTTTTGCATTGTTGGTGGCAATGCAAGCTGGTGCAGGCACTCTGGAAAACAGGATGGAGGTTCCTCAAAAAAATAAAAATAGAACTATCCTATGACCCAGCAATTGCACTACTAGGAATTTACCCAGGGGATACAGGAGTGCTGTTTTGAAGGGGCATATGCACTCCAATGTCTATAGCAGCGCTATTAACAATAGAGTATGGAAAGAGCCCAAATCGATGGATGAATGGATATAGAAGATGTGGTATCCATATATAATGGAGTATTACTTGGCAATCAAAAAGAATGAAATCTTGCCATCTGCAAGGATGTGGATAGAACTAGAGAGTATTATGTTAAGCGAAATGAGTCAGAGAAAGACAAATATTATATGACTTCACTCATACGAGGGCCTTAAGATACAAAAAAGATGAAGGGGCACCTGGGTGGCTCAGTTGGTCGGGCGTTCGACTTCGGCTCAGGTCACGATCTCACTGTTCGTGGGTTCGAGAGCCCCGCATCGTGCTCTGTGCTGACAATGTGGAGCCTGCTTGGGATTCTCTGTCCCTCCATATCTCTGCCCTTCCCTCTCTCTCTGTCTCTCTATCAACAATAAACATTAAAAATATTTTTAAATAAAAAAGTAAATGGGGCGCCTGGGTGGCTCACTAGGTTAAGCATCCAACTTCAGCTCAGGTCATGATCTCACGGTTCATGAGTTCGAGCCCCACGTCGGGCTCTGTGCTGTCAGTTCAGAGCCTGGAGCCTGCTTCAGATTCTGTGTCTCTCTCTGTCTCTGCCCCTCCCCCACTCACACTCTGTCTCTCTCAAAAAATGAATAAACATTAAAAAAAACTTTTTTAAAAGATACAAAAAAGATGAACATAAGGGAAGGGAAGGAAAAAAAATATGAAAACGGGGACAAAACATAAGAGACTCTTAAATATAGAGAACAAACAGAGGGTTGCTGGAGGGATTGTGGGAGGGGGTATGAGCTAAATGGGTAAGGGGCATTAAGGAATCTACTCCTGAAATCATTATTGCACTGTATGCTAACAACTTGGATGTAAATTAAAAAATTAAGACGTTATTAAAAAAATAAAATACGAGTTTTAAGTTAAATTTTTCACAAATTAGATTGAAGTAGGTTATTTCCATTGGGGAGTTTGCTTCCTAAGACCTTTCCACGAACACCTCTTTTGTTTCCTGTTCATTTCCTGTGTTGTACTGAATCTGGAAGTGTTGCTGGTATCACAAAGAAATTCTAACTTGATGCCATTTCCTACAACTCACCCTTATATTTTTCTTTTTCAGAACAAGGTAAATAACCAGTTTGGGCTGGTTAACGTTGCTCCTGCCACACCCCTGCTGCTTGCTCGGAATCTTCCGCACACAGCGCCAGGCACTGCATTGGGTACCAGGTCAGTACCGCATACGGAGGGCCCCGGTTCACTGTGTGCATGGGGGTGGGGGTTCTTCCAAAGAGTTGGGTTGGAGCCTGGCTGGGCTGGCCTCTGCCCCACAGACAGTGGCTGCTGTCCTGGTGGGTTGAATAAACTTGATTCTTCCTCAGCAGTTTGATTGAGAAAATTGGAGACACTGGGTCTGGAAGTTCCAGAGGAAGAGAGGGCATGGGGGACCCCGTGGCTGCATGTGAGGAGAAGGCTGGGAGGCAGAGCCAGGAGATTTTCAAGTTGTGGCCATTGTAGAAAATTGGACAAAGTAGAGGAGTCGCCCCTCCCTCTGCTTTTCCTCCCCTCTGCTGAGCTCCCTGCAGGGACTGCAGCGACCCCAGTGCTCTAGGGTTCTGTGGGTCCTAATAGCAGATGTCTAAGGAGACAGTCCCTTTGCATACCCTGCGGTGCTCATAGCACTCAGAGATAGAGGCCTGTGGGAGAGAGCTTTACTTGGGTGCCTTAGCTCTGAGAAAGGCCAGTCTTAGACTGTGTTATTGTGCTTTGCTCGTGAGTTTTTATCCACTAAATGACATGTGACACTTATGAATTACTAAGCACTTTTAATAGAGTATGAGTATGTGATTTCTATATAATATGACGAGCTAAAAGCATTGGAAATTTTTTGGAGCGCCTGGGTGGCTCAGTTGATTAAGCTTCCGACTCTTGATTTTGGCTCAGTTCGTGAATTGAGCCCTTGTGTTGGGCACTGGGCATGAAACCTGCTTAAGATTCTCTCTCCCTCTGCTGTCCCTGTTCACGTTCTCTCTAAAAAAAAAAAAGAGAAAAAAAAATTGGGCAAAGCTGTGGAGATATATTTTATTTTTTTGTGTAAGTGTTCATTGTTGCAGGGGCAGAGGGGCAGAGAGAGAAGGAGACAGAGGACCTGAAGCGGGCTCTGGGCTGTCAGCACAGAGCCTGATATGGGGCTCACACTCACGAACCCGGAGATCATGGCCTGAGCCAAAGTTGGACATTCAACTGACTGAGCCACCCAGGTGCCCCATGACATATTTTAAGTAATGTTGAAATATGTGTAAGTAGAAACTTTGAGGACTAGTTGTATTCCAAGTACTGATTTTGTCGTTGCTCTAAATGAAAAGTGACATTGGGTTTTCATGTAGCAGAGACATCTTGAAGACCTTCGGCTCTGGTTGAGGGCATTTCCTAGTTTAAATAGAAGAAGTGTCAGGTTAGTGGAAAACAGTAAGCATTTGTGTTGAATTTTTAAAACTGTGTTTTGAGATGCTTATAGATTCATATGCCGTTAAAAGAAATAATACAGAGAAATCCTATAGATCCTTCACCCAGATTTCCCCAGTGGTAGCTCCTGATTAAAAATAGAGTCTAAGCAGAAGATTGCATCTATTTGAGCCACTCACCTTACTCACATGGCATGTTTTACGATCTGCCATTTCTGTCACGTGTTGATTCCTGTGGCCGCCAGCGCCATCAAGACACAGACCATTTCTATCCCACAGGGTCCCTCCTCCCTCTTCCCTGACAGCCACTCCATCTCTACAGTTAGTCCCTGAACAGTGCTGTACGTGGAATTGTAGGGTGTGTGGGATCAGCCCTCCTTGCAGCCTTGAGGTCCACCCAGGTTGTATCAGTGACTCAAGGTATAGAAATTCTAGGAATTTGTTGTAAAAATATAATAAATCAAAGGTGTCATTTTTATAATTAAAAACAATAATAACAAAATAGCACTAGAGCTAAAAAAGTTTATTATTTACTCAAGAAAAAACATGCTATAATTTAGTAGTTCACAGAATTTGGTAGCCAAGTTTAAAGGTAAGATGAAATGAATTTATGAAAAAGTGATTGATGTTTTCAGAGTCTGTAAATAATTTCAGTGTCATGTCCACATGTCCATGACTTGAGCTTATTTGAGTGGAAATATTAGTATGACCACAATTAAAGTTCTCAATAATTTCTCGTAAAAGTTAATGGTCCTTTATGTGTCATAGGGTAGAGTTATAACTATTTAATTTCAAGAATTTGTTTGAGGAAGGAACCAGAAATGAATGAAGGAGTGTTTGTTGTTCACACACAGACTGTGTGGCAGGTTATTTGTCTGAAGTTTGAAATCCATAAAAGAATCATTTTTTGAGATCTTTTAGGGAAAATGGGAAACATTAGCAAAGCATCAGAAATGTCTGTCTTGGTTCTGAAAATACTAAAAAAGCATGTATTTATTAACATTGAATTCTTTCTCTCCCCTGGAACAATAGAAGTTCAGCAGTGAAATGAGTTATTAAAATAACAGATTAACTATCTTGCTAGGCACTACTGAGATTAGGTAATCATTTATTTATTTTTAAGGTGGTAACGCTTACTTAAGTTGTATTAAAGCTGTAACAAAGGGGCACTTGGGCGGAGCATCCATCAGACTCTTGATTTCGGCTCAGGTCATGACCTTGAGATTTGTGGTATCAAGTCCCCGCCTTTGCACTGACCTGGAGGACCCTGCTTGGGATTGTCTCCCTCCCTCTCTCTCTGCCCCTCCCCCCCCCCCCACCTCATGCGCATGCGTGCGTGCACTCTCAACGCTCTAAATAAACATTAAAAAAAATTGTAATATAAAGTTGGGTAATTTAGACAGCACATTGTCACTTATCCTAACAAGTTAGGGGGAAAAAGTGAAACATTGTAGGTAAATAAATTCTCTGTGACGTTACAAACTGATGTATCGAAAAATGTATTGAAATTGAACAGTTTCCTGACTTTATAACCAGAGTATTGAGGTAGAATGTAGTTTTTTCTTGGTGACTTTTGATGGGCAGGTTTCTCTGCTGTCCTCCAATAGTGGTATTTTTGGTGTCTACGGAAAGGTGTAGTTCAGTCCTCACCAGACTCCCTGGGCTGCTAGTCTTTGCCAGGTTCTTGTGCTGGTTTTTCAGAAGCTCTGTTTTATCTCCACTTTCTATTGGCTGTCGTTTTTGGTTTGGAATTTTCTGCCTAGGTAAGCCACACTCTCATTTTTTCTGCATCTGATCTGCTTTGCCTAGGAAACCAGAATAAACTTGTTAGAATTGGGATTACTAGTAAAACTGAGGTATAGATACTTGTTTTAGTAAACACTTTAATGATTAGTTTATATTAATATTTTGTTTTCTTTAATTTTTTTAATGTTTATGTCTGAGAGAAAGAGAGAGAGCACAAGCAGGGAAGGGGCAGAAGGAGAGGGAGACACAGAATCCGAAGCAGGCCCCAGGCTCTGAGCTGTCAGCAAAGAGCCCGACACGGGACTTGAACCCACAAACTGAGATCGTGACCTGAGCCCAAGTTGGACGCTCAACTGACTGAGCCATCCAGGCACCCCTGATATTTTGTTTTCTTTAAACTGTAAGTCTTGTGTAAATGGTAGGTTTGGTTTTTGTTTTGTTTTTTTTTTCTCTTAAATGTTTATTTTGGAGAAAGCACACAGGAGAGCGTGTGGGGGAGGGGTGGAGAGAATCCCAAGCAGGCTCAGCACTGTCAGCGCAGAGCCCAGCTCAGGGGCTCAAACCCATGGACCGTGAGACAATGACCTGAGCTGAAATCAAGTGTCAGATGCTTAACTGACTGAGCCACCCCGTGTTTTTTCTTTTTTGACGTAACTACTGGTGCCCAGAGATCTAGTTGCCAGGTTCAGTGGTGTTTTTAGGGTGTGTCTCTTTTGCCTGTCTTGTGTTTTATTACCTCTTCCTTCTTTGCTCTGTATTTCCTACCTTTGGAGTCATTGCTTCGTTGTGACCTTGCTAACACCTGTAGCAGCTTGTACCTGCTCCTTGATGACTCTGTCCACTGGAAGATGCAGTCCTGTCCTTCGAGTGTGATCTGGGCACCGCAGCCGCAGCACCCCCTGCTGCCTGCACCAAAGCCTTCACCTCATCACGGCCAGGGTCCTGTGTGTGGTTCACTTGCTGGGGTAGTCATACAGGTGCTTGGGCTCTTCCTGAAGAGAGGAAGAGAAGGAGGCTGAATTTGGGAGATAGAAAGTGTTTGAACATTTAGTAAAACCCTAGTGATCCAGACATGGTTGTGTTTTGTGATTTTCTTTTTCTGTGTTTGACATCTTGTTAGCATTAAACTGTGACTTTGGAAATTTGGCAGAATTCCAAACGATTTGGGAAAGAAAATAGTACAGTAAGCTAGTAGCAGCTCAGACAGTTTTATTTCAGAAATGACGTGGAGCGTGTTTCCTCCAGGCGGTTCACTGATCTGTGATAGGGGAGTTGATGGTGTTTTCTGGCCTTAAATACTTGGATCCTCTTTTTTGTTGTTGTTGTTGTTGTTGTTAAGAGAGAGAGCATGAGCAGGGGAGAGGAGCAGAGAGAGAGAGAGTCTTAAGCAGGCTCCACACTCAGCATGGAGCCCATTGCAGGGCTCGATCTCTTGACTCTGGGATCATGACCTGAGCTGAATGCAAGAGTTGGTTGCTTAACCGACTAGCCACCCAGGTGCCCCAATACATGGATCTCCTTAAGTAGAATTGGCTTTTGTCTTTGGCACATGGTAGATTTAATAGATACATGAAGCTGAGTTTTCTTTAAAAAAATTGCCTTTAATTTCAATGTAACCTTTAGTCTCAAGTCTTTACCAGGCCTTATACTTTAACATTTAGTATTCGGTTTTAATCCAGGTGTAATGAATAGTTCAAGTATTAATGTTTATCTAGGAAAAATAACATCTTCAAAAAAGTCATAATTTTTTGGATGTAATTATTTAATACTTTAACTCTGATCTCAATAGTAACGAATCATTGTTCAACTATATGTAGCAATAAATCTCTTTTTCAGCTGAAGATGTGTGTCTAAAATGCAAGCTCAGCTGAGCAGGAACCTTAGGACGGCCTTGCCCTGCCTGCCCTCTAAAACTGGATCATGAAGGTGCTGGGAAGAAATTACTTCTGGGTGTTGCTTCCACTGCTTCGCTTGATGGCAGATGCTGCGGAACATGAAGAGGTGGCAAAACATGCCATCAAATTGCACCGAGGGAAGGGGGCGGCCATCACTCAGAGGAAACAGTGGGTCCTCGATGGTTGCAGGAAGCTCTCCGGGCTTCTTCGCCAAAAGACTGTGGTTCTTAACAAACTGAAAAGTGCAATCAGAGCAGTAGAAAAAGACGTTAGCCTGTCAGATGAAGAGAAGCTGTTTCAGGTGCATACGTTTGAAATTTTCCAAAAAGAGCTGAATGAAAGTGAAAATTCAGTGTTCCAGGCCATCTATGGACTGCAGAGAGCCCTGCAAGGAGATTACAGAGATGTTGTGAACATGAAGGAGAGCAGCAGGCAGCGCCTGGAGGCCCTGAGAGAGGCTGCGATTAAGGTCAGTCCCCTCCCACCCTGAGCCAAGGAGCAGGTCAAGTAGAGGTCAAGGGAGAAGGCAGCTGGTGCTGATGCTTCAGCAGGTGTAGTCTGGCAGGGGCATCCATTCTCAGTAGTGCACACGTGGATTTCCCCTCCTTGTGCACCGTATCTTAGCACAGTTGCATTTCACCACTTCTGGGAGTGCCAGTGCTTTTCTGTGTTGAGATCACAAGGTAATTATACTAGTTACTCAAGTTATCCCAGTAAGCTGATGTGTATGAAGTATGTGGTAAATATACTTGTAACTGCAGTCAACATTTTGAATTTCTGACAAGAATGCCTTTTGGTGTGAAGGTTGGCTGTCTTTAATGCCCATCTACTGAAAACAAAAATACTAAAATTAGTTTTAATATATACTTTTGAAATAAGGATCGTGATGAAATACACTTTTAAAATGAGATAAAACTATTACTATACCAGATGTGATATTATTTATATATATATTTTTTAATGTTTATTTTTAGAGACAGAGACAGAACACAAGCAGGGGAGGGCAGAGAGAGAGGGAGACAGAATCTGAAGCAGGCTCCAGGCTCCGAGCTGTCAGCACAGAGCCCGACACGGAGCTCTAACTCACGAACCACGAGATCATGACCTGAGCCAAAGTCAGATGCTTAACCGACTGAGCCACCCAGGCGTCCCTAAACTCCTTCGTTTTAAAGAATAGTGGTATTGATTTGAGGTAGTTTTATGATAAAATAGAGAACTAACATGCATTGAGTGATGTTGATCCAAATATGTATGCTTTCTACGTGCAGTTTTTGCCTCACATCTCAGGCCAGGTTCTGGGAGGTTCTTCAGCTATGAGAGAGGGGTTGGGTGGTGTTGCCTAGAGAGAGGTCTGTCAAACAGCTACACTTCTCCTTGGGACTGCCTTGCTGCTTCTCTGTTCTAGCTATGCCCCACCCCTTTAAAGTATGAACATATACTTTAATAGTAAGGATGTTGATTTGATTGATAGCTTGAGTTTAAATATGATGGTATAAAACGCAGTGGTATTATTGACACCATCCATCAGTTTTCCAAGTAATGCTGTCAGATTCTTCTGGAATAGTTTTTCCTCTGTAACTTGGAATTTGTGTGTATCCTACTTAGAAATTTTTAGCTCAAGAATCAAGTATCACAGGTGTTTTTAGAGTACAGCTGGACCTCCATACACAGTAGGCATGATGTCTGGAATAAAATCTGTTCAGTGAGGATTGTGTATGAATAGTTGACCTTCAGAATTTATCAACAGTAGTAGATTATGTTTGATGATGCGTGCGTACAAATAGGTTTCCCTAAACATTTTGCTAAGCTCCATCATGTTTGGGTGATACAGGACACCTGACCTTCTCTCCTTGACTGGAGCTAGCATTACACGTTTATAAATGTATTTGACAGCGAGAGCATGTAGGCTCGCATGGTCCGGCCAGGCCAGGCACCTAAATGAAGTCCTGGTGTGGCCTATTTCTTAATAAACCCCACACTTCATTTCTCACCAATAAACAGGAAGAGACAGAATATGTGGAACTTCTGGCAGCAGAAAAACACCAAGTTGAAGCCCTCAAAAATATGCAACATCAAAACAAAAGTTTATCCATGCTTGATGAAATTCTTGAAGATGTGAGAAAGGCAGCCGATCGCCTAGAGGAAGAGATGGAAGAACATGCTTTTGATGACAATAAATCAGTAAGTAGCATTCCAGAACAGTCTCCTCTTTGCTCGGGCTGCTTGCCGAGAGAAAGTATGGTGGAATTTATCGGCTATTTTCCGTGTGGACTGACGATGGAGATAAAACCAAATGCTTTCGTATCCCAGAGAACGATTTGGTTCGGTTACACAGAAGTACACTATACACCTGTCGTTTTGCCTTATGTTTTTGTCAGTGCCCCCCAGGGGCTCATATCTATGCCCCGCTTCCATGTTCAGGTGGATTGAGTCTCTGGGCTCCAGAAAGCGTGCCCTGGGACAGTCAGGTGTCGGTGCTGTTCTGCCCGGGGGAGCCATATGCTCCTGAGAGGAATCGTGTCTGAGGCAGGCATTCGGACTCCCCACTTGCTGTGACGTGTTTAGATTCTCTGGGAAGGACGAGATGAGTGCCGAAAACGGACTGTGAGTCCTGAGGACTCAGAAAAGGATGCGGCAATTAGAGCAAAGGCGAGTGCAGTTCGGGGCGGATGAGCACTGAGCGGGGCTGTCCTGAGCGTGTCCGTGGTTCCAGGGGAGGACGCGGGGCTGTCTTTTGAAGGTGGTGCTCTTTCTTCACTGCTCACCGAGTGCTCGTGCGTCAGGGTGTCAGGCTGTCGCTGCCGCAGCTTTTCCAGGGCAGCTCCACCACTGTTGGCTCAGGGTCCCCGCGGGTCCCACGGGCGAGGGCTTGGCCCAGCACTGCACCGTCCGCTCCAGGCACTGATAATGGGCTCTGGGTTTTCACCTCGGAGGGTCCCACGACCCCTCCTCAGGCTCTCAGAACCCAGGAAGACCATCTGTTTGCCAGGTTACCAGGTCGCTGCAAAGGGTGCAGTCAGAAACAGCCGGGTAGAAGAGGTGAAAGCATGTGCGCAGGGCACTGCATCCTGTCCGGGCCCGCTGCCCTCCCGGCGGGGCACGTCTGTGTGTCGGGCACCCGGAAGCTCCCCGAACCCCATGCTCCAAGCATGTCCCGGAGCTGCCTTGTGCGGGCTCGCGATTCGCTTCACCTCTGGCCCCTCCCCGCCCCGAGGTCACGTGGCTGCTGTCCCTGGTGGCCAGCCTCATCCTGCGGTCATCGAGTGGCTTTCTGAACGTCACCTTGCTGGCACAAACTCAGGGGAGGCCGCGAAGGGCTTGTCGGGTGTACCCGTTGCTCCTTATGCTTGGGGAGGCCACGCTGGTTGTGGGGCTGCGGGCCAGGAAGTGGGGTGAAGACCAAACGTATGTTTCTTGTTACAGATTGTACCCTAAATCGTTAAAGTGGGTGTCTGGACGTAATAGAAATCCTAAACGCCTTCATTCTCAGATGGCCCTTGTAACTGAAGCAGCTTTCCTGATTTGTGCTAATGAACATCTGTGGACCTTTCGTCATACCTGACAGAGTGCTAGAAATACTCCTATCGCTCTTCTGTACAGAATTTACGCTCTAAAAATTGAACTTGAAAACATTTCATGGGTTTAATTACACGATGTTGGTTATTTTCACAGGTGAAAGGGGTCAATTTTGAGGCAGTTCTCAGAGTGGAGGAAGAAGACGCCAATTCCAAACAAAATCTCACAAAGCGGGAAGCGGAGGATGATTTGGGTCTTAGCATGCTGATCGACTCCCAGAACAACCGCTATATCTTGACTAAGCCCAGAGACGCGACAATTCCACGTGCAGATCGCCACTTCCTAAAGGTAGTCTGTCTGCTTGCTCCCTCTTGAAGTCCCCTCTCCCACCTTCCCACTTCCAGGTACTAATGTAAAGTAAGCTTTATTTTCTGAGCCTCGTATTAGGTTGCATGACCTTCCTCCTAACAGAGAGATTCTACTACAATTTCCTATATTTTCCATGACTTGAAACACTTTCTCTTAATTTTTAATTTTTTTCCGAAAAGAATGAGGCATTTTAATACTTAGAATGAAAATTAACGTTGCTTTTGAGAATTTGGAAGCCGTTTTGAAGTCAGGAGTCCCTACAGTGGGCTCAAGCTTTGTCACTAACATGGAACATCTGATGAGGCGGAGAAGCTTTGGCTAAGGTATCATCTGTGTAGACACGGGTACAGGATGAGATCCGGCTCCTCCAGAGGTGACTGACATTCCAGACCGAGTTAGCCACCCATCTGCTCCCTCTGAGGCAGCAAGTCTAATAAGAGGATGTGGAGTTATGTAAAGATTTGCAATCGACTGTGTTCTGGTTGGAGATCACTGTTTGGGTTTGGACCAGAGTGGGTAACAGCTGTAGGAGTGGCCAGTGTGGTCTGCTCGGAAGGCTAGTGGGGTCTGGACACACCGTCGGGGCTCCAGCAGCATTCCCGAAACCACAGCTTGTGCTGGTCTTAAAGAGGGAGGCAGCGCAGGCTGAGAGGAAGGACGCTCCCAGTGGCTGATTACTGTACCAGTAAACTCAAAGCAGGAAGATCAGCCCAGGGATAGCCTTCCTTTTTTACCACCAAAGTGGAAACTGGGAGGGGCCTAGTCTGCAGAACGTCTGCTTTCTCCAGTAATCAACCCTTTTCTTGCCAACTGTTACCTTAAATTTTTGTGTTTATTTCTGGCTTATTCTCCATTAGGACATTGTTACCATAGGAATGCTGTCTTTACCTTGTGGCTGGCTGTGCACGACGATAGGGTTGCCCACAATGTTTGGTTATATTGTTTGTGGCGTACTTCTGGGGCCTTCAGGACTGAACAGTATTAAGGTAAGAGCAACTGTTTTAGTATCTGTTTAACAAAATACTAAAGAAATGCTCATGAAGACCTAAAAGTTTTGAACTTGAATTAATAAAGATAGCATTTCCTTATAAACCATATTAAAGAAGATGCTCTTTAGAGTTTCATAAGAAGTTCCTAAATCATAAGAAAGTAATTTTGTTAGTGAATGGATGATTTAACTAGAGAAGAAATCCCGTTTATGTCTTTATTTTTTTAATTAAAAAAAAGTTTTTTAAACGTTTATTTTTTTGAGAGAGACAGAGAGCATGAGCAGGGGAGGGGCAGAGAGAGAGGGAGACACAGAATCTGAAGCAGACTCCAGGCTCCGAGCTGTCAGCACAGATCCTGACATGGGGATTAAACTTGTGAACTGCGAGATCATGACCTGAGGGGAAGCTGGCCGCTTAACCGACTGAGCCACCCAGGGTGCGACAACCCCCCACTCTGTTCATGTCTTTAAACTGTTAGTTTTAAAAATTCTGTTTCCAGTAATAATGATGGATTATGTTATTCAGACACTGAAAGCAACAAAAAATGCTGGGTTAAATGTATAATTTAAAAATTTTTAAAACATTGCAAAGCTGGTAAAGTAGTGGGGATTTTCAAGCCTAAATATAGGATAATGTGAAAACCCCAGGACGTAGTGAGTGCTGGCTGTTGGCTGAACAGAGTGAAGTGACTTTCATCCTATATCGATGGCACTTGTTGGCAGTGAGGAACAGTTCCAAAGCTTTTGTGGGCTCCAAGATGTGTCCTGTAAATGCACACAATTCAGACGAAATGAAGAGATTGGCAAGAATAGGTGATGTGTCATATATCCAACACGGAAGCAGTGGTGCAGGTACTGGGAAACACACACGGGAGTCCTGGCACTTCCTAGTTGGGTACGACAGGAGCAGACGGATGGGGGGGAGGTGTGGGCATCTGCTCGCAGCCTCACCCTCCTGCTGATGGGCACACCTTGTACCGGGCAGGAAACATCATCATCTCTAACTGAACTCAACAGCACGTTCAACTGGCAGGGGCTACCGGCTGAAAGCCCAGGACCTTAGTGAGCAGGTGACCACTGACTGACGGGGGGGGGGGGGGGGGGGGTGCTCTCGTGGGCTGGGCTCAACCTGGTGGGGTGGTCTCTGGGAAACACTGTTTTAATTCAAATTTCTGAATTCATAATCTCCATACAGTTGAGAACAAAATGGTGTAAGTACAAAAAATTTTAAGTTGTAGGTGGACAATCTCTGTCTTGTCCTGTCCCATCCCTCCCTTTCCAGAGTATTTATGAACAATAGCAAATACAAACGTATTTTCCTTTTTTCTTCAGAGCAAAGGTTGCTTGTAAGCCAAGAATTCAGGCTGAATAATAATAGAGGCTGAGTAAGGTAATAAATACAACTGGAGGCTACCAATATTATAGTTCCTAACAAATTTGCTGTATCTTGGTAAATAACATAATTACAGTAAACCCGGATGAAGACCCAAGAGCATATTAGCCAAAACGGGAGGTGGTTAATGGAGGAAGTGTGACTGTACCAAAATATTTACCTTTTCCTAATAAGAAGTTAATAGGCTTCTGTGTTACGTTGAGAAGTGCAGATTTAGGTATGTGACTTTCAAGTCATGAGTTTCAGCCTCATTTTAAAAAGGGAAGAAAAATAAAAGCAGTGAGGAAGTATAAAAACCAGGAGACGAAGGAATAAGAGAAATCTTCTGTTATCACAATGAATATAAGTGGAATAAACTTGCCTGTGGAAAGATACAGGTTTGCAGATGATGTTAGGTTCAAAGAGAACAAAATGAGTAAGTGAGGAGGCAGATGCCAGCAAATGGAGGGCAGGGCCTGTCCTGTCGGTGGCTGACAGGGTGCGTGTGCGTCCCTGCACAGCAGCTTGGTGCCTGGACATGTGGAGATCTGCTTGCTCTCTTCTTTCAGACGCTGAGTTCATGGCTCAGTGGAAACCATGAATGTAGATGATCTAGGGATTACCAAGTATAACCGTGTAAACAGCATTCTCTGCCATAACATAAAAGCATAAAAAACAAACAGCAAATAAAGGACCAGAACCAACACAGTGCACAAGAACGCTGTATACCAGAACCTGTGGGATGTGGCCAATTCGGTTCTCAGGAAAGAAGTTTGTACACATAGTCATGCATAGGCCCGTGCTGGCAGGCCAAAGGAAAGTGGGGCATCTTGATTAAAATGTCCAGCTCAGGTTCAGTGCCTCCCCATCCTCCAGAGAAAGTGAAGGAAGGAGGTAATGAAGAGCGCAGCCTGGACACAGGTGAATTCGTGAGCTAGTTCTCAGAAAAAGAGATAAAAACAGTCCTTCAGCTAATCAAGAAAAAGGAAAAAAAAAACGTATAATCAGGAAGTTCAAGCTATGTCAGGGATAGAGGACATTCAGAGAACTAGTTTTAAAAAAAATACTGTGTTTTTTTTTTTTTTTTTTTAGGATAGTTCCACTGAATATGTTAGTACAAGATTGTTCCTTGAAGTATGCTTCATTTGTTAGATACATTAAATTGTGTGGTTTTAAAATTTTGTTCCCAGTCTGTTGTGCAGGTGGAGACCTTAGGAGAGGTTGGCGTGTTCTTTACTCTGTTTCTTGTTGGCCTAGAGTTCTCTCCAGAAAGGCTGAGAAAGGTAAGGGCCTCACCAAGCTGTGTTATCGCCCCCAATTTAAACATCATATGGTTTTGATTTATTTACTTTGTGTTTGTTCATGATTGGACTATCAAGTTAAGTATTTTAGAACAGAATATTCTTTTTATTTTTGGAATATAAATTCTAAAAGATAAAAAATACTAGAAAATGCAAATTCAATGAATGAGTAAAATTAGCTTTCATGTAGCTAATTCCAGAAAAGTTCTGAGAAATGATATGTTTGAAATTTAACATGTGGGGGTCCCTCCAAAAAGTCCAAAACCGTTAGAGGCTGAACTATCTCAGGGATTGAATGTTTGTGTAAAATGAAAATATGTAAAAGACTTGTAGCAGTTAGGACCACGTGTATGAAGAAGTGTGAAACTAAGGGAAGCAACAGTTGCCTTCTAAATTTGTTTGCTTCTAGAACTATTACTTGGAATACTGGAGTATTGCAGAAATGAAAATAGCTGGAGTAAGTTGGAAGTGAGTTAATTAAAAGCTGTGTTTTTGGACGGACACCTCACAAAAGGGGATAGTTGGTCACAAAGCCAGCGGGAGGGCGGGGACAGCAGTGCTGGTGGACCCCAGGCCACGCCGGCAGGTGGCTCTGGAGTCAGTGTGAGGGCTGGTCGGACAGCAGAGCGGCCTTGCACAACAACTGACGACCCTTCTCTTGGTGGAGCTGCCCTGGGTCTCCGTCCCTAGGAAAGAATGAAGTACAAGGTTTTTCATTAACCCTCGAATAGTCTTCAGCTTCTTGTAGCATTTTTATGAAAGCGGAGGGGCAGCCTGGGTGTCTGACGGTTACACTGTCACAGCTCTTGAAAGGTATCATGCAGCCATAAAAGACGTGACAAGATCCGAGATAGCAAAGAGAAGTACATTGAGGCGCTGGCCTTAGTTCACCTTGTTACTCTTTGACCTCTCTTTTCTTCTCTTTTTTTCTGTTGGAAGCTCTGTTTGTCCACCTCCCAGTTACCATCACTTCCTTTAAACACTTCTCCAGATGCGCCTCCTCACCAAGCGTTCTGAGTCCCTTTAGTGTTTTCTCAGGCACTTTTGTGTCTTTTTATGTGCTTCTGGCCTGACCTCCATGTGTTAAGTTCCAGACCCAGAGTTTAAAGGACCCTGCTCTCCTCCGCGAGCTGCGCTTGGGGCTGTGCCATGCCAGCAGCATGGCCAGGACCTGCAGCCGTGTGAGGAGCCGGGGACCTGTGGACGGGAAGGTCATCGTCCGCAGCTGTCCCCGCTCCTTGCTCCGCGCAGGCTCCTCTGGGCTTCCACGTGTGTTTAGTTGAGCGAGGCTGGCAGCCGACAGTGGTGGTTGCCTGTGGCTTGGGACAGAGAGGGGCAGAGTTCGGGTTCTGCATTGACTGGCCTTGCGGTCTCAGCAGAGTATCTCACGCCTTGGACGTTGGGGTCCTCGTCTACATGGCCGGGTTTGTTCTGGCCTAAACTGCTGTAATTTATATTTTTCACCACTCTAGCATTCACCGTTCAATGAGAACTTCATCCAGAGTCATGTGAACAGAGTTTTAACCTGTATGAAACTGCACGCTGTTGCTGGTGTGGTGCTGACTCGTAGAGCTTTGGGGTTTTATGCTGACGGGGGCTTACATTTGTGCCTGGCAATGCAGCCTTAGGAGGGCTTGGCAAGGAGGCGGTGTGTGCATGTCAGGGAGAAAGTGTGCTGTGGTCTGAGAAGTGGAAGGAACCTTCCTGGGGACCCAGCACCTGTTTAGTGACTTTGGGGTGAGCTGGGGCCCCTCTGACATGAATCCCTCACTCGTCAGCTCCCTGTGACAGGCTTGCAGTAGGACGGCAGCCTCGCCCTTTTTAGGCCCCTGGGCTCAGACTGCAGATTTAACCATGCCTAATAAACTACGCTAGCAAGTGACAAATTTGTGTTTCTCCAGCATAAATAACGAGCAGGGCGTCAGAGCAGCCTGAAGTGACCGGTGCCATCGTGGACTTCCGTGTGCCCCTCGTGACGGAAAGTCATTCAGTGGGTTTTGAAATAATAATTGCTGGAAGGCCCTCTTGGATCCTCTGGGAAATCCCCAAAAGTCTGAGTGGAAACGGTTCAGAACACCAAGGTCTAGGAACTACTTAATTGTTGGCGCTGAGAATAGCCACAGTCATTTCTTCTGATGGCGCGTCCTGTTGGGTGTGTGCACCCCTGCCTCGCTGTGCTCTAGCTCCCCCTATGCTGCCGGCTCAGCTTTCATGTGCTAGCTCCCTGTTTCTGTCTCTCTGCCTGGGAGTTGTGTTTTCTCCTCTTTTTCTCCTTTTTTCTTTTTAACATTTGCTTTTTTGAGAGAGAACTCGAGTGAGAAGGGGAGGGAAGGGAGAGAGAGAATCCCAAGCAGGCTCCACACTGTCAGCAGGGAGCCTAACTCGGGGCTCAATCCCGTGAACCATGAGCTGAGATCAAGAGTCAGAGAAACTCAACTGACTGAGCCGCCCAGGCACCCCCTCTTCCCCTTTTCTCCTTATTTGTTCCCTCAGTAAACCCTTGCTCCAGACGCTGGTGGCTACTGACTATGAGGTGGTATACACAGCCCCGTGGCCCTCCCTTGTGGGACTACGGGTCTGGGATTTCAGAGGGATGTGTAGGGCTGTGGACAGAAGTCCTGGGACAAGAGCTGAGGAAAATGGAGTTTGGGAGGGGATGTGGCTGTGGTGCAGATGCATGGGGACCAGGCCGCTGTGAATTCCAACACGGGGAGTTGCCTGGGACCCTGCTGAGCAGCAGGATCTGATATGTGTGGCCGGAGAGCCCGTGTTTCTGGGAGCCCCGGGTGGTCCAGATGCCCCATGTGGAGCAAAGATCTGTGGGCACTGCCCGCATTTCCCACCCTCGTTTGCTGCACACTGTGCTTCTTGGGCTAATAGATCCCAGCCCTCCTGACCAAGGTTTGGTAGCGACCTCAGAAATCTTTAGTCTGGCCTTTGAAAGTCTACAGATGTAGAAGGCAGAGTAGAGAGACGGTTACTTCCCCAAGGTGCTCAACCAATAATGGGGTCAGTCCTGAGCTCCGGGGTCCCTTGTGGGCAGAAAAACCCCTAATGCTGCTTATAGGAGTGGCTACCCTAAAACCTGGGAACCTTAAAATTCAGCATGCTGGCCTCCCCAGGAGCTGTGCCTAGGTCTGCAGGTGCACCCTGGCCCTCCCGCTGCTCCTGGCTATGACACAGGAAGAGGGGGAGCCATTGGAAGGCCATTAAACCACAACAGCCATCGCCACTCCCAGGTGCCAGAAGCAGGGATCAGGGAATCTGAACCTTGGAGAAGCAGCCTTGGGGGCTAATCTCTCTCTGGAAGGCGAGCACAGAGCCTGGGTTGGCCAGAGACACATGGCAGAGGACAGAGTGGCTCTGTGTGGAAGGCTGAGTCTTCAGTTCGTTTGCCTCTGTCAGCGTCCCACCATTTGACTCGGAACTTGGTGGCGTCGGGAGGATCTTGTAACTCGTTCCTGAAGTTGGAAGCTTCTGTTATGGACAAGCAGGCTGGCAGCTGGTTATGGCTGTGGGCGGCCGGGGTGTGTGTGTGCCCATTTGGCCACAGTAGGAAGTCAGTGCCCAGCCTTAGGAAGAGCCTCCCGGCTGCCCTGATTCCTGAAGACAGTGTTGTGATTTTGAAAGAGGTGTTCCTTTTTATCAGGAAGCAGAGCAGGGGAGGAAAAAGATCACATCCTTCAGAGCACCCGAAGACACAGATGAGGCTTGCCAGCCAGTGGGGCCCACAGTGTTTGCCTCTGAGCTTCTGTGCCAAGCCCTGCACCCCTTGCCCCCCTCTGTGCCCCCCTGCGCTCTTGCCAGAGGGCCTGGCTGCGCAAGTTGGTTTTGTCCAAGAGGGTGTAGGGTGAGAAGAAAATGAATAAGTGCTTTCCAGTAGGATAGGATGAGTTTCGGTTAATTTCTTTTGTCACTATGTACCATTCATGTTTGTATAAACGTCAGGTAGTTTTTAGTATCCCATCTGTTCAACTCAGTTAAAAACCTTGGAGCGTTAAAATCAACCCTGATTTCTTCCACATTTTCCATTATGTCTAACCCAGCACTGAGAGCTCACTGAGGTGCCTCATCAGTATTTGATTATTGAGCCATGCTGCCTGGGTCTGTGTCCTGACACTGACTTCCATGTGACCGTGGACAAGTTAGTGGGCTTTGTGTTTTCATCTAGAAAAGGTAGAGGTCGTGCTGTCTACCTTTGAGATGTGTTCTGAGAATTAGATTATATGTGCACAGACATGTATTACATGGAGAGGCATGCGTGTTTAGTCCCAGTAACAATACTTATCACTCAGTAAGCTGACGGAAGTGTTACTGTTTTTACTCTGTTCACATTACGACTTTGGGTGTTGTGCTGATGTGTTTACCGCAGAGCTACTTCCTGAACAATTTAGGCCCGTGACCAGGCAGTATATGTGTATGCGCTCTGCATGGAGCCGGTCAAGAGATGACCGTCGTCACTAAAACCTGTGTAAACGAATGTGTTCTCTTCAAGGTCTGGAAGATAGCCTTACAAGGACCGTGTTACATGACACTATTAATGATCGCATTTGGCCTGTTATGGGGACACCTTTTACAGATCAGACCCACTCAGAGCGTCTTTATTTCTACGTGCCTGTCCTTATCAAGCACACCCTTAGTGTCCAGATTCCTCGTGGGCAGTGCCCGGGGTGAAAAAGAAGGTAGGTGGTAACATGTTCTAAGTATTTGTTGAAGTATTAGGTATTCAACTGGCTTGAATTCACTCCGAAGGCCTCTTAGAAAAAATTGCAACTCTCTCTCCCTCCCTGGGCTTTCCTAACAGTCACGGGCCCTCGTGCTGTGTTCACTCAGAAACTGACACCCTCATCAGTTCAATTGTTCCACATTTCCACTTGATTAAGAAAACAGCTTTTACATGCTCATTAATTTAGGATAGTTGGAGGACCACATTTAAATAAAGAAGAAAATCCACGTTGGAAAGTGCACTGTGGAATTGGTGGTTTAAGGGACGAACACCGCACCAACCTGAAATCACCAGTTGTCCTCACGGGAGATGACATGGCGTGTGTTGCCTGTGGTGCCGCGAACGGGTGTGTGTTATGTGCAGCCTGAAGTAGAGTGACAGGTGCACTCTGTTCACTGCTTTAACTCTGACTGTGGTTGGAAACTTACAGACTTTTGGTACCTTTTTTCTATAAACTACGTGATGGGTACTTTGGTGGTTGGGAGTATTTTCACCTCTTTGGGCCTAGTTTCATGTCTGTACTGGCAACACCAGCCTCTGATCGTTACTGGACCTAGCGAAGCCAGCCTGGGTCAGCGGCTTAGGGACGAACGTCCTGGGCTGACTCACACTGGCAGCTTCCAGCTTCGACAGTACTGCTGGTTTATATCCTGTGAACTTGTTGTAGTGATTTTCACAGTCTTGCTCTTGTTTTGTGAAAGTCAGTAAAAAACGGTTTTGAAAACGTCGTAGCAACTTCGCACTGGTATTTGCCCTGCACCAAACACACCACAATGAGAGAAAAATAGGAAAAAGGAAAGCAGAGTGGTGTGGCTGGCTTCTCTGATAAAGCTGACCTTCCTGTACTTGGGGCTGGTCCTGGGGCTGCAGGCTCCCGGCATTGGTGGTGGCCACACGCAGCCCACCCACTGACTGACTGTGGGCCAACGCGCCACGGAAGCAGCCTCCTCGCTTGGAACTGTACTAACTAGTGGTCTCGTCTGTGGGGTCCCAGTGTCCCTGTGGCCTGGTGCTTAGGACCACCCTTCACAAAGCCCTAGTGACAGAAGGAGGTGAGGGGGCACCGGCAGTGGTGTAGGATGATGAAAACAACTGCTTCTGTAAGGACCTGCACACTGGAGTCCAGCGTGTGTGAGGAGTGAGGATGTCAGTGGCTGGGAGAGTTCTGTAACAACCCCAACTGTCAGGATGTGAATTCTCCTTGCTTATGGAAAAGTCTAATAACCACAGTGAAATAAGCATGCTTGAAGCACTCAACATAAGTGAAGAATTCATGCCTATTGGATTAGGCACAAGGATAGGACACAGTACACACAGAAAACATGGGAAAGAATGCCAAGAAACAAAGGGAATAGTTAAGAGGCTCAGCATATATACAGCAGAAGTCCTGGAAGAATAGAGTGCAGAACATAGCTGCTGACTTTCAGACTTGGAGGAAAATGTGAGCCCTTAGCCTGAACGTTCCACCCCAAAACCGAGCAGGAAAAAGGACAAGAATAAATGTACCCTCGGCACATCCCGGTACAACAGCAGAGCTTCAGGGACGAAGGGGAAGGCTTGACAGCTGTCAGAGAACACAGGTGATCCGTACGCCTCCACCACACCGGGGGCAGGCGGGGCCTGTGGAGCCGCGTCTCTGGCGTGCACACCCAGCAGAGCTGCCAAGAGCAAGCACAGGTGAAGGCGTCGTCAGACACACGTAGGCTTGGCAGCGTGGCTGCCCATCTGGAACACGGGAGGACCAAGCACCACAGGTTTAATTAACCTTGTACACAAAGTGCCTCATGTATCTTGTGCATGGACTGCTGGAAAAGGAGGGCTTTTTCCACTTTGTAGAGGCCAGGAGGTGCCAAGATGGTGGAGCAGCATGGAAGCTTTGTGCGTTTCTCATCCCTGAAGTGCAGCCAGAGCAACACCAGACCATCTTGCATGCCTAGAAAATCGATCTAAGGATTATCTCAACAATTGGCACAACTTGAACCACAGAACTTGGCAGGTATGCAGTGCAGAGAGGTGAACTAGGGGGAGGGGGGGAAACCGTTGGGGGGTAGGAAGCTGTTTTTGCTTGTGGAGAGAGAACAGAGACAGCGGGCGTAGGTGGGAGAGAGTACAGGAAAAGCACTTTGTAGAAGGCCAGCTGAGAACTTGGGCCTAAGAAGGTAGGAGTGTCTACAGGGTTGCCAGTGGGGAGGCAATGCTCATGTTGAGAGACTTGGGCTTTGTAGAAACTGATAATCACAGATGTGCTAAAGTGTGGCACCTGAAGGACCGTTAGAAAATGTACTTTGGGAGAAAAAGGCTTTGACTTATAACGGCCATGACAAATAACGTGGGAATAAATCTTTGAAGAGATATGTGTGACCTTGGAGGACAAAAGTACAAATGTTATCGAAGAGAGAGCCTGTGTTCGTGATGAAGAGACTCAATACATAAAGATGCGGTTTCTCCTGAGTCTATAAACTCCCAACTCTCCCAGTAAAAAATCTGGCAGGGTTTTTCATGAAATTTGGCAAACTGTTCCTGAAGTTTATTTTAAGAACAAAGGCCAAGAATAGCCAGTGTCAGTTTGAAGTGAGGTGCTTCCACATCAGACGGCAGGCCCTGTGGTCCTGTCCCTGTGCTTGGGTGGTGCGGTGTGTCTGGTCCAGATGGGGCAGGAGACGATGGACAGGCGGACACGAGCAGGGCGCGTGTGGCTGGGGGTGGGTGGGAGTTAGTCCTTGAGTCCTCCCTTGAGCCGCACACAGAAACCAGCCCCACGCAGATTGAACAGCTCAGTGTGTTGGGCAGAACTTCAGAGACTGCTAGAGAGAAATATGGGTGACCTTAGGGCAGAGAGGATTTCTGGAAGTGAGATGCAGAATCCAAAGGAAAAAGTGTTGATAAACCCGAACACGTGGAACTTTAACTTTTACTTAAAAGGTATCTTTAGAAGTTGCAAACTAGAAGACATGTGCTATGTATATAAAATGTGCAAGAAGTAGTACTTAGAATGCATCAAGAGTTTTAAGAAGAATCAAAACAGAAGGAAACCCCGCTGGAAAATAGAGCTTCTTCCCAATGGAGAACTTACGGAAGAGGAGGCGTGCACGCTACGTGAACATGGAGAAATGCCGGCCTCGCTAGCGAATCGGGACGTGCAGGTGCAGACCTGTCCTCCCATGAGCCAGCCAGGTGTCTCGCCGGACCTGCCCCATGTCGGCATGAGAGCAAGCGCTCACGGGTGCTCAGTGGGAGCGTGAGCTGGTTTGGTCACTTTGGGGAACGGTTCCACAAACAGAAATGTCCGTTTCTAGAGACATGTCCTAGAAAACTTCAAATGTGAAAGAATACTCAAAATACTTATTTTTGATAGCAAAAAATTTTAAGTAATCTGGGCATTTAGTAATCCAACGGATAATTAAATTATGATGTGTCCATATACTGCAATACTGCAGAGGTAAAAATGAATTAATCTTACACTATGGAGGGAGAAATAGAAGATACAGAGGACATCTGGTCCGATATAATTTACATAAACTTTGAAACTGTGCAAAGCTGTGTCCTCACAAACTTGCACACTGAGAGCATTTGGAAGTGCCTGAGGATGACACCCCTGCCCCTCTTCATATGTGGGTTTATTGTTGCCCCAATTCTCCTTTTCTGTTCCTCAGGGTTCCGGCCAGTACATTGGATAGTGGGGCCCAGACCCTCAAAGGGGTCAGTAAATAGCTCCAGCCTTCCATGGCCATGCTCAGAACCCATAGAGCCATGAAGGGTACAGGCGGCTGGAGGTCACCGTAGCAACTTGATTATGATGAAAGATGACAGTGGAAGATGTGGCAGTGGTGGCCTTCAGTACCTATCCCCCATGCAGCATGGACCCACAGAAGCCTCCTCTAGAAAACACAGGCCTGCAAGAGACTGCCATGCTGTGATCTCCCATCCCCTTGCCCAGGTGGAGACTCTCATCTGTAGAATAGGGTGGGCAGGGTGGGGCACGGGGCCAGGGCGGAGGTCATGAGTGGTGAGGGGGAGTCTCTCCTGGTGAGAACACAAGCAAGGGAAGGGGGTGTGTCCAGCAAATGTGCTAGAATGTTCAGTATAGCATGCTTGTAGTAATGGAAAGATTGAAAACCTAAGTGCCCATCATCAGGGAATGGGTAAATTGCTGTATTCTACAGCAGTTTTAAAAAGAGATCTTTGTGCATCAACACAGATAATTTTCAGACATAATGGTAAGCAAAAACGAAAGCAAGTTGCAGAAATATGGATTAAGTTATAAAAAGTTTATAATTACAGAATAACAAACTCAGTGTTGTTCCCGGATACATAGCTGTTATTTTGTTAAAAGCAGAAAACCACTCAAGAGAATAAAAAACATGGAACCTAAGGCAGTGATTGGGGGTGTGGCAGGGGGTCCAGCCACAGGTGGCAGGCTCATGGTACCTGCATTGTCCAGTATCTTCCTTCCCAAAAATCTGAAGTCAGGGTCTCAAAGGTTTAAGATTTAGCAAAACACAATAGTGGGTATGTGGGTATTTGTTATATTTTTTATTTTCCATACGTTTAAGGTATTTAATAAAACAGATGAAAAACAAAAAATTTTAAATGCTTATAGTAATGGTAAGCACAAAGATTAAACTTAGTGTAAAATGCAGATGAAAAATATTAAAAGTTCTATCTTTAATTTTTAACAGTTCAGTCTAATTCTTAAATTTTTTTAATGTTCATTTATTTTTGAGAGAGAGAGAGAGAGAACGAGTGGGGGAGGGGCAGAGAGAGAGGGAGAGAATCCCAAGCAGGCTCCCGGCTGTCAGCATAAAGCCTGACGTGGGGCTGGAACCCACGAGCCGTGAGGTCACGACCTGAGCCACAGTCGGCTGCTTAACTGACTGAGCCACCCAGGCTCCCCAGGCAAAGTAATTCTTTCGCCTCTGTGTTCACTGTACTGTTTCCTTTTACATCAGTTGCTGTGGTTAGTCTTTCCCCTCCAGCCTCAGTGAGCTGCTGCTCTGCACTTGCTCCCTGAGTGCTCCCTGTGGACTGGGCCATGCTGGGGGCGCCCCCCTCTGTTCATGCTGCCCGCCATCTGCTGGTAGATAGTTGATGCCCGCCCAGTTAAGACCGCTGTAATCTGTTAAAAGGCAAAGAGCAGGATTTTAAAAACATTTACAAAATGCTGGCAGTGTATCAGTAAATGCTTTTTTGAAAAAGTAAGGTGTGACTGGAATTATGCGTCTCCTCTAAGTCCCGAAGAGGCACCATCACGGGCTCAGGGCTCAAGTGTGTTCACCTCGAGTGAGGACTTGGGGAGGAAGACCACAGTGTGACTGCAAACACAGGACCTGGCACGCTTCCTGGGATCAGGACAGGAGAGTCACAGTCAGGAACCCATGGAGGGGTTTGTTGAAAATGATGGGTTTTTGAAGTGTCCCACTCACCCATTATTAGTGTGGGGAATTCTTCTTCACTTTTAAGTTGTAAAGCTTTAGCCGCAGCAACCTCATGGCGCTATCCACTTAGAATGTTTTGAAATTCTAAGCCAAAAACAAATAAATAAATCAAATTCTAAAGCTTGGATACTTTATTCACCAAAAATTTAACTTTGAATGGTAAGTAAAACAAGCTTCCTAGAAGGAGTACCTAAACTTCTAACAATTGTGATTTTTGCTGGTGATGAAAGATTTTAATTTTATTTGATTAGCTTATTCTTTTTCTTTTCTGTAAGGTTACTCTTATCAGATTAGCCTTTAAATATCTGTTACTGTCAGTTGCTTTTTTTTTTTTTTTTTTTTTAAGAAAACAAAAATAGCTTATTTTATGGGGGAACATGACAGTTAAAAGTTTGGTCCAAAGCCAGAACTGTTGGTTGGAAATGGAGACACCGAACACCTGTGTGACGCGTGGAGTTCGGGAAAATGGTACCCGTTTCCGGTCGCCTTTGTGGATGAGCCACATGGTCCCTTCGGGCAGCCCTGGCTGCTGCCTTCTGTCCTGTCCACCTGATGAGCCTCTCTGCATTTGTGTCAGTGACAGACGCTCACTGTGGCCATGATGGCGGGCTGGAGGGAAGGCGACCTGTCAGCCGGGTCAGCCAGCAGGTGCGACCAGAAGGGGGGTAGGGTTAGGTCTCCTGAAGCGCTTAGGGAAGAGAGAAAGACTGGCGTGAAGGCTGTTTCCTGTATTCTGGGGACACACAGTGACATTGACCTGCTTATCCAGGCTCACCATACTCTTGTGCCCCGTGCCATCTTTCCAGGATGGCTTTTTTTCTTTAAGTGTGTTAGTAACAAGTGCTGGAAATATCCTGGAAGTTTTCTTTACAAAAAGTTTTTCATGTTGAAGATGTTTCAGTGTTTGCCCTCAAAGAGATTCTAAAGTCTGTATTCTCTTTAAGTGGCAGAATTTGAATTATTTCGGAAATGTGCCTGATGACCGTATTTTGACGTGGGACACTTTAAATTACTGTAAACGTGTGCCATTGACACATTCTTCCTCAAGCAGGTGACGTTGACTACAGCGCGGTGCTGCTTGGGATGCTCGTAGTGCAGGACGTGCAGCTGGGCCTGTTCATAGCCGGCCTGCCCACCCTCATCCAGGCCGGGACCGGCGCCTACTCGAGGTAACCATGCTTCCAGCTTCCCGCCGTCTGCTGACGAAAATGCAGTGTAATACCGTCTCCCGAAGAGATGCTTAGAGCTTGTCCGGTACAGGCAGAGAGCATGGTCTCTGGGGTCACGCCGCCTGGGTTCAGGCTCCAGCTCTGTCAACCTCGGGCAAGTTCCTTAACCTCACTCTGCCTCGGTGTTGTCATCTAGAAAGTGGGGATGGTGTTACTCCCTAACAGGTTAGTTAGGATTAAATGGGCTAAAATCTAAAAGTGCTCAGAATGGTGCCTGGAACATACTGTGTGTGAGTGTGTGTGAGGTCGTGCGAGATTGAATGTCTGACCATGTGCGTGATTGTGCGCGTGCATGCCATCATCGTGGGGACCATTGTTGTGAGTGTCTCCGTTACCATTTCCTCTTTTCCTTATCTCAATGAAACAATCCCCCAAACCCAAACTGCACTTGCTACGTTCGTGTGGAGGGAAGTCAAATTGAAAAGTGGAAAAATAAGTTCGCCCAGAAAGTCCTAGGTTATGCTGTACACACTGTTACCAGAACGCCAGCCCGAAAATAAATCACTTGGAAAATGTAAGGAGCCCCACAAAATTTAAAGGTAAATTGCATGCGAGTTAGGACTGTAAGCTTGAGTTTATTTTAATAAGCAAATAGGCAATATGTTGTGCTTTAAGTATTTCCAGACGCTGCATTTACTTCACGTCTCACAGTGATGATGCTATAGCTTACAAATTAGTAGACTTTTTTGAAATTTCTTTGGGAACCACTTTGAAATTCTGAGATCTGTTGCTTATTTCTTCTTTCTCTATATGCCTTTTATCTGTTCTTCTTGCCTTGTTGCACTGGCTAGAATTTCCAGTACTTTGATGAGTGAGATTATATGTGTAGATGTTCCTGCCTTCTTCCTCATCTGAAACAGAAAGCATCCATTCTTTCACCGTCAAATGCAGTGTTAACTGTTGGGTTTTTATTACTTTTAGGAAGTTACCTTCTAATCTCAGTTTGCTGAGAGTTTTTATTGTGAGTACACATTGGGTTTTGTCAACTGCTTTTTCTGCATCTGTTGGTATGATTGTGTGGTTTTTCTTCTTTAGCTGTTTGACGTGGCAGATTACGTTGATTGATTTTTGGAAGTCAAGCCAACCTTACATAGGTAGAATGAATCCTACTTGGTTGCGGTATATAATTCTTTTTATACATTGTTGCCTCCAATTAGCTAATGTTTTGTTGAGGAGTTTTGGGTCTGAGTTCATGAGACAGAATGGTCTCATGTAGCTTTCTTTTATGGTATTCTCGATTTCTGGTTTTGGTGTTAGGGTAATACTAGGTTCATAACACGATTTGGGAAGTGTTTCTCCTTTTTCTTTTTCTGGAAAACATTGCATCAAACTGCCATTAATTCTTCCTAAAATATTTGGTAGAATTCTCCAGTGAAACTATCTGGGCCTTGAGATTTCTTTGGGGGGATTTTTGCTAAGTTACAAATTCAGTTTGCTTAATGGTTATGAGGCTATTCAAATTATCTACAAATTATCTGCATATTGTTGAGTTGTGGTAGCTTGGTTTTTCAAAGAATGGGTCCATCCCATTTCACATGTGGAGGTTACATGTGCAGACTTGCTTATAGTATATCCCATCATCTTTTGATGTCTGTAGGGTCTGCAGTAATGTTTCCTGTGTTGCTCCTGATGTTGGTAACTTGTGCTTTCTCTCTCTCTGTCAATCTTTCTAGGGGGTTGGCAGTTATTTTAATTTCTTCAAAGACCAGCTTTTGTTTCATTGGCTTTTTTCTTTTTTTTATAATGTATAACAAATTTAATGTTTGTTTATATTTGAGAGAGAGAGAGAACAAGCAGGGCAGGGGCAGGGAGAGAGACACACAGAATCTGAAACAGGCTCCAGGCTCTGAGCTGTCAGCACAGAGCCCGACGCGGGGCTCCAACTCGCAGACTGCGAGATCATGACCCAAGTCGAAGTCAGATGCTCAACCGATTGAGCCGCCCGGACGCCCCGTCTTTGTTTTTCTGTTTTTAATTTCTTTGGTTTCTATCCTTCTGGCTTTTTCTCCTGTTTGTTTTGGCTGTTATTTTTCTAGGTTCTTGTGCTGTGAATATAGCTTATTGACTTGAAACCTTTCTTCTTTTCTAGTGTGTTTAGTGCCACACGTTTCCCTTGCAGCACTGTCTTAGCTGCATCTTGTTTCTTTTGGTATGTTGTATTTTTATCTTCATTTAGTTCAGTTAATTTAAAACATTTCCTTTGAAGCTTCCTCTTTGAGCTATGGATCGTTTAGAAGTCTGTTGCTCAGTTTCCAAGTGTTTGTAGAGATTTACCTGTTGTCTTTCTGTTATTGATTTCTGGTTTGATTCCACTCTGGTCACAGAACAAGCACACTTTGTTTTTGTCTTTTGTTTTTAATTTTAATTTTTATTTATTTTTGGGAGAGAGAGAGATCGGGAGGGGCAGAGAGAGAGAATCTCAAGCAGGCTCCACACTGTCAGCGCAGAGCCTGATGTGGGGCTCAAACTCACAAACCGTGAGATCATGACCTGAGCTGAAGATGCTTAACTGACTGAGCCACCCAGAACAAACACATTTTGTATGATTTTTAGTTCTATTAAGTTTGTTGAGGTTTGTCTTGTGGCCTCAGGTACGGTCTGTGGTAAGTGCTCCAAAGGCCCTTATTCTGATGTCGAGTGGAGTATTTTATGTCAGACCCTGTTTGTTCATGGCATTGTTCAGTTTTCCTGTGTTCTTGCTGGAGAAAGTGGTTATTGACGTCCCTAATTATAATTGCTAATTTGCCTATTTCTCCTTCCAGCTCTGTCAGCTCTTGATTTATATATTTTGGTGCTCTCTTATGTGGTGCATACACATTTAGGAAAATTTTGTTTTCCTGGTGGATTGACCTGGTTATCATTACGTAATAGCTCTTTTGTTTCTAGTAATTTTCCTTATTCTGGAATTTACTTTATCTGCTGTTAATATAGTCTTTCATACTTGTTTTTTATTAATGTCTAAAATGGTCTGTCTTTTCCATATTTTAATACTTTCAGTCTGCTTATTCCATTGTATTTGAAATGAGTTTCTCAATAAATAAGGTATTGTTGGATTGTTGGATGATTTTTTTAATGTTTATTTTGAGAGTGAGTGCACATGAGTGTGGGATGGGGGGGTGGCAGAGAGTGAGAGACAGAGAATCCCAAACAGGCTCCATGGGGTCAACATAGAGCCCGATGTGGGGCTCAATCCCACAAACTAGGAGATCATGACTTGAGCCGAAATCAAGAGTCAGATACTCAACTGACTGAGCCACCCAGGCACCCTGGATGCTGTTTTTTTAATCCATTCGGCTGATATATGTTAATTAGCGTTGAGACCATTTACATTTAAGGTAAATGTTGATATGTCAGGACCTAAGTCTCTCATTTTGTTATTTTCTCTGTTTCTTGTTTCTCTATTACATTTTTCTTACCCCCTGATGGGTCACTTGCATAATTTTGAGGACCCGGTGTAGTTATCTCAGCAGCTACTCCAGGCTCTGCAGTGCATGTGGTGCTGAGGTTAGCTCCCAGCTGTCAGTGCTTGACTGCTTGTGACACGTAGGAGCCTTACTTCCCTTTAGTTCCCTTGCCTCTCCCTTCTTTTTAAGTATAATTGTTGTATGTTCTCTATTTATCTGAGCACCAGATCAGTGTGTTTATTAACTTTGCTTCTGATCACATAGGATTTTTTTAACTCATCAGGGTTACCTATTTTATTTTTATCCATTCCGTTGTTCTTACTTGCTTTCTCAAGTTCAAGATTTCTTCTCTTATAATTTCCTTTCTGCGGGGGACTTTCTTTGCTCATTCTTTTTTAATTTTTTTTTAATGTTTATTTATTTTTGAGAGAGACAGAGACAGAGTGTGAGCAGGGCAGGGGCAGAGAGAAAGGAAGGCAGAATCCGGAGCAGGCTCCAGGCTCTGAGCTGTCAGCACAGAGCCCGACGCGGGGCTTGAACCCACAAACCACGAGATCACGCCCTGAGCCAAAGTTGGACGCTTAATCAGCTGAGCCACCCAGGTGCCCCTACTCATTCTTGCATAGTTAGTCTGCTGCCGGTGACAAATTCTCATCATTTTTCTTCCTCCAAGAAAACGTTATCTTCCCTCCTTCCTGGAGGATATTCTCCAGGATATGGATTGTACGGGTGACAGTCCTTCTCTTCCAGCACTTGAAGGATGCACTGCTTCTCTCTGGCCTCTCACGGCTTCAATGAGAAATTGGCTGCCATTTCTCTAAACACAAGTTACGGAAAATTACTTATATGAGTGGTTTCTCTTTGTCTGCTCTTAAGATTTGTTCTTTGTTTCTAGTTTTCAGAAACTGAGCTCCGGTGTGTCTTGGTGTCTTCATCGGTTCAGGCTGCTGTAACAACATCACAGACCAGGGCTTAAGCAACAGACTTTTATCTTTCGGTCTGAGATCAGGTGGTGGCAGGTTCAGTTCTTGACGAAAGCTCGCTTTCAGACAGCCGTCTTCTTGCCATGTCCTCACGTGGCAGGGGGGGCACAGCACAGAGGGTCTCTGGTCTCTTCTGACGATGAGGGCACTGACCCCACCACAGGGCCCCACCTTGGTGACCCCCCGGAGGCCCCTCCTCCTAACACCATCATGTTGGGGCTTCATATAGGGATTTGGGGGACACAAACGTTCAGTCCATGACAGTCTTTGGGCATATCCTGTTGGGAGTTGGCTCGACTTCTTGGGTCTGTAGGTTTATGTCTTCTGCCTACTTTAGGATTTTCAGCCATTGTTTCCTCAAATAGTGTTTCAGTCCCATGTGCTCCCTCCTGCTTGGACTCAAGGGATACAAACATTTGTTCTTTTGTTATTATCCCACGGGCCTCTGAGACTCCTTCTTCCTCTTCTTCTTCCTCTCCTTTTTTTTTTTCTATTTTCTGTTTGTCAGGCCAGGTAAATTGTGTTCATCCGTCCTCAAGTTCATGGATTCTCTCCTCTGTCTTCACTTTATTTAGCCCATCCAGCAAGATTTTTATTTTTGTTATTACAGTTGACCCTTGAACAATGCTGCTCTGAACTACGTGGGTCCACGGATATGTGGAGTTTTTTCAGGACAGTGCTATAAATGTGTAAGAATACAGTACATAATTTATGTAACCTACACAGCATGTACTAATCGACTGTTTATGTCATCAGTCAGTCTTCTTGGGAAATCGAAAGTCATATGCAGATCTTTACTGTGCAGGCAGCTGGTGCCCCAGACCCCGTGTTGTTCAAAGGTCAACTGTACATCGTTGTAGAATTTCCATTTGGTATGCCTTTTTATGACTTCTATTTCTTTGCTGAAATTTTCTGGTTTTTCATTTCTTTAAAAAGAGTTTTTAATTGCTGTTGAATCACGTTTTTGATAGCGGCTTAAAATCTTTGTCAGATAATTCTAATAATGATTCACCTTGACGTTGGAGTCTGTTGGTTTTGTATTTTTTAATATTTACCTTTTGCCAGAAGTTATATTAAGTTTCAGTAATCCGAAAATGATTAAGATATCTTCTCTTCTGTCCGATAGCTCAGCCTGTTGGAAAATAGAGACAGCTTTTTAACTGGGATGCCCAGAGGGTTAGGCCCCGGAGCTCCCTCCAGTTCTGCCGCTTCCTGGTCTCACGGTCTCTGGGCTTCAGTTTTCTCCCTGATGGTGGGGGCGGCGCAGGGGTGCCTGGCTGGCTCAGTTGGCAGAGCGTGCGGCTCTTCATCTGAGGTTGTGGGTTAGAACCCCACATTAGCTGTAGGGATTACTTAAAAATGAAATCTTTAAAAAAAAAAAACGGGGATGGTATGGAAATAGTACCTGCTCGTGGACTGTTTGAGGGTTGCAGGAGAGAACCGTATGGAGTGCCTGCTTAGGCTGCTACCTGGCGGGTGTGACTGTTAAGGTCAGTTTGTTGACTGGGTCCTCTTGTCCTTTTCCTCTGATTCAGGGTTTTTTAACTATCAGAAAAGTAACACGTCTAGTCACAGCCTATAAATAAGAGCCAGTTCCTAGTCCTTCTGGCTACAGATTTACAAGATAAGTAACTGAACAAAATTTGTATAGCTGAAAGGAAGATTTACAACTTTAGCTGAAAATCTTTTTTTTTTTTTAATGTTTATTTATTTTTGACATCAAGAGCACCAGTGGGGGAGGGGCAGAGAGGGAGACCAAGGATCCACATCACGGGCTCCGTGCCGACAGCAGGGAGCCTGACGCAGGGTTCCAACTCACAAACCATGAGGTCATGATGTGAGCCAAATTCAGACACTAACCAACTGAGCCACCCAGGCGCCCCAGCTGAAAATAATGTGCTTTCTATTTAAGAAGCATCCAATAAATTAGGACCTGTAGAGGTCACAATCTCCTTACCAAACAGGAAGCAGAACCGCCACAAAGAGTGCAGGTGCTCAGAAAGGACAAATGGGACCCCTCATCGCATGAAACTTCCCTGCTGCTTACAAGTAAAATGGTCACCATAGGGCGTTGTCTCCTCAGAAAGCTTTAGGAACTTTTCTTCAGTGTTTTTCCCAATGAAAGTCCAGTACACATATGGGTCCCATTGACATTGTTCAAACTTAGTTGTGAAACATCATGTTCACCAAGAGTTTGACGGTGTGGAAAAGATGTTCTATGTTGTGTTAAGCTGTAAAACAGAGAGTCAGTTCATAGGACAGTGTTTCCTCAAAAGGGTTAAACAGAGTTGCTGTAAGACTCAGCTGTTCCGCTCCAGGGCATTGACCCAAGAGACATGAAGATGTCTGTCCACACAAAACCTGTGTCGAAGGTGATGAGAGCACACAGTGTTCATGTCCTTAATGCCACAGATTATACACTTGAAAGTGGTTAAAGTGGTAATTTTATGAATAATTTACCACAGTGAAAAAAAAACTTGCACATGAATGTTCATAGCGGCATTATTCGTAATCGCTAAAAAGTGGAAACAACTCAAATGTCCATTAGCTAATGAATGGATATAGTGTACTGTGACCACACAGCGGAATGTTGTATGGAGCTCTGACATAGGCCATGACAGGGTCAACCTTGAGGACATCACACTCGTGGAGGAAGCCGGACACACAGGCTCATGTTACGTGATTCCGTTTATGTGAAATGTCCAGAATAGACAAATCCATAGACAGGAAGTCAGTCAGGGGCTGGTGGGGGAGCGGAAATAAGCACTGATGGGTGTACATCTGCTCTAAAATGGGTGGCGGTGGGTGCACCTCTGCAAGTGTACTCAGAACCACTGAGCTGTGTGCTTTAGAGGGGTGGATTGTACAGATCAGAATCCTGTTTCAGTAAAGCTGTTAGAAGCCATATACAGTATCACTTCAACTAAAGAAGAAAATGACTAGAAATATGTCTATTCATGTATATAATATACATATGTGTGTGTACGCACACACGCACACACACACGTATGAATAAGGGGTTAATAATGATTTTCTCCTAGTAGAGTGATAGATTAGGATAATTTTATTGTCTACTATTGTATACTTTTCTCTATAATTTGGGAAAACCCCTTCTAATTTTGATTACCGGGAAAAATTTACAGTAAACAAACTAAAGAAATAAAATCCGGGATGATGTTAATACCAACGTTGGCTTTTTGTTAAACTCTGGTCAGAATCGATCTTTTCTAAAAGAAAGAATTAACTTATTCCTCTTACCCCGACAAGTATTTCACAGTTAAGTAACAGAACACAGAGGCTATGATAATACTTTTTAAAAATAGTGATTTGAATTATTAACATCTTGCCAAGATCATGAAAATTCTAGAAGGTAGTATGGATGGATTTGTTTATAATATTGAAGACAGGGGCCCTCAGCTCTAAGCAGAGCAGAAATTCCAGAAGCCATAAAAGATAGGAGAAGTGATCAGTGTTACTGCATGGAAGTTTTGTACCATGAGTGTGTAAATATGCCTGCGCACATGCACACGTCCCTGTGCTTGTAAACACACATACGTGCACACCTATGCGTGCATGTGCTCTGGAACTTGTACCTGTGCACATGGTAAGCAGGCCAAAGACAAATGGGAAAAATATTTGTAAACATGTTAAAGCCAGTCAAGTTACTTATTTCCTAAAGATCTACAAGTGAAAGTTGGAGGAACCCAGCTGTGTGGGCAGCTGGTGCAGAGATGAGGAAGTGCTCGCCCTGGCCTGGAGGAAAGGCAGAAGGCACCTGTACCTGTCACACCGCAGACCTGTAGGAGCAGGGTCCCCTCTGGGGTGCAATCGGGAGCAGCGTCTGCCTCAGCTGGGCTGCCACACACACGTGTTCTTGGAGCGGCCCGTCCAGCACGTCGAGAGCCTGCGGCAGCAGAGTGTCTGCCTGAGGAAGGGGTGGCGATGCCTGCTTCACAGGGCGAGGCTGGCACTTGCGTAAGAACTTTGCCCAAACCTGGTGGATGGAGAGATTGAGATGCAGAGCGGTGTCGTCTTCACTATGGGCGTGAATAGGAAGTGTGTGCGGGCGCACAGATGTCCCTGGGGCCAGGTTGTCTTCACAGAGATCTGGGCTGTCCATGGCTTCCACTTTTCACGTTGACCTTTGTCAGCTGTCTGCACCTTCCCTTCCTTATGGCGTATTTGGTTTGCAGTGGGGGGGGGGGGGGGGGGGGGGGGGCCGTGACGCCCTGGGCAGGGGGTGGCAGGGGGTGTGTGTGGTGGCTGGGAGCGCGGGCCCCAGAGCCAGGTGCCAGCACGTGGCCTGGAGCCACAGCTTCACCTCTGCTCCATGTTCTCATCTGTGGATGGGATGCTTCCCGCACTTGTCAGGAGAAACGCACCGAGACTGGAAGTCGTGTGTGCAGCCGAGTGCGGCCCAGTGCTCTGGGCATGGAGGAGAGCAGGGTGTTTGGGGAGGACAGTGCTGAATACGTGAGTGGTCACCCGGAAGGTGTCTGGTCAGATAAATGCACGCACAGGGTGGGAGTGGGGTGAGGAGCAGCGAGCAGCAGGTGGCCACGCCAGGTTGGCAGCGCCTCTGGGTCGCAGACCTTGAGGACCAAACGTGAAGGACGCCATGAGGGACGTGGAAATGTGCCTTCAGGGAGCGGAGGCTGGTAGAGGCGGCTCTGTGGGTGAGGGACGGGGGAGGCTGCGGCTGGGCGGGGGAACCTGGACTCATCTGATGCTGCCAGTGTCGTTCTGGCTTCTGTGGTGCATCAGAGACCAGTTAGGAGGCCGGTGGAGCCATGCGGGGAGGCAGTGGCACCCAGGAAAGGGGTGACAGGCACAGGCCAGTCTCCGGATGACTGTGCTAGTGTGTGAGCGAGCCGTTAGTTCCCCGGGGTGGGAAGACCGGCCGGGAACTGAGGTACACCCAGCCTGCTTTGTTCAGCGCCCCTGGCATGTGCCTGTCCCTGCCTGGTGACCCCACGTGGAGCCCTCTACCACGACTGCCCTTTGAGCCCAGCTTGTTCTGAAGCCCCCATGGAACCACTCGTGTGACTTGACATCCATGTCCACTATTGCCTGACTGCAGTGATGAGTTCTCTGCCAGTAATCAGATCTGTATTCTCCCATCGAGAACTTTTAAGCCAGAATTTTGGACTAAATTGTTTCCTTAATGTGATGGAGAACTAAGTTTCTAAAGACTAAACTGAAATAAGTAAAAAGTACATACAAACAGTGCCTTTCTTCTGAAAGTCTTCTGGCTGGGATCTTAAGAATACGTTCTGAGATGTAAACAGTGTATTCTAAAAAGAGTTTAGCACAGAATCCTGTTCTCCGTTAGACATGAAATGCGGTCATGTCCGATAGACATGAAATGTGGAGTTCTGGCTTGGGTGACAGACTGTTTTGCCACAGGTCACTGGAGTTCTGTGGCCATTGCTGAGCTGCGGGGTGATGATTGCCTCATGAATTTCAAGGGGGTCAGCTTAGATCCTGGCGAGGAATGTTATTATCAGCCACTGAGTGAGATGTATAAGCTACAGTCGTTATAACCTATGTGTAAGGTGTATTGCTTTAAAGTATCCATTGCAGAACAACCCAGTTTCCATATTTGATTCAAATAACTTAATTTGAACCAAGTTATTTAGAACTAATGTGATTTTTAGGTTTTATTTTAGTATCTGTAAAAATGTATGTGATTTGGGAAACTTACTTTGTAACATGTCAAAGATCAAGTTGGAAGCCCATTCATTTTGTTGGGTTTCAGGGAAATGTGGAGGTGAAATAATGTCCCTTTTTTCTCTCCTTCTCTCCTAGCATTGTCATGGAGACTCTGCGGATACTGGCTTTGGTGGGTCAGATTCTTTTCTCGCTGGCCGCAGCTTTTCTCCTGTGTCTCGTTATAAAGACTTACCTCATTGGACCGTATTATCGAAAACTGCATATGGAGAGCAAAGGGAACAAAGAAATCCTTATCGTAGGAATCTCTGCTTTCATCTTTTTAATGTTAACGGTAATCCTCAAAATGCCTGTTATTTACATACTCTGACCTGTAATCTGTTCACTGAGAGCTTATGATCCGTCAGTTCTTAATCTTGTCACTTCATTGGTAGTTAAAATAATTCGAAACGCATGGCATTTTTATTTTATGCACAGTTACTACACTGCCCATGAATACATACCCAGTAGACTAAACCCGTTCACTCTCAGCCTCTTGAGCCCTTTGCTGAAACGGTACCTCAAGCATCGCACACAGGCAAGTCTAGGTGGCCTTGAAAACCACAGTCTCCAGCGTCACCAATGTTATGCGGTCTTAAACTTAAAAACAGCTCTGTACCTGAAACCAGAATAACAGTTTAAGACAATTTTTACTTCTATTTGGTGACAACAAAGCCGGTCAGCAGTATAACTTCTTTCGCCACAATGTGAGAAGTTGAAGATGAAAATAAAAGGTTCGTTTTGGAAGCAGCCTTCTCCTTTAAAGGATGTGCTTCTGAGGGATGGGGGGGTATGCTGTTAGACCCCCACAGACAGCTGCGCTGCTCACCACGTGCCCCTGAGGAGGGAAGGCGGGTTCACACAGAAGCTCCCACGTGAGTGTTCCTAGCAGCCAAACGCCACCCAGATGTACTTCAGCAGGTGCCTCCTTCTGCCGACCTTGGTCCGTCCACACCAGGGAAGGCCGCCCAGGTTGGAAACAATTGTACGTGAGTCTCCAGAGAGTTCTGCTCTGCTGAGCAAGAAAAGCCAGTTCCAGAGGTTGCATACTGTGTATTTCCATTTGTGTGACATTTACGATGAAAAATTTCAGAAATGGAGGGAAGGTTGCCAGATGCCAGGTGTTAAGGGGTGGGGGTAGGGGGAGGGTCCTTGTGACAGAAGGTTGTATGTGTCTTCACTGTGTTGCGTCTGTATCCTGGCCGTGATCTCGTGCTCTGATGTAGCAAGATGCTGCCACTGGGGGAGCTGAGCAGGGGTACGTGAGGTCTCTGTGGTTCTTAGAACTGTAAGGGGTCAGCTCTTACCTCAAAACCGGAAAGGCACAGAAGCTACTTCTTGTGTAGGATTTAACTGCTGACTAGTGTTTTGTAATCTTGGGAGACTAGGATTTGCTTCTGCTCAACGCTGCCCGTGTGTGTGACTTATTTAATTTTTTTACATCGCTTTCTCCATTCTGGACTATTTTTCTCTTTAAAAATGACATCCAGCAAAATTCTTCTCTGGATGACTTCCATGTTGTCTTCCCAGTGGCTATACAAGTTAAAATAGTTCTCTGTTTGTTCTGTTTTCTTTCTTCGACACTGTTTCCTGAGCAGCAGCTGGGACCACCTGGCATGCTAGGTGCTGGCATCCTGCACGACAGAGAGTCTAACAGCTCAGGCTCTGCTGTTGCAGTGCGTTACCCCCCCCCCCCCCCGCCCCCGAGCTCTGTTGTAGGCGTGCGCTAGCCTCCGGGTGAGCTCTGTTTTTAACATAGGTTTGTTTGTTTGTTTATTTAAAATGTTTTTATTTATTTTTGAGAGAGAGAGAGGGAGACACAGAATCCAAAGCAGGCTCTGGTCTCTGAGCTGTCAGCACAGAGCCCAACGTGGGGCTCGGACCGACAAATGGTGAGATCACGACCTGAGCCAATGTCAGATGCTTAACTGACTGAGCTGCCCAGGCGCCCCAGCCATTTTAACCCTTTTGAAGTGTACAATTCCATGGTTTTCAGCATATTCACAGCACTGTGCAATCATCACCACTGTCTAATTCCAGAACATTTCTGCCCCCCCCCCCCCAATCCACATCTCCGAATCTTGCCTGCCCTCCCCCATTCCATAGTAACCACTAACCTGCTTCCTGTTCCCATGGATCTGCCAGGGTGCCGGCCCCTCTGATGTGGTACGACCTAAAGGGTTTGTCTGTGCTGGGGTGCGTTTCAGGATTTTGCTCCTCTCCTGGCTGAAATCCCATGTCACAGAGATCTCAGTAATATCTGCCAGCCTGTAACTTGCCCTTTGATTATCTCAGTGGCATTTTTTGATGAATGGAAGTTCTTCCTTTTAATGTATTCGCTAGTTTCAAATTTTGTGCAGATAGCACTTTTTATATCCTGTGTAGATCTTTGCCTCCCCCGGTCCAGAGGCACCCGTGTTGCTCTCCAGCACTTCCTACTCTGCTCTTCTCACCAGATCTGCGTCCATCTGGAGGCATGTGGACAAGGGTCCGTGTTGCCATTACGTGTTTCCACATCACATGGCGGTACAGGGTCACCTCGTCAGAAGCCACAAGCGTGAGCATGTGTGTATGTGTGTTTGTGTGAGTGTGCATGCATGGGTGTATGAGCACAAGTGACTGCATGAATGTGAGCATGTGTACCCGAGTGTGTGCGTGGGCGTGTGCACTAGTTTGCATATGAGTGCACGAATGTGAGCTTGTGCATGTGAGTGGGCAAGTGTTAGTACAGGTGTGCATGTGAGTGCATGGGCACGAGTGTGAGTGCATGTCTGCATGCGTGAGTGTGGTGCGAGTGTACATGTGGGTGCATGAGCATGAGTGTGTGAATGTTAGCATGCACGTGTGCATGTGCAAAAGTGTGTGGATGTTAGCACAAATGTGAATGTAAGCAAAAGCACATGAGTGCGTGTGTGAGTGCATGAGTGTGCCTGTGAGTGTCTGAGTCCCCACTCTCACCTTTGTGGCCCGCCTGCTCTTACCGGTAGTGTTGTGCCCGGCAGCCTTCTCCGGATTGTCGGGCTGCGTTCGTGTGTCCAGCACCCATGCGAGTTTTGGGATCGGGCTTGTCAGTTTGCACCCGCGGCTGCAGGGACTCTGGGCCCTTCGAGGGAGAGCTCGCGCGTTGGCGGCTGCGAGCCGCTGGCCTGTGGGCATGTGCTCTGCACGTCTCAGCCCTCGTGCGTGCTTCACAGCAGAGCTTTGTGGTGTGACAGACGTGTGTTCTCCTGGGGGACTTGTCCCCATTGCTGGGTGTGGTTGGTGCTATTGTGAACCATGTTTCTTTGACGGTTCTTTCTGTTGGCTGCTCTCTTCTGTGTGTGGTTTTACTTTCTCAGAGTGAAAAACGTCTACTTCTTTCCGGTTGTTTTGTGTCACTAACACCTGAAGCTTTGCGTTTAACAGAACTGTCATTAGAAGCCCGAGTGCTAGCTCGGACCACGTCTGGCTGGCACGGATGCGCTGGCACTTCCCTCTGGGGCCCTGTGTTCTCGGGGCCTCCCTCCCTCACTGGAGTGTCCTTCTCTAAGTGCTTTCAGTTGGAGACGGGAAGAGTTTTTACATTAACACATGACTTAATGCCATAGTTGGGCTGTTCACTGAGTCCAGGTAAAGAAAATCTATCACAAATATTTAAAATAAATTTTAAAAACTATTGTTGTTCAAAAATTTGAATGATTGTTTCAAATATTTAAATTTTTTTCTCCCTGAATGGCGGGTTCAACTAATGTTAGCTTCCTTGTGTGCATCTCGGCTCATCCCCACAGAGGCCCTCCTGGAGACGTGGAGATGGGCCTTCGCTGTGATAGTACAGCTGCCTTTGGGCATGAACCCGCCCCTGAGCGGAGCTGTCGCTGGTGCGCTGGAGAGTGATGTGCGGCCCTTCCCTCCCGCCTAGGTCACGGAGCTGTTGGATGTGTCCATGGAGCTGGGCTGCTTCCTGGCCGGAGCGCTTATCTCTTCCCAGGGCCACATGGTCACCGAGGAGATCGTGTCTTACATCGAGCCCATCCGTGACTTCCTGGTTATCATTTTCTTCGCCTCCATAGGTAACCTTCCTTGTTTACGTCAGGATGTTTGCAGGGTGTTAGACACCCGCATGGGACTTCTGCAACCTGTTTCTGTACATATTTCTATTTATGCAGCAAGAAGTTGCCATAAAAATTGGGGTCTGCGGAGAAATCTTATTAAAAAGAGGGAAAGTTTGCACTTGGCGACATTTATTTGCTGACTGGCTGCCATGGTCTGGGGGTGCTCAAATGCCCTCGGGGGAGGGTGAACCCCACTTTGACTCCACGGGAAAGGCACAGGTGCCCAGCAGGTTAGCGAACTTAAAGGCAACACCCAAATGAGACATTTGGGAGGAAAGGTTACTGTTGATACCAAAACCTCGAACTGCCGTGTCGCGGTGCGCTGCTCTAGAAATGCCCCTTGGTTGAGGAGTGTCTCCATCGGGCATGTCCAGCACAGCACTGCCTTCTGCCCAGAAAGCTCTAGCACTGCATCTATACCCGCCACCGGCTCCGTGCGACCCCAGCAAGGCTGAGCGCATCAAGAAGCACATCACAAAGTCTGCAGGGAAACTGAGAGTGGAGCACAGAGAGCGGGGGCCGCGCGTCACTGCATAGCTGCTTTAGTGACAGTGCCCTCGCTGTTCCGAGAGAGGGCCCACTCGGCCTCCTTTCCCGTCCACCCCCCCTCCCCTCCCTGGCCATCTGTCCTGTGTCTGGTCTGTCTGTCCCTGTCCCTGTTTGTCTGTGTTTCTGTCCCTCTTGCCCACCCCCTTCACTGCAGCTCCTTCTAGTGCCAGGCGGGCTCCACTGTGCTGAGTGCTGGGTGATTACCTCCACCCATCGTTCCCCCAGAGGAGTGCTCGTGAGGTCGACAGGCACGAGCTCCCCTGATCAAGTTCCAGGCCACATTGTCCCGGGAGGACCCATCTTGCTGACACGCGTGTCACTTGTGTCCTGCCTGCAGGGCTCCGTGCAGTGTGTCCTGGCTAGAAATGAAAATCCCGCAGGTGTGTTATCTAATAGACAAGCTTGCTCTACCCTTCCTCAGGTTAGGGCTCTTGACCTGCTGAGGACTGAGCTATCAAACCAGGCGACAGCCGCACGTGTTTTGCTTTGGTTCTTCACACCCAGTGTTGTCAAGGGGGTTCAGGCGACTGTCCTGCCCCCGAGAGGCCTGTGCACATGCAGGACCTTGCTTTTCCACTGCTCAGGACTGTCTCTCTCAGGCTCTAAGCAACACTTAAGTGGACCGTTTGAGACTATGTCTTTCCTTTTCTGCATTTTTGTACCTCAGTGATGTTCACGTGGACTGGGTCCCTGACCCCCTGCCCTATGGCAGGCCCTGCGGAGTCATGAGACCCTGTGGAGGGCCTGCTGACCGCAGTCAGTCCCGGGCAGGGGGAGCGACCCTGGGATTCCAGCAGCACCAGCAGGAGCGCCGAGGGCCCCGGCCCAGCTCTGAGAAGAGGCCGTGTGTAAGCAGCGTGAGCAGAGAGGGGCGGCTTGGGTCCCAGAGTGAAGGAGGGCCCCCCGGCCTGGGTGCAGAGGTGGCATCCAGCACGGGCGCCCTGGAGGGGCAAGGCCTCTGGCCGGAGACCCCAGGGGCGGAGACCGGCCTCTTCTCAGCAGTGTGGGTGCCCACCCTCACAGGACAGAAAGGCCCTAAGCCCACGCATGGCCGGCAGGCGGGCAGGCTGTTAGCCTCTGTGTCCTCCTATGGAGCCTGCTCCTCACCCCCATCCGTCAGGCACCCAAATCACACGTCCCTGAAACACTGCTGCACCCATTCCTTTGTATTAACAAGGCATTGGAGCCACGACTCAGGCTGCCAAAATGGATGCCAGTGTCTGTGCGGCCCGAGGGAGCCTCTTTATGGCCTTCAGACAGCTGCCTGCTTGCTGGGTCCCCATGTGGCCTTCCCTGGTGTGCAGTGTGCCCGGGGACAGAGACGGAAGCGGAGACCAAGACGGAAAGACAGAGGAATGGAGGCTGGCGGGGACTCCCATGTCTCCTCCTCTTTTTCCTGGCACAGTCCTGCTGGGTCAGGCGTCCACCCTGTGACCTCACGTCATCCCCTGCACCCCCTGGATGCCATCTCTGGGTGCGCTCACATGAGGTTATAGCCTCAGCATGTGAATTGGGGGTGACTCGGCCGTGGAAGCTCCAGAGGCAGAGTCAAGTAGGGCCGGTGAGCCTGCGTGGCCCCCATGCCGTCCTGCACGACCACCTCAACGGCTAATTCCCGGGCCCTTCTCGCTTTACAAATGAAGCCAGTGACCTTAGTTTTCTTGTTATACACTTTTCAGCAAGGATTTCATTCTCTCCTTGGGTCCCCCTCCCTGGGACGCAGAGAGGAATTCATAAGTGGGTACTGCCCGTTCCTCATTCTTGGAGGTGCCCTGGAGGCCATGGGCACATGTGGGGTGTGATGGCTCACGTGTGAGGTGACCACGTGCCACGTTCTCATTCATCCCCCAAATGCACATCTGCAGATAGAGGCCGGGAGGCGTGTGATGGGTGTGCAGAGCCTGTCCCGCTGTGCCATCCCAGGGACACCCTCGGCACTTGGTGGAAACGCAAATGATGAGTGGCCATAAGCAGAAAAGCTACAGGGCGACTGGTGTGCCCTCTTGTCACCAGTGCACATGGCAGTTGTGCCAGCGTGGATTGGGTCTCTGTCCCTGAGCATCGTGTGGTCCTGTGATGATCCATGTCTCCACCCTCAGAGTAGAACACCTCTGCTGTCTGGTTTGTGGGCCTGGGCTGGGTGCTCCCAGTGCAGCTGGGGCCCGCAGGGTCCGCAGCGCTGCACCATGTGCCTGGCATGGGACCCCACTTATCCTCGGGAGAGGGGAGGCCCCTGAGCTTTGAGGCAGGGCAGTGACACAACCACGTCCTGGGGGCGGGGGATGCAGGTGAGCAGGGACCACCGATCCCTGATCACATCCATGTGATGGGCTTGGTCAGGTGTGTCCCTCCGCGTTGTGGGCTTGTTTCCATCGGGCGTGTGTGGGTGGCAGCTTGGCGAGTATGAGGAACACAGGTACAGCCAGAGGTGGTCTTGGACTCACGGCGTAGGAGGGCTGGGGGTCGAGGACTCGGGAGACAGCTCGGTAGGAGAGAGGCCAGGTGTGCCCTAGGCAGTCGTCGGGGCTCGGGGAGCACTGCGGGTCTGGGAGGTGGGGGCTGGGCAGAGCCAGGAAGTGGAGGAGGAGGCTGGGGCTCCGGGCAGGTGCTCGACAGCAGTCCCCAGCACTGTGCTAGGGGCGGCCTGGGCAGGTGCTGCTGAATTTGGAGAAAGAGGAAACCATTCTTGGAGCAAATGGGTCCTTACTTCTATCTGTATCTCTGAGTAAAACAAGTAGACGCATGAAAGGGCCACATGTGTCATGACATGGGGTCCGTGCGCTCATGAGAAGGCCCAGTTAGCCCTGAGCTCCTCAGGGATGGGGGGCTGGGTACACACCGGTCCTGCCTGGCCGCTGAGTAAAGAAGGGCCCACCAGCACCCGTCCCTCGTCTCGGTACTGCAGGCACTGACGGCAGCAGGAGGAACATGTACGGCAGGGCAGCCGGCGGCCATGTGGCCAGGATTCCTCTTCTGTGGCTTCCCCCCCACCACCCCCGGTTTCTAGGCCCCGGGGGTGTCTGCATCTTGGACAGAACGTTTTCACAGAGGAAAGCAGACTTCATGGCTGCTTGCTGTCACTTTTTGCCGAGTCCTGGGAGAGAAGTCTGGTAGAGGGAGGCACTGGCGCCCGGGCCTCTTTCCCCACGGTGAACGCTGGCATAAGCCATAAACACAGGGCGCCGCACGGTCGCGCTCACAGGTGCCCTTGTCCATGCAGAGGACATGAGGAAGCCTGAGGGTAGTGGGCTCTGCTGAGGACGGGCCGTGTAGTCCTCCGAGAATGACCGTGTCCCTCCTTCCCTGCACAGGCCTCCACGTGTTCCCCACTTTCGTGGCGTACGAACTCACTGTTCTGATGGTCCTCACGCTGTCGGTGGTGATCATGAAGGTACTGATTCTTCTTTGCGGTAAAATTTCTGTCATGTTGGTTGTATGTGACCCTGAGTCTGCAAAGCGCATCACGGCCACTTACCCGGAGCCCCTCCCCTCGCCCAGCAGTCTGTGAGCTGGGTGAGTTAGGACCAGGCCGTCGGGTTTGTTTTCCTACGCCTGTCTCAGAACTGGGCATATTGGGAATTGGGAGTCACAAAAGCTGGACCAGGAGAAGGCACTCTGGGCAGCCCATCTCCACAGGACCCTTGCTCCTGGCCTTTTCTCCCACATGAGTCCAAAGACCCACAGGCCAGTGAGTAGCACGTACACATGTACATCTTGTCATTCGTGTGTTTTGAAAGTATCGTTGTGTTTGTACTCACTAAGTGAGTGGGCTATCAGGAGAAGACAGGACTCAGGAACACCAGGTGGGAGAGACACACAGGGCAGGGAGTGCGGGACTGGGCGCAGAGCCCCCCGCCTGTGCCAGCCCCTTGCAGACCACAGTTCCCTCACAACCACAGATGAATGAGTTGTTAGCATTTATTTTAGGGTCCGATTACCTGTTCAGTAGCTGCCTGGCTCTGCGGATGATAAAAGTTTATTTCAAATATTTCTACTGGAAGGAGTCAGAATCCCTGTTGGGCCTCCAGCCCCGGCTGCTCCCCTCTAGCTTTGCTTACAAGAGAGAGACCATGCTCTCATTGGAAAGTAAAATTCTTTCTTGAATGCTGCTGACTGGTGTGGGGGGAAAGCCTAGTTAGCTGCCCGTGAACCCGGACCCTTGATTGCGCATTTTTCAGCCTGGTCTCATTTCAGACACTTTGTGTTCATTGGGTGCCTCTGCACATGTCCCCTCGGTGTCAGGAGGGCCCCCCTCTGTTTTCTGCGTGGCAGTCAGTAATGCGGATGCTCTTGCAGTTTGCCCTGGCCGCCCTGGTCTTGTCTGTCCTCCTGCCGAAGAGCAGCCAGTACATCAAGTGGATTGTGGCTGCGGGGCTGGCACAGGTCAGCGAGTTCTCTTTTGTCCTGGGGAGCAGAGCACGCAGAGCTGGGATCATTTCTCGGGAGGTGAGTCCGCACACACCCTCTGTGCGTGTTCAGGGTGCCCTGTCCTTCACACCCCCCATGCTGGCATTTGAGCACCTTCCCTGCAGCTGGCGTGGGTCTGGGGGGTCTGCCTCTGGGCGGCTGCGGAGGTGGGGTCCTGCTGCCTCTCACACGGGTGTGCAGGTTTGGGGTCAAAGTCGCCAGAACTGTCAGCATGCCCTCTGCAGCAGAGACTGTGAAGTCTCTGTCATATCTCTGGCAAAAAGAAGAAAACTAAATCTTAAAGCGCCATCGCCAGTTTGCGTATTAGTAATGGCCTTGGGGCACGGCTATCAGCCAGGCCGACGGCCGCATCCTTCCTGATGCACGCGTGAGGGGTGTCACCGCATCTTGGGTTTCACGCAGAAACCATGTAAAAGGCACAACTGGAACGTTGTTTTGTGAAGGTACCCGGTTGGTTTAGGGGTTTTTCTTGCAAAGTACATGGCAACATTTGCCCACTTGTAAAAGGGAGTGAGAGTCGCTGTCAGAAGTGCTTCTGATGAGGTCCCTCCTCCCCCTACCACAGTTTTAAGCGCATGCAGCCCTGGGCCTTCTGCGCAGCTCCTGAAGGTGAGCCCCCCACTTCCCATTGGCCTTCTTCGCATCTGTCTCTGGTCCATTCATCCTGGGCCTGGCTCTCTCGTGTGCCCTGTGCTGGCTGTGCACACGCCTGTGTGCGTGAGTTCCTGTGCACGCCCACCTGATCCTGTGCGCTTTCCTTACTTTCTGTCCAGTTTTGTCATGTGCTCTTTTCAAACTGGCCGTGAATTAGAACTTGAGGAGTATCATCTGATGACCCGTGCTTGTCACTTTAAATTTGGCAAGCAGGACGTTTGTGTTTGGCTGTGGTCTGTGGGTGGTGGCCCCCCACCCCAGGGGTAAATAGGCCACGGTCTGTTGTCTGCCACGACAGGAGTTAGTGTCCTTCAGGACAGGGCCAGGTGACCAATTCAGTGTTAGCCCCAAGTGGTCTGAGGACAGGTGATGTGCTAACTAGGAACGTTTCACAACTAAAGTAGAGAGTCGCTGTTTGAGTAAAAGCCGGGTGGATGTTACAGGAACTTTGTTGTTGATGCAGGGATAAATGTCGGGTGACAGCGTAGAGGGAGCCTGGACCCCCTGCTCTGAACGGGTGGCTCTCTGAGAGATAGCCTGTGTGCTGTGGCCGGAAGACCACACACCTTTCACACACTCGCAGCCGTGGGGACCAGCTCACATCTGTAGTTCTCAGCTTAGAAACACTGTGGTTTGTACACATACAAGTTCATGAATGGTAGTTCCTACTTAAACTTGATTTGACCCTTTACCCTTCTGCACCTGTTTTCATTTTGCCCTTTCTGATGCCTGTGCGAGCATGTGTGAACGTGTGGGGCTGTCCTTGAAGCCAGGACAGGAGTCTGCCTCCTGCCCTCAGTCTGCTGCCCCCCTTAACAGCGAGCACCCCTCCCTGGGGAATCCTGTCGCCAGTAAGGCTCGCCTCACCACGTGACGCCCCCAGTATTCGCTTCTGCACACCTGCTCCCTAAATTGGGCCGAATGAATGTGGAAGTTCCTCTTAGTACCTGTGACCTGCTAGTAAACTCTCAGGATTAAAGTTGTCTCCTTGTGTCTGTGAGTGTGAGGAAGACAGGATGAGTCTAGATACTGACACCGCTGTGGAAGAACGAACTCTGCACAGGCTCTGTCCGAGACCTGTCCTGAGGCTGCGTGCTCCCCGTGAGAGCCCCCAGGGGGTCAGCCCGAGGGTGACCCAGTGTGCACCATGATGCATCATCTCAGGGCACCTCACATCCAAATCTACCGGTGCCTGTGGCCATATAGGGTGTGCAGGTGCACCTTGGTCCTGAGTGTGACCACCCCAGCCTTACCTGTTGCAAATGTACTTCCTAGTCCTGAGTGTGACAGTCTTACTTGTTGCAGGTGTACCTCCTAATCCTGAGTGTGACCACCCTCAGTCTTTTACTGGCCCCAGTTCTGTGGAAAGCCACAATCACAAGGTGTGTGCCTCGGCCAGAGAGACGGTCAAGTCTTTGAGGCACCAAGAGAGTACACAGCTTCGGGAGCTGACCCCCGTGTGGAACCGGACACTTGGGACACGTCCAGGACCGCACGTCCCTGTGAGCCCCTTGCCTCGGGGACAGAGCGCTCCATTGGAGGGGGCTTCCTGTCTGCCCAGTGTGACAACTATTACTGCTATGGTTTCGAGACTTCCAGACTAATTTGTTACATTCAGTTGATCATGCACAGTATATAATACACGCTGCACCTTATGGATCACCTTGACTGTTCTGCCTGGATGTGCCTTTTTTCCTGAAGTTAATGTTAACTTTCTATTGTCAATTCATCAGTTCATGATTTTTTGGTTAAAAAAAAAAAAAAAAAAATCAGAAGGGTTTTTATTTATTTAGCTTTTGTGTCATAATCTCTTGGTCATTATTCATGATTAAACATTTCTGTGATGTGCAATTTTAATTCTAGCAGTGAGTTTGGAAAGTAAATTTAATCCTTACTGCCTGTGTTTTCTAAAATGACAAATACCTTCTAAGTGTCTATTTGTTTTTATTACAATAATTTTAAATAAAACACTCACGTCATTTTTTAAATTAGGTATATCATTCTTTTAAAATATTTGTTTTGAAAAAAATATTTGTTTTGAATCACAAGAATATGCATGCTTTAATAAAGATTATTGATGATCAGAGTAATTAATTGAAATTTATTGGAATTTTTTTAGATTTCTGTGTTAGATTAATCTTTGCCAATTCTTAAGAATTTGGATGATTTGTATTTTGCCACATTATTCTCTAAGAGACCAAATTAATACAGTGCTATTTGCAAAACCTAAGTTGTACCTTTGAATTTTAAAGTGTATTTGGTGATTGTATGCCCCGTTTCAGCAAACCCATGGCTGAAGACCTGATTCTTACAGATCTCCCTGAGGGGAGCTCAGAGTGGAGTGTTCCTAGAACTATTGGCTTTAAGAGCCTCACAATTTGACCAAAACCCTTGGAGTACAGGGACAGACCCCTTAGGTACAATTCTGTGTCGCAGGTACAATTATGGAGTGTGGTGACATAAATTCAAACACTTGAAGGTGAAGTGAAGTGTATCTAGTCGGAAGTGAGTCAGTGGAGAAATGATGTAAACATCTTCCTTGAAAACAGCATTGGTTTTATTTATTTCTGTGTTGTAGTAGGTGATCGCCACTCCCTCCGGACCACTGGTGTGGACACAGCACAGCAGGCTCATCTGACGGTCTGTGAGGCTTTATCTTACCTGTCCGCGTGCCTCTGGCCCAGCAATCTGGAATCCACCGAGGGCCGGTCTCTGGGGTGTGTTTTATTCCATTTGATATCTCCAGCACCCAAGAGCAGAGCCAGGAGCTCACCACATCTTGTTGACAGTTTGGCCCCAGAACGTGGCGTGTGGCGCTAATGTCACAGCATGAGAATGGCTCATAAAGATGCCAAGAGGACATGCCTCCTGAAGACCTCTGCCTGCAGGACACTCTCCTTGGAGGGTCCCAGAGCCCCTCCCTCCCCCCACCGGATTGGGTCCCATGCTCACTCTCCCTTCCTCACCCGGACTTGCAGGGCGCAGAGCTCTTGGTCTCCGTGCCTTCACACGCACCCCTGCAGACCGCCTGTGTGCGCGGGCATGGCTAGAAAGTGTGGGGCAAGTCCTGCCATAGAGCTCTGTAGAGCCACAAAGACCAAAAGCCACCAGCTGAAAGCAAGTGCCTCATTGGGTCCCCCGCATGCTCACCTGGGTGGTCAGCGGGCACACCCTGAACTGTAGCCCGGCACTGCTGACCCCCTGTGTTCCAACCTGCTGGCACCTGGAGGCCTTCCTCCTCGTGGGCCTGAGCGCCGCCCCCTAAACCTCTGTGACAGGGCGAGGTAGACCCCTCCCTCGGTCCGCAGGGCCCGAAGCCCCACACAAAGAATTCCTCTCAGCCTGAAGGAACCCATGGGATGGCGTGCAGCACCGGCACCGTGTCCCCTCATGGAGGTAGGTGAAGACAGCGCGCCTCTTGTGGGAGGTCAGTGGGGAGAGGAGCTTGTGTTGATTTGTTCACACAACAGACACAGGCGAGCCTTCGTGCAGCACGGCCCATGCACACGGCAGGCAGGGAGGTCGCAAGTGGAGGCAGAGCCCGGCCCGTGCAGGAGACACGCCAAGGAATGGCCAACGACACCCAGGAAGCGGGTGGGTCGGAGCGCCTGGGGGAGGTGCGGGGGTGCGGGGCTAGCAGGTGCTCAGTGGACAGAGGTCAGCGTGCGGGGAGCCTCCCCCACAGCCCCTGGCCACAGGCTCCGGACGTGGTGCAGCAGAGTGCCCCTGGCATCGCCCTCGGAGCATGAATCCATGGTTGGAGGGGCCGAGCGCCAGACCCCAGGCAGCGAGGCAACGAGGCAGCGAGGCTTTGCGGCTTCACGTTCTGTAGGAGAGCACAGAGGTGACCGGCATCTGTTAAGGACACAATGTTTCCTGGGCCCCAAATGGTCCTGATGCGCCGGAGCCAAGGATGGGGAAGGTGAAGCAGGCTCAGGAGCAGCTGCAGGGCATGTATGGCAGCCCTGGTGCCGGGAACCCGCGGGGCACAGGCACGGTAGAGCTGTGGCCTGGGGTGAGGCCAGGGCCCCCCATCGGGCATGTGCAGGTGGTGGTTCCTCCGGGAGACTGGCAGGGACAGGCATTCGAGGACACGCATGTGACGGTGAAGAAGGAGAGGCCAGGGCAAGTGGGCTCTGTGGGGTGAGCAACTGCTCTGGTGTCCGACTCTGGAGCTCTTGCTGGCTCCCCGGCACCCCTGGGGCATTGCTGCTGCCCGGCCTTGGCCTGAGGCCTGAATGTCGGGAGGCCCTTCCACTCCGCCCAGTCCAGATCCCGTACATCTGTCAGCCGAGACCCCAGAGCCCCGTGCTCCTCCTCTGTGATCGCAGCCCCGGCCCCGCCATACGTCCTCAGCCATCTCGGAAATTGCCAGCACCCTGCCCGCCCGGGGCCGCGGCTTCAGGATGCCTTGTGCAGCTGCACCTGCGCCAACACTTGGCTCCAAGACTGGCCGTGGAAGTCCGTGCCCCTGTGCTTGCAAGATGGATGGAGAAATCAGCTGGGCCCGTTTCCATCATCTCATCCAGGAAGAGCGAGGCCTGCCTTTCCCTGAGAGCAAGCAGGGCCTGGTGTCCTCACTGCTGTCCCACTGGTGTCCTCGCTGATGTCCCTCGCCTGGTGAGAGGAGCCCTTTGCTTTGCTGGGTTTAGGGATGGACGGTGCACATGAGGGATGTGCTGAAGGGTCGAGCGGCTGTCGGCCGATGGCAGGGCCCCTGCCCCGCCGCCCCAGGGGCTCGTGAGGGCTCCGACTGAACCCTGACCCTGACCCTGACCCTGCTGCCTGCAGAGCCTGCCCACACCTGCCTTTGCAGCATGAAGAATCAAGAAACACTGCATGTTGTTTAGGAATTTGGGGGAAACATGCCTGGGGAAGGCTGGTGGCAGGCCCTTCTAGAGGAGCCAGCTTCACCCACATCCTCTGTGCTTGCAGTGAGGACACTTGCTGCCTTTACAACCTCCCGTTAGGGCCACTGGGCGGCTCAGGTCACAATCTCAAGGTTCATGGGCTCAAGTCCTGCCTTGGGCTCTGTGCTGACAGCGCGGAGTTGGGATTCTCTCTCTTTCCCTCTCTCTCAGCCCCTCCCCTGCTGGCTCGCTCTCGAAATACGAAAATAAACATTAAAAATAATAAAAAATATATAAACCTCCTGTCAGAAGCTGTTCCTCACATGCAGGCCATGTCCGTGTCGTGTCTGCGTAGGCGTGGTCGCCACAGGAAACCAAGCGGCTGCCGAGGCGCCCCTGCCTCCCGGGCCCTGCAGAGTTCACCACGTGCTCGCTTCCTTCCCTGAGGCGCGAATGCTCTCGCAGAATCGCTACTTGGTGTGGTCTTTTTCTTGACCACATTTCTGACTCATCCTGATGCGGAGTTTGATGCAGACATTCTCACTGCCCTGACTGTCCCTGCCGAGAAGACACTGCCAGTGTCACCTCCAGTTTCCCAACATTGTCCCATGGAATAGTTTGGGAAACGCTTAGCCAGGGAGGAGGCAGGGGTTCCTCATGCAAGGTGTCGGGGATCCTTGACTTTGGCAAGCAGACACGGAATTGCAGCTGTGCGTCCAGGTGCGTGCCCAGGTGTGTACACAGGTGTACATGCAGGTGTGCGCCCAGGTGTGGGCATGCAGGTGTGTGCCCAGGTGTGGGCTCAGGTGTGCATGCAGATGCTTCTCAAGCAGCCATGTCAGTGTTTACCTGGAGGTGGTCAGTCTTCATGAGTCACCTCCTCCACAGGAAGCCCCCAAACCATAGAAGATTCTCTGACAGCTTATCTGAGGTACTAGTTCCGAGGCAGGGGTAAAGTGGCCTAAGGAGCGACCTGAAAGCACGTGACCTCGGAAGGGGGTCCTTGAGCCAAATCTGCGGTGTGTGTGGCTGCAGTGCAAACCCGTCAAGACGTTACGCAGGGGCCTGTGTTGCCCAGTGGCTTCTGCAAGTTTAGGAGAACTGAGGACTGTGCAGCGTGGCCCTGTCCAGACCGAGTCCAGACCCAGTCCAGATCGGTTGGGGATGGGGCCTAACAGCTAGTGTCTCTAACAAGCTGTCAGGTCATGTGCCAGCTGCCGCTGGTCCGGGAGCATGCGTGAGAGACAGCAGTCCAGCCCACGGTGCCCTCGCTGGGCCTTCGCTCACTGCACGTGTAACCCCAGATGGCGAAGATAGAAGTCTCTGAGCCAGGAACAGAGTTGGGAACAGCTATTGCTGCCGCACTGGGCTCCAAGGACCACTGAACAGCGTCTCCAAAAGAGACCTCTGGTGGAGAAGGCAGCCCCCGGAGCAGATTGCAGCCACGGGGGTGTGCACACCCAACCAAGAAGGTGCTGTCGTGGGACCTTTGGTTCCATTTTATACATGCGTGTCATGTGTGTTTTGGCCAGTCAGAGAGTTTGAAGCTACTGGTGTAAGGAAGAGGGTTCAGGAGGGCAGAAAGTGGGTGCTTCCTGGGGCAGGGGGTGGCCATGGGGCCCCGGGAGCAGCTGGGGGAGTTCAGGAGACCCTGGCCTCCAGCACCTTCTGCTCTGACTGGACACCAGGTGGTCACCATGGTGACTGTCCAGAGCAGAGAGGGAGGCTGGGTGCTTTTCAGGGAGTGCCCGCATGTCCCGTCTGGACTAGGGTGCCGGGGCGCAATCTGCACACTGGGGGAAACACCAGGTGTCAATGCGAAGCCATGGAACTGGAGTCTGTTTTGAGTACCCAGGTTACTTCATGATTTATGAATAAAATAAAGTGAGATCTGGAGAAGTAACCCAAGAACTCAGCGTCCTACACTGGGGAGGTGCAGTGGGCATGGGGAGAGAAGAGAGCGTTTACGAACAAAGGGCTGCCTTACTTGAAAATGAGAAGTGTTTGAAAGGGGGACGGTCACTTCAAGCGATGCGCAGAGACCTGGCGTGCCCGTGGAGAGTGTCCCGTGGGAGGTGCTTCTACGGCCGTGCCCTGCTAGCCCAAACCCGCTTTCAGGGTGCCAGAGTTGCCTCAGCACGTCTCCCTCACGTGGGGAGCTGGACATTGTTTTGAGATGTGTTTCCTCGCCTAGATTCCTTTCCTTCCCTCGAAATGGACTCCAGCACCTCAGGATGGATCACAGTAGCCCGGAGGACAGAATCGGCCTGCGCGTCTTTCTGACGTTGTACAAAAGCCAGGGCCCTTATGAGAATTCTTTTTGCCAAAAAGGGAAAAGGAAGGCAAATTTGCAAAATGAGGCAGAAGTGAGAGAGCAGGCAAGAAGGAGGCAGCTGGTGGGCCGGGGGACAGTGTGCGGCACCCTCACAAAGGACCCCACGTCCCCGTGGAGTAATGACTCGGGACACTGGCCGTGACCTGCACACCGGGCGGAGAGGAGAAAACCCCAGGAACAAGAACACTCCCAGGAGTCTGGTGGATGGAAACGGCCTGAAGATAGGCCTGCTGCAGGCAATGGACGCCCGGTCTCAGCCCCCGGCCCGTGGGCCAGGGTTCCTGCCATTCTCAGGGACCGCGTGGTGCTGCCTGGAGAGCAGGGCGGTGCGGGCACTCCCTTCCCGGAGCCAGGCTCGCCTCCGAGTTCTTTTGGTAATTGCCATTTTCCCGCCAAACCTTTACCTGAAATGTGAAAACTAGACATGCGTCGTAGAGAAAGGCATACACGATGTCAACGGACAAAGATGGACACAACCTGGTAGGATCAGAGTGGGGCGCAATCAGAAATGACAGTTGGGTGACAGTTGGCAAGATGTCGGGCCTCACTCATGGTTTGAGGTGGTGAAGCCTGAGCCGGCCAGCTCTTACGTTGCTCTAACGGAGCTGTGCCTTCAGCGAGGCCACGCGCCCTCCATCAGCGAAGCTGGGACCCTGTCAGCCTTGGCACCAGCACTGGGAGCCAGAGCGAGGCCACGGGGGGAGCAGGCCGGGCACGCTCCGCTGGGGTCGTCGCCTCCATCTGTGCCGTGGACTTAGTCCTGACCGAGCTCTGCATTGCCACCCGACCCCGCAGACCTCCAGAAGTTTCCTGCAGCAGCACCACAAGAGCGAGATTTCATGGCTGCATGAAGGAGAGTGGACGACACCCTTTTTCAGATTTCCAAGTCCACGCCTCTTCCACAGTCTTTTCCAGAATCTGAAGAAATGAGAGGGCCATCCGTGCGAGCTGACATTCTCCCTCCTCTCACAAAAGGAGAGCAGCAGGTGTGTGGAACATGAGTGTCTCTTTGGGTTTTGATCTCACACGCTCCCATGACGTTTTGTGGGACCACAAACAACTCTGTGGCATTGCCATGCGTCTTGAGTGGCAGGCACTGAAAACCCACAGCTCCACTTCTTCTCCTGGGTATCTTTGACCCACTTAGCAGTTCCAAACTACCTGCATTTGCCATTTATGGCAGAGTCTAATTTCACATTGCTTAATGCTGGTGGTTTTTGATTGTCTTGTGTACATATTCTGGTCCGACCCCCACAGCTGGACCAAATCCCCAAGAATTGAAACCCCCAGAGTGGGAGACAAGGCTGAGGGTGCTGCTCTTTGCCAAGCCACTGAGGTGACCGAGTATGCCTGTCCCTGTCCTAGGTTGAGGAATAGCATGGCAACTTCATTAGGCCCGGACCTTCGCTTCTCCCATCTGGTCGGCTCCAGCCTCGGCGCACTGCCCGGTGAACCTGCTGGGCTCGGCCCACGTCAGCTCGGCTCACACCCAGAGGCTACGTGCTGTGTCCGTTCCTGCCCCTGTCCTGCCACACCCTCCCATTGCAACAGGGGTTTTAAAAAATATAAGCCATTTAACCTAAAGGCACTGCCAGTGGCCACAGGAGGGACCCTGGCAGCAGCCACACGCGTGGTGACACAGGAGAGAACACTTGTGCCCACACTCGTGCCAAGGAATAAATACGTGAGCACCTCCTCTTCCAGGAGGACCTCCACCAGCAGGTAGTGGGGGCGGGAAAGAGAAAGCCGCCACTGTTGGACACTAAACCAGAGGGGTCAGTGTGAGCACATGGCAGCATAGCCAACCCTGAGTCGTCTGGCCAGACAGACTCCCGTGTGTGGGAGAAATGTTTTCACCTTGCTGAGGGAGCCCACGCAGCAAGTGTCCTGCGCGGTCCGGCACCAACCATACTCGGGAGGCTGGTGGGCATTCCAGCTCCTGGGTACCGGCTGGCTTGCAGCCCTAATGTCGCCTCCTCCGTGCTGCTCATCCACATCTTCCGAATTACTTAAAGTCAGCAAACTCTTTCTCTTGCATGGGACAGTCTGTGTGGACATGCAGACCAACCGCTAGGGCACAGCCTGAGAACGGCCCTCTGTAGAGAAGTGTGCACGCCAGAGAGCATTAGGCCGTTCCCAGAGACATGCAACAGAATCCGTGGAGGGAACAGAGGAGCAGAAGTAGCTGGCTGGAGACCCAGATAGTGCCCCGTGTGACGGGGAACCCAGAGGGGTCTGCGCTGGAACATCAGAGCGGAGGCTGCCTGCTGGAGGGCAGGATGATGCCCCAAAGGTTTTGTGGGAAGGACTGTGTCCCCAGCTGGTCTAACCCAGTGACTGGTGTCCTATAAGAAGAGGGACATTTGAACAGAGACAGCGGGACCTACAAAGGGAAGAAGGCAAGCAGCAGAGAGGGGATGATGGGACACCACGGCCCACCGTCAGCCCCGGGGAGGCTGGAAGAGGCAGGAAGAACTCTCCCCTAGAGCTTGCAGAGGGATAGCTGGCCAGGGACGCCTCCATCTGGCACCCTGGCTGGCCTCTAGCCCTGGGAGGAACTAGATTTCTGTTGTTCTACGCCGCCTGGTTTGTGGTGCCTTGCTTCCGTGGTCCGGGGACACTGACACAGGCTTCTTGTGCCCGCTCAGGAATGAGGACTGGCTCTGGTGTGGCTGCAGGGCTTCGTGAGACACTGTGTAGCACGACCAGGGACAGCCCTTGGGCCAGTCACCTGCAGGCCCAGCTGGAGAAGCCCCGCCCACCCCATGTGGGTCTGAGGCTGTGGGACCTGGCACCTGTGCTGCCCTGGGTGGGGCGGGGCTTCGGGCGGGGCGGGCCTTCCTGGTGAGGAGAGGGCCTCGGCCGGGGCGGGGCTTGGGAAGGGGGTGGGGCTTGGCCTGGCGTGGGCGGGGCTTCGCGGGGCGGAGCGAGGCCCAGTAGGGGCCGGGCTTAGGGCTGAGCGGGACCTGGGATGGGGGAGGGACAGTGGCGGGGCCTTTAGAGGCGCGTGGCTTGGGACGGGGCTTCGGGTGAACGTGGCAGGGCTCGGATGGGGTCTGGGCCTCGAGCAGAGGCGGGGCCAGGGTGGGGTGGGGCGGGGCCGGATCCCGGCTGGGGGCGGGGCCGGGGTCAGGAGACTGGGGGACCCCAGGTCCCGGGGCCGGTGGGCCGGGCCTCCTTGGGGCCGCTCCGCGCGCCAGCCCCCCAAGACCAGAGCCCGCGGCAGCCGACCCGCAGGTGAGCGCAGGCGGGCGGACGGTGAGCGCGGTCGGCGCGCTGGTTCACCGGGTCCCCCCAGCTTGGCCAGGACGCCCCTATGCTTCTGCCGCCTTCCCCCCCTACCACCTGAGACAGGCGGTTTAGGAAAAGTTAGACCCAGTGACAGAGCCCAAAGTTGTGCGTTTCTGCGGGTCGAAGTGTGTGCGCGGGGAGGTAGGTACATGGGCGGTGGCGGACAAATGAGCAGGGAGACGAACGTGAGTAGAAGGTCAGAGGTGGACAGAGGACGGTGCGCGCCCGCGGATGGACAGGGATGGGTGACAGGTGGACGGCAGACGGCGGCCTGCGAGCACGCGGCCTGCGTACGTACGCCCAGCCGCTGACCTCTGGGCCCCTGCGCACCATTCACCGCGCGCACAGCACGCTCGCGGCCGACCTGGGGCTGGCTTGGGCTCGGACAGCCAGCAACTGCGCCCAGGAACTCGCATTAGAGATTCTCACGTTCCTCGTTTTAGAGTGGGCCGTGTTGCGGCTGGTGGTCAGCGGCAGAGTCGGGGGGGGGGGGGGGGCGAGGCGTCTGGGAGGCCGGGTCCTGGACTGTAGTGGGGTGTAGCTGGGTCTCCGTCCATCCGCTCGGAGGCCTGAGGCCGCAGGGGTGGGGCGGGCAGGTGGGCGGGGCCGCAGGAGCAGGAGGCCGGCTTGCGCCTTCGGTGCAAAGTTGTGATTCCTGCTGTATATAGACTGTCCCTTGCGGCGTGAATTAAAAACCTCTTGGAATTAAAAATGAAAATTATTAAACACTGGTTAGAAGCGAACGCAGCATGTGGCTTCACCAGAGTGGGTGTGGGAGGCAGGAAACAAGCCCAGTGCTCGCTCAGCGCAGGCGGAGACTCCCACGGTTCTCTTCTAGTGAGAACACATGACTAATGGCATCTTACTTTATTATTGTATTTGTGGATTTAAAAAGGCACCTCTATTTCCCTCAATGGCTTAATGCTGAGAGCACTTTTGGAAATCCCTGGGAGTTCTCTAAATGAACTTCAGTGATCTCTGCTCTAGGCCCATGCCAGGCAAGGGATTTTCATTTTGTTCCACAAGGTTTGTGATAAAATGCGAGAGTTAAAAAGAAGAGGGAGGAGGAGGAAGGGGAGAGAGAAAAGCTATTACGAAATAGCAACACTCTGGACCATCACGTTTCCACCTCAGCTTCAGTGATGTTGGACATTTGCTCCTCCTTTAGCCAATGTGCTAGTGTAGGCTGCTGTGCAGGGTTCAGATACCTGCTGCTCGAATTCTGGTCCCTGGTCAGGGTTCAGGTTGGTCTAGAATTGAAGTCAGGGCTCTTGGCCCTCTCCAACACACGTCACGATCTCTTACCTGCCACAGAAACAGCCACCATCAGTCACGTGTGGGAGGGTGGAAACACCAGTTGGGTCTGGGTCTGTAGCCAGGTCTGAAGGGACAGTTGCTGATGAGGGAGAGGGGCCTCCTGCTCACAGCCTGGGGCTCCAAGACCATTGTCAGCAGGCCTGGTTGGGGGGGGGGGCACCCCCACTCACCAGCCCTGCTGGGTCCAGGGACTCTAGTGGCATAATCTACCAGATGTGATGTGGACAGAGTGACACAGGGCAGATGAGTTAGAGGTTCCCTGAGAAACTGTTTTGCATCCTTACTGTCCTGCTGGGGATTAGGTGGGTTAGCATTCACGTTGTTGTTGCTGCCTGGACCATTGCAAATCGGAGAAAGGGAGAGAACACTGGGCTCTGCTTGGTTATGGGAGGTACCACCCCTCCCCCCAGCCCCACCTGACCTTGACCTGGTGCCCCAGCTCCACTGCCCAGCACAGCATCTCTCAGCACCAGCTGGAGTGGCCCCCGAAATGGGTCTGCTCTCCACTGGTTTCCAGTTTGGCTCCGTTGTGGCCTTCTTTTCCTGCGTCCCCAGCAGGACAGGTCTCAGCTCTTTGAGCCAACAGCCCCCGTGACACCCACACAGGCCCCCAGGTTCTGGGCTGCTCCACGGTGCAGGCTGGGACTGGCCTGCAGAGGGCATTTCCTTTCTCCACTGCAGATTCCTCATCAGCCAAAGGAGCTCGTTAGAGGGGACAGTTCGCTGCCGCTGTGGGGAGTCTTCTCTCCTGTAAGGACACCAAAGAGGAACGGAGCACACGCTGGAGGCAGGCAGTGTCGGCAGAGAGGAGTCTCACACCCACGCGGGGCAGCAGCGGCCAGGCAGCAGGTGGGCCTGGGGGCTGCTACCCCTCTGAGGCCAGAGCCTCGGATTCCTGCAAGCAAGCTCTGGATGCAGGCCTGTGGGTTTTGAACGTTGGCAACGTTCTTTGCTTTTTGTTTTGTTTTTCCTTCTTAATCTTGGATAGGGCCAACCGTCAGTTTCCAGCCTTCATACTAAGAGACGTTTTCTGGATTTTTAAAACTAAGATTTTGTTTTATATGTTTATATGGAAATACAGAAAATACCAAAAAAGGGAGACAGTTATTAAGGGAGTCACTGCTTAATAAAACCGTATAAAGTAAGAAGGAAAACAGTCCCAAGGTCTCCTTCGAGTCTCTGGTCTGACAGAAGGATGGGGACCAAGGGAGAGAGCAGGGCCAACTTAGGCTGAAATGGTCCCAGAGGCCAGAGTGTGCAGGGCCGAGCGGGCGGAGGTCGGGTTAAAGTAGCAGAGATCTCTTGGGCGTTGGCCCTCAGGTGAGAGCCCAGGTTAGTCACGACCTTTGTCTCTGCAGCAGCCGCACTGAGCTCTGCTTGACTCGTTCCATTTGTCCACGGAACATAATTAGTAGTGTGACCTCACCCCGTCGAGGACAGACATCTCCCCAAGTAGCTGCTCCTCCATGGTTGGTGCTTACCGCCCTCTTTACCCTTTCCCTTTTGTTTCCTCCCATACATCCTATGTACATGTGTGCTTTTAGTCTTTTCTGGTTCTAAACTGCGTGAGCAGCATACTGTGTCATGTGTGTGCGTGAGGGACGCTCGACTTCACTCATTTTCACAGGTGTTTCTTACTCTGTTGTGGGGTACACCTCACTGTTTATTGGGACTCCTGACGCTGGACATTTGAACCGTGTTTGGTTGTCAGTGTAAACACTGGTGCTGAGCATGCTCCCCGGGACACACTGAGAAGTGGCATGGCTGGGCAGTAGCGTGTGGAGTCGCTTCACCTAAGAAAATAACGCCAAATTATCCTCAAAAGTGATGGCATCAATTTACACCCTACTTGCTGGTCCATAGACTTTCCAATACTTGCTCTCGTCAGACTTCGTAAGATTTGCACATCAAATGGGAATACACTGATTTCTGTCTGTGGCTGGCCTTCATTGGCGTTTCCCTGACAGTTAACGAGACTGAGAATCAAATCCCATGTGCATGTACTGGCAAACTTATGATACTGTCTCTGCCAAACCGTGAGCAGAGCAGATCCTTCCCTTTACTTAATTCTTTACTTTTTGTAGACTCGTGTGAAGAAGTCTTATGTATTTTTTTCATTAGATTTATTCCTAGGTAGTTCACATTTTTTGATCTCTTGCTAAATGGCATTTTGAAAACCTTTTTATTGTAGTATCACATACGTACATAAAGGTTGAAAATACCAGGAGTTCACAGCTTAATGAATTTTCACTGAACCTACACCCAGATCAGGAAGCACAACATTATCAACACCCAGAGCCCCCCTGCTGTCCCCCCACCCCCCGTGTCCTCTTGCCCACAAGTAACCACAGGCGACCTGGGTTCATTTGCTCTCTTGGTACTTTATAATAATGGACTCATACAAGATGCAGTCATTTGTGTCAGCTGACTTTTGATCAAAGCAGCGTGAAGGATTGGACCCAACTCTCGCCTGTGGCCACAGACCTTCCTGCCAAGTGTGACTCCATCACAGCTTTCCTTTCCTTTCTACCGCAGGGGCACCCAGCAGGTGCCACCGGGGCCATCACCCACACTGCTCCTGTGAGCGTCGCATAAGATGCCTCCTGATGGACATGCACCCTCACCTTTCTCGGGTACATTCTGGGACTGCAGTTGCTGGATCACAGCACTTGTACGCTTGACTTCATTAGAAAATGCCGATCAGTTTTCCAAAGAGAGTTTAACATTTCCTGCAGCAGGTATGACAGTTCCAGCTGGACCACATTTTGGCCAACAGTTCTTATTATCAATCCCTTGGTTTTGGGTGTGAAATGGTACCCTACTGTGGTTTAATTTGCATTTTCCTCATTGCTAAAGAAGTTGTGAACATTTCACATGCTTCTTAGCTGTTTGGATTTCTTCTTTAACACAGTTAAACATAGTTCAAGTCTTTTGACAATTTTAACAGAGTTCTTTTTGTTTTACCTATTGCTTTGGCATTGTTCTTTGCATATTCTGGATATGAGTTTTTTATTAGATCTACTGTTGGGGCGCCTGGGTGGCCTCGGTCGTTTAAGTGGCCAACTCTTAATTTCAGCTCAGGTCATGATCCCACGGTTCATGGTGTTGAGCCCTGTGTCGGGCTCTGCACTGGCAGCTGGCAGCGCAGAACCTGCTTAGGATTCTCTCTATCTCTCTTTCTCTCTCTGCCCCTACCCCCGTCAGAATAAATAAATAAACTTAAAAAGAAAGATATATCTACTGTGAATATTTTCCCCAGTCTATAGATGTCTTTTAAACTTGCTTTTGCTGAGTGAGAGTTTTAAATTTTGATAAAGAAAGAAAGAAAACAAGAAAGAAAGAAAGAAAGAAAGAAAGAAAGAAAGAAAGAAAGAAAAAGAAAGAAAACGAAGGAAGGAAGGAAGGTATAAAGATTGGTAAGAAAGAAATGAAGCTTTCTTTGTTTGCAGATTACATGATTGCCTATGTAGCAAATCTGAAATAGTTGCCAAAAAATTCTGGATTTAATAAGCAATTATAACAAGATTACAGGATACAAGGTCAGTATACAAAAGTCAATCACTTACCTCACTTACCAGCCATGAACAAGTGGAGTTTGAAATAAAAAAACAAAATATCAGTTACATTAGAACCCCAAAATGAAATACTTAGGTATACAGTTAACAAAGTTCATGTGTAAGATCTGCATGAGAAAAACTATAAAACTCTGATGAAAGGTATCAAAGAACTAAATAAATGGGGAGATAGTCCATGTTGATGAAACGGAATTCACAACGTCAGCATGTCAGTTTTCCCCAGCTGTCTCTATAGATTGAATGCAATCCCGATCAAAGTTCCAGCAAATTTCTGTGTAGATATTGGCAAGCTGATTCTAACATTTATATGTACAGGCAAAAGACCCCATGGCCAATACGCTATTAAGGGAGAAGAACAAAGTTTGAGGACTGGCAGTGTCCAACGTCAAGACCTACTGTAAAGCTACAGTAATCAAGACTGTGTGGTATTAGCAGAAGAATGGACAAATAGATCAATGGGACAGAATATAGAGCCCAGAAATAGACCCCATAAATATGTGCAGCAGATTAGCATAATGAAAAGATGCTCCACATCACATGTCATTAGGGAATTATAAATTAAAACAAAGAAAAACAACAGTGAGATTCCAGGGCACACCTGTTGGAACAGCCAGAGTCTGACGCTGACAACGGCCGTGCTGATGAGGACACAGGACTCTCATTCACTGCTGGCGGGAAAGGTGCAGCCGCTTTGGAGGATGGTTTGGCAGTCACAACACTAAACATACTCTCACCATACGCCCCAGCAACCATGCTCCTTGATATCGACCCAAATGGGCTGAAAACATGTCCACACAATAATCTGCATGCGCATGTTTATAGCAGCTTTATTCATAATTGCAAAACCCTGGAAACAACTAAGACATCCTTCAGTAGATGAATGGATAAACAGATTGTGGTACACTGGAGGAAACTTACATATTGCTAAGTGAAAGAAACCAGTCTGAAAGGCTATGTAGTATATAATTTCAAGTATGTGACATTCTAGAAAAGGCAAAACTGTAGACAATAAAAAGGCCGATGGTTGCTGAGAGTTAGTGGGCAGGAAAGACAGAAGCTGTTTAGGGCAGTATCAGTATGATTCTATAATGGTGGACACATGCCATACATTTGCCAAAACCATAGAATGTCCAACACCAAGAGTGAACCCCAACATAAACCATGGACGTTGGGCGATCATGCTGTCAATGTAGGTTCACTCACTGATTATAGCAAAGGTACCACTCTGGTGCAGAATTTGGATAGTGGGAGGCTGCGTGCAGGTGCAGGGCAGAGGGTATCTGAGAACTTTCTGTACTTTGTGCTCAGTTTTGCTATGAACCTAAAACTGCTCTGGAAGTGAAATCTCCCCCCATCAAGTTTTTAATTTCTTCCAAAATAATGCTGAAATTTTGACTGAGATGACATTGAATCCATAGGTTAGTTTGGAGAACACGGACAGCTTAACAATATTGAGTCGCCCAATCCCAGAATATAATGTATACCCAAAGTGTTGGGTCTACTTTATTTATTTTGTAATTTTTTTAATGTTTACTTATTTTTGACAGAGCATGCCTGTGGGGGGAGGGGCAGAGAGAGAGGGAGACACAGGATCAGAAGCAGGCTCCAGGCTCTGAGTGGTCAGCACAGAGCCCAATGCGGGGCTCAAACTCACGGGCTGTGAGATCATGACCTGAGCAGAAGTCGGTCACTCAACTGACTGAGCCACCCAGGCGCCCCCTGTTGGGTCTACTTTAGATTTTTTAAAGCAGTGTTTTATATATTTTTTTCCTATAGGACTTTGCACATCTAAATTAACTCCCAATAAATTGATATTTTTCATGCTATTTTAAACAATATTAAAAATTTTTTTCCAATAGTTTGTTATATAGAAACATTGATTTTATTGCATACATAGAGAGGATTGATTTTATTGCATATAGAGAGAATCTGCCACACTTACTAGTTAGTTCTAGTAGATTCCTGTGATGTTCCACATATGCAATCACATCTAAGAATAAAGACAGCTTAAGTTCTTCCTATTCAATATTTATGCCTTGCAATTTCTTTTTCTTGCCTTATTGCATTGGTTAGAACCTTCTGATTAATGTTGTATAGAATGGGATTTTCTCCCAACTATTTTGAAAGTTTCAAAATACAGTGAGGCTGTAAAATATACACCCATATCTAAACAGTGTTTACCATTTTGCCATATTTATCCCCCCTCCTTTATCTCTCTCCTGCTCCTGCCCCTCCTCTGCCATCTGAAAGACACACACACATTTTTTTCCTGAACCATTCAAAAGGAAAGTACTGGCATGATCATGCTTAGTAACTCAGTTTACCACCATGCCTCTCCTAAGAAAAAAAGATAATCCCCTCCACTATCACAATACCATTGTCACACCTAGCAAAATAACAATGTCTTCTCTAATCTAATATTTGGAACATATATAATCTTCCCCAATTGTGCCCCAAATTGTCTTCATAGCTTTTTCAAAGAAAATAGTTTTATTGAGATTATAATTCATGTGCCATCAATTCATCCATTGAAAATGTACAAGTCAATGGCTTTTGGTATATTATTAATTTCTAAAGTTGTGGTAAAATATACATCATAAAATTTGCCATTTTACCTTTTTTAAGTGTACAATTCAATGGTGTTAATTAAACTCACATGTTGTGCAACAATCACCACTACCTATTTCTAAACTTTTGCATCACCCAAAACAGAAACTCTGTAACTATTAAACAGTAACTCCCCATTCTCTCCTACCTTCAGACACTGGTAATCACTAATCTACCTTATGTCTTTATTAGTTTGCCCAATCTACACGTTTCATGTAAGGAGAATCATACACTATTTGTCCTGTTGTGTCTTATTTCATTTACCATAATATTTTCAAGGTTCATCGGCGTAGTAGCATGTGTCAGAATTTCATTCCTTTATATGGCTGAATAATATTCCATTTTGTATATATATATACACCACATTTTATTTATGCATTCAGATGGACACCTAGGTTGTTTCCAACCTAGGTGAATAATACTGCAATGAACACTGACATCTAACAGATATCCGTGTGTGTGTGTGTGTGTGTGTGTGTGTGTGTGTGTGTGTGTGTTGTTCTATTAATGTGATGTGTTACATTGATTCTCTTATGTTGAAAATTTTTTTGCATCCCTGGAATAAATCCCACTTGGTCATGGTGTATAATTTGATGAAAGATATGAGTATAAATCCAAGAAGCTTAATTAACTCAAAGCAGGATAAGCTCAAAGAGACCCACACTCAAACACATTACAATTAAACTCAAAGACAAAGACAGAGAATCTCAAAGCTATGAGATGTGACTCATCACTTACAAGGGATTCTTAGTGAAACTAAGAGCCAATTTGCCATCAGAAGTCATGGAGGCCAGAAGGCAGTCGGGGACATACTTGAAGTGCTGAGAGAAACAACAACAACAAACAACCTGCCAATCAAGAATTCTGTATCCAGGGGCGCCTGGGTGGCTCAGTCGGTTGAGCGTCCGACTTCAGCTCAGGTCATGGTCTCGCAGTTCATGAGTTCAAGCCCCGCGTCAGGCTCTGTGCTAACAAACAGCTCAGAGCTTGGAGCTTGCTTCAGATCTGTATCTCTCTCTCTCTCCCACCCCCCCCCCCCCGCTCATGCTCTGCCTCTGTCTCCCAAAAATAAATAAAATGTTAAAAACAATAAAAAAAAAAAATAATTCTGTATCCAGAAAAACTGTGCTTAAAATATAAGGGAGAAAGTGACATATTTCCAGAGAGACAAAGCAGAAAGTTTATTTGCACTAGGGCTGTCCTCCAAGAGATGCTATAGAGAGCCCCTGAGGTGGGATAGAAAGAGCCTAGACACAGCCAGAGGCCCCAAAGATCTGGGGTGAGGGGGAACACATGGGCGAATTATTGTGTTCTTGGTTTGTAACTTCACCTATTATTTCCTACGTGATTTAAAAGACAAATGCACAAAAATAATTATAAACCTACCTATTGAGCAAATCATGTATTCTTATATAATGGATTAAACTCACCCATCAAAAGACACAGATTGGCAGAGTGGACCACAAGCAGGGTCCACCTACATACTGTCTCAGTCTCAGGACACACACATGTTGGAAATGAAAGAATACAAAAGGGTCTTACTTGTAATTAGTAACCAAAAGAGAATGGGGTCACTACACTAATTTCAGACAAGACAGATTTTAAGTAAAAGTTGTTACAAGAGACAAAGCACATTATATAATGATGATAATAATAATATGCCGCCCTTGTCTCCTGTAACAGTGATAAAAGGGTGAGTTCACAAGAGGACATAACAATTATAAGCACATAGATATACACACTAGGGGCACCTGGCTCAGTCAGAAAAGCATTCAACTCTGGATCTTGGGGTCTGTAGTTGGAGCCCCACGTGGGTATAGAGATTCCTTAAATAAATAAAACTTTAAAAATACATATACTGTATACGCACACTAAACATTTGTGCTTCTAAATAAACAAAGCAAGCATTGACAGACTTGAAGGGAGAGATAGGCAGTTCTACAATAACATAGGGGCATCCATACCCTGCCTCCAAAAATGGGCAGAACCAACAAGAACACAGAGGTCCTACACCAACCTATAGACCAACTGGACCTAGCTGACATGCAGAAAACTCAACCCCAAAACAGCAGAGCACACATTGATCTCAGGTGCATCTGGATCCCTCTCTGGGGTGAGTTCCCTGTAGACTGTCTACGCCACGGGGGACAGCAGTGCCTGGAGAGTGTCAGGTGAGCCTGGGTCCCTCTCCAGGGTGAGGTCCCCGCAGACTGTCTACACCGTGGGGGACGGCAGTGCACGGAGACTGTCAGGTGCACCTGGGTCCCTCTCCAGGGTGAGGTCCCCGCAGACTGTCTACACCGTGGGGGACGGCAGTGCCCGGAGAGTGTCAGTTGAGCCTGGGTCCCTCTCCAGGGTGAGGTCCCCGCAGACTGTCTACACCAGGGGTGGGGGTGGGGACAGCAGGGCCCAGGCTCACGTAAGACTCTTCGCTCCACTGCTGTCCCACACTCTGGTTCTTGGACAGATGGGAGATTTGAGTGGGACGAGACTGGAGGAAGGAAAAAGAGGTGAGTTACTTTCCAGCCGTCAGGGAAGAGGATGGTAGGGTGGCAGCGGGGTGGCAGAGGAGACGGAAAAAAGTGGAAGAAGTCAAGATATTTTGAATTGGTGACCTGTTTTAGTTACTGAGGGCAAGTGAGGCATTTGACTTCTACCTAGGTTTCGAGTGCGTACGAGCGGGTGGACATCGTCCATTTCCTGCACTGGCAGATGCTCAGAGGAGGAACGGTTTGCTGAAGTCAGGAGTTGGTGATCGTTTGTCTCAAGTGACATTTGCCTCACCGTGAAGCTGTGTGCCTCCGGCCTCCCTTTGGTGGCCCACCAGGGTGTCCACGAAGCCAAGGCTTTAAACGGCTTTCCCCAAGGGAAGCTGTGTTGTAGAGGGCAGCCATCCTAGACGGAGGAAGTTCAGGTGTGAGCTGTGCCGGACCCTTGCGGGAGTGTAGGGAGGAGAGAAAGCACTCTCAAGGGCCTAGTGACATGCTGTTTTCTGCTGCCCGACCTGGAGGGCTCTTGGGGGACCAAAACTGCCCTGTGTGGCCCTCCTGCCCCAGCTGCCCACACCCCCTTGTCCTGGCCCAGCGCTCTGCATTTGGGCTCTTGGGTCAGACTTTGCTCCTCCGTATCCCTAAGGACCCTCAACATCCCCTGGAAAGCTCTGTGCAGCACACACTTGCACTCTGGAAACTGGTATCTGAATGCCTTACATCTAGGAAATATGGTCTCATTAATATCGGCAGGAGACAGGTGCTACCCTCTTCCACCCCCAGGGAAGCCCGAGAATCACCGCCGCTGGGAAGAAGCTGAGAACTGGAGGAAGCCCTCCCGTTCTGAGGCCCCTACACACGACTTTGGCTCCAGAACAGCAATTCCACACGGGCCTGGTTTCGAGTGCTCCGGTCTCCGAAGCACAGTCTGCACGTCGGTGCTGTGGTCCCAGCAATTCCACGTGGGCCTGGTTTCAAGCGCTCTGGTCTCCGAGGCATGGTCTGCACATTGGTGCTGTGGCCCCAGCCAGGCCGAGGGGGGCAGCCCCGCTTCCTTGGCCCCTGCGTGGTGCTTCTGAGCCCAGACTGTGTGACTCTGCCTCTCATTTAGCAATCCTCTATCTTGTTCATCTGTACAATATCGGCACTCAGAGTGTGGGGAGTGAGCGATGCAGGAAAGAAAACTTTTGAAACTGTGGTCTGTCTTCTTACCGAAGACCTATATTTCTATCTACTTATTTCTCAGCTAGAGGCATCTGAGCATCAGAGGGGCTGAAGATTATCCGAGGCTGTCTGACTCTTCCTGTCAGCTTCGTTGTGGCAGGTGGGCTGGGGGCCCCTCTCTGACCTGGGAGGTAAGCGGATAGGTAGCAGGGAAGTGCCTGGAGGCACTCAGTGGTACATAAGATCAAGTTTCCCCAAACCACCATATTCTCTGGTGCTTTCATGCCCCGTGACAGTATCTGGATTCTATGGAGGAAGGAAATGACATAGGGGGACATGGGTATTTCCACCTCACATTGTAGGAGTCCATAGAAAAGAATCTTGTTGACATCTTTTTTTTTTTAAGTTTTTAAAATTTATTTTGAGAGAGAGAGAGAGAGACAGAGAGACAGAGAGCAAGTGGGGGAGGGGCAGAGAGAGAGGGAGAGAGGGAATCCCAAGCAGCCTCTATGCTATCAGTGCAGAGATCTGCACAAACCGTGAGATCCTGACCTGAGCCAAAATCAAGAGTCGGACACTTAACCGACTAGGCCCCCCAGGCACCCCGAATCTTGTCGACTTCGGAGCCAGGGTAGTGTGAAGTCTCACAGAACGAACTCTCTAGAAGGACTGTGTAGTTAAAAGGCGAAGACGGATGGGGATTTCTCTCACCGCAGAAGCCAGAGAACATTGCAGGGGAGGAGTAAAGGACATGTGTCCAAGCAGTAAACAGGCTGGGGAGATAATCGGAGTGAGTTAGATGCCTTGGTCTAGAATCTGTCAGATCTGAGGACTTCTTGCCAAAGGGCTGGGGCTTCAGCCTGCAAACAAGTGCAAGTCTTTTAAGATGTGAGTAAGTGCTGGGAGCATCGTACCCAAGAGGGTCCAGGACTGGCCCTCCTCCCAAGAGGGGGACTTTGAATTTGACCAGACATTTTCAAAATGAATCATGACATAGGACGAGTTGGGTGCCTCCATGTGTGGGGGTGGAGGGGTGGCGGCTACAGAATCTGTCACTGGGGCTTGGAAGCAGTGACCTCTCTGGAGAGGGCCAGGGATGTCCCTCCAGGTGAAGTAAGCACACTGATTTACTTCTGTTTTATGAAACACACAATGAGCAAAGTTTTCTAAAGATGTCCGTATGTTTTACCAAAGAATGAGAAAATGTCACTTGTCCATATTGGGAACATTCTCCTACATACCTCCCATGAGCCTCTGTCTTCCCACCTCTTGATGTCACCATGGCCACAGTGACCCAAGAAGGTGGAAAACAGGAAACTGCTGAAGACAGGACCAGTGTCATCAAGGAGGGAACCAAAGGCAAATCAGGTATTTAACAAACACAGCATTACAATTTTCCAGGGATTAGAAACTGTTCTGTCCGTAAAGGACAGTTTAATGGGGGTAGGGGTGCAGGGGTAAGGGTTTGTACCATGCCCTGAGACTCAACAGGGCAGGTACACAGAGAAAAAGGGAGCTTTCTGGGAGAGGAGGACTTCTGGGAAGGATCTAATCATTTTGTTCTCATGAACCCGGAACAGAACCACTTTCACGCGGTAGCCTGCATGACAATCACGGCTGAATGCCAGCTACTTGAGGTGGGGGTAAGTCAACGCCTGAATGAAAGCATCGCTAAAAGTCATGCTTCCCGAACAACCCCTGCCCCAGATAGAGAGTGGACACTGGGGGGTCAGGTGGACGCAGGCAGTCACAGGCTCACTGCTCATCAGGAAGGAGGCATTTCTGCAATCTAGTCTAGAGACTTCAAGGCAGGGCAGTGGCCACAAACATTTGGATCTTCAACCAAAAATTTTAGGAATTATGCTACCTTGGAACACAGAAATAGGTGTTCAGCGAGAGGCAAAAAACAACTCCAATTTTTTGCTCTTTCCCCGAGGAAACCAGGGCCTCTCGAGCTGTCTCACTGCCATGGTAGCTCTTGCGAGTTCGGCATTGTCTCACTCACTACCGTGATTTCTCTACAGACATCACTTAGAGTACTGGGGGTGGCTGTCTTGTGTGAAAACTGTGGAATGACCAGAATCTTGAATTCGTGGGGGGATTAAGATTCTGATCCTGTCTCTTTCTGAGCCCCCAGCTCTCACCGAGAGGCTTGATGCCCCATGTACAGGGTCTAAGGGCTGAAGTGGGGCCTCTAGCCTGTGGGCAAATACTCAAATACAGCAAAAAATAAAGACATACTGTGCAAGGAGAATGGAGCTAGGACATGTGACCACTGGAGGGACAACACGGAGGTTGCGGGTTCGGATACCCCAGGGACCTGCTAAGGGGCCAAGAACTGTATAAGCTGCACCAGCAGAGAAGTACGACGTCCTCCAGGCAGGAACTTACAGGACTGCCTCTCCCCATCACCTCCACCATCCACGTTTCTTTGGTGCCCATTGTGTGCTAATCAGAACAAAGAAGGTGCAGCATTCTGCTGTCTTCCAGAAGAAACCAATGCTGAGTGTGGTGTTAACAGGTGAGGTGGCTGGTCAGGCAGCAGGCAGGGAAGCAGGACTAGACGTGAAACGGAACCACGGCTGCCCCCACAGGGCAGAGAGGCCTTTGCGCTGTGCTCCTCACCGCACACTATGCTGCAGCCCTGAACTTTGGACTCCAGCCGGCCCTCTGCTGGGTCTCTAGACCCTGGGGGCCCTGGCCCTGCCGGTGGTGGGCTCCAGGGAGAAGTCTCCAGAGCCTGGGGTGCACCAGGCCCACCCAGCGATGAGAAAACTGGCTGCCTGATTTTCCTCCTGAGCACCCCACCAGGATGTGGGGACTCGGGCTCAGGCTGGGTGTGGGCATGATCGCTGGCCCGGCAGGGACAGGTGGACACCAGGTGGTCAGGGCCCTCTGGACTGTGGGCACGCACCCCCAATCTTCTCTGTGCACCTACACACGCACATGCGCAAATACAGTCACGGCACAAACCCAGCTGGCCTTTCTCTTCCACAAGCACGCGTACACACGTGTACACATACACTGCCCACCTCTTCTCCACGTGAGCACACACCCGGCCTTTCTTCCTCTGTGTGCAATCACACATGCACACAGCTGGCCTCTATCAAAACGTCCACACACCTCCGCCTCTCTCCTCCAAGGGCATGCACGCCTGCACGTGCACACTCCAACCCCCCTCTCCACGTAAACGCCTGTGCGCACAAAATCTACCCTCCTTCCGCCTGCATGAACACACACCCACAAATACACTCGTGCACGTGCACACACCTGGCCTCCTCTCTCCCTGGCGTATACCCGTGGACCCTCTCTCTCCTCCACCCCTGCACACACCTGGCCCCTCTCCAAGTCTGTGCGCACACTGGCATGTGCACACTCCCGGCCCTTCCCTAGGTGTGCGCCCACCTCCGACCCCTCTCTGAGCGTGCACGCACACCGGCACGTACACCGGCACGTACACTCCGCCGACTCTTCTCCCAGTGTGCGCGCACATCGGCACGTGCACACCTCCGGCTCCGATCCAGGTGTGCGCACACCTCCATCCCCTCTCCAAGAGCGCGCGCACCGCGGCGTCTCCGCGCCAGGCTCTGCGTCTCCGTCCCCGCCCGGCGCGCACGCGCACACTCACCCGCACCCGCCCGCGCTGAGCCCATCCCCCTCGGAGCGCGCGCGGGCCGCACCGGCGGGAGGAGGAGGAGGAGGAGGGCGGCGAAGGCGCGAAAAGGCGCGCAGGCGCGCTGCGGGAGCCGGCCCGCCGCCCACGTCACGTCGCCGCGCCGCGCACGTCACGCCGCCCGACGCCCGCTCGCAGGGTGAGCCCCGCGCGCCGGCGCCTCGCAGGGCAGGGACCCCGGGGCCGAGCGCGCCGCCGGGACCCCGCCCGTGCCCGCGCGCCGGAGCGAGCCAGGTGCGGCGGGCCGGGGTCCCGCGGGGGGCGCAGGCGCGCGGGGCGCCCGCCCCGGTCCTGCCGCCGTCCCGCCGCGTGTGCGCGCCGGCTCCGCGGCTCCCGCGCCTTGGGCCCCGGGCGCCCCGCTCCCGCGCCGCCGTCGGGGACTCCGGGGTGGCCCGGCGGGGTCGCGGTCGGGTCGGGGGTCGGGGTCCCGGGCGGGGCCTGCGGGCGGGCGTCCCGCGGAGCAGCGGCGCGAGCGCCCGGCGGGGTCGGGGGCCAGGGTCGGCCCGAGCGCGGGGTCGGGGCCCCCGCGGGCGCGGCGCGGGGTGGGGGCGGTGCTGACCCGACTGCCGGTTCCGGCGCGGGAGGCGCGCGCGCGCGCGGCGGCGGCGGCTGCGGCGGCGGCCGGGTGACAGGCCCGCTGGGCCGGAAGACCACCTGTCACGGTGGCGGGGGGTGCGGGGGGGGACCGGGGGTGGCAGGGTCTTTGTGTGGGCCGGGCGGGGTGTAGGGGGGGGCTGTATTTGCTCTCGGGCGGCGCCGGCGGGCAGCTGCCCCCAGGATGGGCTGCGGGTCTGGAAAGCAGGGCTCCTGCCACCCGGAGGGTCCCTTGGGGGTGGCGGTTCCGCGGGGCCAGGCGTGAATGATTTATTCACTTGGTTTTCGGTTCTTACTCATTTCTTGGTTTTTGTTCTTTCTTACCAGGAAAATTAGTCTTCTCTGGAGGGTGAACGTTTATAGCATCGACTTCACGGATCTGGTAACATGGCAAAAGATGTAAGTATATCTGCTTCGTGCTACAGACACGTTTCCCTGGCACCACGTCCTTCGTACTTTCCCCACCTGGTTCGGCGCCATGACGCACAAGCTGCGGTGCAGTTTCTGTTCAGACCTTGGAGCAGGTGAAACGGGTTCAAGGTGGAAGGATGTACGGAACCCGGTGGGCTCTGTGGATGTGCGTGTCTCGCTTCTGCGGCGCCTGAGTGACACCACGGACTTTCTTAGTCTTTGCAGGCAGCGTGAATTCTAGTTCCATTGCTATGTAGAATGACACCCTTAGTTAGGTGAGGTCAGGTGCCCAGACTGGGGCTGGCCATGTGTGCAGTGACCCTGAGCACCTGTTCTGTGTGGGGTGTAGGCAGTTAATTCACCTTTCATCCGTAAAGCGGTAAGCACTTGCTTTGGCCGCCCCCCCCCTTTTTTTTTTCTCAGAAAAATGAAATTTGGTGAGTCATGAAAAGTGAAAAATTCTACTTTAGCTTTTTCTGGATTTGTCACAAAACTGTAGAATACACTGAATAATTTTTTGAAACTTTTTCCAAAAAACTGGCTTTTAGGTTCAAAAATAGTGTGTTTTATTGATCCCGTAGTTCTTTGCTGCGCTTTCTTTCGCCCAGGCCTACCTTCCGTGCCTCTGGGGATGTGCTGTCTTGTCAGCATCAGGAGAAGGGGGCTGCGTGTCTCTTACCTGTTGCACAGGTTGCAGGTATGGTCCAGATGAGTTGCGTCTGCCCGGAACATGAGATGTAGAGAAAATGTGTCTCACGTCTGTGGAACCAAATCATAGGTGTAAGCCTTACCTTTAGTTCAGAGGTTTTAATGTTCTCCAGAAAGCCTAAGTGAACATGTGGCTTGCTCTCAGTGACGGTCAGGCACGCACTCATGTTAGGCTCCCACTCTCCAGCGCTGGGGTTAGTCCGGCAGAGAGTGTGTGAATACATACTGCATCCTGTGCGCTGTGGCTGAGGTTCAAGTCATGATCCATACACGACTCAAGGCTGAGGTTATCGCCTCTGGTTACATTTGTTGGTGGCCATGCCCTTTTCTCTGGGAATTATCCCCCAAAGGTGCCCGGCAGTGGTATGTGCTCAGGGGCAGGTGATGTCGGTGTGTCGGAGGGAGCCTGTGCCAGAGTGCGGATTGTGCGTTATGGGAACCATGTTTCTTTATTAACTGAGTGACTCTTTGGAGTTCGTGGTGGCCTCTGGGGATGCAAAGACAGTCAAGGCCACTGCCATCTCCTCTGACGGTCACAGAAGTAGCCTCTGCACCGTCCTTTGTTGCAGCACGAGGGGTGGCGCGGTGGAGGCTTGGGGGCCATGAGCATAGTGGAGCCGTTTGGGCTGACAGGTGGTGTGAGGAGAAGCAGAAATGAAGTGCTTTACCAGTCCCGACAGCTGGGGACGTCAGGTGTGGCTGGAACCAGGTCTCAGCAGGGCTGGTGGACTGGACTGGAATGGGGTCGTGGTCCAGGGAAAGGCATTTAGCCTTTTCTCAGCTGCCTTACGTGGGGTGTGACGTCTAAGTTTGGGCAGGTGACTCTGGCAGCCAGTGGTGGGGAGTAGTGGGCAGTGTCAGCAGTTGGAGCTCAATGTAGGGTCAAAGCCTAAGCACAGGCGGGAGCCCAGCCCCTCGGGTTGGAGAGCATGGGTTGGGACCCCGGCTTTACAGAGTTCTGGGGTCTCTGGAAGGCTGGAGGGGGCTGGAGTTAGGTCCTAGGGGTCACCGTGAAGGAGAACAAGTTCAGGAGACGGGCGAGGGCTCAGCCAAGCAGACTTGGTGCGGAGGATGAGGGAAGGTGGCATGGCAGCTTCCTCCCTCCAGTGGAGGCCCAGGAGCCCCTGCAGGTTTTGGGGGTGCTGCCCAGGAAATAGGCAGACGGCTTGAGCCTGTTGACTTGGGGTGGTGGGCGTGGGGCCAGCGACAGTGATGGCCGTCCTGACAGGTGAGCCGTGGGCCACGCTGTGGCCTGGATGGGCATCTAGGCACGCAGACTACTGTTGCAGGCTAACCCTGCAACCTGCGTCTCTGGCGGAGGGGCTTGATGCCGGAAAGACTTGTATCTTTTCACTCGTATAGTAGGTGTGTCTCAATTTGGAGTTGACAGGAGCCAGGCCCCCTGGTTTCTGTGTGCCATGTGCCTGCCTCACTTCTTGGCCTGTGGGCACAAGGTGGAAATGCCCGAGTCGAGGGTGGCCTGCTTGTTTTGTTCACGTGTCCATCCTATCCGTCCTTTGCTATTTGTGGAGTGCCTGTGCCCAGCGGGGAGCACGGTGTGCTGTTCTGCTCTCCTGAAGCTCCTGGTGGTGGGAGATGGCAGACGAGTTGGGGTGCTTGGGGCATGGGTGAAGGGCGGAGTTGGGGGCATGGGGAGGCCTGAGGGCAAGGGGTCCGGAGGGGGACTAAGGACATGGAGGGGACCCAGGGGGATTATGCGGGGGCCCTGGGGACAGGAGGTCTAGGGGCAGGGGTCTAGGGGCAGTGGGGAGGCATGGGAGGCTGGGGCACGGAGGGGCCAGGAGTAGGGCATGGGGGGGGCGCTCTGGGACAGGAGGGCATGGGGGGGACCTGGGGGCGGGTCACTGGGCTGGGGCATGGGAAGGCAGGGCAGGGGTGACTGGGGGCCGGGGCCTATGAGGAAACAGTGCTGTTTCATGGAGATGGGAGGTCAGGAAGAGCTTGGAGGTGGGTGTGTGGGGCTCCAAGAGCCTGGACCTGGAGCCTAGGTGTTCTGGCACCGACTGCACTTTGTGTCTTCTGTCTCTAGAACAAATAAAGATTTGCATGTGTTTAAAAAGGAAATCAAGACACAACACTGTAATTCCTCTGCTTAAAAAAGCCTTGCGTTTTCTAGCAACATGTGAAAATCAGCCTGATTCCCTGGTAATTAGTAGCTGGCCTTTTATCTTGCAAGCGTGTCTCTTCACCTGGAGGGGTGCATGGCTGCAGTGAGTGGGCTGCAGTTGGGTGTGCTTGTGGCAAGGCCCCTTCTCCCTCCCGCGTCCCCAGCTTTACTCTCTGGCCGGGGCAGCGTGTGAGGGTGGAGACCTGCCACTTGTCTCCAAGGAGCCAGCTGGGAAGCAACGACCAAGTGGGCCCGAGGTCTTTGACGTTCATTTATTCTGATTATGTCGGTATGTGCTGGCGATGAAGAATTCAGATAGTAAAAATCCAAAGTCAGTATTTGTACCTGGTGCAGAGGTGAGAAAACTCAGCTGGTGCAGAAGCATGCAGTGAGCTGGGGTCTGGTCACTCCCAGAAGTGGTCACAAGCAACGGTTTTGGGGGCTGCTTCCAGAATTTCGTAGAGTACTGGCCGGTCCTGGGATCTGGGGCGGAAGCTCCCTGGCCATAGAGGCTGGCTGCACAGTGACGGCAGTTCCTCCTGTGGTCCCGACAGCCTTCAAGGCCGACACCTGGCTGTCAGTGCCGACAGAGACCGGCCTCGGGGCCTCTTACCAGCATTCACGCGAGACCCCCTCACCGCACGCAGGCTGCCTCCTGCTGTCAGCCCTGAAGCTTTGGGACCCTCCTTAGATGTGCATCATGGGCGATGTTTCTGCTCAGAGTCCCAGCTGGGCAGGGCCCACAGTGGCTTGCATTTCAGTTACACCCTGGGACCGTGTGGGTCTCTGCTCACAGCCGTGGGCCTGTCCCTCTATCATAGGGTCTCCTCATTCGGGGAGGAGGGAAATGTAATTGCTGTACTCATTTATGAAACTAGCTATCTGAATTCAATTTTGTGCCAGCCACAGCTCCCGTGAACACAGGTCACGGTTGGGAAAGTTGGCCAGGCTGAGAAGACAGTCATTTTCAGCACCAAGAAAGCCTCCTGAAGGAAATGGCAACTTCAGAGAAGATCCAGAAACTGTAATTGTTTAATACATGCACATTGTAGGAGAAACTGCCATTGTGTGAAGTCAGGGGAGGACCTCTGCCATGAACACATGCCCGTGTGCGAGCTGCATGTGCGCAGCATGGCCCCGTGGGTGTTTCACAGGCAGAGCATGAGCTCCCCGTGGGCCCCAGACCCTGCAGGTCCGTGAGGAATGGGGAGCCAGCTGGTCGGTCTGTAAGGTCGCGGAGGCGCTTTGTGGGCCACTGTTAGGAGGTGGCTGCAGGTGTGGGAGCGGTGGGGGACCAGTCCTGGGCTGGGGCGGTGCATTGCCAGCTCCTGGTGGGGGAGCTGGTCCGCCTGTGTGCAAGCTGGTGTGAGTCCGCTTTGTGTTCTGTGATAGAAGATTCTCTACAGGTGTTCTGGAGAGCCACAGAAGGCGTCCCATGTAGGCTTTGGGGGGATGATACCGAGGCCTGGTTCAATACCGCTAGGAGACCAAGAGCTTATCTACAAATACATGTACTGGGTATGGTTTTCAGCCCCAGACCTCGAGGGTAAAATGAGGGCTGGAGACATAAATGTGGCACCGAGACATAAAGACGGCACCGAGCCGTCTCCCTCGGTGTTGGTTGGAGTGCATTGTGGGACCAGGCGCTAACTCCCAGAGCGCCAGCCTGTCCTGTCCTGGCAGTGACTCCCCGGTGGGCATGGGGAGGGGGGTGTAGCCCACACGGGTCCCTGTGGTGGTGTGCTCACTCTTACACGGGCTCTGCGTGGGCCAGAGTGGGGTGGGGAGCAGAAAGCTGCAGCTTGATGAGGAGACGCCCTGGGTGTGTTGCTGTGGAACAGGTGTATGAATGAAGGCGTGCTGTCAAATTCACAAGGGACACGAAAGGGACATCCTTCTCCTAGAGGCAGTTCTGTGCCTTGGGCTTGTCACGAAGCCGCTAGGAAACGGCCCTGGCTTGTAGTGTGGCTTGTGGGTGATGCTTCCCTCACAGAACTGCCTTTCTGGAAAGCTGTGCTCTTGAGAACGTTCTCGTGTGGAGTCAGTGCCAGCTTCCTGTGTGTTGGGCTTTGCAGGGTCTGTTAGGAGGGACAGGGCTTGGGTCAGCCAGGGAGGTGCTTGGTGAGGGCACACAAGTGGGGTGTGGCCGCATCAGGGGTGATGCCCCTTCAGGCACCCACCGGTGGCCCCCAACCACCCCCTAGTACCCCCAGGCATCCCCCCCCAGTGCCCCCAGGCCAACCCCCAGACCCCCTTAGGAGCCCCCAGCCACCTCCAGGCCCCACCCAGCCACCCCCCAGGTGCCCTGTGCCTCAGTGTCCCGTGACTTGGTGTCATGCCCCAGGCAGGTCTTGCCGGGACACTGTGCTCCTTGGGGCCGTGCCTGGAGTAGCAGCTGTGCATGTATGCAGCATGTTGGGCTGTGGTAGGTGGTCAGCTATTGAAACAGGTGAATTGGGAGATGAAAACGGCTACAGACCTAAACATGTCATTGTAAATTCAAACGAACATTTACTCCCCAATCCTTTGCTGTAGGTGCGAGCCTTTTCTCCATGAATGGCCCGCTTGCTTGAGTCGCTTGTCCATGATGCCATGTCCGGGGAGGGGACAAAGGACACAAAGACATCAAGAGATACTGAATGTGGCCTTTCAGAGAGTTTGCAGGTTTTCCAGGGTTTTAATGATGCATGGCAGGGCATAAATGGTGCTTAGGGACCACACAGCAGAGTCCTACTGCACTCTGCCCAGATTTCTGGAGCGTGGAGAGCCCATCCCACTGCGTGGACGCACCCTAGGTCTCCGTCCTCCAGCGCCAGGGCTTTCGGGGCTTTCTGGCCACATCTCCACATTGTGTGGACCCATCATAATGTCCAGGGAGGAGTTCTTGGACGTGCAACTGCACGGGCACACGCATGAGTGTGTGCAGGCGAGTGTGTGCATGGGTGTGGGCGGGCTTGTGTGGACACAAGCGGGTGGGCATAGGCGGGCACGAATGGACGCGGGCGGGCAGATACATGTGCTGTGTCTTTAAGATGTCAGGTAACTTGTCAGAATGATTGTGCCAGTTTATACTTTTATCGCATTGTGGGGGGAACTCATTGTAACGACCCCTTTTTGAAATTCAGTTGGATCACAATTTAAAAGCCCACAAAACTTGGTCGATTTGCAGGTAAAATTTTAAATTGTGTTTTTAGCTTGCATTTCTGGATATAGAAGTTGAATCTTTTCCTTTTAGAACATGTTACTTTGTGAGTTGAAAAGCATCTCCTGTGTTCGCTTTCTGTCCTGGTGTTTATTTCCTGTTGACTTGTATCCGCGCTGTATAAATTAACGATGTTCAGCCTTCGTTGGTGATTTCATGGCAGAATGTTAACATTAGGTTTGCTTTTGTCGTTTTAGTAAGGGTTGTGAATATAAAATGATTTCGACATAAACGTGCAGGAAATACACCTTGAATTTGCAGTTTGAATTTTAACGTTAGGTACAGACAGTTCTTAGGTAGTTTAAGCGAGTTTCCTGCATTTGATTGGTGAGTGTGTATATGTTCATCCTCATTCAGTGAGATCACCAGGACTTTCTGAGGCCCAAGTTGAGGTTAGTGGTCAGTACTCTTGTAACTTCCTGGGCACATGACTGTGCAGCGTAAGTATAGCCCACTAGATCTTTTCAGCCTTACACAATGTCTTCCTTCCTCTGCTGGGAAGTGTTAATAACTGGGATTACTTTGAAGGGGTCTTATGTTTCTCTTGTTTTACTTGCTTTTCAGAAAAGTGAGGATTTGAGTGAAAGATATCTTATTCTACCTGTATTGACAGGACCTCAATCCTGGTCTGCAAATTTGCCCCAAGGCTGAGTGTGGGCATCAGTCATGAAGTCATACACGGCCATGGCTTTGATCTGGTGCACTTCGAAATTAAGCCAGCTCGTCTAGAAGGTGTTTATTGTTCCTTCATCAGTATCAGTTCTAAAACATGTTCTTTTTTTAAAATTCAGGTGCCGTGTTAGGAATGATGTGCAGCTTATAAAAGACAGATATTTGCCTTAATGTTATCTGAGAAAGTAGTTCATGAGTTAGGATAGCTATGGGTTATGAGGTGTCTCATCCTTATTTCAGGGTGCCCTTGGTGTGCCCTCCCCCAGCACAAGCACAGCTCCAGCAGAAGGGAAGTCACAAAATTAAACAATGTCATGGGGTTTTGCAACCGCAGAGAGCTTTGAAAGCCTGGTCTGTAGACCTAGGTGCCAGCAGAGCACCTCCCAGCCGGAAGTGGAGGCTCCCGGGGGTGCCTCCCTCCTGTGGATGTGCCCCCTCTTCCCTTGACACATTGGACAGTGGCCCTCATGGAGCTGCATGACCACGTCTCACTCTGGGGGCAGGAGGGCTGAGCATTTGGTGAGTGTGCAGGTCAGTTTCTTGGATCCTGGACACTCTGACCTCTCATGCATCCTGGGTCACTGTGTATGGCTCGCGTGTGGACGGTGGTCCGAGAAATGGTGCTCACTCTGTTTTTGAGCTCTCCTTCCCCTGGGAAGGAAAAGGCTGGTGGTAGGGGATGAGGCTGTCCTGTCTGTCCATCCCTGCGGCTGCGGCCCACTTGGGCCCTTGGAGGTTGTGAAGGACAGTGGTACTTGTTCGAGCTCCTGGCCTCTGTGACTTGGTTTTTGTTAAAAGGAAAGTTGGGTTCTTTCTGAAAGGGAGAAATAATTTTTCCAGAAGGGAAGTCAGATCAGTGTGTTGTTAATTTTTAAATTAGCCAATAAAATAAGGCTACTCTACGAACAGAAAACGTCTCCACCTCTGGCTGTGTTAGTCCTCTGCTTTCCATGGGATGGCGGGTGTGTCCGAGTGCACATGAAGCCGCGGGACCATGGGTATTTCCTGGAACCGGTTTCTGTGTCGGGACAGACACAGCGATTCCGAGTGGATCCGCGCTGTGTGCTCTGAGCCCAGCTCTCCCTCATGCCTGTGGGGCAGCCTCAGGCAGAGTCTTCTCTGGGGGTTGGGGACTCATCTGCGGAACGAAGGTGACAAGCGTACCTTCCTCTCAGGGCAGTGAAGGTGGAAGTGCCAGCCACATCCTACGTGTGGTCCAGCCTGGCAGCACCGGGTGGGTCCTGAGAACAGGCCAGTGGCTCTGAAGGACTTGGGAGCTCACCGCGGCCTGGGTCTCTCCTCCGTTCGCACACACACTTCTGTTCTAACCAGAGCTCCGGGGAGAACCCCACTCCTAGTGTGGCTGAGGGGACCAGCTCCTCCTTAGGGCCTGAGCTTGGGAATGAGTTGGGGTGCAGGGGGTCGGCAGGCTCCCAGAGACGGGGTGTCTGGGGGTGCTCCTTTACCGTTGAGCGCCCAGGTTCCCTTGGTGTGTTTTAGCTCCTGACCTTGGTCCCCGTCTCTCTGCTGACGGCTCCCTGCCTCCTCCAGCTTGCCCCGACCACGGTTTGGACAAGTGGAGTGGAAGGTGGGCAGCAGGAATTGGTCCTGGGTGGATGAGTCCCCGACTCTGGGGGCTCCCCCTTCACAGGGCTGAGGCTGGGGCACGGCCGTCCGGAGGGTGGGTGTGCGGGAGTTAAATAGCAGGGACTTTGGTTAAGGAGAAAAGCTCTTGGTGTGGCCATCTGGTTGGGTCAGACTTTGCTATTATACAGAAGGCAGAATCCTGTTCTCCTGGGCAATAACTTACTGATAAAACACATCCCAGCCTGCTATTAGTGTCCCCGTCAGGCCCAGAATGGTCTCCCGCCACCACTCAGCAGGTGTGAAAATGCAGTACGCACCACCCAGAGCTACCTCAGCATAGACCTGCTGTAGAAACACCAGAAAGCAGGTGGAGGCAAATATTTAAAAATTGTGTTGGAGTCATGTTACATTGTCTTCCAGGCAATCTCGCATTTGTTTGTGTGTGCCCAAGAGTAAATTTGACGTTTCTCTGGCAAAAAGGCAGAGGGTGAAGTGCAGAGTGCAGATACGGAAGAAAGCCGATGTCGTGGTTCCCGCTGCGTCTGTCTAGGAAGGGCTGTGACCGCGGGGAGCGAGGGAGATGATTCAGGGAGAAACCCAGCAGTGGGCTGGGGGTGGTAGTGCCACGATTCTGCACTCAGTTGACATTCCGGTTTGGAGCGGTGGTGGGGTCAGGCAGAGGTGGACGGGGACGCTGATTTCTGCCGGCGTCTCTGGTGGCGCTCACGGGAGCCAGAGAGCGCGGGCATTTCTGCACTGGGAGAGACATCCTGGAGTGCAGGTAACGAGAGCGCGGGAGAGGCCCACCTGGGAGGGGGCAGGGCAGCAAGGACAGCTGTAACTTGTGTGTCACTTGCGGGGTCGTGGCCCCTGACAGAGGAAGCCAAGTTCTCACCTAAATTTCAGATCCTGGTGGCAGTACTGCTCCATCTGCCACACCCACTTGCTCCCCTCCCCCCTACCTGTTGGAAGTTGCAAATTTGACTCCTGCGGAGTCCTGCATCACCCCTCACTGGTGGACTCTCTCTTGAGGATGTGCGTCTCCCGTGGCCGCTCCCTGGAGTGTGCACTCTTGGTGTGAGTGTGCGTTTCTTCCGCAGGTGTGCTCTCTGCTCTCCAGCTGCCACTGCCCTGCCTGTGGCTCAGGGCCAGCGCTCAGTGACCCTCTGTGACCTTGTGTCCTGTTCTGTCCAGTCTGTGGATGTGGACCTCTTCTCCATTCGCTCCTGCTGCCGTCTTGGTTTCTCTTCTGTGGTTGCCCCTCAGGGTCCTGACCTCAGTCGTGCGGCCTAGCCTGTTCCTTACCTATCCCTTGTCATGTCTAGATCTCATTGTCCTGCGGTTCTGTGTCCTTTGTTTAGAAAATAACAGCAGCCTTATGCATATCCACTTATAGAACACAGTCTTTTGTTAAGAATTCAAATGTCAGGGGTGTGTGGCTGGCTCAGTCACTTGATTGTCTGACTCCTGATTTTGGCTCAGGTCACGATCTCACAGATCATGAGTTTGAGCCTCACATCGGGCTCTGCACTGACAGTGTGGAGCCTGCTTGGGATTCTGTCTGTCTGTCTGTCTCTCTCTCTGCTCTTCCCTTGCTCTCTCTCAAAAAATAAATAAACTAAAAAAAAAAATTCAAATGTTAGAAAGCTGACAGTTGTTGAAAATCATAGTCCAGGTGATTCTACTACGAATCTTCTGGTGATTTTGGAGTTGACTCTCTAGGTACCTGTGTTTGAACATGCACATCTGTCACACAGCTTTACGTAAAAGGACTCCCACACTGTTCTCCGCTCTTTTACTCCACAACTTGGCCCTAAACAAACTGGTAACTGTAAACATAGATCATTACAAAGACACTTTTTTTTTTTGAGAGAGGAAGGAGGGAGAGGGAGGGAGAGGGAGGGAGGGAGAGGGAGGATACACTTGCCTCACGAGTTGGGGAGGAGCAGAGGGGAGAGAGAATCTTAAGCAGACTCCATGCTCGGCGTGGAGGCCCAATCCCACGACCCTGGGATCACGACCTGAGTCGAAATCAAGAGTTGGATGCTTAATGGACTGAGCGTCCAGGTGTTCCTCTGAAGACACTTTGGTGGGACATTTGAGACGAATGCAAGTGTAGGCAGAGAGGATGTGGTGGTGACGCCTTGCACCCTGTCACTGTCCTGAGTGACGGCTGGCTGGCTGGCTGGCTGTGCACACTTGTCTGCCCGCTGGGTGGTTGTGAAGCTGGTTACAGACATGTTGTCCTGTCATTCACTATTCTAGTATTATCTCTGAAAGATGAGAACTCTCTAAAAGTGCCCCAAATAGCGAATAATCGTTTGTTAGTATCGTCAGAGAGCTAGTAGCTGGAATTCGGAAGGTTTGTGTCAGTGTAGAGCTGGTGGGTTGGATGTGCCCTTGTTTATGTAGGCCTGCTGATGGGCTTTTAGGTTGTTTCCGGAACCTGCCTTCACAGCAGAACTGTGACTACTACGCTGGCTGGTGGGCCCTCACAGCAGTGCCACGGTGTGGGTGATGTTGTGGCTCGGCAGCACCCTCCCTGCTGGGAGCGCTGGTGCCCTGGTGTCGGCCCGTAGGTCAGGTGGAGGCAGAGGCACCATCCGAAGCCCTGTTCTTCCACTGCCAGACCCAGCGTTCCTTCTTAGGTTGTTTCTACCTGGTTCTCTTGTCTGCGTGGCTACTTGGAACTGGTTTTTATGTGACGAACCGTAGCTCTACCTGAGACACGTTTGTGTAACATGCTACCTCCGATGGCTTTGTGGTGTCACCGTGGTGCCCTCTCTGTGGCGGGTGGGTAAGGCGGGAAAGTGCCCCACTTGGTGTCATCACGGGCTGCCCAAAACAGTGGCCTGGGACCGTGGTTTTGTTACCCACGGCTTCCGTGGCTTGCGAGTTTGGCTGCAGCTGTGCTGGCTCGCAGCCCAGGACCTGAGAGTGTCACACACCAACACGTACGCCCAGGTCCCTGTGGCAGGACCATGTCCACTAACTCACCTGGTCCTTGGTGGGCTTTGTTCACTTCTGGGCTGTTGGCCGGAGATTGCCCCCAGCTCTGGCCTCGTGGGCCCTCTGCCAGGTAGCTTCCATTGCCAGAGCGCGGGAGGGAGGGGCTGGAGCGAGGTCCATGCACACACAGGGAGAGAGACGAGCCAGCCGGACCCCAGCCTCCGGCTCCTGAGACCGGACATGGCCTGTGCAGATCCGGTCACCAGGCCAGGCCATGCTCGGGGAGGGGATTGGGTGGGGCCGTGAAGTGCCCCCTCACCTACTGTGCTGGGCGTGCCCACAGGCTGTGTCCTTGTGGCGGTGCTCGGGGCCTGGGGTCCGTTTGCTGTGGAGTCGAGGGAGGGTCTCTGCGGGAGCCACAGGGTGGGGTGAGGGGCCAGGCCTTCAAAGTATATCTGGACTCCGCTCCTTCCTTTGATCACCCTTGCAGCTCACAGTATTGATGAGCGCTCTGTTACACGGTATGCTTGCAGCGCTGATGTCTTCTGGTGGGTGCCGGTGCACTGTGCCCCTTGGCGAGGCCCTGTGTGCTTCCGTGGTGGGTGGTCCGGGATCGCCCCTCAGGTAGGTGCTGTTTGTATGGCTGCCGTGCAAGGGCTCTGCCTCTAGTGGTTATACCGGGTCCCTTCGGGCACGGGAGAGCTGGGCCTCACCGTTCTTCCCATCCCTTCGTCTCGCCTGCTCGAGGCAGGTGCCAGCCAGCAGCCACAATGCACTTGGTGCCCCCGCAGGCCCAGATGTGCTGCTGCGGTCAGGACGCTGGCTCCCGGTGCGTGTGGGGACTCAGAAGGGGCCGCTGTGATGGGAAAGGTCAGGAGGGTTGCCGAGGTGCGAACAAAGGTTCCCTTGGACTTCCCCCCAGGTGCCTGGCCGATCACACATGCTGCTGTTTTGTGTAACTGTCGTTAGGGAGCCGGGCCTGTGGTTGCTTTCCTGGGTCTCCAGGTCCTTCCTCTGCTGCCTGAGGCCTCTGCTCTTTGCCCCTTCCTGACCCTGTCTTGCTGATTTTTGTGTCTGTCTTTGAATCAGCGGAATTGCTGGCCCACTGCCTCTCCCTGTAGGTACAGTTTCATTGGAGCACAGGCTTGCCCTTTGTTTGGTACTGACTGTGGCTGCTTTGGTGCCACTGGGCACTCTTCAGCTGTCCCCGGGCCGGGAGCTGCTTCGGTCTGGACGTGGCTCTGGTTTTCTTTCCAGGCACGTGTCCTGCCCTCACTGGCGTTTCTGTTCTAGTGGGCCCATGGGGGCGGCAAGGTAGGACTTGTATAGAAAGTAGGCAGCCACCAGAGTGGTGGTGGTCTCCCAGTGGCTGGCCCTCCCTCCCCCCTGCCCTGAGTGGCCGGGGCAGCGCCTCTGATGGGCCCCTCAAAGGTTGTGGGCGGGCACTCAGCCCTGGGTGTCTGTCCTGCCGAGGGGTCCGCACCCTATCCTGCGGTGACCAGAGGGGTCTTGGGGAGGGTGTTCTAGAGAGAGAAGGAGGGGGATCAGGGTGTCAGGGTGTGCAGCAGGAGTGGGGGGTCCCGGCCACGCCCTCTGCGGCTTGTGAGGGACGCAGGGCACAGAGATGGGTGGCATGTGTGAAGCTGGAACGTGGTCATTACTACTTTGGTTTGGTAAGTAAAGAACCTAGTTGGTGTTTCAGCGTCCACTTCTAATTGGCTCAGCTTCCTGTGTAGCAGCTGAGTTTTACTGCTTTGAGTGGATCATTGTATCCAACGTCAGAAAATACACAGTAACTGGGTTTACTTACCTTAAGTACAAACCCAAAAAGCTGAGTAACGAGTGTTGTAAGAAAAACTCAGGTTAGTTGTGACAAATGAGTGCCTTCGCTGTTGGTTTACATGTTCATTCGTTCAGCGTCTTGGTGTTTCTTCCTGGAGGGAGGTTTGCATCTTAAGTATAAAGAGCATGCAGGGGAAGGAGTTCTGTGCACTTAACTTAAAACTACGTGCAGTACAGGAATACCGTTTATAGCATCCCAGCAGCCTGGTTCCGGTGCTGGTCCCGGCGTCCCTGCGGGCTTTGCCCCAGGCACAAGAGGGAAGGGGCGTGGGAGGTGTGGTAATGTTTTCCTGGGTCCCAGTTTGTAGTTGTAAACTAAGGTCCTGTGGTGTTGACTGTGAAGCCCCTGAGGACGGGATGGTGTTAGAAAATCACAAGGAGGCTGTAACGAACACGTTAGTATTTCCCTGTGCTCCCGACGGTTGTGTGCTGTGTGGCCTCGGACTGTCCTCCCTAAAGAACTGCAGGAGCCAGGAGCAGGGCGCCCCGGGGGTCCCTGGGCTCCAAGGGAAGGAGGTGAGCACCTCAGTGTGGTCCATGTGCTCAGGCCTGCTGCGTGTGCCCGGCCTCGGGGCCTCTCCCTCTTCACGGGGTCACAGGCTCTTGGGGCCACGGGCTCTTGAGCCCACGCAGACAAGAAGCAAGTGTGAGATTACAAAGTGGGAAAGAGCAAACTCCATCACAGGGGACCATTTCCAGGGCCCACTGCAAATTTAACACAAACGTCAGTGTTGACGGACTCTGTCCCGTGTGATCTGAGCTCGCTTTAAGTTCGTACTCAGATGGGGGTCTCACTTCATGCACAGAGTGGACCGTGTGCCTGGTCTGCACCTGTCAGGCTCATACACCAGAACCAGCGGGCGGCTCCGTGGAGGTGTTGCTGACTCACGAGGGCCACCTTGCAGCTAGCCTAGGGCTTCCTGCCTTGAGCCCTGGCAGTCCTGTGCCCCAGGGGCTTCCCAGAACCCCGTGGTCCCAGGCAGACGGAGATGAGGGTCACCGGCTGCAGGTGTTTAAAGGTTTGCCCGTTGTGAGGCTGCGAGTGAGGTGGGCTGGCACTCCTGTCCTCCTGCTGGTTGCGGGGACTTGCCTGGGGTCCCACAAGGGCCTAGGGCTGGCATCTGGGAGGGGAGGGAGCAGAGCTCCGAGTGGGCATGGCCGCGGGTGGATGCTGGCGGGCCAGGTATTGTAGCGCTGGCCACAAGGCAGGGCAGCACCTGTGGCAGTAATCCCCTGCTGTGCTGCTTGTCACTGTCATCCAGAGACGTCTCCTCAGGGTGTTCAGTGTCCTTTGGGGTTCACACCCACGAAGGGTGGTGTTCTAGAAAAGCTCTATTGTGGGAAGGCCGAGGCTGGGACCCCGGGGGTGGATTGGGTTATGGGTGACAGCGCCAGTGACCTTCCTATACGCCCCTGAGTAAGTTTGTGTGGTTCAGACAGACCTGCTTCTCTCTTGAACTCCACGCTGTCCGCGTGCTTCTGCCCAGTGCCGCCCAGTGCCATGCTGGCCCCTGCGCCTCAGACGAGGTGGACACACGCAGCTGGACCAGACGAGTGTGTCTCTCTGAGTTGGTCATTAGGCTCTGAAGCGAGTTCCGTCACCTTTACAGAGAGCACGGTTGGGGGGACGAGCTGGGTGTGGCCTGGACTCAGGCTTGATTTGGGGGCTGTGTCGTGCACTGTGTCTGCACAGTAGGGCAGGATAAACCAGCTCTGGAACCGGTTTAGGTCAGTCGTATGTGGAAGCTGGTTGACCTCGAGAGTCTGTCCTGCTCTGGTATCGCTGGCTGCCAGGCCTCTGCTGGCCGGCTGTCCGCTTTTCCGCAGCTGCCTTGCCTGCGTGCCCCTAGAGCTCTAGCTCCTTCCAGGCGGACCTTTGGAGCGCTGCTGTCGGCCTTCGAGGTCAGGAACCCTAGATGCGTCATTTTGGTCCTGACCGATTGTCTTTGGTCATTGGCAGTCAGTCATGTGGCTCCAGGAAATTTGGGCCAAATCTGCATGCAGCTGTTAAAGTATGCTTCAAAAATACATTCAGTGGCTTCCCAGATGAAAAGAAGGACTTTTTATGTTCTAGAGAAAAATCGGTCACCACTGTCTCACTGCAGAACAATGACCTCAGAGTTCAGGGGTTAAAACGACAGTAACCCTTTATCCTCCCGAATGGTTTCCGTGTTTTGGAATTTGGGCGTGGCCAGGTGGCAGTGTGTCCGGCGGCAGCCCCCGGGGAGGAGAGGGTGGCAGGAAGGCAGGCCCCCACCCTCTCCAAAGCCTGACTTCCCAGCCCCAGCTTTCTAATTTCCTTTGTGAAAACCGAGCTTGCGCCACTTGTGATTCCGACACACGTTGTGTTGCGAGATAGAATTCCTGTGCCCGTGAGACTTGCTATGGGGTACCTAGTCACGGTCCCACATACGGACAGTGTGGGCGTCAACGAGCTGCTAGCCGCCAGCTGGCTTCTTCCTATGTCACAGTTACTGCCCTCAGGTTTACGCTCCGAACTGGAAACCAGGCTTGGGAACAGGGTGGGTATGGGAAGACGGTCCTGTCAGACGTGGTGCCCATGGGCTCCCAGGTGGTGTCGTGGGGAGGGGGGTGGCAAGCACTGCCAGGCAGCCTGCTCTGGACGTTGCAGCCCCTCGGTGCTGAGCCTCCACGCCTTGTGGGACTCCCACGGGGCTAGACTGGGGCTGCATGGGTGGTGGGTGGGAGGAGCCTGTTGAAGACTCCAGCCCCCTTTCTACATGAGGTTCTTTTGAGCGACAGAAAGGAGGCCTTACAGAGCACGAGTATGCGGAACTTCCATCAGTGTCCTCCCCGTGGCTGGGAGGGTGTCCGGGAGCAGACATGATGCCGCTGGGTGCACCTATGGCTCACTCCAGCCTCTCCTCCATGTCAGCCGGCTGTCTGCCTCTGTCTCCTGCTCTCTTTGTTCTCCAGTGACTCCCCAGCTTTGGATTCTGACCCTGAGACTGGCAAGAAGGGACTGGCCTCTTCGTCTGTTTCCAGACTTTTCCGGAAAGGGCTGGGCTGGCCTGCTCGCCGCCCAGGCCACTCATCCGGTGGCCATGGTGGGTTGCGTGTGGCCAGGGAGGACGAAGCCCTTTGGCTCTGGAGAGGATGGGCTAGTCTGATCACTTGAGTTGGACTAGACCTCCTCCAGAGTGACTGGGGGCTTCCTGGCCTGGTTCCCTTCCTTCCACATTGTGAGGGGTTGCTGGGGCTGTGCCGCTGATGTGTGGACTGTGAGTGTTCCCTCTGTGAGAGGGGGTTTCCCATGAGTGGCCTGTGACCGCCGAGCTGGAGCAGCACGGGCAGTGGCCCCAGGTTGGGCAATGCTGGGTCCCACCCAGGCAGACCCATGAGGACAGTGACAGGCCCTGTGTGATCTTGGGGCTCCGTGGCTGCCAGCTCAGGCGTCCAGCCACGTGTCCACTCTGGTACAGGACAGTGGACATGGAGCCCAGGGCCGCTGTCTGGGATCAAGGAGCCGGCAGCGCCAATAATGTGCTGGGAGCCTGGGGCCGTCTGACAGGTGTATGGGGGCCCTGAGGCCCTCTCCTGCCACGGCTGTGTCCTCAATTCTGTGGCAGCTGATGTCCCGTGTCTCTGGGGCACCCTGAGCCTGTTTGCTGGGACCAGCCTGGTGCAGGCTTCCTGGCCCAGAGAGAGTCGTGCCGTTGAGTCTGGCGGCTCCTGGCCAGCAGTCCTCTAGCCCAGCCCGGCCTCAATCTGCTGCCATCCTTGTGGGCATGTGCTTGGCTCCCTCCACTTCTGTGGGAAGGTGGAGTTTTGGAGAGTCCAGGAAACGTGGCCCATGTGGTGTTGGCACGGGCCTGACTTCCGTCTCGGGTTCCGTGTGTGGATTTGTGCATTTTGGGTGCATTTGGTGTGTTTTCTGTGCACCACGTGGAGAGAGGGAACCCATCCCTGCAACACCGCAGGGCCTGACATGCGGCTTCTCCCGTGCCAGGCCCAGACGAGCCTTGCCTGTCTGCAGTCCAGCTTGTTGCTGCCCGTATGTGCTGCCAACCTGAGGCTCCTCCTGGGGTGGGAACGGGCCGCAGATGCCCTGGGTTCCTGGACAGACAGGACGATGCTGGAAAGTGCACTTGTATCCCTTCACGGGCGGCCTGGCCTGCGCTTACACACCTGTGAGGAAAGTCCAGGCACACCGCACAGACGTGTGACGTCTGTGAGTGCATGGCTCATGTGGATGTGTGTGAGATCGCTGTGTACACACAGGCGTGGGTCCCCGAACACCAGGGCGTCCTTAGCCGGTGCTCCCACTGGGCCAGGAATCCCACTGCCCGGGTCACTGGTGGTCAGAGGCCTGGGCAGGAGGCAGAGGAGGCTTGTCTGCCGGGATTGGTTGACCTGCGATGTGGCTTGTGTACACGTGTGTGTGTGTGTGTGTTTATGCACATGTGTGCACACGTATGGGTGTAGGACGTGTGTGCGTGCATGTGTATGTGTGAGTGACCACGTGCGGATGGTGTGCACTGGTGTGAGTGTGCGTGTGGCAGGGCTGGTGTCTGGTGAGGCTCGGTGTATCAAGACCGTCTGCCCTGGTTTGGTGTGCAGCAGGCACATCTTCGATGTTTGGTGAGGACAGACTCGGGTGCGGGCGTCCAGACGCCGATGGTGTGCGGTGCCCGTGATGAGCTCATGCGAGCCCTGATTCTTCCCATGAAAACCCAGGAAAGCGGACGCAGGACGCGTGTCAGGGGTCAGTCCCAGACATGGCTCCCTGTAGCGGCTCAGGTGCGTTTGCACACCTTGGGGAGTGATATCACTTGCCTGGTGCCCCAGTGAGCTGCGTGGTCAGTGGGCCCTGCGCGTGGTCACCCTGCTCAGGACATGGGGGTGCCGGGTGGACCTCGTATGCTGCCTGGCCCTGGCCCACACTCCTGTACACAGAGGTGCATCCCCCGATTTCTGGTGGAGCGGCCGCGTCCGGGGCTCTGAAGAAGCCCTGTTCTCAGGTCGGATCGCCCGTCTGCTCTCACGACAGGTGGTCAGATGAATTTTACACCCACCCGAGGTGCGCCTCCACTAGCCGCAGGCACTGCCCCTTAAATGCGTGTGTTGACTTAATGCACAAAAGCTGTATCTCATTAACGTCACAAGGGTTAAGCTTCGAAGTTCCCTGCATGGGCTCCTGACCATTCTGTCTCTTTCATGCCGTATTTTACACCTCCCTCACACAGCCCGGCTTGTTACGAACTGTAGATTTGTCGCTCTTAGACCCCCTATTTACTGTCCTTGTTGCTCTCTGCAGGCCGGTCTAATTGAAGCCAACGGGGAACTCAAGGTCTTCATAGACCAGAACCTTAGTCCTGGAAAAGGTAAGGCGCCTCTTTTCCAAATACAATTCTGTGGATGAGAGTGTTAGGGTTGGTGTACTCGTGAATTTCTGTGGGACGAAAGCCCCTGTCAAGTGTGGGGCCCTTGCTTTGGGAGGGCTCCTGCCTGGGGCCGCCGACAGCCTGCAGGCACCTGTCAGTGGTGGGCTCACGCTGTTTGCAGAAATTCGGGGACGTGGAGAACGCAGGTCATGTGCTTTCCTCTGCCTCACGGGCGCCATGAGCCTCCAGGTGTCTGCTCTGGACCCGGGCGGCAGCCCAAGGCTGGTGGTGCCTCCCTCGCGTGCGTCCGGGTTCGTGTCTTGCCCATCAGGAAGCCACGTGTGTATGTTCGGTGGCTCGTTGGGATTCAGGGCCGGACATGGAGGTGGACAGGTCCAGGCCACTGCCCCCTGCTCTGGGGTCCCACGGTCTCCCTCCTGGTGTTACCGTGATGAACATCTGCCCACGTGTATGAGCGTGCTGGCTATTTCCCGGGATAGACTAGGTGTGGAAGTGCTGGACCAGAGGGCATGCCCCTTCCAAGTTGATGCGTGACACCTGGCCACCTGTGGCATCCCGAGCTCAGAGTGGCTAGATTACCACTGCCGCCTCCACCAGGCTGAGGCCCTGACCGGTGACTTCTTGGCTCCTGCGGTAGCTTTGGGGGAATGTCCCAGCCCCTTCCCATCCATCTGTTGCTGGCGAGCAGGACAGGAGTCCAGCTGTGTCCTTCCCCGTGGGGCCCAGTGGGCCCAGCCCATGTGGTTAGGGTGGTGGGCTCAGGCCCTGCTCCCTCTTTTGCATCAGGATGGTGCCTTCTGATGCTCATGGAGGCTCTCCTCTCCTGGCTCAGTGGGTCTCCCTCGTCACGCTGGCCACTGTCCCCTGGATGGGCTGTGGGCCCATGTGTGCTCTCCGGGTTTCTGTGTTTGGAAGGTCGTAGGCAGCGTCCTCCTTTTCTGTAGATCCCATCCTCTTTCCCTTCCTGTCCAAGGACAGGGCCCTGCTGAGGGACTCAGTGTTTGCAGATGGTTTTAGTTCAATAGCTTTTACCGTTCACAGGTTGCTTGAGCGAGGTGCTTCAGTGTAACTAATTGGACACTTAGAATTTTAGGATTTACAGGCGTGACGTCTTTAGTAAAAGTGACTAAGCAGAAATAGTAGTGAAAACACTGTGATCTCTGCTCCTCTGGAAACAGTGGAAGCCTTTCGTTCTGGTGTTTGTTTTGAGTCCCTTTATTGTTTGGACGGTCCCACAGGCCCCTCCCGTGATTAGGGGCTGCCTGATCTGTGCTTGAGCCCTTATGGGGGTTGCATTGGAGAGATGAGAAGACAACAGCTTCTTGAGTCTCTAGAATATCCTGGTGCCAGTTCCCTGCACTGTTCAAGGATTTTGCGTGTTCTTGGGTGTGGTCTGGCCCGCCGTGTCCCTGGCTCCGCTCACAGCTAGGACTGCTGTAGTTCGAGGCTCCTGGCTCCTGCCTCTGCTCCCGCCTCTGCTGGGACCAGCACAGCCTCCCAGGCACTCAGGCTCCTGCCCTTGCGCCTCTGGCATGTTCTGGGTATGGGGAGGCCCACGGCCACATCTCTGCAATGTGCTCCCTGCTCTGACCCTATGAACGCAGGCTGAGCGCTGGCAGGCTCCTGCTCCTTCCAGAGAAGTGCTTTTTCGTAAACGGAGCCGTTTGTCTGTTGGACAGGCAGTCCGGTGCTGTTTCGGCCACAAAGGGAGTAGGACCAGGCTGCCCAACTGCTGTGCTCACCCGTGGGGACGGTTCCACGCACGGCCACCTTTGCTTCCGGCTCAGGAGCTCCGATGCTAATTTTGGGCGGTGTGGTACTGACTGGACCTGCGCACTCTGGGCTATTCAGTGGTGTTCGTGAAGTTGGGGAGCCCATGGGTGTCAGACTGTGTTGTCTGACCCCGCTGTCATTGTGGGCGCTTCCTGAGGAGCGCTTGGCGGAGACTCAGCCAGGGTTATGCTGAGTGAGGCCCAGACCCCTGGCACGGGCTTGTCCAAGAGCCCGGGAATGTGGCCTCAGTGTGTTCCCAAGAGCCTGTCTCTCTGGAGGGACCGTGAAGGGCAGGAGTTGGCTCTCGCTGGGGGTAGGGGTGGGGAGTCAAAAGGAGGGCCATGGCCAGGCCTGGTGGAGGCTGGGCCATGAGGGGGCAGGGGCCTGTCCTGCTTCCTGTCCGCATGCGCCACGCCTACAGGGCTGCCTCCCAGCTGCTCCTAGCTCCACCTGCTGAGAGTTTGGGAGCCCCAGTGACCCTGCTGCCCTCGGCTGGGGCCAGTGAACCCCTCCTGAGGTGAGGCTCCCCGTGCCTGCTCCTGCCTAAGCTCTGGCTGTGATGCCCGCTCACACTGGGGTCTTGCGCACTCCCGTTCCCTGGGTCCTGGCCTTGACTCTGCTCCTGTCTTAGCCTCCAGAGCTGTCCGTGCTTCTTCACCTGTCTCTTCTGCTCCTCTGGCTGCTGCCTGTGGCCCATTTCCAGGTGCCAGTGTCTGCAGACTTCTCCAGAGGCAGAGCCTACGGGAGACGTGTGGTGAGTGGGAGGGAGGTTCGTTGTTGTGGGATTGGTCCATGTGACAAGGGGGCCGGCAGGCCGGACACAGGCAAGAAGTGGGGTTGGAGGCGTCTACTCCTTCCTCGTGGAGGAGACCTGAGGATTTGCTCTGAAAGTCTTTGCCTGGTTAGGGGGCTCTGGAGGGTGGTCTCCCCTACCTAATGGCGGCTTGTGGCTGGTCTGTGATCGGATAGCTGGGGACAAGCGCCTTGGTGCTCACATCAAGTCGGTCGTCACGCCTGTAAGATTCAAAGAGCTGTTTTCCCCAGAAGGTGTGCTGAAGTCACAGCCTCCTGTGCCCACGGGCCCTGAAGGCCAGAGGCCCCAACGCGGTCCAAGACAACGAAGGCTACGTTGTTTGCTGTGACAGCCGTTGGGTTGCTCCCAGGGCTTCGCCGACGGCTTTGATGCTGTGTGAGCCTTCGCGTGCACATTTGTTCCTATGTTTGGGGCAGGCGCTCTGGAGCGGGAGCCAGGGCACGAGGTGCGTGTGCGTGGCTGTACCAAACACGTGGGCGCCTGGCGCCGCACAGCTACAGTGGCGCCTCCTTTGCCTATATTTCAGGTTCTGGTGGCCCGGTGGGTGTGGGCCCCCTTGCTCCTGGGCCTGCCCTGCTGGTAGGGGTTTGGCCAGGTGCTTTGCTGGCAACATTTTGTTGCCGCTGTTCCTGCTGGAGCCTCCTCTTCCAGCCGTGCGGCTGCTGCCCTAGGGTTCAGGCCGTGGGCCCTGGCACGTATGTGCCCATGCCCTCCCGATGTGCCCGCTGCTTGCCTGCCCTCCGCACAGAACCAGTCCGGGGCCATGGCCCGTGTGCGGCCTCTTCCTCTCCTCTGGCCTCTGCGTACATGTTGTGTGCACTCGCTGCAGAAATGGCTCACGATGTAAACGTGTGCTTAAGCATGTGTCCTGACACGTCGTGTGCGTGTGTGTGTGGTATCTGCACGCACTTATCCTCCCTGTGGCTTTGTGACTTTGCTCATCTGCAGCCGGGCCATTTCTGGCAGTTTCCGGTGCTGCCTTTTGTCACCTGGCACCTTGATGGAGTGCTCTGATGCCTGCTGACTGTTTTCCCTGAAGGGCTGTGCACCCCAAGCGCCTGGTGCAGGAGGCGGCTCCCGCAGAATGTCGCGGGATGTGGCTGGGTCTGACTGGTGACAGGACGTGTCCTGTGACGTCTGCCATTTTCCTTCTGCTTCAGAGTTGCCCTTCCCCTGAGGACGGGCTCCCAGGCAGGAGAGATGAACACCAGTGACAGGTGGCCGACAGCCTGGCATTGTGGGATCATCCCAGAGACGCGGGAACGGCACCCTCGCAGATGTGCGTGCACCTGCACACACGGCTGTTGCGGGGGAAGCGGCCTGGCCCCTCTCGGGGAGCGCAGAGCAGAGGCGCCATCGTTTGAACCCAGACGACATCTGGAGCACAAAGTGATAACATGTTTCACACGCCAAACCCTTCTGCCGGGCTGGCCAGGAAGACCGGTCTGCAGAGGAGATGCGCTCGCAGAGGAGCGGTCTGGGTGTGGTCGAGGCCCTGAGACACTGGGCACCTCGGCTCCCTCCCACTGGGAGGTGCCCCTGTGGAGCCTGCCTCCCTCCTTGGGCCGCAGGGCCATTCTGGCGCCTGCTGTGCAGGGGCAGGGCCGTGCGGGGGCCGCCGTCTTAGCACTTGGGGTATTTCTAGCGTGGCGGGCAAGAGAGCAACTCTTAAAATACTAGGTTCTTAGAACTTAGAAATGGTTGAAATTATTTTCAAGAAGACATTAAACCTTATGGTTTCATAATCTGTCTTAAAGCCCATAGGTATTAATGAATTGTGATTGCTAATTGTAAGAATATGCTTACGGAATACTTCTAGAATCCTTTTCCTGTTCAGGGTTATAATAGCTCAGACCACATATGTTCTAACTCCTTTTCTCGCCAAGAGAGGAATTCTCTGTTTCGTGATGTTATAGTTGAAAATATTTCAGGGGAGCCGGGGGAGGGGCTCAGTGGGTAAAGCGTCCAACTTTGGCTCAGGTCACGATCTCGCAGTTCATGGGTTCAGGCCCCACGTCGGGCTCTCTGCTGACAGCTCAGAGCCTGGAGCCTGTTTGGATTCTGTGTCTCCCTCTCTCTCTGCCCCTCCCCTGCTCGTGCTCTGTCTCTGTCTCTCAAAAATAAATAAACATTAAAAAAATAATAAAATATTTTGTCACCTAGTTCCTTTAACAAAAGGCACTAAAGAGAGCGTACAGCTAAAGTAGTTGTGCTTCTAGTGAGTAAACTCTAGGCTGTGTTACAGGTTAGCCCGTCTTGTAAACAGGAGTGTAAGTAGGTCGAAGTGTGGTGGTCTTTGTCAGAAAAGTGTGTTAAGCATTCTGATGTCTTTGGTCAGATTAAACTAAAAATGAATCACATCCTTGAGATTGTTAAAAAGTGACGTGTCTTCCCTGAGTCAGCAGTTGGTAGGAAACCTAGAGAGGGGGACACAGGCTGCCTGGGTGCACACGTGTGTGGTGCATGGTGTGTGATGTGCACATGTGGTGTGTGCGCGTGGCGTGCATGTGTGGTGTGCGTACATGTGTGTGCCTTGCACACACGTGGTGTGATGTGCACGTGTGTGTCATGCATGTGTGGTATGTGTGTGCTGTGCATATGTGTGGTGTGTACATGTGTGCTCACACATGTGTCGTGCATGTGGTGCACGCGTACGGTGTGTGCATGCATGTGTGGTGCACATGTGTGGTGTGCGCACACGTGTGTCGTGCATGTGTGTGGTGCACTGTGGTTTGTGTGCACATGTGTGTCATGCGTGTGTGTATGTGCTGTGCACATGTGTAGTGTGTGCATGCATGTGTGTACACGTGTGTGCAGTGTGTGTGGTGCACATGTGTGGTATGTGCACACGTGTATGTTGTGTATGTGTGTGCGGGGCGCGTGTGTGGTGTGTGCAGAACGGCCCTGTGGAGGTGCCATGTGGAAGCCCATAGCACAGATGGTCCTCTTGGCGCACCTGCGTGAGGGCACGCCAGCAGCAGGAGGAGGCCAGACGGCCCGATGTTACCTGCGGTGTTTCAGTAGGAACATTTGTGTATTTGTATAATCAACGTACTGTAACGGAACAGCACAGGTTCAAGGAATCAACTAGACCTTTCTGTGGACAAGTCTCAGCGACAGTGTGAGCAAAGTTATGTGAGATGTAGATAATTTTCTGGGTTTCAAAGGCCCACATGAGCAATACTTCTGCTTTCTTGGATTTATGGATGTGCATGGAAAAGTACGAAAAATGGACAGAGCACACCCATTAAGCCCTGATGTTTGCAGGCAGGGCCAGGTGGGGGCGCAGCTGGGGCAGGTCTCTGGACCGGACGGTGAGCTTTGCTGTTTCAGCCTCTTGAGCAAATAGGATAAAAGGAAAGTAGTTAATTCTAGGTCATACTGGAGAAAGATTGTGTGGTAGTTCTTAGTGTTGAAAAGTGTCTCAGAGAACAGGGAGACCCTGGTGAGAACCAGAGGGGGCCTGGCCCCGATCCACTCTGCCTCTCAGCTCTGCCGTTGCCCTGGTGGGTGAGCACGTGGTTTTGTAGGTGGACGTTCCTGTGGTTCTGAGCGCTCAGTGTTGTCCTCTGTGGCCGCACCCGCAGCTCTGGCCCAGATGTGGCCGTGTTCTGACCTCGTTTATTTTACTTTATTTTAATATCTTAACAGCTGCTGGGGCTGCTGATGTTGACGGGGTCATTTGTAAAATAAAGGAAAAAAAAACCTAAGTTTTATCGTTTTATGAATCAATTCAGTATTCCTAAAAACCTATTAATAACCGGATAATCTCATGTGTGACTTCGAAATGACTAACACGTTTGTGTTTTAAATCTCTCTGTGCAAAACAGAATAACTTTATTTTTGTCTTTTAAACTGTCTTTTATATATCTAAAACAATCATTAAAAATTTGCTTTTGGGGGTGCCTGGGTGGCTCATTCGGTTGAGCGTCTGACTTCGGCTCAGTTCATGATCTCACGGCTTGTGAATTCGAGCCCCGTGTTGGGCTCTGTGCTGACAGTTCAGAGCCTGCTTTGGATCCTCTGTCCCCCCTACCTCTCTCTCTGCTCCTTCGCTGCTCATGCTCTGTCTCTCAAAAATAAACATTTAAAATAATGTTTGCTTTTGTTAAGATACAGGTCTCTGTGTTTAGAGAAAAATAAAACTTGAAGCAAACAAACATTTACAGAAAACAAATATCTGCTGGTGTCGGTGAAAACGCTAACATTCAGTCGGTTTGATGGACGAATGTCTTGATGACTTAGGTTATCAAGAGAAATTATTCAGTATTTGTATGTGGCAGTAAGATTCATTGTGTATTGAAATCTGAAGTCTGTTCTTCTTTTTTTTTTAATGTTTATTTTTGAGAGCGAGCGAGTGAGCAAGCATGAGCTGGGTAGGGGCAGAGAGAGAGGGAGACAAAATCCAAAGCAGCTCCAGGCCCCAAGCTGTCAGTACAGAGCCCGACACGGGGCTCGAACCCACGGGCCGTGAGGTTATCACCTGGGCTAAGGTCAGACGCTGAACCGACTGAGCCCCCCGGGCGCTCCTGGAGTCTATTCTTTAAAGCGTGTGGACTGTTAAAAGGTTCAAAAATGAAACTTAGACCAGGCTGGATTGAAGACTGTGTCTTACTGTTATTTGGAAGCGGTCATGAGGCAGAGCCTGTGAAATGAAGGAACGCCATCCGAGTCTGCCTTGTGCGAGACCTGCCCTCGGTGGCCACAGGAGGCAGTTCTGCTTCAGGGGCCAGGGATGCGGGGCATGACCAGCGCAGAGCTCTCCTCTCCCCGTGTGGCAGGGACTGGGGTCTGGGCGGCTCTTCCCCCGGCAGGCTCAGGCCCTTGTCTGTAAGGACTGCGCTCACCCTGCCCTCAACCACCACCCCCCCCCCCCCCCCGCCCCCGGCCCCGGGGCTCCTTTAGGGCCACTGCTTCCTGTTCCTGTTCTCTCTGCCTTCGATGCCAGCACCACAGGGCTTTATTTTTTACATTTTGAGTTTTTATATTTCTGCTTTATTTGATTTTTTTATTTAATATGTAAAACGAAATGTTTTACCATTTTTATTCTCTGTTGTGTCTTCAGCACCGAGGACAGAGCAGGCACACAGAACTCTTTGCAAACACCTGTTGAAGGAGGGGATTTGTCTCCTCATGTACCCTCCCCCTCCTTTGTGAGGAGACTGACTGTGTCTTCAGAGAGGCAGCAGCATCCTCATGGGGCATTTTTCTTCCTAGAAACAGACACTTGACTCTACTGCTCCAGGAAAAAGAATGTTAGATTTCTAAACTAGTTTTGCAAACATATAGTGAAATGCTGGAATATAGTGGCTTCTAATTTGAAGACTATAATTGTCGCAGAATTGTAGGCTTTCAGAGCTGCTCTCCCAGGCTCTCTAGTCCCCCTGGAACATTCTGTAGGTGAGCAGGCAGCCCCCTAGGGCTCAGGGCAGGTTGGGGATGTGCCTGGGGCTGAGCCCCATCCCAGGGACATGAGAGCACCCAGGAGGGCCTGGTGGTCACGTCCACACGGACAAGGGTTCAACTTAGTAGCAGGATCTGCAACTGACCCACAGATGGGAAATGATAAAAGTAGGGAAGGTAAGAATCTGATTGGAAGCGTCATCATCCTGAAGCTGTCCCCTGCAGCCTTAATCCAGAAGGGCCCTCACCTGTTACCTCCTTGTCTTGTAGGCGTGGTGTCCTTGGTCGCCGTCCACCCCTCTACGGTGAGCACGCTGGGGAAGCAGCTCCTGCCAAAAACGTTCGGACAGTCCAATGTCAACATTGCACAGCAAGTGGTAAGGGGCCCTGGGCTGGCGGGCTGGAGGGTTCTGGATGGAGATGCGCTCCCTCTCAAGTGCCCACAGCGCTGGGATGGCCACCTGCCTCACGCTTCAGGAGCATGTACCTGTGGAGTGTGTTGCTTTCCTGGCTCGGGCCCTGCGTCTGCCCCACAAGCTCAGAGGGTACATCACTCCCTTGCTTAGGAAATGAGGGTGGTGTCCTTGTGGAGCCTGCAGTGGTTTCAGGGCTCTGTGGGCCGTCAGGTGCCAGGACAGGTGTGTCCCTGCTCTGGGGACCATGCTGGGTGCCTCCCACGGATTGATCCCCTGTGGGACTTGGCCCTTGCTCACGGGGCTCTGGTCACACTGAAGCAGCCCCAACTCTGGGCGTGAGCAGCATGGAGAGCAGGATGTTTGCTGCCCTCCTGAGTGCCCGCTTCTGGGTGAGCGTCCCCTGCAGCTGAGGACGTGCCCTGTCACTTACCCTGTCAGTGAAGCGTGACAGCTTTTCTAGCAGAGTTGCTGTGGGTTTTTCAAAGCAATAGTATGTCGAAGTCCTAGACCATTTTTGGCTCATCACACCCTTTTAATAAATGTCTTTCTGATATAAGTTAAATATTCTACTCTATGTTTTATTCTGTAACTCATTTTATTTTTAGGTGTTAACGTATTCTAGCAGCTTCAGCTTGTGAAACCTTCTTAATTATAGGATCAGTTCTGCTTTCACGGCCAGGGTGCATAGTTTGGAGGAGAGTTAACGAGGATTTTTCTAACGGTGCCTCACCCTTGGTCAGTCTGGGAGTTAAGTCCCAGTCTGGGTCAGGCTGTTTCCAGGTGGAGCTAATGATGGTAACTCCTCCTTGGCAGATCCAGCGCTAAGAGCTACAGCTCACACGCTGTAAGGCGTCCCTCAGCCTTCATCTGCCAGCGGGTTGATGGTGAAAGGGTTGGCACATTGTGACCCGAGAGCCCAGGCTTTGTCTTCATGTGATGTGAATGTGCTCAGGCTCTCGAGGAGCTCTGCCCTGGCCCCGCCTGAGGCAGTGCCCATGGGCACGGCTTCCGGGAGAGTGGATAAGACGAGCGGGGCAGAGCGAGGACAGTTTCCTTTTCCCCCAGTGAGGCCATGCTCACAGTGAGCAGCTCAGCGCGCCTGCTGTGTTCTCATTGTAGAATAGATGCACCGAGAGGTCCAGCTGAGGGAGGGGAAAGGGCGAGGGTGCCAGCTGCGGGGCCCAGGCCAGATGTCAGGAGCCCTCTTGTGACTCTCCTGCCTGTCCACGTGGGCGCTGGTGTCCTAAATCTGCTCTCCTGAGAGTGTAACCAACCAAGTCCTTGTAAAACGTGTCCAGTAATAGCCATGAGTGACGGGTGTCCGTGTTTCCCAAACTGTTGACCCTGAGCCATGGCTAAAGCACGTTCTCCACAGTGACCTAGGGCCCCGTGAACATACACATTCATTTAACAGAAACAGAAGGTTCACAAGGCACATCTCCTGTCTGGGGATTTGTTCTGTCTTGTCCTCTTTTTTTTCAGAAAGCTTGCTATTTGATTTCATGGCTTTTGAACAAGGGTGGTCTCCAGTTTGGAAAGCACTGTGATGAAACTTTGATTATTGGAAATGAGAATTAAAATAGAAAGAAATTGAGTTGAGCATTTTTCTTTCTATGGTTGATAAGTCTTTAGCTCTGACAGGAGACCTGTCCCATGGCCACAGCACATTCATCCCGCTAAGAAGGGGTGCAGGAAGCATCCCCCTGGCCTGAACGGTGGGCCTGGTGAGTCCCTAAGGCTGCACCCGTCCCCACAAAGGGCTGCCCTGGCACCTGGTGCCCCAGCACCTGGTGCCTGACCTTGACTTGTTCGACAGTGTCCTCGTGTCGCTAAGCTCTTGGCTGTGCAGAAACTGGGAGGTACTGTTCTGACCGTTCTTGGTGTGGGTGGAGTCTCGTACAAGATCCTGGAAAATGGACATATTTACTGGGCTCTACGCAGCAATGACTGTGTCCCCCATGTGAATATTTGCGTATTAATGGATGGGGCCAAATTCTAAGTCCTTGTCAAAGACAAACCAGGCTTCTCCTTCCTTTGGTGCGGAGATGGCGTGGGGCGCTCAGACTCAGCCGCCCTGCGTGCAGGGTGGGTCACACTTGCTCCCAGTGCTAATTGCCTCCCTCCTCCCTGCCCTGCACTATTTGGGGTGCCGGGCCCCCACAAGCTGCCGCCGGGATGAGGCTCCCACATGTGGATGGGCTGGTGGGGCACTGCGAGCCCTGCCCTGTGACCCCTCTGTTCTGAGAGTTTTTCTATTTGCGTTTTGGCCTGACTTCACGCCTGGAAGACAGAATTTCACCCTTGTCCATGTCATGAAAAGGATGGGGAAAGTAAACTAGGGCAAGCGGAATGGGGGGCGTTCCCTGAGGCTTGCGTGGCACGCCCCACTGTTAACCACGTCAACCACCATTAAGCATGGCCTCCTCGGGTGGGGCGTTTTCTGCTGCTCTTGTTGGATGGGGAGGACGCCTGAGGTGGCTGAGGGAAGCGATGGTTCAGAACCTGAGAACTGACACCTGAGATAATGGCGCCCGTGGCTACAGCATCAGCCGTTGGGTGTTGCTCACACACCGTGTTCTCCCCAATCTTCGTGGCTCGAGAGACTCAGCAGTGGCTGGAGATGATGGGGAGTAAGAATGGCAGGGTCACGTGTGGGAGATTTCTGATTGTGCTCTGAATTGTCTCTTTTGACTGTAGGTAATTGGTACGCCTCAGAGACCTGCAGCGCCCAACACTATCGTGGTAGGAAGCCCACACACCCCTAACACTCACTTTGTCTCACAGAACCAGCCTTCAGACCCCTCACCTTGGTCTGCCGGGTGAGCACATTGCCTAGACTTGTACCCCCAGCTCTCTGGGCCACGCGGGCCGGCCGCCACAGCCAAAGTCAGGGCACGCTTTTCCTCAAAAAGGAGAAGTCTGGCTGCAGGGGAGCGCCCCCACGGTTCGGGGGGGCCACACTGTAAAGGGTGGGGAGTCGCCCCTGCCCCATGGTTCGGGGGTCCACACTGTAAAGGGTGGGGAGTCGCCCCTGCCCCCATGGTTCGGGGGTCCACACTATAAAGGGTGGGAGTTGCCCCTGCTCCATGGTTTGGGGGGGGCCACACTGTAAAGGGTGGGGAGTCGCCCCTGCCCCCATGGTTCGGGGGTCCACACTGTAAAGGGTGGGGAGTCGCCCCTGCCCCCATGGTTCGGGGGGTGCTGCACTGTAAAGGGTGGGGAGCTCTTGGCAGAAGAAGAGGAGGAAGCTGGCTTCTCCACGCTGCAGTAACTTTGACGCTTTTTCCGTTGTCTGCACCGCAAAGTAGCGTCTAGGGAGCACGGATCTCAAAGCAGCCTCACCCGCTGCGACGCTGTAACTCGGCTGTTCCACGGGTGACACCCCATTGGATGGTCCCACCACACTGTCACTTTGACCCTTTCCTCCAGTAAAGGCAGCCAGTGAGAAAACGATTGTACTCGAAGGTCAGCTCTGTGACTTTCCTTAAAAACAAAGACTTTTGGAATTATGTCTGTATTGGTCCTAAAGCAAAAACCATCATTCCCTGAATCATCCATTGAGAAACTCAGAGCCACCCTTTCCTTGCTGTGGTGACTTAAGTTGAGATGCTGGGTTCCCCCCAGTCTGAAGTGCCCTCCAGCCTTCAGTGTCGGTGGCTGAAAGCTCACATCCTCCCCCAGAATTCTTAAATTTGCAGTGAAACGCCCACCATCCCTGTGTCAGTTGATGTGCTCTTAAGCAGCGGTGTCAGTGCGTCTGTGCACATCCGGCGTCCGCCCGTCCCGGGGGCCGACGCATGTGTGAGGCCTGGCCCTTAGAGGAGGGAGCCTCGGCCCCATCACCGTGCGCAGCAGTCTGCAGATGAGCCAGGTCCCTGGGTGTGTGCGTGGGGGCTCGGCCTCGCCCCGCTTGCCGGGCCTGTGGGTGAGCGTGTTGCTGCGACACGGATGCTGAGGGTGCTGAGGGCGCTGCCATTCCTCTGTGTTTTGAAGGAAGCGGCACCGGAAAGGGGAGAAGAACGGGAAGGGCCTGCGACACTTCTCCATGAAAGTCTGTGAGAAGGTGCAGAGGAAGGGGACCACGTCCTACAACGAGGTGGCCGATGAGCTGGTTGCCGAGTTCAGTGCCGCCGACAACCACATCCTACCGAATGAATCTGTGAGTGTGCGCTGCGTGGCGGGGAGGCCCGATGTCTCGGCGCCCGCTGGTGTTTTCTGAAGCAATTTGAGACACACACACACACACACACGAGTCAGAGAACCACACTGAAGAGTGTTCCTGACCTACCTGGGGTGCGGCACCCTCTCGCCCCAGATCCAGTCGTGCGCGGGCTCTGACTCTCCCTTCACATTCCGTGGGGACGCGAGGAGTGAGTGACTCACCACCGCTGGTGGGTTGCTGGGTACCATCTTGAGTGTGTCCGGGTCTGCTGTTGAGGTGTTTCCCTGGGAACTGTTCTGGATGGTCTGGAAAACTCCTGCTCTGCCCTCCCCAGGCTTATGACCAGAAGAACATAAGACGACGAGTCTATGACGCCTTAAATGTGTTGATGGCCATGAACATCATCTCTAAGGAGAAAAAGGAGATCAAATGGATTGGTCTGCCCACCAACTCGGCTCAGGAATGTCAGAATCTAGAGGTATGTGGCTGACCCGTTATTTTCCATGGTGCCCTGTAGGTGTACCCCAGAGCAGCGTGTTTGGTGCGGACGTTTGTGTGGGCGCCCCGTGGGTGCCCGCTTGGGGTCTGGTGCTGTGGGTGCCCCGTGGGTGCCTGCTCGGGGTCTGGTGTTGTGGGTGCCCCGGGGGTGCCCGCTCGGGGTGTGGTGCTGTGTGTGCCTTGCCTGGACCAGGGGTCCGCCTCTTCCCCGTGCCCCCTGCTTGCCCGCCAGATGTTGGTGTGTGGCCCATCCAGCTCGTCTGTGCTCTGTGGGCCCCAGCCCAGTCGAGGGCGGTGCACCCAGCGGAGGTAAATTCTGAGTCCTGGCTTGTGGGATTTGAGTTTTATATCAACCGTGTCCAGAAAACGAGAGAAGACAGAGAAGGGTGTGTTGTTCTGAGACTGAAGAAACGCCCCCGTGTCCCATCCCACGGGCCACGTCCCTTCTAGACTGTTTCCCCGCCAGGAGATTCGTGGCAGGCCTGTCCTGCGGGACACTGTCAGATGCGTTGTGACGGTGTGGTCTTTGTCTTGAAGGTGGAGCGGCAGAGGAGGCTGGAAAGGATAAAGCAGAAGCAGTCTCAGCTTCAGGAGCTCATCCTGCAGGTAACGGCCCTGCTCGCAGCAAGCGCCCCTGCGCCCACATAGTGTCCTGGCCAGCTCACGTGCAGGACGGAGGGCGGGAGGGCGCGTTCACACGGCTCACCAGTGTTGTCCTGAGTGCTGTGTGTCATGCACCTTGCTTAACGGACTCTGTCACAGGCGCACGAATAGGAGACGTAGTGCAAGCAGGGTCGTACTGCCCGCAGCCTCGGAGCGGGTCCTCAGTGGGTAAAAAGGGATCCGATCGTTCATGAAATCTCTGCTTTGAGAGTTTGAATGCACCCGCTGGGCTCCTGCACAGGTGTCGCAGACGTGAACTCTAGACGTGGGCCTTGTTCCCAGAGAGAGTGCGTGTGAGCAAATGTGTAGTGTGTGTGCTGGTTGTTACAGAGTCTAAGTGGCAGGAGGGATGCACTTTGGAGGGTAGCACGTGAGCCTTCCCTAGGACAGGTACGAAGCACGTTCTGGGGTGTGATGGCGAGTGTGGGTCGGAGGTCAGCACCCGTGGTCGGTGGGTGGCACCGTCCCCTGCTCCTGCAGAGATGTCCACAGGTAGGGCCCTCGTCCCTGTATGGTCCTGGAGATGTCTGTTCTGGGTTGGAAGGAGAAACGGAGCTTGCTGGAGGGGTGGCCAGTCCCTGGATTGAGGCTGTGGTGTTGGGACCGTCTGGCTGGGCCCTGGGAGCGGGGGGGTGGGGAAGTCCAGTGCAGGGAGGTCAGCTGCCACAGAAGTGCTGGGTGGTCAGGAAAGGGAAGATAACTTAGTGATTTATTGAGGTGCCCTGTACCCCAAAGGCAGTGAGACCACAGGCCCTGTGGTCAGGTTGGAGGGTGTGGGGGAGCCCTGGGACCCTGGGGGGAAGTGTAGGGAGGTCTCAGGACAGACAGGCCCAGCAGCTGAGGTTGGGAGATCTCTGAACAGGGAAAAGTCCAGGAGGGGCCAGCAGGGAGGTTGGGATGCCTGCTGGCCCCGCACCTGCAGACCACGGCGGAGGCTGAACGTCTTGTCCCGCTGGGTGGTCTGGGTGTGGGGGCACCCTACCTGAGCCTCAGTGTCTCCTTCGCCCCAGAGGAGGTCTCCTGTGGTGGGAATGCTTTGCTGGGCAGGAAGGCGGGAAAGCAGCACCCCCCGCCCCCATCCTTCTGCTCGGTGAGCACCGAGGCACCAGGCCAGCTGGGGAGGGAGGGGCGCTTTCTGCCACAGCAGCGGGAGGGTCATCCTGAAGGTGCTGTCATTTTGGGGCTGAGCACCTGTGTCCCCAGAGAGCCCTGCCCCGGCGGTGTGCTGGCATTTGCTCCTCTGGGAGGTTCTGGGTGTGTGGCTGCATGTCTGCCTTCTGGGGTGGGGTGCATACAGGGGACAGGCCGGTCTTGGGGATGTTTCTGTCTTAGAGGTGTGAGCACCTGCAACCGTTCTCCTCGGGGTGTGTGCTTTTCTTCAGGGTATGCTTTCTCTGCTGGGCCCTGATGCCCTCTCCGCCCCCCCCCTCCCTGCCCACTGTCCTCTCTGACCTCTCAAGGGGCTGACCCCTGTTTCTGTGCTGTGCGGCCGGGGGTGGGGTCGTCGGGGACTCCTGTGGACAAGGCCTTAGATCGAGGCAGCTGGTGTGAGCGGCTGGCGGTGGCTCCTCTTTTGTAGCAAATTGCCTTCAAGAACCTGGTGCAGAGGAACCGCCAGGCAGAGCAGCAGGCCAGCCGGCCGCCCCCCCCAAACTCGGTCATCCACCTGCCTTTCATCATCGTCAACACCAGCAAGAAGACTGTCATCGACTGCAGCATTTCCAATGACAAGTAGGTAGTCCCCGGAGGGCCCTCCCACCCCCCCAGGTCCCAGCTGAGGCTCAGGTCGGAGTGGAGGATGCCACTCTCACAGTTAGGAAAGACAGAGTGCGTCTGCTTGCTCGTTTGTACAAGTACTGACTCTGATTATTAAGTACAGTCTTTTAGCATAATTAAGTTACAGACTCATTTCTCACGTCCCTGGTTATAAACATTTGTCTTTTAAAAGGAAAACAGGGGCCCCTGGGGGGCTTAGTAGGGTGAGCATCTGACTCTAGGTCTCGGCTCAGGTCATGATCTTGGGGTTCACGAGTTTGAGCCCCTGCATCAGGCTCTGCTGACAGCAGGGAGCCTGCTTGGAACTCTCTCTCCCTCTCTTTCTGCCCCTCCCCATTCACACTCACTCTCCCTCTCTCAAAATAAATGGATAAACGTTTAAAAAATACATAAAAGGGAAACAGATAAAGTCTGAGGTGTTGTTACTAGCACACCTGTTTAAACATCCAGAGAGCTTGTTCACTGGGGGGGGTGCTGCGGGCAGCGCAGAGTGGAGCCCGTGGGTTTGGCAGGACAGCAGATAAAAAGGGGCCCAAGTGAGGTTGGGGTGAGGGGCGTTCCCGCTGAGGGGACTGGAGCCACTCCTGCCCCTCCCTGTCTTGAAGATGGCAGGTGACTCCCTTTCTGGGGGTGACTGTCCCCAGGTTCGAGTACCTGTTCAACTTCGACAACACGTTTGAGATCCACGACGATGTTGAGGTGCTGAAGCGCATGGGAATGGCCTGCGGCCTGGAATCTGGCACCTGCTCTGCCCAGGACCTGAAGACAGCGAGGAGCCTGGTGCCCAAGGCACTGGAGCCCTACGTGACAGGTCAGTCATGTCCGCGAGCCACGGGGGCCCCACCCTAGCCTGGGACGTCTGGCGAGAGCAGGGACGGCCTGGGCGGGAGGGCTGGGGCTGTGGGGGTAGGGGGAGTGTGGCATGGGGAGGCCACAGCGGTGTGCTGTGGCTTTGCCGGTGTAGTTGACGCGATGAAGGTGCTAAGTGAGGGTTTCACCTTCTGGGTGCAAGTGGGGTGGGGCTGGAGGTCTCGCAGGCAGGACGGCCCCCCCGACCCCCAGAGGGCCGTCGGTGCCCCCTGCCAGGTGACCCAGCGTGGCCTCCTCCTGACTCAGGGGCGAGGAGCTGTGTGCCTGGTGAGCTGAGAGCTGGTCCTCTCACTGCCTTCCCTTCTGGGGACTTCTCTGCTGAGCACCAAGGCCGTGGCCACAGAGGGAAGGGGCTTTGTGGTGAGAGAGCTGTGGCGGGGGCTGTCCCCCAGAGGTGCTGGGCTGGATTGGACCCCCGGGCGCCTGCCACCCCCCAGGGCCCTGGACAAGTCCCTGGCACTGGCTACACTCTGGCACACCCACTCAAGCCGGCAGTCACGGTTGGTCCGTCTTGGGGAGGAAGGTGCTCGGGGGTCCGGCCGTCCGGCCCGTGGCCGCCTGGTTGCAGCGCGAGCCTCCACCTGTGACCTTTGCTGCGTTTTCTTCTCTTCTCAGAGATGGCTCAGGGATCGATCGGAGGGGTGTTCGTCACATCGGTGTCCACCTCCAATGGCACGAGGCTTTCTGCCAGGTGACCGCGGCTCTGGACGGGGCGGGACCCCACACGCAGGCCAGGCACAGCTCACAACACAACCCTGTTGTTGCCTCTTAACACACTTGGGGCCACAACGTGCACAGAATTTTGTTCCCTGCTCTCTTCAATTTGCCATTTACTGTAGTAGTTTTTGTGTATCACTAAAGGAGCTTTATTATTTAAACCATTGGGTGTTAGTCTTTGGTCCAGCCGTCCCACGGAACAGAATTATGTTGTTCCTGGGTATTTATCTTAGGTTTTTAAAGATTAATATAATTTTTTCTCTATTGACAAAACAGGGTTTTATTAACTTTCACGGTATATTAGGTTACACGTTACCCATATTACCTTCTGTCAGTCCTACATAATGATAAATGTTAAATTTTTTAAAATATAAGGTAGACAAGCAGTCTGTAGGTTCAACAAAGTGGGATGGATCTGATCTGATAAAGGACAGTGTAGCTTTCTGTGGCCATCACGCGACTCCTGGGTTCTGTGGCACCTGCACTGAAGTCTTTGGTGGGGTGTCTGGCCCCGGTCAGGGTTAGGTGGAGGTCAGCTCCCTCCCTCTGCCTGTGTGCCTGTGCGTGCGTGCGTGCATGTGTGTGCGTGTGTGCAGTAGTCTGTGTGATGCTGATAACCAGTTATTGCAAGAGGCAGAATTTGGGTATTTTTTAGCTTTTCATGTTCATGAAATTGTTTTTACTGATTAAAGTTTCAGAGACGCACATCAGCTTTTACATGAGGGAAGCAAAGCCATTACCATTTCAGAAGAAAAACCAACTTAAACACCAGCCTGACGTTTACAAAAGCGCAGTAATTTGCTGGGCAGTTGGGTGGTTCCCACTTAGAAAAGAGGCTGCAGTTTGAAGCAGCCTTAGGGCTAAATTTTTGGCCTTTTCTGATGTTTGCGAGGCTGGGTTTCCCAGTTGTGGGGTTCCTTTGTCAAAGAGCATAATGATGAATGGTCCTCATCGCACCGTGCGAACAAATCCTAACTAGCGAGGGGCATGTCTGCTTGCGCGTTAGAGAAAAGCATCGCCGTGCCCCAGCTCTGGCCTGGGGCAGAGGTGGGGGCAGTGCCCTCAGGGCCCCGTCCATGCTGGCCCGCCAGAGCCGTCCTCGGCAGTCGTTCTGCGCCTAAAACGCGTGTCCTGCACAGCTCTGCCCCCACGTTCTGTGCTCTCAAAGCAGCTGTAGGCCTTCTAGGCTGGTGGCGGAGGGGTACCCGAGTCCTGCACGCTTGCAGGAGGTGACCGGCCAGAATCTGGGGGATCTCTGTGCAGCTCTGCGTTGCAGGCTGGAATCCCTTTAGTGTCTGATGTCTCTTAGGGTACTTTTCTTGTTGCTAGACCCAAATACCAAGGAATCACAGTGACTTTTGACAACAAGTGTCTGAACAGGTCACACGGGTGTGTGCACCTCTTAGTGGGTGTGGGCAGTCACCTTTCGGGGCCCCAGGACTGTGTCTGCTGCCTTGTGTCTGACCCACTCTGTGCCAGGGGCCGCCTGAACCCAGAGGTGTTTCTTCAGGACTCCAGTTTTTAAAATCTCTCTGTTCTAGGCCAGGGTCTTGCCTTGAGGCACTGGTGCCATTTGGGGCTAGATGACTGTCCTGCATGCTGCCCGGTGCCTTGTTGATGTGTTTGGTGGCACCCTTGGGCCCAGGTGCCAGTAGTCACCCCCCTCACACCCCATGTGACAGCCAGAGATGATTACGTGTCCCCTGCTGAGACTCTCAGGGCCCAGTGCCAACATAGATGGGTTCCAGACGCACGTCTGAGCAGCCCTGCTTCCCTCCAGCACCCAGCCCTGCGACTCCACCTCTCTGGGCCCCTGCTCCCTGCCCTGCCGACCCCACTGGCCTTCAGAAAGTGCCATTTCATGAAATGGTAGAATGTGTGGGGTCCTGGGGGCTGTTCCTGGAAGTTCAGGTTGCAGAGTGTGTGAGACTCATGTGTTACAGCTCTGCTCCCAGGGCTCCGCACGGTACAGGGCAGGGGGTGGTGGTGGTGGTGGTGGAGTGTGGGCCTGGGGTGTCCTTTACACACGCACGCACACACAAGTGCATATATATACCATCGCAAGGTAGTACACATGCACGCATGCAACCACACGTGCACATGACTACACACGTGCATATACAACCACATATGTGTATACACGTGCACACAACCACATGCATGCATGCATACACACATGTGCATATACAACCACACACAACCACATACGTGCATACATGTGCACACACAACTATGCACCTGCATATACAACCACATACAGTCACACACGTGCATACATGTGCACACACATACATAGCCATGCACATAACACGTGCACACACAACTCGCTGGGCACCCCCGTGCGCTGCCATCTGGAATGCCTTGCTTTGGAGGGCTCCATGTCCTTTTGGGGGCCCCTTTTTCCTCACCTGTTGTCCCCTCCCTCCTGGAGATCCAGGAGGTCACAAGTACGAGGCCTGGAAGAAGGACCTGTGGTTTCCAGTTTGAGCCCGTCGGGGCTTGGTTTGTGATGTCATGACAGATATTGTGGCCCTGCCGGCGTTGCCTCGTGTGCGGTGATCTTTGTCTTGAGGAGGGGCTTGGGGTGAAGCGCCAGCTCGGCGGGAGCGGACGTGGGGGCTCCCCACTCGGGCTGCGTGCTGCTGACCGCCTTGTCTCCTCGTTCCCGCAGCGACCTGACCAATGGTGCGGATGGCGTGCTGGCCACGAGCTCCAGCGGGTCCCAGTACAGCGGCTCCCGGGTGGAGACCCCCGTGTCGTACGTCGGGGAGGACGAGGAGGAGGACGACGACTTCAATGAGAATGAGGAGGAGGACTGACACCCGCGGCCGGCCCTCACAGTCCGCGTCGGGAGAGACTGCTTTTGGTGTGGGCTGGGTTCCTCCTTGGCCCCTCCCGAGGAGACGCCAGAGCGGGCGAGGGCTGCGTTCCACGGGGGCTTGGGGCGCGCTGGGGCGCCGGCCACGATGCAGGGCCTCTCTCCGCTGTCCAGGATCTTGTTTGCGTTGTCTGTCTGTAGCTCAGAGTTCACTTTGCCCCTTGGTTCTTGCTGAGTGTGCCTCCTCCCACAGCCTGCCGGCAGCCGCGGACGGTGCCGGCCGAGCCCTGCTCTTCAGCCTTGGGCCACGAATTGTATTAGGACTTTATTTTCCCTTAAATTATATTGACTGTGTGACTCCATCAAGTTTGTTCATTTTTTTTTTTCCTCTATGTTGCAGCAAATTGCGAAGTTCTTTATTTGTTTTTGTTTTGTTTGGTAAAAGTTCACTGCCGTGCTGGTGCAGCTACGAAAACTGGAGGGCTTGGAGCGGCGTGTGGCTTGCGGTGAGGCCTGCCTGATTTCTCACAGGCAGCGTCTGCAGACTTTACTATATAGTTGTTTACACACCTACACGTCTGTCGTCTAAAGACGCAAACGGAAACAAACGTCGTATTTGTTTCGTGAGCATCTTCCTATAATCTACGATAAAGTTGACATTAAATATAGAGAATGTTCTAACAGTTTTTTAACTCAAAATTTGTCAATCATTTTTAATAGTTCTTTTTTTATAAAAAGAAACGGAATTTCAGGACAGGCAGTAGTCCCTTTTAAAATTTATTCACAAAGAACCATTAACCGCACAGTTGCTGTTAGCTGCCTGTTCTACAACAATAGTCTTTTTATTGAAACACAAATAAACTTTTCTGTAATATTTTATGGAATATAAAGAGACTTTAATTGTTTGACTTGTTTAACTCGGCACTGTTAGTTTTTATTAATAAAACGCGCATGGGCATTTTAAACCAGCTCCGTGTTCCTCTAATTCACGATTATTGTGCGGAAGCTGCAGCGTGTGTCTTCTCGCTGAGCGAGGACAGTCACCGGGCTGCACACAGAGCGCCCCTCACCCTCCTGCTACGTCCTCAGAGCTGGGACAGGTTCTGGGCTGTTGAGTCTCAGAAAGAATAAGATCGTCAGAGAAGAAAGGACAGTTCACCATCTTAACTTGAACCAGCTGAGAAAACCCACCAGTGTTTTGAAGCCACAGGCCTTGCAAGGGAGCCCACAGTCCCGTGGGTGGATGTGGCCACCTGCCTGCTCTGGCCGGTCATGACTTCCCTCAACTGCCCTGAGGGCCAGGGGGCCACTGAGTTCTGGCGCCCTTTGCCTGCTGTGTGCGGGCGGGACCCCCAGACAACGTGTGGGGTGCTTGCATGGGAGTAAGACACCAGGCCGCATGCGATACTAGGGTGGGATGCGGGGTTGCTCTGGGACAGGGGGCTTGTTTGGCCACAATGCTCCAGGTTTTTCTAGAGCAGCTGGCGGAGGCGGAGGTGTGCACCTTGGCAACCGCAGCGCCCTGACTTCCTCTGGGGTTTGCTGTGCCCCACCCACCACCTGATCGCCACCCGCTCGCCACCCCTCCTTACCAGCCAGAGCTCTGGCTCCTCAGCGTAGTCTGATTTCCCTCACTTGGGATTGAAACTTTAATAAGAGAGTTCTTAAAGAAAAAGTGACTTTTTTGTTATTTTTCCCCTTATCAGGAAAGACGTGACTATTGTATGTAGAGCAAAGTGTGACTTTAATGTGCTTTATTTGTACAGGGTAGGAATTGTGTCTTTAAAAGCAAGCCTTCCGATCGTCCGTCCTCGTGAGGCGTGTTTCTTGCTGACGTGGGTCCCAGAAATTGCAGAGGTCAGGGAAGCTGAGGCACAGTAAGGAGAGAGAAGTTCGCTTGGGGCGAGTATCTGGGCATCGTTAGTGGGTAACCACTGCCTCGGGGTCACCGTGTTGGCCCAGCGTTTTGAACCTCACTACGAATTCTGTGTCAAGGAGCAGAGAAGACTTAGCGAGAAGCCGTCGACTCCAGTGCTAAGTGCTTACAGGTCACAGCCTGTGGCTCTGGGCTGGCTTCCAGTGCTTGGCGGCCGGGCGCCCTGCTCTCTACTGCTGGATTTTGAGCTTGAACTCCACCTTCCCCTCGTAGGGATCGTGGGGGTTGTCAAATGTTACATGATCGGCCAGGATCTTGCACACGATGAGGACCTCCGTGTTTCTGGGGACGTTGAGAAGTTTTACAGCGACCAGAGGGTTGCTGTAGTGGGGCTGGAACAATGTGGGAAGACGGGAGGAAGCGAGAGTTAGAAACTGTGGCAGACATCCGGGCGGGCTGCTCGGAGGCGGTGCCCGCCTGCCCTATCTGAGCATGGCTGCCCTCACACCCTCTGCTGTGTGCCAGAACTCACAGGGACAGAGGGGTCTCTCTCCATGTAGGAACGAGGAGAGTTGGTCTGGGGGGTGAGACAGCACCAGTGACAAAGTTGGCCTCAAATTGTGCTTGATGAAAATTAGTTTAAAAATAAAACAGGAAAAATTAAGAGACTTGGAGGAAGTGCTTCAAAATGGATATGTGGTGTCACAACAGGATTTGGGAAGTGCTCGGAAGGTTAGAAGAATTAGGCTTGATATTTATGTTTTGTGTGAGAGCCTTGTGCTTTCCGGTAGTTACGGGCGGTGGGTTTGGGAAGTGCCCAGGGAGCTGTGTGGTCAGGATGGGCTGAGGCAGCCTGGTTTGTGGTGCAGGTGAATGTTGATGGCTGTCCTCACACCAAGCACGTTGCTAACTTTGAGACGGTTCTGCGGCTGGTGGCAGGCCTACCTGTGCTTTGCTCCCGTAGTAAGGGAAGTAGTGGAGGCTGAAGGTGCCGTTGGGTGGGAAGTACTCCACCTGCAGGGGCTGGGCGTCCTTTTGCTGGTCCTGGGGGCAGAGAGGCCACCACCTGGGTGAGGCAGGAGCTGGGTACATGTGCGTGCAGCTTGTGTGTGTCCTGCCTGGTTGTCTGTGTGTGTGTGCACGCAAACAGTTCATGTGCAGTTACCAGAGACCAGATCTGGTCTTTAGGATCAGTACTGAGATCCCATCGGGCACATAACCTATTATTTTGCCAAACTAAGGTCACTTTGGTGACCTATCAGAGTGAAGAATGTGCTGGTCTGTCCGTATACGGCAGTGAAAGCCGTGAGGCTGGGTGGGCTGGTTTTGCCAAAACTGGCCAAAAGTTTGTGTGACATTCTGGGGTAAGCACTGCTTTCTCGTTTCTCGTCATTGTCAGAGTCTGCGAACTGCCTGGCGGGTGGCTGGATTTCGTCAGAACACAGATGGAGAACACTTTGGTGTCTGTTAAAGCTCAGGTTGGCCTACATGTGTGGTCGAGTGACTACAGGAGGGCCCAGAGCGAGCCAGGGACTTGCCCACAAGAGACAGGCCCTGGAGGTAGGCGCTGCCCTAAGGGAGCCTCCTGTCGCAGCCGCCAGGGAAACAAGCTTTAGAAAATGATGAACGGAAGCAGTCTGTTTTTTTGTGCTTGAAAACTGGTTTTGCAGCGGGGCGGGGGTGGGGGGGGCTCAGCCAGTTAAGCGTCTGACTCTTGATTTTGGCTCAGGTCGTGGTCTCATAGTTTGTGACATGGAACCCTGCTTCGGGCTCTGTGCTGACAGTGTGGAGCCTGCTTGGGATTCTCCCTCTCTCTCTGCCCCTCCCCTGTGTGCGTGCTCTCTCTCTCTCTCTTTCTTTCTCTCAAAATAGGTAAATGAAAAAATTTTTTAAAAGCTGGTTTTTAGAAAAACTGGAGTGAATTCATGCCAACTCTTAGGAGCCCGAACACGTATGCTGTTAAACATCCATGGCTGTTGGTCACCTGGCATACGTGTAAGTAAATAAGAGAAAAAAAATGTAAAAAGGTACCTCGGTTTTTTCTAAACTGCCACCAAATACTTTGAAGCGTGTTAGTAACGTACTGTTCCAGACGCTTCTGGAAGCAGAACAGTAACAATGATACACTGTTTTTCTTACTCGGTTTTTGTGCCCTTAATGAAGCTGCTCTAAGTGATGGTTTGTGACGGTTGGTGCGACTGTGGATCCGGACGGTTGGGCTGGCGGCTGAGAGGAGCTTGGGGAGAAGTGGCTCCACCGCCATGGCCGCGCACTCACCAGGAAGGCGCAGTCCACCCTGGGCGCCGTGCTGTTGCTGGGGAGGAACTTGACGATCTGGAAGGGAAGGGCGTCCTTGTAGCTCTCCCGCCGGCTGTGTGTGTGAGGGGCCTGTCTAGCCTGGGGCTCCGTTGTCACCGCCCGCAGAGCCACTCCCTGGTGCTCCTCGGGGCCCTGGAGCGGGCGCGGCAGCTGCCCCCGCCGCCCGCAGCTCACCTGTGCTGCTCCCACGTCACGCTCTTTCAGCCTCCTGGGGTCTCGGCCTTCGGATGTACCTCCTTGTGCCTGGTGCCCAGGGCAGTACTGCCCTCCCCGCACGCCCTTCCCCTGCCAGGCGGTGACGAGACCCAGCAGGGACCCAGGAGCGTGTGTAGGGCACACACTCGTGGCCTCCCCGTCTCTTGGGAAGGGAGATAAATAGCGCTGGGCAGGTGTGGGGAGTCCCCAGACCGCACCTGTCGCCCAGTATGGAGCAGACACCCCTGGCCCTTCTGCCGTCGTCAGCCTCTGGTGGGATGTCCCCATCCCCTACACCGAGGCTGCATGGGCTGTGCTCTCCTGCGGCTCTCGCACTGGCCTGTCCAGCCTCCCTCATGCCTGGCAGAGGGTCCCTGGCCCATATTGAAAACCTCTGCTCTGGATTGTGTCCGGGTGCCCTCCCAGCACCTGTATGTGGCCCGGCTGCTGTTGAGCTGTTGTGCACACGAGCTGGACTCTGCTGCCCAGTGTCGAGGTGCTGCTGCTGTGTGAGCTGTTTTCAGGTCGTATCGGGGGGGAAGCTCAGGGCACGCTGAGCATAGGAACAGAGCGGGAGGGAAGAGCGGTGCGTGTCCCAGCCCCGCCACCGTGGACAGGGGCATGTGGGTCACGTGAGGGCCAGACCCCCGGCCTCCATGCCACGGCCGTCTCCACAGGCACCCTCAGGACTCACCCTGTTCATTTTAATCACAAAGCACGGCCTTCCTTCTGCGAAGCCGAAGTTGGGGTCCACCAGCCCTGAGCAATTTTGCAGCATGTCTGCTGTGAACTTGCAGGAGAACTTGGTGTGGTTGGGGGCCATGAACTTTTCCTGGAAGAAGTACTTCTCGGAGGTGCAGTTGATGCTGTCCTGCTGGGACTCTGGCGAGTAGCCTGCGGGGACACGTGCACTGGGGCTGGCTGGAGGGGGGCACAGCCCAGGCCCCTCCACGAAATTGTCTTGGAAGCGGGAAAAGCAGAGGCTGGAAGCTTGTTAAACTTCACCTGCCAGGAAGGTGTGGAGGGTGTGCACGAGGTCCACCCAGGTCCTGTTGTCGGAGACATTGTAGGAAATGTCCAGGCCCTTGTCCCCGTAGACATCTGGCCTCAAGGTCACCCCTGGGAAGAGAGCAGGATGCGTGTGACTCAGTTCCCCCCAAGGTGTTGGTCACACCCAGCCACGTGCTGCAGACTCCCACACACCGCTGTCTGGCCCGGCGGCCAAGCATGGGTTGCTGCGGTCCTCAGGGGCCCCCGTGCGAGGGGACAGTGTCTGTGTGTCCTCCGCAACAGTGGCTCCACAGGGGCCCTGCCCGACTTGTCGGAACCATGCTAGGCGGAGTTGTATTTGAATACACATTTGAAAAATCTTCACTGGTTTTGATTAAAAGCAATTGACAACATGTTAATCGTACAAAAAGTCAGGATGCACACGTGTAGGGAGCGGCAGTGGTTGCCTGTGTGCGGGGGGCGTCCTCGCTTCTGTGAGCGTCAGACGCACGACCCCGTGTGTGCCATAAATTGGATAAATGGGGTCCCACCACCCAGATTCCACTCTCCTCCTTCCGTGTCCTGATGCTGTCGTAAGTGTGTCGTCATCGAACTGTCCACAGACACCACGTGCTGTTTCCCTGTGTGAATGAAGCTGGCCCCTTTGACGTGGGGACTTTTTAGATACGTCAGCTGGTGTTCTGTCCTTTTGTGGACGCTGTGGGCGCAACGTCTGTGTGCAGATTCAGGTCAAACCCTGGCGAGGATCTGACCCAGGGGAGCGTGGGCACGCTGCACAGGGTCCTCTCTGCTGGCGCTCTCAGCCTGTTCGTGCGTGTCAGTGGTGGCTGCTCCCCCCCACCCCCCGGGCTCCGGGCGAAGCACGTGTGTCACGCATCACGCTCTGTTCTGCGGCCACCGTGAGCTTACCTGTTGCCTGGCTCTAAAAACGACGCCCAGTAGAGCACTGTGGTGTTGTAATGCCGGGTGAAGGGATTTCCCGAAGACCCCTGGGGTGGAGGGGCCTGCCTGGGGGAACACACGCCCCCCGGCTCTCACTGCTGGGTTTTCCTTTCCTCCCACAGGAAGCGGTGTGGCCGCTGGGCGTTTCTCGGGCTATTGCTTCCGTGGGAAGTGTAGGGACGCCACCCACGAGTGGTGAGAGTCTCCATAGTTGTGCTGGAAAGTGCGTTTTCCTCCTTCACTTCTTCCCCCTTCTCCCCCTGCCCTTTCTCGTTTGGTCTGTGCAGGCAGCTGGGCTAGGTCCAGAGGTGACTCCGGACACGGGGCTCGGCCTTTGTTCCAAGCGTCCTTCCCCACACGGGACGGCAGACCAGCTGCTCTTAGAGAACAGTGTGTTCTAAACCGAGCTCGTGTTTGTGGACGTGGTAACAGGAGAGGCCTCAGTGCAGACGTGCGTCCAGTGCAAGACAAAAGCCCTTTCCTCCCACCAAGCCCTCTCCTCTGGCTCCAGCCTCCCTGCTCGGTGCCTTCTCCCAGACGGGCCCTGTGCACCTTTGTCGGCATCTAAAGTGAGCGATGTGAACATGGTCCCTGTAACAAATCTGTTTTAACAATTAAAACAACAGCCAAAGTCTGACCATAACCTGGGGCCACTGTCCTCAAAAGAAGCTGAGGGGCTGTCCATGCCTGGGGGGGCCCCTTTAGAGTCCTGGGGCCCAGGGTGGGGCAGGAGGGTGTCCCCTTTAGAGTCCTGGGGCCCTGGTGGGAGGGTGTCCCCCTTCCGAGCCCTGAGGCCCCAGCGGGGATGGGAGGGTGTCCCCCTCAGAGCCCTGGGCCGTGGCATGAGTGGCCCCTCCTGATTGCCTCTCTGGGCTTTGTTCCTGAGGGTCTGTGTTCTGAGCCCGGGGCTCCCAGACTGCATGTGGCCTGACGCACTGGGTCCTGGGGTCCAGGCATGAGCCCCCCTTACCTGGTGACTTTAGCTGGTCTTGGTAGTCAGGTGTGTACGGGTCGAGTGTGCACATGAGTGTGTAAATGCACAGAGCAAAGATTGCAGTCATCACCACGTAGAAGGCCACATAGTAGAGGCTGATCCATACTGCAGGGAGGGGGGTGTGCAGTGTAAAGCTGCAGGTTTAACCACCTCAGTGCGCAAGGCAGTGGTGTTCACAGTGCATTCACACACAGTGCTGTGCAACCATCACGTCTGTCAGGTTCTAGAACGTTCTCCTCACCCAAGAGGTGCTCCGTACCCCTTAACAGTCTAAAAATCATAAGTTTGGGGCGCTTGGGTGGCTCAGTCAGTTAAGCATCTGGCTTAGTTTCATCTCAGGTCATGATCTCACGGTTCGTGGGTTCGAACTGTGCGTCAGGCTCTGTGCTGGCAGCTCAGAGCCCAGAGCCTGTTTGGATTCTGTGTCTCCCTCTCTCTGCCCCTCCCCTGCTTGTGCTATGTCTCACTCTCAGAATAAATAAATAAACATGAAAAAAATTTTTTAAATAAAAAAATAAAAATCGTAAGTTTTAGGAGCATAGCTTTAAAAATGCTGTTCTCAAGTCTGTGGCTGAACCTTTGCGGCCAGCTCTCAGATGATCCCACTTTGTCAGGGGGGCGTTGGAGCCAAAATGGGCCTTGGGTTATCTGGTTGGAGACAGGCAGCCTCCTGGGTCCTGGGTGCCTGGACAGCACAGCGTCCCCGTCCCCGCGGGCACACCCCCCACCCCACCACGTCCCCATCCCCGCAGGCACACCCCCCACCCCACCACGTCCCCGTCCCCGCGGGCACACACCCCACCGCGACAGCGTCCGGCCCAGCATCTGCCCGGTGTCCGGGTTCCAGCAGTAGCGCTGAAACTCCTCCATCCGCTGGCTGCATGACTTCTTCTCCTGCAGCGCCGCCATCGCCCCTGCGGATCAGGGAGCTCCCCACACCTGGCCTGAGGGGAGAAAGGTGGCCTGTGGGTTTTATAGTCTCCTCCCCTGAAGGTCAAGTCTCCGGGGAAAGAACCAGGGCGGTGATCACGCCTTGCTATCCAAACACAGTGGCTATCAGATGCCTCCTCGCCTCGCCACCCCTCCTCTCCGGATGCCCTTGGCCAAGTCCTTGTCTGCTCTGGCCCCTGGCACCTTGTTGAAATGCAGATTCTGACCCAGCGGGGGCTCCTGGTGGACTGTGCCTGTGGCTTTAGGACCCCGGTGATGCCCGGGGCACGTGTGGGCTGACAGCATGTCGGAATCACCGGGCCATAGGTATGCCTGCCGCCTGTCCCAGGGCCGAGTTTCTGAATGAGCTGACCTGCCAAGGTGGCCTGACCGCCCAGAGGGCTGCAGGCCCCCTGACCACCCTGACACAGGACCAGAAGCAGGAGACCTTGGCGGTTTATGTAGCTGGGGCCGTGACATCTGCTTACCGGGGTACCTACCGCTGCCATGAGACAAATGTACCACAGAAGTCTTTTCACAAATATCCAAGTCAAAGCCTGATTAAAATAACAGGTATTGTACCCAAGGACCTAGGATTTCATTTGCTGTCCCCTCTAGGTTTTCCCTCTGAGGGGACATTTGTAGCCAAATTTGACGGTTTCATTTGGAAGAAGAATAATGAAAAGTGCTCTTTTCAGTTGTTCTGACTTATTTTCTTTAACATGATTTCATTTGTTAGCAAAATGAGCCCCCAGAGATTCAGATGGAGTAGCACCATTTTAGCTTGGACTCGTAATTTTTTAATGGACCAAATCTGTGTGTCTTTCGTACGCTGTTCTCATTCACAACTTGGGGATTTCAGGTCAGTAAGACACAGTGACGTTAGGTTGCTAATTGCCCACGGCCCATGGGCCTGGGACCCCAGCCGCCGGGGCCTGAAGACAGAGAAGCGACCATCCCCACAGAATAAATGCCACCCTCACCTGGGAAGTATAGACATGTCCTTGAAATGAGCAAGAAGTGAATCGTTTCCAGAAGTCGTTGAAAGAAACCATCCACATTTAGTCTCTGGAGTCCCAGATGTGAGAAAGTGTGGGCTGAACTGCACACACATGATCACAGTGCCCTCCGGATGTGTGCCTGCAGGGAGGAGAGGCAGGGGAGGGAGGCTCCCACACAGCATGCTCTGAGAACGTGCGACAGATGCCCCACAAAGAGCGGGCTCCAGACGATGTGGGGAGCCCAGACTTCTCCCCCACCTGGCAGAAAAGAGGTGGGGCCCACCCCCTTATGCTGCTGGGGTGGAATAAAAAAAAAAAAAAGCCAGCTAAAACTGAAGGATTAAATGATAGGAAAATATCCAGGTTTCAACTGGTAATCATGCATTTTAGTCAAGAACCAGGAAGATTTCAAAATGAATTAAAACAAGGCAATCAAAAGGTGCCAATATCAAAGTGATAAGGCTGTTGGAATCAGAGATTTTAAGGCAGTTGTGATAAAAATGCTTGAGGGAGGAATCATAAACTTGTGAAACAAAGAAAAAAATAGTCTCAACAAAAAGTTTAAGGAAAGAAACAGAAGATACAAAGAAGAACCAACGGAAATATTATAAAAAATACAATAATGAACATAAAAAGCTCAATGAATGGATTCAGCTGCATAAAGGAGGGGACAGAGGAAAGAAATCAGTGACATGGAAGAAAAAATAATAGAAATTACGTGATCTGAACAGTAGGAAAAAGATGTTCAGTGCCTCAGGGACCTGGGGACTAATGGAGATGTAACATCTGTGCAATCAGAGTTCTGGAAGGAGAGAAGAAAGAGGACAGGGCTGAAAACTCCCAAACACAGCAAAAGATATAAACCTGTGTGTTCACAAAGCCAAGTGAAATCCGAATAGGGTAACTCCCCAGATCCACAGTGCATCATGATTAAACTTCTGAAAATTGAAAACATACACACACAAAAATCAAGAAAGCAGCCAGAGAAAAAAACATTTGAATTACAGATTACTCTTCAGAAAGCAGAGTCAGAAGGAAGCTGCAAAATATATTTAGATGCTGAAAGAAGAGATCTGTTACCCAGATCCTGAACCCAGCACAAATAGCAGGGATGAAGGGACCCCAACATTCTCAAATGAAGGAAAAGGAAAGGAAGATAATTTTCCAGCAGTAGACTTATCCTAAAAGTATGGCTAAAGGAAGTTCTCGAAACAGAAAGACGGTGTTGAAAGAATATGGGAGCATTAGGAAGGATGAAATAACATGGTAAGCGAAACATGGGCAAATACTATAAGCTCTCCTTTTCTTCTTGAATTTCCTTTTCTCTTTTTTAATAATTTATTCATTTTGAGAGAGAGCATATGCATGCTTGAGTGGGAGAGGGGCAGAGAGAGAAGGAGAGAGAGAGTCCCAAGCAAGCCCCGCACTGTCGGCACAGAACCCAAAGCGGGGCTTGAACTCACAAACCGTGAAATCATGACCTGAGCTAAAACCAAGTGTCAGACACTTAACCATCTGAGTCCCTCTTCTTGAATTTTCTAAATTATGTTTGATGGTTGAAACAAAAACCATAACATTGCCTGATATTGTTCTAAATGTATGTAGATGAAATAATTAAGGTAATTATAAACAGGAAAGGATAAAGGGATGTGATATTTCTGCACTTCACTTGAACTGCTAAAGTGACAGCAATAGAATGTGATAAATTATGTACATATGATACCAACAGCAACCAATAAAAATATGCATAAAGAGATACACATAAAAATACTATAGATAAATCAAAATTGAATCCTAAAAATTTTTCAAAGTAACCCACAGGAAAAATGCCAGACCTCATCAACAATTACATTAAATGTAAATGCTATAAATACATCAGTCAAAAACAAAACAAAACAAAACAGAGACTGACAGAGTAGATTTAAAAACAGACCCAAATATAGGCTGTCTACTAGAAGCTTATCTCAAATAGAATGATATAGGCAGGTTGAACACAAAAGGATGAAAAAAGATACATCATGCAAATAAATACTAATCAAATGAAGCAGGTGTGGTTATATTAATATCATATAACTTCAGAGCAGAGAAAATTCCAGGAGACATTACGTAATGATAAAGGGTCAATCATCAAGAAGATATAGCAATCCTAAATGTGTATGCGCCAAATAAGAGAGATGCAAAATGTGCAAAGCAAACTAATAAAACTGGCTTCAACAGTTCTCTCTCGATAATTGATAGAATAGCTAAATAGAAAATCAGCACGGATATAGAAGAATTCAACAATATTGTCAATTAACAGGACGCCATTGACATTTGTAGGCTAGCCCACCCAAGCACAACAGAATACACTTTCTTTTTAAGTGATCTTGGAACATATACCAGAATAGAGCATATCCTGAGCCATTAAACAAAGCTCCACAAAGTTAAGAGAATTGAAACCATGCAGTGTGTCCTCCAATCATGATACAATCAAACTAGAAACAAATAACACAAAGATAACAGGAGAATCCTCAAACATGTGAAAACTAAATCACATTTCAAAGAATTCCTAAGTCAAAAGGAAGTCTTGAGGGAAATTTAAAAAACATAGGACTGATGAAGACAAAAATAGAACATCAAAATTCATGGGATGCAACTAATGCAGTGTTAAAAGAAAAATTTAGGGGCTCCTGGGTGTCTCAGTCGGTTAAGCATCTGACTCTTGCTTTCAGCTCAGGTCATGATCTCGTGGTTTCATGGGTTCGAGCACCATGTTGAGCTCCATGCTGACAGCACAGAGCCTTCTGGAGAGTCTCTTCCTTTCTCTCTGCCCCTCCCCCACTCAAGCTGTCTCTGTCTCTCTCAAAAATAAATAAACTTAAAAAAAAAGAATTTATAGTTCCAAATGCATGTATCAGAAAAGAGAGAGAGTCTTAATAATCTCAGTTTCCACTTGGAAAATTTAGAAAAAGAGGCAGGGAAAGCAAGCAGAAGGAAGAAATAAAAGCTAAGATCAGAAATCGATGAAATTAAAAACAAAAGCAAAAGGGAAAATCAGTGAAAGAGCTGGTTCTTTGAAAAGTCAATAAAATTGACAAATCTATAGCAAGAGAATAGACATAAATAACCAAATTAAGGATAAAATGAGATATTACTACAGACCCTTCAGACATAAAGAGGAAATGCCACACACAACTTTGTGCACGTAAACTCAACAACTTAGATGAAATTGGCCACTTCCTCAAAAAACACACCTTGTCCCATTTGAAATAGAGAATTTGAATCGCCCTATAACTATTAAGGAAACTGAATTTATAATGTAAGGTCTCCCAACAACAAAAAAACCCTTCAGGCCCTGATGGTTTCACTGGAGAATTCTACCAAACAGGTAATGAAGTAGCACAAATTGTGTACTGTATCATTTGGAAAATAGAAGGGGACTTCCCCACCTGATTTATGAGACCAGCATGCCCTTCACCGAAACCAAAGCCAGCGCAAGAAACACAAACAACTACAGACCAAATCCCTCACAAATATAGACACAAAATTCCTTAACCAAGTATTGATAAATTGAACCCAACAATGTATAAAAAGCATTAAACACCATGACCAAGGGGGATATATTCTAGAGATGCGGAGCTGGTTCAATATTAAAAAATCAATCCGTGTAAAGCCCCACATTAACAAGCCAAAGAAGAAAAATCCTGTGATCATACCAGCTGATGCAGAAAAAACACTTGACAAAATTCAACATTCATTTATGACTGTTGACTAGGAATAGACAGAAATTTCATTAAAAGCATTGACAGAATCTTTACAGCCAACATCCTCTCTAGCGGTGAAGGACTGGTGTCTACCCCAAGATCAGTAATGAGGCATGGACTTCTGCGCTCACTTCTCTGTGTCAGCCTTGTGCTGGGCGGGCGTTCCAGCTAGTGGAATAAACAAGAAAAGAAAAGGCAACAGACTAGAAAGGAAGAAATGGAGGTCCTTATTTTCAGACAACAGGATTGTTATGTGTAGAAAATTCCAAAGACTCTGCAAAAAATCTAGAGTACATGAGTTCAGCAAGGCAAAGTCTACGAGGTTAACGCCCCCAAATCAACTGTGTTTCATTTACTAGCAACAAGCACATGGGTCCCAAACGACACTATGATTGACATTTGCTCAAAACAAACAGGAATATTTAGGTGTTAATCCAATACAACACGTACAGAACTTGTGTGCTCAAATATTCACGATGGTGAGGGAAGACAGGTTACAGATTACATTCATAGGTTGGAAGATTCAGCGTAGTAAAGATGTCAGTTCTCCCCAGATTGACATATAGGTTTAATTCCTATCAAGGTCCGAGCTAGATTTTTTTGTGTAGATACAGAGAAGACTACTGTAAGACTTCTATAGAAAGGCAAAGGAAGTGGAATATTTTCTTCCATGTTTTGAATACTTAGTTTTAAAAATTGTTTTTTGAAAAATATTTTTGAAAAAGAATAAAGTCGAGGCTCCATTTACTCAGTTCCAAGCCTATCATCTGTTCTGTGTCTCACGTACAGTGACGGAGAGGAGGGTGCCGGAGCAGAGCGGACCGCGCTGACGTGCCCACTGCACCCCCGAGCAGCTTAGAAGAGGCGCACAGTCGCAGCCCCACCCCCAGGCTGCTGAAGCGGAGTCTGTTTTGGCAAGGTCTCCAGGCGATTGGTGTGCCTGGCATGATTGGGAAGTGTGGTAGGCAGTGCGACCCCTGTCCTTTGAACCCTGCTGGGTAGGCAGGGAGGAGTTAAAGGCAGGGGACTCTGCTCATACACAAGTCCTCACTTCTGCCTCCCCTGCCTTTCACCCACACCCCTCTCCCAAACATCCTCTTCTCCCCAGAGGAACAGGGGGTGGGCTGGGCAACCTGGCCCCTGGGCTCAGGCATTCCTGTTTCTGCAACCCCTCACTTCCTCCCCTCTTTAAACTATAACCAACCCCCATTGGTTCCTTTTCTTCCCCACACGTTTACTGAGTACCTGCTGTGTACTAGATAGACAAGGCCATGCCTTTGCAAATCTGACACTTCTGTTGGGCCTGGCATCCCCAGATGTGCCCCAGGTGTCTCCTAGATGTCCCTGTGTCCCCTAGGTGTGTCCTCCAGTTGTGTCCCAGATGTCCCCCAGGTGTGTGCCCCAGGTGTGTCCCCTAGGTGTGTACCAGCTGTGTTCCCCAGGTGTGTCCTCCAGATGTGTGCCCCGGGTATGCCCAGGTGTGTGGGACACCTCCAGGTGTGTACCAGATGTCCCCTAGATGCCCCCCAGTTGTCCCCCAGTTGTGTCTCCCAGGTGTGTCCCCTAGGTGTGTCCCACATGTCCCCCAGGTGTGTGCCCAGATGTGTGCCCCAAGTGTGTCCCAGGTGTGTCCTCAAGGTATGTCTCAGATGTCCCCCACATATGTGCCCCAGGGTCCCCTAGGTGTGTCCCCCTGGTGTGTGTCCCAGGTGTGTGGGACATCTCCAGGTGTGTCCTGATGCCCCCCAGATGTGTCCCCCAGGTGTGTCCTCCAGGTGTGTTCCAGACGTCCCCTAGGTATGTGGCCCAGGTGTGTCCCCCCAGGTATGTCTCTAGGTGTGTCCCAGATGTCCCCCAGGTATGTGCCCCAGGGTCCCCCAGGTGTGCTGCTGGCCTCTGCACCCCTCTCTCACTCCTGTTTCTGTGTGGGGCCTCAGCCCTGGGTGTAGCTGGGGTCTCCTGCTTCGGTCCTCACCTCACCTGAAGCTTCTACAGGCATTCTGCTTTGCTGGCACAGCCCAGGAGAGGGGAGGGAGCAGACGTGGAGCTGATCCCTGGGCAGGTGCCGGGGTTACCTTAGGTCTCAGAGCTGGCAGGTGACCTGGGGGCAGGCTTCTGTCCGTGTCAGGCCCGGTCCCCACACAGCCACAGTTGCCCTGCCAGCGGGGAACCATGGACACCCCAGGAGGCTGTTCTCCTGTGAGCTCTCACTGCCTTTTCTATGTGAATTTCTATGATCACCTGTTTTTCTTCCCACTTGCTTTTTTTTTTTGAGACAAAAATGAAATATAGTGGGAAAACCACCAGCCATCTTTACTAAATCAGGGTTTCTCCTGGGCCCCTCTGCCTTCTGTTTGGTCTCCTGTTGTCTAGAGAAAACAAACGTGTCCCCGCCTGCCTAGGCTGAGGGCAGCTTCAGCCAGATGCAACGGGGCCCGGGTTTGTCCTTTCTGTCGGGCCCTCAGGAGGAGGGAGCCCCGAGGACGGACCGTCTAATCCGACTGGAAGCCGCTTAGGGGATTGTCTTTTTCTGGCACCTGCTCTGTGACCCCGGGCTGGGATTTGGCCAGAGCTGCGTCAGCTGGGTCCCCTGGGCTCCTGGCACGGCCTCCAGTCACCCTTACACCTGCTGGGACTCCTGCCATCTGGGGAGGGCAGGGGGCACGGACCCAGGGCGGCAGGTCAGGCCCCTCGTGCCCGACGCGGTGGGAGGCCAGCGCCAGGATGGATTTCGGGTCCCTGGAGACGGTGGTGGCCAACTCAGCCTTCATCGCTGCCCGGGGCAGCTTTGATGGGAGCAGCGGCCCATCCTCTCGGGACAGGAAGTACCTGGCCAAGCTGAAGCTGCCCCCGCTGTCCAAGTGCCAGGGCCTCCGGGAGAGCCTGGACCTGGCGTTCCTGAGTGTGTGCTCAGAGCAGCCCATCGGCAAGCGGCTGTTCCAGCAGTTCCTGGGGGCCGACCAGAGGCATGCGCCGGCTCTGGAGCTCTGGAAGGACATCGAGGACTACGACACCGCTGACGATGACCTCCGGCCACAGAAGGCTCGCGCCATCCTGGCTGCGTACCTGGACCCCCAGGCCGAGCTCTTCTGCAGCTTCCTGGACGAGGGGACCGTGGCGCAGGCCCGGGAGGGGCCCGTGGCGGGCGGGGATGGGCTCTTCCGGCCCCTGCTGCAGGAGACCCTGGTGTACCTGAGCCAGGCACCCTTCCAGGAGTACCTGGACAGCCTGCACTTCCAGCGCTTCCTGCAGTGGAAGTGGCTGGAGGCCCAGCCCACCGGGGAGGACTGGTTTCTGGACTTCAGGGTCCTGGGGAAAGGCGGCTTCGGGGAGGTGTCTGCCTGCCAGATGAAGGCCACCGGCAAGTTGTATGCGTGTAAGAAGCTCAACAAAAAGAGACTCAAGAAAAGGAAGGGGTACCAGGTGGGCAGCCGGCCGCTCACATCGGGCAGGAGGGAGCGCCCCGAGACCTGCAGGGGGCCACCTGGGACCGCGTCCAGCCCCACATGGGACGCTGGGCCCTCCCTGTGAGCAGCCTTCTCGCCCCAAGCGGAGCACAGGCCCCCTCTGGCCCGGGCCTCGGCGTGGCCGCTCTGAGCCACCGGCCCCGGCTCTCTGCACACACATGCGAGTCGCCGTGGTCCCTCCTCAGAGGGGGGCTTTGTGTTGTTGGTGTGGACGGCACCGTGCATCCCGCTGGCCTTCTTGTTTTCACCAACACCATGAAATATAGGAGCTGGTGTTGGAGGGAGGCTGTTGACCCATTAATCTGGCTTTCTGGGGCTCTTCGGGCCCTGACTTGGGCCCTGACTTTGGCCCTGACAGACAGAGCACATGGGGGGTCCAGCCAGAGCTGGCAGTTACTAGAATGTTTTCCTGGCTCAGGTGAGCCAACGTGCCGCTTGGGGTCTGCTGTTCCCAGCTCGGGTCAGACTCCCTGTAGGGAGGACAGGGAAAGCTGAGCTCATCTCCTGTTGCGCTTGGTTCCTGTCCTCTCCCGCTGCATAGAGCAGACACAGCTTTTTGGGGTAAACGGCAGCCACCAAGGGTGCCTGCGTTTCTTGCCAGCGCTCCCCACTTGGGGCTGCGGGAGCAAGCAGGCGTGGTCTCACCCGATGGTGTCTTCTGTCCCAAGTTCAGGGTCCTCACTGAACTTAACACTCGGCAGGACAAACCCAGAACCTGCCCACGCAGCGTGGGTGCAGAGGGGCCTCCTGAACCATCGAGGGTGCCTCCTTGGAAAAGGAACTCTGCTTTCCTTGCCCAAATGCAACTTTAAAAGACATTCTAAGTGCACATCGTGAGGTTTGAAAATGAAGATAGAAAATGAACAGACGAGGGTGGGTGCCCAGCCGTCTGCTGCCCCGGGGCCCAGCGAGGAGGGCAGGGTGGCAGGGGGCGAGCCGGTTGGACATAAGGAAGGACTGGAAGGAAAGCCTCGAACAGGCAGCCACAGACATGCCGGATCCTCACCTGGCGTTTTTAAGGCTGGCTGTCTGACTCCCGCCTCCTCCCGGAGGCTCCAGGAAGCCCGAGTCCTCTGGACTTTGTCTCTGGGGATGGGGCGAATGAGACACGTGTGTAGGTTACTTGTGGTTGCTTTGTGTTGCGCAAGCTGCTTCAAATGCGTTTGTAACTCTGTTTCTGTTTTCTGGCTTGTGGGGCTTGGGCTTCTATGGTGACATCACATTCCCGCTTAAACCTGGGTACTTATTCGAGATCTTGTTTTTCAGGGTGCTATGGTAGAGAAGAAGATTCTAGCAAAGGTACACAGCAGGTTTATAGTCTCGCTGGCATATGCATTTGAAACCAAAACCGACCTCTGTCTGGTGATAACTATCATGAATGGAGGCGACCTGAGGTAAGCAGGGGGCAGGCTTGGAGAAGGGGCCCTGGGGCCCTGGGGGCTGTCCCACCTGCACAGAATATGCTAACACCCGAGGAGAAGTCCTGCCCCCCATCAACATGCTCCTCTCTGGCCCCTGGTTGCCGACTCTCCAAGCGGTGAAACGCGGGGATGTGGGGAGGTGGCTCACGGCTCTCTAGTTGCCGGTGGACGTGGGGTTTGTGTGGCGGCGGGCGTGGGGCACAGGTGCCGTGGGTCAAGCACTAGTTGGGGGGGACAGATGAACGGAGGGTGAGCGAGGGCCCTGCTCTTGGGGATGGCGGCAGAGCCGGAAACACGACGTGGCCGACTTCAGGAGCTGTGGCTTTGCTGTCAGCGTGTCTTGTGCCTGGACTTGCCAGAGGCCTGACAGCCTGGCTCCGGGCTCCCGTGGGAAGTCAGACCACTGGCCCTCGGCGGGGAAAGACCCAGATGCAAGTCGGGCAACCTGCCCGCTCTTGCCTCAGCATGCTGGTCTGTAAAATGGGGATGAAGAATAACACTAGTGTTCTCAGGGCCTTGTGGGGAGTAAGTTAATACTGTCACACACCTGCGGGAGAGTCACGTGGCACACAAACAGGGCCATCACTCTTGGTGTTGCCTGCAAACCCTCTGCCTTCATTCTTCCTGCTGGATTCGTCGCCACTGAAGCTCCGTCAGGTGTTTGCCGGCCGCATTTCCCAGGTGCGGATTCTGAGCCTTGAGTAAGGAACCCGTGTGAGGCCACACGGAAGAGGAAGTACAGGCAACGTGACTGAAAGCGCAGAGAAGGTCATGACATTGTGCTGTACTGCACTCTACTGTATGACATCACACTGTCCTAAGCTCGTTGCTCTACACGGGACTGGACTGGACACACCACACCGTCCTCTACTACACCATCCTACACCACGTTACACCACGCTGTCCTGTGCTACACTATACTACACTATGCTGTCCTGTGCTATGCCGTGGTACCCCGCACTATACCATACTACCCTACGTTGTCCTGTGCTACACCCTACCACACTATGCCACACTGTGCTACTCTACACGGTACTATACGATGCCATACTACCCTATGCTATACTATGTTACAGCACAGCGTCCTCTACTTTGCTGTGCTGCTCTACTCTACTGTATTGCATCACACTACACTGCTGTGTACTGCACTACACCACACCGTGCCACACTATGTGACATTGTACCACGCTACACCATACCGCGCTACAGCACACTGCACCATACTACGGCACTATGCCGTACTAGACTGTGCTGCACTAGACTCCCGTAACATAGCACGCTACGTGACACTGTACTGTACCGTACTAAACGACCCAACTCTACCCCAGAGTGAACCACACTAGACCAGACTATACCTGTACTGCACGGTAGTGTGATACACGCCATACCATTCCATATGACACTGAACTACACTGCATGATATGATACTGTGCTACGCTATACTCGACTATATTATACCACAGTATATTAGACCACAACCTACTACGTGATATGATACGTCTCACTGTACTATACGATACTACACTATGCCACCCCATGCCATGATATGCCATACTACACCTCTCTATATTATACTGTACTACATCGCACTACGCCATCCCGCACCGCACCACGCCATACTACGCTATACGACCGTGTCATTCTCTGCTACACTACCGTATACCACCCTGTGCCAAAACATGCCACGCCATACTATGCTACTCTGTATTACGCTACACTACACGACACCTTCTACACTACACCACACTACACTACACCATACTACACCGTGCGGCTCTCTACGCCACTATACTACTCTATGCTACACCATACCGTACTATACTGTGCCACACTGTGCTACACTGTACTACGCTGCATATTCCACAGCACACGACCACACCATACTGTATTACACCACACTACACAATACCACACCACGCCACACCATCCTACGTTATACTCCGTTACTCCGTTATGCTTGCTCAACTCTCCCACGCTGCATCCTACTACACGCGTCATGCTGTACCACGCTACGTTACACTACGTTGTTCTGTGCCGTGCTGTTCTGTACTATACTTCACTACACTACGTTATACTACTGTGTGCACAACACTATATTATGATACCAGTGCAATGTAAACGCCATTTATTTTGTTGTCCTGGCTTTCTCATGGTCTGGCTCACGTGAGGTTTCCTCTCTTGTTTTCTGAGTCTGCCTCTCCCTGGTTGCTATCTGGTATAAATAGTTTGTTTCCTTTTATCGGTAGGTCGTTAGCTCTTGCTTCTGCGCAGGATGTGATAGTGGAAAGATGGGGAGGAGGGAGCCAGGAAGGAGACCGTCCCGCGGGCCCACCAGGAACCTGCGTGCGTGGGCTTGGTGAGGTGGCTGCCACGCTTGCCCGGGCGCCGTATTGAGTCCTCAGGCCGCTCACACAGGCTTCCTTCACCGCCCTCTGCCCTTCCTCCCTTGGCTGGCACGGGTGAGATGGCTTTGGGGTCCATTTCCAGCTTTGCAGGCCAGTGTGGGGGAGGCAGGGACAGCCGTGCACTCTTCTGTCTACCCTTCCCCATGGCGGTGGCACTGCAGGCTCTTAGGGCTGGTGCCGAGGCCCCACAATGACCACTTTGCCGACACAAAACAGGATTTTGAGGCTCTCACTGTTTCCTGAGATCTTACTTCCTATGGAAACTGGGGGCACGTTGTTGTGCCGGAGAAGCATGGGCATCTGCGTGGTCTGCCCCCAGATACCACATCTACAACGTGAACGAGGAGAGCCCTGGCTTCCAGGAGCCGCGTGCCGTGTTCTACACAGCCCAGATTGTCAGCGGCCTGGAGCACCTACATCAGAGGGGCATCGTCTACCGAGACCTCAAGCCTGAGAACGTACTTCTGGATGATGACGGTGAGGTGGCCTCCCTCCCCTCCCGCCCTCCCCCTTCCCAGTATCTCCGTCCTGACTTCCCCTCCAGACCTCCCCTCGCCAGACTCTCCTCTGTGGCCGGACAGGTCATTGGTAGGGAGATGGGCCGGTTTTGATGAGTGTTATAACTTTAAACGGCACCAAAGACATCTTAAAGTTTGTTGTTCATTTCACACATTTTGCACAATTGTCTCTAAAGTTTTTGATGGATTTAGTTGAAATTTGGTACATAATTAGGCACCAAGCATTACAGGGAGTTAACTCAGGAGTTAACTGTGGAACTCTTGGTGAAGGGTTAACATTTTGTTCCTGATCATAAATCCTCGGTCTGTCACTCGTTCTGCCTTTTATGGGATTGTCATCAGAAAGCGACATTGAGATCTAGGTTTCCTTCATGTCCCTTAGATACCCTCCCTTTGTGTCACCAAGTCATGCAAACGTGGGCATTCTCAAAATGGGGTTTGGGTGGATTGTGCCCCCACTCACAACCTCAGATCTGCTGGGACCCCTGCAGTCTGGCCTTGGCACCCTGGGGTGGGCCTGTGCTGTGAGTGTGTGCCCGTGGGCACACGTGTGCCCTTGTGTGTGTGTGCGCATGTGAGCAGAGACTGCCCTTGGTTCCTGCAGGCTTGGGAACACCAGGCGCCTTTGTTCTGTGGAGCTGCGTGTGACCTCAGTCCATGTTTGCTTTCAGGTAATATCCGAATATCTGACCTTGGGCTGGCCGTGGAGCTGAAGGACGGGCAGACCAAGACCAAGGGCTATGCAGGAACCCCAGGTTAGCACCTGAGGGCAAAGGTGGGGGTTGAGGGCCTAGGGGTTCGTGGGGGTCCCCATCTGTCATAGTGAATAGCAAAACCACGGGGCCTGGCCAGCAGGCATGCCCGGCAGCTCGAGAGCTGCACCCACCGCAGGGATGACCCCTCCCGCCTGCTGGTCCGGACGTGTCACACCCTCTGAGATAGAAGCTTCTGCCTTCAGTGGCTTTCCGGACATCAGCGGAATGTGTTTGTCTGGAGGGGAGCCCGACCATGTTGGCTGGAACCCTGAGGGTCTGCGCTCAGTGGATCACCGGCTGCACCCCCACCGAGGCAGGCAGCCTGGGAGAGCCCCGAGGGGTACCCAGCCCCCACCGCAGTGTGGCCAGGGCCTTCGCTGTCCAAGGGAGCCCTGGGTAGGGTGTGAGGCAGGCGGGGTGGCCTCAGGGGAGGGGGCTGCCCTCGTCCTGTGTGTGTGCGTGGCTGTGTATGTGCGCACGCACACGTGTGTCCGTGTTTGCTTGTGTATGAGTGTGTGTGCACTGTGTGCGCATGTGTATGTGCGTGCAGTGCACAACACATTCTGCTGCTCCCCCACGTCCCCCAGCCCAGGCCTGCAGAGAACCCAGGAGACCCTGGGAACGGGAACAGGGGCGGGGCGGGCATAGCACAGCTGCCCAAGCTGCAGGGGGAGCTCAGTGCCGGCAGGCCAGGGGCACCTGAGGGTCAGCCCCCTGCCCCACCCTGTCCCGGAAGGTCCAGGAACCCTCAGCAGATCCTCTCCTGGGTTGATCTGGCTTTGGGGAGGAGCTGCCACGGTGGGTCTGTCCTCACCTGTGGCTTTGTTTAGGGAAGGTCCTATCTTGAGTTTTCCAGGTCCTTGGCCAGAGTCTATGAAGTTCCAGCCCTGAGTGTGAGTGTGTGAGTGGAAACATCCCACATATTTTGGGGTGATTCACATTGTTAGGAGAAGGCTGTGGAGAATAAGGCACCGCAGGCTGGATTCCAAGTGGTCTGACTCCAGGCCCTGGTGGTATCCAGGCCCATGTGTGAGGGCCCCGCCGGCCAGCAGAGGGCCCCACAGGCTTTCCTGTGGCCGCGGCCCTTCTCTGAGCAGAGGGTCTCGTCTTCTGTGCCTTTGGGGGCAGGGGCAGGGTGTGACCCACAAAGAGGCCCAGCAGAGGTTACCGTGGAGCTTGGGGTGACGCCTGCTGGGTCCTCCCCAGCAGCCACTCTCCACCCTGCCTGCTATGGCCGCAGTCAGCAGGCTGTGACCCCTGCGTGGAGGAGATGTGAGCGTGCCCTCCGACCCCATGGACGTGGGGCTGGGTCAACGTGGGGAAGAATTAGTAACTAGACAGTGGAGTGTTCACTCATTCATTTATTCATTTGCCCACTCACTCACTCATTCACTCACTCACTCACTCACCTGTGCATTCAGGTGACAAATGTTCACTGGTGCTTGCTCTTTCATGGATGCCATGTAGGTCCTGGGGATACAAACGATGTGTCACCCAAGCCAAGTTGGGAAGCAGAGCAGAGGCACCACTGGGGTGTTTGCTCAGAAATTGATCCTCTCCCTGTGGCCTGGCTGGCCTTTCTCCTAGACCTTGTTTCAACCTAGAAGTTGTGGCCAGTGAAACACATCTTTCTTATAGCATTTGAGCAGTCTGGAGTCTTTTCAGTTCCTGAAAAGCAGGACCTACAAAGGGGTGAAGGGGTGTCAGGTCCCGGAGGGTCTGTGGGATTTGACTCCTGTAACCTGTCAGGAACAGGTGAATCTCTGGTCACATCAGCTTGCCCGCCTTGCTGAGCACACCACCTATTGGAACCTGGCCGTGAACATGGTATACTGAGGGCCTGGAGGGACAGGAAATCAACAGACACATTAGCTTTGCTTCCCTTGGAATGTCTGAAGCGGTCAGGAACAGAAGCCACCTGCACCTAGACCATAGCACCGACCCCTGGTCCCCGGGGAGTGGACCGTGGGTCCCAGAAACTGGCCTGTCCACCCTTCCCATGTGCTGGCTGGCTTCCGTACAGTGGCAGGTAGGGAGTGGAGGCCCAGAGCTTGCTTTCAGGGATGTGGACCTTCACAATGTGGGGCTCCCCCATGTGGCCCCAACTTCCCAAATGTGGCTGACCTGACATGGGAACAGGTGGGGCAGTGGTAGGCATCTGGATTTGGAACATCTGGGCCTCACTCTATCCTTTTGTGCCCTTTTCCAGAATCAACTGGTAGTGCCTATCTCTGACCACACACACCCACCACCCCACAGGTCACACTTGTACCTGAGTGGCAAGCGAGGACTGTTACTCTCTGTGTGCTGTGGTCTCAGGGACCACCTCTCTGTCTGTCTGCTGTGTTCAGGGACCATCACTCTGTTGTGGTCTCAGGGACAGAGGTCTGTCTGCTGCGGTTCTGAGGGACCATCACTCTGCCCATCTGCTGTGATGTGCCACAGGGAAGATGGGGCCTCACAGCTCACGTGATGTGGACGGCAGTGGTTCTCAAGCAGGGGCAGTTCTGCCGGGAGGGGACACTTGTCAGTGTCCAGAGAGTTTGGGTTGTGACACCTGGGGGCTCTAACTACTTACTGGCCATGGGCCGGGAGTGCTGTTGCACATGCAGCCCGGAAGGGAAGGTCTGCGTGTGAAGCCTGTGGTTGTGCACGTGGGTCATCGGTTCCGTGCCCACTGGGGCCGGGTGAGTGATTGCCACCACGTGCTGAGTCTGAGTCTGCGCTGTTGCCTGGCAGGTTTCATGGCCCCTGAGCTCTTGCAGGGTGAGGAGTACGACTTTTCTGTGGATTACTTTGCCCTGGGGGTCACACTGTACGAGATGATCGCGGCCAGAGGACCCTTCCGCGCCCGCGGGGAGAAGGTAGGAGGTCACTCTGTCATCCTGTGACAGCCCACTCGTGGGGGTCGTAGGAGCAGGTGTCCTGCAGCTGCCCCACGGTGACCCTGCTTGTGGCGGGGGGAGGTGCTGTTCAGATCTTGGGCACTAGGCTTCTCGTGGGCAGGGGAGGGGATGTGGTGGCCTTGTGTCATGGAGCTCCCCACAACAAGACGTGTCTCAGGACCAGCCGTGCCTGGGCCTCCCCAATCCCCCTCCCCACGAGCAGCGCTCAGCCCACCTGGGGCCAAGCTGGTCTAAAAGGGATGGGGGTGCGGCCTCGTCCCCCCCTGCCTTCCACGGCAGACCAGAGAGCTCACTGTTGCCCCCTCCAGCACTGCAACCTCTCTGAATAGAGGGCAGTGGGCCTCGCGTCTCTGTGCCCTGCCCCTGGCCCCCCACGCTCTCTCCTGCACCGTCCGCCCCAGAGTCTGCAGGGTGCTGTTACCCCAACACACCCAAACCACAAACACAGGCTCACCTCAGTGACACCCGGGGCCTAGCTCAGACCACCATGACACAACAGATGCCACAGTAAAGCAAGTCAAGTGAACTTTCTGGTTTCCCAGTGTGTGTCACATGTCCACATGCTACAGGTGGCTGAGTGTTCAGTGGCTTTCCGTCCAAAACAGTCCACATGCCTTAGTTAACAAATACTTACAGCTAACTGGGAGCTCAGCAGGTTGTGATCACTGATCACCATAGCAAATAAAACAATAATGAAAATGTTTGAAATACTGTGAGAATCACCAAAATGTCACAGAGACGTGTAGGAGTGAATGCTGTTGGGGAAGTGGTGCCAGCAAGTCTGCTGCCATTTGTAAACACTGCAGCGTCCCCCATAGATGGTATCTGGGGGCCTCGCCGCCTGCTCGAAACCCAGCCTCTTCTGGCAGGTGGGCCGCTGGGCACGTGGGGAGCCGGGGCTGAGGAGGCAGGGCGGGCAGGAGGCGTCTCCAGGGCCTGGTGGGAACAGCAGTATTTAGGCGGCCCCGTGCCTGCCTGGAGGTCACACCCTTCACTTTCTTCTGCCGGGGTCCCGAACGTGTCCGTCCCCAGGTCACCCTGGTCCTGAGACACCCAGTCTTCCAGGAACAGAGTCCTCTCACAGCTAACACAGCCGGCCGCTCTGTGGCTCTGCACGGCCGCCCTGATCGCTACTAACTCGTTTTCTCTCCTGACTTGCAACCACGCAGAAGAGCCAGTGCTGTGGGATCCGCACAAAGCGGGGGCCCCAGCACAGAGCTCTCACTGACCCCACGGCCCTGACCAGAGGCCCTGTTTTCCGTGTGTGCGAGCCTGACGAGTCAGGCACAGAGTGTGCAGTGGGCCCACGGTGGTCCACTGTGTGTCCCACGGCCCGTGGCCAGCTGGGCGTCAGACCTGCGATGGCAAACGAAGAGTAAGCCTGTGTCTGCACAGTGTTAGGAAGGCGGATCTAACGTGTGGTGAGAGTACACAGCCAGCGTTTGCCGAGCTGGAGGGGAAGACAGGCTGCAAAGGGCACAGGGCGTATCTGGGGTCATCGTAGGGCCCCCTGGTCACTGGGAATGAGGTCCTGTGGTGTGGAAACTATACTCCATAAAGCGGATTCAAACTCACCCTCAGTTTCCACCCAGTCAGGAGGTCTCTGCCAGCTCTGTCTGCAAAGTTGGCTCCTTCCCTTCCCTTTCTCATTTTCACAGTGGGTAAGGAATGGTTATGTAGAGGCACCGCAGCATCAACCAGAGCACCCCAACCTTGACCAACACCGTTGGGGGTCCCGGGGACCACACATGCAGGGTCAGCCATTACCTTGGGCTGGCGTCTTCCTGGGCGGTATGCTGGCCTGCACGGGCTCCGCGGGCCTGACGTGACGTGGCGCATCCCCTGTGCAGGTAGAGAACAAGGAGCTCAGACAGAGGGTCCTCTCTGAGCCCGTCAAGTACTTGGACAAGTTCAGCCAGGCCAGCAAGGACTTCTGCGAGGCGCTGCTGGAGAAGGACCCTGAGAAGCGCCTGGGGTTCAGAGACGGGACCTGTGACGGGCTCCGCGCCAACCCCCTCTTTAAGGACATTAACTGGAGACAGCTGGAGGCCGGTACTGTCCTCTCGCCTTTGGATCTGGGGGGCCGCAGGGGGCAGGTCCGGCGGGAGGTCCTTGCTTGCTCTGCCTGTCCTGTTGGCACCTCCTGAGCTCTGCGGTGATGCCAGCAGAGATGCCCCGTGGCCTCCTGTCCCCAACTAACCCACCGTCCCCACTTCTCTGTCCACACAGAGGTTTCTCGGGCTGGTGTTGGGTGGGATGCTTGGGGTGTTGCCCACCTTTGAACTGAAGATCCACCCCTGTGCTTGTGGGTTTCCACACCCTGTACTTTCAAGGAGCCCCTGATCCAAGACAAGGCAGGATCCCTCAAGCCATCGTCTTGGGAGAACCTTGTTCCTTCAGTCAGTCTGTGTTGTCAGGTGTCCCTTGTGGGACACACGTGTAGGTGAGCGTGTGCAGATGCAGCCCCAGCCCCAAGCCTATGGTAGGGCGTGTGAGCCGTGACTCCCCACGGGAGCCCCAAGCGTCAGATGCCCAAAGGAGAGGAGTTGCTTTTGCAGGGAGGGGGCTCTATGGCTGGGAGGTGGTCCTGGTGTAGGGAAGATGGGAGCCAGGAGATCTGGGGCCTGGAGGGGGGGTTCCTCTGGCCACGCCACCGGTCTGGCAGGTGGCCCAGCCCGGGGCCCACACTGAAGGGAAGGGCGGGTGGTGCGGCCACGAGGGTCACGTGGCTAGTGTTGTATATTGGTGACTGAAGGACTTCGGCTCCCGAGCGGGCTGGGAGACAAGCCGGCTTTGGAAAGAAATCGAGATGCTCAGCCTGACCGTGCTGGGTTTGAGGTGTTGCACCTGCAGACAAGGAAGCCCCCTGGGAGGCAGGTGTGAGGACACAGACCAGAGCAGGCTGTTCCTTCGCCATGGGCGCCCAGGAGGCGCATCCTGCCTGGACGCTAAGACCCTCACACCCGCCCAGCGTGCTGTGCGGCACCCGGACACCCGTCCTGAGCCTTCGGACACCCCTGGAAGGGCAGCCCTGCTCGCTGAGCACACGGCCGTTTCCTTCTGTTTTCGGCATTTCGCATCCCTGTTTTCTGTCTCCTCACAGGGATGCTGACACCCCCCTTCGTCCCAGACTCCAGGACAGTCTATGCCAAGAACATCCAGGACGTGGGCGCCTTCTCCACGGTCAAGGGCGTGGCCTTCGACAAAGCCGATGCCGAGTTCTTCCAGGAGTTCGCGACCGGCAACTGCCCCATTCCCTGGCAGGAGGAGATGATCGAGACGGGCGTGTTCGCGGAGCTGAACGTCTGGCGCTCTGACGGGCAGATGCCTGACGACATGAAGGGGGTTGCCATGGAGGAGGCAGCCCCCGCGTCCAAGTCCGGGATGTGTCTGGTTTCCTAGGTGTGCAGGGGCAAGAAGGCCTCTGTGAGCCACCAGAGAAAGGCAAGGAGTGGCCAGATGTCCCGGCCCAGCTCAGGAGCCCAGCCCGTAAATAGTCTGCTTCTTCTGTCCCATTTCACTCAGAGACACAACCGTGGTTCTCAGATGGCACGTCCCACGATGCGTAACTCGAGGGCTCTTGCGGACGTCCCCGCCGGCAGCCGGGTCAGCCGTCCGGGCAAAGCATTGCTTGGCGTTTTGGTATATGTTTCCTGCACCTTAACTGCACCTTCCCAGGTGGGAGGCATTCTCCTTGTTGGCTCAGGAGTTGGCAGAGCATGGCCCGCAGGCTCACGGACACCAGTGGAGAGGCCTGGTGCCCCCCTTCATGCCCAGACTGTGCCCCCCGCCACCTGCCTGCTGCCAGGGCCTGAGATACCCACCACCTGCATGTTGGACATGCTGACATCTGCCAGGCGCTGGGGGCGCAGTCTCCCAGGGCTTGCGTCACCCAGGCTGTGGCCCAGTGTCCCAGAGGAGGGAGGACGGGGGCTCTGGGGATGAAGGCGACGGCAGCAGCCTCCCCCTCAGCTTCTCTGTGTCCTGAGAACATCTCCAGCCGATGGCATCTGGGTGTGCCGTTCTCCGGCCCAAGCAACAGCTTACCACCGGACTCTGCCTCCTGGCAAAGCCCTTTCCCGTGCTCCCGTCCTGGGCAAGCTTGGGGCCGGCTGGTCTTGCAACATGGGGTTTTCTGGCCGATGGCTAGGGCCAGACCCTGTCGGAATCCCCAGAGGCAACAGCACTGGAGTTTTGGGGTCCTAACCCTTACGAGCACAAGTATGCCCTCCTTCTGGCCTGTGGCCCCGTGTTCACTGTGTCCGTGTTTCCAGCTTCATCTTTAACCCCAAGAATCCCCACGTGCATCCTGCCTGGAAGAACACAGTCTTTGTAGTGGCCTCTAGATGATGTTCACTCCTGGGCTGGGATTTGGTGGCATTGGCCTTGGAACCCGAGACTGCCCAGGGGGCTCAGGTGGGGCTGAGCCCCTGGGGAGGAGCTGAGATTTAGGGCCTGAAGTTTCCAGAAGGGTCTGCTTTTCCTTAGAAAATAACTTCTGAGTCCCTGCAACTCATACACTGTGTCACATGCTGGTCCATGCAGAGAGCCACATGACGTGGCTGTGAGATGCCGGATTGCGTGTGGGGGTCACGTGGGAAGACTCCCCCTGGGAGTGTCAGAAGACACCACAGCATTTACCTGTCAAGTGGGGCTGACGTTGGGTCCTGCCAGGGGCTGCAAAAGAGGGAGTCCTACCTAGTTTTAGCACATGTCCTGGGGTCACTGCCTCCTTTCCCAGCTACCTCATGAGAGTCCACCCCGAGTATTGGGGTGCCCCCACCCTCAGACTGTCAACACCAAGTGTTCAGGGGCCCCCTTGCCCTCAGACTGTCATCCCTGAGTGTTTGGGGAACCCCTGCCCTCGGGCTGTCATCCTCAAGTGTTCGGGGAACCCCCACCCTCAGACTCTCAACCCTGTGTTGGGGCGCCCCCACCCTTAGACTGTTAACACCGAGTGTTTGGGGCACCCCTGCCCTCGATCTGTCATCCTTGAGTGTTCAGGGAACCGCCACCTTCAGACTATCAACACCAAGTGTTTGGGGCACCCCCACCCTCAGACTATCAACACCAAGTATTCAGGGGTGCCCCTGCCATCAGACTGTCAACACTGAGTAGTTGGGAGCATCTCTGCCCTCAGACTATCATCCTCGAGTGTTTGGGGAACCCCCACCCTCACGGGGTGCCCCCATCCTCAGACCATCAATCCCAAGTATATTGGGGCATCCCTGCCCTCAGACTGTCATCCTCGTGTTCAAGTAACTCCCACCCTCAGACTGTCAACCCTGTGTTGGGGTGCTCCTACCCTCAGACTGTCAACACTGAGTGCTGGGGGGATTGTTGCCTGCAGAAGTCCGTGTGCAGTCCTCTGCTCTCTGCCCTCAGGGGACCAGTGGGTCCTACAGCCAACAGCTGTGGAGGGTTGCCACTCTGGCCCCCATGCCTGCCTGGCACAGGGCCGTGTCGTGTGTGGCCATGCAGAGGCCAGCCAGGTGGTGGAGAAAATCCGGCCTGTGCTTCAGAGGACCGTATGACATGAAGCCTCTGCCTTTAAAGCACCCTTGGACCAGAAAGATCCTTCTCTCCTGGCTGTGCGTGTGGCCCGCCAGAGGCAAAAACTGTTCTGGAAGGGCCTGGAGAGACGCCCAGCGCTTTCTGGTGTGTGACCTGGAGCATCTCTGCAGGCACCCAGGACCAGGGACATGGGGCTGTCGGCGGGCAAATCACCCTCACCCAGTCTTGCTTTGTTTTCCAGAAAGGTGCACGTGGGCTAGGTAATGGCCATATGTGTCACTGCACTACCTTGTGGTGCAACAAGGACCTGTTTCTGGCTTTTATAAACCCATTTAATCTGTTCTAGGTTCTCATGGCCCTGAACAAAGAGTGATTCCAGCAGCTGTGTGGATGGAGGCCTGGCCTGAAGCCCCTTGGCGTCTGCCAGGGGGGCCCATTTGCCTGCGTCTGATGGCCAGATGGTCAGATAAAACACAGGACATCAGATGCATTTGAATTTCAGATGAACAGCAAATACTGTTTTTAGTGCGTGTCCCAAACTATCCAGTTTGTGATCTGGCGCCTGTTGCTGAAATGCTTCACGTGTAAGTAACTAATTCCTCTGAACCAGCAGGTCTGTCAGGCATAGTTGTGACTTCAGCGGTCTCCCCGTCATCGGAAGAGGTCTTTCCCAAGCCCATAAAACTCAAGCTGGCCTCAGTGCCCCTGCCCCCTGCTCCCCTACCTACAGGCGACCCTGCACACACTTGAACGGTGGTCTCAAGGCGCTAATTTAGGATGCCCAGTGCCTGTGGAAATTGCGACCTCCTGTGGGACATCCCTCCCCCAGCTCTCCTGGGGGTCCCGGCGGTGGCGGGCGGGGGAAGGGTCAGTGCCTGCCAGTGGTTTCTTCACAGTCTCGGGGGATCTCTGCTGTGGGTGGTCTTCCAGTCCCAGTCCCCCAACCTGGCACCCTCCCAGGGGGCTAGCTGTCCCCCACACGTGAGGCCCTCCCCCCAGCTCCAGCCTGGACCGCGGGGCTGGCCCTGACATGGGTCTTGGGGCCGTCAGGGATCTAGTTAGCCTGCAGGCTTGTCTCTGGCTTGGGGGCTGCCCACACTAGGCCGATGAGGTTCCCCTACAGAGATGCCTTCATTGCTGCCCCTCTTGTCCCACACCATAGCTGCCAAGTGGTCTTCAGACACTGGCCTGGACCCCTGCCGCAGGGTGCCTGGCACTTGGGCATCTGTGACCCTGGCCACAGCCTGGTGAGACTCACTGTCATGGGGTGTGACATACATCGTGGTGAAGATGGCACCCACTGGGTTTTTCCCAAGGATGGAAGGAGGCCAGGCAGCAGAGGGGCCCTGGGGGTACTGGGATCAGAACTCAGCACGACCTTTTGTTTGTAAAAAAGAAAATGCAGTTTCTATTCAAGCAGAAAAAGACAAAAAGGGAAAACATAATGGATTCTGGATTATAATATGAATGCTGGTTACGTTCTTTTTTTTTCAAAATCACCTATACAGACACCTCTGCAAACACACATATACACACACACACGCATGCACACACATACACACACATATACATGCACACCCACCTGTGCAGATACACATGTACACACATACACAAGCACATATCTATGCACACACATGTGCACATACATGCACACACAGCTGTGCAGATACATACATGCACATACACATATATGCATACACACATGCACGCGCACACACATACATATACACACCTGTGCAGATACACACGTACCCATGATATACACATGCACATACACAATTTACTTCCATTCTCACCTCTTTATGACTACCAGATTTAAAAATTGCTTGCAGGGCGCCTGGGTGGCTCAGTGGGTTAAGCGACCAACTTTGGCTCAGGTCATGATCTCAAGGTTCACGGGTTTGAGCCCTGCGTCGGGCTCTGTGCTGACAGTATGCAGTCTGCAGCCTGCTTCCGATTCTGTGTCTCCCTCTCTCTCTCCTCTCCCGCTCCCGCTCTGTCTCTTTCTCTCAAAAATAAACGTTAAAAAATATTTAAAAAATAAAAATTGCTTGCAGTGTCTCTACTTGTCAGACTGAGAATTCCTGAGCACATGGACACACACCCCTCAACCTGGTCCCCTACCATTGTGATAGTGTGGTTTTACTCTGCTACTCAGTAGTTAGTTTTTATAGGTCTGGTTCCCCTCTCTCCCAAACCTGCACCACACACTTGTCTGAGACACCGCTTAAGTGAGTGGCATTGTGGCTGCCTTGGACAGAGGCCCCCTGGGCCGGCCCTGGGATTTAATGAGGGGGACTAGATGCTATGCGGGGCAGTGCTGACGGACACGGTGGCTGACAGAGACCGGGGCAGGACATATTGCTGTGCATGGCGGGAACTGCATGTACTGAGTATCATACCAGGTGCTGCAGAGAAGCACGGCACTCTGTCTTTTTCCTGTTTGTGCTCTGCTCTCCACGGGTGGCCTGCGTGTGGCCCCAGGGACAGACCTGTCCCATGCCCCTCTCGTGCCCTGCTGTGCCCACATCTGTGTCAGGTGCTGGGAGACACCTGTCCCCCTGGGCTAGCAAACACTTCCTCCATGTCCTTGGATGACCTGGCAGTCGTTGTAAATTAGATTAAACCCTTTTCCTGCTCATCCTCTGTGAAGGGTCCTAGAAGCCCCTGGACGAACAGGGCTCAGGTTAGTAGGGAGGACACGGGGGCTGGTGGGGCTGTCTTGTGGGCTCTTGGCAGCGGGTCTGGCTGGTGTTCATTCCTGTAGGTCCCCAAGGCAACGGGGACCTTGATGGCTCACTCGTTCTTCCCAACCCTGCACAGGACAGTTCAGACTGGGACTGCGTGTCGCCCTGGGGGCCTGGGAGCGAAAGCCACCTTCCCAGTTCAGGAAGGCAGGAAGCCGACACGGGTTCCGGATGCGGTGTACTCCCGTCCTCCCCCCGCGCCACCTGTGAGGACGCTGGAACGCGTGCAGCACACGGGACGCACCGAGGAAGACTGGGGTGGGGAGGGGGACGTAGCTGGCTGGCCCCGGACTGCGGGTGACCCAGGCCGGCGCTGGAGGGGCCGCTGGCCGGCAAAGAGGAACGCGGCCCTGGGAGGAGGGCATGAAGGAGCCAGCCCGGTGACGCAAGGCCCATCCACAAGGGACGCCCACGGCCCGCGAAGCTGAGTGGGTCCTGACTGCCACCTGCCCTCGGCCGTGACCTGGCGCTGACTGTGGGCCTGAGCTTTCGCCCTCCGCCCCCCGGGTATGAGCCCCTCCCCATCCCCTCTCCTGATGAGGACAGAGGGAGGGAACCCGCCTGGAGCCGGCAGCACGCGGCTGGGACGCCATGGCCACCGTGGCCGCCATATGTCAGGAGGAGTTACGTACGAAATGTGTGTGCAGATGCGGCGCGAATTAGCGGAGGGCGGGGCGCGGGGCGAGGGCACTGAGCCAGCGTGGCGGGCAGGACATGCAGGGACGCGCCGTCTTGGTTGGCTCGTGGGAGAGCCCACGCGGGCCTGGGTGACGGCGGGACAGAGACGTGCTCACAGGACAGCAGGGGCTCTGGCCAACCCTCGCCCCCGCCCCCTGACCGGCTTCGTCTGCACGCGCTGCTGTGGCCCGCTGGCGCGCTCCCCGCGGTCCTCCTGGGCTCCGCTCCGTCCTCGCCCGCAGGCCGGGCCTCACCTGGAAACCTGCCGATGGGCAGGCCCGCTGCCAGCAGGCGATTCGCGGAGTGGACCTCAATTTGGAAACGTGAACTTCATCACTAATGTGAGCTGGGCTCGCAGGCACCACCCAGACCACGTAAAATGACGACAAAGAGGCTTCGAGTGTGTGGAAAGTAAACCCCACCTCCCCGGTTACCGTAGAAACGTGTTTCCAAGTTCAGCCCTCTGCCTCCAGGATGCACGGGTGAGGGCGACACGCAGGGCTGAATGGGAGTAGTGGGGGGCGCTGCAGCCTGGCGCTGGACCCACCCGGGCCTGGCCGGGGGCTCACGGTGCTGGTGCCCTGGTGCCCCCCTTGACTCCGGGGACGCCTGGGGGCGGCTGCCTTTCCCTGGAGCGTCACCACTTAATATTTAATAGGTGTCGTGGGCGCGGGAGCCTGCGAGGGGTGCATTCTCCACATCAGCAGGCCAGCATCCAGGCTGCACTTGGCAGGCGGTGTGGTGGAAATGGGAGACATCGGACAAGCCCGCGGCTGCCGAGTCCAAGGCCAGGAAGGGGCTCCTGCTCCAGGGAATCACGGTGGGCTTCATGCTTATGGGGGTGGGTGGTGCGTGAGCCCAGGGACCTGGAAACACAAGACATCTGGGACATGGCTGATTCTGCTTCGGCTCAATAGAGAGATCGTTTTTACAAGACCTTCTGGCAAAGCTGGACAGTGTTTTTAATTTAAAAAATTCATGTCTCCAAGACCGTTTCCTGGCCCACCCCACCTCGCTGGTGAGGACAGAGAGGCTGGGGCTGCCACCTGCCGTTTCTCCGGTTGCTTGTCTACATTATTTATTCCCCGAGCTTCATTTCAAGGTCATTTGGTTACAGGAGGGAGTCATGTTTTGCAGTTTGTACTCCACTCCCCTGAGAGCAAGAGCCTGGCTGCACCTGCCTGGGGGTCAGGAGGCCCATGGTTCCCCAACAAACAAAGGAAACAGACTCTGGATGACTAAGGTGGCTCCTGGCTACTTTTGCTTCTTCCAGTCCTGCTCTTGTCAGAGCTGGGAGCCCCCACGTCCCTGTCCCCAGAGCTGGCTGCCCCTGTCTGCTCAAATAAACTGGTTTTCCTGATGTGATGGGTCCCCCAGCAAGTCCTGCAGAGGATGGGGCCGGAGGGTGAGAGACAGGCAGGGGAGGAGTGCTGTGCCCAGCAGGTGCCTGACCTGGCAGGGAGCAGGTGCTGAGCAGTGTTGGGAAGTCAAGTGTATGCAGTCTCCTTTAACACGTGTGTGCTGTGGGCCTGCCTGGAGTTGGACGCTGCTTGAACGAGGGAACACCTGTCTTGAGAGAATGTATTTCCTAGTAGAATGGACAGGTATCAAGGTCATCCTTCCCGCCACTGCTTCACACACTGCTCTTGCCCAAAAGAATCAAACTTTTGGTTCTTAGAGCCTTTGGAAGGCCCTTCCCCGACTTTGGCGCCCTGGCTGCCCCCCGCCAACCCCGCTGCAGTGTGGGGCCTCCGGCTGGTGCACCAGACTCTTCTACTCCCTTCCTTGTTCAGTGGCTTCAGGGAGGGGGGCCTGTGGCAAGTGGGACAGTAGACATCCCTGTGTCTTTCCATCTCGGTTCCTCCAAAGCCTGAGCTGGAAACCTGAGAGGCAGTGAGACAAGGGGGTGCTGGGCCAGTGTAGGGAGGAGGTGGGCATCCGGGGCAGTTGTCAGCACTGATGGCCAGATGCACCCCTGCCCCACACTGTCCCCCACTTGCATGTGTGTGCCTGTGTGTCCTATGTGCTGCGGGGGGCCCTCAGGCCCAGGGCTCCTGCTGGCTGGAATGATGGAGAAGAAGTGTCACACGGTCCAGAATTGTGGCAGCCGATGTCCTCCCGCCCTCCCATGGGCCAGAAGCCCTGATCTCAGTGTCCCTGGGCCCAGGGGTGCCCGTGGGGGGCGAGGCCGTGCTGGCTGTTGGGAGGCCTGGGTCTCCCTCCGGCTGGGCCCACCCGTGGGGACCCCTGTTAGTTCTGCATTAGTTAGTTAGTTAGTTAGTTCTGGATTCTAACTGCATGTTTACTTCTGTTTCTCACTTCTAGCTGCAGTATTCTTAAAGGGCCAGTCTGTGTGGCCTGTCCGTGGCCCAGCACATGTGTCTTGTGCATAGAGGAATTTAGTAAATATTCTCTGGCTGCTTTGTGAATGTAAGCTTAAATGCCTGCACTCAGGTAAATACGTGCTTTCCCACTTAGAAGATGTAACTGTGCTTTGAAATTGGGCTGACCTGGTTTATATCTTGTCTCTGCCGTTAGCCAAATACTTGACTTTGGAAAAATTATCTAAATTCTGGGGGCCTGTTTTTCATCTGTGAAATAAAATCGTACAAATTAAATAAGGCCACAGGGTGCAAAGCAGTGACCACGCTGTGGGAGGTGTGTGGTCAGTGCTCTGTCAGAGCCACATACCCCCCCCCCCCCCCCCCCCCCCCGCCAACCAGTCCTAAGGGATGCATGCAGGGGCCATGGCACCTCTGGGCTAGGCGCTCTGGGGAGGCGTGTGTGTTTCTTGTGCTCGCCGAACCCGTGTCCGTATCGGGGAGGTCTGGGGACACTACAGCGTTGTCACCCTGAGCAGGGAGTTTGGTGTTGGGGAGAACAGCCTGCATCTGTCATAGCTGCTTTCCTACATGATCTTTCTCCTCACGTTAGTGATTTTATTAAGTTAGTTGCTTTATTTTTTTTATTATTTTTTAATTTTTTTTAACGTTTATTTATTATTGGGAGACAGACACAGAACATGAGCAGGGGAGGGGCAGAGAGAGGGGCAGACACAGAATCCGAAGCAGGCGCCAGGGTCTGAGCTGTCAGCACAGAGCCCAACGCGGGGCTCCAACTCACAAACTTCGAGATCATGACCTGAGCGGAAGTCGGTTGCTCAACCAGCTGAGCCACCTGGGTGCCCCAAGTTAGTTGCTTTATAAAACACTGCAGGTGTCATAATTGTTAACATAACAATTTACCAAACCATAGTCAACTGGGGAGGTTTGCTGAGTGTGCTTTACAAAGGAGAGGAAATGCCAACCTGTTAATGCTGCTTGTCTGCAGCCCAGGGGGACAAATCGTTTATTCTTCTTCAGGGATGGGAAACCGACTGAGCACTTCCCTCACCCGGCAAAGGAGAGTCTGAGCTTAGGAACCAGAGTCCACAGCTGGGGCTGCCGTCCTGGCCAGGCTCACCTCTTCCCGCTTGGTCACAGAAGCTTCCAGTATGGAGCTAGTGCTGTTCACCTGCTGGGCCTTTGCCCCCTGGACTTAGTACCCTCGCGTTCACCCTGAAGACACACAAGTTAGAGGAGGGGCAGGGGAGCATGGGGATGCCAGGAAGCCTGTGCCTCTGTCTCCAATTCAGCGGCAGCAGCTACGTTAACAGGAGTGAGTTTGTAAACCTGGACGTGCTGGCAACCATGTTCCCAATTTTTAAAAAATGTTTACTTATTTATTTGTTTTGAGAGCGGGGGAGAGGCAGAGAGAGACAGGGAGAGAGGATCCCAAGCAGGCTCCATGCCGTCAGCATAGAGCCCAAAGCAGGGCTCAAACCCACGAACCTCAAGATCATGGCCTGAGCTGAAACCACGAGGTGGATGTTCAGCTGACTGAGCCCCCTCCTCTCTCCCCACCCCCCGAGCGCCCCCCTCCCCCGAGGTTCCCAGTTTTGACCCAGGTTCCCCTATTCCCATGTTAGCTCCCAAGTGTCAAGGGCAAAAGATACCATGGTTCTGGGGGTGGCGGGTGGCAGGATGGACGAACAGGAAGCCGTGCTGTGCGTCCAAAGGGTTTGGGGAACAAAGAAGACGCAGAAGATAGAAAGCTGCGAGCGGCCTTGGGGGCCCCTTCCCCCTGCCCTGGGGATCCCACCTTCCTTCTTTTGGGCTTGGCTTTCTGGCTTCCGGCTTTCACGGCAAACAGCTCACGAAGGCAGTCTCCGTCAAGACCCCCACGTCCAATGAAGTTCACATGTCTTGAACTATGGCTTCCAAAAACCTGGGACAATACGGTGCCTTTTCACACGTGTGATTTTGTGGCTTAGGGACTCCAGGCTGTGGAGCCAGTGTGGCTCTCCCATACACTGGATCACCGATGCCGGACCCACCTGTGCTGACTCAGGGCGCTTCCTGTGGTTTCTGCGGTTCACCTGCTGATCGGCACTCCGGGCTCTCAGGTTCTCTGACTGTTCCTCTGTTGCTCCCCTTTCACCATCACTGTCACCCGGTTATTGCTGTGTGACATCCCTGTCTTCGCCTTCTTGTGGGGCCGCCACCCCCCACCTTCTGCCTTGGGTCTTCCTCAGGGGCAAGGCCACATCCTAGGACTCAGAGCTCCTGGTGGGTGTGTGCATGTGTCTAAATTATCTTCTTAACGTCACTACTAATTTGTCCAGTCCCTTGATTATCTTCAGACAGGAAGAGGACAGATTTCCCCTTAATTGTCTTAGTGAGAGCTCAATTAAATTACATTTAAAAACTTCCCTGATCTGGGGTGCCGGGGTGGCTCAGTTTGGTTGAGCATAAGACTCTTGATTTCCACTCAGGTCATGATCCCAGTGTTGTGGCATCAAGGCCCCCAGCTGTGCTCTTTGCTGAGCATAGAGACTGCTTAAGATTCTCTCCAGGCCGCTGGGGTGGCTCAGTCAGTTGAGTGCCTGATTTTGGCTCATGTCATGATCTCCTGTTCTGTGGGTTTGAGCCCCACGCCGGGCTCTGTGCTGACAGCTCAGAGCCTGGAGTTTGCTTCAGATTTTGTGTCCCCCTCTCTCTCTGCCCCTCCCCCACTCATGCTCTGTCTCTCTGTGTCTCAGAAATAAATGAACATTAAAAAATAAACATTAAAAAAAACACAAACAAGGTGGTTCTAAAGCTAAAATTGAGGAGCACCTGGGTGGTTCAGTGGGTTAAACGTTGGACTTCGGCTCGGGTCATGATTTGTGGGTTCGAGCCCGGCGTCAGGCTCTGTGCTGAAAGCTCGGAGCCTGGAGCCTGCTTCGGATTCTGTGTCTCCCTCTCTCCCTGCCCTTCCCCTGCTCGCACTCTATGTTTCTGTCACATTAAAAACAAAAAATCAAAAACTTCCTGGATCCTAGACTGTCGCTCCCTGCAGAGGTGGGCTTGCTGCAGGCCCCTGGGTCAGGTCGAGGCAGGTAAACAATTGTCATTGGTGCAGTCAGCACAGGAGCTAATGCACCTGTCACACTGGGTGGTCACACTGGTGGACGCTTCCCGGTGGGGAGGGGTCTGAGGAATGAATTCTGACCCTCCCTGCAGTTACGCACGCAGCCTTTGGAAGAATTCTGCATCCGCTTGTGGTCACCCAGTTAGCCTCCTGGGACCTTGGTGTCTCCACCTGCAAAAGGGAGCAGCCCTGGGTTGTCCCAGGATGCCCTGCAGTCCGCTGAGCGCTGGGGCGCCTTCCAGAGCCCTTCCTAGCCGTGCTCTTGCAGCCGTGAAAGAACTTCAAACACCTGCCCATTTCCAATCGGCATCCAAAGTTGCCTGTATAGACTCGTCAATCGGAAAAGGCCATCGTGTCTGGCAGCACACACACATCTTAAATATATTTTCAGCAAACTGTGGAGTGCGTTGCCCTGCAGGGTGGTGGGCACAGGCTTTGCTCCCGGCTCCGCCACTTCCCAGCTGTGTGGCCGCGTGCTGCTTGCCTCACCTCTCTAGGCCTCAGTTGCCTCACTTAAAACGGCAACCCCAGCAGCAGCTCACGCTTGCAGCCCCGGGGTGGGGGGCTCTCTTTCTGTGGGAGCACCGTGTGCCTCGTGGCCCCGGAAGCCGGGGAGCCCGCGCCTTTTGGTCCCACTTGAGGGCAGACCTTCCTCTGATTATCTTTCTATATTTCAGTAAATCACGCCATTAAAAATGGCTATTTTTTCTCGTCAATATTTACTGCAGAACGTTTAGTGAAGTCAGTAAAAGCGTGTTATCTCCTTTCACTCTCTGGTCTCTGAATTTCTTTATTTTTCTGGCAGCTCCCGTTTTCTCCCTCTGTGCCTCTGATGGCAATGTCGTGGTTCCCTCAACCTTTCCAGCCGTCCCTCACAACTGAGGTCTAGGGAGGCCATATTGTTTTCAAGTCTTTCAACCTTTTAAAGACATATGATTTTGCAAGTGGAGTCAGAGGTCTCTAGACGTGGTTCCCAAAGCCGTCTCTAGACGTGGTTTCCCACACGAGCGGGGACACTGCTCTGGAGCTGTTCTTGCTTACCACGTAAGCATTCACGTATCTGCACGTCCACGCTTCCTCCGGCTGGCACGTCTGTATGTACACGGACGCCATGGTGTTGCACGTCCACAGCATGAGGCTGCTATGGTCGTGGCTCGTTGCCTGCACTTACCCACCTGGCCCAAATTGCTGTCACGTCTCAGCGGATTCAGCCCCCTAAACCGGGCTCTTTGCTTCTACCTGCCATGCTGCACGGCACCCTGCGGTGGTATTTCTACACCTGGCTGGTGGCCCTCGTGTCACTCTGAGCAGAGCCTGGGGCCTGGCAATGCCTGAGACCCTCCATCTGGCCCGTAAGCCCTCTGGTGTCTTTGCCCACCCCCACCCCCTCCCCAGGCCCGTCCACTTCACCGTGGCCTCTGCACGGGTGTCAGAAATGCTGACTGCTTCCCAGCCTTCGTGTCTGGGTCTGGCCCTCACCTCCCACTCTGACCACGTAATCGCTGCTGGCTCCTGCCACTGCTTCTTCCCTGCTTGGTCTGTGTTCCCCTTTCCCAAAGTGGGTACTGCCTTCTACTCTACTCTGCATTTGCCTCCTTTCCCATATGTACCAGTCGGCATCTCTTCTCCAGGAGAATGCTAGCTCCCTCGGATCTTTGTCTACTGGCTCATCAGTGCTTCCCGAGTGCACAGATCATGTCTAGTATACAGTGGGTGCTCTGCAAATGTGTATTGAGAGGATCAGTGAATGAAGACCATTGTTTTTCAGGTTTAGACACACTGCATAAAGGCTTCCTACTCACCACAACCCCATGAGCCCTCATTGTCGCCCCACGGCCCTTGTACCGATCCATCCCAACCACCAGTGGGGTGCCACGTCTGCGTCAGAGCACGGCCCTGTCCTGGTGTAGGCGTTTAGGCTGTGCCCGTGGCTGTGCTGATGTACATGGGACATCGAGCCGCACACGTGTGCAGCGTCTCTCCATCACGGCGACGGCCCCTGTAGAATAGTGGCCTTCTTCACAGCTACCGCACTCCCACCGATTCGGAGTCACTGGTCGGGGTCGAGCTCAGGACCGCAGTAATTAAAACACGCCTTGAGAGGATTGGATCGGGCATCCTGGCTCCAGAAGCTGACTCTTGGGCAGGTCCTTTGGCAGGGAGCCCTGTTTGCCCTGTTGTAGGTACAAACCTGCTGTTTTCCTGCCTGTCGCTGTCCAAGGGGCCATGGTGCAAGTTAGTGCAGCAGCAGGGAACGAGGGTCCTTGCCCCACGTCCTGTCCATGTTACTCGGTGTTACTGCGAAGTTCCTGCCTGATGGTCAACAATTTGCCAACACTTTTCATGGGAGTGAAAAGACACACGGTTGTTTGTTTGTTTTTTTAATTTTTTTTAATGTTTATTTAGTTTTGAGAGAGAAAGAGACAGAGACAGAGCATGAGCAGGGGAGGGGCAGAGAGAGAGGGAGACACAGACTCCGAAGCAGGCTCCAGGCTCTGAGCCATCAGCACAGAGCCCGACTCGGGGCTCGAACTCACAGACCGTGAGATCATGACCTGAGCTGAAGTCGGATGCTCAACCGACTGAGCCACCCAGGTGCCCCGACACGTGGTTGTTTTTGATGACCTTCTAATTCCCGGGGAGGCTGGGTGCCTCTCACGCCTGCTGGGACCATTTGAAAATGGCATGAATGGTCTTCACAAGACTGTTTCCTCACCGCCATGTGAAGCACTGGGTCCTGGGACCCCTTCCTCCAGCAGCTCCCATCTGACCTGGAGATTTCACTCACTCTGCAGCAGTGTGATGCAGGCCAAGGTGAATGGGTGGGGGCGTGACAGGAGCCTGCAGCGCCTATGCGTTTGTTCATTCATTCATTCATTCCAGAGCTCACCCCTGGACAAGAACAGAAGCGGGTCCCTGCTGCCCCCAGGAGCCCTGTTGGGGCAGGTGGGCCAACAGGGCCTCCCTGCATCCCTCCCCTCTGCAGCCTGTGACCTGCGGGCACCGACCAGAAATCCAGGGGGACTTTCCAGTGGGTCTGCCTCAGGCCCTCAGCAACCCCCCCCCCCCAACACACACATGCAGGACCAGTGGGAGGAGTGGGGAGGGAGGGAGCGCAGCGCAGGTGGGAAGGAGGCGGTCTGAGCACAGAGAAGGGGCGGTGCTCCTGGACACTGATCCTCACTGATCCACGGCCAGACAGAGCCAGTGCTCTCCCCCGAGATGCAGCCGCCGGTGCCCGGGCCCCTGGCCCTGCTGGACAACACAGGTGAGGAGGTACCGGCATGCAGGCAGGTCGTGGGCTGGGGTGGGAGTTGGGAGGGTAAAGGCCAGGTCCACAGCTCCTTCCAGCAACCCTGGGGCTTCACCTTTGGGACCTTGTCCTGACACGGATTCTCTCCTGGCCAGGCTCTGCCCTTTCTCCCTGCTTGCCTGTCTCAGCTTCTGGGTCTCCCCTGTCTGTTCCCACATCTGTTACCACAGACAGCAGGCTCCTACTTCCCAGCTGACACCCACACTGCCCTCAGCCTCCCCTGCCCTCGCTCAGCCTGCACACATTTCTAGAACTTGTTTCAACAACCGGTGGCTTCTTCTCATGGTTTGGTGCAGCTCTGTTCCAATCCCCTACATCCTCTGGCCCACGAGTCCTGGAACCCCGGGTTCTTTGATTGGCCGGACCAAGCCCAGATGCATCTGGACAGGCCCCAGGCCTGGAAGGATGCTGGTGTGTTTTCCTGAGGGGGGAGGGGAAGGTTTGGAAGGAAAAGAAAGGAGGACTCCCTGAGACGCTGGGGGCGGGGGGGGGTCACCAGCCACCTCCTGCTGTTTCCCCCCCATGGGTGATCCCGTCCCCCCCACGGGTGATCCCATCCCCCCCCACACACACCCAGTGGCTTCTGCTGCCTCCAGCATCTTTGGAAAGTCTTACTAAAAACCAGATGAGTTAGTGGTGTTTGAGTTTTGAATAATAGCCGAGGAATCTGGCTTCTTGAAAGAACAGCCCTGCACCTCCGTCTCCAAGGTACAGTGCTCTGCGGCAGACTGATTCCCATGTGTTTCGTCCTCCAGACAGGTTACTCACTAGTGATGGTAATGATGCCTGTTCTTAACTAACCGTCATCATGTATTACACTAGTGGACGCAATGGTCTAACTAGCCATCATCACATATTACGTTAATGGGACGTGATGGTTTAAAACAGTTTGGACTTAGTTAGTTCTTCTGATGAGGAATCATAAACTAAGAAAGTAATACCAGGAGTTGGTCTCTTACTTAAAAATTCTAAACCTTAGTGTGGCCGGGGTGGCCTCATAGGTATTTCCTAGTTCATGTTTCTGCAGTCAGCACCCTGGTGTGTGTCAGATGCCAAAGCAGACAGTGGGAAGCTGATGGCTGAGTCACACCATTCTGCCTGGGTCTAGTTACAGGGGCATCTCTTTGCCTCTGTGACCGGGTGTCCCCACGTGAGGAAGTGAGCACATTCTTCTCCCTGGGACACCAAGGCCCTGCTGGCAGGGAGGCGGTGACGGGGGGGGGGGGGGGCTTCCAAACTCTCCCCCCACCCCCAACACCATCTTGGTGACGGGAACTGCAGCCCATCCAGTCTAGACATGGCCAGACTGCCACAGGAGCCGTGGTTCGGGAGAGGGCTGGGGCTGGGGTGCAGGGCAAGGGAGGGCCTACGTGGCTCAGATGCTCTAGGAGGGATGGACACACAGGCAGGGAAAGACGTGAGCACCACGCGGAGATGGCTGGTGGCCTTCCCCTCAAGCTGGAGAGCCGGCTTAGAGCCGGGACTGTGCTACTGTTCCCTCCGCCCTGGCTGATGGATTCACTCCGCTCACCTCAGTGGGGAGTGCGGGGGCTTTCCCCGAGGTCCTCGCGCTGGGGCCGCATGGCCCTTAGGAGGCGGCTAACGCAGGTGTTGCCATCATCTCCACTTTGCAGATCGGGAAGCTGAGGTTGGTGGCTCCAGATCTGCCTGTCTGAGCCAGGCACCGGCTCCAGCGGCAGACGGGCCAGACAGCCCCCACCCCACGGGCTTCTCCTCTGGGCAGCTCGAGACCACACGGCCGGTCCGGGAGGCTGCCTGGGTGTGGCAGACTGGACAGATGTTTGTCTTGAGGGTGCACCATTTGTAACCACACATACTAATGGCCCTGCTGATGGGTAGGAGGATCCGGGGGTGGTCCACGGGGCGCTGGGGGCTTCCTGTAGTGCACAACCCTTTCGTCTCTGAAACCTGATCTAACAATGTGTTGTAGGGTAATTGTAAAGATGTCCTGCCTTCTTCTTGAGTTTATTTCTCATTCCCTGGTTTTTATGCCATCTCCTGTATTTATAAGGAGCATTTAAGGTCAGGATTCTGCCTCTCTGGAGTCCAGACACCACAGCTGGCCAGAGCCACGCTTTCTGGCACCCTGCACGAGTGGGGCCGCTGTCCTCGGCCTCCCGTTAACTGTCCCCACAATGCCATGGGGTGACAGCATCTCGAGGGCCTGAGCCTTGGAGGGAAAGCCGGACTCGGGAGACCATGACGGAATGGGCCTCAGGGGGATGACCACCATCCCGAAGGAGACGTGTTTAGCTTTTTGCTCCGCTGTCATCAGCGTGTCCGAGTGTCACTAGCGGATCTGACGATGTTCCTGCAGGCAGGTGCCACTGGTGCCACTGAGGGGTTAAGGGACAAGGCCCCGGGGGTTGTTGTGCTGTGGTGGGAACAGGTGTTGAGACATCTGGCTGGTGGTCTTGGGCGTAAGATATGCGATGCCTCCAGTTAGGAAAAACGGCACAAGAGAAGCGCGTTGCCTGAGCTTGCACAGTGAGTTTGTCTGTGTAGTTCATGTCTGAGCACGTGACCACCTGGTCATTACTTGGCTGGCCGTTGAGCGTTGCTGGCAGGGCCACAGAATTGTAAATTCAGGCACCTTCCAGAGCACACACGCAAACTCCCGCATGCAGCTGGCCCCCCACTGAGCACACTCAGTGTTGACAGAAGAACTTCAGTGCAGGCAAAGACCTGTATTCCTTGCATCCTGATTTGGTTCTGAATCACAGGGCTCAAGATCGCTAAGCTTCCAGAAAGCAAAAGCCTGGGGCACCTGGGTGGCTCAGTGGGCTAAGTGTATGACTCTTGATCTCAGCTCAGGTCACGATCCCAGGGTGGTGGGCTCGAGCTCTGCATGGGGCTCTGTGCAGATGGTGAGGAGCCTACTTGGGATTCTCTCTCTCTCTCTCTCTCTCTCTCTCTCTCTCTGTCCCCTCTCCCCCATCTCTCTTTCTCTCTAAAAAAATTAAAATTAAAAAAACCATTATAAAACAAAACACAAGCCAACAGCCTGGTTGGGCTCGGAGTGGAGTCTTGCCTTGACCTCTCCTGGCAAACTGTCTCCGTGGTGTGGCTGCTGCTGGTGGGGCACGGGGCAGGGGGGTGATTGCTGTAAACGGGGCTTCCCTGCCTCCCCGAGACACACCACAAAGAAGAAAGTTAGGGCAACGAGAAACCCAGAATTCGAGACTTGAGGGAGGGCCAGGCAATGGCAAGTTCTCCTTTCTGGCTGCCTTCTTGAGTTCTGTGCCACCTGGAATTAGGTTTGCCTACAAACCCCGGGACATCCCAAGTAGCAGCCATAGTCCAGGGACTTTATCTTGCTGCTCAAGTTCCGAGGCAACAACCAGGGCCATCTTCCTGCTCTGCCATTCTGCAAGTGCTGCCTCTGTGCACAAGGTTCCCTCATGGCCCAAAATGGCTGCCTGGGGCTCTGCCTTTCTGCTCATATTCCAGGCAGTGGGAAGGATGACTGGGAGAAAAGCAAGGGGCAGGCTCCTTTAAGAGATGTCTGCTGGGCCTATGGAGCATCCTTTGCTTGGACGGACGGACGGACAGATGGACGATTATTTGGCAAGAATGTAACCGTACAGCTGGAGCAGAGGCTGTAGGATGCGCCCTTCACACTTCCGCATCCCGTAACGGTCTGTTAACAAAGGCAAGGGGATGGGTGTCCGGGTGGGCAGTGGCAGCCTCCGATGCGCTTCTGAGTCTTTTCTGCCCCCCGTTCATGTAGCCATTCACGGGTTTGACACTGAGCAGGGTCCTGGGGGTGGATGGTGGGTGGGGACAGCTTGGGTGGCGCTGCACGGAGCAGAGCGGCCTCTGAGTGCAAGGTCCCCCCTGCAGTCTGGAGCAGGGCAGGCGTGTGGGGTTCGAGGACGAGGGAGGGTCTGCACACAGTGGGCGCTCAGTAAGTGGCTGAGCACGACCTCTGCTGTGTGGGCTGCCAGGATGAAGGCTTCGGAGGGCACTGGTTTGGGGGTGAGGCCTGGTGGCATGGACCCTTGAGCACCTAGCCTGCAGGCACGGTGTCAGGTGGCAGGGAGCAGGGAAATCACACCCCACCTGCCCGCATGAGGTTCATTGTCTGGGGTTCTGGGACCTGGGCACTAAATGCTGGAGTGAGGGTCACTGGTTGCAGTGGGGGCTGCAGAGCAGGGGAGGCGGATGTCGAGGAGTGGGTGGGTTGGCAGGTGACGAGGGAGACCCCGAGTCCCCACCCAGTGAAACAGGGCAACTGGGAAGAGGGGGTGGCCTGTGCGGGTGGTCTGGGGTCCTCGGAGCCTGTGGCCCGAGAGCAGCATGGCGAGGAGGGTGCTGTTGGCTGGGCCCCACTCTGAGCCCATCCCCTTGCTAACGGTTCCTGTTTGTCCTCCTTCCAGAAGGGTTTGCCAGAAGAAAGACCTCACTTTGGTTTGTGGGGTCGCTGCTGGTGGCGTCCGTCTGTATCCTGACCATCGGCCTCGCGGCCACCACCAGGACAGAGAACGTGACCGTGGGGGGCTACTACCCAGGGGTCATTGTGAGTGCGGCCACCCCCGGGGGTGTGCGGGAGGGCTGCGCCATGTCGGGGCTTGTGGCCGGCAGAGTCTGTCCCCAGAGGCACCCGTGTCCCCTCCCGGGCCCTGTGTGGGTGGTGGTTGCTGATCAACTGGTCTTGACGGGGGCCTGGAGCAGGGGTGGGAGGGGGTGCAGAGACCAGCCCTGACGGCCGGATTCCAGCCCCGAGACAGCGCTCTGACCACAGCTTTAATTGAGTCCTGCAAAGACCCCCCTGTGGAGGGTAGTATTCCTCACTCCATCTTGTGGGGGCGGCAGCAGAGGGCGTCACCAACCACTAACGTCATATTTCGGGCAGTAATGCCACGCGGCAAATTGGGGACAGCCTAATCAAATCTGGCAAGAAGGGCCACCCAGATTCAGAATTACCAGGGAGATTTTTTTGAACTATGAATTCACATCCACTGTTGTTAGCAGTAGAATTTGCTCCAAGGGCATACACTGGACAGGAGTCTGGAAGGGGCCTTTATCAGCTTTGAGGCCCTTAAAATGCACCAGAACCCAGAGCTGCTGTGTCAAAAATGCTAAATCAAGGTTTTCTTTTTTAATGAAGATCTTTTAATCACATTACTGTCACTAAAAGTATCAAGATTAGTAATAACATTAGTTATTAGATAATAACATTCTAATAACATTAGTTATTAGAGTAACATTAGTCCGACGTTTTTAGCAAGGATGGAAAGGTTTTGACATTAAATATTTAAAAATATTTCACATACATTGTTCACTTTATCTCTATTAAAATTTTTTTTTCAAGTTTCTTTCTTTCTTTCTTTTTTTTTTTTTAATTTTTTTAACCTTTATTTATTTTTGAGACAGAGAGAGACAGAGCATGAATGGGGGAGGGTCAGAGAGAGGGAGACACAGAGTCTGAAACAGGCTCCAGGCTCTGAGCTGGCAGCACAGAGCCCGATGCAGGGCTCAACCTCATGGACTGTGAGATCATGTCCTGAGCCGAAGTCAGACGCTTAACTGACTGAGCCACCCAGGCGCCCCTCAAGTTTATTTATTTCTTTTAAGAGAGATAGAGGGAAAGAGAGCTCAGGGGAGGGGCAGAGACAGAGGGAGAGAAAACCCCAAGCAGGCTCTGTGGTGTCAGCACAGAGCCCGACACGGTGCTCGATCCCACGACCCTGGGGTCATGACCTGAGACGAGATCAAGAGTCGGATGCTTGACCGACTGAGCCACCCAGGAGCTCCCACTTCATCTTTATATTAATACTTTATTTTTATTTTTTGTCTATGTTTTATAAGCCTATATTATCTACTTGTGTGTTGTTTATGAGTAAACACATAGGGTCTGTGCAGAAAAAGTTTTATCAGTAAAATGTTAAGAGCTGCCAATATGTTGGGGCCCTACTTTTCTGCCGGGTGTTGTGGGGGGACCCCTGGAAATGGGGCCAGGGCTGTGAGGACCCACCCCCCAAGGTCAAGCCTCTGGCAGAGCCAGGTTCCCGGGCAGTGGCCAGTTCTGAAGGTGAGCTACGGAGACCAGATGAAATCCACCTGAAGACGATGTGGGTAAAGGTCCCTTCCTAGGAGACCCCGCGTCCCACGTGGGCATGACAGCAGCAGTTCTCAGGATGAAGCCACGGCTGGAGGCACATCTTGGAAAGAGCATGCCAGTTGGCGAAACTTAATGGAAACACCTTAATACATTATGTTGGCCTGGAATTCTGATGCTTTTGAGCGGTGGAGCTGGACGTGAAGAAAACGTTCACCTTTCCTCCTTGAGAATTCTTCAGTTACAGGTGGAAACTTCCTCTGTGCACATGTGTCCGTCTCCACAGGCACTGTTCACCATTACAGATACAGGCTTCTGTAGCCGTAAGGCGGTCAGACTTTCAGGGCATTAAATTTGACACCGTGGACTTGAGCGCCCACGGAGGTGCCTCCCAAACTCCGGGGCAGGCGGGGCCCCTACCCAGCTGCTCACCTCCGTTGTCCCTTGTCCGACGTCGCTCAAGCTGAGGGAACCACACTCAGTGGAGGGTCCAGCCTGGCCCTGGGTCCCTGGTTTTGAGGTGAGGAGGCCGGGAGCTGAGGCTGTCTCCAGGATAGGGAGACGCCCCTCAGCATCCTCCTCCTGCTGGAGCCTCCTTCCCTCCTTTTACCTCCTCCCCTCTCATGATTACCTGTCTGCCGGCTCACCTATGGGCGCCTGGTCCCCACACCTTCCCTGAGGAGCCAGCCTCTGACTTGGACTGCTGCCAGGCCTGGGGGAAAGCAGGTGGGCCCCTCACCCTCTGGGTAACCGTGAGGAGCTGTCCCTCAGGCCAGAGGTGAGGGGCCTGTGCTGCCCTATTCTGTGATCAAGAGTTAAATTGTTTGAACAGGTTGCATTTCAGTGCTTGTATTCCCACCACTGGCTTTGGTGGAGCCCGAGACGCCACCCAGACGGGCACGAGCCTGTGGGCCGCTAGGTGGTGAAGGTGGTTGGGGAGGGGTGACTTTGCCCCTTTGGTAAGATGTTTTCGAGGGGGCGGCCTCCGATTTGCTGATCCCTGCGAGCTCTAAGCCTCCGTGTGCTAACCGGGCACGTTCTCCGTTTCCCTCTAGCTGGGCTTTGGAGCTTTCTTGGGGATTATCGGCATCAACCTGGTGGAGAACCGGAGGCAGATGGTAAGAATGTACGTAGTTTCTTTCAAACGTGGGCAGTAAGAGTGTGTTATGTTATGGCTACAGCTAGTATTCCTGGGGAAGCCCCCGGCCCCAATCCAGCAACCGAGGATCCGGGCCCAGGTTCCCCAGGCTGTGCACTGTACAACTCTGGCCTCAGGGCTTATTGGCGTCCTTCACAGTCTAAGTGACAGTTGCTTCTAGGATTGTAGGGTGAACCCTACAGACTCACATGGTGGTCCTGGCAGCTGAAGTTGAGGCACAGAAAGAAGAGTTTGGGGTATGGGGTGGGTTGGGGATTAGCAAATTAAAGGATGATGTATAGGCTCCCACAGGCCAAGGAGAGGGGGGAGATGCAAAGGCCAGAGGAGCCAAACTCACTCAGACTTGACAGAGAGGAAGTCCAGACCTTGCCCGGCCCCCACGCTCGTCCCCCATGTCTGGTCCCTGGTGGACCCCTGTCCCCCACGTCCTGGAGTAGACTACCGCCAGCCTCGATCGGTTTTGTGAACGTGGTGTTTTTAATCAATGATTTCTATTTGGGATCTGTTTGCTTTGGGGACACAGCTCCAAGAGTAAGCAGTTAATTTTGCCAGTTCACTGTGGGCTGGTGTTGAATTGTGACAGCAGTTCAGGGGGGCTTGGGGCCGCATGGCCGGTTCCCACTCACCTCTAACGCCTGCCTGCATTGGCTTCATCTTACTTATTCCCAAATCTGCGGTCACCTGCCCTGGGGTCCACTGTGTGAGGGGCTGCAGTACATGACCCCACGTGCCCCCCATTCCCTGGCTGAGAGGGAAGGCCTGTGGCTTGGCTGTGGTGGCCGCTGTCATAACTGCGCGATGAGAAAGTGGCCCCTGGTGCAGAAGGAGCCTGGCCAAGTGAGGGTGGTCCTGGGATGGGGCCGGGGAGGAAGCATGACAAAGAGGTTTGGATTCTGGCAGCAAGAAGTGTTTTACCCTGAGTCTGGGGGAGAGGAAGGGTGGGTTGCCACCCTGGGCCGCTGGCTAAGAAGAGGGGGACAGAGGGACCCCACGCTCCTGCCAGGTCCCCAAGCGGTGCGTGACCCCACCGTCCTTGCCTGGCTGGTGCTGGTGTAGGGGGATCTGGGGGATCAGCCCTCTGGGTCCTTGAAGCCCTGGCCTCTGGGTGGATCTCCTGCAGGAGGGAGGCGTCCAGAATCCAGAAGGAGCCCTGGAGGTGGCGCCCTTGAAGATTCTTGCCAAGGTCTTTCTGTGCCCCCGCTGGGGCCATGGTTAGGAGTCTGCAGCGGGAAAAGCGATTTGCTCCCAAGCTTTAACACATTCAAGTGTTGCTGTCCCCAGGAGAGGTCAGGGATTTAGGGCTGCCAGGAGCGGTCAAGCACAAGGCTCGTTCTCTTCAGCAAACACTGCTTTTGGATAGAGAGGGCCTCCTGGTGGGGGTGGGGAGAAGCTGGAACCCCGCTGTCAGGGGTGTTACCAGGTCCTGGGCCTTGGTCCGGTTTCCCTCCCACCGCCTCTGGTGTCTCCGCCCCGCCCCTGCCTCCGTGCCACGCCCCCTCCGGCCCCTCCCCTGCCCGCTGGACCCCTCCCTGCCTGCTCTCCGGCCCCGCCCCTGCCTCTGTGCCCCCTCCCTGCCTGATCGCCTGTCCTGCTGAGGTCTCTGTCAGTGCTCCTGCCTGGCTCTGCAGGCTGAGAGCCTCCTGACCTGCTTTTCCACGCAGTTTCCCCAAGGCTCAGAGCTGGCTGTGAAGCCGGAGGCCAGGCGGCTGCCACGTGGGTGGTGAGGACCCAGTTTGGTCCAGGGACGCCTGTTTCTTTACCTTTTAAAAAGAGCTTTATTGAGACATAACTCACCCCTTTAACGTGTAAAATGCAGTGGCTTTAGCATATAACGGGTGTGTGCAACCACCACCACAGCCAATTTGAGGACATTTCATCCTTTCAACCAGAAACCACCCGCTGGCGCCTGTGTCCAGCCCTGGGTGACCACTAACCTGCTTTCGGTCTGGACTGTGTGCACGGCCTGGCCCACATCTGTCACTTAGCATAGTGCTTTCCAGGTTCATCCCCGTGGCTGCCTGTGTCAGGACCGCGGTGCTTTATGGCTAAGTCATGTTCCAGTGAATGGATGGGGTACATTCTGTGTCTGTTTGTCAGTGCTGGTCCCTGGGGAGGCCGCCGCCTTGGGCTTCGAGGCGAGTGTGAACGTGGGGCATGGTGCTAGCATTGGAGTTGCTGTCGTGGGGCCACCGTCTTACATGCCCGCCAGCGCATTCGGGGTCTCCAGTGTCCCCAGCCCTTCCCAGCCCTCCTGGTGGGAACGTCGTGGTATCTCACCGTGGTATTTCCTCCGTGACTAGTGACTTTGGGCTTCTTTCCGTGACCTTCTTGGCTTTCTCTACATCTGTTTTTAGACAAACGTCTATTCAGGTCCCTTGCAGATGTTTAAACTGGGTGACTTGTGTTCCTCTCCTTCAGGGGTCAGACCCTTTATGGCCAGAGGCCAGTCCTTTGTCAGGTATGTGATTTGCCAATATTGTCTCCCTTGAGCACAGAAGCTTGCAGTTTCGAGGAAGCCCCAGGTGTGTATGTTCTCTCTCGTCGCCTGTGCTCTTGGTCTAAGTGTCCCACGCCAGTTCCAAGATTGTGAAGATTTACCCCCTGTGTTTTCTGAGTTTCGTCACTTACGTTTAAGTCTTTGGTCCATTCTGAGTCAGTGTTTGCATATGTTGTGAGAAGGGGTCCACATTCTATCTTTTTGCCGGTGGCTGCTCCGTTGTCCTGGCACCAATCGCTCCGAATGGTCTCGGTGGCCTTGTCAGCCACAGTGCTTTTTCTCCATGGGCCAGTGTTCGTGTCGATGTGTGCTGTCTCGGTCACTGGTGCTTTGTAGTGAGTTTTGAAACCAGAACTCAAGTCCTCCTACTTTGTTCCTCTTTTCCAGGACTGTTCTGGTTATTCTCTGTCTTTGCAATTTCACACGAGTGTTAGAATCAGCTTGCCAGTTTCTGCGGAGAGGTCAGCTGGATTCTGCTTAACCTGTACATCAGCTTAGGGAGTGTATCTGGCTGAGAGATGTTAAGTATCCTCACCCATGAACTTGAGATGTTTTCCTAGTTTTTTAGATCTTCTTACGTTGTCCTCAACAATGTTTTGTTAAGTGTCTTAAGTTTCGTGCTCCCTTTGTTAAGTTTATTCCTAAGTGTTTTATTCTTTTTGAGGGTATTAGGAATAGATTTTTTCCCGTAACTTCATTTTTGGATTGTCCATTAAATGGGTGTAAAAATACAATAAGTTTTTCTATGCTGATCTTGTATCCTGTAGCTCTGTGGAACTCATTCATTTGTTTTAATCGTTTCAAGTGGATCCCTTAGGGCTCTCCATCTGTAAGATCATGTCGCCTGCAGACAGACATAGTTTTGTTTCTTCCTGTCCAGTCTGGATGCTGGAGGTCTGTTTCGGAGGCTTTAGTAAGAGAGCAGTGTGGGGCCCATCTTACCTGCAAGCTTCTGTGTGCCTGGCAAGATGGGGCCCCGGCTTCCCAGACCAGAGCCTGCGGACGGGAGTCGTCTGTGACCCTGTGCAGCCCCATTTCCCCTGGTGAGGAGGGGCTCTTCCGGACTAACTTTGTAGGGTGAGTGCACCGCACTCTAACGTTTGACTTCATGTTGATGGAGACTGAGACCTGTGTCCACCACTAGGGTGGTGTGATCTTGGGAAACTTACTTGACCTTTCTGGGCCTCAGTTTCCCCATTTCCAGGGCTGCCGGGAACACCTGTGTGAGGAGGTTCAGTACAGTGTTGGCCCGGAGCAGGTGTCCGGGGGCGGAGGGGTGGTGCCAATGTCACTCACTGTTCCTGAGCCCCCCGGGTGCGGTTGCTTCGAAAGGAGTCTGTAAATAGCAAGCTGAGAAAATGTCAGCGAAAGAGAGAATACATTTCACGTGCATCCACATATGTAAGAATGCTTTCTTCTTTCTTGATTTCTTTTTGTTTTTTTACGATAAGAAATTTAGGGGCACCTGGGTGGCTCAGTCAGTTTAGCATCTGACCCCTTGATTTCGGCTCAGGTCATGATCTCATGGTTCGTGTGTTCAAGACCCATGTCAGGCTCTGTGCTGACAGCTCAAAGCCTGGAGCCTGCTTTCAATTCTGTGTCTCCCTCTCTCTGCCCCTCCCCTGCTGGCACTCTCTCTCTTTCTCAGTAATAAATAAACATTAAAAAAATTAAACAGGGGCACCTGGGTGGCTCAGTCGGTTAAGCGTCCGACTTTGGCTCAGGTCATGGTCTCACGGTCCGTGAGTTCGAGCCCCACGTCGGGCTCTGGGCTGATGGCTCAGAGCCTGGAGCCTGCTTCAGATTCTGTGTCTCCCTCTCTCTCTGCCCCTCCCCCGTTCATGCTCTGTCTCTCTGTCTCAAAAAAATAAATATACGTTAAAAAATTAAAAAAAAAACTAAACATATACAAAAGTAGGCCCTAGAGCCCAATGAATCTCATGGCCAGTTATCTCTCACCCATTTCTTCCCTTCCTGTATTATTTTGGAACAAATACCAGATAGTGCCATTTCATCTGTAAATGGTTTGTTCAACTCGAGGGGTGGGATCCAATTGTTACAGTGGCTGCACCATTACCTTCTCCCATCACCACGTTGGCTTCCTGTGATGTCCAAAAAATGCCCCAGAGTGAGTCAGCTTTTCCTATTTTCCCACTGATGGTGAGTTGCTGGCTTCTCCTCACCCAGATGGACGCACAGATCATCAAGTTCAATATCAGCCCAGCCATCCACACAGCCCCAGAGGCAGGGGGCGGGGGGGGGCTGAGAGCGGTGTGCAAACTGTCCACCTGCTTCCATGTGTGTGCACACGGACACACAGACACACACAGAGACAGAAGGACACACAGAGACACACACAGACACAAATATAGACACACATAGACATGCAGATACACAGACACACATGCAGACACATATACAGACGTACAGAGACACACACAGACACACATAGACACACACAGAGACACACATATAGACACACACAGACACACAGACAGACACATACAGACATGCAAACACACAGACAGAGATGAGACCGTGCAACCCTGGAACGTGGTGTAAAAACATCAGCTGAACTAATGGAACCACCAGGAACCCGCAGGTGCCTGGTCCATAGGGAGCCTGTCGTCCTGTGCTGTGTGATGGGGTCCCGGCTGGGTCCTCCCTCCTCTCCTGCTTTGCTTCTGCTGCAGGTCTGGACATTGGGGGCCCTGACGGGGTGTGTCCAGCCTCTCACCTCGTCACACAGAAGCTGAGGTGGCCTGTGCCCCCCAGACCAGCCTGGGAGGGGCGGGGGAGAAGGGACCCTAGGCCTCCAGGCACGGTACTCCGAGGTCCTGGACTGGGGACCTGGAGGTCATCGGGAGGAAACCTGCCGATGTCCACAACAAACGCCTGAGAAGTAGGTGGAGGGTGTGGGCCTGCTGGACCCCACGTCCCCTCTGCAGGTCTCACTAGTGACTGGTGTCCTGGAGGCTGCCTGACCTTGGATGCCCTCGCTCCGCCACAGGAGCCTGGACACAGACATAGGGAGCCACGTGCGGGGCATTTGAGGGCGAGCCCTCTTTGCAGCGTCTTACAGGCTGCCGGCAACACTTTGGGGACAGGAGTTCATGGCTTCTTCACCCTTCTCCTCTCAAGCTTCTGGGGCCATGCCTGTGGGGTCTAAAGGACTAGGGGCTCTGGATGACACCCTCCCCCAGGATGAAGACACCATGGCCTACACCCTCCAGAAGTCTGGTTGATTTCGGGAGAAAGGTGGTGGAAGAAGTGAGTGAAGAAGCCACGGGAATGACCACCCTCCCTGCCATCTGGTTGACTGTGGCTTTGGAATAGGAAAACCGTTCTGGGTTTTAAGCACCCAAGGTTGGAGGCCCACAAGAGTTAGTAGCTGCCACGCAGGAAGTGGACTCAGCAGCTCCAGTCACATAAAAACTGGTTGGTGGGTGGCCCTGTCCTCTTATCGCTCCACCAGGGCCACCAGCCACACCCTGCCCTGTCGCTTGCTGACACGGGAGCCGTGAGGGCTGTCTGGCCGCTGAGGCCGGCCTCCGTCCATGGCCTTGTGACTGGTACAAACCCTCCTGTTCCTTTCTGCCCAGGAATCCGGGCAGCGGGGGCTGGGGCAGTCCCCAGGCCAGCAGGCTGGGTGTGAGGCACGGCGTGGTTCGTGGCACTACCCGGAGACGTCACACTGGGGCCGCGTGCGCCGCGTGCCGGGACAGGGTGTGCTGCTCCGAAGGGAGTGGTCCTGCAGCCCGACTCCTGGTGGCGTGGGGAGCCAGCTAGTGTGTGAAAGCACTGTGCCCTGCCCTCATCCTCTGTGACTTTCGCTCACTGGTCCTGGGAGCCGACAGCTAGTGACCACTGATTACACGGGGAGGATTCTCACAGGACCAGGTGTGCCTGGGTCTCAGTTTCCACAGATTTCGGTGCTCATGGAGGGGCTCCGTCTGAAACCACCGCCTGGAACTTATGTTTCAGTTGCCACGAGTCCACACAACGTCTGGTTGGAATATCTGAGCTGCTTTCGGGACAGGCCCCCGTGTCTCTGTGTTTAGATAGGGCCCTGGGGCCTTTCTGATGGGATGCCACACCCTGGGCTGTCTAAGCTGCGCTCCCCAGAGAATGACATTCTCCTGCAGCACTTTCAGCATGTGCTAGAGACACTGGTGCACGCTGGCCTGTGTCGTAGGAAAATGAAGTTACTGATTCTGCGTCAAAGTAATCTGACTGCCCCCAGCATGACCGCCCGGGACCGTCGCTATTGCTTCTGGGGCACCGCCTCTCCCGAGCTTCCCATGCCCTGTGTGTGTGTTGCTATGTGTCCATTTCTCCCCCAGAAACATTCAGTGCACACGTCCTGTGCACGGTGCTGCTAGGCACGCGGTGGGGAGTCCTGATCTCCTGCCACGGATGCACAGGGAGCACTGCCCAGGGTGCATGGGAGGAGCTGTGGGGAGGATGGAGAGTGGCAGTCAGGCAGGGAGGCCCGGAAGGATCTGTCCTGAGGCTGGGATGGGGAGGTTGGGGTGCTTGTGGGTGAGGGCCGGAATGCCAGCTCGCCAAGCAGACATGCCCCCTGTGGCGGCTGTGATCCCCGGGGCTCTCCCTGCAGCTGCAGGACAGGGAGTCCCCTTGATCTCACCTCTGCCCCAGGTCCTGCACCCGCCCGCCTCTCTCCCTGCACACCACCAAGGAGGCTATCTGGTCCTTTGTTGGAGGCTTTTGGTTACTGATTCAGTCTTATTTGTATGTGTCTGTGGAAAATTTCTATTTCTTCTGGAGTCAGTTTTGGTACTTTGTGTGCTTCTTACAATTTGTTCGTCTAGATGATCAACTTTGTTGGTGCACAAAAGCTCACAGTATCTTCTTATAATCCTTTAATTTCTGTAAAGTTGGTAATACTGTTCCCAAACTTATTTCTGATTTTAGTCACTTGCTTTTTCCTCTTGTTTTCTTAGTTTAGCTAAAGATTTGTCAACTTTATTGATGTTTTTAAAGAACATTGATTGTCTTTCTTTTCCGCCCGCATCTTTTTTCTCTGTGTTAACCTTTATAATTTCCTTTCTTTTGCTGGCTTCAGGCTTCGTTTGCTCTCCTTTTTCTAGTTCCTTAGGGCGGAAGGCAGCTGATCTGAGAGCTGTCTTCTTTTTCAGTGTGCGTGTTTACCACTGTGAGTTCCCGGAGAGCCTCAACAGCACTGGAGTGGGGCCCCGGTGTGCTTTCATTTCATCCTGTTCACCCCAAACTGGTGTGCAGTCCCCCTGGTGGCTTCTTCTTTGACCCATCGGTTGTTTAAGGGTATGATGTTCGGTTTCCACATATTTGGACTTTCCATCCATGATTAATTTCTACCCCATCCACGTGGTTGGGGGAGGAAGGTATGGACAGCAGGAGTATGGATGGAGGACACATGAAGTCCAGCCTGGGGTCATGGGGTAGGCAGGGTGGTCTGCATGGTGACATGCACTGGGGCCTGCGGTGTCTCCAGCAGGAGGACCCCAGTCAGGACTAGAGGCAGACAGTACAAAGGGGCTGAGGGACACCTGGACGATGGATGTGGGAACAAAGAATACCTGGGGATGAGGAACACTTGGGGACAAGGGACACAGGGAGGATGGACGTGGGGACAAGGGACCCGTGGTGAGGGATAGCCTAAGAGTCCTGACTCCCTGCTTGGGGTGTTGGGACTGCCTCAGGGCTCCCTGGTGAAGGCCTGGTGACATTCTCCTTGGCAGACGGCGTCCCTGCCAGCCGCATACATGTGACACTCCTGGGCGTCAGACTGCGCCCCTCCACCTGCACTGGGGGCCATCTTCCACCTGGCCCTTGTCATTAATGCCCCCTCCACCAGCACAGATGTCTCTCCCAGACCGTGGGCCCAATGGCTCTGCCTCTCCTGTGTCCCCTGGATGCCACCATCAGACCAGCCCCTTGCCCTGCACTGGGCCCCACCCTGGTCATCACCTGCCTGGGTCGCTGTCACCAGGAGCTAACTGTCCCCTTTCTACCTGCCCCAGTTCAGCTCCCACAGCCAGAGGGCTCTCACGCCCCAGGGTAGGCCTTCTCAGATCCTCCGGGCAAGACCCCAATCCCTTGCTCCCTTGGCGGCCCTGACTCACTGGGTCTGTCTTATCCTTGGATGAGAGGCCTGCCCACCTGGTGACAATCTTCCCACCTGGTGACAAGCTCACACCCACTGTTTTCCCGATTTCCATGTTATCAACATGACCTTATCTACTGGTATTTCGTTTTTAATCTGCCTTCCCTGTTGCGATGTAAACTCAGAGCCACGTGGAGATGTGAAGGTGACCTTCCCCCTTCCCAGGAGAAGGGCCCTATAGGGCAGTGAGACCTGTTCCCTTCTGTCCCTGAGGGAGTAACAGCTTCCATGCAAAGTCTGTCTGTGTGGTGGCCTCACACAGTGTGGAGAGTGATGTGGCTTGTGTCCCCTCAAGGCGTGATGAGTTCTGCCTCCTTGTCCTTACTGGCACCTGACAGACCAGACAGACCCACAGGGCATCCCTAAGAGAGCTCTTCTGTCTCTGTTCTGGAACACTTCCTACTTCCAGCCCGAACGTTGGAGGAGAGAACGTCCAACATCTTTCCCACCATGATCTCCTGGACCTGGGGGCTGACGCACTAGAGGATCTCAGGCAGTGCCACACCCTGATCTCGCTGACTTAATCCTGTGTGTGGTCACACTAGCACTTGACTTACCACGTGTGTGTGATCACGCTAGCACTGAATTTTAACTTTCAGGAGCAGTGGGCAGAAAGACAAGGTCAGTTGAAAGGTGATGAGGATATTCAAATGGTGGGGACAGCTTGTACAAGACCAAACAATGTTTTGTAAGTCTGGATGATTGAGGACAGTCAGGCAATGTCAGAGGATACTACACATCCTGTGCTTCTGCGAAGTTCTGGGTGAAATCAGGTGGGGTGTCAGGGAGGCCTCTCAGCTCTCCAGGACTCTGGCCAGGCCACCGCTGGCTCAGAGCTGGTCGCATGGCCAGGAGGGGGAGTGTGATGTTCTCTGAAGGGCCATCAAGTTGGTGCATGGTAAGCTTGCTGGGACAGCAGTCCCCACAACGCTTTGCTTGCACATGCACAGTGAGAGAAGTAGCAGGGCCACTTCTGGAAGCTTCTCAGACAATGGGCAAGTGCTTGGTGGATGCCCTGGGCCAGCACCAGAGCTAGAGTGTGGGTGCACAGGGCAGGCAGACACCCACTCCCAACCACATACCCTGCCGGGCTCTAGGAGAGTCCTCTGTGGGGACAGCCAAGGCTGCCTGGGATCCCAGAGTGCCATGGGCCAACAGGGCTCGGTGTCCAGGACAAAGCAGGAGCCCAGGAGGCATTTGCTGGTGGAGCGGCTCTCCCTGCTTTTGGACTTGTCAGAGTCTGACCCCTTCCTGAGTTCACCGGCCACTCAGGAGGTCTGGCAGGCAGGTAGGAGGCTGCATCCTGGGATTGCAGTGTGGCTAGACCTCCCTGCAGCTGACAGTAATGTCACAGATGTCAGGACCGGGAGGATGTGTGCTAAGTGACTCTGGGTTCTAAGGTGATCCTGTTCATCTTTGAGTCTGTTTTCCATTGGCCTCCTGGCTGGGGATTCTGCGCAAGGAAAATTGGACGCAGCAAGCGGCAGGGACAGACTCCCGGCTGATGCAGCCTTGGGGTTCAGGCCATTAGGAGGGACCCAAGCTGGGCAAGGGCCAGGACGTCCCTCTGGGGGCGGCAGGACGGTCAAAGCTTGAAGACTCAGCAGCCAAATTAGATGCAAGCTTTTCATTTTTTTTGGAAAGTGAGGTGCTGGGAAATTTGAAAGCTGCCATCTGAATCGTTTATATATGTTTTAATGCATTTTTCCACAACAGCAGTACAAATGCAGGAGAGTTCCATCAGTACAGTTTCTGCAAATGATGTTCACGTGACTTTACACACCCATCCTTTTACTTGTGCAGTGGTTTCCCCGAGGAAGTGACCAGTGTCTTCTCCTTCCCCAGCAGAATGAAGGAAGTGCTTTTTTCTTTGGCTACCTTTGCGGTGGGCGTGGCAGGTGGGCAGCCCCTGCCTGGTCTCACACCCTCCCCCGCCCCCCAGAACTTGGCTTGTTTTTCCAGGGTCTTCCAGTGCCCTCAGGGTAAGGCGAGTCCTCCCTGTCTATGCCCCAGGGTGCTGGGTTGACGCCTGGTACCATGGAGGGGGGGTGGTTAGTTCTCAGCGCGGGGGAGGCACCGTGGTCTGGTTGTTGCTGAGTCAACGGCCAAGCTGTTGTGCAGAACAGTGGTGTTAACACTGCAGCTTCTGTGGGGTAATAGTTGTTTGTTGTGCAGATGAGCAGGCAGGGCTTTCTGCACATCTCCCCTCGGGGCCTCAAATTCTCTGTCAGTTCATCACAAAATGTCACAAGTGTCAGACCGTGGGGAACAGCCAAGGACCTCTGTTGGTTTTGTCACGTCTACCGGCCACACCAGAGAGGCAGGCTGCGAGGACGCATGGCAAGAATGAGTCGGAGCCAACACCTCTGACTCCAGGTGGGGAAATTGAGGACCAGACAGTCACCAGTTCAGAGACCCCCAAAGGACTTAGGCACAGCCCCAATTTGCAACATCAGGGGACCGTTTCCACCGGGCGCTGGTAGGGCTGGCGGCTGAGAGCGGGCCCGATTCCCTGCGCCTTGGAATAGCAGCTGTGGGGGGTGGGGCCCGGCACCCTGCCACACTGTCCCCTGGAGTGTCAAGCCAGCTCCCTGCGCCTTGTTGAACAAAATAACTCAGGTTAACAAGGACAGAGGGGGAGCTGGTTGTGTGGAGCCGTGGCCAGTGAGCCTGACTGCGCTGCCCAGAAGCAGCTCAGATGCGTGGGAGGAAGCACCCTGAGTGACTTGGGGGACAGTCTGGGGCCTGTTTCCAAGGCTGGAGACCCAGAGGACTGTTCACAAACACTGGGCACTGCTTACAGTTTGCCAGTCACAAGGGGTGGGTGGTTCCAAGTTGCTTTATGCAGAGTCCTGGACCCGGGAAATAAATACGCTGCCGTGGGTCATGTGGGCGGGGTTCTTGCTGCTGGAAAGGAGTTGCAGGTGACAAGGCTGTTGCAGTGGTTTGGATGGTGACAATACTTGGGGAATCTCAGGGGAACGACATGTGGGAATTCTTTGTACTATGTTTGCTACCTGTTATGGGAAGTTTAAAATTATTTCACAAAGATAGTTTAAAATATGTAGAGAAAGTGGCCGACAATGGAAAGAAAGGTTTCTTCAGCTAAGAGAGACGTGGCTGGAAACAGCAGTGAGCCTGTGGTAGCCAGCAGATGGCTGACACTTAGAAAATGAAAAGGAGGCATCACTTGGGTATAAGGAGGTGCTAGGCCTTTGGAGTGAAAACTGGCAAAGCCTCGTTATGGACGAGGTGGCGTTTCTCAGACCATAAGGCGCGCAGACCTGAACGTGTCCTGTCTGAATGTGAGGGGTCTGTCCCGCAGAGACGCCCACCCAGAAAACCAGATTCAACACGGATCCTATTTAGGGTCGTTGTGGCAGAATTTGTAATAGCAAAAAGCTGCAGACGGTCTGATATTCTGATTATTCATGAGGGGGTGTGCGGAGGACCCGGGGGCCCGTCTCCCACCACAGCGTGGAAGAACCAGCAAGAACACAGCCCGCGGGCTGGGCTGAGTCATGGGGCGGTGGGAGCGGCGGTGGGCCCGGGGCGGTGGGGTGGGACTCGGGCAGCTGGCATCTGGAGGACTGTATCGGGAGCGTGTAACGCCCACTCGCTTCTCTGCCCTCTGCCCCAGCTGGTCGCGGCCATCGTGTTCATCAGCTTCGGCGTGGTGGCGGCCTTCTGTTGCGCCATCGTGGACGGCGTGTTTGCTGCTCGGCACATAGTGAGTGTCCCTTCCTCCATTTTGTTCTCCGTCACTGTCGGGGTTTGAAAATATCTACAGAAGCAAAATTTCATGTTGGAACTCAGCTCACTGACCTTCCGGGTCCTCCCTCCCCAGGTCTGCCAACCACTCTCTCTGCCTTGCTGGCTTTTCCTCATTCTCTGCAAAACTGACCCAGCACATGCACACACACACATAGGCAAACACACACGTGTGCGCATGCACACTCATGTGCATGCATACACACTGATGGTCACACACACAGGCACACACGTGTACACGGACACACACACACATGCACACACTCATGGACACACACATGTGCATACACACTCACACACTGATGGTCACACGCATGCACTCACATACGTACACATGCACACGGATGCATGCACACTCGTGGGCACACGTGCACACACTCAGGTGCGTGCACATACTCATAGGTACACACACAGTGCCCTCACACACTCGTGTGCAGTAGTTCAAGTATGTGTCTTGAGGGGTGATGTTGGCATTTTCTCACTGGCACTGTAGCTGTGAGACCCTTATGCTTGTTTCATCTCCGTGTGGACGCCTGAGTGGGTGAGTCCTTCATAGGGGCTGAGGGCCCAAGTGTGAGAGTCCTTGGCAGTGGCTGAGGACAGAGCCACACCAGGCGCATGCCCTGGGACCTGGGAACTCTGGCTTGTTCTACTTGGAGGAAGCAGGTTCCGAGTGAGGGAGAGAGCCAGGCCACGGAACGAGGAGCATAGAAATAAATACTCGAGTATGCTGAAGTCAGTCAAGGCGGCCAAGGCAAATGTGGAATCCGTTGTCCAATTACGTAGGACATTTTCCTAACCAGTTTGTATGTTTAGAAAAGCTTTGTTACAATGTCGGGAAATGGCTCTTGTTTCAAACTGGGCAGGTGGAAGTGAGATTTTTCCGCCAACCTGGGGGCCCAGCAGAGATAGCGTTATACCCTCAGCCGAAGCCTGACCTGTCCTTCGCCTGCGTTTCTTTCTGAACACCTGTCACGGGCAGCTGCCTTTGACCTTGGACTCTGGACTCAGGAGGTGGTGGGTTGGTGCTGCATTGACCTCTGCAGGGCAAGCCGTCCACCTTCCTGGCACCCTGTCCTGCTAAAGGACTCTGAACAGCTGGTTGTTCCCCCAGAACGCCTGACACATTTATGGCCTGAGGGCAATGGGCTGGGAGCAGACACACTTCACGTTCCTTCTGCCTGGCTGCCTTGAGGTTGCCAGTAAGCCCCCCACTCGGTGAGCCCCATGACGGTGCTGTCACTGAGTGCCGTGTCCCCATAAATTCTCATGTCGAGACCTGGCTTCCAGGGGGATGGTGTTTGGGGTGCAGCTTTGAGAGGTCACAAGGTGGAGCGTTTGTACAGGGGCCTGTAATGCTCCCCGGCCCCTCCTCCTCACGGGTGAGCGCACGCTGTCCCTGAACCCGGAGGGGGCCCCCACACACACTGGATCTGGCAGCCCCTCCTGACCGTGGACTTCCAGGCTCTGTGCTGTGAGAAGCAAATTGTTTATTGTTTACCCCCTCCCCTCCCTGCCAGTTTATAGTATTTTATTGTAGCAGCTCGCGTGGACGAACAAAAATTGGTCCAAGAGTGGCGTGCTGCCAGGGGGCTCCCCAGGGCAGAACAAAGCCCCTGGTGGGGTGGTGGGGGGGGCAGCCCCTCTTGGGCCTCTGTGGAGTGTGGCTTATGCCTCTGCCGTCAGATGCAGGCGCAGGAAGAGTGAGACAGAGAGCATCACGGCGGATCTGCCCAGGAGAGCTCTGGCCTGCACAGGTGGCCAGGCATCTGTGGGTCCTGAGTGGCCCCGGGCCGTGAGGACCCGCTGGTGCCTGGAAGGGGCACAGGCTGGAGCCTGACCAGAGCCCCATGGTCGTCCCTGCCCCAGGTGTTCACCGGCATTTGTTAGGTCTTTACATTTATAGCACTTTTTAGGGGTCTCTGTATGTGTACTTTGTCCCAGACTTCTGCTTCTTGTTTTTTATTTCTGGAAAGATCACTTGAACTGTGAGTCCCTGACCAGTATTTGCCATGGTTCTGGTGCGCTGCTTGGTTAGCACAGAAAGCGTATCCTCCGATCCAAACCCAGTATTCCTTTCAGAGCCTGTTGCCGATGTCAGCAGGTCGTGCTGGACGGGAGACCTGGCCTTCTGCAACGCCCTCCAGCCATCAGCACCCACCGAGGGCTCCCCAAGCCAGAATGCAGGGATGGTGGACAGAAAGCCTCTTGGGGCTCAAAACAGGCCTGCCAGGGGGTGATCATCTCAAGGCCTTCTCAGGAGGAAACCCCACGTGTGCCCTCAGAATGCAGCTCTGTGGAGAGTGCCCCGGAGACAGATGCCCATCTGCTCAGTAACGAGCCAGTCAGTTTAGAAATGTCTAGCAGACAGTGCTTCTCAACATGGGCTCCACCCTGGGGCGGACTGAGGAGTGAGTGGTGTCTGTCTGGGCCTGGCCACACTTTTGTGCTGGTCTCTCTGTTCCAGGTGTTTCCTGGGTAATGAGGCCCGTTCACCCAGTGGCATCTGGTACAAAGAGTTAATCGCAGTTTTCTCCTGGCACGTCGGTGGGCTCAGGTCTTCAGTAGGCCCAGACAGGGGGCGATATGTCTGATGCTGTGGAGAACGGCGTCCCTCATGGGGCAGAGGGCAGAGTGTGCCAGGGAAGGGTCACCAGGCTTCCGCCGGGGGCTTCGTGCAGAGCCCAGGTGGTTGTGAGGGCGCCCTCCCCAGCAGGGCCCAGCTCTCCGCTCCACAGGCCTTGGCGGGTCAGTGTGCCACTCTGCCCACTAAGCCAGGTGCTGCTGGCCTAGAGGCCTCAGGAGTGTGTGTAGAAGCGTCCCGAGTGTAAATATGCCCCTTGTCAAAGTTCTTTCCCTTCTAAAAATGCACAATTAACATCTCCTGAGAAGAAGATGTGATGATCCCATTGTGGTGTGAGTGTCCCTCTGCTTCCAGGAAGGACAGGGAACCCTGAGAGGCAACCACCCCATCCTATGAGCCAGCATGCTGGCAGACGGAGGCTGGCACTCGGCCCCCTTGGCCATAGGCCCAAGTCACCAACACAACAGAAAGTAGAGCCTCACGGCAGCAGGATGTGTGACCGTGGCAAGGACCCCAGTCGCGGCCTGAACTGTGACACAGAAGCGGCTGTCCCCATCCCTGCCCTACACGCAATCTTCAAGCACGTCCTTACGGAACAACAAGACCCAGAGGCAGATGCTTAATAATAAAGGCAAATAAAGTGGAAATTTAGGAGCTGGGGGACCCTCTGGCCTGCCTGAGTCCTGCCTGCCATGCGGGATCTGCCTCCATCCTGAGGAACAGGGCTCCCCATGGCCTTGACCTGGATGGCAGGGAGCACGTTTCTGCCTGAGGCCCAACACGGGGACACTCTCTGTGCTTGTTCTGTGCGATGGGACATCCATTTCCAGCAGTGAGGACCCATCTCCCGAGGAGCAGCTCAGCTCAGCCTTCCTGCCGTCAGAAGAGGCAGCATCGACTCAGGAAGGTGGAAAGGATCTTGTGCCCGAGGTTGGCCCTAGGGGGCTCCAGGTGCCTGGGCCCCCTCCAGCGCACTGCACCCCCATGGCCCGAGCCTCTGCCGAGAGGGCCCATCGGCCGCGGAGCCGGTGGAAGTCAGGCCAGCTTCCTACTTGTGAGAGGGGTGCTCCTCTCCCAGGGAGTGGATGAAGATGAATAGAGTCATGGGTCCTGGTAGGGCCACGTGAAGGAAGGACCACCCTTTCCTGGGCAGACTGCGTTCCTTCCGTTGAAACAAGGTGTGGACATTTCGGAAACCACAGGCAGAGTCTGGCCGGAGGGTTTCACGTGACCAGTCTTTTTTTTCCCTCTGTTTTTCCCTCTATTAAAAACAAAGCCAGTAAAAGCTGGGTTTTACTGAGAAGGGTTACGGGGTGTTTGAAGATGGGTGTCTTCCCTCGGCTCCAGTCCCTGCCTGGCTGCTGACCCGGGGGAGAGTGGGGCCAGGGGAGCGTGGTGAGGGTGGCTGGACACACGTTTTTTCGTCCAGAAAGGAGCCCAGGCAGTGTGACCGATGGCTCTGGGTCCCCAGCTCCCTGCGGGGCAGAACGGGCTGGGGAGGGGGGCAGGGGTCCAGACTCAGTACCCTCACCTCTGCCCTCAGAAGGCAAAGCACTCAGCATTCTCTGTCCTCAGTGCGTCCTGCATACATTTTAAGGTTTCTTAGTTTTTTTTTTTTAAAACTGCCGCACCTGGTGTTAATCCTGGGCTATCCTACGTGTGACTTACAGAACTCTGTTCTTTCCACTTTTCTGCAAGTTTGAAATTATTTCCAAACAAAAGGTTTCAAAAACACCAGGACCAGGTGCACGTCCTCATTGTCCCGGTCCGGTGTGGCTGTCCCAGCCTCTGCAGAGCTCGGGCTCCACCACACGCTGAGGGGTCGCTGAGCCCCCCCACCACGTGACGTGAGGGCCTCCTCCCTACAGCCTCCCTCGCACACTCCTGCTCATTTATTCCTTAGCTCGGTTTCCTGCCTTCCTCTGGCTGCACACGGCCAGCGTCTGAGTGCCGGCCAGTCCCCCTCACGGGGCATGTGCACCGGGGAAGACGTGAACAAGGGTACGAAGGAGCTGAGTTTCCAGGTTGAAAATGTCCAGCCTGACTCTGCAGGGTGGAGAGTGATTGTCTAACAGGCTAACAGGTGAAAAAACCAATTCACCAAAGGCTCTTTCCTACCCGCTTTTTTTTTTTTTTTTTTTGAGAGAGAGAGGGCATGTGCATTGGTGGGGGAAGGGCAGAGAGACAGAATCCTAAGCAGGCTCCACACCAAGCCTGGTTTGGGGCTCGAACCCACGACCGTGGGATCGTGGACTGAGCTGAAATCAAGACGGAGCCCCCCAGGTGCCCCTCTTTCCTAGAAACTTGTAACCGGCTTCCAGCACTTCTCAAAATTATGATTTTGAGATGCCAACACTGGGGGACAAAATGTGGGGAAAACGTGACCAGGATGACAGGATGTGGTGCCGGGTGTGGTGCAGAGGCCCAGCGGCACTAAGCCTGCAGGACTCACGTGGTCGCTGTGGCTCCTCCGCGTGGCACACGTCTGGTCTGACACACACATATGAACAGTGACCGTGTGACTGGACCTTGGGGACTGGTGTCACCACCGGGTCGGACCCAGCCTCACCTCGGTCCACGTCTGGCTCATGTTCTCTGTTGCAGGCTCTCTCCCTGTGCACTCGCTCTTGCTCCTAAGCTGAGCCCCGAGGGCTTGGGGGGTGGGAGATGGCTTCTGGAACCCCGGTTTCCGAGTGAAAATTCCAGCCCTGCCGTGTGCATGGGAGTCTCCTGGCCTCGCCTCCCACGCGGCACTCATTGGAGAGAAAGTCCCTTCAAAACCACTTGCTTCTCAAGGGGGGCTCTCTGTGCAGCTGCAGGCCTGAGCAGAGAAGGCATGTCTTCCCTCAGCCTCTTTCTCAGACGCGTGGGACTTCTGGAAGGTCGCCCCTGGCAGGACATCTGTCAGCTGTCAGCCCACCTGTTTCCACCCAGAGGGGCCTCCGGCAGGTCTTCTGGGCTGCTGGACTCGTGGCTCTGGTCCACCACGGGGGCCACGGCAGATAATGGGGTCAAGATGGACTTCTCTTTAGCACAGCCACTTTGCGGTTGCCCCAGAGTGTTTAGTTTAGTGCTGGTTTGGGACACCTGCAGGGACTGGACACACTCCGCTGATGGTAGGGGGCGTGGTGTCCTTCTCCTCCTGCTGGCCCCGGTGCCTCTGTTCACAGCTGCTCACCAAAGTCCTGCCCTGCCAGGCGTGCTAGGGGCTGGGGTGGCGCATTAGATCTGTGGCCATGTGGCCTCTGCCATGGCTACTGAGTTCAGCTGCTACAGCACAGAAGCAGCCACAGACGATATGCAGACAAATGTGCATGGCCATGTGCCAATAAAACTTTATTTACAAAATCAGGTGGTGGGCCAGTCATGGCCTGAAGGCCACTGTGTCCCCCTACAGGAGACACACGGGGTTTTAACTGAACTTTAGTGACTTAGAGTCTCATGTTAGTATGTAGAAGGTCTTAACACTAATTTACGTAGAATGGTCAAGAAATAAAAACCGTGTCATAGTGGTCTTTTTTGGTTTTTAAAGTTTACTCATTTGAGAGAGAGAGAGAGAGAGAGGATCCGAAGCAGATTCCACACTGTCAGCACAGAGCCCGATGTGGGGCTCAAACTCATGAACCGTGAGATTATGACCTGAGCTGAAATCAAGAGTCAGCTGCTCAACTGACAGCCACCCCGGCGCCTCTCAGTGGTCTTCCTGAACACCGACTGCCCCTTTTCCTGGGCCAGAATGACGCTGACTATGGCCTCTGGCCCCAGAGAAACGCTATTTCCAGTGTGATCGTAAATTCGGAGAAGTCTATGTGGCAGGTGGAACTAAAATGGTCGCAGTTGTATTTAATTTGAACTATTAAGAATTTTTTCACCCTGATTGGACACTGAAGGTCAGACAGAAAATGAAACCAGCCACTGGTGCTTCTGTGTTAGCAAGAGGATTTGCGGCCAACTCCGAGTCTCACACCAGCTCTCCGTGTCTGACTTAATGAGGTGCGGAGCCAGGAGCTGCCGCGGCCTGGGAGTCTGTGCCCCCGGAGCCCTTGTGCGTGGCGGCCTCAGTAGGCGGCCTTCAGGAGGTGATCAGGGCCAGGTGAGGCCCCCCTTGTGGGATTCCTGTCTGCAGAGAGAGACCAGAGCCCACGGTCTGCCCGGTGAGGACAGGGTGGGAAGAGGCTGCCACCACGAGGGCTGTCAGAACAAATGCCTGCTGTTCAAGCCTCTGCGACTTGCTACTGGGCCCAGCCGACCGAACCAAGAGCAACGGTGGGATGTCTCCCAGGCCGGCGGCCAGGCCTCGAGGGGGCTGGACTGGGACCTGGACAGGGTGGCCCATGTGTCTGACCCTTCCAGACTCAGAAAGGGCGTTTCCCTGTGGTTGTCGGCGGGAGGAAGGGCACCGGTCTAGCAGAGCCGGCAGGATGCCACTGTCACTCGGTGCTGCCGGTGGTGAGAGTCAATGGGACACTGAGCCAAAGCTGCTGGAACGAGGCCCTGTTGGCATGACATCCCAAAAGGTGGGGCCGAGCGGAATCGGCAGGTGCCTGGGGGTGAGGGGGGCTCAGGGGTTGCAGGCCCGTCACCGCTGCTCACCGCGGGACCTCAGGGCACCAGCCCCTCTACCCTGCCCCCTGCACAGCCCCATCGTCCGCCCGGCACCCATTTGCCGTGCTCTGTGTCCGTCTCCCTTGGGCCGCTCAGCGCATCCAAATGGGCCTGGTGTGCGGGCCCCGTCCTCATCTGTTGCCTGCACTGCGGTCCCTGGTGGTTTCTACGCTCATCTTGGGTCAGAGATGGGAGTGCACTGGGAAGTAAGAGCGGGTGTGAGGCCCTAACTGTGCACCTCACCAGTCGCACAGGCTCCCGGGCCTCACCAGTCTCTGCCACAGCGGGTACAGGTGCCTTGTCACCTGGAGGGTATGTCTCCTCCAGCGGTCAGCTGGGGTTGGGGCCTGTGTCTAACCCTGGTACCATCAGAGTCTGGCTCTGCATCTCCTCTGTGAATGCTGGGCACAGGCTTGTGGTTGGAAAATTGAACAGGGCCATAGGTGGGTGTGTATGCAGTGGTTGGTGGATGGAGGGAAGGACAGAGGGACAGAGAGAAGAAGCGGGGGGGGGGGGGCGGGAGGGCAGGGAGGAGGAAGGGTGGGGTGGAGGAGGGCAAGGAGAAGGAGGGAAGAGTGGAGGGAGTGCGGGGAGAAGGGGGTGGGGTGGTGGCAGGAATGGTTGAATGGATGGTCAGGTCAAGGACTGGGTGGGTGAGTGAATTAACAAGAATCCTTTTTTCTCCCTTCCTAGTAGAAAACAAATGTTTTGTTTTAGAGAAAGAGGCAGGCACCAAGGGGTGTCCTTGTTCAGGGCAGAGGACTGCACCTCAAAATATCCGGCAGCCGCCTCCTCTCGGCTGCCCATGCGATGCTGGTGGCGGGGGGAGGGGACGTGTCAGCCCAGCCTTCCGGGCAGGTGTGTGCCCCCCGAGGCATCTGCTCTGGTGTCCTGGACACAGTGGCCCAGCTGCCCTGGAAGGAGCCGTGGCATCTCCCACTCTGTGGCCCCCGCCTGGCAGACTCCAGTGGCTTCCTTAGGCTCAGAGCCTGGGCCAGATGGGTCTGAAATAGCCAACGGCCACCCCTGGCCCAGGGATGAACCTCCTCTATCGCTCGTGTGTCTTTGTGTCTAGGAGCCCAGGCCATTGGCTGCGGGAAGATGCCAGTTTTTCTCCAGTGAGGTGGGTTATGTGCATGACGCCTACCAGACAGAGGTATGTAGGGCGGGGGTCCGTGAGCTTTTGCTGCGCTAATCCGTGTCCCCCAGGCATTCTGTGCCCCAGGCCGGGGTCTGGATGCACAGCCTCCTGACTGCCAGCTCTCTGTGAGCACCCGCGCTCTGTTCCAGCCAGCGCTGGCATTTCATGCATCGCACCCCTGGGGGGTCGCAGCTGCTGGCCATCCCGTGCAGGACGCACAGCAAGCTAGCAGCCCTGTCTGGGTGGGTGTGGCACTATTAACAGCTGCAAAGCACAGTTGGGTCAGCTGCATTTACCTTGGCTGAGAGGCTGGTCCCTGGGCCACTCCCCATGCACAAGACGCCAGGAACAAGAGTGCAGGATGGACGGCATGCCCTCCCTCTCAGGCCAGCCCCGGCAGCCCTCTTGCCCCAGCTCTGCATGAATGCATCAGCTGCACTGAGCATGGCCTCCCAAACTGTGCAAATGTCCAGGAGGAGCTGAGAGCCTGGATCACACACCTGGACAGGCCCCCACGTGGCTTGTGCAGGTTCCTCGACCTCAGGGCCTGGAGGGTCCCTGCTGCCCCTCCAAGGGGGCGGCATTTTTCTCCAAAGGCTGACCCCAGCCCTCCTGGCCTTTTGCCTGGCGGGGGGAGCCCGGGGACTCGTCCTGTCCGAGGGCATCATGGGGCTCTCCAGGCCCTACCCGTGCACCCCACCTATCCACAGACACTTCAGCTGGCTGCCCTTCCTTCCTGCTCCCCTCTACTCCTGGCGTCAGGGAGAGGCAGGACCCCTTCCTGAATCCCATCAGTCAGGCTTCTGAGGACAGGCCCACGTGTCCGGGGCTTGCCCCTTGCTCCCGACCCTCTGTCTCTTAGAACCAGCCCAGGGGCTTGAGCAAATCCTGACTCTGGGTCCCGCCTCAGTTTGTTGATTCAGTAGACACAGGATTTGCAAAGCTCCCTGAGGACTCAGGGACCCACGCTGCCCGCACCGCTCTAAACCAGGGCCGGCAGCTTGCCCCATAAAGGGTCAGTAATATTTCAGGGTTTATAGGCCAAGTGGTCTCTGTCCCAGCTACTTGACCCTGTCTCTCTGGTGTGACAGTGGCCACGGGCAAGGTGTTGTCAGAGGAGCGTGACTATATGGAGCTTCGCCTGCAAAGCAGGCAGTGGGCCAGGCTGGGCTGGAGACCCTTGCTGGCTGACCAGTTCTAACCCCCGTCCCATGTGGTTGCACACTTCTTGGGAGGGGACGCTTAGGGTCAGGCCTCTTGACCTCCAGATCTCCGGCCTGTGGCGCTGACCTTCCCATCAGGCACGTGCAGCCCTCCCTCCTCCCCATCAGCCTCCAGCCCTGCCCCTCCCAGGGCCCTTTGTCATTTCCAGTGAGCCTCCCTCCTGCCCTTGCTTGCACACACCAGAGCGTCCCATGGCCTGCAGCCACAGGACCCTGAAAGGAAGTCCACGAGTCCAGTGGTTCTGGAGGTGCGGCCAAAGAGGGGCCGGGGCGCCAGGGACGGTCCGAGGGCCTCTGGGGTGGGGCCCTGCTCCCTCACCTGTCCTGGGTCAGCTGAATCCTTGATGAGAGTCTGGCCCACCAGCCCTCAGCACACCATCCTCCCTCAGAAGCGTCTCCTCCCCAGATGGCACCGTCTTCCTTCTGAAGGGGGGTGGTCTCCACCCCGGTTACCTCCCACGTGTGGGCGGCATGGCTGTGTCACGTGTTGACAGTCCTGGGGGAGGGAGGAAGGCACATGGTTTTGCCTAATTTTGCTCTTTTAACATCAAGTCTCCCAACCACTTGCCGTGTCTTTGCAGCAGGTGCCCAAGGGGAGGCCTCCACGTGGCTTACACAGGGTTGGCGTGGCAAGGTCGGGCTGCTGGGAGCTTGTGGCCCTATGTGTGGTCACCTGGAGGTGTCCCCACCTGTCCCACCTGTTCCCACCTGGAGACGTTCCCACCTGTCCCCACCTGGAGCCGTCTCACCTGTCCCCACCTGGAGGTGTCCCCACCTGTAGGCACAGAGCCTAGAGCCCTCTCCCTCTCCTTGTCCACCAGATGTTGGCTGCCTGGACTCCCTGGTGGCCAAGCCTGGTCCTCTGACCCTCCAGCAGGGGAAGGTCCTGCCACCCGCAAGCATGTGGAGGGTCAGGAAATCTGGCTCAGGAGGAGGAGCTCCTGACTGACCCAGGCGCAGTGGCCGGGCCCTGGCCCCGGGGGAGGCAGCCCTGCCCACTCCAGGTCAAGGAAGGACAGGCACCTGACAATGTCTCTCTGCTGGCAGGTCACCTGTCACTCCTTTAACGGCCAGTGCCTGCTGAAGGTGAAAAGCAGCACCTGTTACTGCTGTGACCTCTACAATTGTCAGAGGTGAGGGCTGGGGCCCAACTGGGCAGCAAGCAGTCCCTCTCCTGGCCCCTGCCCCATGCCTGTGTGAGGGAGGGGTTCTCATCTCACAGATGGGAAACTGAGGCTGCATGGGGGGGGAGGGACAGGGAGGGACACGGCCTCCTGCCCCATGGTTGCAGCTCTGCCTCGAGACTGTGCATCTGGACGCCCAAGTTCCTCAGTGCTTCCTCCCTGCTTGGCTGGGGCAGGCAGCTGGGGTGGGCTGCAGAAGGTCCCCCTTCTCTTCATCTGCGGGCAGCAGAGGACACTCTTCTGTGATGTGGACTGTGAGAGCCTCCCCAGGACAGGCCCTGGGTTCTTGGCGCTCAGGCTCGCCCACACGGAGCCGCTGGTGTCCGTCCTTAAGGGTCAGGCTTCCTACTAAGGCCCTGGGCACCGGTTTTGTGTTAATAGCTTGAACACCTACATTAAAACCAGCAGGCTTTCACGTATGCTTCTTGGGGATGCCTCTCTTGAATTGCTGAAAACTCCGGGGCTTTAAGCTACAACCTCCTTCCCCCAAAGATGGTTCCCTCCCATTTCCAAGCAAGAGTGGCTAAAGCAGCACGTGTGTGGGTCACCGTCTCCACGCAGTCCTGGGGGCCCGGCTGCAGGCCCTCGGCCACAGCACCGTGGTCCAGCTACGCACAGATGGCCTCAGTCCCGTGTGGGGAGGGCCAGGATGAATCCCCTGTGGGCTCACCTTCCTGTGCTCCCTGCCAAGGCAGCCGGGTACAGAGAGCTCCGTGTCAGGCCTGCTCGCTCTGAGGGTGCCCTTCTGCCTGCGCTTGGGTTTGGGGAGTGGACTTGGGTGGTCCTTCCTGCTCTTTGGGGGCCTTCCTGCTCTTTTGGGGGCCAGGCCTGCTCTTGGGAGGCCTGGGCTCTTTTCCTGGAGGGATGTCCAGATGCCCTGGGGAACAGCTTTCTCACCATGAACTCAGGGTGCAGCTGGGCTGGTTCATGAGGGGCAGTGTCCCCCAACCCGTCCCCCGCAGCACCAACAGAGCTGCGGGGTTTTATGGCCAAAGACTACAGCCTGTCCGGGAGCAACTCGCAGGCTGTGGCACTGGCTGTGACCTGTTCCCCTCCACCTGCAGCGCCGAATCTTCTCCCACCTACTACGAGTTCGTGGGCGTGAGCAGCTGTCAGGATGTGCTTCACCTGTACCGGCTACTCTGGGCCTCAGCGGTGCTGAACGTCCTGGGTGTGTTCCTGGGTATCCTCACGGCAGCTGTCCTGGGGGCCTTCAAGGACATGGTGAGTAGGGCCCCCTGGTGCTGGCCCTACGGACAGGTCGGGGCTCTGGGGCCTGTGTCCTCTGAGGTGGGCAAGGCGGGCCTCCTTATCGTCACTAACAAAGGAGGAAACGGAGGCTCATGGAAACTGCCAGCCGTCTGTTAGGGCGACAGCAAGCCTTCACTGGTCGCTTCCAGAAGCAGCTACTCTAGGACATGTGCTGCCATCTAGGCAGCCTCTAGGGCGTGTGGGGACATGCCATTGGACAGCTGTAGGGGTGGGCACTAGGGCGGGCGGGGGCGGGGGCATGCTGTCTGGGAGCTGTAGGGCCGGGTGCTCCCGGCAGGGATGCGGATGTGTGATGGGAGAGCTTTAGGGGTGGGCGCTCTGGCAGGGGTGGGGAGCCTCCCCGCAGGAAGCAGCTTACACGTGGGGCTGGGCTGTGCAGGACACTTGTCCCCTCTTCTCCCTGAGACTGCTTGTTCCAAACTAGAATTCCTGCACTGCTCGGCTGACCCCTCCTGGGGCGGGTCGTCCTTGGCCGTGGAGGCACGCCATGGGGTCGCCCCCACCTCAGGTCACGGACTCCAGAGAACACCCAACACCCATGTGAGTTGGGAAAGGGTTCCGTGCCTTCCATGATGGCAGGAAGTGGTCTGCACAGGGTCATGGATGTTTCTGCGGAAGCCCACTGCATCCCAGTGTAGCCGGTTCAAAGTGTTCAGTCTTGCCAGTTTCTGGCTAAAGAGGGCTAGATCGTAGACGGGAGGCGGGGTGTGTCCGCTTAGACCTTTGTCATTCCCGAAAACCTGGTGAAAGTTAATGGGCTGCCCCAGGAAGGACGTCAGCCCCGTGGGTTTTCTGGAAGGGACTGGAGTTCATCAGAGTCTACAATAAAGCTGCTGGAGTGTTTTGTCAAGAATAAAATGATGCCTCGAAGGGCCACCAGTCACAATGGGCCACAGAGCTGTGTCTACACTCCACTCTGGACAGTTCTCTCATGCACACCCACAGCTCTGGGGCATTGAATGAAAGAGGGAAGGTGATTCCTTAGAGGTTTACACCTACTGAGTAGTCTTATACGTCTAGTGGATTTTATAGCTTAGAAATCATCTTGAGGAATGCAGGAGCTTCATGAGCAGCCCAAGCGGCAAGTCCTCACACACGGCCGGCCCCGGGCAAGAGGGTGGACCCGCTGGGGCCAGATCGGCAGGCACAGGAGAGAAAGGCCAGGCTGGGCCCCCAGCGTCCCCCGCAGAGGGCTGCCCATGCCGACCCCAACCTGCCCACCCTCCCGAATCCCGAAATGGCACAAGCACAGAGTAAGATCCAGCGAGCCCCTCTCCAGCCCACGGCGTCATCTGCGCCCCTTACCCTGTGACCAGCCCTGTGGGCCCAAGCCCCCAGGCCACCAGAGGCAGCTGTTCCTCCTACCGGATGTCCCCCAACCCCTGCACACCAGGCCTTGGTCCCGGGATGCTCTGCGCACACCCCCTCCCCCCAGCACACCAAAACTCCATCCCGTGATGCTCTGCGCTGCGACCCCCCGCCCCCAAACCAGGCCTGGGTCCTGTGATGCTCTGTGCGCCCCTCGGCATGCACAGCTCCGGTCTGCCCCGACAGCCCTTAGCTCAACCCAGCACACACAGTAGGCACACAGTAGGGTTTGTTCATGGACGTGGCAGCAGAGCGGTCAGGCCCGCGAACTTAGCCCTGAGTTTTCCGTCTTCCTTCCACACCCTTATTCGCCCTTCAGAGTGTGCAGAGGCGGCCTGGGCAGGAGGGGCTGGGAGGTGGCAGGTGCCAGACCTTGGAGCTCCACCTCCGGGGGCCTGCAGGTGCGGGTGGACCTGGGTGCCCTCTCTGCTTCCACTGCTCTCTCCCCTCTGCTCGTGCCCTGCACCCCCACTGCTCAGGACCTGCCTCTGCTCCCCATCAGCGGGGGTGGTAAGTTTCCAGATATGCTGTCGGCTCCCGAGGCCCCTTCCTGAAGCATGGGGGCTGCCCGTGGTGTCAGATGGGAATCCAGGTCTGTCCTGGTGGGAGGTATGCACCTCAGGTCCGGGACCCCTTGAGCCTCCCTCTGGGGAGGGGTCTCTCCCACGGCCCCCCGCCTTGGGGCCACAGGTGGATGGCCCAAGTCCTGTTTTCCTCTGGAGAGTTGGAGCCATCTGGGTGAGCTAACAAGAGCAGGGCCCTGAGGGGCTGGGACGCTCTGGTGTTATTTGCACATCTCTGGAAATCCCCACGACCATGCAGTCTAACCCTGTGCTGTGCTGCCTGGGGAGCACATGTGGGGGGTCAGCCCTCTGTCGCCGCAGCTGGGCGGAGACTCCTGGGACACGAGGCCCCTGGAGAGGAGAAGCCAGCATTTTCCTTGCCTTTTCAAATAGAAACCAAAGAGATCCTGGCCTCATCTGGCATCTTGGTGGGTCCCTGGGACAAATAGAAAGGAAAAATAAGCCCTACTTTTAGGTGTTTAGTTTTGATCTGAGGGCATGGTCTCTCACTTGCAGGTGTCAGATGGGGATGGTTTGTGGATGGGGCTCTGTAGGCTTGAAGCCAGGGGCGCCCGCCTTCCGGAGGGCTGCTGACACGTCTCCGTTCTCTCCATTCTTTCGGCAGGTCCCTCTGTCCCAGCTGGCCTATGGCCTCTCCGCTGCACCCCAGATCCTCTGCAACCCTGCCCAGCAGGTCCTGGCCTACACGGGCTTCTGCCCACCATCCGCACCCCTCCCCACCTGCTCATCCTACCCTCTGCCTCTGCAGGTAGGCTCAGTATCTCCTGGAGGAAGCCTGTGTGCTCACATCGTGGGCAGTGGTCATCCAGGACAGCTGTGGTCAGATGAGACATGAATGGGGGCTCAGGTTGAGGGAAGATGGGGGCCCACAGCCTTCCCTGCCCCCAGTTTAGTAACAGGGTGGCGAAGCCAGCCTGGACTGGTGAGAGGGCTGGGAACGATGTGAGGGGGGCATGGTGGACAACTCCAACTGTCCTCGCCCTTCCTGACGTTTTGAGCTCCTTTGCTCCTTGTGGCCCTGGTGACCCAGCCTTTAGTGTTGCCCGGGCTGTGAGCCTTTTCTGAGCCAGGCCCGGGTCCTGCAGAAGTTCCCACCACATCCTAGCCAGCCGCGGGGGCCTGTGAGTACTTATTTACGGGGAGCCGTAAGCCTTGCCCCCAGCCATACCTCACCCCCAGAAGTGGCCACCTCATAGGGCAAACCCAGCAGGACACGTGGGCCTTGGGGCTGTGTGGCGGGGGCGAGCCCTTGTCCCTGGATGGGTGCTCCCGTGGGGCTCCAGTCGTGGCTTTGTTGGGGAGCCCACGTGCCTGCCAGCTGGCCGCCCTGGGGCACAGAGGCCTCACCAGTCTGCCAGCATGAGCAGGTGGGCGTGGGTGCGGGGGGCTCTCTGGAGCCCAGGACGTGGGGTGCATCACGCAGAGGAAGGGCCGTCTGGGGGCAAACTGAGTGGTGTTCGGGCCTCCTGGTCCAGCAGGGTGGGCCCCTGTTCCACGTGCCTTGACCATGAGTCTGGTGGCTGTGCTCTCTGGGAGTGGGTGTGTGTAGCCTTTGAATCCCGAAGGGGACCCGACCCAGCAGTACCCCCAAAGCCCAGCCCCCTCTGGTCTCTGCAGGGACATGCCATGTGGCACCCCCTCCCTCCCAGGAAGCATCGGCCGGGTCCTGAGTGACGCCAGGCCCTGGTCCTATGGGGACACTAGGGTGCTCGCTGCTGCGTCCATGTGAGGCCCTCCTCGAGGGGTCCAGAGCGTCTTCTCCACATCTGTGACACAGGGAGGGATGAGATCAGGGCTCAGGAAACGACAGTGTTTGCCCACAACCCTATAGCGCTCACCCCCAAGGACAGGCACCACCCTGAGGCACCGGACACCACCTTCCCAGATGCCCAGGTGGCCATGCGTGGCAGCATTATCTTCCCAGGAGTATCACCCACATCTGCCCTTGGGTATCCCCTCTGGTCCCCGCCATGGTAAGGACCACGTGGCCTTGGCTGTGGCCTGTGTCCTAAAGGCTCTGCTCTGGCTCCCCATCCCCTTAGTCTGCCAAACCCAGAGCGTGAGACCCACAGCTGTAGGGAAGCTGGACCCGTGGGCGCTGGGCCCCTTTGGTGACCAACCACAGTGCCGTGTCACCCACCCGAGTGTAGGCAGGACTGGCCCAGGTGTGGCTCATCTGCTCCAGGGAGGGGAGGCGTGGCCTTAGCTGTGGTGCGTGCTGTAGGGTGGGAGGCAGTCCTGCCAGGGCCCTGGCCCGTGTCTGACGTCTCCCACAAGCTTGGCCCCGGGTGCACCCCAAATGCCAGGCCTGACTTGCCCTGGGGGCCTGCCGGTCTTTGGGGCAGGCAGCTGTGGGGGGCCCTTGCCGAGTCTGTGTCCTGACCTCAGGCCCCGGGGCGGGTGTCCTGCTCTTACAGGTTACGGTGCGTCTCCTCAGCAGACGTGCTCCTTGTGGGAGCTGGGCATGGCGGGGGCCTTCCACGTGTGGCAGTGGCCTTCCACGTGTGGCAGTGGCCTTCCACGTGTCGGCTTTATTCCTGTGCCACATTCCACCCCCAGTCACCTTCAGGGCCTCTGGCTTGTCACGAACACAGATGCTCTCTCTTTGCCCCGGGGGGCTTGGGTCCCCCCCTGCCTCTCCAGCCTCCGTCTGCAGCGTGTGCGGGGGCATAATTACATATGTGCCCACGCCGAGATCTGGGGAGATGACCGGTCAGGGGCCTCCAGGTGTCCCCCGGGGAGAGAAGCAGAGCCAAAGCGGTCTCGTGACCAATGGAGAGGGAAACGGGGTGCTCCAAGTGCCATCATTGGCAGCAAAGTACACCCCACGCAGTAGCAGGGAGCAGACGGTGGTCAGGACCAGCGGTAGTCAGGGCTGTTTGGAGCCATTCGTCAAAAGGAAGACCTTCAAGGGACCCCACCTCCCTGCTCCCCAGGTTGCCTGGCCAGGACATGCAGGACGGCTCATCTGCTTCCCTGATGGGGCTGCCTGTGTGGACAGAGCTGTCCCAGTGGGGCCCTGTCTGCCAGTGGTCTTCCTCAGGGCTCACAGAAATTTCCTTGGTGATCTGTAGTGGTTTAGTCTGTGGTTCACGGTGGTTTAGTCTGTGGTCTGTGTTTACTCCGTTGGTGGTGGTTTTCTCTGTGGTCTGTGGTGCTTTAGTCTGTGGTCCATGTGGTTTAGTCTGTGGCCTGTGGTCCTTTTGTCTGTGGTCTGTGGTGCTTTATTCTGTCCTCTGTGGTGGTTTATTCCATGGTCTGTGGTGGTTTAGTCTGTGGTTCATGATGGTTTAGTCCGTGGTGGTTTAGTCTGTGCTCTGTGGTGGTTTATTCCATGGTCTATGGTGGTTTAGTCTGTGGTCTATGGTGGTTTAGTCTGTGGTTCATGATGGTTTAGTCTGTGGTGGTTTAGTCTGTGCTCTGTGGTGGTTTATTCCATGGTCTATGGTGGTTTAGTCTGTGGTTCATGGTGGTTTAGTCTGTGGTTCATGGTGGTTTAGTCTGTGGTCTGTGGTGGTTTAGTCTGTGGTCTGTGGTGGTTTTGTCTGTGCTCTGAGGTGGTTTATTCTGTAGTCTATGGTGGTTTAGTCTGTGGCCTGTGATGGGTTAGTTTGTGGCTCGTGGTGATTTACTCTGTGGTCTCTGAGCTGCTCATTTCCAGTGGAGGGCAAGTGGATATAGGCATGGGAGAGACTGGGAGCTACCAGCAGAATACAGGGAATGTTCTCTAGAAGTTTGCTTTGTCCCCCCACAGTCAGAAGGGAGAAACAGGGGTGGCAGGTCCCCGACCATTGGATTCTGAAGCCCATGCTGTCGACTCTGAGCAGGGTGGTATTCCTGGGTTCAGCTATGGCCTGTGAGGGCATTCTTCTTCCAGAATCCTGAGATCCCAGGGCCCCTGGGGAAGGGGAGCCACAGTCCAGGAGGCTGGCCTCTCAAGAGCCCCCGGCACTGGTGGGTGGGGAGTAGAGGGGCCGCAGCAGGGCCAGGAGATCAGGGCTCTTACACACCCTGGGTATTTCATAGAGGGGACTTCTAGCTTTATTTATTTACATATTGGTTTTAAGTAGACACTCATTTTCTTTTGTTTTTAAGGTTTATTTATTTATTTTGAGAAAGAGAGAGAAAGTGAGAGGGGCAGATAGAGAGGGAAAGAGAGCGAATCTCAAGCAGGCTCCACTCTGTCACATGGAGCCCAGTGCGGGGCTGGAACTCACAAACTGTGAGATAATGACTTGAGCCAAAACCAAGAGTCGGACACTTAACCTCCTGAGCACCCCCCCAGGTGCCCCTTAAGAAGGCATTTCTAACCATTAGAATTCAAGGGGGAAAATTTAAGAGTTTTGTTGGTAGGTGGAGAAAAACTGGAAATTTTATTGATTTAAAATATGCACCATACCCAACATTTTTGTTCTCAGAATCACTTTTACTTGAGTCTGTGTGTTAGTGGGGGTTCCTCAGGGAAACAGAACGGATAGGATTGTGTGCATATACAGATGATACAGATATTGATACACAGAAAGAGGCAGAGAGACAGAGACAGACAGAGACTGAGAGACAGACACAGGCAGAGAGACAGATCCCTGAACGTCCAGGCCAGGACAGATGTAGGCTGCAGACCAGGGGAAAACAGATCTTGCATGTCTGGTCAGTCTGGAGGCAGAGCCCCTCTTCCCAGGGAATTCAGTCTTTCCCTCTTATGAGGGAAATTCAGCCTTCAACCGATTGGACTGATGTAAATGCCAATCACATCTGGAAATACCTTCGTAACAACATCCAGACTGGTGTTTGAGCATCTGTGCACGAAGGCCTGACCAAGTGGACACCTGAAATTAACCATTGGGCTATGATGAAAATGTTGATGTCTTATTTTTTCCTTCAAATACAAAGTGGTGGGGAGCCCAGAGCGCTGCCCACCCCCCCCCCCGCCCCCCTCCCCAGATGCTCTAGGCAGCATCTTCCTTGGACGTTGCGTGGCCAGGAGCTAGGAATTTGGAAGATGGGCACCCCTGTAGGCGGCTGCAGGCGCAGAGTGTGTGCCCGGGAGGCTCCTGTGGTCTGATCAGGGGGCCTGCGTAAGGCGGATGGCCCTGGGTGTGGAAGGACCCCAGGCCCCAGGAAGGCTCTGTGTAGACTGTGTGTGGGGCTGGCCCCTCCGCCGACTGAGGACGCCTTTCTGTTCTGTTACAGCGCTGTGGCCATCTCCCAGCCTCGACTCCCAGGGACCCTCCTCTGTCTGAGGATTTGCAGCCTCCCAACGACCCCCCTCTCTGTGCTCCAGCCCACTTCCTTCCAGGAGAGAAGCCTCCCCCCTACACTCCCTGACACACAGGGGGTAGATTGAAAAATAGGTTTTTGGTTAAAAAAGCAGCCGCTACAAACCCTGCTTCTGTGGCCAACCTCCTAGAGACGTCAGGGGAATGTTCCAGAAGTCCACACCCTCTCTCCCCTCCTGGGCGAATCCATGGGCAGAGAGGCCAGGACCAGTGGTGGGGACGGAACCCCAGGTGACTGAGACCCTCCCAGGCTGCACCTCTGCTCAGCCACCCAGCCCAGAGTGTAAGCCGGACACTAGACAGATCCAGCGTGTCCACCTGGAGCCCCCTTGGTCTGGTCCTCTGTCATCGCTCGCTAAAAAGCTGCTTCCTCACTGTCCTCTTAATGAGTTAGTTATTATTTTGCAAAGGGAATACGGCTCAGCATACCCTGTGTGAGGATCATGTTTCAAGGACATGTGTTGTATGTTCACATGTTTATATGGTGTCCTCAAGAAGTGCATGGTCTCCATGCTCAGAGCTGTGTTCTCTCGGCATTTACTTGCTGGGGATAAAAAGATGCTTTGGCTCAAATTCCAGCACTGCTTGTAAAGTGTGTGTTCGCTGAGGTCTGTGCACGCTCCGTGTCCAAACCCGCCGTCCCACCTGCAGAAAGGCTTGCTATCCCAGGCCACCTGTTTCCTACCCAAGGCATCCGGACTTCCGGCTGCCGCATGTGCGGTCCCCCTTGCCTGCAGGGCAGATGCCTCTAACTCCAGCCTCTGTGTTCCGAGTGACCCCTGGGGTGCGCAGCTCCTGAGGCCCTTCCACAGAACCTGGAGTGAGCTCTGACTTACGGACCAGCACTAGCGACCCAGGCACCTGGTGCTGCTGGTGGGCACACCCCTGGGAAATGACCAAATTCTGGTTGAGTGACAGGCCCGAGTCCTAAAGTACAGTCCTGGGTCACTGGGGAAAAGAGATAAGTCAGTGGGGGGGGGGGGGGGGTGTGGGAGGGGCGACAGGAGGGGGGGGAGGGCGAGGGGGAGGGAAGAAAGGAAAAAAGAAGAGGATGGTAAGGAGCCGCGGTCTCCGGCCCCCCCTGCTGGCTGCGAACGCAATTCGAACAGACCTTATCCTCAGCCTGGTGCAGAAACGCCTCATCCTGTTGTCTGAGGACACGGAAAGCTTTCTCTGCGGAAGGTGCCACCCGCGTGGCGTGCGGGCGACACGGTGGGCCAGGCCACGGAGCTGGCTGGTTGGCTTGGTTAGAACGGCAGTTTGCTCGGAGCCGACTTTGGCTACTGTGAAGTGAGGCTCCTGCGCCCTGACCGGGTGGTGGCCCCACACAGCCCTGCGCAGACTTCCTCCTGGAGGGGGGAGGCGGTGCCCACCCTCGGGGTTTGCACCCCGGAAACAACAGCTTTGTCCTTCAAAGGAAGTCCTGCTTATTAGTGGCAGGCAGGAAACAGGGCCGCGTCCTGGCCCGCAGGCAGCCTGCGCTGGGGGATCTGAGGAGCAGACACAGAGCGGGGGCCCGGGCACCAAGGCCTGAACCCCAGGCCTCTGTCTGCAGCTGCTGCATCTGGGGCCCCCCTCATCTGCCTGGAGTTTAGGAGCCAGCACGGTCTGGCCAAGTCAGGGGGCCTTGGCAGTCTGAGGGGTTGGACCCACTTGGTGAATTCTCTGCCGTGTGGGTGCCTGCACGGGGAAGAGAGGCTGGCCCCCAGCCCTGCCCCCACTCCCCCCCAGCACCCGCTGGGCCTGGGGCTCCTGCCTCATCAGGACCTGCCCTGCTCGGAGGTCGCAGAGCCACTGGGCGGCCCATGTGGCCGCAGGCCGGTGTCGACTGGAGCCAGGCCGCCAGCTCCAGACGGCGTCCAGGCGCCACGAGACACAGGGACAGCATGCGACCTCTGCGCTCGACCCGGTTAGAGCCACGTGGCTGTGTCACTGGTTCCCAATATTGTTGATGCCAGCATCACCCAAACAGCTTCTATCTGCCCTGTGAGTCCTAAACTGATAAAATCTATCAACTCCGGGGCCAGCGGTCTGGCTCTTGCCCACAGGAATGTCTTCATCCTGGGCCCTGGCCACAAAGAATGTGAACAATTCAACTCCCAGCCTGGTGGTGGCTTCAGGCTGCCCCTCAGTCCCCAGGACAGCGCCTCACCCCTGCACGCTGGATGTGTCCCCACCTAACCCCCCCTAGTCATCAGGGTATCTCCTCACCCCTGCACGCTGAATGTGTCCCCACGTGACACCCCTCCCCCCACCAGTCCCCAGGACACCTCCTCAACCCTGCACATGCCTGCTGGTGCCTGGCCTGCGGTGCGTTCTGGGTACCATCCCCTGAGAGAACCCACCTCTGCCAAAGTCTTTCCCTTTACGTGGACAGACCCTGGCCAGTCTCTGCCTGAGTGTAGATGCTTCGTGGGACCTGGCCTGGCAGCTCTGATGGGGTGGGTGTTGCTGGGGCCTCTCCCTCAGCCCCTCCCTCTACTGAGCTACCACACTTTCTCAAACACTGACTGCTGTTGGCACTCAGCAGACCCCAGCTGGAGGCTGGGTACAGGGCTCCCTGTTGGTGTGATGGAAACGTTCCGGAACCAGATGGTAGTGATGGCTGCACAGTCTTGTTAATGTATAAAACCCAGTGACGTGTACATTGTTGAAGGGGCAGTATTATGGCATGTGACTTGTATTTCAGTGAAAAGGGGGCAGAAAATACGGTATCAACCCACGCGAAGCATACAGAGCAGAGCCAAGAGTGTGGCACGTGCCTGGTTCACAAGAACGAAACTCTCATCACCGTGAAGAATGACTCTTGGCTGAGCGGATGCCCTCCGAGCTGCAGGGGAAATGCTCGGCTGAGCTGCCATCTGCCCTACAGAAAGAGGAAAAGGTCTAGGAGCAGAGGCCTTGTTCAAGTCGTGGCTTCCCAGGTGCCCATGTTACATGTGCAGGTGTGTCCTCTTCCCGTGTCCTACCTAAAGCCATTGAATTATGGAATTTAATATACACGAAAGAATGCTTAAAACAAACGTATAAGGCGGTGCTGCTGACACAGAAGGGATGATGAGACGGGCCAGGAGTTCAGGCGCCCCGGAGCCCAGTCGCTCCCTCCTCTGTCCCAGTGCGGGATTTTGTGTGGACATGTTTCCAACTCCTTTGGGTCAATGCCAAGGAGCGTGACTGCTGGACCAGGTGCTAAGAGCGTGTTTGGCTTTGTGAGAAGCCCCTGGACAGTCTGGCGAGGCGGCCGCACCGTTCCGCACTCCCAGCAACACAGAGCAGGGCTCCTCAGGGCGCTGTGTGTGCAGCGGGGTCCTCGGGGTCCTCGTGGGTGTGCAGCAGGGTCTCCCGGTCGTGTCCGTGTGCCGTCCCTGTCCCCGGACGGCGAGGAACGCTTCTCATGTGCTCAGCTGTCAGCTGCATGCCTTTCAGGGTGAGTGTCTGTTAGGGTCTTTGACCCATTTTTTAACGAGTTGTTTTATTGTTGAGTTTTGAGAGTTCTTTGTATATTCTGGATCTCAGTCCCTTACCAGATGTGTCTTTTGCAAATACCTTCTTCCCAACTATGCTTGTCTCCTCCTTCTTCTGATGCTGTCTTCTTCAGAAGTCTTTGCTCTGTTAGAGCCCAGCTTGTCCATTGTCTTTCACGGATGGTGCCTTTGGTGCTGTGTCTACGAAGTCATCGCCGTGCCCAGGCCACCCAGGCTGTCTCCTGTGCCCCCATCCGGGGCGCTATACTTTTGCCTTTTCCGTGTAGGTATGTGATCCACTCTGAGTTGTGAAGGTGTAAGGTCTGTGTCTGGATTCATTTCTCGGCACGTGGACGTCCAGACGCTCCCGTGCCATTTGTGGAGGGGACTGTCTATATGTCTATATGGGTTCCTTTGCTCCTTTGTCAAAGACCAGTGACTGTGCTGATGTGGGTCTGTCCATGGGCTCTCTGTTCGCTCCGCTGACCTGTCTGTTCTTTCGGCAGACCCAGCCTGTACTGACCACTGCAGCTTTGCACAGGTTTTGAAGTCAGATAGCCTTGGCCTTCTAACTTGTTTCTTCAAGTTCTTGATTTTTAGTGTAGCTGAAGTTTTACATCTTTTCCTGTTATTGGAGCATTTTGTGTTTTATTTAAGAAATAGTTCTCTACTTCAGGTCATGGTAATACTCTTCTGTCACAAGGCTCAGACCAGTCTGTGTAAATGGCCACAGAGTAAACATTGCTGGTTTAGGGGGCCAGGAGGTGTGTGGCAACCACTTGGAAGTGCCATTGGGGAGCAAAAGCAGGTGTAGACATGTGGCTGTGTTCCAGTGAGCTTTATTAACACAGAGAGAGGGATGGACCACACTGGGCCCACAGGCTGTAGTTTCACATTTCTAAGTGCTTTATAAATTACTTTTAGATTTAAATATATTCTCTACCTTGTGTTATGTGAGATGGAGGTAAAAATTTCCTTTATCTTTAATGCAGTGGTTTCAACAGGGATGATTTTGCACCTGGGGGACATGTGGCAGTGTCTGGGAGGGTTTTGATGGTCATGAGTGCTGTGGCCAGGCCAGGGGGTGCAGCCAGCTCCCAGACGGCAGGGATGCCACTAAATGACCCAGAATAGCCCTGCTCGTAAATAAGACTCCCAATCAATAATATCCTAAACACACAGAACAAAAAACAAAATTATTGTGGCTCTTCTCATTAAAAGCAAAAAAGCACCTTAGACCATAAATGTGTAGACAGCATAATCCATTCCTCACTCTATCTCCATGGTGCAAAATCAAGTGTGTCCTACCCTCCTCCATGAGGCAGATTCAGGCTCATCCAGCCCCACATCCACGGCCCACAGTCAGGGTCCCCCCAGCCCCACGTCCACGGCCCACAGTCAGGGTCCTCCAGCCCCGCGTCCACGGACCACAGTCAGGGTCCCCCCAGCCCCACATCCACGGCCCACAGTCGGGATCCCCCCAGCCCCGCATCCGCGGCCCACTGTCGGGGTCCCCCCAGCCCCGCGTCCACGGCCCACTGTCGGGGTCCCCGCAGCCCCGCGTCCGCGGCCCACTGTCGGGGTCCCCCCAGCCCCGCGTCCGCGGCCCACAGTCGGGGTCCCCCCAACCCCGTGTCCGTGGCGCACAGTCAGAAGGATGGAGCTCCGTATGCTGCAGACCCCTCAGCAGCTGGCCCGCCTGGACTGGGCAGAGGTGAGGACACCAGTCTGCCGGCACAGCTGGGGAATGCACCCTGCCCTCAGCTCCGTGCTGCTACCTATGGGCTTGTTCTCGGCAGCAGGGGTCCTGCTGGTGTAGTCTCAGGAAACACGTTTGTGCCCATGTCTCCCTGGACAGAAGAGGACTCCGTGGTGGTCAGAATCCCCCTGAGCCATGGCCTCGGTTGTGTGTGTGCTCTCATCTCTGGCTGCCCTGGTCTTCTCAAGAGATTGGGGCTGGCTCGGGAAGCATTCCACAGGAACATTCCAGAGCTGCCTCCACGGTGAGGGAAGCCAGACAGCACCAGGGGAACGGTGCAGCAACAAGACAATCCGGCCCCAAAGCTGCTTTGGGCTCCCGGGGCCTCATGAGACCAGCTGGTGGGCAGTACAGGGCTCTCCTGGGGGCGACAGGCAGAACTCGTTTTCCACACTGAGAGTTGCTGGTGCTGGGGTCGTCTGGCTTGCAGGGGTGGTGGTGAGGGGGCCTTCCTGCCTGTTGAGCAGGCAGTGTCCAAGCCTTGGTTGTCCTGGTCAATGCCAAACCCCCAGGAACTGAACTCTCACCCCCCAGATGGACGGTGTCTCCAAGTCCTGGCCTGACCAGCTCAGCCCCACCCGACCACCTGCCCGTTCCAGAGCCCGCGGATGGGCTTGGGGTCCCCATATGGTGCAAGCTGGCATGCCTGTCCACCCTGGTCACAGACCACAGAGCAGCCTGTGAACACGTGGCCTTCAAGGTCACGGTTCCCCCCCATCCCTTGTTTCCCGTGTGGAAACCTAACTGAAGAGTCTCAGACTAGTTTTTTCAAGTCCTGAGTCAACAGAACTTGTGCCCCGATGCTGCCACTCAGGAAAACAACAGAAAGGACGCAGCCGGGAGGGCAGTGGTGGTTGGGCCAGGGGGTCCCAGGGACACAGTGAATGTGCTGGGACTAGTGGCCACCCTACGTGGCCAGGCCTGCCTGCCAGAGCCTGTGGGCCTTGCCGCGTCCTTGCCCTGGACCTACGGCCTTCTGCAGTTACCTCGAAGGTGAGCTTGGTCCGGGGAGGGGTCCCTGCGGGCAGGTGTCTGTGATGGCCATCAGCTCCCTCACTGAGTCCTGGAGAGCTCTCCAAGGGCAGGCCAGCTGTGGGTGCACAGGGATACTCCCCCCGCCCTCACCAGGGTGCAGTGGGGGGTCACCCGGCTTGCCGATCCAGCAGGGGCTTCTGGCACAGTGCTCAAGGCCATAATGTTTTCTAGAAATCTGGAAAGAGGCCTCTCTGCTTCCAGTGGTGCACGGCTCACTTTGCCTCTCGTGTGAGGATCACTGAACCCTGCTTCCTCCGACTTCTCTTGCTTCTCTCTGGGTCAGGTGGTGACTTAGACTCATTCGGCACAAGAGACCGTTCGGTGCTCGGCTGATAGAGCTTTCAGGGATCACTCTGTCCTGGGGAATGACAGGCTGGGGGACCCTCGGCTGCCATCTGCAGGGCAACATGTAAAAGGAAACCCAGAACCTGCCCCGCAGCCCAGAACATTCTCTGGTGTTTGGTGTTCGAAGAAAAAAAATCTCAGTCTTGAAGAGACTGTCATTGAGCGCGACGCCCAGCGGACACTGAAAACGTCCCTGGCACATTCTGCATGAACACCACATGGCCACCGGCCACGGGGCGGGCGCCCTCCAGTGACCATGGCGTTGGGCAGACAGACAAGCTGTAGCCCTAACCTTGGCGCTGCTCTCCGCACCCCCACCCCCTGCCAGGCCTTGGTGACCTTGGTGCGTGCTGGCAGCTCTGGGGCCCCAAGTGTGTTTTCCAGGGGGGGGTCTTCCTGGGCTCAGTGGGCTACGGGTCATTGCCTCCACTCCATCTCCTGGTGCCGATTCCAGCAGCCCCACCGCAGAGCAGGGACCTCCCGGAATAGAGAAAACAGGGATTCCCTTTACATACAGAGAAAGAAGGAGGCTCAGAGGTGAGTGGGTTTGTCTGGGGGAAAAGCAGCAGGTGCTGGCCAGCCTTGATGCTGGAGGAGTGGCCAGGGCCCCCTGCCTCTGCCTGGGTTGCATCCACGGCACAGAGAACAAGGTGGCAGCTCCCAGAGCCAGGGGCGGTTGAGGGGTGGCGGAGAGGGCACCTGGGGCAGAGGCTGGCACTCGGGACCCTGTGCCGCTGATGCCGGCTGCCAGGCACTAATGGGCAAAGACTGGAGATGGCACCACAGTTAGAAATGGTTCTGTAGATGTTTTATTTTTCCATGTTTTCAGGCCAGAAAGAAGCATTTGGTAATAAAAATAACAGAATTATTTTCCTGGGTCTGCTCCGGTGAGCGCCAGCCTCCTGCCTCCGGCCTCCCTCTAGGAGGCTTTGGGGGTTGGGGCTGCGGCTTCGGGTCACTAATACTAGTCCCCTCAACTATTTACACATATGTTACAAGGCAAAGAACAGTCTCAGAGAAAGCGGCCTGCAGGGGTGTGGGGTCCGGAGAGGCTGACGTGGGCAGGTGGGTGGGGTCACCGCGGCCTTCTCTTCCTGCTGCTCTAGGGGCTGGCCTGCTCGACGGGGGGGCAGGAGTGTGATGTGATGTCACTGTGCTTGTAGGCGGCCTCGTCCAGGTCCAGCGTCTGCTGGTTGACCTCCAGGGTCATGCAGCCGCGGTAGAAGGCCGTGACTGGCGCTGAGGTCACAGGCACGTCTGGGCCAGTGGGGAAAGAACAAACAGCATCTTAGCAGGCGAGCCACCCGTCCATCTGGAGCCTGGGTGGCCCACCCACCACATCCCCCACCTCGTTGCTGCTCCCAGGCACCCCTGGGCCCCTCTCCATCCTGGCCTTTTGTCCTCAAGGGCACAGATTCCTTTCTGTCCAAAACAGCACCAGCTCGGCCAATGTCCACAGGCACCACTGAACACCCGGCCAGGTCCCCAGGAAGTGCACATGAACATCAGTAAATCAGTGTTATCTCCTTCTTGGCCCAAATGAGTCACTCAGGCTGCGGGGTTCCCAGTCCATCATCTTCAAGAGCTTGTTTGTTAAAACTAAATGGAGTGTGTGTTTGGCAGCCAAGGCAGGAATCGTGCGTTCTGCACAAAGGAGAACCTACACTGGGCTGTGCGGGGGCGCACGTCAGCCTTTCAACCACCTTTCTACCACTTTGCCCCGATCACTTGGCTCACGGCCACGGGCAGTCATGTTCTGCCTGGTCAGGAACGGGTTCCCAGTGTGCAGGAGGTGGCTGTATGCCAGCACTTCCTGGGGCACGGAGGACTCTGTCCCCAGAAGCTGCATGTTAGGACAAGGAGGCGGGTTGGTGGGGGCCTTGGCCAGAGCCTCTGTCTGATGCATGCTCAGGTGGGCGCTCTTGGAGGACACAGGTGCATCATGTTCAGGCTGACACCCGTCCCCACTAAGCATGGTCTCAGACTCAACCCCTGAACTGCCCAGCTGGTGCTGATAAACACAGAGCCATCACAATGCCCGTCAAGAGGTGCACCTGCAGTTTTCTCTTCCTCTAAAACAAAAGTTCTTTCTGGACAGAAATGCCCTGGCCCAGTCTAGAGCCAGCACATTGAGGACGGTGAGACAGCTGGTGTTCCCCCCCCTCACCGAGCGCCCCTCCTTCCCCAAGTGCCCCTCCCCCCAGCACCCCTCCCTCCCAGAGCACCCCTTCCCCCCGCCCCCCCAGTGCCCCTTCCCAGGTGTGCAGCCCCAGGAGCCCTACCTGGAAGTCCGCCAACAAAGGTGAGCACAGAGCCCTGCAGGTGCCTCTCGAGCACAGCCAGGCTCTCCTGCAGCCCCGCGGCGCTCACTTCGCTCTGGCCCCTGGTGCCGTCCACCTCCAGGGTGGCCTCACCCTTCTGCACAGAGACGGCCACTCGGTGCTCCTGGCCGTCACAGACCTTGATCTCCATCAGGGCCAGGGTGACTCCCTCCACAGCCAGGACGACCAGCTGTGGGGAGACATGCACCTGAGCAGGCCGGCCTCCTGCCCCGTCTCCCATCACTCGAGCCCTGGGGCGGGCGGGTGGGGGCGGGGGGGAGGCAGTGTCCCTGCAGCCTGCACTCTGTGGCCCACTGGTGCGGGAGTCAGTTTCCATGTGTGTAAGATGGGGGCGGGGGGGGGCGCCACACCCTCCAGTCATCCAAGTGGGGGTGCCGCCAGTGCGGCCATGATCTGGAAGTGGGACGTGGCCACTTCCTCGACGTGAAACTGCCACATAGGCCACAACGCAGTGGTGGGAGATGCGGGGCAGTAAGTGCAAGCATCCCAGAAGGCAGCTGGCCCTATGCATATGGGGATGCTCTCACCAGACAGAACAGCCTCCAACAGCTGGGAACAGAAACATGCTCCCACAGCAGGGAACAGAAACACACACTCCAGTAACGGGGAACAGAAACACACTTGGAACGGACATGCTCCAAAAGCAGGGAACAGAAACACACCCGGAACAGACAGGCTCTGAAAGCAGGGAACAGAAACACACACTCTGGTAACGTGGAACAGAAACACACTCTGACAGCAAGGAACAGAAACACACTTGGAACAGCCACGTTCCAAAATCAGGGAACAGAAACATGCTCTGAAAGCAGGGAACAGAAACACGCTCTGTAATCAGGGAACAGAAACACGCTCTGACAGCAGGGAACAGAAACACATTTGGAACAGACACACTCCGGAAGCGGGGAACAGTAACACACTCTGGCAACAGGGAACAGAAACATACTTGGAACAGACACGCTCCGAAAGCAGGGAACAGAAACATGCTGTGACAGCACAGTTTGGCCTGATGTCTCTCATTCTGCACCCCGGACAGTGAGCACTATTGTGTGGGAGCGCCAAGCTGTTTGCAGGCAGGCTGGGGAAGGAGGTCTGGTGTGTGGACTGGTGTTCAGTGGTGGTGGGTCTGGATGTGGTCCTGCTACTGCCTGGTCCTGGGAGCCTAGGGCTGGACCACCTGGGGGGCAGGCTGCCTCGGTGTGCATGCACCCTCCTGGTCAGCCGGGTCCTCATGCTTTGGATAGAGGCAAGAGCATAAAAGCTCCTTCCACAGCCTCTTCGCTGTTCCCTGGGGAAACAGTGGGTCCCACATGGCAAGAGTCAGCGTGGCTGGGTGTGAAGGGTTGGCTGAACCCGGGGCTTGGCCTGCATCCCCCAGAGTTCTGGGCTGGGCCTGCACATCTGAGCTGGCAAGGGAAACTGGAAGCCTGAGTTTGTTAGTGAAGTGGTCACAAGTGTGAGTGACTGATGTACATCGTCCTAAACGGCCAAGTCGGCCGAGTGTCTGGTGGGACGTGGCCCTGCCACACAAGTGCTCCCGGGCCGCGGCCCACACGGCTCTGACCACAGGTTGTGTCAGGTGACCTCGGGTCAACAGCGTCCCCGGCCGTGTGGCTGTTGGACTCGCAAGGGCCGCGTGACGCCAGGGCAGGGCTTCCCGAGGCAGGAGCGGGGGACCCGCCCAGGAGGGGAGGCCTGGGCAGCAGCGAGTGGTACCTGCTTCTTGAGCTTCTTGGTGGAGTGGTAGTCGACCAGGGCCACGGAGAGGGCGACCACGTGGTCGCCGCCCACCAGCGCGAGCAGCACCCCTGTGTCAGTGGCGGGGCGGATCCAAGCCACGACCTCTATTTCCCAGGCTGCCTCGGTGCCAACGGCTGCGGACGTCCGAGCTGCGGTGAGGGCGGCACATCAGAAGGCGATCCGGGTGGGGCAGGACGTGGTGAGTGGGGGTGGCCGTGGAGGGTAGGCGGGGTGACCGCGAGAGGGCCGTCCCTGTGGGGGGCTTCTGACCCGAGCTCTGGGCGCCTGAGGAGTGGCGCCTGCCCCTCCCTGCCTGCTTTCCCCCCCAGGACGGGCCAGAGCCTTGCCCGCAACCCCACCGCGCCCGCCTGTGTCCCTCAGGCAGTTTGACAAGGTCGGAGGTGCTTGGAAGACGCTGCACCGAGCGCCATCCCCACAGACCACACAGTTTCGCGTGAGGCGAAGCGTTGCTGCCATTCTACCGCCTCAGCCGAGCGGCTCCTCACTTAGGCACCTTATGTATACATGGCCTACGTGATGTCGTACGTGTGCTAAGTGTGTGGTGCAGAAACGATGCACGGGGGCCTGAGGCAAGGCATGTCGAATGTCCCCACGTGTCCTGCGTGGACAGTTCCAGAAGACATATTTTGGTAGAAAGGGCTGGACTGTGGTTGTGTAAGGACAAATATCACGCCACATTTCCTCCCTACACTTGAATCATCTGACGACCAGAAGCCCCTTTGCTCCGTGGTTGTAAGCGCCTTTGTCTCAGAAGATCTTCCAAGTCCTGACGAAGGAGCCGGTTCGGGCCTCTGGTGCTGCAGCAGGGGCCATATCCGTTGGAGCGTGGGCGCCCTGACCACAGGCCGGCTGGCACCACGGTGAACCACAACCTGGGCTCCTGGCTGCTTCCACTGGACTACAAGCACTGCAAATCATCTGTGCGTCCCCCGACCCTAAGTGGGGCTCGTTACAGTCCGTTCCTGATAATCATTCACTGAATCCAATGGGCGCAGAACTGGAAAAAGCAGCCAAAAAACAAAAACAAAAACCAGTGATCTTCTCCATGGCCAAGTTTCACCTTTATTCTTGATGGAAGAGAGGAGTGTTTCCTGGCCCTGAGTTTTCCCCGAGACGGGACCGGCGCACCGTGGGGGCGGAATCTTTCAAGGCACTGGAGCCACGGCTGTGCTGAGAAGCCTCGGCGAAGAGGGTCTCCCCCTGAACTGCTGCTTGGTGCAGAGTCTGTGACTCTCAGGGAGGCTTCTCTGTTCTAAGATGCGACTGTCCGAGGTTATGAGAGACGCATCGAGTTCTAAGTGCCATCTGGCCTTTGCTGTCATAGAACTGACTGCCCCAAACCAGTCCACGTGGACAGTGCACAGACCGTGGTATGCACAGGTCTGTGTTACAACAGAAAATGTCTGTGATACTCAGAAGAAAAGTAATGAAATGTTTTGTGATACCAGATTTTACCCTGAACATTATAATGATGTTCTACATCTTCCTGTTTAACAATGAGACCAAAGGAATAACGTGTATGTTGTTACCGGCTGGTTCTTTCCTCAGGAACACCTAGCAGTTTCGACAATGAAAGCAAAGATACAGGTGGGGGGTGACCCAAGGTCCTGAGAGGACAGCCTGCCTCACTGAGGGTAGAGGAGTGGGCCCCCATGGCCTCCCAGTGGGAGGGGTCATGTGGTCTGTGGTGGGGGTGGCAGACGGGAGCCTAACATAACCAGCTCGCCATCTGGGGAGAGAGGGTCTGCAGGTGGCCCGTGGAGACAGGGAGGACAGAGCCAGACCCCAGGAAGGAGCCAGGGTGCACTGCGGGGGGGGGCACCTGGACTGCAGTGTCGGCTGGGAGCAGGGAGGCACCTGTGAGGCCACCAGACACACAGGCTGTGGACGTGGGGTGGGTGGGGGGCACCTGGGCCCGTGAACCCGCCAACAGGGTCCACACAGTCGTGTGCATGTGCATTTTCCTGGGCCTGGGACCTGGCTCTCCTGATTCTCCAGGCACAGTGACAATAATTTAGGGCTCCAGGTCGCATGTGCTCAGGAAACAAGGTTAATTTTAAACCTAAGTAAGAGAGAGGAGGGAAAATCCCTTGGTCCCAGGGTCAAACAGAACCACTCAGCAGTCACCACTGACCCGCGCTGTTCATGCTGGCACCCTGAGCTCTTTTCCCACTAGCTGGCGATCGAGGACGCACATGATTTAGAACTTCAGTCCCAGGTAAAGTCTGTTTCTGAGACTGTTCCTCTGTCAGCATGAGCGGGTTGTTCGTTGCGTTGTGGCCCTCCAAGGTGGCTGTGCCGCTCTTCTCTCCTTTAACACTAGAGCTCTCCAGGGGCCCTGAGACGGCCCCTGCAACTCCAGGGTGCTGCCCCTCAGGGTCCCCAGGACGGCCCCTGTAACCTCGGGGTGCTGCCCCTCGGGGTCCCTGGATGGTCCCTGTGACTGGGGTGCTGCCCCTCATCCGCTCCTCAGGACGCTCTGACTGCAGAGTCAGCCATGTTCCCCACAGCCGGTGTGGACACACCTACACTCATCTCGTCCAAGAACCGTCTGTAGGCATCCTCTCAGATCCTTCATGTCCTCCTGCCTGCCCGGCCCCAGCTGCCCCGGTACCAGCACGGCCGCGGTCTTCTCCCATCTGTCCCGTCCTCCTCACTGGCTGATGTGAGACCCAGAGCGGGAGCAGCCACCCGCGAGGTGGCTTCCTGCCTCATGTGTTTCTCACTGCCTGTTGTCTGGAGGCCCAGCCCCAGCCCGGGAGCCCACACTTACTGTAATCGAGGCTGTAGAAGGCAAAGCCAGTCCCGGGGTAGAAGGACCCTCTCTCCGTCACGGAGAAACACTGCATCTTGGAGTTTGCTTTCACCGTTTCTTGGATGGTGGTGTCCTCGCCACTCAGCCAGTTCCAGCTCCTCATACAGCCATCTAGACGGGGGTTTATCTGGGAAGACAGAGAAATCCACGTGGCTTCCTGGGACCACAGAGACTCCCAGATACCATGACTAGGGGCCATGTGGTCAGAGCGTGGGATGCCCTCTGGGCTCAGGCATGTGGAAATCTGCCAAAAGATGAACAAGTCCTACTTGTAAAGATGACTTATTTCCCTAAAGGGCTCCACACTGGACACGATGACTCCTTGCAGGAGGCCCAGCACTCACGGTGGGTCCTCCTGCCGTGCGTCGTGCACGGACGCCCACCTTCTGTGGTCGCGCGCTCACTCCCAGAGCAGAGCACTGGCCACCCCCGGGAGGACATGGGACAAGGTGATGTGAGCAGTGGTACCTGGTACCTATGGAACTGAGTCCAGGGGCTGGGAGTGCCAATTCCAGTGCACCAGGCACGTGCTACATGCTTTGGAGCAAATCGGTAGTCATCCCTGCCTGTATCTGCAAAATGAGGAGGCGTAAGCAACTGTGGGACCCCCTGGAATGGAGACTGGCACCCCCTACCGGGATTCTGGCCACTGATATCCACCCACTGGGTGACGGGGAGATATCTACCGACCAGGGTGTGGGCTGTGATGCAGGAAGGGTGAGGTCGGGCAGAGCTTCGAGGTGGACTAGTAGTGACCTCTCCCCTGTGGAAGTCCCAGCAGGACTAACAACCCAAATGTTCTTGGAAATTGTCAAAAGAGTTGACTGTGTTTTTTAATTAGAAAAAAGTTTTTTTTTAATGTTCATTTTTGAGAGAGAGAGACAGCGCACAAGCAGGGGAGGGGCAGAGAAAGGGAGACACAGAATCCGAAGCAGGCTCCAGGCTCTGAGCTGTCAGCACAGAGCCCAATGCAGGGCTCAAACCCACGAACCGTGAGATCTGAGCCGAAGTCGGACGCTTAACCAACTGAGGCACCCAAGGCGCCCCTTGAGTGTTCTTTTTGCTCAAAAATAATTTCATTGTGTCTCATTTTTCATGCAAAATAGGCATTTTTATCATCACTTTAGATGAAAATTAAAGCTACTTTCACAGGGAGAGGCGGTGCACGCATGCTTGCTGACTTCTGGGAAGCCACCGCCTAAGCCTGGGAAGCACTAAACACAGCAGCTCGCAGGCTCGCCTGTCCTGATGGGTCCTGCGCTCTGACTCCAGACTGATGATGGTACTTACTGGCTGGACCAGGTCCTTCTCCTTGAAGGGAATGCCTCCCACGGTCAGGTTCAGATGATACAGTCCTCTGTCCAGCTGAAACAGGTCCCCAGCCACTGCGATCTTCATCACGGCATCCTTGTTCACCTTGATGACCAGATTCCGGTCCAGCTCCTCCACAGAGATCTGAAGGAAACCAGGGCCGGAGAGGCCGGGTATACCTTCACCCGGGACCCCCGGCCCCAGGGCTCACCCGCACACCTCCCTGTCCCCGTGTGCCAACACAACTTCCCTCCAGCTGGGGTGAGGCTCCAGTTCCCAAAAGGCCCCCGGCACTGGCTTCTCTCTTCGCTCCTCCTCCTCCAAGTGAAGCCCCTCGAGCTGCGTCCCTTGCCCCATCCTGGCACCTCTATAAGCCCTGCCGGGAGCTGCTTCCTGGGAGCAGGAACCCCGCCTGACATCACTGTTTTGGTGCCTCACTTCTCCCACCTGCAGGGGCCCCATCAAAGGCAGGGGGCACGTTTCTAACTCCCAGCAGGTAACTAAGTGTCTGGCACGGACCGGATGCTGTGCGTGAATTCACATGGACTCCAGAAGTTTGCATCTTTCCTCCTTTCCAAGCAGGAGAATGTAGAAACCTCTCTCTACACTCTGTGTTCTCCTAACCCTCCAGAGGTCCATCAGTTTCCTTTTTGGTTAAAACGGGAAACTTGTCGGTACTTGGGTCAAGTGTGGTCAGGAGGACACGGTGTCCATGAGGGGGCTGCAGGGGCAAAAGCAGGTCAGGAGGGGCGGCTGCAGGGGCTGCCAATGAGCCGACCCCGCTGACCCCACCCTGAGCGGCCAGTTCATGCACCGGGTGGGGGCAACTGTGCCAGTCACCCGTCACAGGCCCTGCGTGCCCCAGCTTTCTCACCTGGGTGCCGCCCACCCCCCTGGACCCCACACGCCCCACGACCACAGGGGCCAGGCTGCCCGTTTGGAGCACGTGCCTCCCTGGGCCCTGAAGGAGGCCGAGTCCCTCTGGCTCCACGGTCTTATCTGGGCTTTGCTGTTGGCACCCCTCCCGCAGCTCCGGAGACCCTTGTGCTGAGAGCTTGGGAAAGAAGGAAGGTGGCCTTACTTAACAGGGTGGACGCCTTAGCAGATGTCCCCAGTGTTTTTATTCAGAAAGTCCTATTTTAACATAGCTTTTAAAGGGCAAAAGGATGCTCTTCTCTCCCAGGTGCTTACTAAGAGCCCACTTCCAACCAGGGCCCTCCAAACTTCAGGAAGGGTCCTGTGTGTCAGGCTGCTGTGCAGGGGGTGCAGGCAGGGCAGTGGTGGGACACCTGCCTCTGGGGCTCTGGGTGCTCAGGGCACTCTCCAGAGGGAGGCACCCGTATGTGAGTGCGCCTGGGTCTGGGCGGGAAGGGCGCAGGTCCTGGGATGCTGCGGACACTTGGGCAGGAGCCGTGCCTAGATTTCGGCCCTGGACCCCCAGCTTCAGCGCCACGGACATCCTGAGCTGGACAGTTTTCTGAGGTGGGGTGTCCTGTGCACTGCAGGGTGACCGGCAGCCCCTGGCCCCACCAGGAGCTGCTGTGATGGACAGAATGGTCTCGGGGACACAGCCAGGTGTCCCAGGAGGAATGGCCCATCGAGTGTGAACTTCCCAGGGGCCGGGGCCCATGCCACTATGTGTAGTGTTCACCAACTGTCGGGTGCCTAAGCGCACGAGCAAACCCCAGGCCCTCCCCAGGAGTCCCTATGCCGGCCAGGCCGTTCCCCAGGAGTCCTATACGCCGGCTGGGCCGGGGGCACGAGCAAACCCCAGGCCTTCCCCAGGAGTCCCTACGCCGCCCGGGCCAGGGGCGGGGGTGGCCACGCTCACCGTCTGCCATGTGCCATGGTTGATGATAGGCCCGCTGCTGGTGACTCGGCCGACACCACCGTAGCGGAGCTGCAGTTCCAGCCGGCCAGCCCGCAGGCCCAGCACGATCCAGGCGCTGTCTTGATGACCTCCAGCAAAGAACAGGACCCCTTCGGGGTCAAAGGTCCTGAAGTCGAATTCAGCAAGCAGCCTGAGGGCCAGCATGAGAATCATCAGGTGACACACAGGCCCCATAGGACCCAGACCAACACGGGCAGGCAGGCACCCCGGGACTCCTTCCCCAGCGCCAGAAGCAGGCCCCGCAGTGGTGGGTGTCCATGCTGACCCAAAGCCTGGACTTGGCAGCAGGCTGCCGTGGATGTGCCAGGACCGCGGGGGGCTGCGAGCTGCCTCCCACCTGGTGGGCTGCAGCCTTTTGAAGCGCAGTCTGATCACGGGGGTCCCGCTGAACATGCGGCCCAGGTACAAGGACTTCACGCTTTTGGCCACATTGAAAGGCACGCAGGGCAAAATGTCCTGTGGAACGGGGGCGAGGAGTGTCAGGTGGGGCCCACCTGGTTCCACCCCTCCCGGCCACACGGGGCCTGTCAGGGTCGCAGGTCGAGTCCCCCTCAGCCATTCTGCCACCCAGATGCATAAGCAGGAGGCAGATGGGCCCCCCAAATGTTGGAGCGGGATGAGCGGGTGTGGGCGCACCCCCAGTCTGGGGGCTCTGGCTGCACGCACACTGGGCAGGGCCTGCTTTGGGTGCAGGCTGACTGCTGGGCCGCGGGTAGGGAGCCGCCCTGGGGGTGTCATGCACAGGACAGACACGCCCCCCCATCCCGCATCGCCACTGCCCTGGGTCACCAGCCCTCCTCCCTGAGAACGGTCTTCCCGAAGGGGGCGGCCGCCCCGAGGACACTACCTCGCAGGTGTTCATGTCCGGGGACAGCTTGAGGCCCCCACGCCCGTCACAGTGGCAGGTGTAGCCCCCTGGGGAGTTGACACAGGCCTGCTCACAGCGCCCCTCAGCACACTCGTCCACATCTGTGGCCACAAGGGAGATGGGCAAGCCTCACCTGTCTGGTCACACATGCGGTGTGCTCTCTACGGGCTCCACAGCACGTGACTCAGGAGGCACCCACACCCCGCTGCGCCCACAGTGCTTCCCGGCAGGTCCAAGGAGCCGCTGGAATAAGCCAGCCGGTCAGTCACAAAGCACGTCCTCGTCTGAAGGGTCCACTGCCATTGGCAGGCACCCCCGGGGCACGAAGGGTGTGAGCGGCTGCACGTCCCCAGCTGTCCCCAGACACAGTAGCTGGAACTGAGGGCCACACACAAGCCCATCTGCTATGGCGGCACAGGGCATACGGTCTGGGGCAGGTCAGAGAAGGTGCCGAGCTGCACTCAGAGGCAGCACGAATGCATGTGTGTATTGTATGCGCACGTGTGCACACACGGCACGCACACTTATGTGCACACGAGCACACGTACTCACAGGTGGGTGCGGTGTGCTGTGTGTGCACGCCTGCACGTGTGTGTGTGCCTGGTGCCGGTGGGCGGCTGGGAAGAGAGGTACCTTGACAGTCTTTCTCCTGGGGACTGAACGCGTAGCCCTCATCACAGAGGCAGGCGTAGGAACCCGGCAGGTTGTTGCAGCGCGCCTCCCCGCAGGCCCTGCCGTCTGCACACTCGTCCACGTCTGCAAGAAAACCAGCATGCTGGATGGGGGGTTTCTGACTACCATGGGGAGGTGCTGTGGTGGGAGCACCGCGTGTCGGGGGCGCAGCCCCCGGGGCAGACTAGGCCCACGCCCCCTCCGCCCAGCCACCGACACTGCAGCCCGAGGCCCAGGCATTGGGGCCATGGGGGGCAGTTCCAATCGGTGTCCTGGACACTGGACAGGGCTCTGAGCACTGGAGCACAGGAGCAAAACCCCAGGGGCCTTCCGAACGGAGGGTACCCTGCGTCCCTGGAGCAACTCCCCCCCAATGCCCCCGGGATGCCACCTGCATCTCCCAACTCGGCCTCCACTCACACCCTGGGTCTCTCCACCGGAATTCAAACACCACAGTAATGACAAGTTATCAAGGCTCTTCCTGAGGTTCCGTCCATCCTGCCCCTCCAGCAAACGACCAGCACGAAACTTCTGCAGTTAAAAACCCATTTCCTCCAGAGTCAGAAGGAACAGGTGGCTCGTGTCATTGCTACTTCAAACACCATGGGTCCTCACACAGCAACACGACACGTGTGTCTCCAAGCCCCACGCCATTCACGACTCCTCACGAGGGCAGCTAAACGCAGGCTTGCAGGTGCAGAATGAGGAAGACGTCGCTCACTGACCCCAAGAACGAGCCAGCAACCGCACACGTCCCTCGAGAGCGTGTGAAACCGCCAGGTTGCACCCGATCCGTTTCCAGCTGTGTGGACGCTTCTGAGCCTGGACTTCATTTCAGGAGCCAGGCAGGGCCAACCCCACGTCCAGAACCTTAGGAACCTGGCTCCCCCTAGTACGTGGGGCGTGCCGGCTGCACCAGGGAGGACACTGTGCTCCCTGCTCTGCACTCACACTCGGCTGCAGGGCCCCGGGCCGCTCCACACACAGGATGCCTCATTGGCACAGGCTCTCTCTGAACACGGCCCATGAGGCCCTACCATGGTACCAAGGAAACCACAGGGACCCCCCACAGCCTCTGCAGCCTCTGTTGCTCTACAGAAGCTCATGACCTGGGCTTCAAGGTGTGCAGAGTCCCTGTGGGGCCTGTGACAGCGGAGGGGCTGGGGAGGGAGGGCCCGAGAGCCCGCGGCAGCATCAGGGAAGGGCTCCCCTGTCCTGGCCCTGTGCCCACACACCATCACTTCCCAGGCCAGGAAGCCTCCCCATGGGAAACAGTGGTCAAAGCTCCAGACCCCACGCGTCCACGTGGCCCTTGCCACCTTGCTTTCTTCTCCCACAGTGTCCATTGGCCACAGCCACAGAGCCTCTGGCAATACTGTGGGCCGGGCTGGGGGCCCAGACAGCTGAGCTCCAGCCTCTGGGCCCCTCCTCCCTACACCTCACATCCTGCCAACACTCTGCCCATTGGAGATGCCACTGTCGGGCAGTTGGTCACAGAGCACGGTGACTGGGAGCCAAAGCAGGTGAACAGTGTGCAGCATTGGCACGGGGGGGCAGAGAGCCTAGGCCCAACCATACTGTGTGCGCTGCGGCCAAGAGGTCCTTGGGTCCAAAACAGGCTCTTATTGCCCTCCCCCTGCGGGGGCCCCCGGCCCACCTCCCAGCCATGCAGGCTGGGGACCCCTCCTTGCAGCCAAGGACAGATGATGGAGAGGCCTGGGCCCCATTCCCTATGCTGCTGGGGGGCCCTTGAAGTGGGGTGCAGCGACCCCACCCCCTCCTTCCCAGTATCTCGGGTTCTGACTGAGAAGAACAAGATGGAAAGTCCAGGCTCCACAGTGATAAGACTCCCCATTCCCCACAGCCTCCCTTGCCTGCATCTGGGGGTCCCAAGGTCCCCAAAGAAATAGTTGATGGCCAAGAGAAAGGGGGGTACGTGAGGACCAGACTTGGCAGGCACACCCCGAAACCTGGCAGCAGAGGTGGGGCTCCTGCCATCATGCTAATCATTACTCAGTCATGCTGAGGACAGCACCTCGCAGCCCGCTGACCCAGCAGGTGCAGAGTCCCGTCCCACTGCCCTACACGCTGTTCTGGGGGGAAAGGCAAGGATGCAGGGAATATCTGGGACCCCTAGAGTCCTCACACATCATAGACTTGGTGAGCAGGTGGGAGGGAGATTCTGGTCACTCAGGGACTTCTGAGGAGGCTAATGCAGGATGTCCCCCATGGCACACGGCACATTTCCTGGGGGCGTCCAAACAGACCATCTGCCCGCGGCCCTGAGAACCCTGCCCCTCGGCCCCAGCAGGTAGAGGTGCACAGGCCACGGAGGGGCCCTTGCTCCGGAGGCTGCTTCCCCCTCAGTACCTCCATCTTGTTCCGGGGCAAGCCAGCAGCACTCAAGAAACGTCCCAGATTCCCAGGGACGTGCCAGTGACAGACGTCAGCAGGTCTGAGTTGGAGGGTGGGGTGGGGGTGGGCGGAGAGCTGCCCCTGTGAAGTGGGGTGCCCCTGTTGTGCAGTAGGCTGGCCACAGCTTGCAGGATGCTGGGCTGCAGGGGGCCCGAGACAGAAGGGACGAGAGTTGCCTTCTGCTTGAGCCTTTGCCAGAGGGAAGCAAGCCGGGTGGGTGTGGACGGGGGCCCGCCCCTGGGTCAGAGGGAGTGGCTGAGAGCCCGGTGACTCATCCTGGGTCGGATGCTGGGGCAGCTCCCATGGCCGCTGACATGCCCGGGCATGTGCTCTGCGAAGGCCCCTCCCCCTCCTCCCGCCTTTGCAGGGACCCACAGCCTCTCAAGAGGTGACCGCCAGCCTCAGCAATCTGGCCATCTTGCCAGATTGCTCTGGCAATTTGACAGCTGCACAGACTGACGGGGAGGGCACGGGGAGGGCTTGGGGAGGCTCGGCCCGGGCATTACCTTGGCAGGTCCTGCTGTCCACCGTGAGCGTGTAGCCACTGTAGCAGGCGCAGTGGAAGCTGCCGGGCTTGTTGAGGCATATTTGGTTGCAGCCCCCATTCTGCTGGCTGCACTCGTTGACATCTGGGCACAGAGCAAAGAGAGGCTGGGGAGCATGCAGAGGTGACGCACAAGCACCTGCACGCCTGTCCCCACAGGAGACCCCGCTGTGCCGAGGGCGGTGCCCGTCTACCGCGAGTGCACACTGGAGGAGGGCAGGGCCCCGGGGTGGCTTGGAGCAGCAGTGAAGGGGCCCCCGAGGTCACCAGGTCTTGGGGTGTTTTTCCTGCGGCTTCTTTGCTCACCCCCCAAAACTGCAGACAGGGAGGTTGGACAAGGCCCCACCCAGGGTCCCCAGGGGTAGCCCTACGGTGGCTTTTCTTCCAGTCCTGCCTGAGCCAGGCCACTGCCAGCATCCGATAGCTTCTCAAAGGTTGGACAGCGCCCTGTCCTTGGAGGCGAAAGCAGTGCCTCTCCATGTTCTTGGGGGATGTGAGGGGCCAAGGGGCCCCTCCTCTCCTTCTTCCTCTGAGCCGGAGGGAGGTGGGCCGGCCATGAGGGGCCAGGTACCCCAACAGTCTGGGGCTCCTGCCTCCTCTGGAACAGGCCCTGCACATCCCCCGGGTGGGCTGGGGGCACAGGGAGGGGCCTCACCTCTGTCACAGAGCCGCCCGCCCCAGCCAGCTCTGCACTGGCAATAGAAGTTGCCCATGAGGTCTTGGCAGACTTGGGTCCCCTCCTTGTTGCAGGGGTTTGGGGAGCACTGGTCAGGCAAGTCTATGTTGAGAAAAAGGAGAAAATATTCAGCTGGGAGGGAACGGCCGGGGGGCAGGCCCACCGAGGCAGGCCCAGACTAGAGGCATGGACCCCAGCTCCGGGCAGGAGAACAGTCATGGAGCAGGTGGGCCAGGCCCTCGTCTGTTCCAGGGAGATCTGGGTCAGCTTGGAGGGAGTGTCCACCTGCCTGCTGGGCCAAGGGCAGCAGAGGAGGACAGGGTGGGCCTGGCTGGGCTCCTTGTGCTCTGGCCTCCCAGGGAGGAGGCCCACAGACCCCTGGCTGACCTTAAGGGTCACATGAGGAACCCCCATCCCGGCCGACATCTCCACAGTCCCCGGCCAGGCATCCCATCCACTCAAACCCCAGCATGCTCCCCACAGGGCTTGGCGGCCACAGGAGCACCCCCACACCACCTGGCCGGATGCGGGACTGCCCAGGCCCAGGCTGCCTTGGCTCTCCCAGAGAGGGGTACCGGCCGGCCCCTGCTCAGGGGGCAGTCTGCCGGCCAAGACTGGCAATCGCCACCTGCTTTACAGGCTAGTTGAAACAGTCACGGGGGGTGGCTTCCAAGGACTTGGCATGTGAGCAACTTCTCACAGGCTGCTGAAGCCCAGCTCCAAGGTGCCATAGCTGCAGGGCCCGCCCACAAGCAGCCTGGCTCGCTTGGGTGCAGGTGCTGTGTGGGAGGGGCTGGCCAGGGGTCTCCAGGGGATCTCAGCACTGGGGCCCAGGCTGACCTCTGCCGCTCTCACTGTGCCCATGCTCAGCAGGCCCAGGAGATTTCCAGCCCCGCAGCCCTTGTGTGGGTCAGCTCTCGCCTTGGTTCCTTGACATACCTTGGCCAGCTTTCCCCTCCCCTCTTCCAGCATGGACACCAGCCCCTTTCAGCCTGGGGACAGCACTGGGCCTGTGGCTGAGGTCCAAACCCAGGGCCAGGGCTGGTAGATGGGGCGGGAGATGCCCCGAGTGCCTGCAGCAAACTCGCTGTCCCTCAGGCAGGTATCCTTCAGCGGTGTGGACAAAACCTTGCTGCTCTGGACCGCTTCCCTGTGGCCCTGGGGACTGTGGGCTCCAGGCTGGCCAGCTGACAGCCATCCCCAGGCCTGCAGGGGAGAGCAGGTCACTGTGTCACCCTTCCCAGGGCCATGCACCCCACAACTCTCTGATCAGGTCAATCACTTCTCTTGTATTTACATGTATATACATATTTTTAACATTTATTTGTGTTGGAAAGACAGCACGAGCAGGGGAGGGGCAGAGAGAGGGAGACACAGAATCCGAAGCAGGCTCCAGGCTCCAAGCTGTCAGCACAGAGCCTGATGTCGGGCTTGAACCTGCAAACCGTGAGATCATGACCTGAGATGAAGTCGGACATTTAACCGACTGAGCCACCCCAGGTGCCCCACTTCTCATTATTTATGGAGAGAGTAGCCCACACAACATGGCGGCTGGGCAGGTGGAGAGGCTCGTCAGACTCCCGGGTTTTCCAGCCTCTTCTCTACACGAGCCAACAGGGCCCCCAAGAGCCGAGAGCTCAGGTGTCTGTCCTGCTAGGAGACTGACTAGGTGGGCACAGGCCACTGTTTATCACCTCTTCCTAAAATGACTGACATTTCCAGCCCAACGCCAGGTTTGGGGACAGCATTTCTGCCCCAGGCCTTGCTTGTGGTCACCAGCAATGAATTCCTAGTAGAGCCCTTCTCCGCCTCACCAGCCTGGGGCTCAAGTGACCCCCAGCCCATCTGGGCCTCCTGTCAGCCCTCATTGGCAGGACTCCAGACTCTGCCAAGCTGCGTCCCTTTGTCCCATGCAGGTCTGTGACCTTGTCACCAGGGCCCCACTTCTTGGGGAATCCGCATAATTGTGTGCAAATAACTGGGGTCTGAGTCTGGCATTGGGCTCCTCCTGTGGCCCTGCCACACTCACTGGCAAGTGTTGACTGGACACAGCATCCCCAAATGCTTTGTGACACTTGCACAGTTGTTTTTGGCAGGGAAGGTAAATGCCTTCTCCCCGTAAGCAAGCAAGAATCGGGTCCAGGAATGAGGAAACAGGGCCTGGGAACGGTGTGTCCCACAGCCACCAGGAGCTGGCAGGTCAGCCCTGTGGACCCCACGCTGCCCGTGGGGAGGGGCAGGAGGGCTGGGGAGGGCAAGGCCCAACACCAGCCCCAGAGGTGGCAGATAGGGCAGGAGGGTTGTGTGCCGTGTGTCAGGGCCTGGCCTGCCTGCTCACAGCACAAGCCCAGAGGGGCCCGCAAAGGCAGAAGGGTGTCTCCACTTGACGCATTTGGTTCAAGATTCAGTTATTTCAGAAGTGTGCATCTGACACGTGGAACTGCCTGAAATGGCTAAAGCTCCTTGAATAAAAACGCCTCAGGGCCCCACAGTCCAGGGTGGAGACAGACTTCTCCAGGGGACACCACAGCAGGGCTCCCACAGGACACCCACAACAGTGGCCCCAGGACCCAAGGAAGGGGGAGGGGTGGTCCTGAGCATTTGACACCGGGCAGGGGCCCAGCGAACTCCTGTGGGATCAAGGGCGTGCACGTGAGAGCATGGGTGAGGATAAGCCTCTGCAGGCACCCAGGGCACCCGCTTCCCTGTGGCTGGGCCTCCAGCGAGAAGGAGCCTTGAGAACAAGGGGTTCCCCTTGCCCCCACGCGGCCCTGCTGCTCTGAGCAGCCGTGTGATCCCTCGACAGGAAGCCTTTCTCTCCATCTCGGAATGAAGGTAAAGATGAGTTATAAGCTGGACGACACACTCAGTGCAGGGCCCACTGTGGCCAAAGGGAAGGGGCCCTTCGGACACGGTGGGCAGAAGGTGGAGACATCGGCAGGAAGAAAGCCCCAGGCCCAGAGCGCAGCAGGGCTGGACATGGGCACCTGGGCAAACCGAGACTTGGGCTCTTGGGGGACATTGCTTCGATTCTGACAATAATGGACAGTCAAGCACTCAGCTCTGCTGCCTCACGGCCACCAAATGAGACAGCTGTCGGGAAGGAACCATGAAAACAGCCTAAAGTTGCCCAAACTGCGCTGCGGGTGGAGAGGCCTGCAGGAGCCACTCCGGGGGCGCAGGGGGTGGGGGTGCGGGTGCCTGCGGGTGCGGGCAGGACGTGTGTCCTTCCCGAGTGACAGGCCTTGGGTCCTTGTCCCCAGCTGTCTTCATGCACACCCCAATAAGGACGCACTGTATTTGCAGGGTGCCCCAGACTTCGGAAAATTTAGAGGCACAGACGGTGTGCAGTCGGGTACCCACGGAGGACGACACATTTGACCATAGCGCACAGTCCAGAGAGACTGGGCATGGGGGGGCGTAGTGCCGCCACTGCATGAGATCTGACCCTGGTGCCAGCTCAGGAAGCCCCCCTTCCTTCCTCACCCCAGCCGCCACCAGAGCCCAGAGCCTCAAGCCCATTCAGAACACATCTTTGCTATTCAAACAATTCCGGTCCCTCTAAGGCCACAAAATCTCTCACGTGGCACAACATGGCCCAGGACTCAATGACTTTAAATAAATGCTGTTGGAACAAGGGTGCAGCTCTCTGGAAACAATGATCTTCGCGCTGTGTCAGGAAGCATGGATAACTAGGTAACTTTTTATGATTTCCAGAAAAGGGAGCCTGAACCCAGGAATTAAATACTTATGGGGGTGCCGGGGGGCTCGGCCTAAAACCCAGGAATTAAACATCTACGGGGACGTACAGTGGCTCAGTGGGTTAAGCGTCCGACTTCAGCTCAGGTCATGATCTTGCGGTTTGTGGGTTTGAGCCCCGTGTCGGGCTCTGTCCTGACAGCTCGGAGCCTGGAGCCTGCTTCTGATTCTGTGTCTCCCTCTCTCTCTGCCCCTCCCCCATTCATGCTCAGTCTCTCTCAAAAATAAAAATAAACATTAAAAAAATAAAGCAATCTCATCAATTTGGAGACATAATTTAAAAGAAAAAATTGGTTTAGCAAATTAACAACAATAAAAAAATTGCTAAAAACAAAAAGCCAACATGACATGAAACTAAAACTGCAATGACCACGCCCCTTGGAGAGGCCAAGGTCATGGGCTGACCCCCGGGAGGCCGAGGTCACAGGCTGACTCCCAGGAGGCCGAGGTCATGAGCTGACCCCAGGGAGGCTGAGGTCACAGGCTGACCCCTGGGAGGCTGAGGTCATGGTCTGACCCCTAGGAGGCCGAGGTCATGAGCTGACCCCAGGGGGCTGAGGAAGGGAGCCTGCTCCAGGTTGCCCATGATGCACGGGCATGGATTTTGGCCACCCTGAGTTAACAGGCACTTGTACCCAAAATGACAGAGGCCAGTCTGCTCTGCACCTGCTATTGTGCCGCTGCCCTGGGGTCAGAGGGGAGCAGGGGCCACATGGCCTCACCACCCTTCCCTCGCCTTCCTGAGTTAAATCAATCATTTCTTCTGCTCCTCTGAACCAGGGCTTGGGGTTACCCAGGCCAGGCGAGTGGGGTGAGGCCCTTGGCAAGCACACGGACAGGTGGGTGGCTGGATGCAGCAGCACCACAAGCCAGGCCAGCCAGTCCATGAGCAGCTCTGGGTCTTCCCCTCCTGGGCTCCCCGGGGGTGGCAGGCCTGGCCTCAGGTGCAGGGGCTGCGCGCCCAGAGCCCAACTGCCTAGCACGTGCGGTGAACACACAGACACCTGGGCTTAGGGTCGACCAGCCAGCTCGCCGTGAGGAGCTCAGACCTGAGCCGGGCCCAGAGTCAGTCCCAGCTGAGGTGGCTACAGCGTTCCTCGCCAGCGAAAAGTCAGTGTTACTGAGTGATCACTTACATGATGTTAATAAGAATACAAAAGATGCATGATAAGCAGAGGGAAAATTGTGCGAACGGCTAACACATAAAGCTCAGCTTGACTCGGTGAGAAAAACATAAACACAAAGACTGGGAGTCACCCTTCATCGTTTATACTGGGTGAAACAAAAAAGTTAAAAAAAAATGCACCAGCTTGGCAGAGATAAGTGGGTGGGCCTCCTGCTCGCGCTCGCTCGTTCCTGGCGTAATTCAGGCCCGAAATGAGAAATGACGCTGGGCTTGGTGCTGTAGGTCCCGCCCTGGGATTCTGTCCTGCAGACACCGTCAGATGCATGTGAGATTTTGTTTGTACTTGTCAAAAACCGGAGGTAGCCTAGAAGTCCCCAGTTCACAGTTAATGCTACCTACCCGAGCCGGTGTTGCCGTGAACGTGCGTGTGTGCCGAGCTGCACTCAGGGCAGAGAGAGGTCGGCACGCCCGTGTGGTAAGTTGGCATTTGTGCAAAACAAGAGACTGTGCGTATGTGTTTACGGGCCCCAGAATATTCTCAGATCTGGTAACCCGGGCCTCTGGAGCCTCACTGGTTGACCAGGAGGCACAGCCGGGGGCGAAGTCCTTGCTCCTCACACCCAGGAAAGGCTTAGATTTTATACCGCATGCACTGCTTGCTTATTTAGAGAAACGAACCTCACTTGCTGCAAAGGGCAAGTTCAGTGGAAAAGGAGCAGAGCTCAGGCCGGGGCCGCAGCTCCTTAAGGTAATGGGGCTAGTCAAGGTCCCTGGAAAACCACAGCAGAGCCTGAAGTTACCCAAACCCGCGGGGCTTTTGAGGGGAACAGCAGGGAGGCGGACTTACTCTGAACGCAGGCGGCGAAAGCTGGGCTCTTGCTGTGTGGAGGCCCATGCCTACTGACGCAGTCTGTAAGACAGATGGAAAGCAGGTCAGTCATTCTTGTCACAGGTGACAGACGACAGGACAGACCTCAGATCTCGTGAGTCGTCTCTGAGCCACCTCTGGAAGAGGAGATTATTCACATTCCCTAGGTGCTCCAGCTTTTGTTATTAGAGATTTTAACGCTGGCAAGAAAAGGCCTCCCACAAAAAGGCAGAACTGCGTCCAAAGGTCTGTCTGCGGACTCTCTGGTGGCATGAAGGACCAGGAACAGTCACTGGGTTTTCTGGCCACAGTCAGAGAGGTGAACCTCATTTCAAGTTGGTCTCCAACAGAACCCCCGTTGGACCCTGAATGTGGAAGTCATGATTTGAGTGCCCTCCTCCCCGAGCCATCTGACAGGCTGGTTCACACGGGAGCTGGAGGAGGAACTCATGCAGAACGGGTGTTGAGCCACTCCCGGACCTTCAGTAGGTCCCTGGCGCTTGGTCATGCCCAGGAGGACCGGGGCCCAGGCGACCTGGAGGCGGCTCCCGGGACAGCTGGTCACCCTGGAAACAAATCCCAGACACCTAGGAGCGAGGCCTGCGGAGGCCAACAGGGAGCCTGGGAGTGGGCAGGTCCCCGGCTCTTCAGGGCCCACTATGGCACAGACCCAGAGAATACCGCTAAGAGGACATAAGGCCAACAGGAAATTCACCAAACTTAAGAAGGAACAGACCCTGGTGTAGGTCTGTCTCATAATGATGTACATCTTAGAAAAATCTTAGAACAGCATCAATTAAAGGAGTAGTTCAGGGAAAGTCCAGAGCCTCTTTCTGACGGTCCCTGGTCACTTGGCTGTCACGCGTCTTACTTTCTCTCCCAAGTACACTCGGGAGCTTTCTGGGGGCCACGCTGTCCGGTGACACACCTGCTGGGCAGCCAGGAGCACCTGCCTGTCTGTTCCTCTTGTTCAAATTAAACAAAAACATCTCTTACTGGGCTCAGTTCTGTTAAAAAACACGGCAAATACCAACCACCATAGTCCATGGAGCAAAAGCTCTTCGGCATCTTCAGTAACTTCAGGAGTGCAGACACCCCGAGACCAACAGGTCTGAGACTCACTAAATCAGCCACATTCCCAAATAGCAAACTAGCGGAGTCAGAACAGAGAAGCAGTTTGCAAATAATGGCACTAGATCGCGGTTGACGCGGATCGTGCTGCTGTGAAAGGCACAGGTGCTGTGACCACGTGCTCCAAGAGTCCCAAGCTCACCGTGTGAGTAAAGCAACCTCCCCAGGAGCACCTGTGGGACGGGCTGGCCCAGCTGACAGGTGACATGTCCACCTCTGTTCCTCTACAACTACAGAAGCAGCAATGCAAACTTACCTAAGTATCTTGGGTAAAAATAGTCCTGCGGGAAAAGAAAAAGAAGGGGCGACAGTTTACTGGCATGGCCTGCACTCCCCACACAGTGCCCGCAGCAGCTGGCAGAGGGCCTCGCCTTCCTCCCCAGTGGGCACAGACAGGCACCTGGGGGGGGCAGGTGCGTGAGGAAGGCGGGGAACTCTCCACAGCTGGCTCAGTGACAGCAGGGCAGAACCACCCAGAAAGCCACTTTCCACCTCAAGGACCATGGCGTGAGGAAGAAGAGGGAGGGTGCGGCCCAGGCCGCTGTCTCGGCCGCTGCAGAATGATGTCCGCCTGGACCTTCTGTAAGCGGCAACGGGGATGTCATTTAAGGGACCCAGTGTCTCACAGGAGGCGGAGGGCCAGGAGGAAGATTGTCTGGACCCTCGCTGACACCGGGCTCCTCCCAGAAGCATGCAGACCCCGTGGGGCCATCCACACGCAGGCGCTGACTTGCACCGACTGTGTTTGTACAAGGAACTGGTGCTGGGCGAGGTGTGGAGGGTGCAAGGGAAGCAAAGGTCCTTTCCGTCCGTGACCGTGAACTAAGAGCTCTGCACCATACCAGCTGTCTGCCAAATACTAGGACCACTTGCCCTGTCTTGGCCAGCAGCAGAGAGCAGCTGGAACTGTCCCCAGGGTCCTTGGCCCCACCCATCCACCATCATCTCTCACTGAGGGTCAGTCACAGCGTGGCTTGGCCCTAGATGCTCCCCTGGACGGGACCAGGTCGCTACACAGCAGCACCCACTGAGGAGGGGTGCCCGCTACAGGTGCTGTGATTGTATGTCCTTCCATCTGACCCTCACAACCACTCCAAGGTCTTTTCAATTAACCCCGTCATCAGAGAGGAGGAAACCGAGGCTCACGACGGGTCGTGGTGTTCAGCCAAGGTTAGGAAGCCAGGTCGGGCTCCCGACAGCACACTGGGATCCAAAACCACGCTGAAAGGAGCTGGTGTGTCATCTGCAGTGACGGGCCCCCACAGTTAGCTGGCCTCACGCCATGGTCTGGCACCTCACCTGTCCCCTTCCCTCGCTGTTTACAACACTTTGCTAAGACACCCATCAGAAAGTCATGTTCTGATAAAGACGTGGCTTAGACTCTTAACTCCTTTAAAAGAAAAGTAATGGTCAGAGCAAGTTTGTATTTCAGCTTGTATCATGGTTGTGAAGGTGACATTCAGGCAGGTGTGACAGAGGCCAGGTCTGGCAGGCAGAGCCACACAGCCAGGGCGGGGACACCCCTCCCCACCAGCATCCAGAGGGCCCTGACGGCCTGGTTTCACTTCTCCGTGCTGCTTTCAGTCATGGACTGGCCACTCCCGGACAGGAAAGGCAAGCAAGGCCAGGCACACTCAGACGAAGCCCCCAGAGCTGAGGGCAAACAGGCAGGGACATCTGCCGGGTTTAGAGGGAGAGCAAAGGCCACAGACTTTGTCACAAAGGGAGGGGCTCTGGCTCTGAAAGAAAAGACTTAGGATGCACGATGTGTCCACTCACAAAACCAAGAATTAGACTACGAAGGAACTAAAGACACTGAGGATCTGTGAGCAGAGTTCCCAGTTGTCATAGACGTGGCACCTGCCGCAGGAAAGCTATTCTGTATGGTCATAAATGTGGCACCTGCCACAAGAAAGCTGTTCTGTATGGTCATAAACGTGGCACTGCCACAGGAAAGCTGTTCTATATGTTATCCAGAAAGCTGTATTATATTTTTCAAAGCCCTGACTATTACTAGCTATGTGTCATGTGTTTTAACAGCGATTGTATTGTTCTAGAAGAGCCTCACTGACCGAAAAGCCATGTGCCCTTCCCTTAAGTTAATCACACCCATGGGAATGTGGTTTCCAAAACCATTGGGCCATAAGCTGGTGACAATTTATCTTAATTTGTGTGCTTGATTTATTTGGGGTGAGAGGGGTGCTCATTTGGCTGGAAATCTAGGACAGAGATGATTAACCCCGAGTAACAGCAAAGCTAAGGCAGATGCACCTAAAACCACTATGCACTCTCCCAAGAGAAAGAGACATTTCTAATTGTCCTTCAACGTTCTGACCAAAGAGGAAGACCTATCGAAATCTCAGTGAATGAAGGGCACTGGACACAGAACAGAGAGCCGGCCCCACCTGCACCACAAATTGGCCACACATAAACTGTGGCCTGAGGCTCAGGAGCTGGGCTGACTCCCATGAGCATCACCCCTCCCCCCCGCCCCAGGGATCCACGGAGCAGAAGCCACAGTTCACATGGCCAGATTCAGAACCAGGGATCGGTTGCCTACAAACTTACCCTTTCTTTTTGACCACACAAGGAGGCGTGTGAGGGCTTGGCTGGGGTCAGGAGCAGGGAATGGGCAGACCAGCCAGCAGGAGGCCAGGGCCACCCAGGTTGGAAATGAAGCCGTCTATCACTTGGCAATCATTTTTCTCAGGAGTTTGCTTCTGCTTTACTTAAACAGCTAAAGACACAAAGAAATGAGCAAAACTGCAGGCCACTAAACTGTGAGCTGAAGATCCCAGAGGGGAAGGTATATGCCTGATACCTGGCCTGGTGCTGACTATCCCTCAGAAGGCCCTCAGGAGCCATTGCTAAATGGGTGAATGAATGATAGATGAATGGATAGATGAATGGAAGAATGAGTAAATGGATGGGTGGTTGGATGGGTGGATGGCTGGCTGGATGACGGATGGATGGATCAGAGGAAGAATGCATGGATGGCTGGGTGTATGAATGAATGAACAGGCAAATGTAGAGTCCTACAATTTTCACTGAGTTGTTGATTTTATTTATAACAAAGCTAAGCACACTGGGAGAAATACCTAAATCGGTGCTCTCAGCTTGTGTCTTCCAAAACTCAGAAATATCAGTACTACATTTCCTCAAGCTTACAAACTGCCAATGCATTTTTGAACTTAGATCCTTAGATGAACTGCCATTTGCCAACCTCTTCTTCCGCCATTCATTCCAAGGACCCTACTCTCTGAGGAGGCGATGAGACATGGTGCATGTGTGATTCAACAACTGAGTCGTCACTCCTACTAGTAGGGACTGCCCGTGAGTGAAGTGGCCCCGTGTGGAGCTCACACCCCACCTACGGGGAGCACCTGGTTCTGGGAGGCTCAGTGTGCTGGTCTTGGCCAAGAGCCCACTGGCCACACATCCTCACGTAAACGGAGTTGGGTGCTCCAACAAACCCGGCCTTCCCTGGGACGCATTCTCCCATGCTCCTGTTCCCTGCAGGCTTGTAAACACAGGAACCTGTGCCCAAAGCACCTTCAAGGCCTGAACCCAACGACAGGCTCGGTCCACTTGCGTCTAACGTGAGGCCTAGCAGTTTGCTCTGAAACCACAGGACGGTGTTTTCGTGAGACGGTCTCTTCCATGTCTGCTCCTTAATCGTGCCGTCACCCATCTGGCCCCTTCGCTAAGAAGGGGAGCACCAGAAAGGACAGCAAATAGGTGGCTGGTGAAATCCTCGACAAGTCCCATCTGCAGACAGAACCTCCCACCTGCCTCTGCCCCGTGCTGACCACCGGAACCCTGGTCTGCCACACGGGGTCTGTGCCTCCAGAGTCTCCCATGTGGCAACGTCAAGAGCATCAGGGAGTTGCCCACCCTCCCCGTGGGGTAAGGTTGCGTGTGGGCTGTCCACCTGCCACTCGCCCCTCCCCTACCGCGGGACAGTCAGTTCTGGAGTTGGAACTCCAGAAGCTGTGACCACGACGAGCTCCTTGCCTGGCAGCCTGCCCAGCCTGCTGAAATGCCCTCCAAGCACCCAGCCTGTGCACCTCTTCCCCGGGGCCTTCTGAGGCTTGGTGGGGTTCTTAGTGGTCTCTCTATAAACTTGATGCTCTGAGAGCAAACCTGCCTTCCAAAAATGGTCAAAAACCACACAAGCCTAGTGGGTTAAAATGCACATTATTAAGACAGAAACATCACCTGGGCTCACAGTGTGAACTGAGCACAGTTGCCCTCTTGTAGCTCATGAACAGGACCACATGCAGCTGGGAAGGTTCTAGAATTTGGGAACTGACACCTCGTACATGCCTTCATGTCCAAACTACTTTAACTCTTTGAGCTCCTCCCAGGCTGGCGCAGTCCCTGCAGGGGTGGGGTGAACCAGGGGGACCCAGACAGCTTCCGGTCCTGATGCCGTGGCTCACCTTCAGGGCAGTTGCCTTCTTCCTGCCCTCTGACGCATATGCAGGTTAATGGGAGGCTCACTGCCAGGAGGGCCGAGACACCAGCGTGTTAATGGACCTGGAAACTGCTTTGCAAACACATCAGCATCAGCAGTGCGTAAGTCTTTTTGGCGTGGAGTACCCAGCACTTTGATCTAGTTCACACGACATAATAGGCACACATCGCAGCATAACAAACGGTCGTTACTTTTCAAACAGGAAATTAAGAATTTCTTACTTCCTTTAATAAATAACTGCCCGAAATTTTGTTTCCAAAACTCTTTATGCTATTTGACAAAGTGGGCCGAGACTCAAGCGTCACAATAACTGCTTATTTACGTGATACAAATACAAGGTGTCTTCCTGAGAAGCGGTCCACAACACTGACTAATCCTTTGACCTTAATGTTGTCTTGCTAGCAAACTTGACTTCTAAGGGAAATACTGTCCAAGTCACATCAACTTGAATCGTCATTACGGAGGCTTCTGCTTTGCGGTAGCTGGAGGAAGTCACAACAACGGTCTCACAGTTTTTACGACGGCTCCCGGAGAGATTCGCAGCTATCCGCAGCTATCGACGGGCAAGCTTTGGCCCCTCAGCCTGCAGGGACCCTGACAGGTTCTCAGTCCCCTAGGCCAGCATCACTCAGTCTGTGCATGTTTTTCTAAGCGTGGTTCACACAAAATCCCTCTGTCGTCTTCCCAAGTTCATCTCCTCTAAGATTCTCCAAACCAGGGGTCTGTTTAAGCACTCCATGAGACCAAAGGAAACATGGACACCCCCTACCTACCCCTGCCAGGCCCACAGGGCTTCCAGGTCAGTCCTGCAAGGAGGGGGGCAGGCCCCAGAAACACCCTCAAGGCCACAGCGCTCCCCTACTTCCTGAGATGCTAATGTGCACGTGTGTTGTTAAAAATTCCTGTGGGGACAACACGCAGGTGCACAGATAAAAGCTGGGGACTGCAGCTCTGCGGATCTGTGCAGTGGGATTCCTGCAGCCGCACGCACCCCCACGCCCCCAGAACCAGCCCCTGGCGCCCAGCACATACCAGCGAGATAAGCACAGGGTCCCGGGGAGTGGTGAGAGCCAGCTGGAAAGCTGGGTTCTCTGGGCCCTTTTCATAACTAGCTTTAGGATGAATCAGTGCCCATGTGTGCGTCACCACGTAGCAGGCTGTGTAGACACTTCTCGCCTCGGAAGGTCAATCACTTCAGAGTTAACATGCTGACCTTGGATGCTGGGGCCTGAGTTTCCATCTGTGTCCTCCCAGTGAAGAGTGAACTTGGGCAAGTCCCCACGTAGATTCCTGGGCCTCAGTTCACAAGCATCTGGAATAAGGGCCACCACGTCCTATGACCCTGTGACAAACACTACTGCAAAGTTCTTGTCTGTTTCTGGCTTAGGGAAAGGAATTTTAAGTGCATTTTGATGCCCCTTCAGACATGCTACATCATGGCGTGCACGTGAGGTGCAGGTGAGGTGTTCCACGCGTATTGGCACGGGGTAAGCCTGGGGTGTGCGTGGGACAACCCAGAACCTGCATCTGAGGGATGCAGCCGCAGCAATCATTCGGGGCGGGGCCAAGGTGACTCTTCCATCACAAATGGCTGGTCTGCTACGCGACAGGGCAGGTGGGAAGCACCCTCTCCTACTCCCGGCCCCTGGCAACTGCCAACAGCAACCTGCCAACAGGATCTTCCGTTTCAATCTGAAGCATCGCACTATAGAGACATGTGTCCAAACCAGTCACCCAGGCAGCTGCACCTGCAGCCGCGTCATGCCAGTCCTGGCGGACGCCCCAGCACAGCCTCAGTGGCCCCCGGGTGGAAGCAGAGGCCCGCCCCCAGGGGCTGGCTGATTCCAGCTGTGTGATTTTCATGGAGAGCAGTGTTTCAAGAAAAGCCCTGCGCAAACCAGGTCTATGTGGCAGGTTTGGGGGATAGATGTGGAAAACTGTGTATTACCATGGGCACTGATACCAGAAAGAAACAATTCTCAAATCTGACAAAAGAAGTCTGAGGAAACAAGTATGATAGTATGGGGTTCAAACTATCTCATTTGAACAACACATCTGTCATTGTGCGATCACTGGGAGCAGGCCAGATATTGTTCCAGAACTTCAAGTCCTCTTGAAAAGTTATTATAAAACTTCCAATGAACTGCACCCCATCAAGGTCCAAGTTCACAAGAACACAGCTCACAGTGGGGCCCCCGGACCAGCACTGCAGAGGCACAGAGCATTCCCGACGTCAGACACTAACCCCTGAGCTTCAACAGATGCTGCATCACAGAAACAGCCCCCAGTGCCAACCCACCGACCCCAGGGAAGAGGGGCATTGAGTGTGAAGGCAGTGGGTCACCTGTCAGCATGACTGGAACAAAGGGATGACCCGGGAAGTGTCTGGAAAATCCTGGCCCCAGCTACCTGGAATCTCAAGAAACAGGCCATAAGCATCAGAGTCTTAGAAGGCTGTTTTGCTTCTACAGCGTTTTCCAAAACGTCTTTAATTGGCTTTCGGCAGATGTTGGGCCCACTGGCAAGGACCAAGTGTCATCCACTGGGCCTGGTCTGTAGAGGCTGAACAGCACAGCTGAAGTGCCTGCAGACGCCCAGGAGAGAACCCAGCACGGGGCAGCCAAGTAGGGCTGGTCCTGCCTCAGCGGCACCCCCGCCCCAGGCCTTTCAGCTCAGCAGCAGCCACCTCAAGACAAAACAGAACCAGCCCCACAATGGCGAATCCAGCCCGTGACCAGCTTCCCTGCGGCCCCTAGGGGCGAAAGCCCAAGAAGGAGAGGGTCCAGGAGGGGAGGCCACGGTCCGCAGGAGCTGCTTCCCTTGAGAACCCCAAGAAAGGAGATGGGCAGTGTGTGCGTGGGGCAGTGTATGCAGGCCACCTACAAGGCAGCAGTGGGGTGGTGGTGGGGGCAGGTGGGCAGCCGGTGGCTGTCCTGGAGGTCACAGCCGGTATGTCACCTCCCCAGCCAGGGCACCCACATTGCAGAGGCAAGTCATGGCAGGGGTTGGGGGGACTGGTGACCATGTGCCCTCTTCCTCCCTCCCACCTCCTGCTGGGGTCTTTGTGAGACCCCTTAGGCCTTAGGCTGGAAGGTAAGACTTTCATCTCTGTAGGGGTACCTGTCCCCAAGCTGTCCTGAAAGAAACAGGGATCTCAGGAAGACAGTGTCCTTGGAGGCCAGCAGCAGTGCAGGGTTTTGAAGCTGACTGTACCCCTAAAACCCTCCACCAGCACCACCGGGCTCCCCCACATCCAAGAGACATGGAGGAGGTGGGAGGGGGAGACATGGAGAGAGACGGGCAAGGGGGACACGTGTGAGCTCAAGCACTGGCCGGCGGTCATGCACCTGTGATGTGAAGCCCTCCAGGTGCGCTGCTGGCCATGCTGCGAATACTGTCTGCCCTCAAATTTAACGAAGTGCTGGGTCAAGGCCAGGGCCTGGAGTTTCTTTCCTAGCACCAGGTTGTGGCTGCCAAGAGCGGGTTCCCAAGAGGGGAGGGCTCCCAGGAGCTGGGAGGCAGGTAGGGTGGGGCTGGCTAAGTTTTTTGTCCAGAACCCTTTCCGGAAGCGAAGGCTGATTACTGAGACGGCCTCCGGCGTCTGGAACCCGCCAGCCTTAAAGGATTTATGTAGAAGGCGACTCTGCTGGGCTGGCCTGTGGTGAGCTTAGGAGAATCCCAGCATAGAAGGGGTCTTGTGAACGGGAAGCGATACTGAGGACAAGCAAGGAGAGGGCGAGCCAGCGGGGAGCGTAGCATGTGAGAGGAAACAGATAGGGAGGGAATCAACTGTCCCTGAGCCCTGCAGAGGAACGTTAGCCCTGGCAACAATGGGGAGCCTGGGACACTCCCCAGGGGACTGAGGCGTGAGGGGGAGGACTATCTGCTCCCAGGAGGGAAGCAGGAGGGTGACCAGGATGTCAGGAAGCCCCCCACCCCAGGCCCCCTTCCTTTCCAGCACAGGTGTGTGATAAGACTGGAATCAGGAAGGAACCATTGTGCTAGCAGCTACCTGCTGTGAAGGTCACTTCCCTTCCCAAGAGAAAGACAGCCTAGTCAGGAACAATCCGGGTCAGGCAGGAACAGCCCACCCAGCTAGCAGTCAGCACTCCAGCACAAGCCTCCAAACACCAGAAAGTACATCTGCAGCCCAGAGCTGGCCCTCCAGGTGCTCAAGCCTGCCCAACCTGGGGGGCAGGGCCCAGCTCCCGCACGCCCTCCCTGGGGCTCACTCACTAGTGCGCCCCCAGAGCCACAGGATTAGAACCGGAGGGCAGTGGTGCCCTCTCTGCCAGAAGGACAGAGCAGGACCAGGTGGCTGTGTATGCCTGCCACTGAGCCCGACCCTGAGGACAGGGTGGCCCCTTCCAGAGTGCCCCCATGGTGGTAAGGGTGACTCCTAACCCTAGCCTGGCTCCTCCCAGCATGCCACAAGCCAACGGCCAAACAGTCTTCACTACGGTCTACACAAGATGCAAGGTACAGGTTCAGGTGAAGGGTTTGCAACCCAGCTGACCTTGAGGGATGACCCCGAAGTAGCTGGTGTAACCTGGGAAACTGGCAAATGAAGAGAAGGATGTAGTTACTATTGCCGGCAGGGACTGGCGAGGAGGACAGGATCCTGGAAAACCACGGACTGCTTTCCTATGAAAGAAGTTCACAAGTCTCTGCTGTAGGGACGAGGACCCCTGGAGGCTGGGGCGGCCATGACCTCCCTTGCAGGAATGCACCCAGAGAGCACTGGCTGAGTTAAAATCATGGGTCCTGAGCAAACACACTTTTCCTTCTCTTGCCTTTGTGTCAGACGTTTATAAATAAAGTTACGATTAAAACATAAAAGCAATTAAAATCATCAAGGGGATTAATGCTCTGGGAAGAAGGATACTGTGGCTAACACACAGTGTGTCCAGGCAGCAAGGAAAAGCCAGGTCAGGCCTTGTCGTTCTGGGCAAGCACAGCCGGGAGTGGCCATGGGGGTGGACAGTAGCTTCGCTGCCTCAACTCTTCTCACCTGTGAGCCCCCTCCCAGGGTCTCTGTACAAGGTCTGGGGGCTGGGGAGCCCCGCTGCACCTGTCACACAGTCCTGCAACCGGGCAGGGACCTGCTGGCCAGGCACATGGCCCTGTTGCTAGGCCTTCAGAAATCCTCTGCAGGGGATGACTCATTGGGCCACCAGGCTCGTCATTAAAGAAACCGGAAAACAGGCCAGAAAAGACCAGCAGTGCTGCCCTTACAGAAAGATTGAACCGGTGCTGCTATTGATGTGGAAAGCAACGGCCCTGGAGAAAACAACCTTCTCAGAGCCCACCCCACGGCAGCAACTCGCACAAGAACTGCTGGGGGCTGGCCATCTCAAAACTCGCTTCACAACGGCCTGGAAAGGGTTGTCAGGTCAAATGATGAGAAATACCAGGGAAGACAAAGCCTCTGTGGGCCCCACAGAGCTATCCATTTATTGCACACAGTGTTTATTTTATCCCAGAATTCTTTAGAAGAAACATTCCGGTAGAACCAAAAATGTCTGTGAAGTCACCCTGACCTCATGGTATAAAGCCCATCCGATTTGCACACTGGCACTCTCCAAGGGCATCTGCCCCAGGGCCGATACACACGCAGGGTCCCGTGGGTCCCCTCCCGGGGAGGGCAGAGCTCCTGCACAGATGCTGAGTCCACACGGGCTGTTCCCTACTGTTGGCTGCCTGCCGCCCCACACCCCCCAAGGACGTTATTAATAGAGTCACGTCCTGAGCCAGCACAGCCAGGCTCCCAAAGTCACTAGCTGCTTGTAAAGAGCACCTTGCTGAAGGAGGCCTCCACAGGGCACCCTGGCGGGGGGGCCCCCCGACCCCAGCCCTCCTGCCCACCCCTCCCACAGATGTCCTGGTCCTATTTCCGTTTTGGCTTTCGGGACCTGCTGTGGCAAGCGATCCCAGAGGCCACATCTTTCATTTCCTCTTTCAGGCACACAGTCCATACCCCTTGGTGAGGATCTAGGGGCTGCGGGCAGCCCACCCCTCACTTCCGGTCCATCTAAGGGGGGAGGCAGGAAGCCCTTTAGGCTTTTACCCACTGTATTCCTCTTACATCTTAAACACTGAGGAGGTGTTGCCTATTGCACATTTCCCTGAAGGCGGCTGCCTTCAGAGGCCTGCTGACCAAGGTAATGGGGTCTCAAGAGGACCCATTCACACACCTGCTTACAGCTGCGGGAGCACCTGGGGTCACCAGGAGAAAGGGGGCCCAAAAGGTGTGCAGGAGGCTTGAGGGTGGGACCCAGGGCTCCCCGCCCCCCGCTCCAGCACTCCTGACTGGGAGACCTGACTGCAGCCCCGGCACCCCTAACACCAAGGCTGTCTGCGCAGCGGGGAAGGGGCGTCCCCGTGAGGCTCCCCAGCAGCGCGTACGGAGGATGTTCCCAGACCCCAGCAGCGGGACTGCGCGCGCTCACCGTCTCGGGGTCGTTCTCGAACACCTCCCGGGCCTCCTCCTGGCTGCACAGCTCCTCAATGCATTCCCTCTCCAGGTGGCCCTGCTTGGCCTCCTCGAAGACCTGGTAGGCGCGTCGCTGCCGGGGCCGCAGGAACTGCGCCGCCTCTCGCGCCCGCAGCATCACAGCTGCCCGGACGCGGGCGGGAGGACGACGCCGGGAGAGAGCGGGGACGGAACGGGGACACGCCGTCAACCCCGCCCCGCACGCGCCGTCCTCTCGGCCGCCAGCCCCCCGGGGACGCGGCTGCGGCGTGCGGGGCCCGGGGGCGCGGGGAGCAGGCGCCCGGGGCGGGGGGAGAGTGGGGGCGCGGGGAGCAGGCGCCCGCGGGGGGACTCTGGGGAGGGGCACGGGGGTCCGGCCCGGTACTCACTGTGCGCGGACTCGGAGGCCAGCAGGAGCACAAGCAGCGCAGTGCCCAGGGCGGCGGCGAGCGCGGGCGGCGGCGGCATGGCGGGGCCGGGCCGGGGCGAGCGCGGGGCGAGGGCCGGGGACGGCGACCGGGCCGGGAGCGCGCGCTCTCAGAGCGCCCGGGAGGCCGTGGCGAGCCGCGGGCGCCGCGGGGCGGTGGCTCCGCTCATCCCGTGCAGGCGGCTGTGAAGGTCACATCCCGGCGGCGGCGGCGGCGGCGGCGGCAGCGGCAGCGGCACCTCGGCGCTCGCGGCCGGGGCCGGGGCGGGGCGCGCGGGCAGGACCCGGCTCGGGGCCGCGCGGGGGCGGGGCGCGTGTGTTCCCAGCACCCACCCCCCCCGCCCCCCCCGCCGGCTCCCAGCACCACCCCCCGCGCCTTCCAGCACCCCCACCCCACCCCACCCCGCCCAGCCAGCTCCCAGCACCCGCCCACCCAACCCACGCCGGCTCCCAGCACCCCCCCTCCCCAGCCCCGCAGAGATCAAAGACCCCGGGGAGACCCGTCACCCCACCCGGACGACGTGGCCACTTAGAGCGGCGGGTGCGTCCAGGAGAAGGAGATTCAAGTCGATGACCGAGCCTGACCCCGGTCGCGGGTAAAAGGAAGCAGCAAACAGCCAGGTGCCAGGTGACCAGGTGCCGCCTGACCGCTCACCACACTGAACCCTCGTCCCGCCCCACCACCGCCACCCGCACCCCAAATCTACCGCACCCTTTTTGGATTCCCCATTCCCGAGCACATTTTCTCAAGACTTAAAACCCCCGAAAGAAAGGATAAACTGAGGCCAGACCAAATCCCAGCGAGGTCCAGGGAGCGAGAGGAGATTATTTCCTTTTGTAACCTCTGTCTTCCATAATGATGAATGACATTGAGGTTTCCCAGTAAATACTCAGGCTGAAAGCAACATTGTGCTTCTTCTGGGAGACCAAGACTTTCTGTCTCTCTCTCCGGAGTATTTCGCAAATTCAGGGGCCAAAAACACACAAACAAACAAAACCAAAACGAAGCAGAGGGCTCCCCCGGGGGACTGAAGCAGCAGCGAGGCTGGCAGGGGCCTGGACACAGCCCCCCCAACCCCCACCCCGCATGGTGGGTCACTGTGGTCGTCGTGCTGCGGGCTCTAGGCCCGAGTCCTGACCTCAGATTCCCCTGGCCTGCTGTAGTGGGAGAATGAAGCGTTGATGCTGGTCGATTCCCTGAGGTCGTGGTTTGAAGGTGGGGTTAATGAGCATTAACACGTTAAAGTCGGGGGAATGAACACTGGTGAGAAAGCTCTTCAAAGGGAATGCACAATTTAATAGGTAAGTCCTCTGCACCTGTGATCTGCAGTTGAGCTGCTCTCCCACCTCAGCCAGCAACGGATGAAAGCAGCCTGGATGCCTTGGGCTTGGAAAGAGCATTTACTACATTAATTTTCCTGCTTGTTGTTCTTAAGGAGAACCTGTTTCAAGAACCTGGGTGGGGCAGTAAATTCTTCAGTGTGTATTTACACAGATCCTTAATTAATTAATCGTGCGTCTCTTATTTCCTAGGATTCTGAACCAGGTGGCCCGTGGATGTATTTCAGGAAGTATGCAAACTCCTACACATTGTTTGCAGTGGCTTTCTTCTTTCCTATTTCTGTGTGTTTGGCCAAGAGAGTTTATAGAGTTCGTGGGACTCTCAGAGTTGGATCCCAGTAAGAGTGAGTGTCATGGCCTCTTCATGTCCCTCTGGGAGGGTCCGTGCTGAGTATGGGCTCAGTGCTTCAGGTGACCAGGCGTTAGCATGATCCCAACTAGAAGGAGGCTTTCAGGCCCCCTGACCTGTCAGCCTGGACCTCAAGCCCCTCGCTGCTTTTCTCCGTTTATCCTTTCTGCTGACTTGGTATCACAATAACCCCAACAGCACCCATTATGAAGAGACTTGCTTTAATAAAATGCATTCACACACACTTGCTCACCTGAATAACTGTAGAATACAGGAAGCAAATATAGGGAGCGAGGGAGGGTGTCTGACCCAAGCTAACCCCAAGACCAATGCAGAAACTTTGCTTTAAGGCAGAGAAAGAAAATGGATAAGCAACAATTTGGATAATGCGTTCTGAAATTGGGGAGAGTCGTCAGGCACTGTGTTATACACCTCGAAGTAACCACGATGAAGTAGCTCATTTTTACAAGGGGCAGGTTAGACCTAGTGCCGTGGACACCTCGTATGGACTGTCAGCCAGGCTGTGGTCAGGGGCTCGTCTTGCCAAGACCAAGTGGGATGAAAGTGTGGGGGTTAGGGTCAAAGTGCGGGTGTCAGAAACAAGGTGTTGGTGGGGAGAGAAAAATTCTGCATTTCCTTCCACCATCACTTCTGTGGGTGATGATTTCAAGGTGCTGAGGCTGTTCATTTATGAATCTGCTCAATAAATCGATAAATGTGAGTTGAGTACTTGCTGTGTTGTCTTAAAAGGCAGTGTGGTGGGTGCTGACCAAACCAGTCATATTGGGTTTTCTTTGTTTTTAAAGCAGGTTTATTGAGGCATAATGGAAATATAATAAGCTACATAATAAGTTTTGTGGTATCTATGATGAACGTACATACCTGTAAACCCACCACCACATTCCTCTAGAGCATACCCATACTTTGAAAACACTTCCTCATGCCCTTTGGTAATCCCTCCCTCCTGAGTGTCCCTGCCCCACCCTCACTCCATCCCAGGCAAAATCACTGGCCCACTTTGTCCCTATAGACTAGTTTGCTCTTTTTGGAATGTTGCATAAAAGGAATCCTACAGAATGTGCTTTTTTGTCTGGCTTCTTCCACTAGGCAAATTCACTTTCAGATTCACTTACATTGTTGCACATAGTTTATTCTTTTTTTATTCCTTTTTCTCCTCCTCCTCCTCCTCCTCCTCCTCCTCCTCCTCCTCCTCCTCATCCTTCTTCTTCTTTTTTTGCTCACCAGTATTCTGTCATGTGGATATGCCACAGTCTTTTTAGCATTCACCTGTTGATGGACATTGGCTTGTTTCCAGTTACTGGTTATTACCAACAAAGGGACTATGAGCATTCGTGTATAAGTTATTGTATGCACATAAGCTTTTGCTTCTCTTGAGGAAATATGTAGGAAATAACACTGGACTGTATGGTAGGTATTTGACTTTTTAAGAAACTCACAAACTTTTTCAAAGTGAATTTCCATTTTATGTTTCCACCAACAGTATATGAAAGTTTCAAGTTGTTGCATATCCCACCCACACTTGCTAAGGTTAGTCTTTTTTTTTGAGAGAGAGAGAGAGAGAGAGAGAGAGAGAGAGAGAGAGAGAGAACATGCATGTGCACATGGGCATGAGTAGGGGAGGATCAGAGAGAAAGGGAGAGAAAGAGAAGCAGGCTTTGAGCTGTCAACGCAGAGCTGGACACAGGGCTCGATCTCACGACCCTGAGACCATGACCAGAGCCAAAATCAAGTGGGGTGCTCAACCGACTGAGCCACCCAGGTGCCCTAGTCTTCTTAATTTTAGCCATTCTGGTAGGTGTTTGGTGGTATTTCCTTGTGACTTGAATTTGCGTTTTTCTAGGACTATGATGCTGAGCAGATTTTAATGTGCTCATTGCCATCCAAATATATTTTTTGGTGAAATGTCTGTTTTAATTTTATCATCTTTTTTTCCTTTTACTTGGGCTCTGTACTTTCCCAATTATTGAATTATTTGTTGAGTTTTAAGAGTTCTTTAAATCTTCCGGACACAAGACCTGTATCAGACTGTGATTTGCAAATATTTAGTCCAGTCTGTGACTTGGTTTTTCATTATTTTAAACAATGAAACACTGCTCTTTTTCCTCTTAATTTTGAAGTACAATTTATTATTTATCTTTTAATGAATTCTGCTTTGGAATTATATTTGCCTACTCCGAGGTCACGATATTTTCTTTCAGAAGTTTTATAGATTTACATTTTACATTTAGAACTATGACCCACTTTGAATTCATTCCCACATATTTTACATTTCTTTGTTTTATTGTAAATCTTTTTAATTTCAATTTCTGAGTATTTAAATATTTGGTTTTTTGTACATTTATCTTTTATTCTACAACTGTGCTTAACTACTAGTTTCAATTTTTTTTAATAGATTCGGTAGAATTTTTTACATAGATGGTCATGTTGTCTGTAAATACAGCAAATCTCCTTTCAGAGCTGTGCACTTTTTGCTTCTTTCCTTGACTTATTGACTGTCTAGCGACCTCCACAACAATGTTGGCTGGAAATGGTGACAGTGGATCCCTGTGTTAGTCCTGATCCCACGTGGAAACAACTCAGTCTTTCACCATTAAGTATAATGGTAGCTACAGGGCTTTCATAGATGCTTTTTATCGTTCTAGTTTCAATTTTCTGTGAGTTCTTTTCATTAGAAATGGATGTTGGATTCTGTCAAATGCTTTTTCTGCATCTGTTGAGAGAATCATTTTTTTTTCCTTTTTCCATTCATTAATATGTAATTACCTTGATTGATTTTCAAATGTGGGAAGAACCTCACCTGATGATGTAGTATTTTGTTAAGAATCTTTGCAACCATGGGGCCCCTGGGTGGCTCAGTCGGTTGGGTGTCCGACTTTGGCTCAGGTCATAATCTCATGGTTCACGAGTTCAAGCCCTGAGTTGGGCTCTGTGCTGACCGCTCAGAGCCTGGAGCCTGCTTCAGATTCTGTGTCTCCCTCTCTCTCTGCCCCTTTCCCACTTCATGCTCCTCATTGTCTCAAAAATAAATAAACGTTTAGAAAAATTAAAAAAGAATCTTTGCAACCATGTTAATGAGGGTATTTTCTTTTCTTGTATTGTCTTTTTTTTTTTAATTTTTTTTTAACATTTATTTATTTTTGAGAGCGACAGAGACAGAGCATGAGCAGGGGAGGGGCAGAGAGGGAGACACAGAACGTGAAGCCGGCTTCAGGCTCTAAGCTGTCAGCATAGAGCTCGACACAGGACTTGAACCCATGAACCTTGAGATCATGACCTGAGCCGAAGTTGGACGCTTAACCTACTGAGCCACCCGGGTGCCCCTCTTGAATTGCCTTTATCTGGTTTGGCACCCAAGATATGCTGGTCTCATCGAATGAGTTGTTAAGTGCTTCCTCCTACTCAGTTTAATGGAAGAGTTGGTATGGAATTTGTGTTATTTTTCCCTTAAATGGCTGACAAATGCTGTCCCTGATGCCATACACACCTGGGATTGTCTTTGTGGGAAGGTTCTCACCTATAAATTCAGTTTCTTTCACAGATATAAATAAGGTCGTTCCGGTTGTTTCTTTGTGAGTAAACTTTCACAGTCTGTGTCTTTGAGGACATTTGCCTTTTCATCTAAGGTATTGAACATATTGGCAGGAAGTTATTCATAATATTCCTTTATATTTGTAGGTCTGTAGTGATGACACCTCTCATTCTCAGTATTGATAATTTGTGTCTTCTCTCTTTTTGTCTGAATCCTTCTGACTAGAGATTCAACAAGTGTTTCTATTTCAAGGAACCAGCTTTTGGTTTAATGATATTTCTCTATTTTTTTTTTGTTTTCTATTTTATCATTATCCATATAATTTTTATAATTTTATTTCTTCTGTTTACACTGCATTTCATTTTCTCTTCTTCATCTAGTTTCTCAGGATAGAAGCTGAGGTCATTGACGAGGTCTTATGTCTTTTTAATACAAACATTCCTTGACTTGTGATGCAGTTACATCCTGATAAACCCAGCATAAATCGAGAGTATGGTAAGTTAAAAGTGCATTTAATATACCTAACCTATCGAACATCATAGCTTCGTCTTGCCCTTTGTCTCCTTGTGATGATCAGCTGACCGGAGGGGGTCTCTGCAGGTCTCTGAAGTTCTTTCTCTGCATCGCCCTCTCCTACTTGGGCAGTTGGCTCTGCGTGTGTCCTCCACATATGGCAACCTCGTCTCTCCCTCTAGGCAGTGACCTTGGCAATCCTAGGGCCACCTCACTTATTTCCTGTCCCCCGGGGTTCACTCCTTTGTTGCCTAATGTCCAGTGTGTTGAAAACTGTTATTTTATATATATGTCTGCTTGCTCAGTTGTTCTAGGTGGGGAGGTAAATCTGGTCTCTGCTGCTGTCTCTTGTCCAGAAGCAGAAACCCCCAGTCACACTTTAATGAAGGTTTTTGGTTTTGTTTTTTTTTTAAGAGCATGTTTTGCAACCCACTGGTTTAGTCGGGTTTTTAATTTTGCAAAAGTTAGTGTTTTGTTAACCAGTGGTTTTTAATGATGTGGGTTAGAACAGAGGAATATATCAGAGTTTTATTGGCTGTGAGTTCCTTATTTTTCCAATATCTATTTTTGTGAATGTGGTCTGGGTTGTGATGTAAAATACGTTTATTACTGTGGGTTGTGCTCAGAAAATTTGAAGAACATTACTTACTGTCATGAATGAAGGTGGTGGGACCTCATTAAGGTGAAAGTCCTTCCATGGGTAAGTCCGCTGGGCTCCACCCTAGCTTTGCAAGGATGTTCCCCGTTTTAAAATCAAAAGTCCCAGATCCTAGACCCCCTCAGCGGGGGGCTACCGAGATGGTTACTTCCCCCGCTTGGCCCCCTAGGGGAGCACCTTTGCAGCCTGTGACTTACAAGGGGTGTTGTGCCAAATGCCCCCATATAAATGGTTTTGTGGTATGCTGTAGGGATCTTTACGTAGAACAGTGTCTGCTTCCGGTCAAGGGTGCCTACCCTAGCCAGGTTAACTCCTCCTTCATCTGAAAGGAGTTACACTCACCTGAGTCCAAGGCCCTGGTCTTCTTGAGTTTGCAGTGAAGACAGACGGGGAGGTGGGAAGAGGGACCTTGAGCTGGACAGATACATTTACCTCCTCCACTTAGAGCGATTTTCGGCCACTTTTCTCCACCACAAATTTCCTTCTCTGTGGCACACCCGGCTGGCTCAGTCTGGAGAGCGTGTGACTCAATCTCAGGGTTGTGGGCTCAAGCCCCATGTTGGGTGCAGAGATTACTTTTAAGAAATTTTTCCTCATCTGCAAGCAGCATAGACTTACTGACTCTTGGTGCCTGGTGTGACAGGGAAGTGAGATGGTGGGTGGGAGCCCCTCGGCAGGTCCTAACTGACGGCCTGCCTGTGTGCCCTGGCCCTGCTCCAGCCCTGCCGCTGCCACTCCAGACTCCCTCCTGGCCTTAGGAGGGGAGAGAGGAACAACACTCTCTAGGAGCTGTCTGCTGCTACAGGGGCGACTGCGGTCCAGGCAAGTGGGCCCAGCTCAAGAGAACTGCTGTATAAGTGGTGTTGACGGGGGAGCCTCGGAGCTGAGGACCACCTGGGAAGGGTGTGGGTGCAGCTGGACAGACAGGGGGGTGTCATGCCCAGGATAGCCAGGTGGGATCTCCTCCGTGACTTGCGGGCCCGGGGAGGCCCTGAAAGCAAGCATGACTGAGGTAGCCCGATGCACCTGCATTTGGGACAGAGCACCAGCCCTGTAATGTCATTGCCCAGGGACTGCCCAGAGACTTGTGCATTTCAGTGCCGTGTTCGTCAGGGCTGGTCCTGCACATACAGACGCCCTGCAAACAGGAACGTCCTGGTTTCAGTCACTGGTCGGTTCAGACCTGTGCTGGCCTCAGGGTCTGGCCACACCATGACTGGGCCTTTCGCTCTCCTGCATGCTGTAAACGCTTCCTGTGTGAGCGGCTGGGACAGAACGCTGCCAGTGCAGGTGACATCCTCACACCAGGGGCTCGGCAGGGGGGCTCAGCCCTGCTCCTGACCATGTGTGTGCACAGCTCCAGCGGGGAACATGCCGAGGGACTCTCAGCCCTTCAGGGCAGGGCAGGGCTCCAAAAAGGCAAAGCACCAGGCGGACAAAATCCAACAGATGCCCCTTTTCTAGAAGAAAAGTTTTTCGTGTTGGAGGTGTAGATAAGTGTACATAATATGGAACGTTACCTTTTAGGGCATCTGGAACTGTAACTATTTCAGAAAACATTTTCCTCTCCGGCCAATAAAACATTTGCTGGGGAAGTCTGAGAGTTGGCTCAGACATATGTTTTCACGATGGGAAACACTGCCGTTACTTCGTGGGGTTTGCTCTGCGCTTCACGGCAGTGACCGTCCCGTGGGAGGACCGTTGATGCACGCTTCCTCGGCCTGCCGCCGGCTTCCGATTCCCATCCATTGCCCCACACGACTACGTGTCAAAGAGACATTTTGCAAAGCCTACTAGAAGATGTTCTCTTTTCCATTTAGCGGCTCAGATAACTTATTCGCTAAGGAACTGAACACACTTCAAATGGATTTGGGTGGAAGGAAAGTCACCACAAATAGCAGCCAGAGGCTTCCTTCTGTTTGGGTCCTTCATCAGTGTGGCTGCAGGGAGGCTCCCAGAGGGGCCGGCGTCCGAGGCAGAGCGGGGACAGCCCCGGGAGATGGCGGTAGGATGCAGGGAGGCGGGGAGGGGGCCCGCGTGGCTGCCAGCTTCTCTTCACCGTGTGCTGTCGTGAGAACAGAAACAGTGAGTGCAGACGGAGCTCTCGGCCGAGGGCCTGGGCACAGCGGCCCCACCAGCTGTGTCCGCGACCACTGGTCTCACCGCTGTCACCACAGTGGCCTGCTGGGCCCGCTCATTAGCAGTGGTAGCTTTCGGGATTTGGTTACTGTGACAGTAAAGGTGAACAATGGTGAAGGTAGTGCAACACCAGGTTTCCAGAGGGAGCCTCGGTCTCTGGCTCTGAAGGAAACCCTTTTGGAAACATAATGTGCAGGGGCGCCTGGGTGGCTCAGTCGGTTGAGTGTCCGGCTTCGGCTCAGGTCATGATCTTGTGGTTTGTGGGTTCGAGCCCCACGTCAGGCTCTGTGCTGACAGCTCAGAGCCTGGAGCCTGTTTCGGATTCTGTCTCCCTCTCTCTCTGCTCCTCCCCTGCTCATGCTGTCTCTCTCTCTCAAAAATAGACATTAAAAAAAATTAAAAAAAAAAAAAAAAGAAACATAATGTGCAGCTCGGACCCTGCTGTCAGCAGCCCTGGGTTGGACTCCCTCTCGCCACTTGGAGGTGACGGAGCTGTGGGCGGGGACATCGGTGCCACGTGGTCCTTCCACCGTCTCTGCATTAAGTAGCACAGTCGTCTGCTCCGGGTCTTTCCTACTTTCCCTTCATGTGTCTCAGTAAGCTTCTCTCTTGCCCCACCTTTGTGTGACACACTCAGCATCAGGCTCCTGCCGTTGCCTCTCTGGCCTCCACAGCGGAGGGGACATTTCCCCTGCACGGCATGGCTGTGTCCCTCCCACCTGGGCCCGCTAGGGCCCACTGGCTGGCTGAAGCAGCTGGGAGCTCTGGAGGCCAGGAGGACCCCGTGTGGCCATATGAGGGTTCCCCGCCCCAGAGGTGGGGCGCACAATGTGGCCACGCACCTGCCTGCCTTCTCCCTAGCCAGCAGCCACCAGGGCCACGCTGAGAGCAGGGACACTCCCCAGGGTCGTGAAACATCAGGACGGGAAGACCAATCCTCTCTGCCTTCTTCCAGAACGCGGACACTGTGTCTGGGGGTGGACTCCGTGCGCCCCTGCTGGAGTCCTCCTGGGCTGAGGTGCTGGGCAGAGGATGGCTTCGGTCCCCATGAGATGCAAAATGCTGTCATTCTGGGTGTGGGGACAGCGCCAAGAGGGCTCTTTCTGGGTGTAGACAGTGCAAGAGCCGTCATTCTGGGTGTAGACAGCAGGAGAGGGCTCCTTCCAGGTGTAGACAGAACCAGAGAGACATCATTCCGGGTGTGGGGACAGTGCAAGAGGCCTTTTAGGTGGTGCTCTGAAGACCAGACGCTCTGCCACAGTGGCTCTTGGACAACGTGACCTGGGGATGCCCCACAGGAGAGTCTAGTCACTGCTAACCCGCATCCACGGCCCTGGGGACATGCTCTGTGCCCTCACGGGCTCCCATCCGCCCACGGGGTGGCTCAGCTGTCAGTGTTAGGGTGCACGCCCTGTGACCTGGGCCTCCCAGACTGGACAAACAAGAATGTGAGTGTTCGTGCACACACAAACACACATGTACACACATGCAGGCACACACGTCTAGACACACACATGCACACAAAGCGTGGGACATGTGTGCACACACACGTGAGCGTGCACAGACATGTACACACGCACACACATGTGCACACACATACAGATGCACACACAAGCGTGCACACACATACACACACGTACACATGCACAAATACACATGTGTACACACACAGACGCACAGATGCACACACAAGTGCGTGCACACATACACAAATGTACATGAGCACGCGCGCACACAAGCACACACAGGCACACAGGCAACACGCTCACACAGGCATACGTGTGCACACACATGCACAAGCACACACGTGTGCACATAGACATACGAGTGCGCACACATACACACACGTGCACACTCGCACAGGCACGCACACGCACACATGCACACATGCGCACACACGCACAAACACGTGTGCACACACAGACACCCACATACACACAGATGCACACACAAGCACGGGCACACATACACAAATGCACATGTGTGCACTCTCACACACAGGCACACGTGTGCACACGCACACATGCACAAACACACATGCACGCAAGACACACATACACACAAGTGCACACACATACACACATGCACACACGCACACACTCACACAGGCATATACAGGTATGCACACACTCACGTGCACACAGGCACACATGCACACTCATGCACACACTCACGCACACACACGCATCGTGAAACGGTCAACATTGAGGAGCTGGAATTGCCCCACCTCAGGCATCTTGCTGAACCCACTGCTCACAGCTCTGCAAGCCTCTTCCTTCCGGGTGGGCCCCTCCTGCCCCTGCCCTCCATCCACACCTGGCTTTCTTCCTCTGGTCCCCCTTCCCATTTCACGTGTGCTTTTCTTCCAGGGCCCTGGGGGTCGGGGGGTGAGGTGGGGAGAGGGCAGAAGGAAGGGCGTGTGTGCTGGCAGAGTCCTCATGGAGATGCCCAGAGGTGACCCCAGGGGCTGGAACGTGTGTGGAAGTCATTTCCGCATTGCTATGACTGGGGACAGAGCCAGGGGTGCTGAACCCCCCCTCTGCCCTGGCACAGACTGTTCCAGAGAGAGTGTCATGTATGCGTCTGTGGATGAACTGGGAGAAGAAGCAGGGAGGGAAGGTAGAGGCGTCGTGCTCCCAGCTAGGGCACTGGGACCTTCTCTGGTGATGTGTGGGACCCATCGAGCACTTTGGGAACAGAGGCACCATGGGGACTGCTTTGGTTTGGACGGGACAATCCTTCCAGCCCCAAGCCGCCCAGGACAGAGTTCCCCCGGCCCACATGCAAAACATGGGAATTTACCCTCAGGGAGGAGGCAGAACATCTGGTGGGTGGGGCGGCCTGTGGCAAGTGCTGGACACTGAGGCCTGAGGGGCGCAGGGTTGTGAAGTTTCCCCAAGATGAACCAGAGCAGGGCACTTGCAGGCGCATCTGGGTTCACAGACCTGAGAGGGGCCCTCCTGGCGGGAAGCCCTGAGCAGGTGTTTCCAGCATAGTGGCCTCTGAATGCAGGGCCTGGGACAAAGCTGTAGGAGGGAAGGACAGGATGGACACACACACAGAGGGGACCACGGTAAGAGCCCACCCGTGTGCAGAAACCCAGTCCTCGGGCCCGCTCGCAGGCCGCTGGCTGGCCTGGGACACACTGCGTTTTCTGCACCTGCTACATTTGTGTGATGAGCATGTTACCGTTACTACAATACCACAGTGTGGCTTACAAGCATCAGCTGGCCCCAGAGGGGGCTAGTGCATGAAGAAGAACTGCTCCAGAAGCGGGAAGGGTGCGGCAGAGAGGATGGAGTGGGCTCCCTGGAATGTCCCCTGGGCTGTCCTCCTCTGGGCCCAGGAGGGAAGCTGTATGCCCATACTGCCTGGGGTATGTGTGACATGTTAGACGTCTCAGGTTAAAAGGCCTCATTGCACAGGTAACTAGGGTTGTTTTCCTTGTTGGGGAGAATTACTGGACAACTCTTCTAATTGTCCCCGTCTCTTGTGTGTAACAGCCATCAGGATCTTTGAAAGTCACTTAGTGAATTCATCTAGAAAATGATGCCGATAAGCACCTTCCTCCGTGAGCTGCCTCTGAAGACGGACGCGGTTCATTTATTTTCACAAAAGGAATGAGAAGGTGGTTCAGATTTCTCTGCCCAAAGGGCTGATGTTAGTTCTGAGCCTCAGCTCAGCATGAGGGCTCCAGGCTCTCTGGGAGAGGGGCCTGCGGAGAGGGCACCTGCAGGTACCCTGGGGGCACCAGGGCCATGCAGCTGTCAGTCACGGTTTACCCGGTAAACCCATGATCACCCGAGACTTACGGAGTCCCTCTTGTTTGGCGAGGGAGGGGAACCCAGTAGGTGGCCGGTGGTGGGAAGTGGTGCGGGCACCCGGCAGGATGAAACCGGGCCTGCACTTGCAGCCCTGCCCCCGCAGCGTCTTTGACGCTGGCTCCAAACCACCACATGGTGACGAGCAGGCCGACTCGGAGGGTCAGCAGTGACCTCAGTTGTGCTGGAGTCCTTGGCTTATAGGCAGGAAATCTCACTCTCTCTCTTGGTGTCTCCTCCCTTCTTCAAGGACACCATCCTGGGGTGTCATTAGGGTGTCATTAGGGCCCCCCCCCAGTCACTAGCTCCAGTCAGCACATCACATCTGCAACCACAATTTATCTGTGCCCTGCACCCCCCTGTGCCTTCCCACAGGTCGGCAGGACGCAGAGCTGGGAGCGTCCGTGTGTCCCCAAGGCTGGTGGGGCCCAGACTGTACCATCTCTGGACACTCCTGCTCTGAGCTGCCCTCGGGCCCTGCTTGCTGTGCTGTCTCAGGGGTAGGACAGAGTGTAGTTTTTAAAGTGTCCAAAACTGACTGTCACACAAATACAGAATGAAAAAGATTTATTAACTCATTAAAGAGGGACCAGAAACTTGATATGGCTGTTGGAAGAGTATTTTAGGGAAGTGGGTGCTCACAGGCCTTGAAGAAAGTCGGGGCAAGGGTGCCAGGCCAAACGGGAAACTGGCTGATGGCCTTCAAGGCCATTAAATATATTCAGTACGTATTTACTAACTGATATTTTAATATAGTTACATTAATGTTTAAATAATAAAGCTTTATTTCAATTATTAATGGTTATTAGATAATTATTTACAATAACACCCCCATTAATATTTATTTAATATGAACAATACTTAATTATTTACTAATTTATCTCATATTAGCTAATTCCATTTATTTATCATTAACTGTTAATGACTAATTAAATGTTTTAAATATCTATATATTTATTAATATTATCGGTTCAACATGTATTTATTACATATGTAGTGTTAAATGTACACATAAGTACATATTTGAAGTTATTTTTTCTTGTGGGCAGAAATTACTTGCCGCTTCACAGGGAAAGATCTATGAGCCGACACGGAACTTGGGAGTCTGAATCTGTAATTCATGTTAAATAGCAAAGTGAGACAAGGCACTTTGCTCAGCTGGTGAACCAGGCCTGAGGGGCTCAGGAAAGGGCGCCCCGGTGTGACAGGGAGGGACATGCCCCCACTCTCTGGCCTTATCTCTACATCTGGGGTGTTGTTCTTGCCACAGACAGCGGCACCCTGTCCCCCAAGTGGCCCCTGCGGCATATGTCAGAAAGCATCGTGGGGACCCTTCTGCTGACCACCCCCCCCCCCCCCCTGCCGCGGCCCGTGTCCTGTGCTGGTGGCTGGATCAGCGACGGCAGGTAACTAGACACTGTTTACTGGCTGGGTTCCTTCATGAGGGATTTGCACATGTCGCTTAGTGACCTCATGAACGTGAGCGTGGAGACGCCTGGGGACCATGCTGGACAATTCCTGATTGAAGCTACATAGAAAATAAGGGGATATTGTTGACATTTCTGTCTGGCAGCAAGAATAGCCCCTTGGACTGTGAGGCCCGTGAAGCAAACTCCAGTTGCCATAGAAAGATTTGGTCCAGTTCTGAGAATTTAGAATCAGCCACTGTGGCCCGACACGGACGACGGTGCTGCTGGAGTTCACTCGTGTTCGGTACCTGGACACTCAGACCTCGAGCGGGCCGTCCCCTAGATGCACTAGCAGATGTGGGCCACGGGCGAGGTCTCGAGCTCTCGTGCCCCCACCCCCCGCGGCCCAGCCCGCACACCCTGCGGCCTGTGTAGCCCAGAGGAAAAAGCAGTGCGCCCGGGACCTGTTTCCCTGCTTGGAGGCTACTGTTCGAGTCTCGGGCTTCAAAGTGGAAGCGTCTCTACACTAGAGGCCAGTGCCTCCCGTTTCCTTCAAAGGCAGAGCAGAGCCTCTCGTCCCTGACGCAGAGCCCCCCACCCTGCCCCCTGAGAGCTGAAGGCTTCCCCGCTTCCAGGGCTCAGGGTTTGGGATACACGTGATTTATCCGTCACATCAAAGAGGATCTTCTTTTACTGGTGTCTGTTGCAACAGGTAAAGTCATGGCTGGTCGGAGCCGCCCAAGGGCACAGAGAAGACGGCTGAGCGGGACTCAGGGAAGCACATGTCGTTGGCCCCAAGTGCATGGAGACCCGCACATCCTGGTGGCAAGAATGAGCTAATGATGGCCAGCAACATCACAAAACAAGTGCTTGTGGAAGTTATACCCACAACCAAGTGTGTGGCCAACTCGTGCGAGGTTGGGGAGGCTGCAGCCAAGGAGACAGATGCCACCTTCCTCCTCCTGCGGCCGCAGCGGGGCCCCTGGGGGGCTGATGGCCTGCCGACTGCTTGTAGGTCGAGAGCTGTGGAGACACAGAGGGATCTTGCAAGGACACTTTGCTTTGTGCACAGACAGGCGCCTGGACACTGCCTTATTCCAGGCACCTTTGAAACGTGGGAGGAAACTCGACAGCCGCCCTCCTGTGTGTCCCTGTGAGGTAGGAGTGCGTCCATGCTCATGAGTTGTCTCCAGTTTATGCAGCTGGGGCTGAAGACACTGTCTAGCCTGCGACTGCTGTGTTCATCTAGTGTTGAGAACCGCTCGATGCTTTTCTCTGTGCAGGTCCAGGAAACAACGTCTCTTGATCGGGGAAAGTTGTGAGGGCCCGGGGATCAGCCGAGGTGGCCTTTGTGACGCCACCGTCTGCTGCACCGTCGGGGGCTTTGGTGCCTATTTCATGGCGAGCCCTGATGTCGGTCATGAAGTGGGTGAACAGAACTGGAATCCAGTCCTTCTTGCGGCTGTGGTGGAGTGGGGGGGGGGGGCGCCTCCACCTTGTGCACAGAGAGGCGTCTCCACCACTGGGAACATGTTCTGCTCCTGGAGGGTCCCGACATCCAGCCCACCATCCAGCCGATACTAACTTGATTGCCTCTTTGTGTGTGTGACACATCTTTAAAAAACAATTCATCCAGGTGGAAGTCACATAGAATCAACCATTTCATTGTGAACAACTCAGCGGCATTTAGTGAATTTGCAATGCACCTCTACCTAGCTCTAGAACATTCCATCAGGACCAGCCACTCCCTGTCCCCTGCCCCTGGCAGCCACGGGTCTGCATCCTGTCTGCAGACTTGCCTGTCTTGGACCTTTCATATAACAGTGTCACACACTGTGTGTCCGTTGGGCAGCTTCTTGCACTTAGCTGGTGTGTCCCAGGTCCCGCAGCCAGGCTGTAGACTGCATCGGAGGTGTGCTCCTTCTCATGGCTGAATAATACTCTGCTGTGTGGACAGACCACAGTTGGTCTGTTCACTAGCTGATGGACATTTGGGTTGTTTCCACTTTCTGGCTGTTGTGAAAACTGCTTTACTATATTTTCTTGTCTTTCCACAGGTACACCCTCCACACACGTCTTCATGTCTTTTTTCAGTCAATGGTTAATTTTTTTTCCAGGAGCCCATTTTGAAAATATTATTGATGGCTTTATTTCCATTCTGTTAAATCCAATAAAGTTAAATTATAATAAATTTTATTTTTGGTGTAAATAAAATATTTAAACTGAAAATAATGTGAGTTTTAATATACCTTTTTAAAAATGTTTTTCATTATCTTTCTCAAATACTTCAATGTTGCAGAAGAAATGTTAAAAATGTATATAAAAGCATCTATACAGGGTGCACATTTTTCCTTTTGTCTCAGGTCCCAGCATGGCCTGGCCAGGTGCTGGGGCCCCTGGGGGAGGCTTAGGGGAGTGTCACCATCCAATAGAACCCCTGCAGTGAAAGGTCATGGCCATCATAGTCATTGTGATAATGATATTGTCTGCTAAGGACAACGGATGTTTTCTTGGTGCTACATAAGGAATCGATTTTTAAAGAGTCCCTGGAAAACTGCTATTTGCATTTATTTGTCACGTGAAACTTAGCAGACGGCGCTAAGCCTTGGGCTGATGACACGGGCTGTGGGTGCAGGCTTTGGGGCAGTTTCTGCCATCCTTTCTCCCCTCTAGATGCTCAGCCCTGGGACTCAGTCGTCAGAGCAGGTCTGGGGGGGCGGGGATGTGCCCATTTTCGTCCTCTCATCCTGGGGGCGGGGGCCACTCTGGGTGCCTGAGCTGTCCTGAGGCTGTCACTCCGGTGCCAGGTCTGCCCCTTAGTGACAGGGAGACTTCCTTGTTTCTGACAGCCACTGGATTTGGCCCTGAACCCATTCATGTGGTGAAGGAGGTGGGGCTCTATCTCAGGCATCTTTGAGAGCAAGGTGCATCAGGATGTGCCATGGACGTGACCTCTGGGCAGCTCCCAGGCGTCTCCCACAGGCTCCCAGCCTCACCACGTCAATAGCCCAGGTGGTGCCTGGCCATGCCCCAGGCAATTGCAGCCCCTTCGTGGCTCCCCTGGGGCTCCCCGGTGCCCCGGGGGCCTCAGTCTCAGCCCCAGCCCCTCCCTGACCCCACAATCCGAGGGCCTTGCCAGGGAAGCTGCTGTAGGGTTTTGTGAGGTCATGTCCACGTGCCCTGGGGCCACAAAATCAGGACCACACCCTGACCAAGTCTCTGGCTGAGGCTTCCCGTGTCTGTTGCTGAGGGACGGGTAAAATGCAGCAGGAGAATAAGGAAAGGGCAGTTTGCCTTGTCCACAGTTCCAGGCAAGGCCTCCGGGCGCAGCCGCCTGGAACCCCCGAGTGAAGCGTGGAATGCCAGGGAAGGAAACGCTTCTGTCCAACCTGGCTTATCTGACCTGACCAGCAGGCCACCCGTCTTACGATAACAAATCGCTTCCTCTGGTGAACAAGGCGGGGCGTTGGTAAACAGCATGCGCGCCAGGCTTAGATTTAGCGGGGTCTTTCCTTGGGGTCTGTGGCAGAGGACCCTCTCTTCTCTCGGGGGGGGTGGTGTGGGGACGCGGGTTCGGGTTTGGATTGGGAAGCCTCCTCCCGAGAGGGCACCGGAAGCCAGGCGAGCACGGGGCTCTGTATCTTTTCTGGGGCCTGTGTTTGTGTCCAGCCTCTCCCCCAAGGTTGTTTGAAGTGCCAGTGTCCTCCGTTTGTTCCCTCCCGGACACCCCCAGGGAATGGCGAGGAGCGGCTGCGGAGTCGGTGGAGTCCAGGCCCAAGGAGGACGATGGAGCAAAGGTCACACAGACACAAGTGGGGGAGATCTGTGAGAAGTGCATGTTCCTCCAAGGACTGTGGGTGGAGCCCCTTAGATGACCTCCTTGTTCTCGGCGACGAAGGACGTGCCCCCAACACGCTGCTCACGCCTGCCCTCTTGACTCGGGCGGTAGCCATTGGGAAAATTAGTTCACAGAGCGGTCTGCTGTCCACACGTCTGTGAGGTTCATGATGGAAACGCTGAGGCAGACACGAAGCGGAGAGGCTGGTGTCTTGAGCCCTGTCGCCCGTGAGCCCTCGCCATGATGCCAGCCCGCAGTGGCCAGTTTTGTCGGCACCCCACCCACTCCCTCACCGGGCTAGTTTAAGCCAGTCCCATACATGATATTGTTTTATCCCTAATATATCAGAAAGTATTTATAAAAGCTAAGGGCTCAGCACAATTCCATGTTTGCACCTAAAAAAATGGACCCCTTGAGGCCCGCAGACGTCAGTGCTCACGCTTGCCCTGCTGCTGGTGACGCTTGTAAGTAGCTGTGTCTTCCAGTGAGGGCCTCCGCCTCCTCTTTAATCTTTCCGTCTCCCTCCCTTCCCTTTCTTTGTGATTTATTTGTCCTTCATCCCACGGCTTCCTGCGCTGGGTTTTGCCAGCCTGCACGAGGTGTTGCTACCATGTGCGGGGACAGCCCGGTCAGGGCCCCTGTGGCTGGCCCTGGTGGGATCGAGTCAGGCTGGTCTCTGCTCCCAAGAAGACCTGGTCTGCCCACCTCTCTGTGCCGCCCACGCCAGGCCCATTATTTCAGTGTCAAGTGAAGGCATTCCGATTTTACTCTCCTTTTATCATTATTAGTCGTAAAAGGAGAGATGCCCTCCCCCCGACCCCAGCCGCTCGGCCACCCCTGGGCACCCCCCGTCTGTCTGCAAAAGGGAGTGAAATGCTTCTTTCTTCCCAATTATCATCTACCAGCTTTCAAAAAAGCAAGTTAGTGTTTTGGCATCTGCAAAGGTGAGTTTTGTTGTTATTTTTAGTGTTGTTACAAAGTCCTGGATTTCACATATTTGATGTGTTTCTGCCCATTGTAGAGGCTCGAATTGCTGCACCCGTGGCCAGTGGGCGGTGTGCCCTTGTGGGCAGCCAGCACGCAGCTCTCCTTTCCTCGACGGCCCAGTCTCCCTCCACGTCTGTACTTCATGGTGTTGTTTTTACGGGCAGCTCGAGAGGTTTGGTAATTTTCCCGGGCTGGGATTTAGATGGCAGAAACAGGATGGGCAGGGTCACCAAACAAGGGGACAAGGTTCTTCCTTCTGCCTTAGTAACATTTCTCAAAAATTTCACTCCAAGAGCAGAACAGAGAAACTTCCCTCCCCACTGCCCTACCGTGGTTTCTTCTCACCTGCAGGTGTCATTTTACAACTCAACACACTTGCCTCAAAATAGAGGGAACAGGGGCAGAGGCTGGAAAAAGTGGGGGAGGGTTGGCCACAGAGGCAGCTGTGCTCTAGCCTCTCCTTGCAAAGCCTCCAAAACCCACAACCTGGGTGTGGCCCTTGGCGGTCAGGGCCTGCCCTTCTCATGCACCCCTGCTGTGGCTGTTCCCTGGGGGTCTCCCGTGCCCCACTGTGGGCTCTCAGCCTCATCCACACAGACAGGTTCAAGGGTACAGCACAAGAGTACTCAAGGGTGAGCGCTGGATGCAGGAGAGACTGGCAGGGCCCTGGAGGGTACCAAGCCCTCTAGGCACAGCTCCCAAGGCAGGGGCAGGCTGTCTCCACATCTGGGTGTGGGCCCGGGGAGAAGTCCCACTGGCCAGTCCCCAGGCCGCTGTCTGTGACTACCTCCTCCCTGCTCCCAGAGGACCCGAGGGAAGGGTGCTCAGCCTGCCCACAGATGTGCCATCTTGCATGTGAGGCGGCATTTCACAGAGAGAGGAAGCACCACAGGGAAAGGGGCGTACGCTCCGCCCCCACAAGGGTTTGGGTGCAGAGGAGCAGGACCGCAGTGCCCTAGCCCAGTGCGGAGTGCAGGGGTAGAGTCTGGGAGATGGGCCGGAACCCTCACTGGCATCTTGAGAGCCCTGCTTTCTCAGACCGCCAGGTGTGGCAATGCTCCCACGGGGCCATGCTGCATGGAAGGTTCTTCCAAAGTCTGTATGTTCCTTCCTCTGGCCATTGGCACCTGCCCCCACCCTCGTGCGCTTCAGTCCCATCTGGTGCCTCCATGAGTCCCCCGTGCATCCCGCAGCCTGGTGGCTGCCCGGGAGCTGCATCCATGACCCAGTATCTTGCCCCCACAGAAGGTCGTCCAGTGACCCACGCGCCAGGCGTAGCCACCTCACCTGTGTGACTCATGTCTCCAGTGTTGGCTTTTACAGAGCCGGCATCTAGCGAGTACTCATGAATGAAAGAATTGGCTTCTGGGGGCCCTTAAGCCAACACATTTATTATCTCACAGTTCTGGAGGCCAGAGTCGAAAAGAATGGAATCATGGGGATGCTTCCTTCTGGGGGCCCTGGGGAGACCACGTTCTCTGCTTTTCCAGCCCGGAGGCACCTGTGCCCTCTGCCCACAGCCTCTTCCTTGATTCCAGACCAGCAGCTCTTCCCAGCCTCTCTCTGAGCCCTCCTGGCTCCCACCTCCCCTCACAAGGACCCACCCAGATAATAACCTGGATCACCTGCCACCTTAAAACCCTCAACTCAGTCTTACCTGCAGGTAACAAGGTTCTGGGCATTCAGTGTGGGTGTCTTAGGGGCGCAAGTCTGCCCACCACACGAGCCACACAGAAACCACCACACATATTCCCGTTCTCCACATCACACCCCCTCTTCAAACCAGAGTTCAGGTAAACCGTGAAAACTCACACACAGAGGGGCCAAGGTAACAAAACTGACGATTTTACCTGAGAACACAAACTCCCTTCTGCTGTCTGTGGTCTGTCCGCTCAGGGCTGCGCCAGCCGGAAATGGCCTTGCTTCGGTTCCGAGGTTCTGAGGGAGAATCTGCTGTGCCTCTGGGATGGGGTGGGGTGGGCGGCAGCATTTGGGGGCCCAGGGTCATGGGTAGGGCTGCCCTTGGCTCTCCCGAGGTTCTCAGAGAGCTGGTGTTGTCAGGTGTGAGTGTGGCCAGCAGGCCTCATCTCTGGACCCGGGACTGGAGTCAGCACGAACTGCCCCCCTGCAGTGGAGGACGCGCTTGGGCTCCTGAGACCCTCCCACCTCCCTGCCCCCAGGACCCTGGCCCTCAGTCTCTACTCCCTCGGGAATCTCTTGTTCGTTCGTCTATTCAGCAATTGTCAGGTTCACGTTACCTTCCAGGAGCCAAGGAGGATGCCGGAGATAAGGGCAAAAGTTAAGTGAGAAACATAGCCTTTCTCGCCGGCTTGACCTTTTTTCTAATGGGGGAAATTGTAACCAAGAAATGATACAAATGAACATAAAAATACAACTGGAAGGTGGGTCTGATGGATAAGGAAGGTTGGAATCCGCTCATCATGGCTGGAGATGGCCTTCCTTCCCACCTTCCCACGGGTGGACAGAGAGATTCCTCGGGGAAGGGGCAGCCAGGAAGGTGCTCCCTAGGAGACAGGAGGGCGGGCAGCAGTTGAGGCCCAGGTCAGTCCAGCTGCGTTTCCAGAAGGTACTCCAACAGGTGGGAGTCGGGGCTCGAGCGGGGGCTCTGGCGGTCTTGGTGAGAGGTGGCCCCAGGTGGTGGTCTGGGAAGAGAGGACCAGAGAGCCTTTTGGATATGTCACTTTGGAAAAGCCTGTGGCCCACTGTCTCAGTCAGAACAGGACACCAGACAATGAGGTCCAGAGGCCAGAGCCTGAGACCAGGAGGCCAGGTGGTCGGTTTGTGGGACACCCGTCTTCCTCACCAACCCCAGGATTTTGTCTCCCGGGGAGCCTGGCTCACCTGTTCACCCACCAAAGGGCGTCCTGGTCGCTTCCAGGATATAGAGTTGCTGTAAACATCCCTGCACACTTTTGTGTGGACACGTTTCCAACTCCTTTGGGTCAATGCCAAGGAGTGTGACTGCTGGACCGGGTGCTAAGAGCATGTTTGGCTTTGAGAGAAGCCTCTGGACAGTCTGGCAAGGCGGCCGCACCGTTCCGCACTCCCAGCGACACAGGACAGGGCTCCTCAGGGTGCTGTGTGTGCGGCAGGGTCCTCACGGGTGCAGGGTGGGGTCCTCGTGGGTGCCCGGCGGGGTCTCCTGGTCGTGTCTGTGTGACATCCCTGGAATGCTTCTCATGTGCTCAGCTGCCAGTGCCTTATGGGGTGAGTGTCTGTTAGGGTCTTTTGCTTCTTATTTGGGTTTGTTTGTATTTTTATTGTTGAGTTTGAAGAGTTCTTTATATTCTTTGGATCCCAGTCCTTTGTCAGATGTGTGCTTGTAAGTACTTCCTCTGTGACTGTGGCTTGTCTTCTCCTTTTCAGTGTCCTTATCAGAACAGAGCCTTTAATTCCCTATGTTAGGATCAGGGTCTGAGTCTATTTATTTATTATTTTTTGCACATGGACAGCCAGCTGCATCTGTCGAAGAGACTGTCCTTTCTCCTTTGTGACACGAAGGAGACACAGGCAAAATTCAGTTGCCTGTTTCTGGGCCTTCTGTCCTGTTCCACAGATGCATTCACCTGTTCTCCCGCTGATACTATGCTGTCTGAGTGATGTTGCTTCGGCGCAAGCCTTGAAGTCGGACTGCGTCTGTTCTCCAACTCTGTTCTTCTTCTTTAGTATTTGTGTTGACTACTCTGGGTCTTCTGTCCCTTCGTACAAACTTCAGAATCACAAAACACCTGCTGGGATTTTGATGGGATTGCATTGAATCTAGGGAGCAAGTTGTAGTTTGTGGTTTCCCTCAAGCAGATGTTATACATCTATGTGTTTTGCTAGGTTGTACCTAAGGACAGGGGCACCTTGGAGATACGGAAGGTCTGGTTCCTGCTTCCCACTAAAGCAAATGGCTCCATAAAGTGAGTCAAATGAGCTTTTTGGCTTCCCAGCACACATGAAAGTTGTGTTTCCACCACACTGTAGTCTATTAGATGTGTAATAGCATTATGTCTGAAAAACAATATACACACCTTAAATGGAAAGTACTTTCTTGCTAAAAAAATGTTATCATCTGAACTCTCATCTGAACTAATTGCTGAGCACAGATCACTATAAGAAATATAATAATAATGAAAAAGTTTGAAATATTGCAAGAACTATCAAAATGTGACCCAGAGACAGGAAGTGAGCAAATGCTGTTGGAAAAACGGCTGCTTGTCGCACAGTGGCCACAGACCTTCCATTTGTATAAAAGTCACAGTATCTGCAAAGCTCATTGAAACAGGGTATGTCTGTATGTCTCTCTTTTGCTTTTGTTTGTTTGGGTTTTTTTGGTGCTAATGTAAATGGTGTGTTTTTAATTCCAAATTTCAGTCATTCATTGCTGGTGTATGGAATAGCAATGGACATTGTTTTAACATACCTCGTGTCCTGCAGCCTTGCTGTTGTCACTTTATTTATTGTTGTTGCCACCGCAAGTGGGTTGGGATTTTCCACCTGGATGATCATGTCATCTGCAAACTAAGAGAGTCTTTCTCCTTCCTTCCCAATTGGTAAAATTTTTACATATTTTCCTGGTCCTACTGCATCAGCAAGGGCCTCCAGTATGATGCTAACTAGGAGTGGTGAGGAAGACATCCTTGCCTTGTCCCTGACCTTAGGAGGGAAGCTCTAGTTTCTCACCATGAAGTATGATGCTAGCTGAGGGGTTATTGTAGATCCTCATATCAAAAGGCTTTCTTCTTAGTTTGCTGAGGTTTTTTCTCATGAATGAGAGTTGGGTTTTTATCAAATGCTTTTTCTCTATCTATGGATATGATCATATGATTTTTCCTCTTTGGCATACCTGGGGTAAATCCCACTTGGTCATGGTGCATATTCCTTTTATACGTTGTCAAGTTCAATTTGCTAATGTTTTTGTTGGGGATTTTTGCATCTATGTTCATGAGAGGTAGTGGTGTGTGGCTTTTCCTTTCTTATTTTTATGTTAGGGTAATGTAGGCCTTAAAAATGAGATAGAAAGTACTCCTTCTGCTTATATTTTCTGTGATAAATTGCAGAGAATTGGTATCATTTCTTCCTTAAACGTTTGGTACAATTTACCAGTGGATCCATCTGGGTCTCGTGCTGATTTGGAAGATTAGTAATTATTGATTCAATTTCTTTAACATACATATAGACCTATTGAGGTCATTTCTTTCTCCTTGTCTGCATTTTGGTGGACAGTGTCTTTCACAGAACTGGTCCCTTTCATCGAGGTTATCAAAGCTATGGGCTTAGATGTGTTCATAATATTCCTTTATAGTCTTCAACGGCCATGGGATCTGTAGTCTGTACTGATGGCTCCTCTTTCATTTTTGATGTTAGCAATTTGTATCTTATTTTCCCCCTTGGTTAGTCTGCCTAGAGATTTATCAATAGTATTGATCTTCTCCAAGAACTAGTTTTTGGTTTTGTTGATTTTCTCTATTGTTTTTCTGTTTTCGATGATCTTGATTTATTATTTCTTTTCTCCCCCTTACTTTGGGTTTAACTTGTTTGTCTTTTTCCAGTTTCACAGTGTGGAAATTTAGATTATTGACTTTAGACTTTTGTTCTCTAATGTCTGTGATCATTGCTACAAATGTTCTCCCAAGAACTGCTTCCACTGTGCCCCACACATTGTGATAAATTTTCATTCAATTAATAAAAATACTTTAGGGGCACCTGGGTGGCTCAGTCAGTTAAGCGTCTGACTTTGGCTCAGGTCATGATCTCACAGTTCGTGAGTTCGAGCCCTGCATAGGGCTCTGTGCTGGCAGCTCAGAGCCTGGAGCCTGCTTCAGATTCAGTGTCTCCCTCTCTCTCTGCTCCTCCCCTGTTCATACTCTGTCTCTGTCTCAAAAATAAATAAACATTAAACAAAAATTTTTTTTAATACTTTAATTTCTCTGGAGGCCTCTGCTTTGACCCACTTATCCCAATATTCTGGGACATATCTGCAAACCCACTGACCCTTTCCTCATCAATGTGCTAATGAGTCCGTCCGGGTGTACTTGATTTTCATGATGTTTTTATTTCATCATTTTTTAAAATTCTTTCTTAAAGTTTCTGTCTCTCTGTTTACATTATTCATTTATTGTTGAGTATTCTTTGTTTTATCCATGAACCTTAGCTTATTAATTGTAGTTATTTTAAATTCCTGGGCTGATAATTCTAAAATCTCTGCTGTACCTGAGCTGGTTCTGATGCTTGTTTTATCTGGTCATGCCACCTGAGCATCACCCAGGGTGACAGTGACATGGGAAATGCATGAGAACAGAGGGAGAGAGGTAGGCGGCTTGCTGGGCAGGTCTGCCAGCCCCTGCAGAGCCCCTCAATGGCTCTCTGTTGCCTTCGGTGATTGGCTGGAGCTCCTTGTGTGGCTCAGGGGTGTTCCTGCGCAAACCAACCAAGCACAGATGGTTTGTCACACAAGAACCTTAGCTCTTCCTTATTACTCTCACACTCCAAGGCCTTCATGTAGAAGTTTCTTTTTACATTTTGTCCAGAACTTACAACTGTTATTGTGGAAAGGTCAGTTCAGTGGGAGCTATTTGGCCGCTGCCAGAAGTGAGGCTGTTCCTGTATTCTTTTTATGTGATGGAAATCACCTCTTTGCCAAGTGTATGGAAAACTTCCCCCCAAGTTTTTCCTTTATGTATGATGTTTATTTCCACGAAGAGTTTAAAAAGTGTACTACGGTTGATTTTATCAACCTTTTCCTCAGTGCCTCTGGATTTTGTATCCACAAAGTTGCCCAGATCCTCCCTAGAGTTGCCTTGTTTGTTCTAAGATAACAAAAATATCTGCCTCCTTCTTTGCTTGCTTTCTTCCTGATTTTTTTTTTCACATTTAAATCCTTGATTGCTCTGAAATGTATTTTAATACATGGACTAGGGGTGCCCAGATGCCTCAGTCGGTTAAACACTCATCTCTTGGTTTTGGCTGAGGTCATGATCTCATGGTTCGTGATTTTGAGCCCTGCATCTGTGGTGATAGTGCAGAGCCTGCTTGGGCTTCACTCTCTCTTCCTCTCTCTCTGCTCCTCCCCTGCTTGCACAAGCTCTCTCTCTCTTTCTCAAAATAAATAAAGCGAAATTTTTTAAAATTTAAAAAAATACATGGAATAAAGAGTAAGGAGTAAGAATACTATTTTACCCAAATGGATAATTGGTTGCCTTCATATCATTTATTGAATAATTTATCACTGAAATATTTTATTTTGAATCCTCAGTGCTCACCCTTAAATATAAGTATTTCTATCTTTATTTCACAGATGAGATCGTTGAAATCAAGTTAAGTAAGTTATTCAAGGTCATGCAGCTAAAAACTCCCAAAAGTCAGAGTCAAATGAGTTCTGCACAGTCCATGACCCACCTTCTTCCTTTCCAGACATAAAGCACCTGGTCTGATATCAGAGCACCAGGGGCTGTGGGGCCCATCTCTGGGAAGACCACCATTTGGACGAGTAGCCCAGCAGCACAAGAATCTTTGGTCTTGGGCCTATTCTTTGTAGGAGATGCTGTTTTTACAGGGATGGTTCGGTGGCACTAAGACAGCTAAACTCCCTTGGATGACCGAAGGCACCTCAATCGACACCAATTTTGCCTTTGTGGTGCACCAGCAAGATTCTACTGTTAGTTACAGAATCACTATTGTTCTTTGAGATGCCCCAATTAGATTCGGACAGAAAAGCTGGAAGAAGTAGGAAGCTGTCTGCTCCACAGAGAGTTGGCTCGTGGCTGGTACATTCCTTCCCCTTATCCCACACTTTTGTGGTGGGAAAAAGTATGCTTTGCTGAGAGGTGAGCTGGAGGAAGAGCACGTGGCCTGGCAGATGAGCCAGGAGTGATCCTTCCCAACTGGGGCCCACTGGGGGAGGGCCGGCTCATTTCATTGCCCATGACATTCCATGGAGGGAAATCAGCAGGGAAATAGTGACATCATGTTCGTGTCTCTGAGCAGCTGAACAATTCTGTGGCTCCTGACCCGTGTGTAAAGCATGTGCAGGCTGTCATACACAAGACCCTGGACACCGGGGGTCATCAGCACATTGCTCCTCCCTGGAGCCCTCGAGAGCAGTCCACACAAACACATATGTGAAAGCCTCCTAAGTGCCAGCGACTATGACAGACGCTTAATCTCAGAAGTGTACATTGGTAGGGTTGGTGGTGGAGCATAGTGTAGGATTACTATTGGAGCACGACACTGGGTTAGCGGGGAGCATGGTGTGCAGTTAGTGGGATGTGGGGTTAGGAGGCCAAACACACCAGGAAACATAGCAACATTTTGGGCAATCACTGAGCCCGGGTCATCAGGGCCCAGCCTCACTGCAAGCGCGGAGAGGCCGGGGAAGGAGTGACGAGGCTTGTGCACCTGCTCAGCCAGGTGGGTGGGTCAGGGCCCCGGGTGGGTCATCGGGGCCGCAGGCGGGTTGGGGCCGCGAGCTGATAAGGGCCGCGAGCCTGGATGCGCGGTCCAGCTGAGAGGCTGCGGGAGGCTACACAGAAACTGAGCATCACCCAAGGTGACAGTGACATGGGAAATGCGTGAGAACGGAGGGAGAGAGGTAGGCGGCTTGCTGGGCAGGTCTGCCAGCCCCTGCAGAGCCCCTCAATGGCTCTCTGTTGCCTTCGGTGATTGGCTGGAGCTCCTTGTGTGGCTCAGGGGTGTTCCTGCACATACGTCCTCCCTCCCTTGTGCTCCCACTGTGGCCGCCCCCCCACCCACCCTTCTCTGATTTGCTGCATATTCTGTGTGCCCAAGTCCTTCAGACCTGCAGCTGCCCGGCCTCTCCTCTTGGCCCCTGGCTGTCCCGCTCCACCCTGCTGGCCCTGCTCAGAGACCCACTCCCTGGGACCCTTTCTGAGCCCCTGGAGGCCCACTTCAGGGTCCCTTCCATGTGTTGGGCCCTTGGAGTGGTGAGGGCACAGAGGCCTGGAAGCATATTCCCCATATTCGGGCCGCAGAGGGTGTGAGCTGGAGGGGTTGCCTGTGGGCACTGGGGCAGTGGAGTTAACAGAGATCAAGGTTGAGGCCCACAGGCCTGGGAGAAGTCACATGACCCAAATAGGTAAGATTAAAGCTTGCATTCGGTTGAAGACACCCTTAAGAAGATAACAACAAGCTGTAGATGGAGAGAAAATATTTGCAAATCACAATTCTGGCAAAGGACTTGTATCTACCCCAGGGGCGCCGGGGTGGCTCAGTCGGTTAAGTCTGACTCTTGTGGGACTCGATTTCGGCTCAGGTCGTGGTCTCACGTTGGTGGGATTCAGACCCACCACCGGCTCTGCACAGATAGCACGGAGCCTGTCAGGGATGCTCTCTGCCCCTCCCCCGTGCTCTCTCTCTCTCTCAAAATAAATAAACATAAAAATGTTTAAATTCAGCTCAAGAAACAAATTGGAAAATGAGCAAAAGATTTGAACAGGCACTTCGCGGCTATTATTAATGAGGGAAATGCAAATTAAACCCACAATGTGGTATCACCACACCTGTCAAGACAGTGACAAGGCCACATGCTGCTGAGGGTGACAGGAAGAGGGTCTGTCGTCAGCAGTCGGTGGGAGGGCAAGAGGGCACAGACGTCCTGGAGTCCCTTATAAAGAGGGGTCCACACTCACCGTGCAGTTCTGCAGTCACACCCGTTGGTTTACGCTGGAAAATGAAAACGTGTCCCACGAAAGCTGATAGCAGCTTTACTCATGATTCGGCGGCACAACTGTGGGCATGGTCAAGGGTCAGTGGCGGCCAGGAGTGGGTGTGGGGGAGCCCCTTCTTGGGTGGCAGGCCCAGGCCTGAGGTGGCTTGCAGGAACTGTGAGCTCTGGTCTGAGTCGCTCAAAGCCCAGGCGCAGGGCTGGTGGAGGTGGCAACCCTGTGCTTTCAGTAAAGAGCGGGGGCTGCAATGCCTGGAAGGGGGTCCCTCTGCCGCTGGAGGGTCTGCCGGCCGCAGCCCCCACACAAACCAGCCACAGAACGGACTCTCTCTCCGCCGCACAGTCCTTGGCCTTCAGAGGCTGCTTGCTTTCAATCAAACAAAAATGGCTGAAGGCCCGTAGGTTTACTTGGCTGGAAAAGTTGTTTCAGAGGTTATATGTTTCAGTTATTAAAAGCTGCAGCCCAAGTAAAGGAAACGTGAGTAAGAGAGGTGTTTGGAGGGAAATTGTTTCTGGACCAGAATCCTGACAATGCAGAGCTGTTTTTAAACGTTTATTTATTTTTGAGAGAGGGAGAGAGACAGAGTGTGAGCAGGGAAGGGGGAGAAAGAGAGGGAGACAGACACAGAATCTGAAGCAGGCTCCGGGCTCTGAGCTGTCGGCACAAAGCCCGATGCGCGGCTTGAACTCACAAGCCACAGGATCATGACTTGAGCCCGAGTTGGACGCTTAATCGACTGAGCCACCGAGGGGCCTGACAATTCAGAGCTTTAAGCAGAATTCGGTTTTGGTTGAGAGAAGCCATCCGAGAGGAAAGAATCCCAGAAATTCTCAGCAGGGTCTGAGTCCCGGCATGTGGCTCAGGCCCAGTCACGCTTCCTAGTCCCGGCCTGTGCATCCTGGGGGACGCGGGGTTGGGAGGTAAGTGTACATGTCGCATGGTTGTGATAAACCGAGAGTTAGTGTTGTGCAACCTTCACCCAGTAAGACACAGGAAGCCCCGTCCTGCCAGAGGACGCCTCGCTCCCCCTGCTGGTGTCCCGCCTCCCGCCAGAGGCGGCCGGCGTGATCGTGCCTCTGTCACTGGTGAGTGTGGCCTGTTGGACTTTGTGCAGATGGACACATCTGCACACTTGTGTGTCTGGCTGGTCTCTCTCGATGTGCCAAGAGGTCCATCCACGCTGTGCTGCCTAACGCTGTCGTCCTCAGGAGGGGGTGGGTCTCATACCATTTCCTATGGAAGAAGGTGCTGCACCATAGCTGTTTGGCCGCATGGAGGTGAACCCCCTCTTCCCTGGGGCGGGGGCTCATGTCGGCGATGAAGGGCCCCAACTTCCTGGCCACTTCTAGCCAGAGAGCGTCTGTCCACAGCCCCAGGGATGCCCGTGTAGAACACCCCCCCCCCCCGGGTGGTTTCCGGTTACGGAGGGTGACTTAAGAACCAAGTGCAGGACCCTGAGGTCCGAGGCTTCTCTGGGCATCGCTCCTGAGGCCCCACCAGCAGTTGTTGCTGACCAGACTGTCAGGTGCGGCGAACTTCACCTCAGCCGGAAGGCCCAAGCTCTTGCAGAGGGCTGGCAGGGGACATTGGTGTTGGGGCACCGCCACAGGTGACCAAGGCATGCAGAGGTCTCCTGAGCAGTCGGGCCCAGACCCTGATGGCTGAGGCTTTAGTGCTCCTTCCGGCAGAGCAGGAATTTAGATGTTCTGAACTGTCAACAAACCCAAGGTTGTTGAAGGCTGGGGCGGAGGGGGAGGGGGGGGTCCTTATTCCACACTTGAAAGGCCTGGAACAAGAATGTGTCATCACTAATTCGACCTCAGGCTCCAAGGAGGCGAAACTCAGCTTTACCACGACCACCCACAGGCTGGAGGGAGATGAAGGGCGCAGAGAGGGGGCCAGAGGCCGAGCTGCACCAGACGCCCTGCCAGCTGGAAGCCGGCCTGAAGATCACGGGACCCCAGATCTGGGGGGAGCAGAATGGTCTCAGCCGGCCCCTCGCCCTCCCGCCCTCCTGCCCTCTTCTGCTCCCCACCCCCCCAACCTTCTGCCTTGTCCTGCTCCCTTCAGGAGACCAGGTACACTAAGCTGTCCGATCTGGAAGCAGCGAATAACTGAAAGTTAGAGTCGCCTTCCTGGGAAAGAGAGGAGGAACAGAGTCGCCCCTCCGGAGAGTCGTATTTTCTCTGCGCCATGAAATGGGGCTGAGAATAAACCCCAGCGGTACTCAGGGTTTGCTCTGTTGCTCCGCTGCAACGGAGGGACACGCTTGGGGCCTTTCCTGCCCTGGGGCTTCAGGGTTCCACGCCCTCCACCTCCTCACGCGGCCGGTTTTGTCCCACCCGGGCACCTACCTGGCCACTGCAGGCCCAGACCTCCCAGGGGCCAGGCTGCACTCACGGAAGATTCAGGCCCCGTATTCCTTTACATCACCTCAGCACCCAGCCTCGGGTGCAGGCAGGAGACGCTGCAGGAACACGGGGACGAGCCGGCCCTCCCAGGGGACCCTCCCAAACCCCGGGCTGTGCAGTGTTGGCTGTGCGCACAGTGTTTCAAAGTAGAAACATGAAGTCTCTCCCACAGCTCTCCAACAGGATACAAAGCTTTCAGGTTTTGAATGTTTTATTTAACTAAAAGCACTTGGTAAGGGGCGCCCCAGTGCTCCATCGGTTGAGCGTCCGACTCTTGGTTTCAGCCCATGATCTCACCATTCGCTGGTTCGAGCTCCGTGTCAGGCTCTGCGCTGACAGTGCGGAGCCTGCTTGGGACGCTCCCTGCTTTCTGCCCCTCCCCAGCTTGTAGCTCTCTTTCTCTCAAAAATGAATAAATAAATTTTTAAAATAATAAAATAAAAGCACTTGGTGTAAGTTCAGCCAGGTAATACGTGCCAAGAGTCAAAGACATACACATCCCGTGCCCCAATATCCTACTTCTAGGAAAGGAATTCAAAGGAAAAAATGTAAAATATGGGAAAAATCATTATACCCCAAAAGATGCATTTTGAATAGTATTATTTGTAATAGTGGAAAATATAAACAACCCAAATGTCCAACAGGGAGATTACTAGCTGGACTGTGGTAAATTCTCATACTAGATGATGTTAAAACAATAAACACTGATGCTTATCCAGAGTTAATAACATCCACTCCTACACCCACATGTGGTCAAGTGTTCTGTGTAGTAATTCTGTTCCAAAGCAAATAAGATGATTTACATAACGTATGATAACGGGTTTTTTTTTCTTGAGCTACAATATAAAAGGCCTCAAAGAAAATATGGCAAAAATGTCCACCATGGATTTCTCTGGGTGATGGGAGTTTAAGTGATTTCTTCTTTTTTTTTTTTTTTCCATTTGTGTTTTCATTTTCCAAATTTCCTATCATGAGCATGTAGAACGGAAACCTCCCCAGAGGATGTTGGCTTTGCTTTGCACGCAGCCTCTGCCCCTGTGCATGTTGGCGGCTGCCGTTCCGGCCTCACTTGCCATGTGCATCACTTCCTCCACGCCACGGCGAGTTCCTGCCAAAGGGGGTGACAACCTGGAGTCCCCGCAGGGCGTGGGGCTCTGCATGCGGTCGCCTCCTATCCCAGTCTTCAAGCGGGATGGATCATCTACCTGTGTGCTTCCTCTCTGCACAGATGAGGAGACAGAAAATGAGCTCAACTTGCCAAAGTACGCGGTGCAGACGGAGCCAGACCGTTGCTACAGCCCAGATAAACTTCAGTGGGGGATTCATATTTTTGGTCCGTTAATATAATTCCTGGATGCAATGCAAACCATTTCCAACACCTCCATTGTTTCAGTGCATACTTTCCTTATGAGGTTGCTTTTGGTGGCCAAGGGATTTGCACGCCACAGCAAAGTCCTCATAGCTTTCCAAACAATAGTCTCTCGTGTCTGCCTCTCTGGCAGAAGGACAGACAGTGCAGCTTTCTGGACTCACTTTCTTCCAAATATGCATAGTGTCCAAGACAGAAGACCTGTTAGTCCTTAAAAATCGGGACCTTCCTTATTGGAGTGTGTCACTTTTGTGACAGGCTTTTGGGAAGATGGCCAGAAGGACAGCTTTCCTTGGGCTACTCAGACAAAGCAAGAGTACTGCCCAAAATAAAGGACAGCCAATAAGGCCCAGCAAGGAGCTCTCCAAAAACAGTGAGGAAATTTAGAGAAAGAGACCATCACTGGCCCAGGTACCAATAACTGCTCCATGGGGAGGGGTGGGGAAGGGTAGGGGGATAGGATCGCTGTTCTGGGGCTGGAGCACCGGTTAAACACTGTTACTCAAGTTCATCTGGATTTACACTACTTTGAAAAGAGAGAAAAATGTGAATGTCTGTAAAGGCAAGACAGGTTGCTGGTATTCAAATACTAAGCTTGTAATTGTAATAGATATTTTAAAAGGTCAAGCAAAGACGTGCTGTGGATCATAGTCCAAAAGCAAGGCAGAAGCACGTGATGATGGTAACACCAAAGGAGCCGGCCGTCTTGGGGAAAATGAACCACAGAGGTTCCCCTTGCCAGCCCGAGGGGCAGTAGCGGTGGCGGGAGCCGCGATAACGAAAACGATCGTGGTAATAAGAACCCCACTCACGGGTGCATGTGAAAACATCGTCTCGTTTAATCTCACCGAGCCCAGAGGGGTAGGCACTGGGCACCAAGTGTACAAACACGGAGAGAAGGAAGGCTTGCATGGGATCACACCGCCTGCGAGCAGGGCCACGCTGCAACCCATGTAGAATTTTCAAGCCCTTACAGCAGTGTGGAAATGAATAATTCAAAAGTGAATTCCAGAAATTTTCCTGACCAAAAGCGAATCTTGGCATTGATAGTACAGGCAGCGAGCTTTGCCCACAAGCAATTTTAAAAGAAAGGCTCCACTCCCCCCTCCAACGCCAGGCACCTAGTTGTCAAGTTTTTAGATTAAAGAAAGAAAGGACCATATGAACACCATGAAGAAATGAGAGTTGAGATCTGAATATTCTGGAATTCATCCTTTAGACTTCTGGAATAAGAATGCTTTGGAAAATGTTAAATAAATAGGATTTAGAATATCACCTCTCCACTACATATACCCAACAGGTGCTTCAAACATAACACACCTCAGCCATCACACTAATCTCTGTTTTGTTAACCAGAGCTCCATCGACCTAGGCCTGGTGTCCTGCCTTCTCTGCTCCCTCTACAAGGGAGCAGACCCAGGGGCCCAGTTTCTTCCAGTCCAGTCTCTCTGAAACAGGTAATGAAACAGGCCCCAGCCCAGCAGGAATTCCTGGACCTGCTGCGGACACGCAGTCAGCCCAATCATTACGAAGCCAGTATGAAACATTGCTTGAATATGTGTGTTGGGTTGTCCAAACTTGCCCCGGTCACTCAGCCTCGCCAGACCACAGTCCCCACCTACCCATTTGGATATTTTGGGCCCCACGTGTGTTGCTGAGGTGGAGTTTATTCTATTTCAAGATTGTAGTAATTAGAAGAAAGTGATTATAATTGAATAATGCTAGGAAGTAACAAGGCATTTCATAAGTTCTACAAAACCTCAGTGTATCATACTGCAATAATATTGAAACCAACTAAGAAAAAGGATAAAAACATACCTAAGCAGAGGGAAATTGACTAGCTTCTTACATAAAAAAGAAAAGGTGCATATATGGAAAGCACTGTGAAGAGCATTTAAAAGCAATGAAAACACAGGTATAAAACACTACCTTTATAACATGAAGCCCAAGCATTACTTCATGTGGCAGTGTCTTCCAGATTTCAGTCTTCTGCATGCAAATTTCAGTTTTTTGCCATATCTGTATCATCTAAATCATTATTATTTACTTAATGCATGTTTAATAGATTCACTTTTTTGTCTGTCTGGAGCCATGTCTGTAAAGTCATGAATTCGTTGTACTGGCTGTGACTTTTCCTACAGTGCACTGAAATGAATTAGCAACTTTTAAAGTAAACAGTCTCTATCCATATGCCACCTAAAATCGTTTGCATAACGATTCCTGGGGACTTACGAAAGGGATCGTCGCACCTTCCCCTGTGAAGACGCTGGTAGCACAACAGAGGGACAGAGGCTGGTTGTGAAACAACCACCATGTTAAGGTTGGTGAGCACACTAGCACCTCACATAGTTACCGTGTGTATGGTAGACCTACCCTCTTAGCAAATTTCAAGCACGTAATACAGCATTGTTGACCATAGTCACCATGCTGTGTGTCAGATCCCTAGAACTTACCTTGTAACTAGAAATTCGTATTGTTTGATCAACATCTCCCCATCTCCCCCTCCCCCCAGCCCCTGGAAACCACCAATCTACCATCTGTCCCAGTGAGTTGGACTTTTTTAGATTCCATATATAAGTGAGATTATGCAATATTTGTCTTTCTATGTCTGACTTACTTCACATGTTGGAGGTTCATCTCTGTTGTTGTAAATGCACAATTTCCTTCTTTTTTATGGCTGGATGATTATCTACCTATCATCTATCTATCTCTCAACTATCTATCTATCTATTGATCATCTGTTGATCATCTATCTACTCATCTGTCTATCTATTGATCATCTATCATCTATCTATCTATCTAATCATCTATCTATTGATCATCTATCATCTATCTATCTATCATCTATATGTCTTGATCATCTATTGATCATCTATCGATCATCTATCTATCCATCTATATTTTATATATATTTATATATATATATATACATATTTATATATATATTTATCCATACACACACACACACAGATAAAGAAAATATACATCTGTTAATGCGATATTTATCAGTTGTGGACACTTAAATTGTTTCCACGTCTTGGTTATTGTGAATAATGCTACAATGAACATGAGGGTACTGGTTCTCTTTAAGACAGTGATTTCACTTCCTATGGTTATAAACTCAGCAGTGGGATTGTTGCATCATATGGTAGTTCTATTTTAATTTTCTGAGGAAAACTCCATACTGTTTTCCAGAGTGGCTACACAAGTTGATGTCCCCACCAACAGTGCACAAGGGTTCCTTTTCTCAAAAACATTTTTTAATGTTTATTTATTTTTGAGAAAGAGAGACAGAGTGTGAGTGGGGGAGGAGCAGACAGAGGGGGAGACACAGAACCCAAAGCAGGGTCCAGGCTCTGAGCTTCAAACCCATGAACTGTGAGATCATGATCTGTGCTGAAGTCAGATGCTTAACTGACTGGGCCACCCAGGCACCCCTCCTTTTCTTCACATCGTCTAGAATATTTATCTCCTTTCTTTTTGATAATAACCATTCTAACATGTGTGAGGTGATATCTTCTTGTTTTTTTATTTTTTAAGTTTATTTATCCATTTTGAGAGGGAGACAGAGCGCAAGCAGGGGAGGGACAGAGAGAAGGAGAGACAGAATCCCAAGCAGGATCCACGCCATCAGTGCACTGCCTGATGTGGGGCTCGAACTCACGAACCGTGAGATTAGGATCTGAGCCAAGATCAAAAGTAGGACACAACTGACTGTGCCACTAGGTGCCCCATCTCCTTATGGTTTTGATTTGCATTTCCCTGGTGAGTGGTGGTGTTGAGCATTTTTTCATGCACCTGTTGGCCATCTGGATGTCTTCTCTGGAAAAGTGTCTACTTAGGTCCCTTGCCCATTTTTAATTAGATTATTTGTTTTGCTATTGAGATGTAGGAGTTCCTTATGTATTTTGGATATTAATCCCTTAACAGATATATGGTTGACAAATATTTTCTCCCATTTCATAGGCTGCCTTTCCATTTTGTTGATGGGTTTCCTTTGCTGAGCAGAAGCCTTTTAGTTTGATGTGGTCCCACTTGTTTATTTTTGCTTCTGTTGCTTATGCTTTTGGTGTCATTTCCAAAAGATCACTGCCAAGACCAATGTCAAGGGGTTTTTCCCTATGTTTTCTTGTAGCAATTTTACAGTTTCAACTTTTACATTTAAGTCTTTAATCCATTTAGGATTAATTTTTGTGAGTGGTATAAGACAGAGGTCCGCGTTCATTCTTCTGCATGATATTCAGTTTTTCCAACACCAGACATTATCTTCTATAGGCCTTAGGTTTCGTTTCTGTAAAATGTGCATGGTTAAGACCTACCTCATTGAAATGGTGTGACAGTGAAATGAGATATATGCATTTTCAGACATGTCAAGTGCAGACAGTGATCCTTTCTTTTCTTTTTGCTTTTAGATGTTGTATCTCTCATTTCTGCATCTGGTCTTACTACATTGGGTAGATCTTCTGGAACTCTGAGTAACAGGAGAGACGGAGGGCCTTCTTGCCGTGGCCCTGATGATGCTGGGAGATCTCAGAGCTTCACCACCAAGGTCTATGGTACCTGCTGCTATTTCCCGGTTCTCATCGGGAGTTCTTCATGGCTGCCTCCTCCCCGCAGATTGGGGAAGCTGTTTCTTTCTTTCTTTCTTTTTTTGAATGTTTACTTATTTTTGAGGGAGCGACAGAGTGTGAGCAGGGGAGGGGCAGAGAGAGAGGGAGACACAGACTCTGCGCTGTCAGCACAGAGCCTGATGTGGGGCTCGAACTCATGAACCATGAGATCGTGACCTGAGCCAAAGTCGGACGCTTAACGGACAGAGCCGTCCAGGCGCCCCCGGGAAGCTGTTTCCATGACTGGCGCGATCTAGGAACACTATTAAGGGAAAGGTAAGGAGTCTTTCAATGTTACGTGGTTCAGATGTTCAATTTTAAGTAGCTTACAATGATCTTGCTTGGCAGAGGTACAGGGTGGTCTCCAGATCAGAGGGGCTCAGGATCCAGGACCCCTGTCTGGTTCCATTGGTGCGAGGTGCCTCTCTGATGGTGCCCCCTGCCTGAGGATGTCCGCCCTCCCTCCCCATCCTCCTGCAGAAGGATATGCTCTGGAGAGTCAGCCCAGTAACGCAGTAAGAGTTAACCTCCTCCTCCCCCTGCCCCCCCCTTCCCCATTGCTTATCTCAGAGTCTAAATAACACAGTAAGAGTTACCTCCTCCCCCTCCCCCCTCCCCCTTGCTTATCTCAGAGATGTTGAAATGTGTTTAGCAAAAACATCTGGGGAGCTTCCAGGTGGAGGCAGGCTTGTCTTCATCGGGAGGATTTATGACTTTAGATGTACAGCCAGGGAAGGAAAATAAAAGCTGGCATGTAGAACATATTCAAGAGAGGTTCCCACCAACTTAAAAAAGCAAAAACATGTTAAGGACGTTTCCTTCTATTTTTGTTTATCAATATTTTTATTAGGTAAATTTGCCAAATTATATCAATGCATTTTCAGCATAGGTGAAACAAGAAACAAAGAATTTTCCTTTTTTGATTTACTTCTTTTTTGTTTTCTTTACGGCGTCTTCCCAAAAACAAAAGCTTTAAATTCTTATAAAGTGTAATTCATTAAATTTTTCTCTTATGGGTCATGCCTTTTGTGTCGTAAGAAATATTTGCCTGCTCCAAGGCTGCAAAGATTTTGCTCCTACAAGTCCTATAGTTTTTAATTTTACATTTAGGGCTATAATCCATTTGAGTAAATTTTTGTGTGTAGTGTGAATTGAAGGTCAATGTTGGTTTTCTCCCTCCATATGAATATCTAGTTGTCTGAGCACCATTTGTTTAAAAGACATTCCTTTCTTCATTATCTTGGCACCTTTATTGGAAGTGAACTGACCATACAGATGTGGGTGCGTTTCTACTGAGAAGTTAAGCTACAATTAGTTTTTTATTTTATGCTTGAACCCTGTAACACTGCCAAATTCATGTATTACCTCTGGCAGTTGTCTGATCAAGCATCAATAGGTGTTCATTTCAAATGTTTTTATCTACTCAATATGACCATGTGATTTTTCTCCTTTGGTCCACTAATATGATGGATTAAGGGTCTGATTTTCAAATATTGAACCAGTATTCCATCCCTGGAATAAACCCCATTTGTTCATGGCATATAATTTTTTTTTATATATTGCTGAATTCTATGTAGTAATGTTTTGTCAAGTATTTTTGCATCTATATTCATGAGAAATACTGGTCTGTAGTGTTTTGGGTTTTTTTTATATATTGTCTTTGCCTGGTGTTGGTACAGGGTGAGTACAAGCTTCACAAAATGAGCTGGCAAGTGTTTCCTCCTCTTCTATTTTCCAGAAGAGACTGCAAACCTGGTATTAATTCTTTAAACATTTGGTACAATTCTCCAGTGAAACCATCTGAGTCTGGAGATTTATTTTGGGGCAGTTTTTAAAGTACAAATTCAATTTCCTTAATAGTTACAAAACTATTCAAATTATCTAATTTCGTATTGGGTGAGTTGTGGTCATTTGTGTTTTTAATGAATTGGTGTAAGCCATCCAAGTGGCCATATTTATGTAGAATTGTTTGTATTCTTTTCGTGTCTGCAGGGTCCTTGATGATAGCCCCTGTTCAGTTTTGATCTTGCTAATTTGCGTCTTCTCTCTTTTCTTACTTTGTCTGTCTTGCTAGAGGTTTGTCTATTTTATTGATCTTTCAAAGAACTAGCTCTGTTTCATTGCTTTTCTCTTGTTTTTCTATTTTTAATTTCATTAATTTCTGTTCTTACCTTTATCATTTCTTTCCTTCTGCTTGTTTTGGGTTTATTCTGCTCTTCCCTGTCTGATTCCTTGTGGTAGGAGCTTAGATTATTGATTTGAGACACTTCCTCTCTGCTGGTGTATGTATTTACTACTAATTTTTCTCTCAACACTGTTTTAACTGTATTACTCAATTTTTGACATGCTGGGGGTCGCCTGGGTGGCTCAGTCAGTTAAGTGTCTGAATCTTGATTTCGGCTTAAGTCATGATCTCACAGTTCGTGGGATTGAGCCCCGTATCTGGCTCTGCGCTGACAGTGCAGAGCCTGCTTGGGATTCTCTCTCTCCCACTCTCTCTGCCCCTCCCTTGCTCATGCACACACCCTCTCTCTAAAAATAAATAGACAAATAACATGAAAAAAATTTCTTACCTGCTGTATTTTCATTTTCATTTAATTTGATGTATTTTTAAATTTTCTCTTGAGACTTTGTGACCCAGGGATTATCTAGAAGTTCAATGTTTAGTTTACAAGTGTTTGGAGGTTTTCCTGTTATTTTTCTGTTATTGATTTCTTTAATGATTCCATTTGGTCAGAGAACACAATCTGTGTAATCTCAATTTTTAAAAATTTGTTGGGATTTATTTATTTTCTTTTAAAGAAATATAGTTTCTTTTAAGTTTATTTATTTGCTTTTGGGAGAGAGACAGAGAGATCACAAGCATGAGCAGGTGAAAGGAAGAGAGAGGGAGAGACACAATCCCAAGCAGGCTCTGCGCTGTCAGCACAGAGTCTGATGCAGGGCTCGATCCCACAAACTGTGAGATCATGACCTGAGCTGAAATCAAGAGTCAGATGCTTAACTGACTGAGCTACCCAGGTGCCCCTGTTGGGATTTGTTTTAGGACCCTGGATGTGGCTTATCTTGATATATGTCTCAAGGGCGCTTGGAAAGAAAGTATATTTGGTGTTGTTGGCCAGATGTTTGATAAATGTTGATTAGATTCTGTTTGTTGATGACATTGTTGAGTTTGGTGTCCTTGTGATTTTCTGTCTAGTTGTTTCATCAATTGCTGAGAGAGGCATGTAAAGTCTCCAACTGGAATTATGGATTTTGCCTTTTCTCCTTTAGTTCCATCAGTTTTTGCTTCACTTACTTTATAGTTCTGTTGTTTGGTGCACACACATTTAGGATTCCTATGTCTTTTTGGTGGATTGACCTTATTGTTATTATATAATGTCCTGCTCTCTCTCTCTCTCTCTCTCTCTCTGCCAGTTTTCTTTGTTTTGAAGTATATTTTATCTGATACAATATAATCACTTCTTTCCTTTGGATAATGTTTGCATGATACATCTTATTCCACTTTCAACTTTCAACCTGCCAACATTGTTATATCTGAAGTGATATTCTTGTTGGATGGCACATGGTTAGGTCATGGTTCTTAATCCATTCTGCCAATCTTCCAGTGTATTCCATGCCTTAGGCCATTTACATTTACTGTAATTAGTGGTATGTTAGGACTCATCTGACATGTTTGTTTGTTTTCTGTTTGCTTTTTGCTTCTGCTTTCTTTTTCCTGCCTGTGGATTACTTGAACAATTTTTAGAATACTTTGATTCATCTGTAATGTTTTTGAGCATATTTCTTGGTATGGCTTTTTCAGTAGTTCCTCCAGACACTACTTTATACATAATTAACTTATCACAGTCTATTAATATTACCATTTTACCAATTCAGGTGAAGTCTAGAAACCTTACCTCCATCTTGTCTTTTTACCCTCTTCTGTCTACGATGTAATTGTATTATTTCCTCTGCATCAGACAGTGGCGTAATTTTTGCTTCACTTGTCAAACACAATTTGGAAAACACAAGAGGAGAAGGCTTATTGTATTTACACATATTTTTGCTTGTCATGTTCTTTCTTTCTCCTTGACGTTCAAGGTTCCTCCTTTGATCATTTCCTTTTGGTCTAGGGAAATTAAACATCCTTTTAGGGTAAGCATGCTGGTAACAAATTTTCTTGGTTTTCCTTCAGATGAAAACGGCTTGATTTTTTCCCTTCAATCCTGAAGGTTATTTTTGCTGGATACAGGACTCTAGGTTGACAGTTCTTTCAGTGCTTAAAAAAGAGAGGACTTTCTTCTGTCCTCTATGCTTTCTGATGAGAGATCTGCTGTAATTCAAACTGTTTTTCGCCTTTGGGTAAAACATTGTTTCATTTTGTCTCCAGTTTTCAGAAGTTTGAAAAATGCTAGGTTTTTTGTGTGTATTTCTTAGGGTTTGTTCTGTTTGGGGATTTTTTTCAGCTTCTTAATTTTGTAGGTTTACGTTTTTGCAAATTTGCGGAGTTTTAATCCATTACATTTTTATTTACTTGTAATTTTTTCAGCCCCATCCTATCTGTCTTCTCCTCTTCTTCCAGGACTCTGATGTTGTGAATGTTAGATCTTTTGTGAGAGTCCCACAGGTCTCCAATTTTTTTTTTTTTAAGATTGTTGTCTCTCTGTTGCTCAGATTAGTTTTTATTGTTTTATCTTTTAGTTCACTGATTCTTTCCTCTTTCCCCTCCTTTTTTCTGTTGAGACAATCCATTAAGGTTTTTATTTCAGTTCCTCTTGTCAGGAGGGCCACCTGCCTGGCTGGCCACATGGCCTGCTGAGTGTCACCTGTCTGGGCACAGCCTGGAGCTCAGCTTGTGTAGCTGGAACAGGTCACAGGAACTGAGGTTGTGTTGTTAGATGCCTGAAGGACAGGACTAGAGTCTGGCTGAGTCAGGCAGGATGGAGTCTGGGCAGGCCACCTTCAGCTCTAGAATCAAGTGGGTGTTCAGACAGAACTGAAGAAATGCAAACCTGAAGAATGCTCAGAAGGCCTCTTCTCTTTTCTGGTCTTTGGTTACCATTAGTGGCTGCAGCTTCCCACACGGACCTCAGGCATATTGTGCTGCCTTAAGGAGCCCATCCAGCTGTCCTACCTGCTTCCCATTGGGCCACTTCCCAAAATGTAGACAAGCCACCTGGGCCAGTGTTACAGGTTGTTGTTAGGCTAATTGTTCTTAAAAAAAAAATTTTTTTATAAGTTTTATTTCATTTTTTGAGAGACAGAGCATGAGTAGGGGAGGGGCAGAGAGAGAGAGGGAGACAGAGAATCCGAAGCAGGCTCCAGGCTCTGAGCTGTCAGCACAGAGCCCGATGTGGGGCCCAAACCCATGAACATGAGATCCTGACCTGAGCCGAAGTCAGAGGCTCAACCAAATGAGCCACCCAGGTGTCCCTCTGTCTGCTTTTAAATATCTCATGGGGTCACAGAACCAGTTTATGGATCTTCCTGTAATGGTCATAACACACGCAGCAGCACTGGTTACAACTTTGTGTGTGGCTGACACAGTCCCCATTACTCTGCTCACGTGCCCTGGGAAGTTCTTTCTTCTCTGTGGATAAGGAAATCCATCCATAGGCATGGTGATGTCAGATGCCTCACCGCAGGTGATGTCTTAGTATGAGCCAGTCTAACTCCGGGCCCAGACTTGCAGCCTCTGTGCTCAGCACTGACCAGTTGAACACCCTGAAGACCCTCAGGTGCGGGACCCGCACACGGCACCTGCCTCGACAGGACGGCCACGCCGTGCCAGGAGAAAGGCCTTCTGGCTGATGTTTACCCGCTAGCTTGTGAGCAACATGATTTATCCTTCTTTTCCTGCCAAGCATTTGGACTCTTGGCATATCAAAGGGTTAAAGGTGTCTGCTCTTGGATCCACACAGTAAACATAGCATATTTTCTTAATCCCTTTCACCATGTCTGTACATGGCATTTATGTGCTAATTGTGTTTAATGGAAGGAGAACCCATGCTTGGTTCAAACAAATCCTTAAGATGGAAAGAATGTTCTTTCCTGTGGTGGATAAGAACACAGAGTGAGTGCTGAGGGAGTCGGCAGCCCGGGCGGGAGGGTGAGCAGGTTGGCGTACCACCAGGGTCGACCAGCACGGGCTTGCTGTTCTGGTGCCCCACAGCCCTGGCACGACCTGCTGCGTCTTATCCAGACACACCGTTCAGGGCATTTACTTCCTGGCTGGTCGTACCAGTTACTTACTATGTTTGCATTTAAAGAGCTGCCTGTTTTCCTCCTTGCTCACAGTCTCTGTTGCCTTGAGAGCACAATTCAGAACAATTTCGAGCTTGAAAGGCATCAAGCATACCCCTAATCACACTTTGAATCAAGAAGCTCTTTCCTGGCATCAGAGCAGCCAGGGCTGCTGGCTCAGAGTAACAACTCTTGAAGTCCCTTGCTGACTTTATCTTTCCCAAGACCAACATGTCCTTGACAAACAAGTTAGATAATCCTGCCGTGTTTCTGTGACTTTCTTCTTTGCAGCTGAGGTTCCAAACTGTAGAGTAGTTTCCTAGGAAACAAACAGCAAGGAGGAGAAAGAACATACGGGCCCATGAGCAGGTTGCTATGGGGTGGGCAGCCACCACTGGGGGGTTCACAATACATTTTGTTGTGCACACTGACGTGAAGCCGTCCTCACGGGTGTGAAGTTGCTGGAGAAGCTACAAAAACAACAGGCCTTCGGAGAATGCCAACTCTTTCAACATCTTATTTACCGTACGGAGAAAGTGCTTGTAAAATCTGGAAACTTCACAGTAGAGCTTACAAAAGTTTGGGTAATACTCAGAAGTCTCTGGTAAGCGAAGCCTAGACTTACAGCAGGATTCAATTACCCAGTGGAGGATTTGAGGACAGTTCCAGCAGAGGGACAACTGAGCTGGTGAATTACATCCTGTCTCTGCTTTTCTCTTCCTTCTGGATCCAGTAGTTGAAAACTGTCTCAACTAGCACTTAATGTTTACACAATGGCCTGAGGAACCTGTCATTTCTGAGAGGGGTTATAAAAATGGCTACTGTCCTCCACTTGATGAAAAGAGAGAAAACTGAATTTTGCTGTTTCCAGACACACCATGGATCTGGGGGTTGGTAGAATGTCTCTCCTCCCCACGAGAAAAACAAATCTCACACTGTAAGTGAAGGACTATTGGCACATCAAAGATATGGGGAAGTGGGGAATAAAGAAAAAAGGAAGAAAAGCAGGCACCATGGAGCCTAGAGGCAGGAGGGACACTGTCCCCCCGCCCAGGGCTGCCGTGTGGCTGGGCTGTGTCCTGTCACCTGGAGGAGAGCCAACTCTACCGCTGGGTGGGGGTCACACCTGCCAGGGAGGAGAACATTCCCAAGGAGGACGTGTCTGCACCCACTGCTGCCGCCACCAACCTTCTCAGCAGAACCCACCTTAGAAGGCACTCCCGAATTTAATGACCTGCACTGACCTGAGGCCTGGACAGGGCTGGGTGAGGGCCCTTTGCAGAAATCCGAGCAGAGAGCAGGCTCTGTGGAGGTAGAGGGTCCGAAGCCACAGTGATAACACGTCTGGGGTCCAGCCATAGGCTCAGGAGGCCCGGAGTCTGCGGTGACGGTGACGCTGTGGGAGAGGAGACGCTGGGCCAGCATCCAGGTGGCTCTCCAGTAAACGTGGCCTCAGGGTCCCCAACAACCCCCGACTCTGAGAGGTGAGCTCAGCCCCACCGTCCCGGGACAGTTACCCACAGGGCTGCACACCCAGGAGGCTGGCTGGTCTGTCCTTCAAAGGGCTCACCGCCTCACCATGCCGTGGCACTCAAGGTTGGTTTGGCTGCATGAGTTGTGGACGCCGTGTCCCCCTCCCATGCCCTTTCTCTCCGCCCAGGGTCCCCATTTCCTGTAGTTGCAGGCCCCTTCAGTCTGAGGCTCAGAATAGAGCCGGTGGGGACAGAGCCCCAGTTGACCCCAGGGCTTTGTTGGTTACGGAGCACAACCCAGCTCAGGCCGCCAGGCTCCAAGGCCACCGCACAGTCTCTGGAGCCCCGTCCAAGGCCTCACAACGTGTGGGAGGAAGTGTGGCCGCAGGCCTCTGACCCAAGGAAGCTGTGTTGGGGCACCGACCTCCCGCTCTGGCCTCACTCAGTCCAGGGCTGCCCCGGGGAGCCCACCTCGAACCTTACCCTTCTCTGACACCATGACTGCCCTGCTCGGGTGGAAGGGCAGAGGGCCGGGCAGCGGGGAGCACCGAGGGGAGAAGGAGCCCACGGGAGCAGTCCTGCCTCGTGGAAGTGCTGTGGGGGTCGTCCTGGAGAGGAGTGCAGCCGTGCGGTGTGGACAGGCCCCTGGGTGCCCGAAGGCTCCTGCTGGTAGTCGCTGGTCTGGCACTGTGCTGTGTGGAGGAGCCAGCATCCGAGTGTCCTCACGTCTGTGCCTCACAGCCTGTGCCCAGGCTGATCCCCTGGCCTCTCCTGGGGGTCACCTAAGAGCCCAAGAGTCACGGCCCCAGATACCACCTTAGTCAGCGTGCACACCGCTCCCCGCATCCCGGCCTGGGGTTGCCCACACCTGATTCCTCCTCCAGCCCCACCCCAAGGCGGCTGGGCAGGGCTTTAAGAGGTGGATCCCAGTGAGAGGATCTCGGGCCCTTATATCTAATTAACAGCATCTCGGTGGGCTGGAGGGTGGGACAACTTCCTGGTCCTTGCAGTGACAGCTCAGCAGGGTTGTGAAGGGGCCTAACAGAGAGAACTTGTGGAAAGTGCTTATTTAGTTCCTGGCACCTGGCAAATGCTCGATAAATTCCAAAGATCAACCCAAATCTTTCTGTCGCTGTTGAGGCTCAGCATTTAAAAACATGTGCTATCTTAGGGCACCTCCAGCGAATCACACCCTCGCCTACGTTTTACACTCCGGCCTGGGAGCTGGCCCACTGAAGGCTCTCCTGTGGGACACAGTGAGGCCTTAGGTGGGGGTTTTGGAATCCTTAATTGGTTCCTGGGGCCCTGCTGGAGCCCTACAGCCTCGTGTCCCTGGGACCAGCAGCCCAGAGAGGCGGGTGGGTGCCCAGACAGAAGCCGCAGACCCAGTGAACGCGGACATCCAAGACTCGGGATTAAGGCGATCCCGGTGCCAAAAAGCAGGCATGACTGTTCTCCTGCCAGGAAAATCCATTTTAAATACAGTGTGTTGCAATATGCCTCAATTCTTTCTACTGCCCGCCGCCCTCCCCCCCAGCTCCAAGTAAATAGTCATATGCTCGGATGGAGGGCTGTTTTCGTTCATTGTGAAACTCTCCTAGCAGAGCCCCAGGCCCTGTGTTCCTTCCTCATCGAAACCCTCAATTCTCCAGAGCCTGCCCTGCATCGCTGCCTCACCCCAAGCTGGAGAAGAGAAAGCTGCCCAGCGAGGCGGCTTAGGAAAAGGCTACATCCAATTAAACTTTAAAATGCAGGCATGAGGGGCTTCCGGGCGGCTCAGCCAGTTAAGCGTCCGACTCTTGATCTCAGCTCAGGTCGTGATCTCACAGTTGGTGAGTCTGAGTATGGAGCCTGCCTGGGATTCTCTTTCCCTCTCTGCCCCTCCCCTGCTCATGCTCTGTCTCTCTCAAAATGAATAAATAAACTCAAAAATAAATAAAATGCAGCCATGAGAGGTTTCGTCTTTAGTTTTTACTGCTTGGTAAAAACACGCATCATTTCCTAAATGCAATGTGTGCCCCTTTCCCTCACCTCCTCTGGGAAGCCCACCAACCCTTCCTCTGCAGCCCTGCTTGGACAGCCTGCCGCTAAGGCCAGCAGTGTTAAGGTCCCTGCGTGGCCACATTTATGTGCCTGCCACCGTTCAGGGCCCGGCCACCAGCTAGCCTCCAGGTAGAGCCCAGCAAGAGAGGACGGGCTTAAAGCAGAAAATCCACTTGGGTGGATGTCGGATTTAACCTAGTTATTTACTACCTGGCTACTAGACCACAGGAAGGTGTAGGGCTATCCCTGCTACAAGGGAGATGCAGGGACATGTAGGCACAGGGCTCCAGGGAGACCGAGGAAGGCACAGCCCCCCCCGTTTGCCCCAATTCACCTAACTGTCCACCGTCGTCCCTCCCTGCCCATCCCTTGTGACCCCACCACATAGGATGGGCAGGAGAAGGGACACCAGTGGCTAGAGCCCCCACACATGGGACAAGCAGGGCCCTGCCTCACTGCTGCCCCTCTCATTCTTGCCCGCTCCCTCCCCAGAGGCTGGCTTAGCTAAAAGCAGTCTTTGCTGAGGGAGGTGATAGTCGGGTGAATGGAGGCATAAAACTCCAGAGGCTGAGACCTTGTCTTCAGAAAGAATGACATCTTGCCGTTTGTGACAACACAGATGGACAGATGGACGTCAAGGCATTATCCTCAGTGAAGTCAGTCAGACAGACAGACAGACACTGCGTGACCTCTCTCATGTGCAATGTGTGTAGAATGTAAACATATCTATATGTAAAACCCAAGCTCATAGACACAGACAACAGGCTGGGGCTGCCAGAGGCTGGTGTCGGGGTGGGAGAAGTGGCTGAAGTGTTTCTGCTTAAACTGAATAAAAAATAGGGCATCTGGAGATGGTTGTAATTTTCTGTGCTTGGTGAGTTGGGCAGGAGTTGAATTACAACTTTGAATTTTTACTCCCGCTAATTCACTGCGGTCACATTTCCTCTTGTAAAGAATGGAGTTACTGACTTCTTGATAGGCCAGCTTTAACATTTACAGCTCAGTGAACAGGACAATTTCATTTTACTGGGAAAATATTAGAGACACAAAAGGCACTAACTTTTTTAAAAAATATGGTTTATTGTCAAATTGCCTAACATAGAGTATGCACAGTGTGCTCTTGGTTTTGGGGGAAGATTCCTGTGGTTCATCGCTAACACGCAACACCCAGTGCCCATCCCAATAAGTGCCCTCCTCCGTGTCCATCTCCTGTACCAGCCTTATGTATGCATTTAACCGTATGTATACACACAGTTACACACTTTCAATATTGTTCATACACTGCTTAGTGTTCTGGTTTTTTTTTTTTTCAGGTAAGAAATGTTTATTTGTATCTTTACAAATTTATATATTACCACTTACCAATGACAATAAACCATTAAATAGGTATGCCTTGATTTACTGAGTTGCCTCATTGCTGAATATTTTGAATTGTTTTCTATTTTGCAACCTCTGTACGTTTTGTCAAACTGCATTCCCGGGTTTTGCTTTCTGCCATCATCTGAGTCAACCTTCGCTGTGGCCTCCTGGGCCTGAGCCCACGTGTACACGTGGAGAGAAAAGGGAGGCACTCCTGCTTCATTTGCATTTCCTTGGTTATTAGTGATGATCTCCTTTGGCTGGGGTGTTTGGGGCACCTGTGCTTCTCGCTTAGTTAGCCCCCGTTTGGGCGAGTGAATCTTTGCTCCAAACCCTCACAGAGCGGTTTGCTCATGGGCTCCTGGACAGACCCAGGCCTCAGCTCTCAGCTTTGCACTTCCCTCCACGGTTCTCCTGAGCTGGATCCACTATTTTCATATGCCAATATTCCTCTTTCTTTATTTACTTCTTCATTTTTTCTAGAACACATCCTCCAGTAATTTTCTTTAACAAGTGTGTGTGTGCTTGTCAAAAAACACCACCTTTTTTCAACGTTTTTTTTTTTTTTTTTTTTTTTTTTTTATTTTTGGGACAGAGAGAGACAGAGCATGAACGGGGGAGGGGTAGAGAGAGGGAGACACAGAATCGGAAACAGGCTCCAGGCTCCGAGCCATCAGCCCAGAGCCTGACGCGGGGCTCGAACTCACGGACCGCGAGATCGTGACCTGGCTGAAGTCGGACGCTTAACCGACTGCGCCACCCAGGCGCCCCCACCTTTTTTCTATCTTCACATTTGACCCATAATTTTTTTGGAATCAATTTCAAAGTTGAAAGCAATCCTTCAAGAGCTAGGAATTGAACCCAGTCTGCGTGATGGAAAAGCAGGGTTCTTTTTTGATCTATACACTCTCTGGCTGAGAAAGCAAGCCCAAGGTCATTACTATCACCAGCAAGTGATTTGAAAGAAATTCTTTGAAATGTAGTCTTTGATTCACAGTCAAAATAGTGTTTTCTTTCTTTTTTCCTTTTTTTTTTTTTTTTTTTTAACAAATGGCTTCCTCTTACGATGACCCAAATCTACCTTTTGTGGAATGGAACCATTTTCCAACTGTTTCTTTTCTCTTCCCTGTGGACGTTGTGGACAGCTGTATGTGCAGCGTGGCTGAGAGCCTGTGGGACGTGTGTGACAGGTGGCTGTGCCCCAGGGCCTCTGGCCAGGAATGGCCACCATTCTCTGAGAGGCAAGGACAAACGACCCCACAAGTACTGACTCAGCTCCAGTAACAAAACATCACACTCTGGGCCTTAACCAGCAGGGGTTTATTTTCAGGGTCCTAGAAACTGGAAGTCTGAAATCAAGGTCATGTGGGGAACAAAGGCAAAAGAAATACAGGAAAAAATTAAACCCCCTTATAACTTACAGCCCATTGACAAGTCTTTGGGAAAGGCAGTGACCTTCCCTCGGGAGCTCAGCTGCCTCGATGATGACACTTTGCTGAGGGTTAAAGGCAACCTTAGCTTGACATTGTCCCAACCCCCCAGGATCCCGTGAATCTTCTCTAACATCTAAAAATCCTTTGGAAACCTCCTTGATCTCTACCCCCCCCCAATATATGTCGGCAATCATCCTCCAAGCATGTGGCCCCTGCTACGCACCTACAGGGTCTCATGACTGAGGTTTTACTAGATGGCAGTAAATGACCTTCTCCTCATGGCAGCTGGATCCTCAAGGTCCGAAAACCTTGCTTCCAAATTCCGTAGAGACTTACTCTATTCCTACCCAATCCCAACTTAAAAGTATATAATCAGTCACTCCTTACAGCCCCAGTGCAGCTCTTCCTGCCCACGGATCCTGTCCTTGTGTTCTAATAAAACCACATTTTTGGCACCAAAGACATCTCAAGAATTCTTTCTTGACTATTTGCTCCAAGATCCCAACATTTCACAACAAAGGTGCTAGCAGATTTATTCCCCCCGGGGAAGAGTGTGTCCTCACGGGAGAGCGAGCTCCAGTCTCTGCCCTTCCTGTAAGGACACTGGTGGCACTGGATGCCCTATGCCCATAGCCTCATCTAATGCTGTCACAAAGGCCCCACACCCAACAGCATCACACTGTGGGCAAGGGCTCCAGCATGTGGACTCGGGGAACACAGCTCAGTCCCCAGCACCAAGCTCTCAACAGCGGGGCTTGTGTTTCTCTTGTTGACTCCTAATGAAGGTTCTGAGTCTGCTGTGAGCCAGCACAGCTCCGGGCCAGGGACAGACAGTGACAAGAATGGACATGGACCCTGCACTTGCAGGGCTCGCTCTGAGCCCTGTACCCCAGACCCTGTGCAGATGTGGCCACACTGGCTGGTAGGCCATGTGTCACCACCTGGCCTTCCCGTTCAGACACGCGGTCCAGCAAATCTGATGGCAGAAGTCTTCAAATGGGCTCTTCACAACGTGAGTATGTAACTTTAGCTTACATTCCCCAGTCAAGTTCAGAACATACTCTCAAGATCAGTGGCCAAGTTCTCCAGGATAAGGTTATCAGATGCACTCTCTCCTGGCCACACTGCATCCACTCCTTCCTGTCAAGAAAGGACTAATCTCCTGGCGGATTAACTCACCTGATTCCTGTGGACACTGGGTCCTTTGTTAACACGGTTCCGTCCTGCATTGTTATCGTTGTTATAAACCCACTGACTCTAAGTAGCCCCGAGAGCGCATTGTCATTCATACTGGGTAGATATTGGGGCCAGGACTCAGAGATGTGTGGCTGCCTCCCTGCCCCCCCCCCCACCGCCTGTGGTGGGGGGGTCACTAAAGAACTCACCAACGGCACTGGTGTTGCCCATCGACCCCACTCTGATGCAGGGAGAGCTGGGGAGCTAGGGGATGGTGGGAAGGGCCTGAGGCCAGTGGGAAACCTACCAGCCTACACCCGTCCTGTGCCAGGTGCACTTCTGTAGACAGAGGCCACTCGCTGTCTGACCAACCCCCTCTCCCCCCGTCAGTGCACCTCAGATGCCCAGAGTCCATGGCATACAGCCATGCTGCAGGCTGAGCTGCTGTCACTGGGCAGCCTGCGGTCATCGGAAAACGCTTCTAGGGTTTTCTTTTCCATTTGCCCCCGGAGAGATCGAGTGCACTGCCCCTTGACTAATCACAGGGCAAACGGGGGCAGTAGAGGGCCTTGGCGAAGCTTCTGTCCTCCACCTGCTTTCTTCTCCCTTTGTAGCTAGCAGGGAGGCCCCCAGTCACATCTCACGTGCAGGCCTCCCCAGCACCAGCACTGACACTGTCCTCAGACGTTAGCATGGACCTGTCATCCTCACCCTGGGGGCTTTTCTCAACCTGATGCTGTTCCCTACTGGATCAGTGGTCTCCTTGTCCAGTCTGAAATGTTTCATCCCCTGGTTCATGGGTAGCCCACTGTGCCTAGCCTTCTCTTATCTCCCTGAAGCCTCCTCCTCCTGACACCCTGGCTGGGATACGCTTAGGCTCTGCCCCTGGTCCTGCTCTCTTCTCCAGCACCCTTCCATGGCAATCCTGTTTACTTGACAAGTTCACCTGCCTCTCAATTGACGGATCTCACATCTCCAGGCTTTATTGAGTGATTTCATATAGACAGATATTCTTTCCAGAAGACATCTTCATGCTGTATCTACCCGTCAAAGAGGACTTAACACCATGCTTCTCAAACTCTTCCAAAAACTGGAAGAGGGGACACTTCTTAACACATTTCATGAGGCCACCAGCACCCTGAAAACAAGGCCAGACAAAGATACCACAAAAAAACTATAGTCCAATATTCCTTATGAGTATAGAGGTAAAAACCCTCAACAAAATACTGGCAAACCAAATGCAACCATACATAAAAAGGATTAAACTCCATCACCAAGTGGAATTTATCAGGAACATAAGGTTGGTTCAACATATGGAAACCAATCAATGTAATACACCATATTAGTAGAATAAGGAAAAAAAAACCCATAGTCATCTCCACACAGAAAAGGCATTTGACAAAATTCAACACTCTTTCATGATTTAAAGAAAAAAAAAGCAACACTCAGGTTAAAAATGCAAGGCATGATAAAGGGTATTCTCCAAAAAACCCACTGCTAACATACTCATGGTAAAAGACTGGAAGCTTTCCCCCAAAGATCAGGAACAAGGCAAGGATACCTACTCCCACCACTGCTATTCAACACTGTACTGGAAGTGCTAGCCACGGCAATTAAGCAAGAAAAATAAATAAGCATATCAAAATTGGAAAGGAAAAAGCAATTTTCAGATGACATTATTCCATATATAGAAAGCCCCAAATAATCCACAAAAAGCTACTAGAGCTAATAAACAGATTCAGCACAATTTTAGGGTCAACTGAAAAAAAAATGACTTGTGTTTCTTTATACCATAAATGAATAACCCAAAATGAAAATTAAGAAAACAATACCACTTGTAGTAGCACCCAAAAGAATAAAATACCAAGGAATAAATTTAACCAAGGAGTCAAGAGATATGTATGCTGAAAGCTATAATACACTGCTGAACGAATGAAACAAGATATCCATGTTAATGAATTGGAAGAAAATATTGTAAAGATGGAATACTTCCCAAAGTGATTTACAGACTCAATACAACCTCTCTCTCTCTCTCTCTCTCTCTCTCTCTCTCTCTCTCACACACACACACACACACACACATTACGAAAATTTCAATTCCCTTTTTGGTGGAAATGGAAAAGCCAATGTTCAAATTCCCGAACATCCAAAACAGTAGTGAAAAAGAACACATTTAGAGAATTCACACTTTCCAGGATCAAAACTGATTACAAAGCTATAGTAATTAAAACAGTGCAGTGTGGTACTAGACCTACAGACCAATGGCATGAAACTGATAGCCCAGAAATAATCCCAAACACCTAGAACCAGCCGATTTACAATGAGGGTGCCAAGACCATTCAAATGGGGTAAATATTGTCTTCAACCAATGGTGCTAGGACAGCTGGGTAATCACAGATGAAAGAGTGAATTTGGGTCCCCAGCTCACTCTATATTAAAAAATTAACTCAAAATGGATCAATGACTTAAATAAGAGCTAGAACTTACAAAAGTTTTAGAAAGAAGAAGAAGTAAATGTTCACAACCTCAAATTTGTCAGTGGATTCTTAGGCTTGACACTAAAGCATGGGCAACAGAGGAGACAATAGACAACGTGTGTATAAAGAGCTCTGATAACCCACAAGCATGAAGACAAACAATTCAGTTCCTAAAATGGGCCTAGGACTTGGCTAGACGTTTCTCCAAAGAAGATATATACATGGAAACAAGCACATAAAAAGAAATAGAACATCATTAGTCATTAAGGATACAAGTCAAAACCACAGCTGAGCTACATCACGCCCCTGAGGGTGGCTATAATTGTTTTTGGTGGAGAAAGTAGACGTGAGCAGAAACCAGAGCCCTCAGACGCTCCTCGTCGGAATGCAAAATAGAGACGCTGCTGTGGAAAAGTCTGGTGGCTCCTCAAATAAGTGATAGAATTATCATATGACCTAGCAAGTCAGCTCCTAGGTATCTATCCAAGAGAAACAAAATATCCACATAACATCCACACAGAAACTTGTACACGGATGTTCACAGAAGGACTATTCATAGTAGCCAAAAGGTGGAAACTTGAATGTCCATCAACAAGTGAATAACCTGTTGGATCAACCAATAAAATACTATTCATCTATAAGAAGGAATGAAGCACTTCCCCCTGATACAACTTGGGTGAACCTTGAAAACATTACATTCAGTGAGGGAAGCCAGACATAAGTTTGCATATTATATGCTTCCTTTTATAGGAAATATCCAGAAGCAGTAAATCCACAAAGACAGAATGCAGATTGGTGGTTTGCCAGGGACTGGTTGCGGGGGACGGGAGAATGAGGAGTGATTACTTCATGGTTACAAGGTGTTTTTCTGGGGTAAGTGTTTTGAAAACGTTTTACACCTAGAGACAGTGGATGCTTGCACGAGACAGTGAATGCATCAATGCCACTGAGTTGTGCACTTCACATAGCTGTTATGTGAATTGTACATCAATAAAATATACAGAAGGGGGTGCCTGGGTGGCTCAGTCAGTTAGGTGTCAGACTTCGGCTCAGGTCATGTGTCATGGTTTGTGAGTTTGAGCCCCACTTTGGCTCTGTGCTGTCAGCACAGAGCCCGCTTCAGATCCTCTGTCCTCCTCTCTCTCTGCCCCTCCCCACTCGCTCTCTTTCAAAAATAAATGAACATTAAAAATATATACATATGTAAACTGGAGAGAGTTATATTTATGAGTGAACCTGTCTTTACGCTTGCAACGGTAAGTTCCTGAGACCATCTCGGCTTCCAGAGCAAACTTCTCGCAGCCGTTTCCCCACGAGGGTTCCTGTTCTTGCCCTGCTTTCGTGTCAGGGCCCCTGGGGACCTGGTTGGCCCTAGAGGCTGAGGTTTGTTGAAGACTCCCTCCTTCTGAATTGGTCACAGGAACCCTGAGCAGCGCCTGGCCACCTGTACCTGTGCCTTCTCTGCATCTGCAACCTTGGGGCCAAGGTTAGGGCCACGAGAGGCTTGCAGAGTCCTGTCTGACAAAACACCACCCATTACCTGTGGAGGAGAACATCACGCCCGTGGGCCTTATTTTCCAAGGAGGATATCACGTCCCTGACCAGAGCCCAGGATGCAGCTTCGGGTTGCCTGCTGGCGAGGCTGGAGGCTTGGAGGGTTCTGGCCAGTGAAAGTCCTGCAAGGGCTGACAGGGTGGGCCCTGCTACATTGGGGTCAGCTGCTGGCTGCCTGGCGTGGCAGAGTGGCCGGGTCCTCAAGGGGACAGTGCTCCAGCATAGGCTATGGCGCACCGCGGGCCCCAGCCCACCCCACCCTGCTCTGGCTGGCTCTCAGGCCCCAACCGATGAGTCCTGGGCCGTCTCTCCGTTTTCTCTCTCCTCCGCCGTCTGCCCGTGCAAGGCCTCGGGATGCTTGTTTGTGAGAAGCCACCTTCTGTGGTGGGATGGGCCCCCACCCCACTGCAGGCCAGTGGGACCAAAGTAATGGGCAGTGATGACTCAGTTGGCATATCTGGGCCTGGGGCTGCGGAGGCTGACAGTTCCCGAGGCCGAGAGCAGCATCACACACACGGGCAATGCTGAGTGGGCCATTGTATCAGGGCCAGCTGCCGCTCCGCCACCGTTCCTGCCAGTCCTACCACGTCTCCCGTCCCCGGACAGTCCTCCCACATGCCACGTCCCCAACCAGTCCTCCCATGTCCCTGGCCAATACTCCCACATCCCCAGACAGTCCTCCCATGTCCCCGGCCAGTCCTCCCACGTCCCCTGTCCCTGGCCAGTCCTCCCACATCCCCCGTCCCCGGCGAGTCCTCCCACATCCCATGTCCCCGGACAGTCTTCCCACATCCCTGGCCAGTCCTCCCATGTCCTCCGTCCCTGGACAGTCCTCCCACCTTCCACATCCCAGTGAGTCCTCCCACGTCCCCGGACACTCCTTCCATATCCCCCATCCCCAGACAGTCCTCCCACCTCCCATGTCCCCAGCCAGTCCTCCCACGTCCCTGGCCCGTCCTCCCACATCCCACATCCCCGGACAGTCCTCTGTGAGTCTCTGGGAAGTATGTGCACACGGCCCATGAGATGGTGGCCTGGCACAGCCACATTCACCTGAGGCCTGTTCCCTGACACTGTGCAGTGACCCACAAAAACAGCGAGGCTCTTGGAAGAAAAACGGCCATGTTCCTCCAGATGTTTTGAAACGTTAGCTCTCATCGTGGCCCAGAGCAGTTAAGGCGGAACTTTTGTTTACTCTTCAGTGGTAACAACTTGTCACGTCTTCGCAGCCAGGAGTGCACCCAGTGCTGTTCCCCGGCCTCTGCACAGTGGACACGGAGAATTTGCCCTTGGAGAAGGTGGTCACATTCCTGACCTGTGAGGCTAGGGTTTTTGTCTTTATGGCTCGTGGAGGGGGCTGAGCCAGGGAAGAAAGTTTGTGGGGGTGGAGTGACCAGAGAGGACATGCATGTGCCGGGGTGGGGGGGGGGGGCCGGCAGAGAGGCTCTGATTCCCCTCCTCACGGACAGTGGCCTGGGAGCGGATTCTGTGAGTCCCGGAGACAAAGAAGGAAGCAGAAACAGAAGAATGAAACCAGCCTCAGGGGGCCCAGCTCTCCGCAGCTGCACTGAGACCACACAGGCCCCGGGATGCCTCTCAGCCCCTGTTCCTCTTTGGTGGAGGGGACGGGGCGCCCAGCTGCCCCGGGGCGCGGTCAGCGTGTTAGTGCATCCCTGCAACAGAAAGCATGAGTGAGCTCTCCTTCCCAAGATGGGACGGCACCCCGTGAGAGCCAGAGTGGCCTCTGATGCTGACACTGAGTGCCACGTTCCCTGGGTCACCATGCCCCGCTGCTCTGTCCAAGACAGGAAATGGCCGGATGTCAAAGAGAAAGCCAGCATTTGGTTAGAGAGAAGTCCAGGGCCGTACCTAGGCCAAGGTCAGAGGAAGCTAAGCCCCGGACACACTAGCCAGAATCGGCAGGCTCCATCAAGTTGCACTGTAGCCTGGGAGGGCACGTGTGCTGTAGGAGGACAGGCGCTGCTTATAGCTGTGCGTCTTCCCCTCACGGATCTGGCTTGTGTCCCTCCAAAGGGGAACCAAGGTTCCTTCTCCCAGAGGGACCACCCAGAGCCGGGCTGGGGGCAGCATCAGCAAAATGGAAGTACCTGGTGAAACATCCAGCCAAACGGAGATCCCGATCCCAGAGGGGGATTTCTGGTGGTTTCCTGTCACGTTCATGTGTGCGTTCCCCACCCAGCAAGGCAGGCAGCTGCCTGCTTCCTCAGGAGCCTCCAGAAAGCCCCCCAGAAAGCTGGCCTTACTGGGAAGAACCTCACCACACGTGTCCCGGGCCATCAGGTTAAGTGACATTTTACTAGGAGTGACATCACAGGCCGATGGATACACTGGCCATCAAACCAGGCAGGGAAGAAGCTGAGGCCCAGAGCTCAGTGGTTTCTCCCATTCTCCCAACCGCCAACAAGGTGGACCCCGAGCACGTTGTGCCACATGGGGCTCTCTCCTCCGAGTCAGGGCTCCCGCACTTTACAGGGGTTCCGAATCCTGGACTGTCCGATTCAGGAGCTCCGGGAAGGGCCTGAGAACTTGCATTGGCGACACCGTCCCAGGACATGTCGCCGATTCAGGGACTCTGCTTTGAGAACCGCTGCTCTAGATGGTCCTTCCATTTATTTACCGGGCACTTAACCGTGGCTAGTTACCTAAGCTCTCTGAGCCTCAGTTTCCTCGTCTGTAAAGTGGGAGTAACAACAACGTGCCATCAGAGGGGCCTGGGAGATTAAACACCTGTAAGCTGCTAGGGCAATCCCACCCCTTCTCCTGCCCAGCCCGCCTGCCCCCTGCTACCATCACCCCATTCACTGGGCCAAGCCCCTCCTCCCCTCCACATCTCCCTCCTCTACGGGGCAGCTCACCAAGGACCTGGGTGCAGCAGGCGGTGTAGACCACCAACCCCTCCCCCGTGGTTCAGCCCTTCGGAGCCAGGTGCGCAGCTGCAGAAAGCGGGGTGATCTTGGGCCGTGTCTCGGCTTTCCCCCGTCATAGGGAAGGAACAACAGCCAACATTTATTGACAAATTGTTTTCTTTCAGTCACCAGACGACACAATCTCTTCCCAAAGGCTGGTCACATCCTTGTGCTCACAGGGACCACTCTGGGCGTGCTGGACGTGACGGTCATGCCACACACACACCTGTCTCTTCCTGGAGGCGCTCTGCTGGGCCCCCTTGGTGCCTGAGGACTAAGGGGTTCCGTGCTCTCCTGGGGTTGGGGTCCCAGGGCTGCCCAAACCCTGGCCGCTAGAGGACCAAATCTCTCTCCTCCATAAGTTTCTCGTCACCTGGGGACCCTGACACCAGAGCCACAGACCGGGATGAGGGCTCCCGAGCTGTGGCCCAGGGCCAAGGAGGCAAGGATTGTGGCCTGGGCCCCACCTGGTGTGATCCCAGGGAGGTGATGCCCAGCAGGGGCCTTGAGGGCTGGCAAGGGGCCAGAAACAGCTGATCCCCAGATGCCCAGATGCCCAGATGCCCTGGGAGGGAGTAGGTAGGAGGTGAGTGGGTGGTCAAGGCAGGCCCTCCACCCCCAATGCTTCTGTCTGCCCCCTTCCTGCCCAGGCGTCTCCATCGTTTCTGTCACCACAGAAGAATTCGCACGTTGTGGAATTTTTTATACTCGGAATGATACATTACGCACACTTCTATTGCCTGACCTGGTTTAAGCTGCGTGATTATTTTCAGATGAACCCAACGATTCATCCCTTTTTAGTGCCGAGTAGTGTTCTGCCGTGTGACCATGTCTTAATTTGTGTATCTGCTCACCTGCTGGTGCACATTTGGGTTGCTTCTGGATTTGCACTGTTAAAAGTGAAGCAGTTATGAACATTCATGTACCAGGAATGTCTGGATCATATGATCCTAAGTTTAACTTTTTAAGAAACTACCCAAGTATTTTCCAAAGTGGTTTTATTATTCCACAGTCCTGCCAGCAGTCTCTGACTTCCAGGTACCCTACCTGCTTGCCAAGTCTTGGCTGGCCGGCGAGCCTAATTTTAGCTGCTCTGGTTGGTGCGTGGGGTTCTCATTATGGCGGCAACTTGCATTTTCCGGTGACTGAATGGTACACATCTTCTTGTGCGGTTCTTGGCCATCCACATATCTGCCTTGATGAAGCATCCGTTCAAATATTCTACATGTCCTTAAATTGAATTGTTTTCTTATCGAGTTGTAAGAATTATTTATAAATTCTAGATAAAACTTCTGTGTCAGATGTATGTCTTGCAAATATTTTCTCCTGCTCTATTGCTTGCCTTTTCATTTTCTCTAGTGCCTTCTGAATGTTAGTACTTTCAGATTGATGAAATTTAATTCATCGATGGTGATCACATAGTTTGAACTTTTGCGCTATATTTCGGAAATCTTTCCCAAACTAAAGGTAACTACGATTTTGTCTTATATTTCCGCTCTAAGTTTTATCGTTACAATTCTCACATTTAGACTTAGGATCTCTTTGAAGTTAATTATTTTTCTGTGTGGTGTGAGGCAAGAGTTTGGGGGATTTTTTTGTTTTGTTTCATTGTGTGTGCATGTCTAAGTGACACAGCATCATTTGTTAAAAGAGTGTCTTTCCCCCTGAATTGCCTCGGCACCTTTGTCAAAACCCAACTGACTGTATCTGAGTGGGTCCATTTCTGGGGTCTGTGTGCTGTGTCCTGTGCTGCTGACCCTTTGCCTCCTGCAGTGATGGCAACAGAGTCTGGATTATGGTTGCCTTATTAATAAGCTTTGAGATCAAGTTATATGAATTCTCTGACTTTGTTCTTTTTTTATGTTTGCTTGGGTTACTTTAAATGCTTTGCATTTCTGTATAAACCTTAGAATTAGCTTGTCAATTTCTCCTAAAAAAAAAACAAAAACCTGCAAGGTTTCTGATAGGGACTGTGTTGATTCCAGAGATTAATCTGGGGAGATTGGCATTTTAACAATTTTAACAATATTGAGTTTTCCCTGGCATGAATACCATATTTCTTCATTTATGTAGGTCTTTCTTAATGTCTCTCAGCAATGTTTTTAAATTTCACCATAGTATCTCTTGTTAAATTCATTTCTAAGTATCTGTATTTTTAACTTTGAATTTTGAACTAATTATAACTTCACAAGAAGTTGCAAAATAGTGCAGAACGACTCCACACACCCCTGAATGGTGGAAACTTGCATAATGGCAGTAAATTGTCAAAACCAATAACTCGATGTTGTCACAACACAATTAACTAGCCTGCAGCCTTTGGATGACTTTAGACGGACAGTTATTCGGGTATGTCGCTGTGCAGTGATTCTGTGATGTATAGATTCCTGAAACCACAACCACATTCAAGACACAAAACCATCTGGTCACACAAAGGGCTCCCGCATGCTGCCTCTTCCCAAACCCCTGGTTTCTTCTCCATCTCTGTAACTTGTCATTTCAGGAATACTATGTAAACGGAATATCGTACAACCTTTGAGGTCGAACCTTTTAGCCAGCACGATGCCCTTGTGTGTCTATCAGTATCTAATTCCTGTTTATTACCGAGTGGTGTTCCCTTCTGAGGGTGGCAACAGTTTGTGTAGCTACTGCAGGACATCTGGGGTGTTTGCAGAATTTTGTTAACACGAATAAAGCTGCTGTGACCATTCGTGTATAGTTTCATGCGGATATAGATTTTCATTTCTCTAAGATAACTTCCCAGGAGTGCATTGCTGGGTTGCCTTGTGGAAACAATTCACATTTTAGGATACTTGGAGAAGGCAGTGTGGAGTGTTGGACGTGCTCAGCGTCTTTATGGGGCAAAGCCAGGGCTGTCTCACTTGATACACGCACACACATAATTGAACAGAGAGCATTGTCTACGTCAATTCATTTGCAAAGATTCCTCAGAACACAGAAAGCATGAAACAAATATTTAAATGGAAAATTTGCCTTCACAGAAGTTAAAAACTTTTGCTCTTCAAAGGACATCACTGAGGAAAAAGAAGCTGCAAATCATGTGAACATACACGACTATGCAGTCCAACCACCCCACTGATAGAAGTTTATCCGAAAGAAACAAACAGAGTCAGCAGCAAGATGTGTGCCCAAGGCCACACTTATGATGGATGCCACCACGACAGCCCCCCACTTGGCGAACACACGTGCACACCATCGTGAGCCATACAAGGGAGTGTATAAGAAGAAAATAAGTGTGTGCGATCGCATGGATTCGTCTCAGAAATGAGTCTATACAAGCCCAATCGTAGAAAATTCACATCATGTGAATGGTTACAGTGACCAGGGGCAGATGACTGGTTCCAGGGTTGGGTAGAGATGGGATGGGCAGCCCTTGAGGGGTTGGAAGTGCTCGTTATCTTGTGGTGATGGTTTCCTGAGCGCGTGCACATGTCCAAAAACAATCAAATTACACACTCTAGGTATATGCAGTTTATTGTACTTTAATTTTAATTCAATAAAGAAACAAACACTTTAAAAGCCGTGACTAGGTGGCCCACATCCACGGGCCCTATGTGGTCCGTGTGGACAAGCCAATGTCCCTCCTGGAGCTGTCCTCCAAGCACCATGGGCCCTGCCCACAGGGTAGGGTGCCTCCTTCTTGTCTGGCATTCAAGGCCCTTGGCAGCCTGGTGCTAACCTGACATTTCAGCCTAATCTCCTCTGTCTGCTCCCTGGGCTGACTGTGGGCACATCCAGGGCAACTGCCTGGGGCCCCACGGACCCCCCCTCTGGCTGTGGTGCACCTGTCTGAACCCTACCATCCTTCACACCCCTCAGGTTCTGCACCACACCCCCACCTCAGGTGACCCGGTCCAGCTTGTAGGTCCCAATGGGTTCACATGTGAACTAACTCAGAGCTAAGTGGTGTAACTGGTGATATGGTAGCACTGGCCAGGGACCCTGGTTGAAGGTCTCCAGAAACCAGCTGGGAGGGGCTGTGATGAGAAAACCCCACTTCCTAAGATGGGGCCTGGGCCTCCATATCCCTCCAGAGTAAGGACAGGGCATGGTCTCCATGGGGAAACATCTTTGAGGTAAGTCAGCTTCCAGCTCTTCCCTCCAGGTCCAGGGAACTAGGGACTTCTTCCCCTACTAGAGCCCACTCCTTGGAGTCTGACCTCACAAGTGACCTTACAACCCTCCTCCCACCACGCCCGAGATCCTGGCCACGGAGAGCGGGCCTCCCTGGGGTCTCTCCTCCCGAGTCCGGCCTGGTCCTCCATGCCTCAGCCCCCAGCGTCATCAGCTGGCCCTAAAAGTCTTCCTCAGCCCCGGGCCGACTTGGCCAGCATGTGCGTTTCCGCAGCAGACGTTTGGCTGAGGTCTGCGTGCTGTGAAATACGGCCTGGCCAGGCCAGAACAAACAGTGCGCTGGGCTGGCTGGCCTCCGGTCCCAGCCGCCTCCCTGACCCCACCAGCCCTAGCTTTGTTGCATTTCAAATTGTCCTCTGAATACCTCTCAGAAAATGAAGGTCCTCCTCTTCGGTGAGGAAGAAACTGGCAGCATGGGTCCCCTGACATCTGTCTCTCAGCAGCAACCTGTCTTCCAGCTTTCTCATTCCCACGGTAACCGCTGTTTGGGGGTAAACCGTGCTGTGCCCTCCAGGGTTCCTGGGTAGCGACAGCTGTTGGTGGCTGGGAATGTGTGCTCTTTTTCACGTCTTCCTTCAGCTCTGCTCTGGCAAGATGCCGGGCACAAAACAGGGGCTCCACAATTGCTTCATGGAGCAGCGAACATCATGGCTGCTTCCTGCCAGGCTCTGAGCCACATGTCCGCTAAAACCAGCAACTTTGTAAACTGCCTACAGCCAGAAAAGCCTGTGCTGTACGAAACACACACAGACCACATGTGGTCGTAAGACCTGAAATTGTGCAGGACCCAGCTGACGAGGGAACGCAGGGTCCGTCACGGGTGATGCTTGTTAGTGCTGGCACGCTAAGACATCTTAGGGTGGCATCCAGTCCAAAAGCTCAGAGTCAGGAAAGGCAGACACACACTTAGGAGCAAGAAATGAGAGTCCTTCGGGGGCCAGACTGGGTGGGCGTGCCTGGTTCCTAAGTGGGAAATCACCTGGGCACACGCATAGGGCCCTGGTCCGAGAGGGAGTGAGCGGTGGCACAGGGTGTGGGCAGGAGCTGTGCACGTCCCCAGGCCACAGCTGGAATCCGGCCCACATCACGGCCATGGTGCCTGCCCATCAGGCAGTCTCAGGTATGCTGTTTTCGTGACAGCATCCGTGCCTGAGGCCTGTGGCTCCGGGAACCCAGACTCACTGACTGCGGGGATAACCTGACTGCTTCTCCCAGGTGGAGACGGCCCGTGGCTGCGGGAACACATTACGCAGACACACCAGCTGAAGATAACACTGAAGATAACACTGTCCTACAAATCTGGAGGCTCCTCACTGACTAGTGGGGGGGGGGGCCACCTCCAAGCCCTCCCCAACTTGTCTCCCTCTGCCTCTCACCAGCCTGCCCCTCTCACAAGGCCCCGGGGGTCACCACCCAGGACAATCTCCCACCTAAGATTCCTATCTTCACCCCACCCGCCAAGACCTTTTACCAGTGAGGGGGACACACCCACAGGTCCCTGGACAGGGAGACACGGGTGTCTCGGGGGAGACGTGTGCTCTGTGGGTATCACTGTGGTCAGGGCCTTCCTCACCCCATCTGGAACTACACACACATCCCTGCGGCCCAGCACCCCTTCCAAATAGCCTTTGCCGGGCTGACCTGCTCCCTTTTGGAAGCTCAGCTTCCCTCATGGCCAGGAAGCCTTCCTGAAGTTGCCCTATGCCCCTGGAGCCATGATGGGTCACCTTTCAGGACAGGGGGTGCCTGGGTGCACTACCCAGAACAGAGGGTTGCAGACGTGCCTGAGGGAATCCTGGGCCTGAAGCCTTGAGGCTGCCTGGGTTTGCTTGTTTGTTTACCTGTGAAATGGACACAAATACCAGTCTTAGCCCCCAAAGCAAGGGAGAGGTCGGACCCTGACTGACCTCATGGCCTGGAGTCCCAGACTCCTTTTGATGTGCTGTGTGTCTTGGGCCAGCATGCTGACCTCTCTATGGCCAACCTGTCATCTGCAAAATAGAGCTAATGACCATACCTGTTTCTGGAGGTTTTTATGCAAGGACCAGATGGGTCATAGGTCTGAAGTCTTGGAAGTGTTAAAAGTGGTTCACGGTGAAAGGGATTAGCTGGGGTCATAGAGAAACCAGGTGGCAGGCAGAGGGGACTGGGGGGTGGGGGCATGCAGACCCCGTGAGTGAGCTGGCCAGCGAGAACAGGTGGAGACACGGCCCCTGCCCGTGTCCCCAGAACGGCCTCCAAGTCCTCGCAGAGCAGGGGCCACAGCCTGGGATGCTGCTCCCTGCCAGCCAGCGCCTCCTGGTTCCAGCTCTGCCTGCGAAGGACTCTCGGTGTGTGAGACTGGAGGGGTCTGGGCCCAATGCTCAAGGGCCCTGGAGACCAGGGCAGTGCTGGCCGGTCCCGGGCACAGAAGGACGAGGCAGCACCAGGTGCCCCCTCAGAGAAATCACCCTGAAGCAGGAGACCCTTGTCTTTCCACCTTTCCCTCGGAAAACGCGGGCTGGGGCTGGGCCAGTGAAGCGTGTCCTTGGAGAAGGAGGGGTTTTACGGCGCCAGGCCCGCACTGCCTCTGCAGGGACCACGCGCGCCTCTCCAGCAAGAGCAGGCGTGACTGTGCGTCCTCGTCTAAAAGTGCGCAGGCCAGGCGGCGCTCCGTCATTCCCGGCACACCGGAAAGGGCGGCTTGCACCTCACAGCGGCCTTGAGAGCACGCCGGGCCCAGCACCGTCTACAGTTGACAGCTTTGCCCGGTTCCTTCCTCCCCCCTTCTAGCTGCTGGCGCTAGTGCGTCCTGCCCTGGGCGGCAGCTGCCTGGGGAGAGAGGTTTGTCCCCGACCCCTCACCAAGTCCCTGTTCAGGATGTGTTCTCCTATGATCTTTTCTAAAAAAAAAAAAAAAAAAAAAAAAAATTTTTAAATGTTTATTTATTTTTGAGAGAGAGAGAGCACGTGAGCAAACGGGTGAGGGGCAGAGAGAAGACACAGAGTCTGAAGCAGGCTCCAGGCTCCGAGCTGCCAGCACAGAGCCCGATGTGGGGCTCGAACTCACCAACCACAAGACCACGACTCAAGACGAGGTTGGATGCTTAACAGACCTTGACACCCAGGCACCCCTCTCCTACTATCTTAATCTCCTCTTTGAGCTTTCACTTTTCAGTGGGACCCAGGCCCTTGGAGAAGCGTCTGGGGCGCCCCTCGCTGGGGCAAGGAAAACACAAGGTGAGCCTGGATCGTCCTGTGGATTGGGGAACCAAGAAACACTCCTGAGTTTAATTAATTAGAAAAGTAAGAGCTTGTTGAAGGACACAGGGCATAGTGTGGAGGCACTGCCAGTGGCCACGGAAGGACCCTGGCAGCAGCCACAGACGTGGTGATGCAGGACAGAACACCTGTGCCCGAGCTCGTGCCAAGGAATAAACACGTGAACACCTCCTCTTCCAGGAGGACCCCTGTCAGCAGATAGTGGGGGTGGGAAATAGGAAGCCAGGAAAGGCATAGCACTCATTTCTACAGGCACAGCCACCACTGGGCACTAAAACCAGAGGGCAGAGTTTGCAAAGCCTCAGGATTTGTGTCCTAAGAAGAAGTGAGACTTCAGCATGAGACTCGGCAGACAGCCACCCTAACTGGGCACTCGAGGCAGACCTCGCGGTGAAGTCCTTGGGGCCCCCTCCCCAGCTCTCTAGCACCAATCACGAGGCAGGCTGGCCGCCAGGGCCGTCGTGAGCCCCGTCAGGTTTCAGGCTCTGATGTAGAAAAAGGTCCTTATGTGGAGTTGGAATCAGCGGCTCCTCCCGGTGGTACAGGAGCAAAGCAGCCTGAAGCTTCTTCAGGTGCTTTGCGTCCCTCAGGTGCTGTGCCCGAGGAGGAACTGTTTCCTTAGCTGTGTCTCACATGCTAGGTTTCAGCTGCTTCGACACCCACACCACCTCCCTGCAAGTGCCCTCTGGATGGCCAATATTGTGGCTGATGGTTTAGGTTTTAACTGTGCTAATAGTGTGTGTTTGAGCTGGGTGTGACCCTTTGGGCACGAGACAGGGCCTTCCAGGGGTGCAACGGGGCCCTCGCAGGGAGAGCAGGCAGACTGCCCTCTCCCAGATACTACCTGGCCATACCATGGCTCATGTGACTTGTGGTCCACTGAAAACCACAGGATCTTCCTTCTGTGAACTGCTGTTGAGTCGAGGTCCCCAGGCTGGTTTCATGTGAAGCAAACTATAGACGATTCACCTGTGTGATGCTTAATTGTGGGTTCACCCATTTGTCTACTGAGAGATGTGGAGTCTTGAGTCTACTTTCTCCCTGTTGACCCTCTCTCCCACACTTGAGAAGATTTATGTAGATTGTCAGCCTTGTGCCGTCCGCAGACAAGCCAAGACTTAAGGCAGAACCCAGTGGACATCCATGGTCACCACCCAAGGTCAACATTTGCTGGTTAGTCAATACTCAGAGGAGGATAATTCACCCCCAGGATCCAGTTCACTGCACGGTGGCCCAGAGTGCAGGGCACAAGCCCACAGCTACCTGCGTGTTAAGGGTACGTGCTCACAAGGTTAAGGATGCTCACAGAACTTGGCATTCGTTGCCAGGGTGTTTTCACTTTATCCTACAAAAGCCAGAGTGCCACATAGGCCCAGCTCTCCCCCTGGGGTCTGCCTGCTTTCTGGCAGAGACCCCACAGGTGCTCAGCGAGCACACAAGCGGGCAAGCATCTCAGGAGCGTGGCGCGTGGAGGGAAGGCACACACATCCCTCTGGATCACATGATTGGTGTGGCTCCCGCGGTTCAGACGGGATCAGGCCGTCCTCGTGATCACAGCGTGGCAGGCCTGCTCTCTGAGATGGGGCGTCCTGAACACTGCAAGCGCTGAGTGCACACCGCCCCACGTGACAGATGGAACCCTCTCCCGGGGAGCCGCTGCTTTAGAGGGATGGTCTGGGTAGGCAGCTGGCTCAGGTGGTGCACAGAGTAGGTAGTTAGCTGGCTTGGGTGGTCAGCTGGGTCAGATGGTCATTGGGGTAGGGGTTAGCTATGTTAAGTAATTAGCTGGCCTGGGTAGTCAGCTGGGTCAGGTAGTTAAATGGGTTAGGTAGTCAGCTGGGTTAGAGAGTCAGCTGAGTTAGGGAGTTAGTTGGGGTAGATGCTCAACTGAGCAGGTAGTCAGCTGGGTACGTGGTCAGCTGGGTCAGGTGGTCAGCTGGGGTAAGTACTCAGCCTGGTTAGATTGTTGGGTTTGTCAGCTCTGTGCTAAGTGAACACCCTGCACGGCCAGTCTGTCTGAGCCTGTGTTGCTGTATCCTATCTGGGAAGAATTTAAACCGGAGCATGATTCCCACAGAAATTCCCAGATCGGTGGTCACTTGAGTGGGAAGGCCACTGGGAAGGGTGACATGTGCTGAGAAATTGTCCAGCAACTGGGCTATCTTGGAGCTAATCATATGTGACACCCAGTGCCCTTTGCCCAGTGGGCCGCTGGGTGACCTTGATGACACCAGGGCTGCCCTGTAATGCCCTAAGTTATTTTGGCAAGAACAGGGGAGCTGCTGCTGTGGCCGTGCACCCCAGGCCAGGGCAGAGGCAGGACAAGGAGGGGAGGAGGCCCCAAGGCCAGACAGACACAGACAGGGACCCACAGTGTGTGCACATCCATGCGTGCCCTCATGTGTGTGCTGCGGCCGTTCTCTGGAGGCAGACGAGGGCACTGCTAATCATAACAGGTGAGGAAGCCACTGGGCGTGAGGGGCAGGGCTCTGTGCTCAGAGTAGGGTGCATGGAAAAGTGTCCCTTAATGCTGTGGACACCCCTCCCTCCACAACCCTGCACAAGCAGAAGGCAGGGGTGCTTGTTGGGCGGGGGCCCATGAGCCCAGAGCACCAACCAGGGCAAGTCCGCGGTGCAGCCCCAAGCGGCCCTGGGATGGAGTGGGGGCTCTGACATTGTCTGCCCCTGCAGAAGTAAGGGAGCTGGTGACGGGGTTTATTCCTGCCTCCTGTGGTCACCAAGCGTTTGGCCGATGGCTCCTTGGGGAGCAGGGAGCTCAGAGTCTGACAGTCCTGTTTGTTCACCCAAGGTGATGGGACCCAGGATGAGCGAGGGCTTGCACAGATTCTAGAAGGAGCCAAGAGGGCCTGGGAAAAACATATGCATGGGGACTGGAGCCGGGACTCGGAAAGACTTGCTGAAAAGGCCAGGTGTTCCCCGGCAGATTCCAGCACACACGTGGGGCTCTCCTGCTGACCGTGGCCCTGGGCACCTACATCTGATTCTCAAACTGCCAATGCACGAACCTGTAGAGGAGATGTTCTGGCTGACAGGAGCAGGTCCCTGGACACACTGCCGTGGGAACAAGCAGGCAGTGGGGGTATAAGAAACCCCAAGGCAAGGCCCCTTTGGGTACCACCAACCAGCAGTCACCTTTGGGAGGGTCCTGGCTCCATCCCCTCCCCCAGTAGACTGTCTCTGGGAGTCAGATCTCCATGCCATCTGCCTGGGACATGTTGTGCAGGACCCAGGGGTTGGGGGCATGATGTGTGCCGTCCTGGCTCCTTCCCCTGTAATTCCGGACTGTGAGCCCTGACTGCTCGTCCTGCCTTTTCCAGGAACCCGCGTCAAGCCTTGGCACGCCGAAAGCTCCAGAGAACCAAAGCAGCCACAGGGCAGGGCTCAGGCTGTCTTCACGTCCTGCTGTGGGACCTGAGGGGCGTTTCTTATAATTCCCAAGAGCCGGTGTAGGAAAACCCAGTGCTGGACAGAACACACAGGCACCATGCTGCAGAAGGGGCTCCCCTGCTTTTCTCAAGGACAATCAAACCCTGCAGACCATGGCCATGCCCCTGCTGTGGGGGAGGGGCCGGTTATGGGAGGGGCAAGAAAGACCCTGGAAGTGAATGTTTCAGGCATTGACAACATGAAATACTTCGGGATGAATCTGATGGAAGTGTGAGTGCCAGAGCGCGTTGCTGCGGGAGACAAAGAGCCAGGCAAGCCCAGGTGCCCCCTTTGTCCCCACTCCAGCACTGGGCTCCCCAAGCCCGTGCAGCCTCCCAAGTGAGCACAGTATCACTTGCTATCCACAAAGGACCCCTTTCTCCCACACCGAACTCCTGGCTCCCGGCCAGGGGAACACGACCCCGGGGAGGCTGCTGCTTGAGCCCACCCCCAGTGGCCGGAGATTGGATCCATCGCACCCTCACCATGAAGATAAAAACTCTTGGATGGTGAAGTTCACCAAGCTCTGCTTTGCAGTCCCTGGCAGAGCGCAGGAACCAGGGGTCTCCACGTCAGTCAGCTCTGCAGTGGGGGAGCCTCTCAGGACGGAGCCCGCAGCCTGCAGGGTCCATGCTGGCTCCAGGAGTGCCAGAGTGGGATCGCAGGACAGCCAATGCCTTGGTGCCAGAGAATCGGGAAGTGGTGTTTGCACTGCCTGCTCTTGGCTCCCACACAGTGATGGGGAGGTCTCAGCAGAGGGAGGGGGCGCTCTGTTCTGACCTCTGGACACCCGCTGGAGCTCAGTCCTTCGTGCAGGGAACAGATGTGAGCAAAGCTGGGCACGAGCCTTCCCCTCCAGGACCCCTCTTCCAGCAAGGCTTGTGCTGGGTGAGGTGATGGCCCCTCATGCTTTGGGACTGGTACCAGCAGGCATTGGACCTGGGGAGCCCATCACAGTCATGGGCTGGCCGGTGACCCTGCTGGCCCCACACCCCACCTGGATCTGTCTTCCCCTGCTCAGACCTCAGCCCCTCCACATCCAGCCCTCGTCGCTCACTAACCAGCCCTTAGCCAGGGAGCTTAAGTGGCCCCTCACCCTATCATGTGTCTCAAAGTTGGACATTGGTTTGCATTTTGCAAAGAAAACCAGCGACTGAAACAGACGTGTGTGTGTCAGAGGAACCAGGGAAATCACATTTCCCAATAATTTATGTAGAAAACCATGCCAAACAGAGACTGGAGCCCAGATTGCAATGGAGGGGTGCCGAGATGAGACTGAAACCTCAGGCGGAGGAAAACAGAGCAGGGGGGGCTGTCCAAGCCCCTCCTTCAGACCTGTTTCCTGGGATCTGTGGCCCCATCCTCTATCAGGAAGGAAACAGCACCAGGACAGCTTGTACACGACCCCATGTCAGTGGTCAGAGGCCCAAATGGAGGGGACCAGCTCTGACTGGCTGCTGGCTTTGCGGCCCAGCCTGGGAAATTTCCAGAAGGGCTCCTACATAGGTCCTGTGTGTGGCTGGCTTGAGCAATTCCCCCACAACAGAGATTTGCAGGGTGGGTGGGGACTGGGAAACAAGCTTCTCAAGGTCACACAGGCAAGTTAAGTGTTTGGGGTGTGACTGAAGGTATCAGTGCACGTGCCTGCCCCCCCACCCCAGGATTCCACACCTGGCCGGCCAGCGGCAGCCAACGGCGTGGCCCCAGGCAGCCCTGAGGGGCTGTCCCTGGGCTTCAGGTCCAGTCGGTTGAAGACAGAAGCCTGTATCCTGATGGACAGCAGTGAAGTTGCTCTGAAGCAACGAAGACAGAGACGTGATAGCGCCCGGGGTGCCGCTTTGAGAGGGGGGTGCTTAGAATATGAGGCGCAGGACGCAGTTGCCCCAGGGGATGAATCCAGAAGTGGGTGCATGCCCACCAGGGAGGGACAAGGCTGTCTCCCCGGGGATCCAGCAGCTGCGGGATCAGAGGGAGCACAGGGTCATTGGCGTGTGTCTGAGGGACCCTTGTGGGCGGAGCATGAGGACCCTTCCTTTTCCAGGTCCCCAGGGACCTAGATGGAGGACTGGAGGCCAGCTGGGCATCCGGACTGGCTTGGTGACATGGTGGGCGCAGAGCCAGGATGGGGACCTGGCTCCCTTGGAACCTGTGCTCCCTGCCGCTGCGACCTTAGTTTTCTTATCTGTGTAATGGGATTGCCCACTCCCTCTGGGTCTCAAGGCCTTGTCGGAATAGAATTCATCTAACCCTGCAGCCCAGAGGGCACATTCTCCTGCTCCCAGCAGAGGTCACGTTGGTCACAGACCGTCACACCGTGGCCAGGTCCTGGGCCCAGCTGACCCCAGCATGACCCAAAAGTTGTTGAGTGGCTGCAAACCTCCTGCTTTGTGGACACTTGCACCTCCCTGAAAACCTGCCCCTCAAAACAAATGGAGGAAAGACCTTGGGGAGGCCTGGGCCTAACTAGGGCTCATGCCTCCCATCCCGGTCCCCATCCCTCTCTTCTGCCTCCAGGGCTGCCCTCCTCCTCCCCCTCCTCCCAGGACACCTGGCTGGGAGTCTCAGGCAGGCTGTGCTCTGGGGCAACAGGCCAAGGGGACAGGCTCCAGGCATATGCACCTTTGCCTCTGCCCAGGCTCGGGCTGGCCCCAGACGACCCCCCGCGGGTGCTCTCCCTGGTAAGCTTCTCACCTCCCAAGGCCTCAGCAGCCTCCGACCCTCATGCAAGGGGCAGTTCGCCCTCCCTGAGCTCCTGTCTTTCAAAGCAGACCCTCCAGCTCCCCACACGGCTGGGGACTGGGGCACCTGGCGACACCAGGGCTCATAAAAGGCCTCAGGATGACCACACCGTGAGGGAGCTTCACCTGTTGTTTTATGGAATGAAATACTTCAGGGCATCGTGGGAAGGATCCATTTGGGGTGAGTTTCCACATGAACCAAGGATTGTCCAGGCCTGGGAGGCACCCAGGATGCTCTAAACAGAGGTGCCAGGGACAGGGCTGGGGGGCCTCGAGATCATGAGGTAGGAGGGCAGGGAGTGCCTGCTCTGGGAACTTGACCACAGAGCACAGAGTGTCTGGGTCACTCCCCTGCCCCTGAACTGATGTCCAACAATGCATTTGCATTGCAGCCTCCCCTTTAGTGAATAATGAGAGCTAAAGTTATCTACTAGTAATGAAGCCACTCGCCATCGCCTCCTCTTGGGTGGTGGCGGTGACCTGCCCGCTGAAGGGCAGAAGTGGTGAGACACCGCACCGAGCGTGCCACCAGGGGGCGCACTGCTCAAGCGCCTTCCGCTTTCCGGGCGCGGTGGGAGAAGCGATCCTCGCGCCGCCCGGATCGGAGGCCAGGGGAGCAGCAAGAGGGGAGACAGGTGGGCGCTGTGACCCCGCTGTGACCTGACCGGTGTCCCCCGGAGTCCTTCACCACCCTCCCCCGCCCCCACCCCACTCAGCTACAAAATGGGTCTGAGAGTAGATCCCAGCTTGTGGGTCGTTGTGGAATTAATGACTTAAAATTTGCAGGACCAATCAGGACGGTTTACTGGGCCTGGTGCAGAGCAGACAACGGCTCTCAGCCCTTGCTGTGACCCGCGCGACATTTTCACATGGCAGTGACCCTGGCAGTGCACCGTGTCCTGGGGCGCCGCCACCACCGCAGGTCACTTCAAGTGACCAGGTTCGCTTCTGCGGAACGACGTGGAGATAAAGGAAACCGCGCTGGCCACCGTCGTCTGCCCCCCGCCCCCCACTGGAGTGGAAGCTCCTGGAGGCGCTAGGGGCTCATGCCGGTGCTCAGCAAATACTCAGGGGCGGCGCCGAGGAAGGTGCCTGTGACATGAAACCTGGTGAACAGAGGTGGGTGCAGGGTGACCCCAGTCTCATAAACATTGTATGTATCCGTCTCTCTCCATACAGAGATCTTTCTAGAGGAGAGAGGGCACGCTCCAGAGAAATACATTAAAATATTGAGAATCTGCAAGTAACTAGAAGAAAACTTAAATGCTTTTTGTGAGCTCCCATATTACCCACAAGCAAGATGCATGTTGGATTTGGGGGGGAAACACCACTGGAGAGAATAGGCTGGGGGCGAGGCTGCGGGGTGTCTTCAGGAAGGGCCGTGTGTAGCCGGTGTGGCCCCATCAGAGGTGTGGAGGCAGGATGCAGCCTGGCTTGTCCCTGCCCCCGGAGGGCTCTGTAAGCCTCTCTCACAGGTGTCTGAGTAGGAGGGGGCCAGCGGGGCAGGTCAGGCCTGCGGCCAGGGACAACAGAGGGTCACCACCTGGGACCACTGGCCAAGCCTGTTTGTGACAGAAAATGCCACCAGGGAGACTGCTTCAGGGCTGCTGGCAGGCTGAGGCAGGGGACCCAGAGGACCAGGGGGCCCCTGAACAAGGGGAAGCCAGGAGAGGGTTCGCAGGCAGCCCGGACGATGGGGTTTTCATTCCCCCCAAGTTTACAGGGCCATCTCATTGCCCACACAGGGGGCGTCCTGTCCTGCCCTCACCACCTGCCAGGTCACTCCACCCTGACCATGCCTCCCATGCTTCCGAGAGCTGGGACGGGGCCGAGGCAGCTCCCCCCGCTGCCAGCAGATGGCAGCCCAGGGCTCAGCCCGGACACTCTCGGTTCCCTCCCGGTTCCAGCAGCGAACGAAAGGCCCCACTGCTGCACCGGCTGCACCTCCCCCGTGGAAGCCTCGGCAAGGGCAGGGGTGCGGCTGGCAGGCGTTGGCAGGTGATGGATGGAGGCTTGGAGCTTTCCTTGTGTGTCCCCACCTTCAAGAGCCACCGCTGCCCCCCCCCCCCCTGCCAGGGGCTTGCTGTGGGAGCAGAAGGCCAGAGCCACAACCACCACACCTGCAAGCCAAGTCCCTCTGGTTACCCCGGGGCCTGCCCTGGACCGGCTCCCCCGAAGATACCCCCAATGACATGTAATGAAAGTACCTCCAACCGTGAGGTTCAGAGGCCCAATGAAAAGTCAAACATGCATCTGATTTGGGAGAATTTATACCCTAAACCAGGGAAAGGTCACAACCAAGCACACGTGGGGTGTCTCTGCTCCCCAGGCCCCTAGAGGCCAGCAGCCACGTGCAATGGCAAGGGACAGACAACGAAAAGATAGTGGGGTACATGGCCAGGGCCCCCCCCCAGGCCCAGTCACCCTCCTGGACTGTGGCTGAGAACCGCTGTGGCCTGTGCTGCTCTGTAGCAAGGGCCCTGGCCCTGAGGCCTGCTCCTCCCATCCTGGCCAAGGGGCAGACCAGCCGTCTGTCCAGAAGCTTCCGAGGCACCCTTTTAGCTGGTGGTAGCAGTGAGGGGTTGGACAGGACAGGGGCCGTCTCTTTGGGGGCTGGGAAGCAGTATTCCACATCTCGTGGTGGGGGGGGCAGGATGGGGATGAGCCGCGGCCCCCAGCCTCCAAGGTGTGGGAGGTCCTCTGTGTATTGCTTGTCTGAACCCCCAGCACATGGGGAGCACTCAGCAGGGCGGCCTTTTCTGGGACCTGGTCACGTGACAGCCCCACCCGACTGGCCAGGGAAGCGGTTTCCGTGATTGGATCAGCTGCTCCGGGGCCTCCCTGCTCTCTGGTGGATGCAGCGAGAGATGGAGGCGCCCGCCCACCTCCCAACCCACCTGCGCACACAGCGGGCGTCTGACTCCTCCAACCTTGGGGCCCCGATGTTCCTCACCCTCAGAGATGCTTGTCGCTGGCCCATGTCCTCTTGCATGCTTGAGGTTGCTTTATGTGCGTGTATGTATGTGCACGTGTGTGTGACCACCTGCCCATGTGTGTGTGTGTGCATGTGTGTATGTGCATGTGTGTGTAGGTGCACGTGTGTGTATGTGCACGTGGGTGTGACCGCCTGCCCAAGTGTGTGTGTGCATGTGTGTATGTGCACGTGTGTGTAGGTGCACGTGGGTGTGACCGCCTACCCACGTGGGTGTGTGTATGTGCACGAGGGTGTGACCACCTGCCGGCGTGGGTATGAGAGTAAATGTGCACGCACGTGTGTAGATGTGCATGTACAGTGTGCACTTGTGGGTGTGTGTGCATGTGAGTGAGTGTGAGCCAGTACATCTGCTGGGTTCTCAGTCGCAGGTCAGACCACATGAAATTGAAGTTCTTTGCCCACTTGGCCTGTGGCAGTTTGCTGAGACCTGGATGATGGACGCAGGACTCCCCACCCTTTGCTCAGCCTCCCTCTGTGCTCTCCCCCCGCAAGCCCCTCCCCCTCAAGTCCCTACCCCCTCAAGCCCCTACCCCTGGAGCCAAGCCGGATGAGGCAAGGCCCTAGTGCAGCCTCTGGCACTGGGAGCTCCCACTCCAGCTGCACAGATGGTCTGCTTGTGGCAAAACTCACCCCCAGGTCCTCAAGGAACAATGCCTACCCTGCCTCGGGGCCCCTTGTGTTGGGGCTTGGACCCCTCAGGTATACCTGCGGCCAAGTCTAGGGCTGCGTGGTCACGGCCACCACCGTGCACATGTGACCTGGGTGGGGGGGGGGGGGGCGTCAGTCATCTGTCACTGAACTCACCTCCCTCCCTGCAGTTACATTTCAGGGAGTGAGATGCATGGAAGGAAGGGGTAGGGATCCCTCCAGAGGTACCAGAGAGAGAGAACACCTTCTGTTCATGCTTTATTGTGTCTTTTTAAAAGATGGTGTCATTGCTCACCCAGCGGGTCAGTGGCTCACACCTGGGTGGTCATCGGGGCCCTGAAATGGTTCAAGTGGCGTTTCTTAGAGCTTCCTGTCTGCGTCCCCCGTCCCTCCCTCCCAGGTCTCTGTGGGACCGAGAAGGCCAGGAGATCAGGTGAGCAGCCCAGCCCCCTCTGTTCTGCTTCCTGTCCCCTCTAGATGCCCCCTTGGCCCCCAGCCCTGTCCTGGTGAGAACTACCTCGTCCAGAGCTGTTACACACTGTCCTTGGCCTTCCTTCTGGTGGAGTAAGGGATGCAGCACACCCAGCTGGTCCTGGTCCTAGGGGCCGACAGCGGGCCGAGCGGGGGAGAGACAGGTGCCGCCCCCACTGAGCTCAGAGCCCAGGGCCACAGGCAGCACCCCTGTGCCCCAGATGCATGCTGCCCATCAAGCCCAGGGGGCCCGGGGCCCGGCACCCACAGCCAGACTCCTGGGCAGGCTGGCTGGCCCTCCCATCAACTGCCTCCCACCCACCCAGTGCCTTTGTCCTCTGCGCTGGGAGGCCTGAGCCAGAAGGGGCCCCTGAACATGAAACACCTCAAAGACCAGCCGAGCCAAACCACTCCCCTCGGCCCCACGCCTACCCCTGCCCGTTTCCAGAACACCACAACTTGAGTTTTTCCCCAGTGGTGGTCTCTGGGGTCTCCACTTCCAACTGAGGCTGCCTCTGGGGTGGGTCAGCCGCCCCCCTTCCCTTTGCAGGGACCCCACAACTCGGTGCTGAAGCGTCCCACTGGGCAGTAAGCAGCACCTGGCCCACAGGTGCCGAACCCCACCATCTGAACAGGCCCGAAAGAGCCTGGACAGAGAAGCCATGGCTCTGAGAACTGTGAGGGCAGGTGAGCAGGGCAGTGGGACAGATGGTCCTGACACCACCTGGTGGGGCGTGAAGGCCAGGCCCACATGGAGGGCCCCCCCTACACCCCCTTCCCACTGTCCAGCAGCCCCCCAGCACACAAGCTTGGTTATGTGCCAGCCCTGGCTTGCGGGTTTTCTGAGGCCACTGAGTCAGCAGGTAGGGAGCTGAGACCATGAGGCCGAGTGGGTGACTTTGGGATTGTCTGGCCCGGGGGCGGGAGGCGGGGGAGGCAGCAGGTCAAGCCACTGCGCTGCACCACCCGTGCGGCTGAATCCATCACCACATCCGTTCAGAGACAATGAGAAGCATGGGGGCAGCCTCGATTTGGGGTGTGACAGGGCGGCCCTGACCTCCTCCAGCCTGGATCTGGGGGTGTGACAGGGAGGCCCTGACCTCTTAGCAAACGCTGGCATGAGTAGACACGGGCAGGGACATGGGAATGTCTGAGGTCAGACTGGGTGACACTCCCTCACAGAACATACACACCTGGGGGAAAGTTTGTGGTAATAACAACACACCAAGTAAGCAAAGGCTTCGGGGCTACAGCTCAAAGCTACTGATGCGGGGTGGAGGGGGGGTGTGCCAGCGAGAGCTCACGAGGGGCCCGTGTGCCCCCGTGCCGCCCTCCCTGCTCCCAAGAGGGGCCTGGGTGACTCAGAACCTGTCCTTTTCATGAGCTGTTCCTCACTGGGCCAGTTACTTAGAAGGACAGGTACCAGCTTTAGAACAGAATATACTTTTATCTAAATATCTGTTAGAATTTCTTTTAAAAAATGTTTGAGCTAAATAAGCCAAGATAGTAACATAGTTGTTAATTCCAAGTGGGAAGTTGGATAAATTGCTATTTTCTTTTTGTGTTTCTCTGTATTGTTTAAAGTAAACTAAGGGTGCCTGGGGGGCTCAGTCGCTTGAGCACCCAACTATTGATTTTGGCCCAGGTCACGATCTCACTGTTCATGGGTTCGAGGCCCGCGTCATGCTCTGTGCTGACAATGTGGAGCCTGCTTGGGATTCTCTGTCCCTCCCTCTCTCTGCCCTTCCCTCTCTCTCTGTCTCTGTCTCTGTCTCTCTGTCTCAACAATAAACATTAAAAATATTTTTAAATAAAAAAGTAAATGGGGCGCCTGGGTGGCTCACTAGGTTAAGCATCCGACCTTAGCTCAAGTCATGATCTCACGGTTCATGAGTTCAAGCCCCATGTCGGGCTCTGTGCTGACAGCTTGGAGCCTGGAGCCTGCTTCAGATTCTGTGTCTGCCTCTCTCTCTGCCCCTCCCCCACTTACAGTCTGTCTCTCTCTCTCTCAAAATGAATAAACATTAAAAATAATTTTAAAAAAATAGGTCTAGGGGCCCTTGGGTGACCTAGCAGCCTACCCAGCACCCTTTATGACCTCAGGACTTCATGGGGGTTGGCTGGCCCTACCCAATCTCTCCCCTAAGAGGGTGTAGGTAGTCAAGACAAATGTGTCTCCTACCCTAGCCCTGGGGCTCGGCCTGCGTGGCAGAGACACTGGCCAGGTGATGGGTCCTCCCTCCCAGTGACCTCTGTGGCCAAAACCCCAAACTGAGAGGCTGGAAGGACCCTCACAGCAACACTTCCCTCTCACCTCTGCCTCCTCCCACTTCACGGTCTGGCCAAGCTGTTGGCTGATGGGATGGGGAGAGCGGGTCTTGCTGTGGGGTGAGGGGGCCACAAGGTAAGGGTCATGCCTGAGTCCTGCTGCTCACGTCTCAGCCCCTCCGGGCTCATCAGTGCTGGGTCTCTACGCACACAGGTGAGGGGGGGAAGGCACGCAGTGGGGTTCTGCCCATCCTGCATGAGGTGGGGCCAGCAGACACCATGGTAGAGGAGAGCCCCCCATGTCTCCGTGTATAAACCCATAAGCATCACTCACTCGTCTTCTGATGAACCCCCCATGTCCATCTGGGACTGCTTCTCTTCTTTCATGGTGCCTGTGACCACCTGTGGGAAGTGGGAGGAGCAGTTTAGGGGACAAGGGAAGGGAGGCAAGCATAGCCACTAAGGCCGGAACTGATGCACCTGCCCGAGGATCAGACGGGGGCCCAGAAACTGTGCTGGCACTGGGCATCTTCCCATGAGTTTGGGCACCGTGAAGTGAAAATTGCCAATCGGGGGACCCTGGCCAAGGAACTGTGCCCTCGATGTGGGCCACTGTGACTTCTGGACTGTAATCCCAACTCTGCCACTGGGTGACCTTCCTTGAGTCCTTAAAACCCGTGGTGCCTCCAAGACAGCCTCGTGAGTAGCTAATAACGAGCATTCTTTACTGTACGGTGTGTTCTGAGGGCAAAGACTTGGAAGAGGTAATTAAAAAACAATCCCTGGGTAGCAGCTTAAACATGAGAGAGCTGGAAAACTTGCAGAGGTAGCTGCCCATTACAGCTGAGAACTGGAGGACATTGTGGGACGCTTGTGTTGGGGCCAGACAGGCCTTTGGTCAACCCCTTCATTTCACAGAAAATGATGATACTATGACGATGAGGATGAGGATGGGGACGAGGTGGCAGTGGTGGTGGTGGTGATAATGGTGATGGTGATACCTGCTACTGAGGCTTTCTGGGTTTAGGCACTATTCTGAGAGCTTTACAGAACCACCCTGGGATGTGGGTGCCGCTAAGATCCTCATTTTGTGAACGAAACCACCGAAGCACTGGGAGGTGTGTACTCAAATACTTGAGTATTTACTGGCAGAGCCAGACGTGGAGGCCAGGTCCTTGATTCCCAAGCCTGTGCCCTTCATTCCACCCCAGCATGATCCCAGAAGAGGTTCTTAGGGCCTGGGGGTACCCTGAGGGTTGAGCCAGGCCCTAGCATCTCTGGTGATGCTGGAATGCATGCAGGTTGGAGGATAAGGAGGGGGCAAGGGTGGCCTTTGGACCCCTGCCTCTACCTCAGCCTCCAACACATGCATGTGGGGCAGGTCCCCTGGACAAGCCTCGTGGGCCCCGAGCACCAGCATTCCCGGCAACAAGCCTGGCTCTGTCGTCTGAGGGCTTTTACCTCCTCCGCATGGTCTCCCAGATCAATCTCCACAAACACAGATGGTTTCTGTGAATGGAAACCAAAGAGGTGTGGATGGTGGGCTTGGGTGGGCTGGAGAGGAGAGGAGCCTTCCTGGGAGGGGCAGTGGGCTCCGGGCCCTGGCACAGCTAGGGTCTGCATGACCACCCCCAGGACCACCACCAGTGGCTGTGCTCAGTGGGGGCTCCTGAGGAGCTGGCAGAGAGCTGCTGGCAGTACGGACGGCAAGGTGCCCACGGCCAGCTCTGGCAGAGAGGAGGGAGGGGTACGGCCTCCCCTCTCCCCCTGCTCACTCCCTCAGTTGCCCTGTCTTCACCTGTCTGAGGATGCCTCAAGGTGATGCCCAGAGCTGCGGCATCCCCTCTACATCCTCTCCAGACCTGCACGTGGCCCCACAACCCTCCTGGGACCCTCACCCCATGCCGGTGAGGACTTACACTGAGGTGTGGAAGCAGCTCGACCCAGGAGGGGTTTCCAGTGGGAGTGCTTTAGTGAACGCCACAGGTATTTGTGGGTGAGCTCCTGGAATCCCAGGGACCATCTGTCATAGGCCCAGCTCCCCCTCCCACGTGGATCGGGAAGGGGAACGAGAGCCTTCTTCCTGTGGGATGTGGCCAGTGGGGATTCCTACCGCAGCGCACATGGATCTCTGGGCAGAGCGTCAGGACATGGGACTGGGGACACTTCAAGGCTGGGCTTTCCACGGCCACCCCCGTCAGGTCCCAAAGGCCTCAGGCAGCCACGTCAGGAAACAGGGGTGCCCAGCACCAGCTGGGAGCATGGAGCTTGAGCAAAGGCTCTTGGGTAGAGGTCGTGCTCGGTCCAGCCTACACGTGGTCCCGCCAAGGTGACCCCGGGCCCACGTGTTCAGCCTGCTCGTGGCCCCACAGGACTGTGCCTGTTAGCCCTCTCTGTTTGACAAAAGTCAAACGCTCTTGCCTCTTTTCCCAAAGGCTCATCCAGCTTTATGGACTCCAACTCCGGTTCCTGGGGAAGACACCAAACAAATAAATAGCAGGGCCCGAGGACGACGGACGTGTGTCCACACTACAGGCGTGCCCGGCCCGTCCTCCCGCTCCTGCCACTGGCCTCTAGGTGGCCTCACCGCCGGCCCCGCCCAGCCACCATCAGGGTCCAACTTCCTGAGGGAGTCCTGATTCTTTTCCTGCTTCTCTTCCTCTGGGTCTGCCTTACTGTGGGAGGAGCAGGGACAACGGGTCAGCATCAGTGCCCTGAGATGCAGCTTTGGGCTGGCACTTTCTCCCCCTGGGTGTTGGGAGGCTCGGGGATGCACCCCACAGGACAGGGAGGGACAGGGTGTGGAGGACCTTCCGCGTGCCTGGGGGTGGGAGGGTGAGTGGGCAGAGGGCGAGGCAGAGGTGTCCCTTGTTAGGCATCGAGGAGTAGGCGGTGTTACTCGAGGCTGGTTCTGTGGCGCTGGGGGTGGCGCTGGGGGCCTCTGTCTGTGGTGATGATGGTGGTGCTGGGGGGGTGTCTGTGGCGAGGATGGTGGCGCTGGGGGCAGTGTCTGTGGCGATGATGGTGGCGCTGGGGGGCTCTGTCTGTGGCAAGGATGGTGGCGCTGGAGGCAGTGTCTGTGGCGATGATGGTGGTGCTGGGGGGCTGTCCGCCAATGATGCTGCACATCCACATCTTTTCCAAACAGTGAGACCTCTGGCACGACCAGTGGTCTGGAGTCGAGTGGGAACGTTTGCTAAGACAGGTGCCAGCTCCCAGACTCCAGGCCATGGCCAGCTGGGGGGCTGCCTGGGGAGGCAGGTGCTGTGGGGTGTGCGGCTTGCAGCCCTGGCACTCCCTCCCACCTTGAGCCGTCGGGGTCTTCTCAGGACACCCCAGGACTCCTTTGGGGTCCAAGCGTCAACCTTGGGGCTGGCCCCAGCCCCCACCCTGCTGTGTCCTGTGTCCTCCTCACGTCTCTGAAAACCACCTGTGCTGGACAAAGACCACTTACCAGCTGGCATCCTCAGTGTCACTCTGTAGGTCTCTTCCCTGGTCCTCGGACTCTGGGGAGGAAGGGGCAGCGATCGTCGTCAGAACTCCTTGGCCCGTGGCCGCCCTGCGAGCACTGACAGCGCATCCTACAGGCATTGAGTCCGGGAGGACATTCCAGGTCCCATTTCCCCGTGGCCACATCCAGGCCCAGAATGCTAAAGGTGGCTGCTTCCCTGTACCTGTTCCCCTTCCTGCCAGCAGCTCGGCACCCCCGTCCCCCAACCCAACACACATATGGGGCCCAAGATCCAAATGCAGTCCTGCTGCGGGGGTGGAAATTACAAAGCCTTAAATTGTCCTTCGATAGGAGGCCTTGTGGGGTGCCTTGGAGCACCCTGATCCTGCAGGGAGGATTTTCTCACAGAATTTGGTGGTGTCCCGTCCATGTGGCTCCCAGGCCTCAAGGCCGGGGGCCCCTGCGGACCAGAGAGCTGATGGCTGGGCTCCGGGAGACAGCCTGCAGGCTGCTTCTGCGTGGAGACCAGTAGAGTAACTGGGTCTCCAGCTCTCCCATGCCATCTCTGCCCTGGGCCTGGCCTCTCGGGGCCCCCTGCCTCATGTCAGGAGGCCTGTCTGGAGGGAGACCCATCTTAGCCAGGCCTCCCTGGCGCTCAGTGCACACAGCCTTGGCTGTGTTGTTTGGGCCCTTTTCAGTGACTCATGAGCCCCCTGTGGCTAAGAACTAGGGTCTTCCTCCTCCTCTCATCCGTCGCACCCACACCGGTGCAGGGACTGATGCTGATGTGTGCTCGGGTCTTCAGAGAACATTTCAGAAGCTGGTGGCTCTCGAGACGTCCTTTGGGCCAAAAAGGCTCAGCCCAGTCCCCACCTCAGAGAGAAGGACTAGAGTGATTCAGAAGCAGTAGTTTTGGGATTTTAAAATTGACTTCTTTTGGAAAATCTTCAGCAGGCCCCTACCTGTAGGCACACGTGTGTGTGTGTGTGTGTGTGTGTGTGTGTGTGTGTGTGTGTTTTAGAAGACACGGCTGATCCCTGAACCTGCTGCTCCCTATGATACGTATCTGGCAAGAAGAGAAGAATCACTAAAAAGAGAGACATGATTTTTTTTCTCCAAAGTAGACCCTCTGGGGCATATGTCATACGGAGGAATATTAATACTTATGTGTCTGCTGGTCTCACCTCCTTTCCCTCTTCTAAGAAAGCTCCTGAGATTATCAGGGCTCTGGGCGTACGGGGCAACCAGTGACACCTTAATCCGAAGGGCTCAGCCAATGGCCATCCACCAGGCAGAGGCCTGGGGGCTGAGGAGTGTTGCCTCAGAGCTGAGTGGCGTCTGAGGTCAGAGAAGCGGGGCCTCCAGAGGTTTAGCAACAAAGGGAATAGAACGTTTCCTTTGGTTCTGCTCTTCAGCCGAGATGTGAACATCGTCAAATGTTTGCAGATTATTTTTGGGGTGTGAGACAGCCCCTCGGGGCGCAGTGGGAGTTGGGCCTCAGCCACCTCCTGTGGGAAGTAGGAAGTCGCATAAAAGGCACTGAGCTGCCTGGGGAGGGGAGACCCTCTTAACCGGTGTTGATCCTGTGATGGGGGTCAGAGGCCTGACTTGGCCTTGCAGCCTGGCTGTGCCCACCCTGCTGACTTTATCCCTTGGAGAAAGCCCGCCTCTCAGGGGCAGCCCTCCACTTCCTCTCTGGACACACCCTCCCTGGAGCACCAGCTCGGTGGAGGGACGGCGGTGGGGGGCAGGAGGGGCGGCAAGGCAGGCCTGGGCTCTGGAGTCCGGTGGGGCATCGTGGACACAGCAGCGTGAGCCAGGCAGCTCCCGTGGTGGGTCCCATGCTGGCGGCCGGTGGCTGGATTCCTGCTGTCCCCTCCTACACCAGGCTGGTCCTGGGGCCGGCTTGGACCTCTCATCTGCAGACTTAGTCTGGCCGCCCCTCGCCTGGAGCATTGGGCTAGCTGGCCTTTGTTCTGTGTCCATGGCATCTCAGTACCTGTGGGTTCGGGGGGCACCTGCCTCATTGCCCTTGCTCCCTGAAGGTGTGCAGAGGTGTGTCCTGGGCACCTGGCAGGGCCACCTCTTCTGGTCTCAGTTTACCACGTGGACAGTGGGACCGGAGCAGCCCTCCCCACTGCTCTCCATCCTGCAGGCTCCAGTGAGGCTGAGCCCCGCTGCTGAGTGGTGTCTGAGGCCACCTGGGAGCCACGTGGGGATCTGCCATCCATGCTGTTTCGGGGAAACCCTGTGGTGCTGGCGGGAACATCCAGAAATAGTGGGCACCGAGCCTGTCCTCTCCTGCAGCTGCCCCGTAGTGGTGGCATTATCAGGACACGTCTACTTGCTTCTTTGGGGAATTTTGCTCCTCTCAAGTGAGCCTCGAGTGAGACAGGGTCGCCGTGTTCAGAGGCTTTGGGGGACAGAGGGTAAGAGCCCGGCGGTGGCTCTGTGCTGCTGGCCGGCACCCCTTCCCCCGAAACAACACTTCTTTGGATGTTTACACTAAAAGAACAAATATTTTTACACCCCTACCTCTCAAAATCATCCATAGGTCTTGAACAAACAAACCACATTTCCTGCTTACTGGGTTTCATTTCCAGAGTCCTGACCTCAAAAAGGGCCGCTCGCTGGGTGACCTTCCCAGGAGAAGCAAAACTCCTGGGGGCCCTGCAAATGACTGAACCAGTCCCCTCATCTCAGCCAGCTCAGGGCCCTGCTCCTCTGGGGAGAGGACCACGAGACACCTACCCACTGGGGAGCCCAAGTGGCTAATGTCAAGGAGCGTCCATGCAAGCACTAGGTATTCCGCACCCCCGCCCCCGCCCCGCCCATGACCGCGTGTTGAGGGATATCCTAGGTGGCAAGAACTGGCACATGTAACGTTACCTAGCTGGCCTGTGTCCTGTCTGCCGGCCCCATGGGCTCACGGCTGACCTGGCCCGGGAGGCCCCCAGGTTCCCTGAGAGGGACTGACCCCCACGCTTCCCGTGGCCACGGCCCGCCTGGCCCCCCTCCTGACCTCAGCAGAGCTCACCGCGGCCCACTCAGTGGGCCCTGCCCTCGGGCTGGCCTGGTTCTGTCACCTGTAGACCCCGGCCCTTTTGGGTGTGGGCAGGGGCGGCGGGGCCGGGCCGGAAGGAGGGGCGTGGCTGGCCTACCCAGCTCCCTGCTCAGCTTCTTGATGCAGCGCAGAGGGTCCCCCTTTTGCAGCAGGCCACCCACGCTCCTGCTGCGCTGCAGCTCGACCATCTCGCTGGCCGCCTTGAGGTGTCTGGGGGCTCCCCCCGATGGAGGGGCCCCGGGGCCCGGCCTGTGCCTCCTGTGTGTGGCTGTGTCCTTCTCCATCATCCTCCCTCCGTCAGGGCTCCAGAAAGAAGAGGGACGTGGGTTCCCGAGTGCGCCCTCAGACGCAGAGCATAGCTTCCAACCTCCGTCCGATCCAATGAGCAGCCCAGTGTGCCCTGCGGGCCCCTGTTGCCAAGTGGCCCCTGTGACATCACTGCAAAGTCAGAGGTCAGCCCCACCCCCACCTGAGAAGGAGGAGGCTGAGGCCCCTCCTTGTGGACACGGCAGCACTTGTGGTGCTGGGGCCTTTGGACGATTTCCTCGTATTGAGCATCTTTGTCCTGTCAGGGACATGTCATTGTGGACCAAACTCAGGCAAAGGGACCAGGGGCTCAGAGGGGAGGGGACAAGCTGACAAACCCGGTTCTGCACCCCCCCACCCACCGCCACTGTCAGTCCGCTCATGTGGCCGTGGAGAACAGCAGGCAACCGGGACAGATAACACTTGTCCCTCACAGTCTGGGCGAGGACCTGGGACAGATGACACTTGTCCCTCACTGTCCGAGGACCCGGGACGGATGACACTTGTCCTCACAGTCCGGGTGAGGACCCGGGACGGATGATACTTGTCCCTCACCATCTGAGGACCTGGGACGGATGACAGTTGTCCCTCACTGTCCGAGGACCCGGGACGGATGACACTTTTCCCTCACAGTCCGGGCGAGGAGCCTGCTCCCCTGGGACTGCTCTCCTGGCCTGCGTGCCGCCTCCCCGTCCCTTACTCACTTGTCTCTCTGCATGTCTGTGTCCTAATCTGTTTTTCTTCTTTTGAGTCTAGTTGACACACGTTACATCCGTTTCAGGAGTACAACATAGTGACCCGACTTCTTCCTGCCATGCTCCCCGCACACGTCGTCCACTGTCATTGGCTTTATTCTGTTTCATCCTGGACTTGTCCACTTGGTAGCTGCAGGCCTGCACCTCCCCTGGCAGCCTAGTTTGTTCTTTGTATTTAGGGGTCTGAGTCTGCTTAAATGTTTATTATTATTTTTTTGACAGAGTGCAAGCACGAGCAGCGGAGGGGCAGAGAGAGGGAGACACAGAATCCGAAGCAGGCTCCAGGCTCTGAGCTGTCAGCACAGAGCCCGATGCAGGGCCTGAACCCACAAACCGTGAGGTCATGACCTGAACCAAAATCTGACACTTAACTGAGCCACCCAGGCGCCCCAGATTCTTTTTTTTTGTTCGTTTGGTTTTTTTAGATTCCACTTATGAATGAAATCATATGGTATTTGTCTTTCTCTGACTTATTTCACTGAGCATAATACACTGTAGGCCCACCCATGCCATCACATATGGTGCATCTTTCTATGGCCAATACTCCATCCTATACAGACACATATGTATCCATTCATCTGTGACAGACACTTGGGCTGCATCCCCATCTTTGCTATTATAGATAATGTAACCATCAGAGTGTGTGCGTCCCTTTGAGTATTTTTCAACTCTTTGGGTAAATAGTGCAATTGCTGGGTTGTATGATAGTTTTATTTTTAATTTTTTGAGGACCCTCCACACTGTTTTCCAGAGTGGATGCACCAGTTTGCATTCCCACCAACAGTGCAAAAGAGATCCTTTCTCTCTGCATCCTTGCCAACATCTGTTGTTGCCTGAGTGGTTAGCCATTCTGACAGGTGTGAGGTGGTATCTCATGGTGGTTTTGATTTGTATTTCCCCGATGATGAGTGATGTTGAGCATCTTTTCATGTGTCTGTTGGCTGTGTCCTAATCATACGGGATTAGGGCCCACCCTCGTGACTTCATATAACCTTAATTACCCCTTTAAATGAAGATCCAATCTCCAAATACAGTCACAGTGTGAAGTGCTGGTGCTATGAGTTTTTTGGGGGGGGTGGGGGGTGGACACAATTCAGCCCATAACACAGCTTGACAGAGGACATCTGGTGTCATCCCAGCACATGCTTATCTGCAAACTTCCAAGGCCACGGGGACAAATCACAGTATGTGCTTCCCCTGAGCAACCAGTTGATCATAAATATTCAGAATGGGGCAAATGGTACTCCCTGGCTCCACACGCACTTCTACCCCGTCCGAAACTCTTCAGAGCATCTCCGCTGACAGGAGGGCTCAGGTCACCCAGCCGAGGGGCCGGTGCAGGTGCTGGTGTGGGGCCTAGATTCCCGAGTGCAGAGGGCTAGTCTTGGAGAGGCCAAGGGACAAAAGCCAGGATGGTGGGTCGCTTAGGTTATCTGGAGGAAGAGCAAGATTGAGGCCCCTCCTGAAAGCCACTGTGACCTGTCACTAGGGGTCCTGGGAGAGGACCTTCTGGTTCCCGTGCTCCCCAGGCTTTCCTCCTTTCCGCCCTCCTGGTTCCCTGGGTCCCACATGTGTCTGAATCAGCCAGGAGCCGCCCTGTGGCCCTGTCGTGGCCCTGCCGTGGCTGCTCGTGTCCGTCCTGACTGATGCTGGCAGCCTCCGACCCGGCGGCCTCATGGGCAGGCGCTCCTCTCTGCACCCCTCAGACCCCTGGCACCACCCCACCACACTGAGCCACCAGGAGGGGCCAGAGGGAAGCAGTAATGGCACTTCACTCCCCAAGTCCATGCCCCAGGGAAGGGCTGACCCCCCACCCCCCCACCGGGTGTCCCCAGAGCCAGACCATTGGCTTCTTTCATAACAGCCGACTCAGGCTGGAACTAAAACAGCAGCTGAGTGAAAACCGAATGGAAAGAAGAAAGGACCAGGGAAAAGAGAAGGTCTGCTCTTGCCCTGCAGGCAGGGTCTCCCCTCCTCCACCCACCCAGGTGGGACTGGGTCCTCAGCACCTTCCGCCTCCCGGAGGCACCTGCCCCTACCTTAGATGCTGGCCTGTGTCCGGTCCTGGAGCACGAGGCCCACTGAGTCTCAGAGACTGTGGCACAGGACAGAGCCCACCTTCCCCTCCTGGGGCTGGATGCCTGTCTCCAACCGCTCTGCAGGTTCCCAGCAGGACACAGGCCATGGCAGTCGCCGTGCTGACCCACATGTCTCCATCCTGGAGAGCATGCAGTTTCCAGCTTGATCTAAAGGCCCACAGCTGCACCTCACCTATCACAGGGATGTCACCCACCATCACAGAATGACACAAGGCTCGACCACACACCCCCAGCTCCCACGCGCTGTTAGCAGCGCCTGGGAGACCAAGCCAGTCCTCAGAAAGAATAAAAGGTCTGTTTTAATTGGCCAGTAAAATACATTGCAAATCATTAGTATCTTATAAACAGAAACATTAAGTTACAAATCCATGTTAAAAATTGCAGTTCTGTGCAGCCTCATAGCTGTGTGTCCCAAAGTTTTTGCAACATTTTCCTCCACCATTTTTGTGACAAGTAATGCTACTATCTGCCATCAGTCAGAGTCTGAAGGACAGTATTTGCAAAGAAGGGCAGATACGGGCACAAGGTCTACGTGTCAGACAGTGCTTTCCAAGTGTCGAGGGCTAACTGCTCCTCATCAGGGGCCCCGACCCCTAAGAGATGCCCCTCCACTGCCTGGCAGCTTCTAGGAGCTTCAGAGACACAGCAAATTGCTGCTGCTGGGGCCTGGGGTGGGGGTGGGGGGTGTCCCGGCTCAAGCTCAGGACATCCTCACTTCCCCTGGGGACTGCGGAGGGCCTGGGACTGGCATCTGGGGGGTGCACTGCGGGCCCGCTGTCGCTCCGCCGTGGCGCCCTCCCCTTTCATGAGCACAGGTTTACATGTTTGAGGTACTTGATATCAAAGAGCTCATTAGAAGCAGTCCTTTAAAAACATTAAGAAAACCAGCTTGAAAATAATGTACATTTCTTATCTTAAAAACCTTCCCCAAACTCCCACAAGGGGCAGCCAGTGTGGATTCTACTTTGAAGCCCCACAGACGGCAAAACAACCACAGCTTTTGCTTGAAGGGGGCACGCTCAGCCTGCCGCTGGCTCCGGCAGCATCTGCAGGCCACGGACTGGCCTCTGCGGCCCACGGGACGGGACTCCAGCGTCTGGGAGGGCAGACTGGAAACCCCGCCCAGGTGCTCTCTGCAGGACCCTGTACCTCCAAAACATCAGGAGCATCCTCAAATTGTGACTTCGTGCGGTTAAGCACCACGAAGCCACAAAGCGGGCCCTCCAGCCAGGAAGAACACCACCAGGAGGCAGGCTCACGGGAAACAAATCACGCCACTAGCATCCCGTCTTGTGGAAGCAGGATGTTAAGGAAGAGTGCCGGAGGGCTCCAGGGGTGCGGGCACACAGAGCCCCACAAAGGCAAAAGCACACAGACGCAAGCAGTGCTATGGGGCGCCGGCCAGCAGGGTGAGCAAAATGCACAGCCACCACAGGCAGAGTCCCCGCGGTCCCCTGAGCCCGGTGCGTGCCATCTGTGTGAGCTGAAGACGTGTGGGTCCCTTTCCCTGCTGGCTGCGGCCTCTCGTCTTTCCTCTGTCCCCTCCTTCCCGGAGACCGCGGCTCTCCTGGGGCAGCACAGGGCCATCCCGGCCAGGACAGCCTGCAGGCTTCAAATGGAATGGGTGGAGGTCTCAGATTGCTGCCTGACGTAGTTCTGGAAGCTCTTGTCTCCGATGGGGTGCTCCCTGCAAAGGGGAGATGGAGGAGAGGAGGGAGTGAGGCACAGCCCCCATTGTCAATTGTCCATCTGCATGTTTTAATACTGTTTTTTCTATGTGCTACATATTCACTGTAATAAAATGAAAAATACAGACACGCAAAAAAACAAACAAACAAAAAAAAAGCCAGAAATCACCTGTAGAAGCGTAGGTGTAACCTGGAGACAAAATGTGTGGAACTTCTGGCCCCGGAAATCTAATTTCGGAAGCAAGTGGGTTGGGAAGCAGGAGGGTCTGGGAGTCTGGGGGTCAGGAGGTCTGGGGGGCAGGAGGGTCTGGGGGCAGGAGGGTCTGGAGGGAGGAGGGAGGAGGGTGTGGGGGGCAGGGGGTCTGGGGAACAGGAAAGTCTGGGGCGTAGGAAGGTCTAGGGGGCTGGAGGGCAGGAGGGTCAGGAGGGTCCAGGGGACAGGAGGGTCAGGAGTGTCCAGGGGACAGGAGGGCCTGGGGGGCAGGAGGGTCAGGAGGGTCTGGGGGAAAGGAAGGTCTGGGGGACAGGAGGGTCTGGGGGGCTGGAGGGAGGGGGCTATGGGGGACAGGAGGTCTGGGGGACAGGAGGGTCTGGGGGCAGGAGGGTCTGGGGGACAGGAGAGTTGGAGGCTCTGGGGGACAGGAAGGTCCAGGGGGCAGGAGGGTCAGGAGGTCTGGGGGGCAGGAGGGTCAGGAGGGCCTGGGGGACAGGAAGGTCCAGGGGGCAGGAGGGTCTGGAGGGTCTGGGGGACAGGAGGGTCAGGAGGGTCTGGGGGACAGGAAGGTCCAGGGGACAGGAGGGGCTGGAGGCTGAGGGTTTGGAGGGAGGAAGGTGTGGGGGGCAGGGGGTCTGGGAGGCACTGGGGTAGGCTGGTGCTGTCCCCAGGACACTGTCCAGCACACCCTGGAGAGTGCAGTAAGGCCGCTCTGAGACGGGAAGCCTGCCTCAGTGGTCATGGCTGCATACAGGTAGGTGGCTTCAGGTCGGGCCTCATCCCAGCAAGCTCCTCTCAGCCACTTCCCCTGCCCCTGCCATCCAGATGCCCAGTACTCACTGGCTCCCATACTTGGTCTTTTTGAACTTGTCCCTTCGGTACTGGGCGTGCTCCTGCTCCAGGGCCCCCACCCCAGTGATAACCTGCTTCAGAGTCTTGTAGGTCTCCTGGGGGTCGTCGATGATGAACGTGGAGTACTCCTCCTGCTCGGGGCCGTCGTACACAGATCTGCTGCCACAGGCCTCTGCAGCGTTGGGAGAGGCCAGAAGGTCAGGTGGGACCTCTATGGGGCAGCCTGCCAGGTAAGGGCTGACCATCCCCCCCCCACACACACACACGAAGAAGCAGAGGCTGATGCCTGTTTCTGACCAGCTCATCTCCGGGGCAACCCGCATCTGTCCATGCCCCACCGTTCAGCAAACCAGAGCTGGCAGATGTATGCTTCTGGACGATCGGCCAGGCTGGTGCAAGGGCCTATGGGGTCACCTGGGGTCAGTTTGGGGAGGTGACCTCAAGGAAAGCCCCATCTTAGAAAGGGGGTTCCTGGGCTTCACTCACTTCGGTGACCCAGCATTTACGTGCATACCCCATGGCTGGACACGTGGGCACATGAGAAGCCATCCTCACAGGCGTCACTTCTCAACCAGTCTATGTTAGCAGCTTCCTAGGACCTCTGTCACCCCCACCTGCTAGACAGGTGACTTTCTCATCAGATCACCTCACTCCTGCTGAAGACCATGCTGTGGCCTTCAGGCATCCACAGGAAGCACCCAATCACCTAAGCTGGGCCGGCCCCCCCCAAACCTGTCCTCAGTCACCTGAGCTGGGCCCACGCCCTCAAACCTGTCCCCAGTCACCTAAGCTGGGCCCTACATTCCAGGGCCACAGAGCCAGGTTGGAAGACATGCCATCTGTATAGCATCTGGCCTAGATGAGCCTGGATCTGCGGACCCCTCACCCGTCTGTACTGCTGTCTCATTATCACAGAAGCTCTTATGTACACTTTACTGTCTTTACTTCCAAGTCAGGAAAGATCCCCTAATTCTTACTGAGAAATCACAAGTTTGTAGAAAGGAAAATTGGGAAGATTTAAAGTTTCAAAGGAAAAGAGAATCTGACGTGAAGAAGATAAGTAACTGTAAACATGTGAGGAAAATGGGGGGAGAGCCTGGTGGATGCCCAGGGTGTGGAGTGTGAGTTCAGCCTTTCCCTTTTTATGTAAAACGTGAGGTTATGGTCTCCAGAGCCAGACTAGCTGGATCCCCTCCCCAAAGCCTCCACTTGTGGTAGTGACCTGGCCTTGAGCAGTTTACTTAAGTCCGAGCCTCAGCAAACCCCTCTGGGAAATGGGGGCACCGGTGTTCCAAGAGGCCCCTGCCTGGGGCCTGGCAGTATGTGTGAACTGTGGCTGTTATAAAGACAGAGGAACACAGAAGAGGGTCACAGCCGGCATGGACAGGTCAAAGAGGACACCCCCTGAATAAGCACATGTCTGTGATCAGAAGGCAACCAGAAACAAAGACTCCCACTGCCAGGGTGATGCTGGTGGAGTCAGGCAGACACCTTCAGAATGCAAGGATCTGCAGCTACCTGCATCCTGTGGGGCCCCGGAGCGGAGGGAGGAAGGCAGCGGCGGTGGCTGGGGGAAGAACACGGGCGGCCGGGGCCAGGCTCACCTCACACCTGTGCTAACTGCCTCACAGGGGTTGTTTCATCGGACCCCGGATTAACCCAGGCGGGACAGCACCGTCTCCACCCTGTTCCACGGAAGAGGACATCAGGGCTCGTCTCTGGATGGAGGCCTGGGAATCCCGGACAAACCCAACGCAGGGCACTGAGGACTGTGGCCCACATGGGCCAGGGCTGGCAGCGGCTGAGAGGCCAGACCTAGGAGGAGGCCTGAGGCCCGACGACAGGCAGGTGAAGTGTGGGCTTGAGGCTTTGTGAGTCCTCCTGCTTAATCTTCCCAACACCCTGATGGAGGGGCAGGAGGGGCACTCGTGCCTACTCTGCAGAGGAAGAAGCCGGCTGCTATCCCAGGATGCACCACAAGAGCAGTGACCTGCTGTCACGTTGAAAACCTCATCTGTACTATTCTCTGTCCAGTGGCCCAAGCCCTGCGATGGCTCTTCAACCAGGACCCCACCAGGCCCCGCGCTAACCCTTCCCTGCCTGATGCACTGGGTTTTGTGGTTGGCAGACATCAGGGGCAGGGTTAAAGAACCAGGGGTGCCCAAAGGAGTGTGGCCAGGTGAGTCCATGCCACATGACGGGGGCAGAGGTCAAACCTCTCGCACAGGCAACTGTAACACAGCTTCCTCCGAGGGCCAAAAGGCTGCTCTGCCCAAGAGGCAAGGACTGACGACATCAGATGGAAATAAGCCCCATGGTCCCAGTGCTCAAGAAGACAGTTTGACTAATATAAAGGGAGTATCTCAAGATGATTAGGTTGCTCTGACAACAATCTGCCTCAAAGAAGCACTGAGACTCCAGGCAGAGGCCTGAAGACTGAGAAGTGAGTCAATGCTACAATGCCTAGGTGAAGTGTAAGGTGTCCAATCATGGTGATGCTCTATGAACACCTATCCAGATGATTCCTATACTGGGAGGGAGGCTGAATGTGCAAGACCTCTTTCCATTACTGTCCATCTACCATCCATCTATCCATCCATCATTCACCCATCCAACCATCATCCATCCATCATCCATCCATCCATCATTCACCCACCTATCATCTATCAATCCATCTACCATCTACCCACCCATCATTCACCTACCTATCATCTATCCATCCATCTATCCATCCATCCATCATCCATCTATGCATCCATCATTCACCCATCCAACACCCATCCATCCATCATCCAGAAAACAGGTATTCACCATCTATCCATCCATCATTCACCCATCCAACACCCATTCATCTATCATCCATCCATCCATCCATCCATCCATCATTTATCCACCTATCATCTATCCATCTATCCATCCATCATCCATCCACCTACCATCTATCCATCCATCCATCCATCCTTCACCCACCTATCTATCCATCCATCCATCATCCATCCATCCACCCATCATCCATCCACCTATCATGTATGCCTGTCCATCCATTCATCCAGAAAACAGGTATTCAGTTCCTCCTCAATATCAGGCACTGGGGTAAATACGACCTGCTTCTGGTCTTAAAGGGTCGAGTACATTGAGGGTGAGCAGATCAAAGCTGATTATCACGGCAATGAGAGATAAACACAGGGTTAGGAAAAGCTTCCCACAGCGGGAGACTCAAGACAAGCAGGTATCAGTCAGACTAAGGGGGTGGGGGTAGCATCAGGGGCAAAGGCACAGGGGCTTGCAATGGTGTGATGCTGGAAGCAAGAGGGAGGCTGTGCGTGTACAGAGGCCTGGAAGGTGGCTGATCATGCAAGGCTTAGTCAGCCTCCTTCAGGAACCTCACACGGTGGCTTCAACCTCTGTAACTCCTTGACCCTACCCTCCTGTTTTGGTCATTCTTCTTGGAGGGCTGGGAAGGAGCTGCCATCCCTTGGCTCCAGTGAGGCCTGGTGTAGCCCCGCGGCCACTTCTGCACGGCCTCCGGGAACCTTGGATCCAGGTGCCGTGTGTGCCACTGGGGTAGGTGACTATGCACACGTGCACAGTTGTGTGCATGTGCGTACACATGCTGTTGTCCATGCACATCTGCACGCGAGCTTGTGTTCTAGTGTGTAGACACGGTTGTCTTACATGTGCATGTGTGTGCGCACGTGTGTGTGTGTGTGTGGCTGTGTGTGCACGCACATGTGCCCAGAGCTGGGTGTGGAGTGTGATCTGAGGCTGCCAGAGGGGACTGAGCTCACAGACAGGAAGCTCACCACGTGTACCAGACCAGGACTCAGTATGGTCCAGGCTGAGGCCACCACAGACGCCGCTGGATTAGAGCAGGAGAAGGAAAAGGGAAACTATCTAACAGGCCTAATTCCAGGTCCACGAGCTTTACTTCGCATTCGGAGTGGGCTGAAGGGCCCCTTCCCAGAATCCCTGAATGTGGCTCTGAGAACGACCAAACCCCACTTGGGGACAATGCAGCTCATCTGCCTCCCAGTGGGCTCTTCTCGTGTCGGCCTCTCCTGAACGACAGCCCCAACCAGTCAGGGGTCACCTAATCTGCCCCACCCGCACTGCTACTCTCTGTGGGACATTATGGCGGTTACACGTGCAGGATAATCTAGCTGCAAAATATTACAGCTGGAGCTTCCAACACGCACATGCACACGGCCCTCTCCAATATGGTGTCGGGGGGTATGGAAGGTTATTACACGTAGGATCTTCTCAAGAATTTGGCAGTTTGGAGATTGCAAACGAAATTCCATTTTGAAATTATCTACAGAATCTGTTGTTAAAGTAATTCTGCCACAGAGCTGCCCAAACTGCAGAAAGTGCTTCCCCTTGGTGCTGTGAACGGTAGCACACGGGCCACGGGGAACACTGCACGTGGACCACAGAGGCCCAGAGCACCCATCATCTCTGCAGAAAGCTCCAGGTGTCACTGTCACCGGGACCCAGAGCCACCTGCAACCATGTAAGACAACACCCCAGACCATGTGTTGCCTCACCTTGCATTTTCTCTAGCTTGCTCATGTACAAGTTGAAGAGGGAGTAGATACGCTCTGTCTCTCGGTCCCCATCGATGTCCAGCTGGATGTTTGCTGGGAGGCCACTGGCCGAACACAGCAAGACAAGAACAGAAAGAACGATGTGAACTGTAACATTTCTGTTTTTAAAGACGCTGAAGATGACGGAGTGACCCTACCCCGAGCTCCTCCCTGATGGGGCTGCAGAATAGTTCAGGAGCACTGAGAAGTGACCACGCACAGCCCAGAGGACCAGAGGCCTAAGAGCTGCTGTGACAGCAAGCCAACAAGCTTGTTTTGCCATGGAAAGAAATGATCTGGAATAAAAAGCCGCCCCCTCCCCCCCCGCCCCCACCGCCCTGATGTTGCACTTGGGCCACATGCCCTGAAGGGTCGGTCTGCTGCCCCAGGAGGGGCCAGGCCAGGTCCCTGCTCCTCCCTGAGCCTGCCTGCGGTGGCCCCAGCTCCTGCCCCGGGCGTGGCAGTTTCCCATTCCCCAGACACAGTGCTCAGCCTCTCCTGGGGGGGACCTGGCAGGGATTTTCCCGGGACTCAGCTTCTTCATCTGTGAACCGGATCCTCCCATTCCCACCTCCGTGAGCTTTGGGGGTATTCCTCATACCCACAACCACAACAGACGAGTCACATGGGGCACCCAGGCCTTCTTCCAGAGCTGGCAGAGGGGAGCCTCTCAGGACCCTCAGGAGGCCCGGGAGATAAGGGCTGATCTGGTTTCCAAAGCAGGGGGGTGTGCAGATGACAGGTGCACAAACCAAAGCGGGTGTGAGCAGGTGGTGGGAAACGCCCAGTCTCTTCTTAGCGGAAGCCCGACAGCACCCTGCCCCTGGGAGTTTCCCCTCAGCATGGAACCCCTTCCTTCACTGCCACCCACCCCCAAGGATCACTAGGACCCCGGGCAGAGACAGGAGGAGAGTCAACAGTCGACAGAGCCCTCGTGAGGATGCAGTGTCCTGCGTGGACTCCTCAACAATTGCAAGAACAGCCTAGGAGATTCAGCTACATGTGTGCAGCTAGGCGGCAGCTGGATCTGCCCCCCAATGCAGCCCCTTGGCCAAACTTCCCTGTACAGTGCACAAGCTGGACAACTGTGCTTGGCCACACTGGGTGGCTGTGAGACAGGGGACTCTGTGGGACTCTGTGAAAATATAGCCATTTTTTCCCTTTGCTCCTTTTCCAGCTTCTATTCTTGCTAGGGCCTGTGCGTCTGCCCCACTCTACACCTGCCTTGTAACACGCATAGCATACGTCCTCCTTGTGAGGGACTGGGAAGTAATGCTGTCTTTGGAGTCTTCCAGCACAACAGGTGACAGCTAAGGAGAGACCCACTGGGGTTGTTGTAAATGTTCTCTAAGACCACTGACTCCAAACACCTTGATGCCAAGACCCTGGCTTGAGGGAATAAGTGACTTATGACACCTGGACCCTGTCCTTGCACTGACCAGTTCCTGGACCCTGAGGGGACATGTGCACCAGACCACAATCGTCAATAAAAATGCCAGGCCCCAAGCGAAGAGGAGACTCCTGCTCTTTTCCTCAATCTCCTGGGCGCTCTGTCCGTCTTTCTCTCTGGTCAACAAACTGCGTTTTCACTTCCTGCTGGCTCACGTTTGATTTCCATCCTGCATGAAGCCCAGGGCCTTCGCGGCTGGCCCGTGGGACCCGGGCTGCCGGCATCAGCGGGAGGGTCCCAGGGGCCGGAGAGGCACAGACCTACCCGGTGCAGGGGGAACAGCCAGGAGCTGTGTCCGACGAGGCCCTGCAGCAGAGCCAGTGGCCGTTCAGGTAGGCGGAGGGGTGGTAGACGGTGAGGCGCTTCTTGTTGCGCTGGCTCACTTTGGTGAGGATGTCGATCCAGGCCTTGGCCTCCACACAGTTGTTGGCCTGGATGTACAGAGCTCGCTCCGGCTGGATGACCTGGAACATCTGAGGAGGCAGTGAACTTGTTCAGAGAAGCCACATGGCAAGACATCCTGCCCAAGCCACAAGGGTCATTATTATTGACGCAGACCAGCCCAGGGGCCATGGAGGGAGGGAGGGTAGAGCCCACCCAGAGGCCTGGACAAGCCCAGGGGCCATGGTGGGCACAAAGGGCTTTCTGTTGCCCTTGAACATGATGGAGTCACAAGCCACAGCCTTCCCCCTGGGTGATTCAGGAGGCTGGGTCACTGCTGGTCAGCCCGGCCAAGACACTTCTTTTCCTGGTGTCTCAGGGGGCTCCCTCCAAGAAGCAAAGAAGTAGAACTGCTTATCCCCTAGGGGACCTCCTGAAGTTGACTGTGACCATTACATAAACGGGGCTCTCTCTATGCTGAGAGCAGAGAGCCTGATGTGGGGCTCGACCTTACAAACTGTGAGATCATGACCTGAGCCGAAGTTGGATGCTCAACTGGCTGGGCCACCAGGTGCCCCAGGTCTCCTGACCTTTAAGCTGTGGCAGGCTTCTGCTCAAGGTGTGTCTGAGCTTACCCTGCCCGCCTTCCTGTCCTCACCCCCACACCAGCCTTAGGACCTCCGCATGTGCTATTGTGTTTGCCCCACCCCACCTGACCACCCGGGGGGCTCTTCTTCCAGGTAGGCGTTGCTTCCTCTGTGAGTGTTCTTAGAGCCTCCACTACCTTTCTTATTATTCATTCGACAAACATCCCTGCATACCAGGCACTGTCCTATATTCTGGGGACACAGTGTGCCCCAAACAGAGTTTCTATCTGCACGAACTTCCAGCCAGCAAGGATAAAAAATAACACAAAGTTCAGGGGCTGTGTGTATGTGTTGGGGCGGGGGGGTTGGAGGAAGGGTCAGGAGTCAAACTTCTAAATAAACATCCCGGCTGAGGTCAGAAAGGTGACTAAGAAACAATAAAGCTGAAGGAGGAAGCAGATGAGGAGTTCCAGGCAGAAGGACCAGTAAGTGCAGAGGTCCTGGGGCAGGTGCAGAGGTCCTGGGGCAGCGGGGAAAGGAAGTGCAGAGATCCTAGGGCAGTGGGGACAGGAAGTGCAGAGATCCTAGGGCAGTGGGGACAGGAAGTACAGAGATCCTAAGGGCAGTGGGGACAGGAGGTGCAGAGGTCCTGAGCCCAGGGAGGGTCGGGTGTTCCCAGCAGGAGCAGGCCAGGGTGTACACAGAAGATGGGGGTGGGTGGGTGAGGTGGGCAGTCCAGGGCCCTGGAGGGCTCTCAGGCTGACTTGTCAGAGGGCCCCAGGGGAGGCCTGGAGTCAGGATGTCAAAGGTGATGGTGGGCTTTTCCAAGGGGAGACAGTGTGTATGGAGAGGAGGAACAGGAGTTGATGGTTCTGGGGAGGAGAAGTTGTGTGTCTGAGCTCCTGAGTGAATAGCTTACTTACAAAGACCTGGGCCCCCTGACCCTGCCCCACAAGGTCCTGTTCCTACTGCCCCAGGACCTCTACATGCACACATGCACTGTTGCACAGGCCTCAGACTGCATGAACCTGTGTATGGCTGCAATCCCCAGTGGAGGGTCAGCCTCTAGACAGGAGTTTTGTCTTAATTGTCCTCACAAACTGGCCCCTCTGATGGGGCCCAGCGTGCCACAGGACTGTCTCCCAAATGGACATTAGCCTGGTAATTAGTGAGCACTGTCAGCAGGGGAACTAGCTGATGAATAAGTGATGCTAAAATTAGGTGATTTTCTAAAGCTAAACTGCAGGCCTGATGGAATGAAAAGGCAGGCAGCTGTTTCTCGGACACCGTCCACACTTGCCCGCTGCCATAACATCTGGGAATGCCACCGGCTGAGGGCGCATTGCTCCCAGCCTGCCATCCTGGAGACAGCAGAGTCTCAGGCCCGGGAACAGCTGGAGGTGAGGGAGGCGCAGACACCCAATGCTACAGGATGCCAGTGTCCCAGTTCCTGGAGCAGGTGCATGGTGTGAACACCCCTCAAGCCCAGGAAAACACCCCACCTGCCACGGGGCCGTCTGCTTGCCAAAAAAACTGCCTCAAATAGTCCTGAGGGAGGGACGAGGAATCCAGCTAGGGACTGTACAGGCTGAACGGGAGCTTCTGTCTGTGTCTGCTGTCTGTCCAGCGGGGCGGCCGCCTCCTCTGTCTACCCAGCTAGCACCGCCCACTGGACCATGGGGTCAATCTCAGACCTAGGCGGAGATGCAAGTTCATCATGACTCCTCCTCTGCGACCCTGGGCCAGGACAAGCTCTGAAACAGACCTGCTGTGTCCCCCACAAACACAGTGTGGCCTTAGGCACCTACTGACTACTGACCAATGAGCAAGAGACAGACAAACAGACACAGAAGGAGACAGAAGACAGATCAGATCCCCTGTCAGCTCCCAGGAGGCAGAAGCGGATTCGGGGGCCAGTCCTCTAAACCCTCAGCTGGGTGTCTGCAGCAGGGCCTGTGGGGTGAGACAGTGTGCAGGGGCCATCCTCCTGGGGCCAGTGGTTGCTGTGGATGGCTCCTGGTATCTGAAGAAGGTTCTTACCACATCCAACTCTTCTGAGGCCCCAGCCCAATCTGCGGTTGGCAGGAGGCAGCGCTCAGGAGGCACAGTGAAGCAAATGACCAGAGGTGCAGGGGAGGGAGGGGCTGGCCTGCTCCAGATGGACAGAGTTCAGGCTCTCAGGACAGGCGGTTGGGCCTGAGCTCCTGCTCCCACACGAGGGGCGCAAGCACCCACAAGCCCTTCCGAAGCATCCATGAGCCTGTCTGCTCACTTGCAGATTGGGCCAGAGTCAAACCCCAGACCTGGTGTCCAAACAGCCCTGGTGGCCTTGGAGAGCACAGACTCCAGGGTCCAGAAGGTGCTCCCGCTAAGCGCACAGAGCACCAGCTAAGCCAGCTGTTTCCCCGGACAACCACTGCTTCCGGAGCACAGGAAGTCGTCTGAATTTCTGTTTATTTGTTTGTTTGTTTGTTTTGGTGGGGAGGGGCAAAGAGAGAGGGAGAGAGAGAGAATCCCAAGCAGGCTCCACACGGTCAGTGCAGAACTCGACACAGGGCTTGAACTCACGAATCATGAGATCATGACCTGAGCCGAAATCAAGACTCAGGCGCATAACCAATTGAGCTACCCAGGTGCCCCATCACCTGTCTGAATTTTAAAGGGAATAAACTTTAAAATAGTCAAGGCCCTGAGAATACCTCTATGCTTAAGGGACCATGTCTTCCTGTGCAAAAGGTTCCAAATTAGCACCCTTGGTTAGGACCATTGTGGGGTCCTGCTCCACTGGACCTTCCCTGAACACATTACGAGGGGAATGAATCAGTGCTGAGGAGGCCTCGGGGTTGCCCTTTATACACTATCAGCTGAGCATCGAGCCAGGGCTGGGGTGTGAGCACTGTCTGCAGGCCTGGGCACAGAGGCCACGAGGGGCCATTCCCACACCCACGGAGGGCAGGCCCATGTCAGTGTCACAGGGAGACTGGCCAATGTGCCCTTTCTGTCCACTCCAGCTGCAGCCACAAGTGCAGACAGGCAAAGAGCTGCAGAGAAATGCCCGAACCAGGGCCACTGGCGGAGGCTGGCTGTGGAACAGCAGAGAACACGCACACTCTCTCCCAGGGGAAGCTGACTGTCCAACCCTCACAGCCCCACATCACAGGCTGGGGTTTCTTGAAGGCTGGAAGGCCATGGAATGAGTGGTGTTATTATTTACTCCCCACCATGCTCTACAAAAGACTGCAGATGACTTACATTAATACGCCTAATAAAACAGAAAAATGTAAAAAGTATTTAGAAAATTAGGAACAGAGGGGCACCTGGGGGGCTCAGTCGGTTGAGTGGCTGACTTGACTTTGGCTCAGGTCATTATTCAGGGTCATGGGATCAAGCCCTGTGCTGAGCTCTGTGCTGAGTGAGGAGCCTGCTTGGGATTCTATCTCCCTCTGAACCCTCCACTGTGTACCAGCTCTCTCTCACTCTCTCAAAAAAGAAAGAAAATTAGGAACAAAGAAACAGAAATGGGAACAGACCAGGGCAAAAACAGGACATACATATGCAGATTTCTGGGTGGAAACATCAGGCTCCATGCTGAGGGCCCTGGGGGTTAAGGGCGGCCATTGTACCCCAGGCACCTTACCACCCAGGCTCAGTAGGGATATCATTGTCCAGGCAAAGCCACCAGGGTGAGCAAAGCCACAGGGAACTTTCCTACACACAGAGTCCTCCCCAAGAACAAGGCCTCCAGGTGCACAGTGTGACCTCATGGTCTCCTGTGACAAGACCTGACCCAGTGGCCACAGTGAGATACGTGGAGCAGGGCACTTCCTCCGCCACGAGTTCCAAGGTGTGCAGCAACAAGAAAACTGAGACGTTCATTGCCCTTGCCTGATGCAGCCACAGCAAGTCCAGGGAAACAATATAAATTCTGTTCGCAAATCAAGTGAGAGGTCTTACAAAGATTCTCCTGGGAGCACACAGGAGGTAGTCCTGACCACGGCCTTGCTCCAAAGGTGAACTCCATAATGACTAAAAATACCCAGAGTCCACTGAGGCACGCCTGAAAAAGTCACCAACAGCCCTTGAAACCCGACCCGACCTACCCCGGCCCGATCAAAGCGTGTGCTGGTCAGCGGAATGAAGACACCGTTAGAAGCACTGCGAATTCGCATAGCCACATTGGGCAGGGAAGAACCTCATTCTGAACGAAATGTGGCCCTGCTGTCCTAGAGCCCTAAACCTAACCCGAAACCCTAACCATAAACCCTAACCCAACACTAACCCCTAATCTTTACCAAACCTTAAACCCTAAACCTAACTCTGCCCCACACCCCAACCCTAACCCTAACCCGTAACCCTAACCCCAATCCTAACCCCTAACCACAACCCTAAACCCTAACCCCAGCCCTAACCCCAACACTGACCCTAAACCCTAACCCTAACCCTAACCCTAAACCTTAACCCTCCATGGAGGACAGAGCCCTCCGTGGCAGGAAGCCAGGAAATAGTAGCAAAGGAATGAGGGAGGCAGGGAGCCACTGTGGATGGGCAAGAGCCTGAGGGGGTACTGATGTGGATACAGCTTGGTGTGTCTCCCACAGTCACTGCGAGTGAGCCTCCTAACAAGATGCACCCAGGGGACGTGCTCACCTCTGTGGGATTCCTGACAAAATGTGTCACCTGAACCTACCACGGTGGACCCCCCGACACTCCCAAATTGAGGGACGCCCATAAAAAACTGCCCGTGTGCTTCAAAAACACCAAGTCTGCAAACCACAGAGAAAGGCTGAGGAATGTTCCAGATGAAGGACATGACAGAATGAATGCATCACTGGGTGCTGGTTTCAGGACACACAATGGGTGTAAAGATCACTACAGCACAGCTGATGGCGAGGGGTAACAATGCCACCCCAGTGCTGGCGTCCTTTGGTGGCTGTTCAGGTCATACAAGGAAGTTCTTGTTTTTAGGGAATGAACCAAAATATCTATGTGGTTCAGAAACACATACACACGTGGAGAGAAATGAAGAGATAGAAACAATGGAGTACGCTCAGCAAATGGGAAAATGAAACAACCAGCAGTTCTGGGATGGGGACGTGGGAGCCATGAGAGACACGGGATGGGGACGTGGGATGGAAATGCGGGAGCCCTGGGATGGGGATGTGGGATGGAAACGCGGGAGCCCTGGGATGGGGACGTGGGATGGGGACGCGGGAGCCCTGGGATGGGGACGCGGGAGCCACGGGATATGGACGTGGGAGCCCCGGGATGGGGGACGTGGAAGCCCCGGGATGGGGATGTGGAAGTCCTGCTCTATTGTTGCTGCTTTCCTGTGAGTTCAAAACCAGATCAAAATTAACACTTCCACAGAAACCCCACAGGGTCCCAGAGCCGGTCCGTGGCCCCGGAGCTGCAGGGAAGCACTTTCTGGCAGGTTCTGCCTTCCCCAGCCAGCCTAGCTGCTGGGCTCTACAGCAGGTACAAGTGGGGGCCCACCATGGAGACACAACACTCACGTTCTTCATCTTGAAGGACTCCTCCTCCAGTCTCTCCACTGCCAGAATGTTCTCGATGGGAATGCTGCACAGAGGCTGGTCTCCTGTAGCAAAAAGGGGCTCTCTTAAGGGGGCGGGCAAGAGGTGGCACGGGTACGCAGCACGCAGACCACGGGCTTAAGGGGTTTGGAGTCGGGATGCTGTAGAACACCCCAACCTCACACCGTGTGCCAAGCAGGACCCGGTGCCGCCTCCCAGGAAGCCTAAACCCTCTAGCCACACACTGTCAGGAGCCACGTCAGATCTAGGGGGACACAGCCGACACGGGACCCTGATTCCTACACCTGGCGCCCACCTGCCCAGGCCACCCTGGTGATTATGCTCCGGTGGTAAGAGACGGCTTGCTCTGTGGGACACTTACTCTTTGTCCTTCATTTCACTCGGGAAAAGCAGGTGGTTAACCCCATCAGGGCCACAAACAAGGCTCTGGTCTCTCAGAAAAAAGTATGTGAAATCAAATAAAAAGCTGATTTTTCCCGTTACCTTTGCTTTTCTGGTAGGCAAACTCATGGTTGGTCAGGCGGAACCATCTTTTCTTAAAATTCTTCATTCCAAAGCGTTTCCGTCCCTGTGCCCTCTTAATCATGAACCTGTGTGAGCAGGACATCTTTTCGGAGGATGCTGGGGCTCGGGGCACATACCCTGCCTTCCCCACCCCACAGCCTGAGGTCATGTCTGCAACATCAAAATAAGCTGCCCCTTTTGTGTCTGTGACACAAGATGCAGCCTGCAGACTTTCAACATTGTTCTACTTCCAAGTGATAGGATTAAAAATCAAAAGGCAAACATCTCTACTTTGGAAACATTTAGTCCCTGTGCTGGTGTTAACTTTAAATTACAAGTTGGCAAGGACACCAGGTTCATCAGTCCATAAGCAAGCAGCTGCCTGTCCTCATTTCCCACACTGGAAGGATCAACTGCAGATGCCATGAGGAGAAAGGGGCCATGGCAGGTGCACCCCAGGAGGGAAAGAGGGACTGGAACCCCTCCTCCCGGGCAGGCAGCAGATGCTTCAGGAGTAGGGGGGGGTCTGATGGAGGGCTGCACCAAGCTGGGTGGTTCAGCCTCCTTCCCTTCCCTTCTGCTGATGGCGTTTCTCCGCTCAATACGGTCCGCGGAGCACAGGTGTGCAGAAAGGGAAGTGAACAGCACCACGTCTCAGACATGCCCTGCGTGCAGATCCTGCGTGGATCTGAGACATGCACAAAGGCCACGCTTCTCCGGTCTGGCCGCCTCTGACCTGGGAGGCCACCAGCCATGTGGCAGAGGTGCCCGGGATGCCACAGCAGACACGGGACTTACCCTTCCTTGAGCAGAATGGGCTGCTCGATGCTCTTGGGGTCTCTTCTCCCAGAAGATGAGATCAAATCTAAGAACTGGTGTGGGATAGAACGCAGATGCTTAAAGGCAAAATGGCTTGAAAACACTCCTTCTTGCACAGAAAGTTCGCCAGGACGCGGTCTCTCTGACAGCACAGCAGAGGGGAAGCCGCCCCTGGGTTCCTGGGTCAGAGTCCTGCACAAGTCTCCACTGCGGCCGGAAAGCTTTGGTCCCGACCCCCCAGGGTGGGTCTCCCCAAACCCCAGCTGCTGCCTCACCTGACGGCTGCCAGGCTCAGTGACACCCAGAGGCCTCCCTGCGTGTGAACAGGTGACCCGAGGACACAGCTCTGCTGGAGCGTGAGGCAGCACAGGGCCCCTCCTGCCTTAGCCTGACTGTTCCACGACCCACCTGAATCCCCTCCAGCAATTACCACGTGCCCCCAGCTCCTGCCCCTTTCTCCCTTCTGGGTCCTGGCTTTTACGGTTTCTGAGAGCTAAACATGTGTGACTGTTTCCAAACACCACAGAAAAAGTAAAGCTTCTCAGAAGAGATTCTCCCCACATGCCATGTCCCTAACTCCGGGCCTGGGTCCCTGGGCTCTGTGACCCTGAGGCGTTTGTGGGGGTGACCAGGAGCAGACAGCCAGGAAGGGCAAGGTGAGGGGTTCACAGAACAGACGGGGCACCCCACCACTTGGTGGGGGGGGGTACTCAGGTATGAGATGCTGGGTCCCGAAGAGGAGTGGTCAGGAAGGAGCTGGGAGGGTGGCCACCGCCACTATGAATGCTCTGAACTCTTTAAAATGGTTAACGGTCAATTCCATGTTACGTGAACTTTAGCCCAATCTTTTTAAAGCCAACTATTTCTCAGGAAAGATGCACAACACAGGGGTAGTAAGTCCACGTTAACCGACGTCCGTACTTACGTTTTTTACTGCATCAGCATATTTTTGCTCATTGAAGAATTCATAAAACGCAGCCATGTAGGATTCCTTAAAACTGGCCTAAAATGGGACAAGTCACTTAGCAAAGGCCCACAGGTCTCTTGGCTCATGGCCCAAAACTGAGAAATCTAGAGGCACGGGTCATGACCAGCTTCTGTTGTGGGGACTTGGCGAAGGGGAGGGAGCAGGTCTCCTGGTGGTGGACCGTGAGGGCACAGGCAGCCACACAAGCCACCAAAGCTGTGTTTGGGAAACTCAACTATGGAGGGTAGGGGGTCCCTCAGTGAGTTCTTTGCTACAAACGACCCAACACCCCTGCTCATGTGGACACTAACACCTAGGTTCCAGGTCTAAGGAGCCTACACTGGCACCCAGGTGAGGCTGCTGCCAGAGCCCCTTCTGTGACTGGGGTAGGGGCGGGGTCTCCCAGAGCCCTATCTGTGATGGGGAGCAGGGGCGGGGGCTCCCAGAACCCCTTCTGTGATAGGGGGCAGGGGCGGGGGCTCCCAGTGTGGGGAAGTTGGGGCACCCCTCACGAATGCATGTAGGGACTTCAAAAGAACCACTCCTGATACTCTGCCCCAATGAGCACCCTTTACACACGTAGGTCACTTTACTGTTTCTGGGCATGCAATGAGGTTTGTGCAGACCTCAGACCCAGCAGGAGCTTCTTTATCCAAGTTTCCAGCTAACACAAACTGGCGTGGACGGGCAGAGAAGAGCAATCGTGCCCATCGGCTGGCTGTTGGCCACCACACAGCTCTTATTTTACTCAGTTCATAGAAAGCCAAGCGTTTCCCCAGAGGTGGCTGCTTGTCTGCCAGGGACTGGACCCCACAAAGAACAGAACGAGGGGGGCTGGGCTGGGGGCTTCTGCACATCCCCACTTGAACCCTTTCCAGACAGAAGGGGCGGCCTCACTCCACCCGATCAGCGGTCCCTGCAGATCCACCCATGGTCTTCAGCCCCAGGGAACACGCCCAGCTGTCCCCACATCACTATCACCAAACATAATGTCCTCGGACCTGCCCATCAGGACCCTTGTCCCTGGGGCAGACCCTCAGGGCCAGGAGGGCCAGCACAGGACTGCTGGCTGCCCATGGGCCACAAGCCTGCCTCTGGCACGCATCCTCAGATGCTCAAGACCAAGGCTGCTGCGTGGGGCTGGGCCCCGTGGTCTCTGAATCCTGACACAGGCATGGATGTGATAGCCACCCCTTCAGGTGATGGTAACGCAGCATACGCTCCTGTGATACCCCCCAGCTGCGTGTCGGTCTGACATGATTTCAAATCTACTTATTTATGGCAAAAATGAAATTGTGGCTGGGAGCATGGCCTTCCCAGTCACTGGTAAGCAGCCCGGCCTCACTGACATTTGTCAGCAGAAACACAGGAGAAGCTCTGGCCTGGGGACAGTGAGTCTGGGAGGGCCTCAGCAGCTCCCCTAGGCTGTGTTCCCTAGCAACAGTTGCTCTAGCAACAGGGCCTTTTACTTTTGTCTGGGGCCTATGTCATTGCTGACCTTTCTCTGGGGAAGACATGAAGACACGGAATTTGGACTTTATTCCTTCCCCCTCCCCTTGCCTGGAGCCCAGTGGCATTACTCCATCACTGGTTCGGGGTATGTTATTTCTTTACTGCTTATTAACAGACGCTATCCGCCATGCTACTGGGCTTATGAAATATCACTGTGAATTACAATTCCCACTGTGAACCTGCATTAAGTACAAGATTCACAGAACTGAACTCGGTCTCTGAGGATAATTTGCCCCAAACAAAACAGTCTCAAAAAGCAAAGTTTCACAGCTCAGCAGGGCAGAGAAGCACTCGCAAGCTGCTGGAATGTTCTATGAGCATGCTGGGTGGGCATTTGGGTGGGCTTTATTATTCCTTCTCTTATAATTGTGTTGAACACACTCTCTTTTGTGTTAAAAAGATGAGACGGTTAAAATAAATGACTTACAGATTTTGATTTGGACAAGCTGCCAAGCGTTTGAATGGTCTTCGAGATAAGCGTCAGCGTTCTCGATGTCTGCGGGTCCTGCCAGGCGGGAAGGGGCAATGTGAGTTTCATTTGTTTTACAGAAATGCTTGACTGAACCCAGAATCACACAGCCACAAATGGATGACGCCACCTGAAAGCCCCCCAGCACCAGCGTGCTGCCAGGAAGTAACAGGAAGCAGACAAACACTGGATTTGGGAAAAGTCCCCCTAGGTCCCTCGTCAGCGTGTGTTGGGACCTGCTCCTGATGCAGGCTCCCAGGCCATCGCGGACTGGACCTCAGCACGTCCACGCGGCACCAGCCGGGGGTCCCCGCAGTGCAGGGTGAGGACAGTGGCTGCGAACAAGCACCCAGCCCGATACGCACGAGGGGATATCCCTGTGTGGTTCTGAGTCCCTTCAGGTGGCCTCACCCAGGGTGTCCCCTCAGGGTCTGGAGGTTTAATCTAAAACCAATAGATGGAAAGGGCCGCTTGAATCCCCGCCGCCCTGCACTTCCTGCCAAGCGCAGTCACCACTGGGCGCTCTCCGCTGGCGCATCACTAGTGTGAGCGCTCAGAGCCTGTGGCCCTGAGGAGCTCAATGTTTGCTGATTGAGTGAATATGTGCCTGAATGTATCCAAGATCACAAATGCTCCATTTTTCTCAAGGTGGGAGTGAAATCCTGGTCACAGCATCCAACTGTGTCTATAGGCACAGCTTAGAAAGGCCACCAACCCTTCATGTGCATAGAGGGGTTCAGGGCGCGTGGTTGTACAATGCGCTGCCCCTTCCCTCTTCCTCAGCACACCTGCTGGCTCAGGAGGGCGGGTGTACTGGTTTACGGGGCTGGCACTCACTTACCGTGTGGTGAGGCGTGAGCTGGAAGAGGTTGGGGGACAGGATAGCAGGAGCGAAAAACCTCAGGAAAATGAAGCTGCTCACAGCTGTGTACCGCACATCCAGGTCATCTGTGGCCAGGATACAGACAGCCAGCTCAACAAGCCTTCTGGGGGTGACAGCGGCGAGCCCAGGGGTCTGTCCAGCAACCCTGCCCCTCCTGAGGGTCTGTCCCTGCCCATTGCTGCTCTCGCCTGACCATTACTAAAAGCTCGGGACCTTTTGGTGGCCGGGTTGTAACACACTGGAGCTGGTTCACCAGCTGGCCAAAGAGTGAGGCTTGGGTGCCTGGTACCCCCCTGCCAGGCAGAGTGAGGCCTGGGTGACCGGTAACCACCCCCCCCAGGTTAGAGTGAGGCTTGGGGGCCTGGTACCCCCCCACCCAGGGCAGAGTGAGGCTTGGGTGCCTGGTAACCCCCCCCCACCTCCACCCCCGCCCAGGCAGAGTGAGGCTTGGGTGACCGGTAACCACCCCCCAGGGCAGAGTGAGGCTTGGAGGCCTGGTACCCCCCCCCACCCAGGGCAGAGTGAGGCTTGGGGGCCTGGTACCCACCCCTCCCCTCCCAGGCAGCAGTGCTCTGACATGTTTGGAAAGCAGGAGGTCCTGTCCACAGAGTGGGTGCAAGGCCCAGGCTCCAGTGCTGAAGAAGCTACCCCGGTGGGTAGGTGGGACGGGGTTTCTGTCAGGTCCATGGGGACTGCTCTGAGGGCTCAGGGGTCCCCTGAGGCAGCAGGATGCACCTGGGCTGACTCATGGACTCCTTGGGGAAGGATGGCACAGAGCCATGGGTGGGGACAGGTCAGGGCATCAGGCCCCACACTGCCCCCTCAGCCTTCCAAGCCCTGGCCTAAGCCTGTATCCTGATGCTGAGTTAGGAACCCGATGCTTCCCACCAGGGCAGGACACCGCTGTTTTGCCCGTGGGCAGGTCTGCACAGGGTGGCTCCGGTGCCTCCCTGAGGAATTGGCAGAGTTTGAAAAGAGGCTCAATCCCTGGGATCTGTCTTGCCCCAATTCCAGAAAGGGCTTCTCCGGTCTTTCTTGAAAATGCAGCAAGCCTGACCTGCATGACACTGGGCACTGAGCAGGGCCTCGACCTGCCACAGTCAGAACTGCTGAGAGCCAGGAGAGTGGCTTCTCTGACCAGACAGGCCCAGACTCAGAGAAATTCATGCTCCATCCCAAATAAACCACTGGGACAAAACCTGGCCAGCTGCCCTTCCTCTCTGGGATCGGGGCTCCCCGGGGGCAGCTGCAATTGGGCTCTGGCGCTGACTCAGCGGCTACAGCTTACAACCACCTTTACGTGAACTCTGAACGTCACTTCTTGGCCTTGTGCCATCCAGGAGAGGTAAGAGGAGCCGCCCAGTGAGGGGCTGTGGGTATGCCCGCACAGAGGACTCACCCTGGAAGCGCTTGGCAGCCGCCTCCCGAAGAGAGAAGAAAATGTCACACATGACGGTCGGGCAGCTCACTCCCGATTTGGTGATGATGTTGAAGATGCGGTCAACGTACTGCCGAAGATTCTCCTGCAACAGGATGTGGGTGGGACACCCTGCCAGTGCCTGTGCAGGTCCCGGGCCGGCCACGGGAGGAGCACTATGGCCACACCCAGGAGGGAGTCAGAGGCCGGGGACTGGCACAGAGCTTCCCACCGGCATTTGCAGAAGGGCCTCTCTATGCAGCCACAGTAGCCCCGTGGGGAGATACTGGAGCTCTGGGGTGCAGGGCAAGCCCCACTGACTCCCTCCTCTGCGCCGACCTCATAACTGGGCGCAGAGATACAGTTCCCTGGAATGCACCTCCCTGACAGCAAAAAGTGTTTTTTGTGAAAGCATGAAAAAGACTTAGCATAACCTGCCAAATCAAATCAGAGTTTTGCTGTTTTGAAAAACAGGACACCACTCTGCAGGGACACAGGGGCAGGTGGCCCGGGTTTGGGACCCAGGTCTGTTGCAGCTGGAGGACAGACCAGGCCAAGAAGAAGCCAGGCCATGAGGCCAGCCTGGTAGGGAGGCTCCCATGATCCCAGGAGAGGGGGAGGTGCAGGGGCCTAGTGCGCCAGGCCAGGAGCGCCACTAGCCAGCAGAAAGCGGCGGAGAGTGGCGGTGCACGGCAGGTGAGATGACCAGTCCCCCACCACAGGCTCCGGTGGCATCCTGCGGGGCACATCCCAGTGGGGCCCCCACCCCAAATCTTAGAGAGATGCTAAGCACCCCAGGTGGCCCCGGGCCCCAATCCTGCACACGGGTGACGGGCCCCGGAGGGTGCTGAACAAACCAGAAATCCTTACCATGTTGTTCTCAAGGTTTTCTCCGTCTTTCAGTTTCACAGGGTCAATTTCACAGGATTTGTGGCTCTGGCATATCTGGAAAGAGAGGTTAGGGCAGGGAGTGAGGGACACAAAGCCCTGGGTCTCAGGCAGGTGCAGGTCAGGGGCATCAGCCTCAGGAAGGACACCAGGAGCCACAGCCAGCCCCCGAGACACAGGGTGGGAGGGGTGGCGTTCAGAGCAGCCAGACACCGGCCTCGGTCCGTGAGGACACAACTTCCTTGAAGACCCTTCTGGGTCAGCTCACGTGGCATCAAGCTTCATAAAGTTTAACAATGTGATTACTTCAGTGTGGCCAAGCTTGCATATGGATCAAACTGTGTGATTTTAACGCGAGTTTAAGCTTCCTCACGTTGCAAAGAGCCTGCATTTTATGAAGCTGTTCTGGGGAATGCTGCTGGGGATCCCGTCCGAGGTCAGGTGAGGAGCTCAGAGCCACGTGGAAAGGAAGTGTGTGGAGCCCCCGGCTGTGCCTGGCAAGACATGACTGGCTCACAGATTTGGGGGACCCCTGCCTAAAGAAAGGGGTGCTCTCCAAAGAATCAGTTTTTCTCTTGTATGTCCCTTTGTCTTTACCAGAATGATAGATTTTCTGAAGTGAGCAATTTTTATTTTTTTAATGTTTATTCGTTTTTGAGAGAGAGAGACAGAGACAGACAGAGACACAGAGAAAGACAGAGACAGAAAGAGAGAGAGAGAGAGAGAAAGAGAAGGAGGGAGGGAGGGAGGGAGACAGTGCGAGTGGGCAAGGAGCAGAGAGAAGGAGACACAGAATCCGAAGCAGGCTCCAGGCTCCGAGCTGTCAGCACAGAGCCTGACATGGGGCTCGAACCCACGAACTGAGAGATCATGACCTGAGCTGACGTTGGGCACTCAACCAACTGAGCCCCCCAGGTGCCCCAGCCCTCCGTGCATTCTAGAGTGAGCATGGCATTTACCCTCAAGTAAGCATTTTCTTAATTTGAGGAAATGAAGGAGGTTCTGGAATACACACGGAAGGTCCCTGTGGGGATGCTGGGAAGAGGGTGACCTTAGTCTTCACGCAGGTGTTTCCCCCCCCCCCCCCCCGGGTGCTGCCTTCTCTGCATCCGCCTATGGTCCAAAGGGAAGCGCCAGTGTGGTGGGGAGGGGTCTGTCACCCCCTGACTCACTTCCTCTATGGTGGGGAGGGGTCCATCACCCCCGTGCCTGTGGGCCCTGACTCACCTCCTCCATGGCAGGGAGGGGTCCGTCCCCCCATGCTCACCTCCTCTATGGTGGGCTTCAGGGTCACGTGCAGGTAATGCATCCCTGCCAGTTTCATTGTCTCATCGATACACTTGGAGGTCAAGGAGTTTCCTCGGAAGATGGTGTTGGGGTCCCTGTAAAACAATGGTGGAGACAACTGTCTTTCAGGTAACAGGTGTCAACAGAAGCAGAGCCTGTGAGCATAGTCCAAGGAGGAAGAGACCAGCTCACCCTGTTGAGTCTGCTTCCAGATGCCCTGGAGGAAAACAGACCCGCCCCGATGTCCCACAGCTGGGAATCCTGAGCCCTGGGCCCTATCTGTGTAACAAACCCCTGTGCAGAGAGCTGCCCCACCATTCTACAGAACATCCACCTGCCCACTGCCTCACCCGTGTGAGGCTCAGTTCTGCGTAAGTTCAGGCTTCTAAGTACCAAGCTGGGGTCACACAGAAGTGCAGCAGGACAGTAACCCTAACAGGCTGTGCTCCACACCTTCTTGCAACTAGGGTGCATTCTAGATCTTTCTAAACCAGGAGCTCCAGGGAGACATTCTTCTTGGCAGAACCCACCCCCACGGAGTGGGCGCAGGTCCTGGGGCAGCAGCGACCTGGCCTTCTGCTGCGGGCCTAATGTCAGCGGACAGGAGCTGAACCCACCCCCAAGGCAACTACAACGGGTGCCCTGTTTGCCCCCTTCTCGCTCACATACCTCGGGATTTCCAAGAGAAAAGGTGTGTTTTTTTTTTTTGTTGTTTTTTTTTTTAACATTTTTTATTTATTTTTGGGACAGAGAGAGACAGAGCATGAACGGGGGAGGGGCAGAGAGAGAGGGAGACACAGAATCGGAAACAGGCTCCAGGCTCCGAGCCATCAGCCCAGAGCCTGACGCGGGGCTCGAACTCACGGACCGCGAGATCGTGACCTGGCTGAAGTCGGACGCTTAACCGACTGCGCCAGCCAGGCGCCCCGAAAAGGTGTGTTTTTGAGGAACAGTGAGGGTGTCTCTGGAAGAAAACCTATAACGGTCACTTTAGCTGGCCCAAACCTGCACTGACCAACGTTGAGGGAGACTGCTGCTGCCCAGGTCACCCAGACTGCCCCCGCGCAGCCCCTCACTCACTGGGTCCTCCGGACCTCGGCGTTGGCGATGGCGCTGATGAAGGGCACGACCCGGCCATAGTGCAGGAAGAGCCTCACCAGCGGGATGGCGGCCTCCTGCTTTTCCTTGCACACCTCGCCCAGGATGTGAGCTGCGGATGCGGACACCGGCTGTGGGAAGGAAAGACACCATGGGACCCCAGTTGGAGCCCCCCAGCCGTGTGGGCTGGTCAGTGGGCTGGGATCCCGACGGAGGCTGAGGGGTGGAGTCGGGCTGGGGGCGGGGTCTGGGGGTGGAGCTGGGGAGGTGGGGTCAGAGCGGGGGCGGGACTGGGGGCGGAGCCAGGGGCGGGGCGGGGGCTGGAGGGAGGGGCCCGGGGGTGGAGTCGGGCCAGAGACGGGCCCGCAGGAGAGGCCAGGGTCAGGGCTGGGGGCGGAGCCAGGCTGGGGGAGGGGTCCGGGGGCAGAGCCAGGGTGGGGGGGCAGGGAGGCAGGGGGTGGAGCCAGGGGCGGGAGCAGGGAGCTGGAGGTGGAGGGCCAGAGGCTGGGGTGGAGCCAGGATCGGGAGGGACGGTGTTGGGAGGCAGGGGGCTGGGGGTGGAGCCGGCGGGGGGGTGGAGGGGCAGGGGCTGGGGGTGGAGCCAGGGTCGGGGTGGGAGGGGCAGGAGGCTGGGGGTGGAGCCGGGGTTGGGATGGGGGCTGGGGGCTGAGCCGGGGTCCAGGGTGGGTGGGCACGGGGCTGGGGGTGGAGCCGGGGTGGGGGGCAGGGCAGGGCGGTCCGCTGGCGTGCAGATGGTAGCAGGTGGCCCAGGGCGCAGCGCGCACAGGTACCTCCACATCCGCAGACTTCAACAGCAGGTCCCGCAGCGGGCCGTAGTAGTCGGAGGAGAAGACGTGGTCTTCAGTGTAGACCACGTTCAGCCGCAGAGATCCCAAGTCCCCTGGCTTCAGGCTCTTGCTGCCGTTGTCTCGGGGCTGAAGGAAGTACCTGGGAGCAGAGCACAGGGAAAGGGCTGTGTGAGGCGGCAGCACCAAGGGGCTGGTTCCCTCCAGGCTGCGCCCAGGGCTCTGCTCTGGCTGGTGGCCCGTCATGCGCTGTGCCGGGTCTGAGGTAGGAAGGAGCTCCAAGGCGATTCTGCAGGACACCTCTCTGCTCCCTGTGCCAGGGGTGTGTGGATCCGCATGTTTGTCATGGGAGACCCCCCCCTGCAGGGTCCGTGTGTCGGGGGGGGGGGGGGGAGGTCAGTCATTCCCCACGGCCCCCCCCTCCCGCCAGAGGCCTTTCCAATGGAGACCTGCAGGGTCTGTGCCCCGGGGCACCCCCCACAACACGTGGACTACGGGGGAAGAGTCTGCAGAGCCACAGACCTAGAAGTTAAGGTGGGAAAGTAGGGAAGGGTGGAGGGAACTGGGATGAGCAGGGGGAAGCAGGTGTGTAAGTAGTAAGGGGAGACTCTGCAGTACCAGAACTGTCCTGTGATGAATGCTCCCCCGCTAGCAATCCGCGGAGCAAAGCTGCGGCTGTTGTAAGGAATGTGTGGGGCCCTGAGCATCCGAGGGGCCTGACCGGGCAGGTAGGCAGGCCAAGCACCAGAGTACATGGGCACTTTCTCGCTGTGTTCTAACCGGACGCTCTTCCCTTAGGTCTTCCGCAGTGTGGCCATGCGGGAACACTGCTCTGAGTCTAAGGGCCAGACAGACATGGGTATGGTAGCTTGTGTCTGGCCAAGGCACCTGGCTAGGGGTCCACTGGGGCTGTCATGTGAATGTCCCCTCCTGGTTATAGAACTAGGGACAGTTCAGCTCCTCAGTGCTCCTAGCAGGAACCAGAAGCCAGCTGAAGGCTGTGCTGGTGCTGTCCTCAGAATTAAAGACACAAATTCTAGTTTCCTGGTGACAGTAAGCCACCATTAGGCAGAACACAAAAATCTACCCACACGGTGAGTTTGTAGATGTGCAGGGCTCTGGTATGTGGCATATGGCCTGTGACACCCCTTGTCCCCATCTTGTGTATCTGTTAAAGGAGAGTGTCTGTGGCTTCACAGTAATGACATTCACTGTGATATAAAGTGATTTATGAAATAATCATGAAATAAAACCAAGGCACATTCCTTATGCCAAATACAAAGTACCCAGAGAAAACAGGAGAGGAAGACAGAGAGTAGTGAGGCCTGCCTCCTGGGACACATGAGTGAGGCAGGAGGCCGAGCTGAGGGAGATCTGTCTCAAACAGCACCTTGTTCCCTTCCTCAGCAGGTGACACCTGTGACAATGGGCCACGGGGCAGCCTGGAGCAGCAGGGCTCTCCAGGTCAAGGCCCTCAGCCACCACGGCACCCGTGTGCTACCTCTCACCTCACCAGAGCTAGCTGGGAGCACGTTCAAAACCGAGGAGGTGGCTAGGAGGGGGCTGACCCGTGTCATCTCATTCTGGCTGTTCCACACTGCCTCAGCCACCCTGTCCCTCCACCTACCAGGAGGGCATGGGGCCAGGCATGCAGCCACCTTACCAGGCTTCGTAAGAGCTGGACTGTCGCAGCACGTTCAGCGGAACCCTTAGTTCTCCCAGAAACTCATCTCCAAATTTCAAGTTGCTGGCATTCCAGAGGTCAACTCTGAAAAACAGCCAATGAGGCGCAGATCTCCCATCAGGGATGGCCTAGGGAGGGCAGGCCGACCGCTGTGTTCCTCATCTTCCCCAGAAGGGTCTGGGACAGGGTAGAGCCTTCAGCCCCACAGGCCAGCCTCCATGAAGAGCCACACTGACTGAGTACATTTGAGATGTGAGGTCAACGCAGGATGTAACTTTGGAATGAAGACATGTGTTCCCTGGGACTGGGGGGTAGGGAGAGGAGCCGAGGGCCTGGGGTTAGGGTAAGGGGCCTCCTGCCTTTTCAATAGGATGGGAAGACCATTCACTTGGGTGGAATTCTCGCTGTTCCCTCTGATTTGGGGCCATGGTGACTGTACATGTGGGATGGAAGGATGGGATGGACGGACGGTGTTTCCGGGTGCTGACAAGCAAACATCGTGTGTCCCCCACAGTAACCAGAGATTACTCCATGAGCTGAAAGTCTACAGTTCTCACCACACTTGGTGGTCACGGGGAAAATTTTGGAAGACCATACCAGCCCTCTGTTGCCCCTGAGGTCTGAGCAGGAGCCGCAGGCATCGTTGGGGGGTATAGGGTGTGCCACAGGAATCCAGATGCATCAGGGACATGGAGAGGAACAATGTCCCATGGCATTTTTAGCATAAACAAAGAGCCTTTAATCTGCCAAGCGACACCTTAGCAATGGGCCAAAAAGTTTCCAGCCAGTCTTTTCTTCTTTTTAATAAGAGAAGCATTTAAAAATATTTTGGGTTTGTCTGTTTACAATACAACAGCTAGAGGGGCGCCTGGGTGGCTCAGTCGGTTAAGCGTCCGACTTCAGCTCAGGTCATGATCTCACGGTTCGTGAGTTCCGGCCCCCCGTCGGGCTTTATGCTGACAGCTCGGAGCCCGGAGCCTGCTTCAGATTCTGTGTCTCCCTCTCTCTCTGTTCCTACCCCACTCACATTCTCTCTCTCTCTCAAAAATAAATAAACATTAAAAAAAAATTTAATTTAAAAACAAACAAACGACATCTAGGGAGGGCTTCACTCTTGAATTTAAAGCCAAGTCTTGTATAATAAACACTTCTTTCTCTGAACAAGAAAGGGGACCCGTGTCTGGGGGAGCTGGGGGAACCTCTGACCCCCAATGGGACTTGCAGACGTGTTTGGAAATGGAACACTTAACCTAAGTCTGTGCTCAAGCCAAGACCAGTGTGTGGAGGCTGGCTTCCCTCAGGACTCGAAGCCACAAGAGGAATGGAGAAAGAGGCCAGGGGTCCCACATGTGGGGGAGGGAGGGGCCTCAGTCCACGCCCCACACCTGACAGCCCCCACTGGCCCAATCCCCACCCTCTGCCCCCATGGCCTGGTTATGGTTCAGAGGCCTGAATTGTCACTGGAGGCTCAGGAGACACCAGGGTGCCCCCCAGTTGAACGTCTGTGGTATGTCCAGTCACATCTCATGCCCCTCAGGAAGCCCTGACCCTACAGGAAGGCAGATTGCAAACCATGTCAGATCTGAAGAATTCCTCAGGTTCTGGTGAGCAGGTCAGACCTAAACATGGATGATGGGAAAGGACGCCAGGTGATGGTCTCACAAGGCGCTGGGAGGGAGGCCGTAGAGAGGCTGGGCTCCCAGGGGCTGCAGCCAGTGGGCATGAAGCCTCGGAGTAGCCCCTAGAATGGATGCCGGGGGACCTCTCGTGCAGCCTGTGCACACCATGGGCTTGACCGTGAGCACCCCGAAAGCAACAGGACCTCGTGCTAGGCTGGGTGAGGCCACCGGGTGGACGGAGCCTCACACACACTAAGCAGCTTGACCTCGCCTCTGAAAAAATACTGCAGCGTGAACTCCAAAACCACATTTGTCCCTTGGGTTAAGTAAATGTCCTCTCAGCCACCACCCAACAGCTGGGAAGTTTACAGCTCTTACTTCAAGCAACTCCCAGTGTCCTACTGTTAAAATTAGCAGAAAATTGAAAATTCCTCTCTCTCCTTTCCCTTATTTGTAGAAACAAAACGAAAACCAAACAGAAGAGGTGAGTTCAGACTGCAACCCCCAAGCAGGAGCCTCAAAACCCCAATTCTCGCTCACCGGATTTCAAGTTTGTCTACGTCTTCCTCCTCAAAGTCAAAGTGGGATTTCCGGCTGTAGCTGCAGGGTCTGGTCACCTGGAGGGACAGACGGGCGGAAGCCTGTGTGTGCCACATCACTGCCCACTGAGCACCCCCACGGGCTGGCCACCCCAGGCCCAGGGGAAGAGGCCAGGGGCCCCACACCCAGAGCTGAGGTGGGGTCCCAGCCTGCAGGCACACCCTGAGCCCCATCTCCAGGCGGCTGGGGCGCAGCAGGCAGGGCTGTGCCAGCACTCCACACGCTCCGCCTGGCTATCCTCCCAACACCCCCTAAGCACCTGGGCCGGGCCCCTTCCTCCTCAGCCCCAAAGCTCCACACACCTCCCCTCTCCCTCTCCCTCCTGATCTCACCCCTCCCCAACCTCCCATGTCAGCACCTCCACCCTTATGGGATGTTGGCAGTCCATGCCTCTGCCTCCTGAGCAGGGCTCCCGTCCATCCACAGCCTAGCCTGGCCTCAGCCACATCCACCTTCAGCTGAGCCTTCTGAAGGCCCCCTGGAGCCCCCACTAGTTCCCCTCACCCAGCATAGGGGGAGTCTTTCTAAACCTGCACCCCCTGCCTGGCTCACCGTTGGACCTCTTCCTCACTGGGAAGCCTGAAGGTGACTGTGAAATGCCCCTTCTTCCAGGAAGCCCCTCAGAGTCTCGACTGCCTGATATGGTTCACAGTGCTGATAAGGTCTATCATTTGCTGTCTGGCTTCCAGTATGGTGGCCATGAGGTTCCTGCGTGGCACCTAATGTATCCACTGAGTGAATGAATGTGGCTTTGATAGAATTTTAAATAATTTCAATGAAACATTTAAGGGTTTTTATGTAAGTCTAGCCATTATCCTGGGACAAACTGGTCTGGAGGCTACTTCCTGTTGAAACTCCTGTAGGAGGTTGTGTGCCAGCCCAAAGCCCACCACTGGGACACCCTGCTCCTTCTGCCAGGAGCTCAGCCTCAGGGTGAGTCAGAACTGTGGGGCTGTTTGCAAGCTGAAGCAGAAGGCATGCACAGAGAACCAGCCACGGGGTATACTTTTTGAGCAGGGCTTGGCCCTTTGAGTCTAAGACCATAAAGTCCAGCCAGAAGCATGCTCCAAGGTCCTGTGGTCTGAGGCCATGGGAGAGGCAGGTGCAGCCTGAGAGCCTACATCTAGGCCTGCCCTGGGTTCCTGTAGGAGGTAGGCCTATCCCTGTGCTCACCTGTACTTGGGGCTTACTGAATTACTCTAGGGAAATGAGGCCCACATTAATGAGTGAAATATGGGTATATGAAATAGAAAACAAGCCCACAGAAGTGGACGTAGCTCTCTGGGTGATGCAGGCTGCAGCAAAAGCCTATGGCTTTACCGTGTGTTATATTAAAACAAGTTTGGAAAGTGCTGATTTAACTATTCTAGGCAGCCTAGATATCGAAGGCTCTGGCTGCTTTTAATGCTTTCATATTAAAAACTGTTCCTTATTCTCTGTTCCAGATCCCTCCCTGTCTCTGGAGCCCTGGCATGGATCCCCCTTGAAATCAGGTTGACAACATCAGCTTCCTGCCTGATCTTGAGTCTCTTAAAAACCATTTTCTTCACGCGGCTATGAAACAAGAATGTCCTCTGGGACAGAAAATGGTGCTTTGCCTTCAGCACTCTGACCCCAATACCCCTTCTTACAGCTGCCCCAAGAAGCCTGGCTCCTCCGTTTCAGAAACCCATGGGCTTTCTGGACACCGGTCAGAAAAGGTCCAGGTTCTCTGCCCGTGAGCTGCTTGGTTCTAACCCATCTGTCCAGCGTCATTTACCAAACTCCCCCTTCTTGCACCAGCCCCACTCTACATCTCAATACACTCTTTCCTTCAGCCTCATGATGCACCTTCCAGACTCTACTCAAGGGTCCCTGGTCTGCGAAGACTTGCTCTATTTCACCAGTTGTTTGCTTCCTGGTCCCCAAAGCCACTGACTTAGCAGCACTGAGCAAGTGCAGGAACCCACTTGTGTGCTCTCTGCATGGAAGCAAGCTCACGAAGACAGGAGTGGAGGCCTCATGCCACGTTGGCTGCCCAGGACCTGGTGTGTAGGAAATGTGCAAGAGACCTTTACAGATGGGAGCACATCAGCCTCAATGTATTTCCTACGGGTCACGTTTAAACTGAAGCATCTGCGTTTGCTCCCTGCTCTGTTCCCGGTCCTCAGCCCTCACGGCTTCCATCACACTAATTTCACTGGTTTACAGTTCTGAGGCAGCCAAGGGGTCTCTTTGTTCACATACGTTTCCTTGGGGCACCTGGGAGGCCCGGTCGGTTAAGCCTCGGACTTTGGCTCAGGTCACAATCTCACAGTCCGTGAGTTTGAGTCCCAAGCCGGGCTCTGTGACAACAGCTGGGAGCCTGGAGCTGCTTCGGATTCTGTGTCCCCTCTCTCTCTGCCCCTCCCCCACTCATGCTCTGTCTCTCTCTCTTTCTCAAAAATGAATAAACATTAAAAAAAAAGCAAATACATTTCCTCTTTTGCTTCAAATCCCCTCACTATTTCTGGTCAACAAGTGTCCCTCCACAGCTCAGGAAAGACTAGTGAAGCAGGCAAAAAAAAAAAAAACAAACCAAACCAACCAAATAATAGAAAACCACCAAATCCTGATCACTTGGAAAGTATCAGTTTGTCAGCATTCAGATCAGAACTGGGGAGGGGAGGAAAGTTCCTCCGAACGCAGCACAGGCAGGAGGGAGGGGTCGTGTGCCGCGAGGTCACTGCGGGACCTATGGAAGGAAGGTGACCCTGCCTGAGGCCTGTCAGATCCACCTCCTCCCACAGGGTCTCAGTGTGACATCTGTGGCACTGAAACACCAACCTCAAAATAAAACACTTCATCAAACTGCGGGTTGTTGGTCTTCTTTTTCACCTTCGTCTTCTTTGCCTCTGATCTGAACCAGGGAGGAAGGGTGAAGGTTAAAACCGATGCTGCTGATGCCAAATCTCTCGCCCATAACTTACTGCCTCTCTTGTCTTGTAAATATTTCTGCCTGGTTACCCTCCCAACACCCCCTAAGCACCTTGGCCGGACCCCTCCCTCCTCAGTCCCCAAACTCCACACACCTCCCCTCTCCCTCTCCCTCCTGATCTCACCCCTCCCCAACCTTCCCATGTCAGCACCTCCACCCTTATGGCATGTTGGCAGCCCATGCCTCTGCCTCCCAAGCAGGACTCCCATCCGGCCACAGCCTGCAGACGAGGAACCCTTACTGAGCCAAGAATACCCAGTGTGAAGAAGCTAAGGGCTTTCTTCATAAAGCAGTTTTAAGGCAACAAAAGAAAGAAAAGTAAGCCAGAACAATATATTCCACCACAGGGCCCATCCTGCACTTCCCAGAACAAGGAGGCCTCAGCATCATCGCACCGGAGTACAGCTCGCCAGAGAGGCCTAGACATGGTACTTGCCTGCACGGTCCTGCCAGGGCCACGGTGGCGTAGGGGTCACACTGCCCGTTCACGATGGGAAGGCCTTGGCACTCGAGGATGCTGCAGAGAGAGTGGGAATGTCAGGGGCGGGAGCCGGGGGCCTGCAGGCAGCTTCTCAGGGCTACCCTGAGGTCCGAGACGACAGCAGCCTCAACAGCCCAGGGCCGAGCGTCCTGAGTTCTGGGTGGTGGTCCCGATGCCCGGAGCTCCCGTCTAGCGAAGAGTAGTGGGCGGTGGGTGCACCGATTATCAATCCAGAAACATCTGGGGGCAGGGGACAGTGGTGCCGCATTCAGGACACCCTCCTGGTGACTCCCATGAGTGACACCTTCCAGAGCTTTCCGCGACTCATGAGCTCGCCTCCCCAGCAACCCGACACAGTAGACACTACTGCGTGTCCTCGTTGTAGGTGGGGGACCTCCGTGCCACATGGGCTTCTCGGCAGCAGAAGCTGCCACGGTGTCAGGGTCTCCTCACGCCTGATCCCACCTGCAGGCCCTGGTTCCTGGTTCTCTTTGCATTCTGGAACACGGCCAGCCACACTAGTTCTGAGCACCTTTTCCATGAATTCTGTCCTATCACCCTGGGTGTGCTTCCCTGGACTGTCCCTTCTCCGGGCTGTGGGGCATGCCGTCCTGCTCCTGGCATGCAGGCTGGAGCACGTGCTGGATGTTAGGCTCTCAGGCTGCTGGAATCCAGATGCGCCGCGTTCCAGAGAACAAGGCTGCTGGGCCTCCTGCTGCTTGGCAGTTAGCGATCTCCTGCTGCACACTGATTATGGCCATTCTTGTTTGAGGCTTTGTCGGGATAGGCACCAGGACAGGCTGGCCCCACCAGCAGGCTCTGTGCGGAGTGCCGAGTGGGAACAAGGATCTCCACTGGCGGAGAATCAGTGCTTCCCAGGGCCGCAAGAGCCCCTTGGATCCACAGACCCCACGCTCTGCCCGACCCCGTGGCGCTCGCCCTATGGGTTCACACAGGCCTGTTGAGCGCTGTGGGGCCCCTCCTCTCCAGAAACACCCATAGCGGCTCAGGCCCCCAGCTGCAGTCTGTCTCCCCACCTGCCTCCAGGCTCCACTTGGGACTCCCCCTGCCCCTCGCCACCCACACAGCTCCTGGACAAAACCAGGACCACTGTGGCCTCCCTGTCTGCTTCCCTTACTTGGGGTCAGAGAGCTGAACTGCCGACTGCCCGCCATCCAGAATGTTCCACCCTTACGGCATCTGGCTCTTTAGTTGACTGTGGTGGGGGAGGGTCCAGTTCGCAGCAGGAGTCCTGCTCCCATGGAGGGGCATCACTTTCACCGTCTCCCCTGCGACATCTCAGGGCTCGTTTCTCTTTGGTGCCGGAAAGCCGGAAACCAACCTGCTTCTCATTCCTTCCTACGTTGAGCAATCTGAGCTGCCCCTCTCAGGAATGCTTTAGCCTCTAACACTTAATAGAGTATTTCTTTCTGGGTGAGAAGTTTCATTTCCTTCGTTTCTCCTTCATAGTACTTGTGCGCCCGGAGCGCGTGCCACGCCTCTCCTGGCCAGGGCACTTTTGTACACAGTTCTTCTTTCTTCCCACTTCCCACCGCGGGTGGAGCCCGTTGGGTGGGCTGAGCCTCACAGACTGCCCTGTTACTCCGATCAGCTGTACCTGGTCTTTCAGCTCTCTCTTTTACCTACTTTATGGACCATTCCAGGGTTCCCTCTCAGATTACTGACTTGGTCTCTGGTTTCCCTCCTCCCTTCACTGACTGATCATTCCAGAAACATATATTCGCCCATCGACTCATCACACATCAAATATTTGCTGAGCTCTTCTCCACTCAGGCCCATCTCCCCGAATGGGCGAGCAGCTGTGAGGAAGTCAGAGGTTCACATCTGAAGCTTGGGTCTGCTCAGCCGGCTCGGCAGCAAATACAAGACGATAAACACGTGACATGCAACTGTCACGTGTGATCATGCAAGGGAAGAAATAAACTGGAGACAAGGGCAGAGAAGTACAAGTCGGGGTCAACCTCTCGGGTGGTTGGAGGTCTTGGAGAGCAGGTGGCCTTGGGTCACGGGAAGAAGGACCAGGATCGCCTGTCAGAAGCCAGGAGGCCCCCAGGGAGCAGCGCTGTGAGACGCTGGGGAGGCAGCTTGCTCAGGATGTGTGCGGGGAGGCCCGAGCTCTCTCCCTGAGCAAACAACTCATTTAATGCAAACACGTTTTTATTACGTTCACTTGTTATCAAGAAGGTTTACATGGCAAGTATGCCCGCAGTTTGCAGCCTCAGAGATAATGGGTTTTCATGGCCATGGACTAGATGGCATCGCTAAGCATCAAACTGAAAGCAAGTTTTCTCACATCTACATCCTAGGGAAGCACCACCAGATGTGGGCAGCGGTCACCCTAGAGCAGTGAACATTGCTGTCTTTCCTTCTCCAAGAGACCAGTCTGAGAAACACTCTATTCTCTAACTCAAAACGAGGGTTGGATGCTGACTGCAGTCACACAAAGACACCTCGGAGGAAAGAATCAACACCCTCCCATCCGGCATGCCACAAGTGGGAACCACAATAAGGACGCCAGCCTTCCTGCGCTCGCCTGCAGACAGCTTCCTGCGGCTACAGCCCCGCACACAAGCTGGCAGGGGGCTCTTGCAGACCACCCGAGGCACACGAAGCCGAGGTTCATTTTACTTCACACACAGTCTGTGTCTCCAGGCCCATTCTCTTTGAAACAACTTCAACAAATGCTTCGGAAAGTTCTAGATAAATAACGGAAAGGGATGAAATATTTACCAGGTCCTGGAAAGGCACTGTGAAACATACAGTGACCCAAACAGTCAACTGAGCCGGAATCTAACACACCCCAAGTACAATATTTTGTGTGTATTTTAACATTTATAGGATTTTACCTTCAAACTGACCATTAACGCATGGTTATGCCTCTTAGCTGGAGTGACAGCCTGCAGCTTCAAACTCATTTCAATTTCTCCCTTCCCTCCATGTGGACACATGCTGGGGCCTCTGCTGCCTGCCCCACAAGGAGGAAATGCTGAACTGGGCAGTGTGCAGGCACGAGAGAGCTGGAGACACGCTGGCCGTGCAGTGACAAGGTGTCACCGGGTCACCAGCCTGCCATCTGCTCAGCCCTCTGCCCTCACACTTCAGCTTGAAAGGCTTCCTGCCTCCAGAAAGAGCCACATATCAATAGCCTGTTGGCTACTTTTTTCTTTTTGTAATTTCCTAATAACAGAAAGCAAGATCTCTGCTAGATTTGAGGTGCTATTGGAATTCCCCACCGGGGCGCACCTGGGGGTGGGGCTGCCTGCGGCCTGTGCCTGCTCCCCTGGCCATCAGCCCTGCAGTCTGGCCACATGAGCAGGGCCCTGGCCGGTCAGCACGCGCTGCTGCCAGCAGGACTCTCGTCAGCTTGGGAGGCGCTGGAGCGTGAAGGCAGGAAAGTGCGGAACCCTTGCTTTCAGACAAAGCAGGTGACCACGGGACAGCAAGAGAAAGATGCTCTGCAGGGACAAGAGAGGGAGGACTGTGGAAAGGGGCGAGCAGAGGTCTCGTGCAGCGCCAGCAGAGCCGAGTGCTAGTGCACACGTGTCTTCTCTCCCGCTCATCTTCTGGCACACATGGCCGCTGCACATTGCCCACACGCACCACTGTTCTAAAGGAAGCGGTGCATGGTCCACAGAAATGTCCACGAGCAATCGCCCCCGATGCACAACATCATGTCCACTGGCCCTGGCGTAGACCTCAGCGGTCTCACGGATACTTGCAGATCACACACATCGACTACTTAATTCACTGCACAAATGGCTTCAGAACCCTGCCTCCATGCTCAACAGGCCGGCTCACACCTGCCAGCTTTTCCAACACTTGTCTCCAGTGCAGTGACATGCCAATGCCCTCACGTGTTGACATGCAGCCAGAATGCAGACCCCGGGAGGCCGGGAACAGCCCTCAGCCTGCAGCAGGGGTTCATGAAATATTTTTGAGTGAGTGATAAAAAGGTACATTAATCTTTGTTGGGGATGAAAATAAAGCATGAGATGAGGCCCTAGAGTCCAAGCCTGAGATCATGCACAGGCATCTGTGTGACATGGGGATTGGCAGATGCCACATCCACATACAGACGAGAACATGAAGGTGGTGGCTCACCAAACCATGTGGGCCTCGTCAGGCGTCCAGGCCAGCAGACTTGGACATACAAGTGAACAGGACAAAAAAGAGGGGTTACAATCAGGAAAAGCCATGTGTGGAAGGAACAGGGAGGTATCCGTGAGCAAGTCCAGCAGGTGTTCCGTCCACATGACCACACGAAGCCTGGGTACTGACGGCACCACCCAGGCAGGTCAGGGAGAGGCGATAAGAAAGCCCACAGATAACAGCCACTACCAGCAGGACGCAGGATAGGTGAGGGCCATGAGCCTCCAGCCTCCCGAAGCCTCCAGGGTGTACACGGGTAATGGACACCCTCAGGAAAGAACTGCAAGCACTCACGGGACAAACTGTGGTTTTGGAGGAGAGACAGCCTCACCTTGCTCTTCAGCCTGGCAGGGAGGTGCTCCCAGCAGAGAAGGGTGCTCCTGGTTGGCAGGGAAGGGTGCTCCCAATGGGAAGGGGTGCTCCCAGCTCGCGGGAAGGGTGCTCTCGGCTGGCGGGGAAGCGTTCTCCCAGTGGGGAAGGGTGCTCTCAGCTAGCAGGGAAAGGTGCTCCCAGCTGGTGGGGAAGGGTGCTCCCAGATTGCGGGGAAGGGTTCTCCCAGTGGGGAAGGGTGCTCTCAGCTAGCAGGGAAGGGTGCTCCCAGCTGGTGGGGAAGGGTGCTCCCAGATTGCGGGGAAGGGTTCTCCCAGTGGGGAAGGGTGCTCTCGGCTAGCAGGGAAGGGTGCTCCCAGCTGGTGGGGAAGGGTGCTCCCAGATTGCGGGGAAGGGTTCTCCCAGTGGGGAAGAGTGCTCTTGGCTGGCGGGGAAGGGTGCTCCTAGCTGGTGGGGAAGAGTGCTCCCGGCTCCAGGGAAGGGTGCTCCCGGCTCGCAGGGAAGGTTCTCCCAGTGGAGAACAATGCTCCCGGCTGGTGGGGAGGGGTGCTCCCGACGGGGAAGGGTGTGCCAGCAGCAAAGAGGGATACGCTGGAAGCAGGGAGAGAGAACTCAACCTGGCCAGAACACCCCCAGGCACCCCATGAAAGACGACCTAGGCCAGGTGAGAGGTGACGGGAGTGGGGAAGGACCTCACAGTGCTGGTCCTGCAGCCTCTGGGTGGGTGGACTGCCGGCCCCAGTAGGAATTACTGGCTGTGGTGTGCTGGGTGGTGGCCCCAAAAGAGATGTGACCTTATTTGGAAAAAGGTCTTTGCAGATGTAATCCAGCTAAGGATCTTGAGATGATGAGATTATCCTGGATTCAGGGTGGGCCCTAAACTCGATCACTAGTGTCCCTACAGGAGGGAAGCTTCACAGACACAGTGGAGAGGGTCACGTGAAGGGGGAGGAGAGAGGGAAGGGACTGCCTGCAGCCCGAGAAGCTGCGGAAGGGGTCGGGGGAAGGGACCGTCCCCTGGAGTGTCCAGATTGCAGATCTGGCTTCCAGAACTGGGATAGAATAAAGTTCTGTTGAGTTAAGCCACTTAAGATTGTGGTGTTTGGCCTCAGCAGCCCTAGGAAAGTAACACCCCTGCAGTAAGGGAATGACATGTGTCAGGAAGGCTGAGAACGCATCCCCATCACGTTCTAGAGAAGAAAATGGGGATAAATCACGGTGATGGTGCTGCCAGGCAGGAGGGAGGGCCTGGGGTGATTCTCAGGCAAAGAGAGAAGCGTATTGGAATGAATCTGCTTCTGCCCAAATGACTTCAACGGCCCATCGTCCCAGCTCTTACTTTCTCCAGAGCCCAGAACACACTGTGAGGTTGGCCCAAGCCCTTGCCAACCTTTGAGATGCCAGGGCACAAGGGGAGAACGCACACAAATAACCGCGTGTGCTCCTGCACATATGCCGGCATAGATGCCATTATTCCAATCTTACACAGGAGGTGATAGCAGAGAAAGTCAGAGTTTGCAGGCTGTTACATGGCCAGGGGAGATTCTGCTGTCTTTGGACACCAGGATTTGGGGTCCTGAGGCTTTTACACTTGATAGAGTGTCCATTGTCTCCTGTTCCATCCCAAATCAGGGATGTTTGTGGAAAGTCCCAGGTGCACAGAACACACTTAGCTCTAAGGGAGAAAGTGATAAAATACAAAATGGCTGCAATGTCAGAGGAGACCTAGTGGCCATGATGCCCACGTTAAAAAAGAAAAAAGGATCACAAATCGATCATCCTAACTTCTACCCTAAGAAATAACAAAAGCAAAAAACCCACAAAGGCAGAAAGAAGGAAATAGTAAAGACCATAGCAGAGAGAATGAAGTAGAAAAATCAGTAAAACCAAAAGCGAGGCCTTTGTAAAGATCCACAAACTTGACAAATCTTTAGCTAGGCTGACTGAGAAAAAGAGAAGACTCATATTACTAAAATTATTAATGAAAGAGGGGACATTTCTAATGACCTTAGAGAAAAAAAACCATTTTTAAAAAACATTACAGAGGAGCTAACCAAATGGGAAGGCAGTGTTTCAGGGGTTGGAAGGTTTAGTATTGCTAATTCCCCAAACTGACAGATTCAATACAATCACGATCAAAATGTCAACTGCTATTTTTGTGGAAATTAACATGGTGACCCTAAAAATCACATGGAAATGAAAAGAGCTCAGGATAACAAGTCACCAAAAAAAAAAAAAAAAAGGACCAAGATGGAGACTCACGCTTCTTGATTTCAAAATGTACCACAAATCGAAAGTTGCCAAGACTGGGTGGTACCAGCATAGGGACAGGCATGCAGGTCAACGGGATAGGTTCTGAACTATTCTATTGAACTAATACATTCATCCATTCATAGCCCAGTGGTTTTCAACAAAAATGCCAAGATAATTCACATGGAAAGAATGATGCCAAGACAACTGGATATTCAAAAGCAAAAGAATCAATGCTGGCACCTTTCTAACACCACATACAACAATTACTTCCAAACGTGGTGAGGACCTGAAGCTGAGAGCCCAAACCGTACAAATGTTAGATTGGATTAGGAAATGATTTCTTAGATCTGGACCTAAAACACAGGAAACGACAGATAACTTAGAGTTCATTGAGATTTAAAAGTCTTGTATCACAAAGAACATTACCAAGAAAGTAAAGGCAGACAGCAGAATGACAAAAAATGTTTTCAAGTTATGTATCTGACAAAAGCCTAGCATCCAGAATATACGAAAAAATCTTACATCTTAACAATAAAACACTAATAACCCAACGAAAAAATCAGCAAAGGACTTGCACAGACATTTCTTCAGAGAAGAAACAGAGCTGGCCAACAAGGACGAGAAAGGATGGTCAGTGTCATTTAGGGAAACGTAAGTCAACGCCGCTTCACACCCATCAGGAGCCTGCAAAAACAAACATGGAGAATCACGTGGGTTGGCAGGCATGCAGGGGGATCGGAGCAGTCGCACACAGCTGGCCGTGTAAATGCGGCGACCACTGTGACAAAACAGTCGGGCATTTCTTCAAAGAGTTAAGCAGAGTTAAGATATAATGCACTGATTCTACTCCTAGGTTACGTACCCAAGATAAATGAGAACAAGTCTGTACAAACGCTTATACAAGAATGTTCCCAGCAGTATTCACAATCGCCTCAAAGTGGGAACAACCCAAATGTCTACGAATGGACGATGATAAGAAAATGCGGTGTACGCACACGATGAACATTACTCGGCCCTAACATAATTGAAGCCCTGATGCCTGCTACTGCATGAGTGAAACTTGCTGACATCATGCTCAGTGAGAGAAGACAGTCCCAGAGAACCACACGTTATGTGACTCCGTTTATGTGAGACATCCAGGATAAGCAAATCCATAGGCAGGAAGCAGGTCAGTGGTTGCCAAGGGCTGGAGAGTATGGGTTACAGCTGCTCCTGGGGATGGGATTTCTTTCTTGTGGTGATGAAATGTGCTGGAACTAGACAGTGGTTAGTGGTGACGGTTGCACAACTGAGTGTGCATTTTACAATGCTGAATTTTATGGTATGTAAAGGATATTTCCTAGCGAAAGAAAAATCTACAGTGCAAGGCAAAGTGAAGAAAGAAAAGTCACTGGTCCCTCAGACACCTTTGACTCATGTGATTGGAGGATATGTGCCCCTGTGGGACTCTGTGGCACCCCCAGCCTCTTTCTCCCTCATTGCACCCCTATGGGGGACCCTTGTGCCCTGGAACTCTGAACAAAGTGTACTAGTGTGTGGCAGTATGTGCCAATGGGTGTGCTGCTTTGTACATATACGTATAGGGTGTATATACGCCAGCATGTAGACGAGTGTGTGTGCTCATGTGTACTAGCAGGTGTACCAGTGTACGTGCTAGTGTGCGCTAATGAGCATGCTAGCGTGCGCCAGTGTATCCTAACATATGTACTAGTGTGTGTTCATGTGTGCTAGCAATGTCAGCGTGTGCTAGCATGTTTGCCGGTGTGGGAAGTCGTATAGGCTGGCATGTACCTGTATGTGTAGTAGATGCGCTGCTGCGCTAGTGTATGTAGAGTATACACTAGTACATCTATCAGTGTGTACTCATGTGTGCTAGCGTGTATGCTAGTGTGCGTACTAGTGTACGCTAGGAAGAAGCAGGCAGGATCCCACCACAAAGATGCAGGAACCAGGCAAACCCCTGGTGCTCTAACCAAGGAGACTTCCAGAAGGCAGTGTCTGGGGAGCTCCCGCGGTTGGTTGGCAGGGACAACATGGAAGGCAGGAACTCTGGGGGTGGGTGGGGACCGGTGGGGATGGCAGGGTGGGTAGTTGTGAAGTATCGCTCCGTCTCCTGCTCTGGGCACCACACCTGTCCTCTGATCAGGCCCACTCCCCCCACCTCTCCCTGGACAGGACCACGGCTCTGTGTCCTCCCCAGAGAAACAGCTTACTTCCACCCTCCCTCACCTGGACATGAGGCTGGACGGGATGGCTGTCAGAACAGGAATCCTGGCCCATGTCTCCTATGTTCACCCTCCTGACTCAGTGCTCTGCCCAGCCTGGTCCATTCTGTCTCCCAACCTCTAAAGCGCACTTCTTATCCTACGTAAGGCTCTTTCTGAACAGCCTTAAGTTGTTTTGGAACACGGTGAGATAAGCCTACAAATAAACAAGGAAACAGGCAACTCTCTCTCCCTGCTACAGGGTCTGAGAGCACAGCAACTACTTCAAGAACAGGAGCACAGAAGCAGCGAAGGACAAAGCTCACGGTGTCCTCCCCATGTCCCATACCAAGTCCTGTGCACGTCCTACACACATTCCCATGCGTGTCCCCCTGCAGCCAGAAGTGACCAGATGACAGGTTCCAACAATGCTGTGGGAAGCAGGCCAGGGCTCCCCAGGGTGGCAGACGATGTAGGATCCTCCTCGAGCCCCCACCCTGGGCCCTATGCAGGGACACAGGGAGCACAATCCTAAAGTGGAACTCGCCCATTCTCACTGAAGCCCTTTCTGCCAGAGATGGTTAAGAGATGAATTCAGGAAACTGTCTTCTCCTAAGATGAAGCACGCGGAAACGTCTGGTCTCTCTCCTGGTTTCTGTGAACCTTCACTCTTCACTTCCTCTTCCGAGACTCCTTTCCCACCGCCCTTCACTCAGGACATACCAGAGGCTCCAAACATGCCAGCCACAGACAGATGGGCCAGATGGCACTCTGACGCCCTCCCACGGGACCCCCAACTACTGCAGGTGTCGTCGGTAAAAACAAATGTGGGGCCCATGGGGCAAGCAGTGAGAGAACAGGGTCTTGGCCAGGGTGTGTGTGCCCCAAGGTCTCATTGGGGTAACAGGGCAAGGACCCTGCACACAATGTGAGCTTGTGCGTGTGTCCGGGCGTCTCCCAAGAGTCCTCGGCCCCCTCCTCTATGGGATCCGTGACCCTAAATGTCAAGAGCCTCACCTGCTTAGACACGTGCACAGACATTCACACTCACCAAGCGTTGCAGGGTAGATGGAGCCCTGGATTCGGAGTGCAAGATCTGAGTTCAGGCCCTAGCTCTGCCGACAGGCCTCAGACACACCTCTGCACTGTTTCCTCACCTGTATTGCCCTGGGTGAGACAGCACCCGCTTTGCCTAAATGTCCCCCTGAGTAAGTATGGCTATTCACAAAAGCCAAATTCATTACCTCTAGCATTTGCTTTACTGAGGATTTCAAGAACAATGTGCCAGAACCTCTAAAAACACTGTCATTGTGGGGAATCACCGACTTTGGGATTTCTGACTCATTTGTTTGAAAAACAAGGACCCGTCCTGGGTCAGAGTTACTACTTCACGAAGACCAGGTGTCCATGTCTTACCGCGTGGCCAGCTTGTGGCAGACGACGCCCGTGTCGGTGATGACCTCACTCAGCCTCAGCTCCAGGTGGACCTTGCCCTGAAAGGCATAAGGACACAGGGTCACGAGGGGCTGGCCACGCGTAGGGGAGAGCTCCCCAGAGTCTCTGCTCATAAACGTGAAGCTGTGTCTGACCGCATGCAGCATCCACAGCGCTGCCCCCACCCTACTCAGATCCCAGGGCTCCAGATGAGGCACGGCTACCCCCGAGTTAAAGGGTCCAACCCAACAGGCACATTGCAATCCCAGCTTTAAGGACAGCAGACCGCTGTTTCAGAAGAAAGAAGTCAAAAGGCACAAGGAACAGGTGCCAGAGAAAGCAGCCTCCCCAACATGTTTGCTTGCTTTTATCTGCGTCCCTTCATACAACAGATGCCTGCGTCAGACACCTGCCCCATCGCCTCAGTACATGTGCATGTGTGTCTGTGTGTGTGTGGCCTGGACACCATGCCAGGGGAAATCAGTCCTGTGCCCCAGGCAGGAAGTTAATGCCCATGGATGCTTCTGAAGGACAGGGGAGCAGAGGTGGCTGGAATTTTGAGAGCAAGACCAGTGCTGTGTTTCTGCCTGCATCTACATCTCTGCCAATGTCAGCCCAGCTGGAGGACCCAACCAGGTTACCATCAGGGGTCAGGGGTCAGGAGAGGGAAGAGGAGAGGGGACTGCGAAGAAGAGAGGAGGTTGTTCCTAAGAAACATGCAACAGCAGCAGGTGTGACACACTGACATATTTCTAGGAGTACACACAATGTTAAAATTAACGCTCTTTTTAATTAGAAAAGTGGCTGAGCTGGATAATCTCCAAGGTCCCTTCTGACTGAAACTTCTAGACTCTGCAACTTGGGGAGGGCCCTCTGAAGGCTGCCTTGTGCTAGAAGAATCCAGGGCCCCAGACTGACAGATGGATGGATGGATGGACTGGAGGAAAGCATAGGCAGGACTGCTCAGCAGCGCCCCCAGTGGCCTCCTGGGTTCTCCTGCAGCTGCGGAGACACCTGCACAGGGCCCTGCTTGCCCAGCGGCGTTGAGGCCAGCCTCCCGGGTCCTCTGGCTCACCCACGACACTGACACGGGAGACCTGACGTGCCCCTGATGTGCCCCAGGCGCTGCCCTCTCTGGCCCTTCCCTCACCTGCAGGACAAATGGTCTCAGGAAGGGGAAGTGATGGATGATGGGTCCAGAGCAGCATCACACCTGCGTGACCCTGGGCAACATCCGGTGTCCAGGGCACTGACCCCGTATCTGCAGAGGCGCTGACGGGCTCCGGCCACGCACATAACTCCAGGAATACCTCCTGAGCACCGCGCTTCCCAAGGGGTCAACAGGCCCTTCCCAAAGCCCTGGGAGCTTCTGGCCCAGAGCGCCCCTCCCATGACAAGCGTGCACACAGCAGGCTCCAGGACGCACACCACCCCATCCACCCAGCCTGGGGTGGGGGGGGGGGGGGGCTCGGTGCCGCCGGCTCTGCAGGTGCGGCAAACACACGTCCACGCTGCCAGCAGTGACCCTGGCGGGCCGCATCCTGCAGCTCCCTTGCGCGTAGCCGGGTCAGGCTCCGGGCTCCCCGCTGGCGCCCTGAGGCAGGCGCTACCATCTGCCAAGGTGAGAGTGCGAGGCGCAGGCCACCCACTCCCCCTCGTCGCCCACGCCCCTTCGTCGCGCATGTCCCCCTCCCCCGCTCCCCTAGTCGCGCACATCACCCATGCCCCCTCGCCCCGCACGCCGCCCACGCCCCCCTCGCCACCCTTCAAACCCGACCACTCGGCAAATGCTCCACCTGAGGGAGCAGAGGAAGGACGTACCCCTAACAGGCTGCTCCCGGTTAACGCCCGCAACCTGCATTCCCAGCCGCGAAACAAAGTCCCCACGGCCGTTCGGAGATCACATCACTACTTCTGAGAGGCTTCTGACAAGTGGGGACGTGTCCGGGCTGAGACAACCCCACCAACGACGACCGACAGCCCCATTTCTGGTTTGTCCCAGAAGAGGACCCGCACATCACACGGCAGGCCCCGCTGCTCCGCTGCTGAGCTTCCTCTCCAGGGGGTGCACCTCCGCACCGAGGGGGGCAGACGCTGAGAGGAACACCTCCCTGGCCAGGGGGCAGATTTTGAGGGGAGCACCTCCCCAGCAAGGGGGCAGATGCTGAGGGGAAGCACCTTCCCACTGAGAGGGTAGATGTTGTTGGCTAATGCATGCTGCCACCATATTCGGGAGACTAGGGAGAGGACAGGTCGAAGTTACACAAAACAGTACAAACTCAGAACATCACTGAAAGGACTCCTCCCCCCTCCTCCCAAAGTTAAGGCAATAAATCTGCAGTTCAGAAGTTCACATCCGAAGCCAGACACAGGTTAAGGGCGTGCCCCGTGCCCTGTGGGTGACACACCACCGCCCTCACAAACAACCCGGCCACAAACACCTACACGCAGGGGCACGGGGGCGCCACACCCTCCACCCCCCCCGGACAGACAGGAAGTGTGGGTTCTCCAGCTCGCCTCTGCACAGCATTTGACACCCGCTAAATGCCACCCCGCCCTCGAAGAATCTGACCCTGGGCTTGTTTTGATCTCAGCAGAGGCTCCCCACTTAGAGGCCTAGTCACAGGCCCCACGTGCTGAGCTGAGGGCAGGAGGTGGGGCCCGGCTGGGCAGGCCCCCTGAGGACTCCGCCCAAGGGCCCTGCATCTGTGAGGAGAAAAGCCTTGGAGCAGCGCGTTACAAAATGCTGACTGCATAGCTTTTCCCATTTTTATTCAATGTGAACGGTGATAGTAAGAAGTTTAAAAAGCAACTGGGAGATGAACACCCGGACCTGCGGGCCGGCCGCTGCCCATAAACACCCTGTCCCGCTGCAGAGAGGGACCCATCCACATCAGGACCCACCAGCGCGGCCAGTCCTGGGCCATAAATCACACAATGTCTGCTCTTGGATCGGAACTTGAAATACAAATCACTATCAGAAAGACAGCTTAAAATCCCCAAATATTTGAAGATTGAACAGCATACTTCCAAATAACAGACCAAAGAAAAAGTCTCAAGAGCAACTGAGAGATATTTGATTTTATTTCTTTTCATAAGTGAAAATGAAAATAAAACTTATCACAATGTGTGGGATACAGTGAAAGCAGTGCTTGCTGAGAAATTTATAGCACACATTCGAGACAAAAGATCTAACCTCAATAATCTAAGGAAACTGGAAAGAGAAGAGCAAGAGCAGAAATCAACAAAACTGAAAACAGAAAATCAATAGAAAAAAATCAACAAAACCAAAAGCTGTTTTTGTTTGTTTGTTTTTTAACGACCAATAAAACTGATTAAACCTCTAGCTAGGCTAAGAAAATAGAAAACACAAATTACTAATAACAGAATGAAAGAGGGGCCATCACTGGTGCTGCCGCGAAGCCATCCTGTGGGTTCTGAACCGGCAGTTCCGGGGGCACCTTTGTCACACCAGTGGAACTCAGGACAAAGAATGACCCTCCGTGAATGGAGGATAAGAATCTCTCGTATTGTTATACTCTAGCTCCTGGAGGCAGCTAATGCGCCACAGGGATACTAATAATAGAGGCCTAGTGGGGCAAGGACACAGGAGTCCCTTCTACTTTCTGGTCAGTTTTCTGCGAACATAAAATTGAAAAAGTTTACCACCTAAGAAAGAAAATCACAGTGGTTCCCACACATTTTTCTCAGGAAAGCATCAGATCCCTGGCCTGGAGAGAGGGCCTCGACCACGGGCTGCAATGACAGCAGCAGACTGCACCCTCCCGGTCAAGCCCCGGTCCGCACGCCTGGAGGTCGGGGCCGGAGTCAGCGCACAGGAGGGCCCCTGGTCACCAAGCACTCGGACCTTGGTGGCGCTGAGAGCAGGCGAGACTCCCGTGAACACAGAAGCCAAGGACCAGTCAGAAACGGCACGTGGAGGCCAGTCCTTGCCTCCCTCACTTCCCCAAACCCACAGGAAGATTCAGAGCTGGGCCCTCAATGCAGACAGCTGCTGGCTCTTGGCAAGTCCTTCAAGCAGGGTTGTCTGACACAGAGGACAGACGAAATTCCTGGGGTTTCCAGCCACGCTAAAGGTGCTGGAAGACGGCCAGAGTTTGCTGTCAGAGTTTTCTGGATGCACACTTCAACGGCAAGTCTGCTGAGACCACAGAGCACGTGGCAGAGCTCAGTGGCAGCCGGGTGTCCTCAGAGGAGCTGGGGAAGGGTCCCTGGGCCCGCTCAGGTGATGGGTGGGGACCGACTCCCTCCCCTTGCAATACGGAGAAGCACCTGTCCCTGCCAACCGCGTGGTTCTGATCCTCTCACCCAGGGTCAGGGAAAGAACAGAGCAACTAATTCTTGTGAATAAAGTGATTTTCCAGAGACTTTAACAAACATCAGTTCCAGAAGGAATCAAGAAATTTTTAATTGCCTTTCCCCCCATTACTTTGATTCCTTGATCTCTTGTTGGCCCCAGTTTTCTGGCACTTTCTTTCTGACACATGCCTTTACATATGAATTGCAGAACCGATGGATTCAAGAAACCATATACCATCCTCTGCCCTTCTAAAAATTGTAAATGAGACATTTCAGGATGAAGCAGCTGTAGGCAAAAGATTGTGCTGCACTTTTACGGGCCAGTTTGAATGTAGGGACCACTGCTCCCTCCACAGTTATGACCGCTTCCTAGGCAGGTACTCTGAGATCGAAGTACCCTAAATAAAACCCTCAGCACAGGGCCTGGACCTTGGCGGGCACTCAATACACACAGTCCTTCCTCTGTCTCCCCAGTACCAGCAATACCCATTTGCTGCTCGTAACGCTGATCCCTAGGAAGCTGGCCCAGCTACAGGCACACCCCATCTGGAGGGTGTAAGGGTCGGGCTCAGGAGGACAAGGTCCTGGTCCACAGGCACATGAAAGGCACCAGTTATGAAACAGTCTGGATGCTCCACACAGCACAGTACAATCAACACACACACCGCATTTATAAGGTTTGTGGTGACGGAGTGGTTCTAGACCCTGATTGTGGTGGTGGTTGCACAGACCTCCACACATGATGAAATGCACGGGATACACATGTGATTTGCACATGCACGCACACACTGTATGTGTGCAGACATGTGAAAGTGGTGGGATCTGAGGTCTGTGCACTGCAGAATGTCTGTGTCCCGGCTGTGGCCAGTTACGCAGGATGTTGCCATGAGGAAAACGGCATGAAGGAACACAGGCCTTTCTTCACTTGGTTTTGTCTTTAAGGATAAAGAGGAGAGCACACAGTTTGCTAATCATCATTGCCTGTGTACTATTTTCTGGGACTGTCTATGAATCTGTAAGCATTTCAAAATTAAAAGTTAAGTTTAAAAACAAGGGGAGAAAAAAGAAAAGCTACACTTGACAATGAAGTCAGACTTAAACCAGGGCTGGCCCAGTGTGAAGAACGCAGTGAAGACACATCGTGGCCGGCTGCTGGCGGAGGAGTCCTCGTCACCGCCACAGCCTGTTCCACTGCTGAACAAAAGTCATGGGGAAACCGCCAAATCAAAAGGCAGGAATGGCACGTGGCCCTGTAGCCTTCCGTCTGCAGACGGGGTTTCTGGGCAGCCCGTGTGCTCCTGGTGTTAATTAGCTCATTGTCACTGCTACAGCTGCTCTTGGAATCTGGGCACACATGGGGATTCTGCAGTAGCTGTGTGTCTACTGATTTCTGCGGCACGTGTGGGCCCCTTGGCCAGAATTCAGTGTAAGCCACTGAGACAACATCTTTCTTGGGCTCAGCTCCTCAACCCTTCCCTCCCCCTGCCTCTTTCTCCAAGTCTGTGGATTGATCGCAGGGGCCACCAGGGGCCCCACAGCACATGGAAACTGGACGCTCTGCCTTCACCCTCACAGCTCAACCAAGGCTGAGGGTCTACAAGGAAGTGTGGGGACAAGCAGCCAGCCAGGGCCCCAAATGCCGGGCCAGGTGCCTGTGGGTGGGATGTGCCGGGCAGAGCGGGGTGCTCAGCAGCTACCTACTTTGGGGATTCTGTCCGAGGCACCACCTTGCCGCACATCAGGTCCCGTCCAGTATTCACAGAACCCCATTTTACATATGAGGAAACGAGGCTTGCTGGGGGCCCCGCCGACGTATTTCACTGGTGGATGGGGGCACTGGGCTTGGATCCAGGCCTGCCTATGCCAGACCCTGTGCTGGCTCCCATACCCTGGCCAAGCCCTGGCGACTCCCAGGACCGCTGACGACAGTGCTCCCATGTCCTGGTGTCACAGCGGTGCGCTATCCTCCCGCTTGTGGATTGCAGACACCAGCGCGGGCTTAGGAGCTCAGCTGGAAGCCACACAAGCAAGGTCGAGGGAGAAGAGAGGCTGTGGGCCACCCTCCCAGCGTGTGTTGTCCCAGATGCTTGGTGTGGGCATGGGCAGTGCCCCATCACAGAGAAGGGAGGGTTGGGAACTGGAACCCCACAGCCTCCCCACACCGGGGCAGGGGGTCAGTCCCTGATGACACATGGCCGAGAAGAGCCCAGGGGACGCTTCAGACGACAGGAAACTCGGTGACTGGTCACTTCCCTTCTCTCCAAACCCTCCTTTGCTACATGTGGGAGCTGGAAATGCACGCGGGCCCTTCCAGCAACTGGGACCCGCAGTGCGAGGCTGTGCGTTCGCTCCTGCCCCAGCTTTGCTTTTGCTTGCCCATATTTTCTGTTCACCTTCAGTTCTGTGTAATTACTGTCCTTTCCAATTTTATGCTTCACACATGTCAAAGTGCGACAATAACCGAAAGAATGAACACAGTGAACAGGCCTAGGCGCATCGTGGATAAGAGGACTCACTTGCTAACCATCACTCCCTGTTAGGATCCCAGTCCTGCATCTGTCTCTGCAGCCACCCCGCAGCCCCTCCCACAGGCCCCACCGAGGCCTCACCTGCACTTCAGAGTCTGCATCCACGTGCTGCAGCTGGAACCACGTGTCCCTGTTGTGGTACTTGGGCAGGTCCTCCTTCTGGATGGCCACCTTCCCTACAACACACACGCAGAAGAAAAGCAGTCACACGAGGGGACAAACCCCCGAAACAACAAGCGGGGCTCTCCACCACCACCGCCAGGCTTCGCAGAGGCATCGTCCAGAACAGGTAACTGGGTAACCCAATAACACCATGCTGTCTTCCTTCCAGCGGGTCAGTACGTGCCACATTTCCTCTGGAAAGCCTCACATGGGACCTGGCTGGGGCTACCCATTCTGCTCCTTGATTCGAGGTTTTAGGAGAAGAAAAGCCTGCCCATCTGTCTGGTCCCAGGGAGCTCAGAACAGGCTGCCTCAGAATAGGCCGCTCTGAGCTGGAGGCAAGTGAGTGCCAGCAGGTGCAGGAAGAAGCCTTCCCAGAGCTCCCTTGGCTGCCTGCCCCCTGCAGCCCAGGAAATGTCTGAGGAGCAGAGGCTGCCATGGACCCTCGCTCAGGAGGTGTTATGGTGAGGAGGTCAGAGGGGTGCCCCCAGGATAGTCCTGCACAAACAGCCCTAACTCCACTAACCCCCATGTGCTCGCCTCCCAGTCTGCCACCCTTGGAGGCCCAAACTCTTTCCCCCTCGTCTGGTTGCTGCTCTGGACACAGACTGTCCAGCCTGCTCTTGGAGCAAGCCGTCACTGAGGTGTCCCCTGCGTGACATATGCCACAGGTGTTAACTCTCTTGTTAATCTCTCTGTGAGTCCAGTGTCACAGGGAGAACCTCGGTGGGCAGAGAGAAAGGTTTCCTCCAACCTGGGACTCCAGACCCCATGAGACTTACCCACTGGGCACAGAGGGGTACTTGGAAGGCAACAAACGTGCCAAGAAGCCTGTCCAAGTGCCAGAGGGCTGGGCCCTCGGGACTTGGGACAACTGACTCCCACCATTGCTACCTTCAGCCCCCATGCACCCGTCCATTGGCCATTCATCATTTCGGCATATTTGTGTGGCTCCATATTCCCAAAGAGAAGGTCACAGCACCTCGCACCTCCCAGCCGGAAAACAGCCCTGGGAAAGACCCTGGAATCATGCCACTGGGCTCACTGGCACGGCCAGCACCACTGTCCCCCCGCCCCCCGAGAAGCAGATGCAGTGGCAATGCCACTGACCACCTGGACCCCACTGGTTCAGCTCTCACCTGGAGGACCCTGCACAGCCACAGACCGCACAACATATCAGAGCCACTGCTGGCAGTTGACAGGTGGCCACGGAAGGGAGAAGACAGACGGCGAGAGGCAGATGCAGAGCCAGGGACATGCAGCACACAAAGGCGCTACAGAAATGCAACAGAAGCCCAACTTACAGGCCACATGGGATCCCCTCCAGCAGCATCGTCATGGGGCAGGATGGCTCCCTCGGGACCCCCACTCCTTCTCCACCTCGGTCCTCCCTGCCCCCAGCACCTGGCCTGCTGGGTCTCGGGCCTCCGACCACCCCCCACCACCCCCACACACGGCCACCAGGCAGACTGGCAAGAAAACACTGTCCTTCCTCTCTGCAGCTCTTGCAGACCGATCCCTTTTCCTCGCCACGGGAATGTGATTCTGAGTCCATGGAATAAAGCCATGTGAAAACAATTCTTGGAATTGAATTGAGCAATATATTTCATTGAAAAAAAAAAAAAACCTTCAGACTGTGATTAGTGCAGCTGGATGGGAGGGTTACGTGTGAGGTTTGAAATTTTAAGTAACTGCAATGTTTTTATGAGCTTTAGTCGGAACAGGGAAGAGCCGCGTCTTTAATGCTTACGTGAACCCTACAGCTTACACATCCAGGCTTACACAGAAGTATACTAATGCGTCCTTTTTAAACACATATATTAGAGTTTCTAAGTGCCGTTTGGAGACAATACCTAACCCACAAACTATAATATCTACTTAAATGTGTCCCCATCTATCTGAGTGACAGCAAAAGGTCACTGAGCCGCTCTGGGCCTCGCTGTCTCACAGTGGTGGTGCTGCCTGCCTTAACACAGTAAAAAGTCCAGGCTTATTTCCTCTCTGGGGTGCTACATCTGTGAGGGTCTGTTCAGAACACAGCATATGCCAGGTGGCACAAGAGGGCAGGTGACGCAGAGAACCTGGTACAGAGGGTGAGAGGACGTGGCGGAAGATGGATACAGAAACCTGCAGGAAGGTTAAGCTGACTTAATGAGGGACAGACAGATGCTTCCTGAAATGAGCCGGCAGCAGGGATGCTGCTCGTATCACTCCAGTTCACCCCGGCGTCCTAGCTAGCGCACAGAGGCAAGAAAAAGAAGCAAGGGCACGTACCCTAGAAAGGAAGAAATGTTTGCAGAATCTATAGGAAAAGATAGTAGAACAGGTGTGTTCAGCAAAACCACGGAATGCAAAGTAATACATAAAGATCAATTGTACTTGTGCATGCAAGCAATGAGAACAAAAAGTGAAATAAAGGGGCACCTGGGTGGCTCAGTTGGCTAAGTGTCTGACTCTTGATTTTGGCTCAGGTCATGATCTCAGGGCTGTGAGATCGAGGCCCACATGGGGCTCTGCACTAACAATGTGGAGTCTGCTTAATATTCTCTCTCTCCCTCTGCTCCTCCACTCACACACTCGTGCCCTCTTGGTCTCTATCTCTCTCAAAAAAGAATTGAAATAAAAAAAAAAAAAAGTACCATTCACAAAATGATGCTTTTATGGCTTGTGCCTCTGGTGTGCTACCTAAGAAATCTTTGTCTACTCCATCAAAACCATAAAATACATAAGGATAAATACACACACACACACATATGTGTGTGTGTGTGTGTGTGTGTATTTATACATATGACGTATATACTGAAAACCTATCACAAACGCTGATGAGAGAGGTTAAGAGAAGACCAAGCATGTGCTCTATTAGAGGGTCCAAAGAGATGTTAAGATGTTAATTCTCCTCCAAATTAATCTACACACCTACACAATCTCAGTGGTGTTGGAAATTGAGAAGTGGATTAAAAAATGTGAGTCACAACTCGAAGGGCCTAGAACAGCAAAACAAGTTTGGAAAAGAACAGTTGACATGCTCACACCGCTGACTTGAGACTGGATTTGAGGCTACAGGCGCCGAGACAGCGGGCACCAGGGCCAGGCAAGGATCACAGACCAACGGACCAGGACAGAGGACCAGAAACAGACCCGTGCATATGAAGTTGGTGGTTTTCAGGAAGGCATCAGGGTAACTCAATGGATAAACCATTGCTGGATGGTCCTTCAGCAAACGAGGGTGCCACAACCCGACATTTATGAGAAAAAAAATGAACTTTGTGCCACGTGTGCAATTCACCTGGAATAGATGTAAATGTAGGAGCTAAAACCATAAGCTTTCTACAAAAAAGAAGGAGGAGGATGAGGAGGAAATCTTCACAGCCCTGGAGTAGGCAAAGATTTCTTAGATATGACATCAAAAATATAAACTATTAAAGAAAGAATTTTGACTAACTGGACTTCATCAAAATTAAAAACTTCTGGCCTTCAAGAGACACTGGTAAGAAAATGAACAAAGGGAAGAAAATATTTGTAAAACAAATGATCCAATGAAGCACTTGTATCCAGAATACACAAAAAACTTTAACAACTCTGTAATAAAACAACCCAGTTAAAAGGGCAAAAGATTTGGACAATTCACCAAAGAAGAGATATAGACGGTAGACATATGAAAACATGCCTCATTCTTCATCATGAAAATGCAGTAAAAACCACAGTGAGATCCTACACACATATTAGAATGACAAAAATGGGTTAAAAATTAAAAGTGCCAACTCTGAGTGTGTGGAGAGGCTGTGTGGTTCCTGAGGCTCTCACGCAGCTGCGGAGAATTCAAGATGGCACAGTCACGGAGGAGCACGGTGTGGCAGTCTCTACCAGGGGCAGACACACACCACAGCGGAGGGGGAACCTTTTTCCTCCTACCCTTCTAGGTTCTCTAGGGCTCTGCAACAGAGGAAAGATGAACAAGAGAACAACAAACAGAAGTTTACCAATATGTCTCTCAGATCTACATGGGGGAAACTCAGCAGTGCACAGGCACTTGTGCTAATGCAACATCTTAACCTGAAACAATGACAAATTTCAGAGAAGAGACACCAAGGAAAGGCCTTCAGGTTTCCAGGGCACAAACTGCAACAAGGGGTGAGTGGACTAAAGGGTGTCATGTAGACCCCTCTGGTGTCACCTTGAAGCTAACTCTAGGGTCATCTCGGTGATTAACTTCTGGCAAGTTCATGTCCTACTTTTAGGGCAGGCTGGAGATCTTTTCTTGTGCCTGCTTATTCTCAACTGCCTTCAGCTCAAAGTAATCCTTATGCCAAAGTGTGTATTTGGGGATGGCAAATTCTGCCATCTTTCAACACTTAGACGCCCTGGCAATCTGCCTCTTAGGAATCTTCCAAGAGAAACAAAAACACGTGTCAATATAAAGACCTGGTATAACGATAAGAGTGTTGCCAGCAGCTTTATTCACAACCACTAAAAATTGGAAACAACCCTCACTTCCATCCAGTGCTGAAGTGGTAAATAGCAGCACATGTGTACAAAGGGATGCTAGGTGAGGGGAGCATACTAGATGAAGGGAGCCAGACATGGCGGCCCACGTACTGTGTGGCTCCATTTGTGTGATACTCTGGAAAAGGTAAGACTGTAGAAATAGATGCCACATGCTTCGTTGGGGGCGCTGAGGGTATAGGGAGTGCGTCAAAAGAGGCTGCAGGGAAGCTCTGGGGGATGGAAAGAAGTCTTAACTGTGGACCATTAACACGGCTGTCAACACCTGTCAGACTCCATGCCTGAAGAAGGTGCATTGCACCGCATAAAAATTATACTTCAATAAACCTCGTTATAAACAAAAGAATAAAGGTCTTGTTTCTGCCTCTCCCCTTTGGTAGAGAATCTGGAGGAAGCTGCTGCCAGTCCTGGGCTGGAGGGACAGCTGGAGAGACAGTGGTTTGAGCCAGGTCCCCCAGAGGAAGAGGGGCCTTGGGAGGACCCTGGGCAGGGGTGGCCACCAGAGCCAGAGGCTGGAGAGTGGGGAACGCCCCAGCCTCTGCCCCACCTCCCAATCCTGCCAGCCCAGACCTAACTGGAGGCTGGGTGGGTGGAGGGGGAGAAGGGGAGCCCAGGAGCGATCCAAGGGGCACAGGGACCGTTCACTAGAATCCCCCGTACCAAGTAGCATGGACTAAACACACTTCCTTGTTTTGGTCACCAAAACCATCAATGCCGTTCAGAGCCTTGGTCTGCACCACAGGACGGCTCTGTGTTGGTGCAATTCTAGCCCAAAGGAGAGCAGCCACACTTCAGTGTGTCTAGCAGCCGCATCCCGGTTAAAGGACATCCGCTGTGCACGAGAAGCACTGAAAGCAGCTACTGGACCACGGCCCCTCAACACACTGAGGCCACCTGGCTGGAAACCCTGCCTGATATCAACTCCTTCTGGTGCTAACCTTCTCTGGCCCAGGAAACCCCAGGCTGCCGACCACATGTGATGGAGGGATCGCAGCCGATGTGCACCCTCCCGCGCAGGTCACTTCCAGTTACCCCCAAACCCACTCTGGATGTTTCTCGCCTGCAGCTGACCTTCAGCCCACAAGGGCACAGGGTGGACTGGAGGGAGGACACCTGGACCAGGTCGCGGCACCCTGCTCCTGCAGCTCTGGGTTCTGTAATCAGCCCTCGCTATTAAGCTCCAGAGTCTGGACTATGTGTTTCCAGTGGGCACCTCCACCGGGACACACGTGCGGCACCAGGGAGCCTGGAGGTGAGTGCGGTTTCCTCCAGGTGTGCGATGCCATCAGACCCGACATCAGAAACCCCAAGAAGTCAGTGACACTGTGATTGATCCCATGGCATGAATTTATACTCTCATCGTGGTAACAACATAATCACTAGTCCTAACTTTAGTCTCTCCCTGGAGACCCAGGTCGTTGATTATTTCTACAGCTGCAAAAATGGTGGCGGGGCATCGACATCCAACTGCTGACATAGCAGTTTCAACGCCACCAAGACTGCTAAGCCATTATGCTGCTGGTTACCTTTAAAAATGGCAGAGGCCCGGGGCGCCTGGGAGCTCCATTGGTTAAGTGTCCGACTTCGGCTCAGGTCATGATCTTGCAGTTCATGGGTTCGAGTCCTGCATCAGGTTCTGTGCTGACAGCTCAGAGCCTGGAGCCTGCTTCGGATTCTGAGTCCCCCTCTCTCTGCCCCTCCCCTGATCATGCTCTGTGTGTGTCTCTCTCTCAAAAATAAATAAATATTAAAAAAAAATTTTAATGGCAGATGCCTTAAAGAGGATATCAATAAACAGCTTATTTGATTATTTTGAGGAGACATAACCAACAACCATTTGAGCAGTTTCTCTGGTTGAAATGTGCAAAAGTAGGGCACCTGGGGGCTCAGTCAGTTGAAAGTCCAACTCTTGATTTCAACTTGGGTCATGATCTCACAGCTCTTGAGTTCGAGCCCTGCATCAGGCTCCATGCTGCCATGAAGCCTGCTTGGGATTCTGTCTCTCCCTCTCTCTGTCCTTCCCCTGCTCCTGCTCTCTCTCTAAAAATAAATACACAAACATTAAAAAAAAATTTAAATGTGCAAATATAATTTTTTATCCTTAAGATTACCACTCAAAAAAGCTTTCCTATGTCTCCAAAGATAAATCAAATCTTCTTCATTATAGTGTAATCTGAGTCAACACGGAAACCATCTGGGAAGCCTCTGGGTACTGGATGACATCTGATGCTCAGACTGAAGACCTATCACACACGAGCAGGATGAAAAGGGGATCCAGAGCGAGAGCAGGTTCTGGGGTGACGCGCAGGAGACCCACTAAAGGGTCTTTGGCAGGAAGGACCAAAGCGGGTGCGGACACACCCCCTCCTCCCATGCCTCTGCTAACACTGGTAACCACTCCCCTACAAAAACGACAGGAGATGCTTAGCACACATGCTAGCTGTGCATCTTCAGGCAAGTATCTTACCCTCTCTGAGCCCACTGCTTCTTCTTTAGCAAGTGCAGGTGGTACCTACTTCCAGGGGTTATGCCCATGAAAATACTGGCACAGTGTCTGGCATGTACCTGCGTCCAATACGTGTTAGTTTCCTTTTAACTGTTAGGATCAGCTGAGGAGCCCCACAAAACCAGGGAGTTTCAGGCTCAGCCCCCGAAGACAGGCTGCACACGAGCTCATCACCACAGGCTAGTCAGATGTCAGGAAATGGAGGTGCGTTTAGAGACTTCTTGCGTTAGGAAGGTGTGGCAGGCACCCCCATGATGGTGGTGGTCTGTGTGGATGCACAGTGGGGGCCATGCTTGTGTGTGTGAATGGAGACAGAGAGGCTCCTGTGGACATTGAGAGGTTTAGTCCAGATAACAATTTGAGTCAGATTACGAAAGGTCTTCAATGCATGCTACGGAGTACAGACTTTCCTCTCTGAGCCACATCCAGCAGTACAGCTACAAGCTTGACAATTTCTCCCTCCCTTCCCTTCTCTCCTTCTTTTTCTTCCCTCCTTTCTTCTCCTTCCCTCCCTTTCTATTCCTTTCTTCCTTTTTTTTTTTTAAATATTAATCAGGCTCTACAATGGAAGCACGTAGCCCCAGAAAAGGGTTTCTTCAGGAGGGGGAGTGTCTATAAAACACTGAATTTCTAAAATGGGATAAATATAACGTATGGAGGTATGTTATATTGTCTTTCAACAAATGTTTGGTGACTGTCTCCCAAGCCAAAGCCGGATGTTAGGGAGAGACTGGGTCCAGACTGTCCTGAGCTTTCTCGTAGGTGCAGAGGGATGCCAGTGGTCAGCTGCTCACAGGGAGGAGGTGCCAATGGCCGGCATGAAGAAAGGGCAGCTCTGGAAGCTGTGGGAGAACGGAAGGATGGAGGGAGAGAGAGGCAAGCTCTGCGGCCATGGTCCAAGCAGAGTGCAGGGGGTCGGGGCCACCCCTGGGATGGGAGAAAAGTGGACTCCAGGGTACTCCAGGGTACTGGGTCTCAGTGGGTCAGTCAGGAAGGTGAGGAAGGGGCAGGTGTGGGTTTTACCTGGTGATGAGGAACCTTGGGCCACCACCAGTTCAGCATGACAACCACAGGGGGCTGTGGGGCAGCCACACTTAAGGCTGGGCACCAAGGACGCAGCAGAGAAACAGCCAGCTGGGGCGGCAGCTGGACAGCATGAGGCCGGAGGCTGCGGAGGGGGGGGGGGGGGGGTCACCACTGCCTCGGGGCTACTGGCTGGGACAGAAATACCCCTCACTGGCTGTGCAGGTGACCTTCTCCGCAGCCGGATGCCCCAAGAGAGCGCAGGAGAGAGGCATGAACACTCCATGATTCAAATGCTCTACTGCAGAGCTAAGTCCCCCAAACGCCGCCCCAGGAGCAGCCATGGCCACAACACGGGCATCACATGGGGCCTGGAATTCAGAAACTACACTTGTGCCCACACTTAGCCTCTCAATTCCTAGTTTTCGTGCCACAGGAACATGAATAGGGTCTTCCTGGGACAAGTACCCTCTTGATTGGATAGGCCCTCCTTCCTCTCCAGCAGTGCTCCCCCGAGATGCTCGCGCCTCTGAGAGCCCCAGTACTATCCCAATCTCCGTGGAGGAAGTCAAGAGTCAGGGACAGGGACAGCCTGGGGAAGTGGGAGGTGTCCTCTATACACTGGTTCCTCAGAGGAGCCCTTGGAAGTCATTTGGGGACAGGCTAGGGGGTCTCTGTACCCTGACTTTGAAGGACAGTTCTGAAGCCTTTGCCAGTGTGGCCTGGTGTCTGCCATGTGAATTCATGGTGTGAAGTTTCTCTACACGCCGATGGGTAGGAGGGACTTAGGCAGCTTGTCCCTGCCACGGACGACACAGGAGGCCCATCCAGGGAGGCCCATCCATGCCACAGAGGACTCAGGAGGCCCATCCAGGGCACGGGGGACGTGGGAGGCCTGCCCCAGCCACCTCGCCAAAGCTAGGCCAGCCCCGTGATCACTGCCACTCCCCACCGCCACTCTGCACGGCCAGAGAGGCCAGGCCAAGAATGCTGATGGGCACTGCTGGCTCCAAGCAGAGGACCTGGAGGAGACACTGGTGGCTGGCCAGAATGAGATCCCATCCAGAAGAGGCAGAAGAAGTGAAGAAAACATCCATTTCAGTACCTACCTATGATGGAATCCCTCCGGAAAACATCTCTATCGAAAATGTAAAATGACAGGTGCCGAAAATTCCGAGGAATTTCGCAGTAGAAGTCTTCTCCGTAGAAAGGGCTGAGAAATAAACAGAATGGGCTCTGTTAGACTGTGGGAGCCGCGGCCTTGCTATCTGCCGGCAGGTGTGGGAGCCTGAAGACTGAGCACCAGCCTAGGGCACACGTGTGTCACCTCACCTTTACATGTCACACTGCGCGAGTGGCCTGCTATGCTGGCGGAGAGCTCCACGCAGTAAGAGTTGCGCCCACTGTGTGTGCCCAGGACCGCTGCGACACTCTGAGTGTCTGGGGCAGCAGCTGGCAGGCCCCCTTTATGCATTCAAGGAAAACTCGGCGTCCCAGTTTCAGACCACGCCCCTTTTGTCCCAGAAGTCGGGGTGAAACCCACACTTCTCACAGGGGAGAGGACCCCTGCCCACCAAGCTGAGCCTCCACACAGACCCTGTGCGTGAGTCACTGCGCAGGACACTCAGTGGCTTTTGGGCAGAAAGCCAGAGGCCCTGTCATTAAACAGACCCCAGGTGCTCTGGGTGGGCAGGGCTGAGGTCAGCAAATGTGGCTTGCGGACAGAGGACGTACACTGAAAACAGCCCTGCACCAGGCCGGTTGCAGCTGCTGACAAGGTGGTCAGCAGATCACTACAGCACACACACAGCTGCCTCGGACTTTGGTGTGTCCACCCCACGCACGCTCATGGCAAGGGTCCACAGCAGGAAACATAATCAGTCAAGGAAGAGCTAGAACAGCATGCTACATTGGTTAGAAAACGAGCCACGTTCGTTCCTGCTCAAGCTGGAAAGGTGAAGAGGGACAGTGGTGCCCGGAGTGGAAGTTTACGGGGAGGGACACAGACGTGCCCCAGAGAAAAAGGGAGGGGGCGGTGTCAGCTCACTCATCACCAGTCCTGAGATGACCCCCACCCCATGCTTAGGCATCTCTGAAGTCAGATGTCCCCTGCAGACAGCGTAAGGAAGGACTGCTCACACGTTAATTAGCCGTAACAAGATGGTGCCTCTCAGAACTGACCAATGCCACAGACCCCTGGGATATGGTGTTTCTGTGGCACGATGTGCCATGGTTCCATGTGGCTCAGTTGGTGTCTGCTTCCTACCATTCCGCTCCAGCAGGAAATAATGAAATATCCTAAAACACAGGCACTTGACACGTCAGTCAAAATTACCCAGCTCCTGAAGCTCACGGGCCTCATCTCGACTCACTCCGTAGTTGGATCAGCTCAGCATGGAAGGACAGACAGACGGAGCGTATGGGCCCTGGGATCAGCTCGGCATGGCCCGGTGGCCCCAGAAGGATGGAACATATGGGCCCTGGGATCAGCTCAGCAGGGCCCGGTGGCCCCAGAAGGATGGAGCGTATGGGTCCGTGCTGGGGCTAGAAGGAGACCCCATGAGGAAAACAGACCCACGACTGTTGGTTTGTTGATGCCAGCCCCCCAGGTAGGGGATGCACCAGCCCCTGGATGGGGGGCAGAGGGTGCGGTCAGGCCAGCCCCCCAGGTTGGGGACGCACCAGCCCCTTGGGGGGGGGCAGAGGGTGCGGTCAGGCCTCTGTCCTCTCTGCATGGCCGGGACAGGCTGCCTGAGTCCTGTCCCAGGCTCATGCTTGACATGAGGCAGAAGCAAGGAGCAGGTCAGTGCCCTGGCCTGGGCCCCCAATCCCAGCGTGTGGGACTCTGGTGTTTGCTCTCCACATGGAGCCGTCTTCACTCAGGTTGCAAGTCAGAACTACCTGCACAGGCTTGGAGAAAACGTGGCTGCCCTGGCCCTGTCCCCTGAGAACCCTCTCCAGGGTGAGGGGCCACAAAGCAGGAATCTTTAATCCCACACCCACATGAGTGTCTAACACAAGCTGCCAGGTCATTACGGTCTCTGAACCAACCACACATTACACATGGGCAGCATACAGATCCCTTCAGTGGTGCAGAACCCCACCTTGTACCCTCGGGCATGCCACGCGGGGCCAGGCTTCATCTTAGAGGCCACAGGGAGCCACACTCCAGGTGATGCCCGGCCCTGGGCAGCAAGCCCGTGTTCCTGAGGGGCTGGTGGCATCTGATAGAGCCCAGGCCTGTGCTCCGAGGCTCTGTCTGCAGGTACTAGGTCCCCGGTGACCACACCTGTCCTTCCCCAATGGAGCAAAGGCACCCAGGAAAGACACTGTCTTCCCCGTGTGTTGATTCCTAATTAGACTTACACGGATGTTCTTGGAACTGCCCTGTGCTTTGCTCCCTTTGGCCTGAACTGTTTGCTTTAAAAAACACACACATTCGTGGATAGGAATGTTACCTATAACTGTTAACTAAAAGCAAGAAATAGCTTTTTCTTCTTAAGAATGAAACTGTATTGAGAATTTTGCTTTATAAAATCAAAAGTAGGCTCACGAGGATGGCCAGAACTGAAAAGACAGAGAACAAGTGTGAACCCTGACATGTTGCCTGCAGGAACATAACACGGGGCACCACTTGGGCCAACAGTGGCAGCTCCTCAAAGCGGTAAACAGAGTAAGCATGTGGCCCAACAACCCCCACGCCCAGAGCAGGGGAAACACACGTCCGCACAAATACTTGCACATGAAAGTTTACAGCAGTGTTCGTACCAGCCAAAAAGTGAAACCCAAAAATCCGCCAACAGAGGAACGGATACACAAGGTGTGGTTCAGTCCACACAGGGGAATATCATCAGCCGTGGGAAGGAGACACGATTTGCCACCTGCTGCCACGTGGGTGCACCTTGAAATCATGACGCTCAGGGAGAGAAGCCACAAAAGGCCACACACGGTGTGATTCCATCTGCATGAAATGCCCCAAACAGGCAAATGTGGGGAGACAGAAAGTCTACTGGCGGCTGCCAGAGAGCAGGGTACCGGCAGGAAATGGGGGGCAGCAGAGGGGATGGGCTTCTTTGAGGGAGACAAAAATGTCCCGCATTGACCGCGGTGTGAGCTACAACCCCAAATATACTAAACCCACAGAGCTGTACATTTTAAATAGTTAGTTGTATGGCATGTGGATTATGTCTCAATAACGCTATTTTTTTAAAAACCAAAATTTCAGGGGCGCCTGGGTGGCTCAGTCGGTTAGGCGTCCGACTTTGGCTCAGGTCATGATCTCACAGCTCATGAGTTCGAGCCCTGCGTCAGGTTCTGTGCTGACAGCTCAGAGCCTGAAGCCTGCTTCTCACTCTGTGTCTCCCTCTCTCTGCTCCTCCCCTGCTTGTGCTCTGTCTCTCTCTGTCTCTCAAAAATGAATAAATGTAAAAAAAATTTAAAAAAAAAACCAAAATTTCAGAGTGCCTGGGTGGCTCAGTTGGTTAAGCGTCCGACTTCGGCTCAGGTCATGATCTCGCAGTTCGTGGGTTCGAGTCCCACGTCGGGCTCTTTGCTGACAGCTCAGAGCCTGGAGCCTGCTTCGGATTCTGTGTCTCCCTCCCTCTCTGCCCCTCTCCCCACTCACGCTTTGTCTCTGAAAAATGAATAAATGTTAAAAAAAATTTTAAAAAAACCAAAATTTTAAAAATACATAAAGAAGTCAGAAAGTGAAAGCCAGAGTTAGCATTATAGGGGATATCCTGCTAGATTTTTCCTCTGGAGATATATGAATAGATATAGATGGGGGTGCATGTTTTTAGATAGAAGCAGGATTACATGATGCATCCTTATACACAGTCTGCTTTTTCCTTTGATATCATGCCAAGGACCACTTTCCAAACAAGTACATAACAAGCCTGTCGCCAAAGAGCACCTGAGGTGTGAGTGAGCACAGCAGCTTGATTCGCCCTCGCCAACCCTGACGGGCACGGGCGCCTTCCTGCCTTGCCGTCGTTGGGGGGGGGGGGCGGCTGCGGGTGGCCACCCGCCCGAGAAGGACCCCCACGGCAGAAGGGTGCTCGCGGTCTGAAGGCTGTGGTGTGGAACGCCCCTCTAGAAAGTGGGGACAGATTCAGCCCACACCTACCCACAAGATTCTCAGCAGCATTTACAAACCTGTCTGGTCTGATGGCAAACTAAGCATGCTGCTTCCACCGGCTCAACAGCAGCCACACAAGCATGAGTGTGTCCGCTGAAACGCCTCTGGCCCAGGCTCTCTTAACGCCCATCTGTGTTCAGGATATTCATCCACTGAGAACTTTCAAATTTGTGTTGCAGCTTAGGAGACAAATAACTGACACGCAGCACGTGAGAAATGCCTTATTAACTGGAAACACCACAACGTGGTTAATAGTATCGGTCATCAATGGGCAAGGATGGGCGTGTGGTCCCGCCTTTTCCGAAACGTGGGAGGGACCCTGCCCTCAGGAGCTGAGGCCGCCCAGGCAGCAAGGCCTTTCAGAAAGACCAGCTGTGGCACTGTGGGGGCAGGACGGTGGACGGCAGCAGACCCACGCGGGGTGTGAGTGGGCCGGGCCTCGCCGTCGGTACCCTTCCCCTGAGTGTCCCCCAGCCCAGGACACACTGGCATGGTCATCCGGACAACCCCACCCCCTTCACGGGCAGCAGAAGTGGAAGTGTGTTTGCAAAGAGAAGGAAACTGAAGCCTTCTCCATCCCTGCCCTTCTCCGTGTGCCCGGCAGGACAGTATCTGCTTTCTGGTGAACTCAAAGGGGCCCCAGCTCCCAGCCTCCCCTTCCTTCCCATTAGTGTCTTAACCTGGGGCATCTCTCTGCACAGACCCCACTTTGCCCCGACCAAGGTCAGCAGCTGTCAGACGTGCGATTAATGCCCCACACAGTCAGCCCGCACTTGCAGCCTCGGGGCTCCAGAAAAGCAGCCCGAAGGACCCGGCTTGCCCTAAATGCTGCTGCCTAACGGAGGAAGTCACGCGTGCCGCGGCACCCACCTCTGAGGCTGGCCAGGGTGACGAGCTCTTTCCCTCAGTAACAGCAGGAGAAACTCGGATGGAACTTCACAGCATCAAGGGATCACACACAAACAAAACACCTCCAGACCAATCTTCAACAAGGAGGAACCACCTGTGGCCCCTCCGCTCCTCCCACAGCCCAGCGGTTCACACGGGGCCTCGGCTGGGACCCGTGGGAAACCTTGTGCTTGTCCCTGAGTAATTTCCTAACGTCCAGGGTTGGGGCGGGGGGGGGGGGCAGGGCTGCCTCAGCTGGGGTCGCTGGCAGATTTGGGGGAGACGGGAAGGAAAGAATAAGGAACGCCACGGAGTGACTCTGTGAGACGTCCATTCTTAGGACGGTCTTCATAACAGTCTGAGCGATGGATGTGCCACAGAGAAGACCCGTTAAGGTCAGAGCACCCAGAAGCAGCAGGTCCGGGCTCCCAGCGGGAATGTGGGGCCCACCTCATGGCCCAGGACGAACTGGGAGCCAGGTGGGCAGAGCAGGTTTTCTAGAAAGGGCTGCAGCCCATCTCCAAACAGCTCCGAATTCAGCTAATAAAACGTGCGTGTGGTTAAATCATTAACTGAAAGCTAGATTAAAATTTCATTAAGCCAATTCATTGCATTTCATTGCATGCAATTTCATTGCATGGGGGGTCACACAGCACTCTTGCTGCTGGGACTGGAGGGGTGGAGCTACGTCTCCACCAGGAAGGAGAGAATCAGATCAGTTTTCGTCCCAATGCTGGGTGGGCAGAAGTGTCCTGCCTGGACCCCACACACTTGTCACCTGGGTCAGTCACTGCCTGCACTGGCAGTGCAGCTCCGAAGGGTCCACGGCGGCTACTGCCGACCACAGGGACACCGAGGACACTCAAGGGTGCTGGCCTGGCAGGTGGGGCCGGAGGGGCCTCAGGTCAGCACTGGGCAGGCACGGGACCAGGCAGGAAACACACACAGGGGGCTGTTCACACTCTTCCCGCAGCACCAGGACCCAAACTAGAGATATCTCCTGGAGCGCCCCAGAACCGGGTGAAGGTGAGGGGAGGAAACGATTCCCTGCCTGGTGCGCCCCAGGACCGACCATGGTGCGGGGGACGGTTCCCCACCTGGAGTGCCCCAGGACCGTTGGTGGGTTAGGATCCCTGCCTGCAGCACCCCAGGATCTACTCCAGCTGGCAAGAAATGTCTGGGCCTAAAGTCCGCATTTATGTCCAAAAAACTTTTTTTTTTAAGTGGAGAAATTGGAGATAAGAGTAAACATCAGGAGAAAATGTTACGCATGTAGCCTCATGAGTCAAAGTCAGTGTCTGCTCACCAACAACTTGGTCTTTACTGACAACTTATAGAAAATGAAGTGTGTCTTCCCAAATCACAGACCCCTTCCCGTCCCTTTCAGATTCACCATCTGGGGTCTTCCCTGGTTTAGTCACCCCCACCACATTGCAGTGCTGTCTTCTGAGCAATCTGTACCTTTCGGGGTGAGCAGAAGACGCTCCCGGGTCACAGGCCCAAGAGGCACACACGCACCCACTCCACCATCTTGCACTGGGACGTTCTCAGCAAGAAGGATGTGAGGTGCTGTCACCACGCCCATGCCCGCCAACGCGATAGCGAGCTAGTGCACCTTGTCACTTGGCTCCAGAAAGTGGTTATTTTACTGTCTAACTCCTAACTTTATGTAAAAAAGCAAAACCAAAGTATACAAACAAAAGAACAAAAAAACCTCCCCAGAATCCCACTCTCCCTCCCCCACAAATAACCACATTGACATTTATGTCCATATATTCCAGACCGTTTGGGGAACACAGCCTTGTAACCTGCCCTCACGACTCAGCAAACGTTACCACCCCGAAGAGCGTGGGCAGCTCCCACGTTAAGGGGCCACCGGAGCCCCCGCTCTGCAGGAAGACAAGACGGGGGCTGCAGGCCAGGACCGTGCAGTCGGCCCCTTCCCCTCACATGGCGACGCAAATGCGAGCAGGTGAGAGGAGGCAGAAGGTGGCTGCACCAGGGCCGGGTCCTGGAGCAGCTGTGGGGACAGGCTCAGCACCGCGGGCACGAGGGCTGCCGGTAGGAAAGGCGAGGCTCACATCAGGAGCCTCTCCGGCCAGGAGCTGTCACACATCCTGGGGGAAAAGGGAGCCAGTGTCACCCTCACAGTAATCACCTACACCGACAAAAGGCAATGAAGACACTAGCACTTTGTGGAACCTTCTTGCAAAGGAGTGGGCTAACCCAGCACTTAAGAGGTCTTGTTTTTAACTTCTTTTGTGCCTGTAGCATCAGTACCCTCCTTCTACTGGATAAAATGGTGATTTCCTCCAGGGTAACCTTCCCCACCCCTGTAGTGCAAGCAGGAGGTGACCCTCCTGAACGGGACCAAAGATGTGCTCGGCAGACGTGCCGTGCTGTCCAGGACCCAGTCGGTCCAATGTCCTAGAGCCTTTAGTTCAGGTACACAGTAAACAGATAATGAGGTGCCATTTAAGTGATGACACAATCACAACCCTAAAAAGTTACACAAAGTTCGCTCTCAACATCAGGAAGGTTTTTTCCGAGTAAGAAAGAAACTTTGCCCAAAACCACCCTTCAGAGGAAAGGGCTCCTTCGCTCTCACAAGCGGGTCTGCAGCGGATGCTCCCCCACCCCCGCTCCCCCACATCAAAAGGAGAGGAAAGAAAAGGGAAAGAGAAGAACAAACTAGGCCCTCTCCCTAAGAAATCGGCTGAGTAATCACCAGTGAGTGCTGGGGACACCACGCAGTGTGGTCACAGCCTGCTGCCGCCCCAGAGACCACCATCTGCTGGTGAGGAGGAGGAGGAGGGAGACACGTGTCCCCTTCTCTCTCACATTCTGTCTGCACTTCCTACAGAGTCCAAACACATGCTGTGCAGCAGCTAAGCCCGAGGCTGACCTGCCCCAGAGGCTGCGGAAACTCCCGCTGGAGCTCCGTGTCCCTCCAGAGCATGAGGCCTGGCCAGGCCGCCAAGCCCTTTGGCTCTTCGAGTTCACAGACCAGATGGAGGCTCCTGTTTTCCCGGCGACTCTGCCACCTGAAGCATCGGACCCGAGAGGAAATGCTGGTCCTGGTGGAGGCGTGCTGGGGGTGCAAGATGCCACGGCGCAGTGAGGCGGGACCTCCTTGGAGGTGACTACCCCTGGGGTGTGGCGGGCCGAGCCCACACTGCAGACTGTAGGTATCACCAGCTCATGGCCCAATGTGCCCACTTCCTTCTGTCTGGCAGCCGCCGTTGGAGTTGGGGCCTTCTTCCTCTGGCCCCCGATAGCGGCAGAGGCCTACACACGGCCTTCTGCTCCTGGGTTCTGCCCTCCGGCCACGGCTGCTCAGGCCGGAATCTTAAAATACTGTCTTGTTCCAGCTGCTGTCCCATGCGGGCTCCTACCGTTCTCTCTCCCCTCACTGTGGGAAACCTCAGGACACACGTTTAGACACCATTCTGTTTGGTCCTTAACCCTCTCTTCATCCTTCCTTCCCATTTCTTTGTGCACCTGGGGTACGGCTCCACTAGGCCTTCTAGTTTACGAAGTCTCCCTTCAGCTGTGTCTCAGCAGCTATGTATTCATGCAGAGTTTTTCACTTTAATTCGTGTCTTCCTCATTTCTAGAAATTCTACCTGGTTCTTTTGTAAACTGGTTCATCACTTTACCATTTCTCACCCCGTGCCTGTTTTTAATCTTGTCTCTGATTACTTCAAATTCCTTAAACTTTGTTGGCTGACCTGCAAACTCAAAGGTCTGACTCTGTGGTCTATTGTTTCAGCAAATACACACAACACTTTATCTCTTGTGTTCCTTGTGAATCTTCTCCTCGGAGAACACAGACGAAGATTCTTTAAGGTGTGAACTGAAGGATATGCTTGAATTTGCTTTGACTGGCTTTTCATCAGCTCGGTGGACGTCACAAGCTACTAATCCAGGACTACAGTAATGTACGTGCATGGACTGAGGTTTCTGGACCACAGACACAGTATGGATTCAGGCCTGCAAACTCACAAGACAGCTGATTTTCGGTTTCAAACATTTGGTGCCAAGTGGAGGCAGCAATTTTTCTTGCCAACTTCTTGGATGGGGTGGATTTATTTGCCTTTTGTAAATAACTACCATAGAGGAGAACTCCGGGCTACCAGCTCACAAGGCCCACCAGTGTGAATAGGGTTTTGCCTCGATACTCAATGACCAAACGCACCCATGTTTTAAGCTCCTGGAATTATACTGTTGGTGTCTTTCTTTGCTATCAGCTTTCACTTTCTGCTTACAGCACCCTCTCCTTGTCTGGCATATTAGATAAGCACTCGATAAATACTCATTGAGCTAATAAAGAAACAAACAAAAACAGCCAAGCTTGTTGAAACTGTGTGTAAGGAGAGCATGAACATTCCACCAAGAGTTGGACGCTCTGATGAGCTCACGAGAGCTCACTGGCTTCTTGGGACACCATTTTGGGGGTTACCACTTGATTCTGGCTATTTCTCAGAGGGCTGATTCTCCAAACAGAACATATTACCACATCATCACTTTCATTTAGCTCTCGGCCTCCGTTTCCTTCTCTAGCACACTCTCTAGTGTCACCAAAGTCAGAAGCCACCATTTCTATTTCTAAACTTGTGTGAAATGCTTTGAAGACTGTGACTCCAATTCTCAGCCTTGTCTAAAACAGAGGCTCCCAAACACAGTCCAGGTCTGGGGGAGGTCCAGCTTCCCCGGGACTACAGGAACTTTCCAGGTGTATCCCCATGGGCCTCCAACATCAGCTGTGTAAACACGGGAAGGATTTATCCGGCATCAGGACAATGGAAATAACCCTGAAGGTTCCCTGGCACCACCTTCGCCATCAGCCCCAAAGCCGGACTTGACTCCTGACAAAGTCCTCAGGCTTCTGCAGAGAATCTTGCATGAAACAACCACGCCCACTTGGCCTCGAGGGCGGCCCTGAGTGCTGGTGGCCCTGGTGCAGACGGAGCACGAAAGGTGTCCCCGAGTTTCAGGGCCAGGAGATCCTCAACAGTCAGTGGTCTGGATGTGTCACTGGCTCCCACTCCAGGAGCAGTACACAAGGATATAATTCATCTGCTAACACGTTCTCAGATCCCAGCTGTTTGCAGGGATCCACACGACAGGCTTTGCCTGGATCCTTCTCTGCTCCATCAACCGCGTGATGACAAACACTCGTGCAGGAGCGGCCTCGGTGTGCTTCTCCCCGGCCACAAACCGCAACCCCAGCCCTTGCTAACACTCGCATTTTGGGGGCCCCTCTCCCCGCCCCCAATGTGAACTGCTGTGACTTTTAGGGCGCCCTCACCTCCCATCCCTGGGTGTGGTCTAGGGCAGCAACCCAGGGAACTTGTTAGGAACGCAACTCTTCCAAGTCCTGAGCAGACATCTGGGTCCCAACGAGCCCTCCAGCGATGACAGACCCTGAGCGCCTGACCTTGAGAAGCCGTCATGTGGCCTCCTTGGTGTGAGGCCTGTTAGGTGCCTGCTCCTTGACCTGCTCTAAAGCTATCACTGAGCGGTTCCCCAGCCTCTTGCCCCCTGTGGGCATTTACCTTCTCGCCCATCTCAGGTATGTCTCTCTAGGAAAACTGAAAGGAAGGTGGTAAAACAAAAATATTCACCCTCTCAAAATGCTTGATTTGTGCTCTGCGCTTGTACACACCTTCTGGCTCATCTCTGACCAGGAGGTGCCTGCATGTGTCCCCGCAGGAGGTGGGCATTGCCACCAGCACCGTGCCCCCGTGCCACGCAGTCCTGGGTGCCGCAAGCACTTGGGAACAGTGGCGGTCCGCCCCCAGGTGGAAGCACATTGCCCGGAAAACCAGAGCTCGAGGGAAGGTGCCAGCTGGCCACGCACACGGAGCAGTGGACGGCGGCCCCAGGCCCGGGCGCCCCCCCCCCCTGCAGAGGGAAACGTATCCAGTGAACCATCAGCAGACATTACCAGAGTGACTTCTCCACAATTTTGGTCCTAAAAACCTCCTCCTGGTCCAGGTTTACGGTGCAGTAGCAGTCTCGCATCTTGTTTGGCCCCGGGTACGTGGGAAGGTTTTTGGCTTCACCTAGAAAGAAAAGGTACATAACACTATCAACTGGGCCCGGAATTACTCACAGACGCATCTCCAAATCACGGCTTTCTTTCAGAGCAGCACTGCTTTCTCTTGTGTATACTTGGTAGCTCTTTTGTTTGTTTGTTTGTTTGTTTGTTTGTTTTGAGAGAGAGAGAGAGAGAGCAAACAGGAAGGGGCAAAGAGAGAGTCCCAAGCAGGCTCTGCACCATCAGCACAGAACCCAACGTGGGGCTCGAACTCACAACATGAGATCATGACCTGAGCTGAAATCAAGAGTCGGACACTTAACCGACTGAGCCACCCAGGCGCCCCCCATTAACTCTTTATAATGTCCTGGTTTTCTTGTCACCACAAGTCACAATGTCACAGTGAATACCATTTGCACTATTAGAATGCAAGGGAACACACACATTAACCTCCAAAACAGACTGAAAAAGTAGGGATCCATGGGCCTACCATTTGGGGTTATTAGTTTTATTTTATTCACACTAGCCCCCTTAATTTTGTTTAACGTTTAAATGATAGTAAGGTACATATAAACTAAAATTTATCATCTTAACCACCTTCAAGTGTAGAGCTCAGCAGTGTCAGGTGTATTTACACTGTTGGGCAACCAATCTCCATAACTTTTTCATCTTGCAAAACTGGGACTCTGCACCCACCCTACCCCCAGGCCCTGGCACCCACCCTCCCACTTTCTGTGTGTGAATCTGGCCAGTCGAGGTTAATTCACAGAAGTGGGATCATTCAGCCTCTGTCCTTCTGTGACCGGCTGACTCCCTCAGCACAATGCCCTCAGGTTCATCCATGTTGTCCCAGGTGTCAGGATCTCCTTCCCTGTCAGGGCTATAGGTGGGTCACACTGTATACAGATGGGCCCATTCACCCACCCTGGGTCACTTTCTAGTCTGATTTTGATTTGATAGCATTAGAACAAAATTGGGGCAATAATTAAGGAGGACTCTCTTTTATTGACAAGCTGTTTAAAATACAGAGTGATTAGCCAGTTAGAAGTGAGTCCCGAAGGGGGACCTGCGGCACAGATGTGGGCCGAGTGTCTCCCCCTCACAGCCCCTCCTCCACATGGAAGTGTGGCTGGAGTGAAGGAGAAACCCACAGGCAGCAGCACGGCCGGCCAAAAATGCCAGACTCCTCACTGACCTGGGTCTGTCTAGAGGCCATCATCAGAACCACAACCTATGTCCTCCGCTAGAAATGCACAAGTGTGAACGGCAGGCCCAAACAGCCCCGTCCACTTGCAAACGGAGAGTGATGGGTAGCTTGCAGCATGGACAGCTGATGTCCAGGTGACGTCTCCTCCGAGGAAGAAAAGCCTCAAACACACTCTTACCTCTAAGTCTTCTGGGGGGCGTCTGCAGGCACTGGACCCAGTGCTGGGGAGACAGAGAGGTTCTGAGAGCCCAGCACCACGCCATCCACCCAACACGGCCAGTAAATACCTGTCACACCGTAAGACCAAACTACCTCATTCTTGCCGAAACTGAAAAACACACCAAAAACCAACCTCAAACCGGAGCCCAAGTTCCTCCGAGCTCAGCGCCAAAGCCACCTGGCACACACCATCCTCCACAGAACTCCAGCAAAACCAGACATCATCACTCACTTGGGGGAAATGAGCTCATTTAAAAGATGCCATTTTGCAAACAGACGTATGCAAGAGTCCCCAGGAGGGCAGAGAGTGCCTTGATTTGTTCCAAGCTCTCAACTTTTCATTTAATGTCATTACAGAGTAGAACAAGTTGGGAGAGGGCGCTGACCTGGGTGGGCTTTCTGTGCCCAAACATCGTACTTCTGACCAAAGTGTCCTTCAGGACTCCTAAGAGCACCAGGTATAATCTGTGCGGGTGGCCCCTTCCTGCACACGGCCAGAACGTGAGACCCACTTCCGAGCCTCAGTTTCACCAACTGTAAGAACATGAGAACACACTAGCTCTCCAAGGCTCCTCCAACACCAAAAGTGTTTTAATTTCAAAGATTCCAGAGGTTTTTCTTTTGGGAATCATCACTGGCTCTTAGTTGGTAAGGAAAGAAATAACAGATGAGCGTTTTCTTGCACGGCCACCTCAACATTGCAATGCTCCAGAACACACCATTTTTAACATGAGTCCAACCCATGAAAACATGGCCAACCGGGTAAAAGGCACGTGAATCTGAGCCAAGCTTCAAGTCAGCTGTTAACATCAAAAAACAGACTTTGTGAAGACTCCTGGCAGATGTGAAAGGTCAGAAAAACGTGTGCGCAGGGTGGGGGAACAATCCCAGAGCCAAGGGCTGTGGCGGCGTCTTCAGGGACAGAAGGGCAGGTGGGGAGGTGCAGGATGGACATATGGCTCCTTCCGCTGAGCTGACCCAACAGGGCAGTCACATCACACACGTCACCCTGAACCAGCCCTTTCAAAAGTCTTCTGGTTCTGGACTGGGAACTGATCACTTTTGCCACGTTCACAAATCTTTAGCCTCATAAGCAGCCCAAATTTGTGGACGTCCCAGCTGACGCCTGTATGATGTGAATCAGGGCTTCCCACACTTCCCTTCGGAATTTCTTTTTGCAGCAGATGAGATACTTAGGTGCAAGTTCCTGTGTTCCTTAAAAGGAGAAGAGAAACTTGTCTGAAAGCTTCATGGGAGATGATGGTTGGTGGAAATCACAGAACTGGGATTTTGTTCCTGTTTGTTCTCCAAAGAACTTTGGAGCAGCAGGAACAGTGGCTGACACTCCTCTTCAAGGTGAGCACCGTCAGGGCACAAGAGAAAGATGAGCCCTCCCTGGACAAGATGACACTTGACACTGAAAGTGCCTGTGTGAACACAGACTGCCGCGTTCCTCCCACCCTGCTGGCCCCAGGCGGAGGGTTACAGAGGCATCCTGGCCGCCATGACGATGGTGCCACAGAGAGCCAACCTTAACAGGCCACTCAGATCAGCAGCAGTGGGGGCAGTGGGCAGCATCGCCAGCCACGTCCTATGCCCGGGGTCCTCACAGTTGGGGCGGAAAGGTGGAGAATGATAAGCTACCCCGAGTCTCTGCGTGGAGCCCCGCTGCAGAAGGGGTGGGGGTGTCTCAGCTCTCGGGTGGTCCATCCAACCACATGAGGAACCGGCACCACTTCTTCCATGCTGACTACTTGTCCCACAGTCTAGAGGCCGTTTCCCTGGCTGACTGTGTCATGGTGCCTCCCTTTTCCTAGCATGTGGAGACACTTACCCAGGAAAGTAAAGCCCTCCTGGCATACAGTAGGTGCTGAATTATTTGTTGAGCGAACGGATAAACAAATGACCACAAGGTAAAAGAAGGTTTCATTCTAAGAACCAGAGTAGGATCATTTTCCTCCATCTGACCACATCTGAAATGTACCCTCGGCACCAACAAGAGCCGTGTGCTGCAGACGGCAGCTCTGTCAGCCCTGAGAAAGCAGCCCCTGCCCGGTCCGGGTGGGCCGCTGGCCTCAAGGTGCCGAGAGAGAGACAAGTCCCCATCCCTGAAAGCGGATGTCGGAGGTCACAGACCCCAGTGCCCCACGAGAGACTCTGGCGACGGCGGGGGGGGGGGGGGGGGTCTGATCCTGCCTGCTGCCCCCAACACCCCAGAAGAGAAGGATAGAGGGAAGCAGGTGGGTGGAGAGCTCCGCTGACAAACCACCTCTCTTCCAGCTGTGAGCCTCGGGCGTCCTTCCTGTGTGTGCTCTGAGCCACCACATCCACGCCCCTTAGTGGCCCCCCAGCCCGTGGCCTCCACCTGTGAAGGGGAATATTGTGGGAGAACGCAGGCAGGTCTCTTGGCCACTCTGGTTCAGAATACTCAAACGGGCCCAGAGATTCCGGTCACTAACTTATGCTAACAACATAAAAGTCTATTTCCCCAAAAAGATCAATTCCATGATTAAAATATTCTCTTTCCCTGAGTATATATTTTTGAATACCTTGCTATCTTATCTTGATATTAAATAGAACACAACTGCATAAAAACAGACACAATTGGGATTTCTAAATGAAGCTACATGCGATCTTCCCTGCTGCATGCAGATTCGTCCTGAAAACCCCATGTTGAGCTGCCTGGACCCCCGCAGGGCACGACCTCACAACCACTACCGCCTGCTTCCTCTGCCTTCAGGAGGGTCACGGCCCAGGAAGGGGTACTGACACACCTTTCAGATTTCCTCAAGTAGATAAGAGACAATTCACAGGGAAATTAAAAGCTCAAAATACAATGAAAAGAAGGAAAATTACACGTATCCAGCTGCCCCTCCCCCACCACGTGTGACTCAGGGGTCAGTTGAGCTCTGAGTTCCCTAGTAGCTAAGGCAAGAATGGAAACAAGGCAGAACACACTCTTCAGACTTTCTCTGAAAATAAAGCACACCATTCTCCCTCGGGAAACACTGTTTTACAGCAAGGAGGTGACGGACTGGGCCTGTCTTCTGTGCTCCTTTTACGAGAGATCACATGGCTACTTCTCAGCCCGTCTGTCATGAGATGAGGCACACAAACTACAGTTGCTGTGAGAGTCCCGGTGAACGAGGTGGGGCGGCCCCACTCGGCTCAAGGCCAGGCCTCCACGTGCTTACCACAGACTCAGACGGCCATCTCCACAGCCAAACCATCCCACGGCCGAGGCTCCTGGAGACATCTGGATGGCCCAAGTTCAGTTGAGGGGCCTGGTAAGACCCCCAAGGAGGACAGCAGAGCCAGGCCCCAGCGGTCCTCAGTCAGGCCTCTGCCCTCAGATGGACAGCTTCCAGCCACACGGCCCCTCACTGGGCTCCTCTGTCCTCCCCGAGGAACCTGGGACATGGCTGGGTCTCACTTCTGTCTGCCTCCAGCATCTAAAACAGCATACTACTCTGGCAAACAGTAATGATCCTGTAAACGTTAGCTCAAACGAAAAGTGAGTGAATGCACTAATAAAATGACCAGCTGGGCAGGGCTTTGGGAGTACTGATTCCACACCTCTGCTGGGTATTTCGCAGGCGTCTTTGAGAGCCAAGGTGCATAATCAGGACCAGGGAGCTGGACCGTCCAGCAGTGATTGGGCAAGGACAGGGCCCTGTGGATTCCACCCCAGTCCAGGATGTGTGCTGCACCCTGAGCCAATGATCGGGCCCCTGGAGGCCACTGCTGGAGGGACAGCACAGCTGCTCTGGGAGACTGCATGAGCAGAGCCTGAACTCCCAATACCCTTGCAGACCCACAACATGTGACAGAGGCATCTGGGATCCCCAGCTCCTCCACCAGCAGACTGCCATAGCCCATCTGGACCTCACAGTACTGAGGATTCACCCGGCCAAATCCAGCCCAACCCGCCAGCCCCAAATCCCTGGCCTCAAAGCTGTGAGATACAGGTGGCTGTTTCTAAGCCTTAAAACTGTGAGGAAGCCTATTCCCAGGACACACACAAGTCCAAAGCCTCACAAGCTCATACAGGTCTACCCAATGCACACACAGCTTCCTCGTATCACAAGCTCATACGGTATGAGTATCACAAGCTCAGCCGGGCACACACAATTTCTCACGTTAGAAGCTCATAGAGGACTACCCAGGGCAAATGCAATTTACTCATTTTCTGAGCTCCTATATTGCTAACCGGGGCACACACTATGTCCTCAGGTCCTGATCTCATACACTGGAAGTCAAGTGGCTTTCCTTTTCCTCCCCCTCCGGCACACTGCTGATGACCTTAATCATGCGATTACTCCAGTGACAGGGTCTGACCCCATCCAGCCATCATCTTATCTGTGTGTCACAGCCCTGAGGGGCTCAGGACATGTGTCCTGTGGGCGGCACGGGGTGGCTACAGGAGATACTTTGCACATGCCGTGGCGTGATTCGGTTCCTATTGTACATCCGTTATCCCAGATTGGAGAGGGGGAAATAAAACGTGATAGACAGACACCCATGGCGAGCCAGATGACGGCACAGCCCGGTCTGTGGGGACCTTTGAAGGCTGAACCAGCCAGAGCCACAGCTGGTTGTGACCTGACCAGTCCCCTCCTAAGAGGTCATCATAGCAGCAAGAGAGAGCAGAGCAGGTCTGTCATGATGAACTGTGCCGGCTTGCTTTACAATTTCAGGATCCAACTGCTTTTTTTAACATTCCTTAACAGACCAAGAGACTGGAACAAAGAAGCTTAAAGCCCCCGAGTGAGTGTGCAGGAGGCCTGCCTGCTCTTGCCGAAGCCACATCAGACAAGGGCTGTGTTCTCATCAGGGCCCACACAGGATCCTGGACCGGGGTGGCCCTGCTGGTCCTTCGCCTCATGGTCACCTTACGTTTACCCCCTAGAAAAGGGGCTGTTGCCCCGACCTTGATTTCCATTTGTCAGGAAGGTAGCATTCTGAGCCTGTGAGTAGAAGACGCTGTCCCCCTGCCAGCCACACTGTCATAAAAACACATAAATCAGGTGTCGTGTCCCCAGGCCATGGCTCCACAGAGGCCAGGGAGACACCCTGTATTGGGTGCTCCCCTCAGGTCTCAGCCTGGGGCCCTTACCGAACACGGCGCTAAGACACAGTCTGCTCTCTAAATGCTGAGTTAGTGGATGTCATTTAAAAATGGAGTGATTTCACATTTATTTTAAATCCTTTAGAAAACTCTGAGGATCTGGCCATGCCCATAGCCACTTCCCCTTGCTGAAACGGTTGCAGCAGATCTGGTGGGGTGGCCCCTCTCAGGGGGCACCTGCTGGCCTTGTGCATTTGGAACCACCGTGCCACACATTTGGGGGACAGCCCAGACCTGTTCAGGTCTTTTTGTGCATGTGGTTGTCAGAATCCATCGCTCGAGAAAAGCCACCCCATGGTGGAAATGTCGTCAAAATACAAACCCAAGGGCCCTGGCTTCTCATGCAGTCTGCCCTCCCTGACCCCTCACTGAGTCTGCCTACACCCCACTCTCCAGAGTGCCTGTCAGCCAGGGGGCAACCGCCCCAGAGCCCTCCACCTCCCCAACAGTGCAAGTGGCATCTGGGGTCCCCTTGGAAAATGGAATCTCTAGCTGGAAGGCCACCTGTGGCAGACTGCGGGAGGAGGGGGACTCTGGGGCAAAGGCCTATAGTGCATCTGCAGGGACGGAGGGCAGGCTGGCGCCCACCTGCCGGGAGCGCCTCCCCCCTCCACGCCCCTCGCTCTGGGTCACCCCTGGCATCACTTAATCCCATGGTTCCCGAATGGCCGGGCAGACCCCTGTGCCAGGACCACTGCTACAGGTGCACGGAGCCCCCTTCACGTGGCGCTAGGGCTGCCAGGACAGGGTGAGAACGGAGGAGGCGGCCTCGGAAGTCTGAAGAACGGCCCCTGAATGAGAAACAGAAGCCTAAGACACTACAACGCCAAGACAGAAAATCAGTCACTTCTCCATTTTCCAATTAGTTCTGTACACAACAGCACATCCTCAGAATTATTTACATGTTCAATTTTGAACCAAACTCAAACTATTCAGCACCAAAAAGACACAAAACAGTAGCTAACCTCACCCTCTCACTTAAAATCTAGTCTTTTCCCAAGCGGGGAGAAATGCATGTTCTAATCTCACACTTTTCCAATGAAGCTAGAGGTGAAAACAGTGTTCTTGGACAATACCTCGATGCTGAAATAAAAAGCTGGAAAATCAAGAAAAGTGAAAAAGAAACCACCAGTTTCCTCTTCATTTTTAAAATATTGTGTTGAATGGGCCTTTGATTCCTTGGAAACTAAACTCTGTGTCTATTCGCAAAATACCTTTTCACCTAGTGCTGCATTTTCTATCTAACAGCCATGAAGATCAGAAAAGAGTAAGCAGGCCGTCGAGAGCACAGCCACTTTGCATGCTGAAGACACACTGAGTGTGCCCTCCGTGCCCGTGACCCTGACACCTCCCCGCAGCAACGTGGAGACGTGGTCCCCCCAGGACCTCACGCCCCTCCCAGGCAGCACGCTCCGGGCAGACAGGTGTCCACACCGGCAGGAGGGCCGCGCTCTGGCTCTGGTCCAGGCCAGGGCTCGGCGTGTCCCCACGGTGTGTCCCCGCAGCTCCGGGTGCCCCGGCCCCTTGGCAGCACACGGGCTGCCCCCCGGCCCCAGGAGGGGAAGTCCAGTTAGGGACCCCGCGCCTCTGAGCTGCGCGCCTGCACCTGCTTGGCCCTGGCGGGGAGGGGGAAGGGGAGAGAGGTGCCACCAGCAACAGCGACTTAAACCAAAGCCCCCAGACCCGGTCCCGTGTGCCGGGGGACCTGCACATTCGCACAAATCACAGACTTTCAAAGTCACAGAAGTTATCAAAAAATACTGTTTTAGAGACATAGATGCTCCCATGCCCTCAGGTTGCAAACTGCTGTGGGGACACATGTCACCTCCCCGCGACCCAGTCTGGGGCATCTCACACCTGCGAACGGCTCCATGCAGTGGCCAGAAGGGACCGTCCCTCACCGAGCTCCCAAAACGTGTTTGCGTCCCGTGTAGGCGATTCTCTTGTGTCACTTTGCCCAGTGCCTCTCCCCCTGCAAGGGTACACCTCCAAAAGAACCTCAGAATTCTCCAGAGAACATCCTCCCGCGACCTCCTCATCTGAGGGAAAGACGACAGATTTGAACAAATCTGCATAGTGCAATTTCCCAAATTAATGTTCACATGATGAAATGTTAGCTGGTTACTAAGATCAATGAATAAGCTTCCTGAGAACACAGTAGGGACATACATAAGAAATAAATAAAGAGGGACGAAATGTCAGTAAGTGTGAAACTATAATTACTAAAACAGCAACTGTGCCTCGCTGTAAGTAATCAAACTGTAAGACTTCCCGAGTCGTCTACACCTTCCAGCACCGTTCCCCTCCCCAAAGTCTCCTGCTCCTGTCCACTTTGTTTCTACTAATCACAGACACATTCTAGAAGGGGTGAGGATGTCCAGGCAGCTGAGAAGGGTGAAGAGAACAACAGAAACAGATGGCAGGAATATTCTGAGGTGGTGTTTTTAACGTAGGAACTAAGGTGAGGCTACTATGCAAACGTATGAAAGAGTGGGGGGGCCTAGACACTGGTGAAGATAAGGATCTGAGCTGTCTTCAAGCTGAGCCTGGGCCCTCCTGGGGGCAACTTGCAGGGAGGTTACCCCACGTTATCCCTGCCCATTAGCACAGTAAACAGGAGGTGCCAATAATCACAACCACACAAAGAGCATGCAGTCTGTAGGATGCCCCTGTGCCACAGAAACCTCAGCCTGGGAATGGTTTTCACCTGGTGCTCCCACCTACAGAGGAGGTAGAATGTGAATCAAATAGGGCAGAACAGCTGGGAAATCACCTGGGAGGTCACCTGAGAGAACGTCTGGGTCAACACCTGAGAAAACACCTGGGGGATCGGCTGGGAGATCACCTGGGAGATCACCTGGGGGAACACCTGGCGAATGTCTGGCAGTGGACACCAGTGCCACAGGGCCACGCCCAAGGCCCACCGTTTCCTCCGGTCGAGGTGTTGTACACTTGCTTGTATGTGTGCATGTCTCTGCATATGTGTGTACACGTGTGTGTTTTGATTTCTGGTTTTTCCTTTAACAGCTTTATTGTGACAGGATCAGAATACCAAAAAATCCACCTGTTTAAAGTGTACAACATGTTTAAAGTGTACAACTCAATGTTTTTTAGTATATTCACTAGATTGTGCAAATATCCCCACAATCAGTGTGAGAACATTTTCGTGCCCCTGAAATCAACAGCCTCACCCCTTCCGCCTCCCCCAGGCCCTGGCAGCTCACTCTCCATCTCTATGGTTTTGCCTGTTCTGGATGTTCATATAACACGTGATCTTTGGAGTCTGACTTCTTTCAGAAGCATAATGTTCTGGGTTCGGCCACACTGTGGCCTGTGTCAGGACCCTGTACTTTCTCAGGCTGAGTGATACTCCCCCGTATGGATGTACTATTACATATATACCCAGTTCTTCAGTCGACGGACACTTGGGTTGTTTCCAGCTTCGGACTGCTCTGAACCCTGCTGCTGTGGTGACTGTGTACAGGCTTCTGTGTGGACAGGTGCACCCGGGAGTACAGGTGCTGGGTCATGTGGTATCCCCGGGCTCTGGCCTCCGAACTGTTCCCTACGGCGGCTGCCACACTGCATTCCCGCTGGCAGTGGATGAGGGTCCAGTGACACTCACGACTGTCTGTCTTTTCAGTTACACATTGGCTTGGAATCAAAGAGATGCCTGTTCCTCAATTTGTTTTATGATGTAAAATGAGGCGATTGTGGTAACAGGGTTATGAAGACAGTAACATTTTTGGCACAGATTTCTGCACTTCCCACACAATGGCCGGACCATTGCACTCTGGTTTCATGTCCCAGGTGACTGGGCTCCCCAAGCCTTCATCCCAGCATGAGAGATTCTGGGTTTACACCGCCTGTGTCCGAGCACTGACACTGAAAGCACGGGGGGCTGGGCCTGAGAAGCTGGTGTGCGACGACAACCACGCACAACCCAATCCACCCACAAGCCTCTAGGCCGCCGGAGCTTAAGGAAAGATCCAGCTTCTTTCCTAGAGAAAGTGTGAGGTTCCCAAGGCTGGTCTACAACTCTGGCTCAGCCTCAGGGGCCAAGGAGAGAGGCGGAAATACTGTGTGTATAGGTTTCCTTTAAAATAGTTTCTTTATATGTATTTTGTCATTGCTGCTCAGAAGTACCGGTAACACAACTGTGGGAATCCAAGATTAAACACTACAGTCTTTCCACAGCCCCAGGCCCAGCCATAGACCCACCCTCTAGAAATGTCACTGGTTTCTATTTCTTGGCCCTGGAGCAAACATCACCAATTTAAATAACAGCATCACTGATATTTCTTGGTTTATCAATTTAAAATCAACTGTTGACTCCCTGCCATGAAAGGTGAAGAATTTAGGGTCATGCACATCCCCCACTCCTGCCTCCCAATCATTTTACTACGTCAAGTACTCAACACTTCACGCTGCTCTGTACCTCTCACTGTCTCACCTACTCTCTCAGTAAGTTGACTCCAAACATGCTAACTCCACAAGACGCCTGTACATCACGACCATGTGGCTGTGTGTTGTGACCAGACACCACTGCCCCCTCCAGCTCACCCTTCACTTCGTCCCCTCCCGCTCGGCCTGAGAGCCTGCCTTCTCCAGGCTGTGCTCTGGGCCATAAGGAGGACACCCCCCCGGCCCATCCAAGGGCCTTTATCACTTGACAAAGTATGAATTCAGCATCCAGGTCCTCTCACCCTGTTTAAGGCACAATTCCATTTCTAAGAGCTTTTTAAATACATTAAATGGTCCAAATTTCCATTCAAACCTGTAGCCGCTTCCACAAATGACAATTCCTTGATTCATAAAGTAAGACCCTGGCCTGGCAAGGACGACCCCTCCCAGCCTGTGCTGGAAAGAGAGCCAGCCTCTGCAAGACCTAGGGTTTGTTTGTTTGTTTGTTTTCTCCAGAAACAACCAACATAGGATTTCAGGCTGTTCTTTTCTGCCCTGAATACTTTGGTACTTTTCTTTCTTTTTCCCACACCGTTCTCTGTAAGAATCCGGCTTGAACTTGAGAAAGAAAATTTCTTAGATGTTAACAAAAGATTAGAAAAACCATTTTCTTCCTTATAAAATCAGAGCCTGTCACTCATACCTCTAATGCAAAACCCAAAGTTCTGGAAAGACTTTTAAACAGATGATGTTCCTTTGTTCATTCATGTCTGACCCAAAGGGAAACCGCCTGGGTCCTGACAGACCCAGGGTCTGCACCAAGAGCAAGATTTTATGTTATTCTGGGGTAAAGAGACTCAGAGGCCTTTCTGATGAAAGCTTGCCCTTTTCATAAGTAACTTATTATCTCTTCGGTTGGCCATGTCTCAGGCACTTCAAATGCTGCAGTCAGGGTGGTCTCCGACTCTGCTGGGGGGTCCCCAAGTAGTGAAGGCAATTATGACAGGTGAGCACAGGGCCATGTGCTCACAGGACTTCACACATAGGTAACATCCGTGTTAGTAAGTGTCACTGCAACAGTCCTGTGCAACACCTATGAGATGCATGTGTGTGCCACGTGTGGCTCCGTAAGGAAGGAGGCATTGCGGAAACCCTAGCGGTGCTAACATCTGCGTGCAGACGGCAGAGGGACTGCTCCCCCCAACAAACCCATAAAATTCCTTCTTCTTTTCCTTCCTCTCAGCGGCCAGAAGAGAGGCACAGAGAAGACAGACGGTGGCAACCCCCAGGCAGGGGCGGGGGGCTGGAAGAACCCCCCCGAGCAAGGCGCCACGACCACCAAGGCTGGCTGGCTCTGCTCCTCCGAGCCGGACAGAAAGAAACAGGCGATGAGAGCAGAGGTCTGCGGCAATGCAGAGTGTGGGAGACAGTTACCACAAAACAGAACCTGCTGGCCACAGATCTGGTAAGCATTCTGGTATCCAAAATATATAAAGAGTTCCTACAACTCAACAGCTACAAATGACCCAATTTAAAAACAGGCAAACAACCTGAAGGACATTTTCCCCAAGATATCCAAACTGGCACACGGACAGGAAAGGACGCTCAGCATCGTGTGTCCAGGGAAATGCAAGACAGACCAGCAAGGAGAGACCCTCCACCATGAGGGCAGCTGGGATGTCTGTAACACAGGAAAACACCAGGTGTCGGTGAGAAAGTGTGGCACTCCTCCACGGCCACTGGGAGCGTGAGCAGCGCAGCCCTGTGGGAAGCAGGCGGCCAAATGCTCACAAGAACTGAGAACAGAAAGGTGCAGGTGAATGTCCACGGCAGCGCTGTTCACAATACCCCGAAGGTGGGGACAACCCAGACGTGTGCACCTGCCATCCAGGGACCAGCGGACATCATAGGCTGTGCAGGGGCAGGTGGGACGGGCTTGCTGGAGGAATACACACTGCTCCTGTGGGTGATTAAAAAGTCTGAAACTAAAGGTGAGTGGTGGTTGCACGACAGGAGAATGCACTAAATCCCACTGAAGTCTATACTTAAAAAGGGATAGATGGTGATTTTTTTTTTTGAAAGAGAGAGAGCCTGTGTGTGCACAAGCAGGGGAGGGAAGCAGAGGGAGCCCAACACAGGGCTTGATCTCTCAACCCTGGGATGTGACCTGAGCAGAAACCAAGAGTCCAGTCAGAAGCTCAACCAACTGAGCCACCCAGTGGCCCGAAATGGTGAATTTTATGTTATACACATTTTATCACAATTTAAAAAAGAAAAGTAAAGATGCCTACCAGTGTTTTGACAGAGGCCATGGCTGTTCTGTGTGACTGTGGTTATGACACAGGGGCCACATTCCACCCAACATCCTTTTCTGGAGCAAGAAAGGGTATAAATAAATTCTTTTAAATTTTACATTTAATTTAATTTAATTTAAAAAATTTTTTTAATGTTTATTTATTCTTCAGGGAGAGAGAGAGAGAGAGAGAGACAGAGCGTGAGTGGGGGAGGGGCAGAGAGAGAGGGAGACACAGAATCCGAAGCAGGTCCCAGGCTCTGAGCTGTCAGCACAGAGCCCAATGCGGGGCTTGAACTCACAAACCTCGAGATCATGACCTGAGCTGAAGTTGGACGCTCAACCGACCAAGCCACCCAGGCACCACTAATTTCATTTTTATTCGTACATTTTTGTTGGGAGTGAACATACACTTGGTAAACACAACTCAGCGAATTTCACATATGTGCACAGTATGTAATCAGTAGCCAGACCAAGATGTGGAATGGTCCCAGCACTCTAGAATGTTCTTCCAGTCTTCCCAGGTCAATACCCCTCCCAGGAGGGCTTAGCACTCTTCAAAATGTTATAACATTTGTTAGTTTTGCCTGTTCTGAACCTCATAAAAATGGAGCCAGACCTGTTAAAGCACTAGATGTTGCACACTGGATTCGAATTTCATCTTTAAAAAAATTTTTTTAATGTTTATTTATTTTTGAGAGAGAGAGAGAGCACGAACAGGGGAGGGGCAGAGAGAGAGGGAGACACAGAATCCAAAGCAGGCTCCAGGCTCCGAGCTGTCAGCACAGAGCCCCATGCGGGGCTAGAACTCACAGACCATGAGATCATGACCTGAGCTGCAGTCAGATGCCCAACCAACTGAGCCACCCAGGCGCCCCTCACCTCTCATTTTAATTTATAAACTGAAATAATTTTATACAGAGAAGCTTGCCCCTCATCTACCATTTGATAACTCTTTTGTGAAGCTCACACAGAAAGCTGGGATAAATGCTTGATTATTCCACTTATTTACCAGATTTTCAAGTAACAAATTAGTGTCCTGTCGTCCTCGAAAGGTGAATAATTTAGGCTTTTTTGTAATTTTGCAATTATTTTTTATTGACACAATTTACATATAAAATTCAACATTTTAAAATGTACAACTCAGTGCTTTTCAGTAAATTCACAGAGTTGTACAACTATCAACACTAATTCCAAAGGATTTTCATCAACTGCAAGTGAAGCCGCCCTGAGAGCATTCACCCTGTCCTGGCCTCCGCCCCCAGCAACCCACTGTTGGCTCACAGATCTGCCTCATTGGGGTCTTTCGTATAAATGCAATCATGCACATTCGGCCTCTGGCTTCTTTGGCTTGACATCCTGTGTTCAAGGGCTTCCCACTGTGGCCTCAGGACAGTGCTTCAAGGTGTGGGCACAGCTTCATGTGCAAGCACGCACACACACACGTCTACACCTGCACCCCAGAGACTCAGGAGAAACAGCATGAGACAACACTACCCAAACCACATGACCTGGGCACATCAGCCTGCCTCCCTAGGGCTCAGTTTCCCATCTGTAAACTGGGTGGCCAATCATCAGGACAAGCAACACTCCGGTGGCTCAGAAAGTGGTCCCAATCATAGAGGACATGATGCTCTATGTGGAAAACCTGAAAGACTCCACCAAAAACCTGCTAGAACTGATCCACGAATTCAGCAAAGTCACAGGATATAAAATCAATGTACAGAAATCACTTGCATTCCTATGCACCAATAATGAAGCAACGGAAGGAATCGTTCCCATTCACAACTGCACCAAAAACCATACAATAGCTAGGAATAAACCTAACCAAAGAGGTGAAAAATCTATACACTGAAAACTATAGAGAGTTTATGAAAGAAATTAAAGAAGACACAAAAAAATGGAAAAAGATTCCATGCTCCTGGATAGGAAGAACAAGTATTGTTAAAATGTCGATACTCCCCAAAGCAATCTACATGTTCAGTGCAATCCCTATCAAAATAACACCAACATTCTTCACAGAGCTAGAACAGACAATCCTAAAATTGGTATGAAACCACAAAAGACCCTGAATGGCCAAAGAGATCTTGAAAAAGAAAACCAAAGCAGGAGGCATCACAATCCCAGACTTCAAGTTATATTTCAAAGCTGTAATCATCAAGACAGTATGGTACTGGCACAAGAACAGACACTCAGATCAATGGAACAGAATAGAGAACCCAGAAATGGACCCACAAACGTATGGCCAACTAATCTTTGACAAAGCAGGAAAGATGGAATAAAGACAGTCTCTTCAGCAAGTGGTGCTGGGAAAACTGGATGGCGACATGCAGAAGAATGAACCTGGACCACTTTCTTACACCAGACACAAAAATAAACTCAAAATGGATGAAAGACCTGAATGTAAGACAGGAAGCCATCAAAATCCTCAAGGAGAAAGCAGGCAAAAACCTCTTTGACCTCAGCCACAGCAAATTCTTACTCAATACGTCTCCAGAGGCAAGGGAAACAAAAGCAAAAATGAACTATTGGGACCTCATCAAGATAAAAATCTTCTGCACCACGAAGGAAACAATCAGCAAAACTAAAAGGCAACCAAAGGAATGGGAGAAGATATTTGCAAATGACATATCAGGTAAAGGGTTAGTACCCAAAATCTATCAAGAACTTCTCAAACTCAACACCCAAAAACAAATAATCCTGCGAAGAAATGGGCAGAAGACATGAATAGACACTTTTCCAAAGAAGACATCCAGATGGCCAATTGACACATGAAAAAAAAAATGCTCAACATCACTTATAATCGGGGAAATACAAATCAAAACCACCATGAGATACCACCTTACACCTGTCAGAATGGCTAACAACTCAGGCAACAACAGATGTTGGCGAGGATGAGAAGAGAGAGGATCTCTTTTGCATTGTTGGTGGGAATGCAAACTGGTGCAGCCACTCTGGAAAACAGTGTGGAGGTTCCTCAAAAATTAAAAATAGAACTACCCTACGACCCAGCAATTGCACTACTAGGTATTTATCCAAAGAATACAGGGGTACTGATTCAAAGGGGTACATGCACCTCAATGTTTATAGCCATGCTATCAATAATAGCCAAAGTATGGAAAGAGCCCAAATGTCAATCAACGGATGAATGGATAAAGAAGATGTGGTGTATATATATACAATGGAGTATGGAACTAGAGGGTACTATGCTAAGTGAAATAAGTCTGAGAAAGAGAGGTATCATATGATTTCACTCATGTGTGGGATTTGAGAAACTTAACAGAAGACCATAGGGGGAAGGAAGGAAAAATAAGATACAAACAGAGAGGGAGGAAAAGAAACCATAAGAGACTCTTAAATACAGAGGACAAACTGAGGGTTGCTCATGGGGGGGGCAGGGGAGAGGGGAAAATGGGGGACGGGAACTGAAGAGGGCACTTGGGATGAGCACTGGGTGTTGTATGTAAGCGATAAACCATGGGAATCTAGTCCCAAGCCGAGAGCGTACTGTATACACTGTATGCTAACAAACTGGACAATAAATTATTTAAAAAGAAACAAAAAAGAAAGTCGTCCCCAGGAGAGCAGCGGCAGCCACACCGTGTCAGAAGGCAGATTTCAGGGCCACCCAAGGCTGGTGTGTGAGCACAGAACCTGTGTGCTACCAGCCCCAGGGGGGTTCTGGGCTCCCGGGTCACGGTCCTAAGCCCACCTTGCTGCATTTGAGTGACACCCAGCTGTTCTGACACTGTCCCTAGCCGGAGTGCCTCCTCGTTGCCTCAGGAGACCCTCCCTGAACGGACCACCCTCCTCCGTGGCGGTAAAGACCCAGAAGCCTCAGCACCCTCCCTAGGAAGAGCTGTGCTTCCACGGACATCTGTTCCGGCCGGACCACCGTTTCGCCAAACCTCCCCACATGCCTGTTCTGTACTGACAGCAAGTGGCTGACGTGCGTGGGGCACTGTCCTTCCCTCCTCTGCCCTCAAAAGCACCCATTGCCTACCAAACAAAGCACTTCTGCCCGCCGAGCATTCAGAGATCCCCACCAGCTAACACCCATCTGTGTGTGCAGGATGACCTTCAACGACTCACCTCCACGAGTCAAAACGCGGCGCTGGCCCAAGCCCCTGTGTCTCCTCTACCACGGGCCATGCTGACCCACACTCCCAGCATCCACATACGCCCCATCCCTGGAGCCACATGGCAGGATTACCCTGTGCCACTCCCAGGGCGTGCAGGCGCCCCCTCCCACCCCACATGATCGCTGTGTTCTGTGCACGGTCTGCCCCTGCTGAGAGCAAAGGCCAGGCCTCACGGGCCCCACACTCACTTCCCAGAGCCAATCCTCACTCTTGGCAAACACATGCTGAACAAAAGAGCCATCCTTGGAGCTAACCAGGAACCACCCAGAGGTCAAAAGTCCTAGGCCTGCCAAGATGACCTCAGATGCATCACCCATGGAACATTCCGGAAGACAGACTTCTTCATGATAGGCTGGCAAGGAGAGAGGCAGCTGGAAGGCCCATGGGTTGAGGAGGCAGGACCTTCAGAGGGATTTTAAAAATGAAGTAATAAAAGCTTTAAAATTATTTCCAAAAGGCCACAGACTGCTGTGTTAGCTGATTCATGCACAGGAGAAAAGAAAAGGTCTGCCCATCTGCCAACCGCAAGAAAGCAGGAACCCCTGTTGGATTCCAGGCCCACCCGGCACATTTGGGCTGTGTGTCCCCACCTGACTTCACGCCCCAGACTGCAGCACAGGCTGTGGTGACCCCTCCCTCCCGGGGGCCGAAGCAAGTGTCCTTCAAACCCCTGCCCCCAACACCTCGCACGGAAGCCAGGGATCTCTGCTCAGCTGGATTTGTTTAAACTCCAAAGTTATTTTTAATGCTGCCATTGGTCTAATTAGGCAGGAAACACTGGCCAGCGTACAGGCCGGCTGTCCTGGAGGAACCATGGGCCACTAGGAATGAGGCCACGTGGACGCACACAGGATGTCTTGCAAAACTTTGCTGAAATAGTGAAAAAAAGTACCTGGAGACTCTGATTTCATCTCAACATTCAGATCACCCAGCCCCCCTCCCAGTGCTGGACTTCTGTGTGGCCACTTGCCCATCCCCTCGAGCCCAGATACCTTATCTTTAAAATCCAAGGGCTGTTAGGGGCGCCTGGGTGGCTCAGTTGGTTGGATGTCCCACTTCAGCTCAGGTCATGATCTCGCAGTTGGTGAGTTCAAGCCCCGCGTCAGGCTCTGTGCTGACACCTCAGAGCCTGGAGCCTGCCTCGGATTCTGAGTCTCCCCCTCTCTCTCTCTCCCCCGCTCATGCTCTGTCTTTCTGTCTCTCTGTCTCTCTCTCTCAAAAATAAACATTAAAAAGAAAAAGAAAAATCCAAGGACTGTGGAGAGGTCCTCTGCCTGGAGGGAGTGACACGTTGATCACAGGTGTCACAACACCCCCAATACCAGTGACCTCGCAGAGCTCACCAGCCACGGGCACAGCTTTCTGAGCATGACACCCATCTCGAAGCAGAACTGGGATTCAAAACCCACGGGGCTGTTTGGGCTCCTCACCACACCGCGGTGGCATTTTGGTCAGCACGCCACCTCCGCCTTCCTTGCTGCAGATGGCCCTCTGACACACACCAGAGCCTGAGGTGGCCTGTGGCACACAGGCAGTGATTCCAGGGCCCGGTAACACGGGTGTGGTGTTGCTGCAGGAATTTCTCAACAGCGGTCTGCACCGGGCCCACCTGCTAGACGGTGGGGATGGGGGCTTTCCTGCCGAGGAGCCTCACCGGAACAGGGCTGGGCAGACCCTGGTGCTGGCCAGGGCGGGAACCAAGCCCACAGGCAGCGCCCCTCGCCCTGTGCCATGGCGACCTGGGAAGTCTATGGCCCTCAGAGGCCTGACAGTACACTGACGTCTCCTTTCTGGGCTTGAAACTCAGGCCCTCTCTCCCAAGGGAACCGGGCATCACCCTCTCAGGGTCTGGGAGCTGTGGGACAAGCAAAGAGCAAAAGGCCAGGCTGTGGACCTGCTTCACACAGAAGGTGTGTGTTGCTCTGGGTCCCCAAGGAGTAACCAGTCCCAGAACAGGGACTAGAGTCAGAGCCTGTAGCTCCCAGCCCCTCGATGTCCTCATCTGCCAGAGTAAGGCAGCACTGCATCCTCTGCAGACTCGTGAGCCCGACCTAGGGAGTGATTGAGGGGTCTGCTTGCCACCAATGTCTCGGGGGCGTCTGGCAAAGACACGCAGCCCACCACCTCTCTGATGCCATGAGACATGTGCCTGGTTGCCCGCTGGCTGCTGGACTTTGGGTCCAAGCGGATGCTCTCTGAGCAGCACTTCCCATCAGGGTAGCTCTCCCCTGATCAAAGTGCAAGCGTCTAAAAGGCCCCAAGGCACCAAAATGTGCTGCAGAACCCCAGAGGCCCCTGTATCTATTGCAGAGACCACAGTCCTCCAAAGGGGGCTGCAGGCTGGTCACACAGACCTGGGCCCCGGAGAGAGCTCCTGCCACAGCCTGGCCCCCCGCCAGATGCAGCCAAATCTTAGGAAGGGCCTGCAGTGGCCACCAGCAGTCACCCACCACCCGCCGGCAGAGCCACTGCCGCCATCCAAGCCCGGCACTGCTGGGTTGTCATCACCTGAACCTTCAACCGGCAGCAATATCACCCACTAGGGGTGACACCGAGGGCCTTGCCCCCAGCACCACACAGTGGGAGCGGCCACCCTCCTTGGGTCACTGGCCACATGGACGGACGGCTCCAATGTGCTGCGCCCCGCAGAGAACCACAAACCAAAGCCTGTGCTGGCCCCTGGGTTTGCATCCTAATGGCAAGTTTAGAATAGGAAGCAATGGAAAACTTGAAACTTTGGTTTTTCCTTCCTCATTTATCAGTCCGCAAGACTGGCCAGGAGAGACAGATGTACCTTCCTCTTCAGCCTAACACCACGAGGCCCCAGCTGGCACAGAAGCGCAGCCGGGGCGCCGGCGCCCTCTCCCGCCCAACAGCACCAGTCAGCCCTGGCCGGCCCTCCGCTGCCCAAACCCGAGGGCCCCAGACAGAGCCCTCCAGGTGGTCCAGGGCTGGTGGCACGCTACAGACCTTCCCAGCTCACAGGTGAGACCAAGAGGCCCTCACTCCCTCAAGGCAGAACAGCCACCACCCACGGTCTGAAACCTCTGCCCGCAGGGGTTCCTGGCCGTGTCCCCAGTGGGCCACCAACCATGTGCTATCCCTGTGCCTCACACCCTCGTCCCAACACGCCACGGAGGCAGGCTGTGTAGCAAGCGAGGGCCTGGTGTATTTACACAGCAGCTGAGACTCTCAGAGCTTGGAGGCAGGTGCTGGTGAGCTGGCACCTCGACCGCGTCTCTGAACCTCTTTATCCTGGAACTGATGAGCAGCCACGGCTTCGGGACGGTGCCCAGGGCAAGGGGCTGTGGTGGAAAGGGGCTTGGGAGCCCCTCAGCTGAGAGCAGAGCAGCCCCAGCCTCCCAGGCAGGGGCAGGGATGCTCTCCCACTTGTCCCTGAAAAGCCACCATCACATCAAGGGGCCAAGCCTGACAAAGCAGAAGTTCACTTTCCACACTTTCAAGGACCCGCAGCTTGACACTGAGGCGCCCACACATTGTTGCTATGCCATACAAGAGGCCAAGGAAGCTTCTGTCACGCACACACTACTTTTCTGCCTCCCCTTATACCTGGCTGATTTCCATAGTTGCCATAGCTGCTCAATCTTCTAAAATATTTTTTTGAAAGCCATGAATAAATCAATATCTAGATCTCCTGGGAAAATACAACTTTACCCTTAAACAACGAATGCAGTGGTTACAGGTGATGCCCCCTGTGCAGTCACAAATCCACATATAATTTTTGATTCCCCTAAAACTTAACTACTCTTCTCAAACTATTCCAAAAAATAGAAGAAAAAGGAAAACTTCCCAATTCATTCTACGAGACCAGCATTACAAGCCAGATAAAGAGAGAACTATAGGCCAATATCCCTAATGAACATGGATGCAAACTCCTCAACAAAATACTAGCAAACCAAATCCAACATACATTAAAAAAGAATACCATCCACCACGATCAAGTGGGACCTATTCCAGGGAGGCAAGGGTGGTTCCACATCTGCAAATCAATGAAATACATCACATCAACAAGAGAATTGATAAAAACCAGACGATCACCTCAATAGATGCAGAAAAAGCACTTGACAAAATACAACACCCACTGATAATAAAAAAAAAAAAAAACCAAACCCTTGACAAAATAGGTTTAGACAGAACACACCTCAACGTTATAAAGGCCATGTATGAAAAACCCACAGCAAACAACCTCAATGGGGAAAAACTGAGATTTTTCTCCTAAAATCAGGAGCAAGACAATGATATCCACTCTCCCTACTTTTAATTCAACATAGTAACAAAAGTCCTAGCTATAGCAATCAGACAAGAAAAAGAAATAAAAAGGCATCTAAATTGGTAAGGAAGAAGTAAAACTTTTAGTATTTGCAGATGGCATGATACTATTTATAGAAAACCCTAAAGACTCTACTAAAAATCTATTACAACTGATAAATGAATTCAGTAAAGTCACAAAATACAAAATTAATGTACAGAAATCTGCATTCTTTTACAGTAATAATGAAGTAGCAGAAAGAGAAATTAAGACAACAATCCCATTTATAACTGCACCAAAAATAATGAAATACCTAGGAATAAACTTAGTCAAGGAAGTGAAAGAACTACACTCTGAAAACTATGAAACTGTGAAACATTCATGAAAGAAACTGAAGACAACACAAAAAGATGGAAAGACATTCCATGCTCGTGAGTTGGAAGAACCAATACTGTTAAAATGTCCATATTACCCAAAGCAACCTACAGATTTAATGCAATCCCTGTCAGCATTTTCCACAGAATTAGAACAAATGATCCTAAAATTTGTATGGAACCACAAAGACCCTGAGCAGTCAAAGCAATCTTGAGAAAGAAGAACAAAGCTGGAGGTATCACAATCCCAGATGTCAAGAAATACCATAAAGCTATAATAAAACAGTATGGTACTAACACAAAAACAGACTCACAGATCAAGAGAACAGAATAGAATCTAGCAATAAACTTACACTTATATTTTCAATTAATCTATGACAAAGGAGGCAAGAATATGTGATGGGAAAGACAGTCCCTCCAACTAATGGTGTTGGGAAAATTGGACAGCAACATGCATAAGGACAAGGCTGGACCGCCCTCCTCCACCACATACAAAAACAAACTCAAAACAGATTAAAGATCTTGGGCGCCTGGGGGGCTCAGTTGGTTGAGCATCTGACTTTGGCTCAGGTCATAGTCTCACAGTTCGTGAGCTTGAACTGTGAGCTCAGACTCTGTGCTGACAGCTCGGAGCCTGGAGCTGCTTCGGATTCTATGTCTCCCTCTCTCTCTCTCTCTCTCTCTGCCCCTCCCCTGCTCACACTCTGGCGTGCTCTCTCTCTCTCTCTCTCTCTCAAAAAGAGAAAAATAAAAATAAGCATTAAAAAGGTAATAATAATAAATAAAAACAAAGTGGATTAAAGACCTAAATGTGAGACTTGAAACCATAAAAATCCTAAAGGAAAACATAGGCAGTAAGTAACCTCATGAACATTGGCCAGAGCAACATATTTATGGATATGCCTCCTCAGGCAAGAGAAACAGAAGCAAAAATAACTCCACCAAAATAAAAATCTCATGCACAGCAAAGGAAACCACCAACAAAATCAAAAGGCAACCTACTAAATGAGAGAAGATATTTGCAAAGGACATAATCTATAAAGGATTGATATCCAAAATATATAAAGAACTTGTACAACGCAACACCAGAAAAATAATAATCTGATTAAAAATAGGAAGAGGACCTCAACAGACAATTTTCTTTTTTTTTTTTAATTTATCTTTATTTTCTTTTGAGAAACCTTCATGCAAGCAGGAGAGGGGCAGAAGGAGAGGGGGAGAGAGAATCTCACGCAGACTTGGCACTCAGCACGAAGCCCAACATGGGGCTCCATCCCGTGACCCTGAGATCATGACCTGAGCCAAAATCAAGAGTCCGATGCTCAACTGACTAAGCCACCCAGGAGCCCCTGAATGGACATTTTTCCAAAGAAGGCACACAGATGGCCAACACACACATGAAAAGATGCTCAACATCATCATCATCGGGGAAATGCAAATCAAAACCACAATGAGATACCACCTCACACCTGTCAGAATGGCTAAACTCAAAAACACAAGAAACAACAAGTGTTGGGGAGGATGTGGAGAAAGGGGACCCTCATATACTGTTGGTGGGAGTACAAAATGGTGCAGCCACTGTGGAAAACGGTGCGGAGGCTCCTCAAAAAATTAAATATAGAATTAACCATATGATCCAGTAATTCCACGACTGGGTATTTGCCCAAAGAAAATGAAAGTGCTAATTTGAAAAGATATATGCACCCTTATGTTTATTATGGCTTTATTCATATTATGTTATGTTTATTCATATAATATATATTATATTAACATTATTATATTATGCTATTTACATTACTGTTATACATATATATTACTCAACCATAAAAATGAAAGAAATCTTCCCATTTGTGACAACATGGATAGAGCTGGAGGTGCAACGCTAAGTGAAATAAGTCAGAGAAAGACAAGTGGCATACAATTTCACTTATATATGGACTCTTAAAAGCAAACAAACAAACACCAGACTCACAAATACAGAGAACAAACCAGCGGTTGTCAGAGGGGGGGGGGGGGGGTGTGAAACAGACGAAGGGGGTGAGGGGTTATATAAACTTCCAGTTATCAAATAAGTAAGTCAGGGAGATGAAAAGTACAGCACAGAGAACTGTAACAACCCTGTATGGTGACAGATGGTGACCACACTTATGGTGATGAGCCCTGAGCAACCTGTAGGACTACTGAGTCACTATGGTGCACACCTGACACTAACACAGCATTGTGTGCTAATTATACTTCAATTAAATAAAAAAACAACTACTAATAGCCTACTGTTGACCAGGAGCCTTACCAACAACACACAGTTGATTAACACATGGTTTTTAGGTACATGTGTTACACATTGTGTTCTTATAAAGAAGTAGGCCAGAGAAAAGAAAATGTTATTAAGACAACCATAAGGGAAGAGAAAAAATGAGATCATAAGGGAGAGAAAATACATTTATAGTACTGCACTGTATTTATTGGAAAAAATCCACGTGTAAGTGGACCCACAGAGTTCAAAGATACATTGTTTGAGGGTCAATTATAATACATAAAACGAAGATTCGTAAATGATCAATGTTTATTATAGCAATATTTGTGTTGGTAAAAAAACAAGGAAACAATTAAACATTCAACAATGGAGACTGCGACAGATAAAATGCCTTCGACCAGCGCTAGGCCAGGACGCGAGGCTTCAGACAGTGGGTTGGACCCCTGAGGACACAGGCAGGAAGCTCCTGGTGCCCCGAGCAACAGAGCGGCCAGGTGAGGGAGGGGAGGACAAGGAAAGCGAGGCTAGGAGAAGGCCGCACAGCAACCAAAGTGGTTTTTACAAAGAACTTCCAGAAATAAGTAGAAATGTTTGGAGTAAAATTCTCAAAAGATGTATGTAATATAGATGTATACATGTGTGTAGTTAATATCTAATAAACGTATATGTGCCCACAAGGTATCTCCCTAGGAAAAATAAGAATGGAGGAGAAGTACCTGAACAGAAGAACCGAGATGTTACCCAAAGGCTGGCTGTGAAGCCTCTCAGTGGGGGAAGGAGTCTCTTTTTTCTTATTCTTGAAAACCTAGAACTTAGTTTTTTAAAAACATGCATTATGTTTATAATTAAGTAGAAGTGCTTATGAATTTAATAGCCAATAATACCTGTCTTTGATATTAAACACTGACCATGTCAATGTATTATGTGTAACAATAAAGGCAATTTCTGATAAAGTTTAAGTGTAAAATGAAACCTAATTCAGAGCTTTGTGATTAAATGCCCATTTCATTTACCTTAAATCAGAAACTCACCCACAAACCACAGTTAGGCCGGGCCCTTCACAGTGCAGAAAGTGAATTCCTGGTGAATGGTAGACATGCCAGATCTACCTGCTGAGTTAATCACTTAGTTATTTTCTGTTTAACTCCTGAGCCACGTGGGTCCAAATTGTAACACATGCTACAAAATCATCTATCCCATTTCTGGGAATACGGTAGGCACATAATCCACAGTAACTAATAATATGCATCATCCCTTTTAGAAAGCTCTGTGTTTAAAATGAAGAGTTTTAGAGGCGCCTTGGGCTGCTAAGTAAGTTGGCTGTCCGACTTCAGCTCAGATCATGATCTCGTGGTTTGTGGGTTTGAGCCCCATGCCGGGCTCTGTGCAGACAGCTCAGAGCCTGGAGCCTGCTTCAGATTCTGTGTCTCGCTCTCTCTCTGCCTCTCCCCCACTCATTCTCTCCCTCTCTTACTCTCTCAAATATAAATAAACATTTAAAAATTAAAAAAAAATTATTTTTGTTAATGTTTATTCATTTTTGAGAGCAAGACAGAGACACACAGAACACGAGTGGGGGAGGAGCAGAGAGAGAGGGAGACACAGAATCCGAAGCAGGCCCCAGGCTCTGAGCTGTCAGCACAGAGCTTGATGTGGGGCTCGAACTCATGAATGGTGAGATCATGACCTGAGCTGAAGCCGGATTGCTTAACTGACTGAGCCTCCCGGTGCCCCTTAAAAAAATTTATTTTGGGGGGTGCCCCTGGGTGGCTCAGTTGGTTAAACGTCTGAGTTCGGCTCAGGTCATGATCTCACACTCTGTGAGTTCAAGCTCCGCGTCGGGCTCTATGCTGACAGCTCAGAGCCTGGGGCCTGTTTCAGATTCTGTGTCTCCCTCTCTCTCTGACCCTCCCCCGTTCATGCTCTGTCTCTCTCTGTCTCATAAATAAATAAACATTAAAAAACATTTTAAAAACAGATAACTAAAAATTTTAAAATATTAAAAATTTTGGGGGGGGGGCGCCTGGGTGGCTCAATCGGTTGTGTCCAACTTCGGCTCAGGTCATGATCTCACATTTCATGAGTTCAAGCCCCATATTGGGCTCTATGCTGACGGCTCAAGAGCCTGGAGCCTGCTTTGGATTCTGTGTCTCCCTCTCTCTCTGCCCCTAACCCGCTCACACTCTATCTCTCTGTCTCTCTCAAAAAAATTTTTTTTAAAGAGTTTTATAAAGATGGGAGCCTGGGTGGCTCAGTCGGTTGGGTGTCTGGCTCTTGATTTCGGCTTAGGTTATGATCTCACAGTTTATGGGATGGAGCCCTGAGTCTGGCTCTATGCTGAATGTGGAGCCTGCTTGGGATTCTCTCTCTCTCTCTCTCTCTCTCTCTCTCTCTCTCTCTGCCCCTCCCCTCTTCGAGTGCTCTCTCAAAATAAACCAGAGAGTTCTATAAATAGATTGTATTCTTTATCTATCTTTGAACATTTTTAATTACAAAGGAAATACAGATTCATTGTCACCATATGCTACAAAAGCATATATGGACACAGTAAATCATCTTTCCTCCCCTCCAACCCCCCCGCCCCCCACGCTGCTGAGTTGACCATTTGGTTGGAAAGCCTCCAGAGCTATCTCTGGTCTCACAACTGCATAAGGGTTACACGCATGGGAGGAGGTAGTTCTGAACTTGTTCACTAAAACGATAAGCTCTTTCTCTTTGCTGTGCAATAAATACGTTACTACCTGTGGATGTACCTCCATCCTTTTCAGGAATGACACAGTGTTCCACAGGCAGACCGACAGGGATGGGTCCACCCAACTGCTGTCTGGAAACAACCTGCCGCTGCTGCCGGTGGCCCTGCGTGCGCACCCCCACCACGCCTGGGTTCCTGCCTCTAGGATGGGGGCGCAAGCCAAGCACCAGGGGAATGTTGCTGCCGTGCCACTGAAACCAGACACACCTGTGCATGTGGGGCTCCTGGGGTCAGGTCCCAGACGCGCCCTGCAGATCCCGTGGCCCCCTCGTGGTTAGCGTGTCCAGTGTGAGCATGCCGGTTGGCGACAAGCAGGTAGGTCATGAGTGGGCGTCACAGACACTTCCCTCAACTACGTCATTTGTCATTTGCGGTGTCTTGCCATACTCTCATTTTTAGCTCTCATGTAGTCAAATCTGTCATGGTGTCCTCCTGAGCTCCTCCTTTACTGGTCACTTAGAAAGTTCTCCCACCTTCTAGAGGTCATTCACAATAGTCTCCAAGGGGTGCCTGGTATTCTTGTGCTATTTTTTCACATTCTAACCATTAATCCATTCAAATTTACTCTGTGTGGTGTGAGTTAGGATGACATTTTTTTCAAGACAGATGGCTAATTAAGCCAACTCCACTTACTAAACTACACGACCCTTCCTCAGTGAACTAAAATGCCATCTTCATCATAAATTAGGCTCCCGGGCATATTCTGACCTCCTCCTGCGTTCTCTGTGATACTTTTTTGTCTATTAGAAACCTAAGAATATCCTGCTGAACATTTTAAAAACCGACCACACAGCACATGCAGTAAACACCTCCTCCGTTAGTGAGTCCAGCACTTTCGTTAGTCTCCACGTTACAACTGCTCCCAGCCGCCGACTTACATACAAAGCAGGCACCCTGCCCTTTGACCTGAATAATTTTTTTTTTTTCTGGTTTGAAGTCTGGCTTCATCTAATAGAAAACCAACACTGCAATTTCACATTGATTCTTTAGTTCATCACAATTAGGCTTAAGCTGTCTGCTCCGCCCCTTAACATGCATGGTTGCTTGATGAGAGAGGGCTGTCTAGGCAAACCTGGACTCGCCTCACTTCCTCTGCCAGCCTCCTGGAGCTCAGGGCTCTGCTGTCCCTGCCAGGGCCAGCCCACATGCCCCATCTGGAGCCTCTACCCCTGCCAAACTGCCCTCTACTCCCCACTCCTATTTTTAGCTCCTAGAATCTGAGCCTTTGGCTGGCCTGAGCTGTCAATTTTCCATGAATCAAAATAAGTTTAATTCATAGAAAACCCTCAATCTCAATTTCTACCACCAAGACCTACTGCTGGCCCGACCCTGCCAAACACTGAGGAAGAAGGCAGGTCCTGGGTAGCCGGGGTCAGGGGGACCAGGAGGCAGAGAGGAGCAAAGAGGGCAGAGGGCAGGCCTGGCAGGAGGGCGGGACAAAGGCCACGACGAGGTCAGAGGGCAAAGGGCCCAGTCAGGGCAGGTGGATACACAAGGGCAGAGAGACCCAAATGTTTTGCACAACCTGAATTAGACACAGAGGAGGCCAAGAGCTGTGTGTTAAGACAGTAAACGACTGCCTGGAACAGCTAAATCACAGGGAAAGGAGAAGTATCACACACAAGCCCGGGCACTAGCACAGCTCCTGGTGCCCTGTGGGGTTTCAATCACAGATGTGACATCTTGGGCCCTGCCTCTTCGTGCTATCCTTCCACGGGGTTTGCAATCCACCCTCGTAAACTGCTCTGGGAATGTCTACATCTCACGTCCCGGAAAAGTGTGTAAGTCTTCCCACGGAGCAGAGGCCGGGCCACCCCCGACCTGGATGCCTACCACAGCTAGGGAGGGCCCGTCACTCCCCCAGGAGGCTCCCCTCCCACTGAAGGCTGCCCTGGCCCCTCCACTCACATCCCAATCCAGGGTCAGAGGAGACCAGGGTCCTGCAGGGCTCACACTACCACTGCACTTCCCGGAACAGAACCAAGCATGATTTTCCCCAAAACAGAGGTTCACAGGGATGGCCCGCAACTAGCCAAACTGCCCTCCCCCGCTGTCACCTCAGATTGTTGTTGTTGTTGTTTACATTTCCTGAGTTTTTGTTTTGTTTTGTTTCATTCTGTTTCAGGGAAGGAGGAAGAGAGATCCCTGCAAGACCCCTTCCCAGGCTGGGGAGGGGTCAAAATGCCATCATAGTAACATGGGGATAACAGTGCCTGAGAGAGGCCTGCAGAGCAAGCACCCAGCGGTGTTCATTCTGAATCTTTTACTCCCATTCAGCCCTCACACCCAACACAGAGTTTCAGCAATTAATGTGTGAGCAGGGACCAGTCCCCACTGTACAGGCCTCTCGGTGCTCCAGCACAGAGTACACCCGCTGAGAGTACACCCGCCAAGGGTACACCCCCTGACAGTATGCCTGCTGAAAGTACACCTGCTGAGAGTACATACACTGAGGGTACACCCACTGAGGGTACACCGGTGAGAGTATACTCGGTGAGAGTAGACCCGCTGAGGATACACCCACTGAGGGTATACCCACTGAGAGTACGCCCACTGAGAGGAGACCCACTGAGGGTACACCTGCTGAAAGTCTGCTGGGGGTACACCCGCTGGGGGTACTCCCGCTGAGAGTACACCTGCTGAGGGTACTCCCACTGAGGGTATGGTCAGAGGAGCCACGGAGCTGCAGGTCCATCAGGACACAACGTCACCTCGGGGGCTGCCATCCACAGAGGGGTGTGGACTCCAACCCCGACAACAACAACTCCACGGGAGCTTATCGCCATCCCCAAACGTCCCCCCAGTGAATCCCCATCTTCCCATAAAAATCTGGTTCTGCTCAGTTATCCGCACACCCAGTTTGTCAGAGAGCGGGACTGCAGGTCACAGACCCAGTGGCAACTGCATGCGTCACCCGACTCCCAGCCGGCCGCCGCGCCCATCTCAATCCACTCACAACTTCCAACGGGATCAAAACCCCGAGTTTCCCAGGGGAAACTTCTGGGAAGCCGTCGACCCCTCGGGTCTCTCGGCCGGCTCCACTGCAGGTTAAGCCCCTGGCGCCATGGTATCATATGGAGAAAGGGTTACGTAAACAGCAGGTGCTCTGAGGCACAGGTCACCTGCTTCTTCTCTCCCTTCATGCCCCAGCCGGGCCATGCTCTGCCTGTTTCCTCCCTGCCCACACCAGGCACCAGGAGCGCTATTCACAGCCTCCTCCAGCCTCCAGTGTTGGATGCAAAGCTTACCTCCCGTCTGCACCTCAGTCACACTCACACGATCCCAAACCAACAACAGCCCGAGGACACAAGGGTAAAACCAAGCAACATTTACCGTGCACTTTGCGTCCACAATCCGGTTCCACCTTCTCCCAAACCAGGAAACTGGCAAACCTCAACGCTAAAACTGAGCCCTAAGCACCTGACTCTAACTAGTCCTCTTAACACCTGCCCATGCTCTTGCAGAGCCACCTGTGAGGCTGAAGCCGGGCCCTCAAATCCACTGGACACCGTGCACAACCTCTTTCCGACTTCTAAAGCAGAGACTGCAGTGGGTCCCACGCACCACGGTGGGGGAGTCCTCCCAGCTTTAAGCATGGGATGACAGCTCTGAACCCACATGGGACATCGGCACGTGGAGCATCCTGGCGGCAGGTGCCCCATAAACACGCCCTGTGTCTTAGCCACCCACACCCGCAGCAACAGTCCAATCTCGCCCCCAGAAAGGAAGCGTCTGGGGGTTTTATCCATAACAAAAGACACTCGATGTAGAATAACAATTTTTCATATTCTCACTTTGCTTTCTATATCCTCCAAATCTTCTTCAGTGAGAAAACACACACACACACACACACACACACACACACACACAGTATCCAAAAGACACAAAGCCAACAGTTGCTGGAAACCCTCAGGAGACCTGGGTAAAGTGCACCTGTGCCAGAGACCCTTAGGGCAGGAAGAGGGGACAGAAGGCAAGGTGAGTACTGGCCCCCTAGGGGCCTCTCCTCCACTTTGGGGGACTACTGCAGCACGACTTGCACGGTGGTTAGGGTGTCTGGTGCCCTGGGGTGGGCCCCTGTCCAGGGGGGACCGGGAGCCCCTCCTTGTGTTGAGGATGAAATTCCTGTACTGGGAGGTCAGCCTGCAAGCAGCAGGCTGTGACACACCCACCAGCCTCTAGCCCCAGGCTCCTGGAGGACCCGGAGAGAGCCTCACTGCACAGGGACCCACTCCTCCCACCTGGTTCATGGTGTCTGGGGACTGTGAATCCACCCTAAAAGCCTGATCAGCCAGTGGGACCGACCCGAGGTGTCCCGGTGCTAAAAGACCCCGGGCGCATCAATGCTTCCCCCATATGGCCCTGGCAAAGCCCTCCAGGGCTGCCCAAAGACACAAATCAGAACTACAACACAGATCGGCAAACTGGTGATGCCGCAGCTGAGCTGTCACAAAAGCCCAGTGGGCTGGTGACTCTGGGAAAGGGGTGTCACTTTCCACCCCCACACAGAACCCCACCTCCCAACAACTCCTCAGGCGAGGCTCAGGGTTTTCAAAGACATTCGTGACAACCTTCCTTTCCAAAATAGCTCCTCACCAACACAAGCTGTTCAAAAAACCCTCCAATGTAATAGCAGAGTATGTAAAACCTCCATCCAAGGTCAGTAATCAGGGCTCTCCCTACTTGTAATTTGAGCAAAACCAGTACGTCTAGGGGCGCATCAAATCCCAAGTCGTGGATCAAAATAGAACATGATCAACTTCAAGTGTCTTCTATTTATGCTGTCCGAGAAGGCACACACTTCACCCCACCCTTTAATTAAAAAATGGAGTGCGGCTGTTAGTGGAAGAAACAAAAGCAAAACCCAGATGAGCCCCTCGTGTGGCTGAGCCCGTGGCGCTGCCCTGCCCTCTCCTGTAAACCCTGGCCCTGCGCTCCCCACCGGCACTGACGTCTGGGCCCACCACACAGTCTGCATGGAGACGCCGGGGTCCTCGCCCCAGCCTGGTGACCGCAACTGCTTGTGAGGGGAACAAAGCACTCCGTCTACACAGGCTCGCTGAGGGCTCCCGAAGAGCTCCTTCCCTGAGCTGCTTAGTGGCCACGGGGAGCTGGCATGTGGCCCAGGCAGGAGGACCTCCCCAGGGACTGTGCAGAGTTCCTTCCACAGATGACGGTGCTGGGGGCACTTCTGGGTTCTTAGCTGTAAGGGGCAGCTCGCCGTGGGCCAGGGCACTCACTTCAGACTACATGGGAATGAAACATGGGTCTCCGGGCCTGGCCCCAGAGTTCCTGATTCTGTGAGTCTGGGGTGGGGCCCCAACATCTACACGTCCAGCCAGCCCCAGGTGATGCTGCTGGTGTGGGGACCCCACTGGAGAGCCTTGGCAAAGGGGCAAAAACTTGAGGAGGGGGGTGATGGACATGACCCTCTACCTCCAACTCCAAGGGGGCCCAGCAGCCTCCTCTTCCTGTAAGGCAGCAGAGCTGAGGCAGCCCAGCCACAGACTCGGCAGTCAGTACACAGTATTTCATTTACACTGGTTTTTTTTTAATGTTTATTTATTTTGAGAGAGAGCATGTGCACATGAGCAGGGGAGGGGCAGAGAGAGAGGATCCCAAGTAGGCTCTGCACTGTCAGTGAGAAGCCCGATGCAGGGCTCGATCCCACAAACCATGAGATCATGACCTGAGCCGACTGAGCCCCCCAGGCACCCCCAGTGCACAGTATTTCAAAGAGGAACCTCAGTGGGCATGAGACCCTCTCCTGGGGGGTAAGGGAGAGTGAGTGTCAGGGGGGCTGGAGGGCAGGGGGCTGGGGGTCTGGAGGGCAGGCGGCTGGAAGGCTGGAGGGCAGGGGCAGGGGGGCTGGAGGGCAGGGCGCTGGAGAAAGCACTGGGAACTTTCCTGACCTGGGGGAGGGGCTCGGGGTAGGCCTGGGACCGCCCAAATGAGCAGGCCAGGCAGCTTTCCCTGCTCTGTGGTCTGAGGCAGAAGTTGCTCAAGGAGGGGCTCCCGGTCCCCCCTGGACAGGGGCCCACCCCAGTGCACCGGCCACCCTAACCCAATAGTCGTGTCCCCATGCACCCTCCAGGCAGGTCAAGAGGTCACTCAGAGGGTGCACTGCCTGTGTCTGCAGAGTGGCCCCGACGGAGTGGGATCCCTGTTAAGCCCACCTGGGGAACTGCTGTGGACAGACTGTCAAACACACGAATGAGGAAACCAGATTAGTGGGCTTGGTCACCTGCATTTCAAGATTGTGAGACAGTTTATGCTAGAGATTTCTACAATGCCCGTGAACTTACCCCACGAGCCGCTATCGAGCATGTACAGTGCACCAAGCAGACATGTGCAGGAGGCCTGCGTGGCGCTATCAGAAAGCCAGACGGCAACTTCATCCGCGGAGCAGAAAATGATTTCCTCTCGTCATGTGCTAGCTCCCTATTCTGGATTTCCTGGGGCTTCCTTTCTTAGGCTCAAGTCCAAACCAGCCTGGGAAGGATGCTGGGTCATCCTGACCTTGCCCCCCAAGGGGGGAGGGGAGGATAGGGTGGAGGGCAGACCATCACCAGCCATGAGCTCATCACACAGGGCCCAGGGGACTAAATTGTGCAAGATGGGCCAGGACCCTCATTCTACCTTGGAAAAAATAGCACCTTATTTTTGGCTGGTCTTTAAACTGCACAGGCCAACATGAGTGGAACATTATTATGTGTTTAATTTTACGTATCAAAGCAACTTGTTTTTCTTCATTCTTCACTGATCTCTGTTTACTCTCCTCCATTAATAAAATGTGGGCAAGTTTTTAGTATAAACCTAAGAGTCCATAAACACTCCCTCACCCTTGTTTGGTGTTGACCCCTTGGAAGCCCCATGTCCGTATGCAGGGAGAAGGCACTCTATAAATGACCAACGAAATTATCCAGAACTCCCAGTTAACCCCGGGGAGGGGAGAAGTCAGCTCCAGGGCTGGGGTCCTCAAGCCCAGCCAGTGCCCGTGTGCAGAAGGCCCCCAGGCGCGGAGTTCCAGTGCACAGAGGTCACCACTGCAGGAGACACAGAGCAAGGCCTGACCACCTGAAACACCTCCAGCCTGTGAGGCATCCCTTGCTGGTGGGTAACCTGCAACTGTGTCCAGCGACCCAGCATCTGTCCCTTGGGAAAGGTCACAGTTCACCCCGGCATCTCCCCTCGACACGTGAATGTGGTGCCTCATATCCATCATGAGAAGGCCAGTGGGGGCCATGGGAGGTTGCTCAGCTCACAAAAGCAGGGCCTAGGGCGGAAGGAGGGTGGCTGCACGTTGTACATGCTGTCTCATCACGAGACAACTTCCTACAGTTTCCAAAATAGTTAACTGATTCATTAGTACCCACTTCCCACCATCAGGGCCTGTGCCACGGAGATAAAACCATGAAATGACCCAGAAAAACGCTACAGAATTCAAAACAACATGCCAAATAACTTCACCATGCACCTAGCAGGCAGCAAGGCCTGCTGTTTCTAGCTTCTTCCATAGCACATGCAGCCTCGTAAGAGTTGTTCTAACTACTCTAAATGCTTCATAAACTAGCCTAGAACTCAGGAAAACCTCCCATTTCCTACTGCACCCGCAGGGAAAACACGGCCTCCTAACGACGTTCCGACAGGCACAACTGTTCCTGCAAAACTACATTTAAGGGTGAGATTACGATTCTTGGTTAATATTTTACTTTTAAGTCACAAGCAGCTGCTTAAGGAAGATGCACAGAATGGATGGTGTTGGAAGCAGCCTGCGGTAAAGCTGGAGCTGGAGACACCTCTGGGTCCCCTTGGAGGGCAACCTGATGGGACAACCGGGCCCCAAGGCCTGTGGGGTGGGGCAGGTAATGCAGCTGAGCCCACAGAGCCAGGAGCTCGGGGACCAGACCCCAGGTGCCCGCCACCAACTCGTGCTCTCCCAGCCTGGCCCTCTGCACAGCCACGTGCTGGACGAGACAGGGACAGGCACTTAGGCCCAGCACATCACCACCACTGTCACGCAACCCTCTTAGGAACCCTAGGAAACAGCCATTATTATCCTCTTTTTACAGACACAGAGAGGTTAAGTGACTTGCCAACGATCACACAGCAGGTAAGGTGCAGAGCCAAGAATGCCACCAGCTGTGTGGCCACATTGCCCCTCAGCTGCCCTTCTGGTCCACACCCTAGACCCTCAGGCCATATCAGTTTGGTACACGCTGCAGGGGTCTTTCCATCTGGCCAGCATGAGATCTGTCTATGCCCTGCCCCCAAGTGTGACTGAGGCACTTCAAGGCCACACTCCTGGGGAAGCAAAGAGCTAGTCAGACACAGCCTTGGTGTTCACAGGGATCCAACATGATGCCCCCAAAAGTCCCCCCTCCCCACCCAGTGCTGATGTGCTTGGGGTGAGCACCCTATGTGCTGTCAGGGGCGAGCTGTGTGGGTGCCCCCCTCTCCCCTCCCAGCCATGACAGACAAACACCGCCAAACATGGCCAAATGTCCCCTGGGATGCAAAACTGCCCAGGTTTAAAACCACGGCATTAAAGGACAAGCTGTGTGTCTGGACACGCTCCTGGAGACCAGCGCTGCCTAGGACCAGATGTGGGTGAGCCTAGGATACCTCTTGCAGAGGTGGGGTGGAGACGATGGTGGCCCGTATGTAGGTCCAGCCCCCACCCTCTCAAGGAAGGGGCAAGGTTCACTAGTTCCCCAAGAACAAACAATCTAAGAAAACCTCACAGGCCCCCTCTCCGTTGGGTTTTCCACTCTGCTTTCACAGGATCGGTGACTCTGAGTAGTGTTTACTAAAAACCCAGGAAGCTAGGGGGCTGGGGCCTTCCCACTGTGCTGTCACTCAAGGCCTAGAGGCCGAGGTTGGAAAACCCCAGGATCAGGAGGACCTCCCAGAAAGGGGTGAGCCTGCTGTTCCCACATTTCCCCAGTTGGGAGCCTCAGCTCTGGAGCAGCTGAATGACTGCTTTCTTCCTCTTGCTCCCGTGCCCTCCCAGCAAGGACCCTGCAAACTACAGAGGGGTCTGGAGAGGAAAAAGAAACAAACGACCCAAATCTGTGTGTTTGGGTACAGCCTGCTGCCTGCGGGCCTCTGCTGTGCCACACGGTTCTGCCCTGTCCTACGGGCCCTATTTTAGCTGAAGACAGTTTGCAACTCTGAGATGCACATGTGTAAACACAAACGTAGGAAACACTGTCCAGTCTCCAGGCCCGTCCCTAGCCCTCCCTGCTTCTGCTCCCCACTGCATGTCACTGCACCCCGTCTCAGGGAGTCCACGAAGCCTCCGTTACAAGACAGGGCGCTGTCACATCCTGCCAAGGAAGGGGAAGCAAATCTTCAGAGCTTCAAATGGGGGGAAGATTGCACTTGAGAAGAGATAAGCCCTTAGAGAAGGTAAAACACTGACTTGATTTTTAATTTATTTTTAAAGATAAAATAAATGCTATTCTTATTCAATGTGGCCCGTTTGCATAATGACAATCCCGCATACATAGTTTCTGTCATTTCTAAGGGTTCTCTAGCTTTGGGAAGTACGCTGTCAGCATATGTAGTGTGCACACCCAAGTATCTGTGCCCCAGAGAAGTGGCAGGTCAGACCTGTCCAGTCTTCTTAGCACAAGGGAGAGCTCGCCTCCCCAAGACCTGAACATTCTCCACTCACTATCACTCATAAATATGAGACTACTTATCCTTCAGTCTATACAACTTGGAAGGCAAGGCCTATATTTTCTCTGCATCCTGTGAAATCCCCAGTGTATATGGCTCCATAGTCCCATATGATGGTAGCAGCCAACTACCATGGGACAGTCGGAAACGTCAGACCCCCTGGGTTGGCTTTGGTTAATGGTCGACCTGTGTGATTCAGAATCAACGCCTAAGCAACCCATGAGCAGTTTACAGCAGGACAAAATCTGAAAACTAACTTTTCCCCAACTAGCATTTGTGATTAATACATCAAGTCAAACTAAAAGTTGTTGGGGCACCTGGGTGGCTCAGTCAGTTGAGCGTCCGACTTCAGCTCAGGTCATGATCTCACACTCCATGAGTTCAAGCCCCGCATCAGGCTCTGTCTTGACAGCTCAGAGCCTGGAGCCCGCTTCAGATTCTGTGTCTTCCCCTCTCTCTGCCCCTCCCCTGCTCATGCTCTGTCTCTCTCTGTCTCAAAAATAAATAAAAACATTAAAATAAAAAAAAAAATAAAAGTTGTTGCCATTGTCTTGCAGTGACCCAAGAAGTCCTCTGTCTGACACCTACTTCTGCATGCCACCCTTCCTGGCTGCCACCCCTCCCATCCCATCCCAACTCGTACTTACACACCCCATAGAACCCCCCAGATTAGGTGCCTACAGAGATTTCCCCCAACAGCCTGAAATCTCTTCTGGGAAAACAACGCCATCACCACCCTTAGGCCTCAGTGACACCGAACTCCAAGCTTCTGAGTGTGAGGCGGGGCTGTGGGCCCCGTGTGCTGTGCTGCCTGCCTCTCAACGCCAAGTGCCCTCGCCAGCCTGCCAGCTGCCTTCTCTACCGCCACTCGGCAGATATAGCCTACTTTTTCAAATCAGCATTCCCGAATTCACAAAACCGGCCCACAGGAGAGCTGACGCAGGCTGTGGGGACAGCAGTCCAGAGAGGCCAGGGGCGCCTTCCAGAAGGAGGAGAGACATACCATTACACTGTCACTGATCACAGTGAATAACGACCAGGGGATGAGAAGGCCCGGACACTCTGCCGGCCCCTCCTGCCCCCTCCGCCCCCCTACCCCCTTGTCCAGGAAGACAGGAAAGGGGTTCCCTGAAGAGAACACCGGGAAACACTTTAGGAAACAGTCACAAATAGAAAACCAAGATCCTGAGCAAAAACATCATGACAAGTGGTTTTTTTCTCTCCGTGTGACCCTTTATTTCCAGTCAGGACACGCATAAACACATTCTTGGGTCCAAATGCTGAGAAAGTCTTTCTCCACACGCTTGTCGCAAGCGCTCGGAGCAGGAAATGATGAACAGAGAAAGGAATGCCAGAGTCCAGATGGATGCGGCCAGCCGGGGGCTCGGGAAGCCCAGCGGCCTCCTGCCCGGGCCTCCCTCCTTTCTCAAGGCGTGCCCTGCAGCAGGAGGCTCCGACTGAAACAGTGACCCACCGGCGAGGCCTCCTCTCCCCCAGGGAGGTGTGTGCGGGCTTCCCACAAGCAAGTCGCCAGTCCCAGGGACACGAGAGCCCGTGTTCGTGCCCCCACCAAGTTCCCAAGCGGAAAGAACTTCTCATCAAAACCTACAGTCGCTCAAGGACGACCTTCTCCTGGTGCCACCCGGTGCCCCACGGGAAGCAGGCCCCCCCCACCCCGACCCAGTGCCCCATAGGGAGCAGCCCTCCCAACCGGTGCCCCACAGGGAGCAGGCCCCCCCCACCCCGACCCGGTGCCCCGCAGGGAGCAGGTGCTGGGACCAACGCTGGCAGTGCCCCTTGTCACGCCTCCCTGGAATGACAACCCTCGCACTCACTTCACTACATCCCCGGAGTCCCTGGAGAGGAACTGCCACCGCGGGCAGCCAGCTGACAAACAGGCCAGAAGCAAGTAGGAGAAAAAGCCACAAGAACACCCCAGGATGTGGGTCTAAAAAGCAAAGGCTTTTGATTCAAATACAAAAAATTAAAATATCAAAAACAGAGAAAGCTCTCAAGGCAGAGAGGGGACAGGTGGGCTGTCCCAGCATGGAGGCCCCAGGTAGGCTCAGACTAGCTGTGCCCCCAAAACACACCCGCAGACCCTGGGGGGCCAGCCCAGGGAAGCCACACCAGGCAGAAGAAAAAGGACTGATTTGCTTGAGAAACAGGAACCCTTTTTAAAGGCCACACACATTACCAAGGCAAGCAAGGCTGGCTCCCTGGTGCCGTGAGTCTCAGCGAATGGGGAGGAGCCATCACAAGTTAGTGGTAGGAGCCTCCCTCGCGTCTGTGCCACCACTACACTGGGCACACAGCACTGCGCTTCTACCCACAGACAAGCTCTGGGGCCCGTGTGTGTGCCCGTGTGTGTACTGTGTGCACAGGTGTGTGTGCACGTGTGTGTCTCTGTGCGTGCGCCCATGTGTGCACATGGCTGTGTGTATTCTGTGCACGCGTGTGTGCATCTGTGTGTGTGCTGTGCACACATGTGGTGGGTGCCTGTGTGTGCACGTGGCTATGTGTGTGCCTGTGTGTGTGTTCTGTGCCTGTGTGTACATCTGTGTGTGTGCTGTGTACGTGTGTGTACTGTGTACACATGTGGTGTGTGCCTGTATGCAAGCATGTGTAATGTACCTACATGTATGCATGTGTGTGTGTGCTTGTGTGCATGTGTGGTATATGCCCATGTGTGTGTTCTGTGCATGTGTGTGCACATGCAAAACCATGTTCCAACAGGAGGAGGCCTCATAAGAAAGTAAAGATGGACAGCTGCCCCTCTAAGCTAAACCCTCTGCCTCATGTGGTGCAGCTCTGAGGAAAGTCCGAGAACACCTGGCCTTCCATAAGCCTGGCCAGGTCCTGGACATGCTGCATGCTGACAGTATGTACTCTCCACATATGTACCATACGGGCAGAGTTTATTGCCCTGGAAACTCAGCCCTATAAAGTAATAAAATATCCAATTGTTTGACCCCAAGTTAAAGACTGTTTATGGCAGCCAGCCCTAGGACAGGCCAGCCTCAGCCCTGAGTGGTCTGGAATTCCCCAGTGGGGCCCTTATCCCGAAGGCCATGGGAAGACCAGGCAGGTCACAGCACCCACCCCAGACCTCAAAACAAGTAGTAGGCTTGGCCAGGCCCCCTAGGGTCTGCACACTGATGGGTTTTCTGGAACCAGCCCGTCTTCCTGGATCTCTGCTAATAGCTCTACACCACAGTCTGACCCCAGCCTTGGAAAGCCCCAGTTTAGCTGGGCCAAAATAAACAGATGCCCAGAGGCTTAGGGGCCTGGGGCTAAATTCCCCCCTGAAGTATCGGGAGTTTAACTGCCCTGCTCAACCCATCTTCCACCTGCTACGAGGCCAGGCCCTCACTGCCTGCCTCGCCCAGAGAGCTTTCCCTGCATGAGGTAAGGTGGCACCTGGAGGAGAGAGTGGGGCCGCCCTACCAGGAGCAGATGATCAGCCAGAAGCCAGAGGGCGGGAGTCAGGAGAGGCAGCGCTGCCTGGCCATGGCAGGCCTCCTTTGGAAGGAGGTCTCAGGTGTTCTAGGCAGGTCAAGACACTCAGCTGGGAAGTGGCTCAGCAGGCTCTGAGCCCCTGGCTGTCCACATGTTCATGCAAAGGGGTCGCTCTGCTGAGTGAGTCCCATAAATGCTCATTTAAAGATCCACCACGGAACAGAAGGGTTCGGGTGGGAAGGCAGATAGCTGCTGTCTGAGGAAGTAATTTGAGAACACACCCCAGAAGGCAGTTCCTCGTAAAGGAACAAAATGCCTGGGTCTGGGGCAGATGAAGTCCCTCGCAAGCCAACACGCACAGCCACAGGCTCTCTCGCTAGTGTGATCGTGGCAAAGTCACCAGCTTCTCCGAGCCTCGGAGGCGGGGGCCAGTTAAAACAGCTGTTCTGTGCTGCACAGAATCCTTACAAGATCTGACAGGGCAGTGTACTACTTTGGCGGACACGTCCACGGCTCCCTAACCAATGACTGATCTGGTGGTGTGAAAATGGACAAAATCAAACAGTCTGTTCTTGTACCTCCCAGAAGTGGATTCAGGAACAAAGAGAGAAACCACAAGAGCTAAAAAAGGAAAACGAATCTTTTTCCTCAGAAGAAAAGAAACACACGACAAAGCCACAGAGCTCTACAGGCACATGTAACAGTCCTCCAGTCTTGCATGGGCCTGATTGTGCGGCCTCTTTTAACGGACGTGACGAGAAAGCAGGAACCAGCCCTGAGTCAGTGCACGGACAAGTGGCCCACACGAGGGTCACACCTAACCAGACCCACAGTGTAACTTAGGAGACTGTGAGTCCAAAAACAAAGCTCCATAAAGATATACACGCATAATTAACACTCTCAACTCTGTTAAGTGTCCTGAAGAATCCAGAAGCCTGAGCTCAGTCCCAGGAGACCCACAGAGGGGGAAGTTGGTTCTCAGGAAAGGCCTGGAGACTTGGTCCTGCTCCTGGTGCTAAAGGAGGCATCGACGGCACCTGCAGCTGCTGAGGAGAAAATGCTGTGGTGGGTGCACCCTGTGGTGGGTGCACAGGGGTCCGGCCAGCCTGGTCGGGAAAACACTGCCAGGCGCGGGTCTCCAGGATGAGTCACCCTGAGTCTAAGAAAGACTTAGCCACTCTGTTTACCTTTGGGTTTTATCCCATTGGTGATGAGTGGGCCAAGATAGAACAATGCTTCATATTTTGGAAATTATTCAGACAACAGGAACAGAAACAATATGAAGAGGAAAGAGCAGGCACTAGCGTCATTCCTCAACAGACAACAGTGAAGGGTACTATGGTCTGTTGTGTTTCTAGAAAAGGTTCTGATTTACAGCGTAACCCTGAGCACAGATTCCAGCCTCCTCCCAACCATTGGAGGAGCGGGCTGCCCCTCACAGTGTGGGTCAGGTGCGTGGGATGAGGCGGCATGGGTCAGGTGCGAGATGTGGCACTTACCAGCTGACTCTAGGGCCAGGATGCCGCTGTCCCCAAAAAAGGATTCAAGCTTACTCAAAAACTGAACCAGGAAGGCCAAATTTCAAGATGAACAGAGCCACAGCCCCAGGGAGCCCAGCTCTGTGTACAGAAACACACCTCTGCTTTCAGATGCTCATCGAACAAGGAATCACTATCTTTGATCCCACAGTCAGCTTGATAATCCACCACTCCCAGCAAAGACTAAATACTCCAACCTAAAGCTTCCCAGATGCTGAGGCCCTGGTGGTCCCTGAGTCTGACCTGACAACCCTCTTGTGAGAACCACTTCCTGTGTTCTATCCCACAGGGCAAGCTGGGAAGCCAAGATGCGGGGCCATTCATCTCCTTATTGCTAAAGATGATCACGGGCCTGCATTTATACCAAAGCTGGAATGTGCTGACTGTTCATTCTGAACACTGCCTCACACTTAGAGAAAAGTACTGGGCCATCTGTTGTGACGAAATTCCCTTGCATCCATGTCAATTTCTCTGAGGGGCCAGGCTGACCGGAGGCCCGTCGCAAGCCAGCCCCTGCCCAGGGTTCCGACAGTCTTGCCTTTGCCCCACTGTCTTGTTCACTGGTTCCCAACTTCAAGGGCAACTCCGCCCCAGACTCTCCCTCAACTCTCAGCAATCTAGGCAAGTTATTTTACCTTTCTGGGCCTTTCCTCTCCAGAAAGTTCTTTCCATTTTAAAGTTGTGATTTTTAATTTTTTTTATTTCTTTTATTTTTTTTTTTAATTTTTAATGTTTATTTATTTTTTGAGAGAGACAGAGACAGAGCAGGAGCAGGGAGGGGCACAGAGAGGGGGAGACAGAATCCGAAACAGGCTCCAGGCTCTGAGCTGTCAGCGCAGAGCCTGACGCAGGGCTCGAACTCAAACCGTGAGATCATGACCTGAGCTGAAGTCGGATGCCCAACTGACTGAGCCACCCAGGCACCCCAAAAGTTGTGATTTTTAGACTGTTCATTTGCCAATCTATATACATAAATCCACATGCCTGAGTAATAGTAACGCCCTTGATTTTCTGAAACCGATCTTTTCTTTTTCACTCACTTTCCTCTTCCACACTTCCCACCACAGGGAGCCCAGCTGATAGGCTTATGTGGAACTTTATCTCCACATCTGCACGTGTGTATCTGTGTTGTACTATTCTTCACAAGGAATATCTTGGTAGATTTTTCTGCATTTTGTTTTTCTTTCTAGTCATACCCCATGGAACTTCCTGCACGTCACATGGCCTGGCCTGGCTCTAACTCATTCTTCTGAAAGCTGAATAATATTCCATACTGTGGAAGCCCCATAATAGAATCACCCTTTGAAGCGGCATTTACTTCGTTTCCACATTGCGCTATTGTTCATTCAACAGTGGACTGTGGTGGTGCGCCAGGCAGTGACCCTTCGCGTACACCCCCACCAGCTGGTCAAAGCAGTCTGTCCTGCGGTAAGCCCCTCCTCCACTGTTACAGACCCCCGTTCTGACGTCGGGGCGCAAAACACCAGACTATCAGTGAAGACTTCCTGCTCGGGCACCAGGATCTCCCCTCTTCTCTCGAGCGTCAGACCATCCAGGGGTGATCAGCACCACAGGGCAGGACGTCAGGTCCCCACAAGGCTCTCCCAGAGTCTGGAGGCCTGTCAGCACACAGCATTGGCTGTGCTGGCCGCGCTCGCCAACCATGTTGTCCCCCCAGGTCCACGCAAGTCTACGCCACACGCTGACTGCACACTTCTCACCGGGCAGGTTCACACCTTTCCTGATATTGCTCACGTGCAAACACACACGTGAAAGTCCAGCTCTCTCTTCCCGACGAATCCGCCTTAATTGGAGCTAGCTCCACTCCGTCACCTAAGTTACAGGAGAGCCTCAAACTGCACTGGCAGGAACACCCAGAAAGATCGAGCAGTGAAAGTGCCTTTGCTCACACATGCTCATTAAGCGCCACAAAAACAGCCTTACTCTCCACTCTGACAAAGGAAGAAACTGAGGCAGAGAGGGTTTGGGAGATTCTGCTAAAGTCACAGAATCAGTGAGAAACACAGGTGGGACTCACTCTGGAGTCTGGGATCCCAAGTGCCCTTAGTCATACCCTCCTCTTCTAGGCTGATTCCCAGAGGCTTTTGTCCCTACAGCACCCAGGGATGCTTGTCTGTGCCCACAGTGGCCTGAACCCACCTCCAAGGTCATTAGGAAGTAGGGGATGTGCACTCACAGCCTCACTTCCAAGGGCAAATTGCAAACCTCAAGTCTCCGGCATTACCAGCTAGCACTTCCGCTTGTTTCTAGCAAATACATCCATCTCCTTTCTAAACATGTGCACGTCAAGGGCGCCTGGGTGGCTCAGTCGGTTGAGCGTCAGACTTTGGCTCACGTCATGATCTCAGGGTTCATGGGTTCGAGCCTGGTGTCGGACTCTGTGCTGATGGCTCGGAGCCTGGAGCCTGCTTTGGATTCTGTGGTTTCCCTCTCTCTCTGCCCCTCCCCTGCTCATGTGCTCTCTCTCTCTCTCTCTCGCTCCCTCTCTCAAAAATAAATAAATGCTGAAAAAAAATTTAAACGTGCACATCTATGATTAAAACATGATGTGCGATGCTCTGATTCCCCAGTGCCTTCAGGAAGGTGTGAGTGTTTACATACTCAAATGCCTCATTAGTTTCAGAGGAGCAAATCCAAACGTTCCTACCAAATGCCACCTTCCAGCCAAGTGATTCTACCTGCGGGAGCCAATGCTCTGCTCACCTGCCCGATGCCTTCTCCCAAACGTATGGGCTGCCAGTGAACCTGCTTAACGAGCCATCTCTGGATTTCTGTGCTTAAGACCCCATCGCCACAATTCCCCTCCTCTCTAATGTCTACCTCGGCAGCCTCTAGTCAATGACCACAAGTCTCAGAACAACCAGGCCGGTGTCCCTGGCTGATCACCCACAAAAGACTGTGGCCCTGTCCCCCCACCTCATGAACATCAGCTGCCTGCTGGCCCTAAAACTCAGCACTGCTCTGCTTCCCAGCACGTCACTGTACCCAACACCACTCAAACCCAAGATCACACAGAAAGACCATAACAAGTGGTGTGGAGAACAAGAACGTCACCCAAACATGGATTTAAACCCCAGCTCTCTCTTACAGGCTAGGTGACTTTGGTTAAGTTACAGGAGTCTCCCTCAACTTCAATGTCATGGAGTTGTGAGAATTAAAACGAGTTAATACACGCAAACTAGATCCCAAAAGTCTGCAACCCTCTCCACCCCACACATATGCATGGCAAACCCACTCCTTCCCAGGTAAAACTTGGAATCGAACTAAAATCACCCTTGGCCCCTGAGCCCGGTGCTCCCCAGACATAGCCCAGAGCGGCACACTAGTCCTTAGGGTTAAAAATAGTACAGGCAGCTAGCTGAGCTCGGTTAATAGAATATCCAGGTTAATTTTAGCATCAGAGAGCTCAAGAGAATATAAATCCCTGATGCCAAGAACCATGTGTGGCCCGCACGACCCCTTCTTTCACCGTCAAACACACACGATGAAAAAGCCAACATCACTGATACCACTCCCTTATACCCACAAAATGGCTTCTCTAATTGGGGAAAACCATTTCTTCTTAGCCCTGTGAAGACACTACCACTAACAACTATTTTAAATTATCAAGCAGGACAGCACCTCATCTGACCCTTACAGGCCTCTGTGATGGGCACACTACTGCTTCCCCTGTAGGAAATCCACATTTAACAGAGCAGACCCAGAACCCTAAGCTTCCAGCCCCTGTGGTCTGGGCCTTCTTCACCACACCAAACCCCTCCTAACCAGCCATTCAGCCGAGGGAGGTGCAGGCCAGAACCCTCAGCCACCACTTCCTGTTCCCCTCTCATTTGGTCCCTGCCTGACAGACCTCCTGCTTCTGGTCCCTGGGATTATGTTTGGCGACCAGTTGCGGGGAGAGCACGAGGTTTGTGGGGCGCCCCCCGGGTCCCCAGCACCAACAGCCTGCAGGGCCACGGTTTGTGGGAGGAGCAGTCAGTTCTGATGTGCTTGCGCTGGACCCAGACCACCATCGACTTCTTGGTGGACAAGTTATAATCTTCCAGAGAAGGAACACGAGAGCACGCCCTGGGCCCGGCACAGCCCAAGAGGACCGAAGGAGAAGTAAGGGAGAGCTGGGGAACGGAGGAGAGCCCGCGGCAGGGAGCTGGCGTGAGACACAAATGCCAACACACCAAGCGGATCCAAACTGTGCCATCAAACCTGATGATGAAAACCAGTGACAGAGCACGAGGGCTCTTCTCACCCCGGAATGCAGGCTGGGATTTTTTTTTTTTCAGCTTGCCAGAAAAACCTTTGTATATCCCTCTTAATTGAACACATTTATCAAGGTGATACTTTTAAAAACCAGTAGTAGCCACCATGGAAAAGGCAAAAATCACTGGGTAGTGACCGTAACACAGCACCTAAAGGAGCACCGTGTCCAAAATAACACTGCCCTGAAGAGCTCTCGTGGGTCCCTCGCACAAGCTCCGACAATCTCTGAGCAGCCTCCCTTCCAGCACGAAGGTCCTGACTCATGGAAAGTCAGAAGAGCGCACTTCCTCAAAATTACCATCTCGTAGGAAGTGCACTTGGCCTTACCCAACACGAGCCACTGGTGTAAAAACAGTCACGACTGTTACCAAAGGTGGACAAGGTCTAAGGTTTGCAAGTGTGCAGAAGAACTACCCAGAACGACTGTGACATTTAAGTTGGGGGGAGACAAGAACTCACAACAGTCACAACACAAATGCCTCACTCTGATCCGGCATTTGCAGAAGGTGGACAAGCAGGAGGAGGAGGAAAACGAGGAAGAGACTCTGCCCAGTGTCCCCAGCTTCTCAGTGATACCAAGTCCCATCACGCATTCCGAAACTACTTGAGACAAGAGGGCCAAGGCCCAGGCACCTAAAAATCTCTTCATCCTCCCAAACATGTCCTGCCTTTTTTCTCAGCAACAGGAGCAGTGATACTGCTTGTTGGTGTCAGCTTAGGAGGAATTTTCTTTCTGTCCTTTTCTGGGATCGAGGAGGTGGGCATCAACGTGGGCCAGAACAATACCGTCTTGTAAGCCCCCACCGGATGCAGCCAACAGCTATTGCCTGCATTTTGCAAATGGAAAAATGAGTCTATGGAAGGGGAGGGCACTTGCTCCAGGTCACCCAGCAGGCCAAGAGCACACAGGCATGCAGCCAGCCAGCCTGGAGACGAGGCTCCGAGATGAATGGACAGCCTGGCCAGCGTGTCCCCGAACAAGGAGGGGCGAGCGTGCATGTGACCGTGTGTATGATTCATGCACGTCTGCCCCTCCTCCAGATCAACTGTGGTGTTCCTCGTCATCTCGCGCCTTCAAGACCAGGACATTCAGGCAAGTCAGAGCCGAGACTGACCAGAGCAGACCAACAAAGGAAAGAAATCAAGAGCTCAGCACACCCCCTTCCAAGCTCAGGATCACCCTCACCACATTCTATTAACAGGTGTCCCTCAAGTTCAAGCCAGCACACCCACAGTTCACCTTCAGGGTCTCCAGCCCAGGCCCGAACTCAGAAGCACAGCCTAGGTCATTTCTGTGCTCAGACACAGGAGGCTGCCCTGCCTGTGCTAGGTGGAGGCCCCTGCTCCCTGAATGCCCCCCCCCCACTACAAAGGTGAGACACAGATGTCTCCCCCTTGCAGCCCAGCCCCCGCCCCCAAACATGGGGAAGGAGGGCCCCAAAGGGTCCCACGTGGGGGTAGACACGGCAGATGGGCCGGGTCGAGGCACTAACCTCAGCTGAGCTGGGTGTGTTTCTCTTGCTTGTTTAAAGTGGAACAGAAAGGACAGAAAGCCTCGCCAAGCAGCATCTTCAAAGCCCTTTCCTTCCACCCCAGGCCCCTCCTTGTCCGGTCGAGAGCCCACTCACGAACGTGCACCAGCAGGCTAGTGGAGATGCTCTCCTGGATCTTCAGGTGTCTCTCCTCACTCCCCTGCGTCACATACTGTGCCATTCTGGAGAGAAATCAACCTCTCTGCTCAACACACCGGTGTTCCAGAACGCTCCCAGGATGAGTCTGAGACTGGCTGTGCCAGGCCTGAACCATAAAGTCCTCAGACCCACTCCTGCCTGCTGTGCCCGGAAGCCTGGCACACTCCTCCACAGACAGACCCCCACCCAGGTCCCCTCCTGCTCCCCTTGATTAAGGAAGCACCTCAAACCCTCACACATCTCAGTGGACCCAGGAACTGATGAGGGTTCTTGGCCAAAGGACCCTGGTACAGGCACCCTCCCTGCCCCCACGTCAGCAGGAAGGTAATGCCGAATCTCTCAGTGCGAAAGTGACAGCAGATCCCAACCAAGCGAACAGGGAAATGGTTGCAGGCAGCGTAAGTCCGCTTCTCAGCCAAATATCAACAGTGTCTCAGTGACGATCCATAAACCAAAATAAAGCAGACAGGAAACAACACGCTGATTTGGGGGAGCTGGAATTCCTCAGGCAGCATCGAATGTCATCAACAACTGACACTCAGTCACTGGGCGCCTGGCTGGGTTCCCAGCGGCCCCTTTTCACATGGGAATAGAAGGGACTGTGGAGGCAAGAAGGACCTGAGGACAGGCGACACTCTGGGTCCTCGGGAACCCTCTTCAACATAAACTGCCCTCCCAGCCGCACATTTATGGCACCAACGTCTAACGGTCACTCGAGGCAAGGATCTTGTTTTGGGGGGGAGGGGAAGGGGACGTGCACATCACCCTCCCGAGATAAAATGAATCCTCCAGATAAACCCAGGAAGTCCAGATATAGCCCTCCAGCCCACTCCAGAATCCGCCTGTCATTTCCCTCCCCCAGCTCCTGGACCCAGTGACAAGGGCAGAATCCTCCCCAGTGACACAGCCTGAATGGCAGGCGCTGGTGGCCAAAAGCTTCCCCCCCCCCGCCCCGCCCCGGCCAGTTCTCAATGGAAGGGGGGTGTTGGGGTGGCTCCCCGTCTCCCAGCCCGACGGAGCCCCGGACCGAGGGCACGCCACACACATCCGCCTACACGGACGCGCACGCCCGCACCAGTCCGCAGCCCCAGCCGGCCCCATGGCCCTGGGGGAACGCGGGGAAGGAAGTTTCTGGGTGCAGCAGCGGAGGGCAGATGCGGAACCTGAGGTCGGCGGGTCGGCCCCCGGCCATGCACGCACCCAGGGCCCCCACTCGCGCACGCTCCAGGCGGGGACGGGCCCCGTGTCCTGCACCGCACCGCCCCCCACCCCGAACCGCGCCTCCAGGGAGCCGCTTCCCCCGGAGCCGCCGCAGCCCGGCCCGTCCTCGGGGGGAGGGGACGCGCGGCGCCCCGCCGCCCCCGGCGCTCACCGATCTTGATCTTCACGCTCTGGAAGACCCGGAGCCCTTCCTCCTCCACCGCCATGCTGGGTCGCCCGCCCGGGAGCTCGCGGGGCCTCGCCGGAATTCGCGCGCCGAGCCCCGCAGAGCAGCCGGAGCCCGAGCGGCGGCGCAGTCCCCGCGCTCTGCGCCAGACCCCGCGCGCGCCGGGTCCGCGGCGCCACCGCCGCCCGGCTCCGCCCACCGGCCTGCCCAGCTCCCCATTGGCCGCGATCGCAGAGGGGCGGGGCGTGAAGGTTCCGCCCACAGCGCGACTCCAACTGCCCACTGGCTGAGGTCTAGGAGGCGGGAGCGAGACGGCTCCGCCCGCAAAACAGCCCCACCTCCACATTGGCCAAGGCTCGGAGAGGGGCGGGGTCGGTCTCTGGGAGGGATAGGAAGGGACCCCGCGGCGGTGGGGGGAAGGCGGGGCGCGGAATGGAGGGGGAACCGGGCGGGGCGAGGAGAGGAAGAGGGGGAGCTGGGAGGGGGATGAGAAACCGGCGGGGGCGTGGGGTAAAGGACTGGGCGTGGGGCGAGGGGCGCAGGATGAGAGGATGCCGGGCTGGGGGTGGGCACAGGACTGGGGGGGAGCCAGGCAGAGCATGGGGTTGGACCCTGCAGGGGCACGGGGGTGGGGGGCGGGGGGACGGGAAGAAGGGAGACCCTGAGGCTTGGGAGGGGATCATCCAGATTAATGCGCTCAAAAATCTTGAATCCTAGATGTCCCTAAATCTACAGGACCTGAAGACGTGTCCCATTTCTGCGTGTTAGACAGCGGTGCTCTCTCTGTGGTTGAAGATGATTTCAGAGACCTCTGAGACAGTAGTACACCCCGTGATCAGCCTGCAGCTCCACTCCTCCACCATGTCACCATCACCCAGCTGGAGAAGCGCCAGGCCTGAAGAAGAAAGTCCTATCTGCCAGGGAGCATCACGACCTAGGAAACATGTGCCTAGGGACTGAGAAAATCCACAGAACCGGATCCAGAGAATATTGGATTCTGGCAGGCAGGACAAGAACGTAGATCAGGTTAGAGTTTATTGATATGGGATCTTTCCATCATGATACAGGATTTGGCACCTTAGCAAGTACCCCATGCCACTAGCGTGGCCTTTGGAAGCTTATACAAAGTGGTGCCCCACACTAAGTGGAAATGCCAAACAGTCATGGCAGACAGCGGAGAAAAGCATCAAAATGCTCAGAGAAGTGGCACAGGAGAGTAAACACACTCACTAAGACCCGGAAACCTAGTTGTGAGCTAGGTTTCCTGGAAAGCCCAGAGGACACTCCATTTACAGAAAGGAGTGTGCAGATGACACCCTGAGCGGTAGCTGGCATTCTAGGACTGGTCGGGGAGTCTAGATGCTGCTACAGAGAACACTGGGCTCCCTGACAGCAGTGACCATGATCACACAGTGACAGAGGGCGAGCAGTGATGTCTAGCCACTAGAAGCAAGCCAGTTGCTATATTATACTGAGCAGCAGGACTGGAGTGGTGGCTGTGCACTCTGAACTGCAAAGAGCTACAAGATGGTCAGCTAGATGTGGTGTCAGGAGGGCACTTAGCCAGCCAGCGGGGTACTGCTCTATTCTTGCAACCAAAGGAAATCAAAGATAGGTATGAGGAGGCTGAAGGAATTTGCCCCAATAAAACCTGTGAACCAGTTCTCATCTCCAGAACCCCCTGACTGGAGGAGAGGACTTGGCCACACATATGCATAAGTGTTCCCTTAGGACTTCCCCCAATGGCAGCTGTGGCCATTTATCCAGACATTTCAAGGGCAGTTTGGCTTTGAGTCTGAATCGACATGATACCCAGTGACCCAAGATGTCATCATGCCCCTGTTAGAATAGGACTTGTGAGGTCCAGGAAATAAATGGAGGCCTGGCCCGGGGAAGACTCACAGTAGGCCCACTGGATCCAGGGACCCACCTAGTGACCATTTATTTTCTCTGGCACTGAAGGTAAAATTGGCATAGACATACGTTACAGTTGTCAGAAAACCCATATTTGTTCCTTGGTGTTGGGGCTAAGAGTCACCCCAGCAGGGAGGGCCAAGTGGGGTGCCAGGATGGAAAATAAAAACCATAACACATCCTAGGGAAGATTGGGACGAAGACTCCCCTTAAAGACCAGAAAGGTCATGTAACTCACCAGTCCCACCTATGACTCCAGACAGATTCTGGAGGGTGACAGTGGACCACACAAGCTCAAACCATGCAGTAGTCCCAATTGCAGCCACTGTACCAGAGTTGGTGCCACTGCCAGGCCACGTCAGCACAGCCTCTGGCCGTGGAGCTGACATGTCCACTCTTCTCCATCCTGAAGGAGAAAGAGAATCGGAAGCAATTTACATCATGTGGCATGGACTAATGCACACTTACAACCTGCCCCACTGCTAGGCTTCCCTGCCCTCTGTTATAAAACAGTCCAAAGAGACCTGGACCATCTGGGCAGGATTCAGAATGTTAATTGGCTCACTATATTAATGACATCATTTTAATTAGGCCAGATGAGCAAGAAGTTGGCAGTTCATTGGAGGCTTTGGTAAGACATGTGTGGTCTAAGACACATGTGCTCAGAGGACAGGAAGTAAATTTGTGAAGATTCAGGGCCTCCCCACATCAGTGAGGCAAGAGGTCCACGACTATGGGCCTCTCTTTCCCTCTACAAACCACAGAGACCAGCACAGCATACTTCCAGGATCCCTTCCTTAACAAAGCCCGGCATCCACAGAACTGTGCAAGTACCCTGTCTTCTCAAAACTGTGTTCTGCACAAAGGACTTGATCGCTAGTTTTCCAAATTAAACTCAGTTCCCTTAGAGCTTATGATGATAAGAAACAGGAAAATATTGGGGGATTAAAGGAAAAGATGAGACTTTGTTGAAAGTATCTATAATCTCTTTTGTTTATTACTCACTGTTAAATTTTTCCCTCTTTGATAGAACCCTCTTTTGTGACACTCCGCAAAAAAATATTTCTTGAAAAGTATCAGTCTATCAACAGGTATTTATGAATTGCTAAGACAGCATAATTAGACCATTTATTAATCATATCTGATCAATAGACTTTCAAAGTGGCATAAAATAAGTGACTAGTATATAATAGAAAAATTTTTATTATTTTTAAAGGTTTTTATTTATTTTTGAGAGAGACAGAGCACAAGCAAGGGAGGGGCAGAGAGAGAGGAAGACACAGAACCAGAAGCAGGCTCCGGGCTGTGAGCTGTCAGCACAGAGCCCGATGCAGGGCTTGAACCCATGAACTGCAAGCTCATGACCTGAGCCGAAGTCAGACACTTAACAGACCAAGCCACCCAGGCGCCCCTAGAATAATTTTTAAAGGGTCCAAAAAAAGTAATGAAGGAAGAAGCTATTGTATCAAACATCTACAGTGAAAACAGCTACTGCAAAGAGTTCACAGCTCTGCTTCCTGGTTTTCAAGGTGAAAACAGAAATATGGAAATATGGCATTTTATACAAGTTCTATTATTTAATACACAGAAGTGTATTAGTTTTCCAGAAAAGGCTATTTTAACCAACTAAGCAATGTAAGGAATTGTTTTCATAAGGGACATTCAGCACCTTGGGGAAGGATACTTTCAATCTCAAATGACTAAGTAACCTTTGCAACATGCTCACTTCAACACCTGGCTCAGAGTAAAAACTCAACTGGTATTTGTTGGGTAAATGTACTGGAATCTCCTATTGTCTCACAAAAACTTTAGGAACATGATGTTAACTCATAGCTTTCTGAGAAGATTCATCCAGCTCTTGGGAGTTAAGGAGCTCAGCTCCCTCATGGCCCAAGTGTCTATGAGACATGACACCACACACCTTTGGATGATGATGTTTGGGCCACACAGAGCACAGAGGCGTGCGGGGACACATCTACACTCAGGTTCCTTGTGGACACTCGAAGCCCAGATGTGCTGCTGGTAGAAAGGAGGCCCTGTGCTCCGGACGCAAGTGGACCAAGAGGCCACACCGGAGGCCTTGGTGGTGCATAGCCAAAGCTCTTCCGGGCAGCATGAGGGGCCACACTGCCTACCCTGCTCACGCCTCAACAAGCAACTGTGTGCCTGATGAGGGGAGGGAAGGGATGTCACATCTGTCTGGGAGCTGGGAAAACCCACTGGGATATTTTTCAGGCTCTCCTCCTGCTGTGGCAAATGAGAGGCCTCATTTTGAAACTCAGAGATAGACAGAGGCAGCCTGGATCCCTAAGTCACTACTGGAGGGCCACTGGGATCTGCGGCTGTGAAAGCGACAAGTGTGAAAGTTCCCTCAGGTAAAGCCGGTAAGATCTGGGAATCACGTAGCCCAAGCCTGTCCTACCCTTGCTAATAAAAACCTTAATGAAGCGTGTATGGTAAAATCCACAGCACAGGAAGCACCAGATGTTGGTGAGGATGCGGAGAAAGGGCATCCCTCCTCCACAGCTGGTGGGAATGCAAACCGGTGCAGTCACTCTGGAAAACAGTATGCAGCGTCCTCAAAAAGTTAAAACTAGAACTACCCTGTGATCCAATAGTCGCACTACTGGGTATTTGCCCAAAGAATGCAAAAACACTAATTCAAAGGATACATGCACTGGATGTTTATAGCAGTGCTATCTACAGTAACCAAATTACAGAAACAGCCCAAGTGTCCACTGACTGATGAATAGAGAAAGAAAATGTAGCATACCTAATTATCTATCTATCTATCTATCTATACGCACGATGGAATATTACTCAGCCATAAAAAGGAATGAGATCTTGCCATTTGCAATGACATGGATAGAGCTAGAGGGCATTATGCTAAGTGAAATAAGTCATTCAGAGAGACAAATATCATATGACTTCACTCATATGTGGAATTTAAGAAACAAAACAAATGAGTGAAGGGAAAAGAGAGAGAGAGATAAACCCAGAAACAGACTCTTTTTTTTTTTTTTAACATTTATTTGTTTTTGAAAGAAAGAGACAGAGACAGAGCATAAGCAGGGGAGGGGCAGAGAGAGAGGGAGACACAAAGTCCAAAGCAAGCTCCAGGCTCTGAGCTGTCAGCTCAGAATCCGATGCGGGGCTTAAACCCATGAACCACGAGATCATGGACTGAGCCGAAGTCAGATGCTTAACCGACTGAGCCCCCAGGGACCCCCAAGAAACAGACTCTTAACTCTAGAGAATGAACTGAAGGTCACCAGAGGGGAGGTGGTGGTGGCGGCGGGGGGGTGGTATGGGTGAGATAGGTGATGGGCGTTAAGGGGTACACCTGTTGTGATGTACAGAAGTGTTGAATCACCATATTGTACACCTGAAAATAGTATTACACTGTATGTTAACTAAAATCTAAATAACAACTTAAAAAATAAAGTTTACGTGGTATGCTATTTTATTAATACCAATGCAATAGTAATCAATATCAATTCAATCATCTGTGAATTTGAGTTAATAATAAAATACAACCCCAGATGTCCAGTGGATTTACCATTAAATAGATTTGTGTAATGTCTTGATTGCTTATTATGAAAATATTTGCTCAAAATAACTTTTTATCATAATAAAGTTTAATTTGCTATTTTTGACCGAATTAGTCAAATATCAAAGTACTTTTTGAAGACACCTCCTGAAATCAGCAATTAATTAGACTCCAAATCTTGTCTCATTAGCTATGGCAGGAATATATGTATTTTTTTCCTTTTAAAATCTCCATCAAATTACCCCAGAAAAAGTTAAAAGGAGGAGGGCCCCTAATTCACACCATTTGGGATGGGCATGTGCTGTTAAGACCATCGTGACTCTCAGTATTCAACAGAATCACAGCGCAAGCTCCACAGGAGAGAGAGCCCAGAACTGTAGAAAACCCTCTGTCTGCCCCACAGGTGCTTCCTGCAGGGATCCAGACACAGAGGCCAAACACAAGTGCACCAGCAAGTCCTACCCTGTTTCTCAACACCGTTACAACCCAGCAAATCAATTCATCAGCTGCCAGGAAGACCTGTTCCTTCTGTAAAACGTTAGACCCAACATAACAGTAAAAACTTTCAAAGGGTAAAAATGTATGTGTGTGCCCATCATTACAACACAAGTGTTTTTATTTCTCTTTATTTCCTTCAAGGTTTTATTAGTATTTATATGCATATAACTTGTTTAAATGCACATCTCTTGTGTTTAGCAGTTCATTTATTTAGCAAACCTTTATTGAGCACCTAGCACGTGTCCAGAACCTGCCAGGCCCTGCAGGAACACCAGAAAACAACACACACCCCTAACCTCAGGGCCCTTGAACTTCCTGTGTAGTGACTACCACTGACAGCTTTCCCTCTGGCTGCACTTAGTTCAGTTTGGAACAATATGGAAAAAAAGAGAAACAGAGGAGAAAATCCTAGAAGTAGGCACAGTCTCTGAGGTGTAGACACAACAGCAGCACTGCACAGAAAACTCGGAAAACTACCTTTGAAGCTGTGGTGGGGGGTCTGGGAACCGAAGAGCCCCCTCGGGACAGCCCCGCCCCAGGCACTGCCCTTCTGCCTCCAAGGCACCAAAGGGAATGGATGGTCACAACTGCTGAGAAGGAGATCTGCCAGAGTGCGTGTCATGGGAGGCCAGTGACCACAGAGAGGAAGAAAGACGAAGCCGGGGGCTCGGGAACAGACGCGGTCTCTGTGGGCATGGGGACATTTCATTTACCTTTGGGCACAATGTGAGGGACTAACACTGCTTCTCCACATCTATGGACTATGACAGGCCACTGATTTTCTATTCCTGCCAAATAATGCGATGTGAACATAACCGTTCCCCACGGTGATCTCCAAGTGTGTTTGTAAAGTGGGCATAACAGCACCAGTGCACAGGGCTCTGGGACCACCAGTGGCATGGGGGGGATGGGACCACAGTCAAGCCAGACACCGCCAGTTCCTGGTGGCTTTTTCATCATTACTCCCTGCGGGCAAGGGTGGGGCTCTTTCCTCCCTGCCCTGCTGATGCTGCAAACCCCCTGAGCACCTGGTAGACGCCAGCTGCCCCCCAACCACGGCAGGAGCCAGTGAGAAGCACAACTCAGCTTTCGTTCTGGGGTCTCAGGATATGGGTCCCTGCGGGTTTCCTCAGCAGGATGTCAGCTGCCCCTCTAGGCCCCCACCCCCTTCTGAGCACAGAGCAAGAGCCCTCTGCCCTCCTCTGGGGTGTGCTTGAGGCTAGTGTAGAGGGTGGCTTCTGGCGACCAGAGGTGATGGTGAGCTCACGTTCCTCTGCAGGAAGAAAACCTCATTCCAAAGACATGCACACAAAGCCTATGTGTGATAGGCAGAACCCAGAAACAACCTCCAACCTGTCCCCCGACGGGGAGGACGCTGAACAAGCTCAACTTAGCAACAACAAGGAACAAACTGCTGATACAAATGACAACCTGGGTGGACCTCAAGGCTGCGAGGAGAGCCTGTCACACACACCCTACAATTTCACTTACAGCACTGTTCAGGGACAAGCTGCAGAGATGGAGAACAGACAACGGGAGGAGGGACCCTGTGGGACAGAAAGGGTCTGTGTCTTGTCAGCCTTGGTGGCCACGGGAATCTGCACATGTGCTGGAATCACGCAGATCTGCACGCACACGAGTGCATGTACAGCGTGCCCTCTGTGCACAGCAGGTGCATGGGACCATGCAGTCTTCTGGCTGGGGCCTTATATGCAGTCACTGCCATCCTAGAAGGTGTCACCGCTGTACTGGTGGTGAAGAGTACACAGGATCTTTGCCTTGCTGTCTACAATGCATGTGAATCTACAGGTATCTCAAAATTAAAAAAAAACCAAAAAACTGAGGAAAGACAATATGGCAGTAGATACCAACGTGTCGACCGTCCCCTAGGGCTCCTGCTACAGCCCCACCTGGGCTTACATCCTCTCCTGTGGGGAGGCTGATCTCGGGCTACCCACAGGAAGGGTGTGACCTCATGTTTACCACCTGCACCTGAGGAAACTGTGCCCTCCTTGTCAAGAGGGGACAATCCTCGCTTGCAGACGCTGCCATCTGGCGTGACCTCAGGACACCCGATCCCATCTGAAGACAAACATGGTTCCCGCTGGATCCCTTCCTTTTCCAGAATTTCCTTCATCTCTCAGAGGCTCATTTGCCCTGCCTGCCATGGAGGGACAGGCCGACGTTCAGAAGCTCAACCGCCCCAGTCCCTCTCTTACACTGATGGATGGGGTGGCCCTCCTGGGAGTCACTCTCAGACCAACATTGATGGCAAGGCAGCCAGAGGTCCCAATTCCAGAAATGCCCAAACTTCTTATTAAAAGTAAGTAAATACATATCAGGTCAAGACCTGATGTACTCACAGAAACTTTATGAGACAATACCTATTGTGACCAGACATAATGTCTTCTACAATTTTACATTCTATTCCAGATTCAGTGAAACTAATCTTGTTTATTTGATTTTTAATTGATTTCAGGATCCTCAATTAGGCAGTGAGCCACTGGCGTGCTACAGATACCAGTTCACAAGATCCAACCGTTAAATTTTCAACAGTTTTGCCAGCTGGTTGTTGAACAGAATCATTATTAAAAATGAAATTATGGGGCACCTGGGGGGCCCAGACGTTTAAGCATCTGACTTCAGCTCGGGTCATGATCTCCCAGTTCGTGAGTTCAAGCCCCTCATCAGGCTCTGTGCTGACAGCTCAGAGCCCACTTCAGATCCTCTGTCTCCCTCTCTCTCTGCTCCTCCCCTACTCACGTTCTCTCTCTCTCTCAAAGATAAAACAACATTTTTAAGAAATGAAATTATGTAGGGCACATGGTAGCTCAGTCAGTGAAACAACTCTTGATTTTGGCTCAGGTGGTGATCTCGCGGTTTGCTTAGGGGGTCGAGCCCCAACAACAGGCTGGGCACTGACAGCGCAGAGCCTGCCTGGGGTTCTCTTCCTCTCACTTGTGCTCTCTCTCTCAAAAATAAATAAACACTTTGAAAAAGTTAAATTAGGTTATAAAATTACACGCACCGTGCTCTGGAGGCTGCGAATGCCTGTTATGTGGTGGAAATACTACCGGATGGCAGCTGTTTGCACGTCTTCCCACCGTGGAACGTTTGCGCCCTGGAAATTGGCAAACGCTACACACTCCCCCCCTTTCATTTCCAGCGGGATGTCAGGCACTTACCAGCACATGGGTGCTGTGAAGCTCGGTCTGAAAGCCTCCCCTCCCCCCACCGCTAGCTGGCTTCCTCCCCTCCCATTCCACCTCATGCTTGATGGTGAAGAGACTTAAGGAAGGTTGCAGGAGTGGCTGGGCCGGGACCAACGAGTGTCCGAGCAGGAGGGGTGCCCTCTCTGTTCACTCTAGGTCCAGTGCTGTACCCAAAAGTCCTGCCTCTCCTCTGTTCCCCCACATTGCAGGTGAGGGTGCCGGCATGCAGCTGGGCTGTGAGGCTCCGGGGCTGGAAGCGGAACCTTCTCCCATCCAGGGCTGATTGCCCCTCTGGACCTGTGGGCGTGGAGGGTGGGGAGTAGGTGCCAGGACCGGCGGGCAGCCAGACACTGGTCTTCTTGCTTAGGCAGCTGGTGCTCAGCCCACGGTGGGGTTCTGGGCCCGGGGGGCAGTTGTGGGGACTCAGCACCCAGCTTTCCCAGACCTGGTGAAAACATCTAAGTTCAGTTTGCAACAATAAACAGAACATTAATCTGCATCGAGACTGATGATACTCTGTAGTTTCATCTTTTTAAGAAAATCCTTGAGAATCTACTCCATGAATGAATTGGCCTATCCAAGCCGTAATAAGAGTGACAACGCAGGTGGTAGTGAAACCGTGCCATGCTAGGCATCACACCCTCCACATCACCGGACCCTCACAGCAAGGTGACAAGTCCCTGTGGTCCCTGCTCCATGTAAGTGCAGAAAGTCTAGTGACTTTCCCAAAGTCATGCAGAACTTTAATTTTATGAAATTCTTCTTGCAGCCCTTTGCAAGAAGAAAAAAGTCCAGTGTCCATTGGACACCCTCTCCTCTTGCTTTGAGAACCAAACGTCAGGCTTTTTGAACTTCACACATTGTGCTTTAAACCATCGTGAAACAAATCTGAAGACCTTGCGTGTGGGTCCCAACATCTGAACATTTCACAGGCCGTCCCTGGGTGGGGCGCCTCAGCCTGAGTTGGATGAGTCACCTGCCACCCAGATGCTCACTTCCTTCCTCCTTTCCAGAGCAGGGCTCCCTGCAAAGGGATGAGGACTGTCCCCACTCTGCGGTGCAGCTGCAGTGGCCCCCAAGCAAGTCCTCCGAGTGTGTGTGTGTGCGTGTGTGTGTGTGTGCACGCGCGTGCGCGTGTGTGGCCTGTTTTCCCTGCTCTCACCTCCCTTCACTCACACACACAGGTTCCTTTCACATCCATTGAAATAAGCAACTTTAAAAAAAGTGAAAAAAAGAAGAGTGACTAGACCCAAATGGGAATCAAAAAGTGGATTAAGATGAGAACTAAGGTCTGTGGCCTCGTAACCACTGTTGTTGTGATTGAGGATGTTTTCCAGTCTCACAGCTGTTTTGAACCTGACAACCACAGCCTCCCCTCAATAGTCGATTGAGGGTCCCAGAAGCTAAAGGTTGGTGGGTTTTGTCAGGTGTTGAGGGGGTGGGAAACCGCCAGCACAACTTCTGAGCCAGTAACGGGACGGAGACACCTTGCGTGTGGATGTCCCCGCATTCCCTCTCCACCGTTGAAAAAGGCAACTGACAGCGCATGGGGAGGACAGTGCACAGGTCCATCTCCTCCGGCTCCCAAGTCGGTTAGGGCAGAGCTGAGAGGAGTAAACAGGGGCAGGCCTCCAGCTCAGCGCGGGAGTCGGGTCCTGACAGTTTCCTCAGGTTCTTGTCTCCCTCGTGGGTGTTTTCCGGTGCGTGTCTCCATTTTCCCATGAAATAATCAGAAATACAAAACAAATGGTTGTACAGTGTTTTGAAATTCTTAGTCAAAGGGATGGTACCTGGTTGTTCCTCCTTTTTGAGAGGACTTGTTCTCTTGTTTCATCTTTGTTTTCACATTTTTTGTTCCCTAAACTAAATGCCAACATTTAAACTATTGTGTGATCATCAACACAGGACTCTCAAGACAGGTGTCCACAGGCTTTGCACCAACAGAATTCTCTATGACTCCCAACCACGTCCACAATGCCCTTGAAAGTTTGACTTTTCCCTGGACTTTAGAGGTAACTGGAAAGGCCCAGGTCAACCCAGAGCCCTGGCAGGGATGGCCAGCTCTGTTAGTTTCCTGAAACGATGGCGAAACGCTTAATCCCTGGCTCGGTCCTGGGCTGAGCTATATGCCCTCTGTTAAAAACTCTGAGCGGCTCATGTCACTGCTGATTTTCTCCCCGAATCCAGGAGTCATGGGAGCCGAGGTATCTGAGCTCAGTGGGCCGCAGACACTGTAGTAAGAGTGTTGAGCACACCCACTCAACTGCATTTCTCAGTCACATACTGTCATGAGGTAGGACACAAGGTTTCCACTGTGGTCTCGACAGGCTGCTGCGACTGACCAAGTTTTCTTCACGGGCAGAGGCAGAGCTGGGGGCTCAGGGCCCACGTCCCCCACTCCACTGCCTGCAGCTCAGGTTATGCCCAGAGGCCCCATATTCGTGGCTCTCTACCCCTTTGCAAAAGACAACAAGCCCCGAGACCACAATCACACACAGAAGTCACAGGAAGTTGGTATCACATGGGGTAATTTCGCCAGTAGCAGAAAATAACCAATACTATGTGCATTTTATATTAAGACAACTGTGAAATAATGGGGAGATGACAAAATTTTATAGGGCCTCTGTCTTTGCTTAGTCTCCATTTTTTTCCTTAAGAAATAAAAAAAATCCTAAGGGAAGTACAAATCAAAACCACAATGAGATATCACCTTACCCTTGTTAGAATGGCTACTATCAAAAAGACAAGAGATAACAAGTGTCGGCAAAGTGAAATAAGGGAGACGGAGACAAATATCCAGTGATCTCACCTGTATGTGGAATCTAAGAAACAAACAAAGCAGAAACACATTCATAAACACAAAGAACAAACTGGAGGTTGCCGGAGGGGAGGGGTGGGGGATGGGTGAAATAGATGAAGGGGGTGAGGGGTACAAACTTCCAGCTATCAAATAAGTAATTCAGGGACATGGAAAATACATCATGAGGAATGTATTCGACCACACTGTAGTAACTCTGTATGGTGAAAAAACGTACCATGGTGAACATCACATGGTAATGTATAATTGTTGCATCGATACATTGTGCACCTGAAATTAATATAACATTTTATATCAACTGTACTTCAATTAAAAAAAGAGAGGTTACATTTCTGGTCACACATGTCACAAAAGCACCTTATTTTCTTCTCTGTCCCACTGAAGACATTTCACAGATTTTTTTTACCAAACTGGGCACACCCACACGTCACCCACAAAGCACAGCAAATTCAAAAATGTGGTTGAGTAAACAGGCACCAAAGTCCAGAATATCCTTCTGTATCTTCTTCCCTCAAAAAAATCTGTGATTACCAGTGTCACTGTTTACTGGAGCATAAGAGAATTTTCTTTTTAATTATACACCCTGCACTCAAGTACTAATTATGCCAATCACAAGTGTCTCCATCACTGCTGATGGCAGAATCTGACTGCAAGTAGTTTGCAAATATATACGCCTGGTGTCTCAGCAACTAAGTCAACTGTTTGGTTTCCTCCAATTTCAAAGAAGGGTGATTAGCATGTGCCACCTGCTGGATATAATGACAACGTCCTCATGTGAACAGAGAAGCCTGGAAGGGGGCCCCAGAGCAACCCGGGCACCGGGGCCTCTCAAGTCTCCGCAGATCTCAGCTGAGTTGAGACCACTCCTTTCAGCCCAGGGAGCTGGTGGTCAGTCCACCATCTGGCAGCTGAGTGGAGCTGTTCCACATCTTCCCCAGCCTCTGGGCTACAGAGCACAGAGCCCTCCCTGGCCCCTCCCCAGACCAGCCTGGAGCCCAGCACCCCTGGAGCAGATTCTCAACCCTTAGCCGCCATCATGTCCCAAAGGGCCAGATGAAAGCAGCCGGGCAACCCCCCTGAGGTCCTGATTCAGCAGGTCCAAGGAGGCCCAGAGCCTGCATTTCCATCCAGTTCCCAAATGATGCTTCACTGTCCTTCCAGGAGCTGGCGACCAACATGTCCAGTCTGCCAGGAACTAAGGAGGGCTCTCAGGACGTGGCACTTCAGCTTTAAAACTGGAGCATTCCTGGGGCAAACCAGGGCAAGTTGGCCTCTTGGGGACCCCATTTTGAGAACAGCCATCTGAAGTATGTACCCCAGTAATGGAGTCATGCTTCTAATATTTACTGTTCAAAACTGTGTATTTTTATTGCAGACTTCCTCCTCTGAGACGTAAATGCATGAGGAAGACAGCAGAGTAAGTCGTGTGGTCTACCACAATCTCCTTTCTTTTAACAAAAACTTCATTTTCTCTGAATTGTCTTTATTTTCTTTTAATGTCTGAGAGAGAAAGGGGGCAAGGAGGGGCAGAGAGAGAGAGAGAATCCCAAGAAGGCTCTGTGTCATCAGTGCAGAACCCAATGTGGAGCTTGATCCCACCAACTGTGAGATCATGACCTGAGCCAAGATTAATAGTTGAACGCTTAACCCACGGAGCCACTCGGGCGCCTGTGAATTGTCTTTAAAAGTAACATGTGAGAACTTTCACCCTCTCCTGCTAAGTAAGTTACGGTTTCTTGGATCACGGACAATCAATCCAGCCCTAGGCTGGCACATGACAGGGCCTGCTGTAAAACAATGAGTGGACCCATCATTAGTTCTTTCCCAGGACTATGGACAGGGGACACTCAGATGATGAAGCAGGCAGCAGTGGGAACCGATGCTGGACACAAGCACAGGAACAGAGCACCCCTGAGTTGGGGGAGCATGTTGTGCACGTCATGTGCAAGTCACAGTCCGAGCGGCAGGGGCCTGAGGTGGAGAATACACACGCAGAAAGTCAGCACTCTTCTTAGTGCAGGAAAAGAAATTGGTGGCCTAGAGGCCCAGGGCACAGAGTCAAACTCCTTCAGCACCCCATTCTGAAGGCCCTCGAGCTGTCAGGGACCCCAAGCAACCTGCAGAGCCAGCCTCTGAGCCCCTCCGAATGTGACTCCAGCTTCTAAGTTTCCTTCTCCCTGGGGGTCACGCCAGGGTCAGTCCACTACCTGCTTCAGGGCCAGCAGGGTGAGTTCTCACTTCCTTACACACACTGCATCAGTTGAGACAGATGATAGATAGATAGATAGATAGATGATAGACAGATATTAGATGATAGATAGATGATATATAGGTAGATAGATAGATGATAGATATTACATGATAGATGATAGATATTAGATGATTGATAGATATTAGATGATAGATAGATAGATAGATAGATAGATAGATAGATAGATAGATGATAGATGACAGATGATATATAAAAGATAGATAGGCGCGCCTGGGTGGCTCAGTCGGTTGAGCGTCTGACTTCGGCTCAGGTCATCTTCTCTCAGCTTGTGAGTTCAAGCCCCACGTCGGGCTCTGTGCTGACAGCTCAGAACCTGGAGCCTGCTTCAGATTCTGTGCCTCCCTGTCTCTCTCTGCCCAAACCCACTTGCATTCTGTCTCTGTCTCTCTCAAAAATAAACATTAAAAAAAAGATAGATAGATGATAGATAGATATTAGATGATTGATAGATGATAGATGACAGATAGATGACATATAAATGATAGATAGATAGATATTAGATGGTAGATAGATGATAGATGACAGATGATATATAAAAGATAGATATTAAATGACAGATGATAGATAGATAGATGATAGATAAATGATAGATATTAGATGATAGATGATAGATATTAGATGATTGATAGATGAGAGATGATAGATGACAGATGATATATAAATGATAGATGATTGATAGATAGGCAGACAGATAGATGATAGGTTCTGGGGTGCCTGGATGGCTCAGTCAATTGAGCATCCAACTTTGGCTCAGGTCACAATCTCACAGTTCATGGGTTTGAGCCCCCATTTGGCTCTGTGCTGACAGCTCAGAGCCTGGAGCCTGCTTCGGATTCTGTGTCTCCCTCTCTTTCTGTCCTTCCCCGGCTTGTGCACTCTCTCTTCCTCTCTCTCAAAAATAAATAAACATTAAAAATAATAACAAATAAATAAACAAATAATCATTCAAATTAATTTGGTCGTTTTAAAAAATAAAATTCATATTTACCTTCAAAGACAAAAATTTCCTGTATTTAAAGACGTTCCAAAGAACGTGTCACTGCTTTGAAGAAGCATAAAAACGCTTTGAAGGGCAGTGGCATCGTCTATGTGCAGCACTGAACGTGTGCTCTGCCCTCTGCCCACTGCCCACCCAGCGTGCAGGCTCTGTGCAGGACCCTGGGTGTGCCAGGGTCACTCGGCTCTGCATACCGCGAGGCCGTCATTGCTGCCGGCACCGTGCCCACGGTGACAGAGCCGGTAAGTGGCAGAACCACGGTTTGCATCGGTCCCTGCCCCCAAGCCAACGCTCAGTCCCCCAATGTGGGAGCCCCTCTACTTAAGCATAAAGGTGTAAAGGTGGTCCTGGGCCCCAAAGCACAAGGTCTTTCCACCATTCTGCTTGGAAGAACTACCTTCGTTTGTCTGAATAAGTTGCCACCGGCTGCTTGAAAATTAAGTGACCCACTGCTTGCCAGCAGGTCTCCTGTTGGTGGAGACATGGCGGTTAAGTGGAACCTGCTTCGGATTCTGTGTCTCCCTCTCTCTCTGCCCCTCCCCCACTCGCTCTCTCAAAAATAAATAAATAAAAACATTTTAAAAAGTTTTTAAAACGTTTTCTTGTGTTCCTGAATAATCTTTCTTCAGGGTCTTCTTCACGAGGCCTGCCCCTCCCTGGGGGCGTGTGCAATCACCAGCTCCCCCCTCACCCTGTGACCTTCTCCGCCTGAGCCACCTCTCACCTTGGGCCTCCACTGTCAGGCAAGAGCCACAGCCTCTGGTCTCCTATTCCATTCGTGGTCCTGGCTTTATGCATATTCTAGTTCCCTTACTGCATTTTAGGAGCGTCTCAGCAAAAGAAAAGGTAGAAAAGACAGTTGTTGTTTGTTTCTAGGAGTTCCCTGTTTTGCTTTTTCCATAGTGGTCGATCATGGCCCTGGTACAAAGTTCAAACCCTGGGGAGGGTAGTGGTGACCTACAGACCCGCCGCTCACCCGCCTGTGGCTGCGAGCGCTTCCGCGCAGAATGGGTGGTCTGTGCGCGTCCAAGTAGAGACTTGTATCTGCACATGTGTAAACACGACCTGCGCACTGGTCCCCACTGTTTGCTTCCCGTCGTCCGTGTTTTTGTTTATCTAAGTCACCAAATACAGAGCTACCTCGCTAAAAAAAAAGCTTCTGCATAGTTTTCCATTGTACAAATGTGTGGTGGCCTGGAGTTTTCTCCTCTTACACCCTCTTGTGCACATTTTTCTCTTTGTCTTTCAGCGCAGGGCACGTGTTCACGTTGGTTAGTGGCTCTGTTCCATGCACTCAGACACGCAGCTCCTTTTGTCCCGGCGTCCTCTGAGCCTGTTTGGTGGCGGCCGCATTCCTGGTCCGGCCCCAGGAAAGGCAGAGGAGGCACAGCTGTGACCCCAAGGCCCCAGCCTAGAAACAGCACGTGGCTCTTGCACTTCCTGCCCACATGAGGGGACCTGTGGACACCTTTGACCCTTTGCCCATGAAGGAAGAGAGAGTGGGATCTGTGCAACTTGCAGACCCCATCACTGACCTTGTCAGTTTGCACTTGCTGCTGTCATGAACCTCTTACAACGTTAAGGCCCGTGTGTTTCTTTTGCTGTGAAATGTCTATTCATCTTATGGCCCATTTTACTTTGGGCCTATGGTCTTCTGGATTAATTTGCTGGTACTCAATGTTGATTAAAGAAACAAAGCTTTTGTCTATGATTATTAGTTGCAAATACTTACCCGGATTGGTTATTTTGCCATTGGATTGTGTGTATGCTGGTTTTTTTGGGGGTGGTAGTGGGGTGACGATATATTCTATTTTTAAGTAATGAAATTTACTCATCTTCATTCTTTTATTTTCTGGAGTTTTGTATCATACTTAGAAAGAACTTCTCCTCTTGTGTTATTTTTCAAATCACTCATATTATCATTTACTCCCTTCATGCTTTTATTTGCTCCAATTAAATTTTTATTTATCTAGAATTTATTTTGGTGAGAGTTGTCAAGTGGGATTGAAGTTAATTTTTCAGATTGCTATTTAGTTATCATAAGACTGCATGTTGACTAACCCTTTAGTTCATGATTTGAAATGTCATTTTTATCAGTAAATTCCTATATAAACTTGAGTATATTTCTGTATTTCCTGATTGGTTCACTTATCTGTCATTTATATATCAGCATAACCCTACTGCCATGACTCCTTTTCTCTATTTACCTTGTCTATTTAAAAAAAAAATACATACTACATGCTAACATTTTTTTCAGGATCTTTTGCCTGATATGGCTATGTCCATTCTTTCATTGCACACATCTCCTGTTTCAGGTGTGTTCCTGCACATGGCACATTGCTGCGTTTTGCTTTGTGATTCAACACCAAGATTCGAGCTTATCTCGGGGCATTTACTGAGTATCAGGAATGCACAGTTAGCCCTGTTTCGTGTTCTAGTCTTGCTGTCACTGCTTCTTCTTAAGAACTGCAGGGTTAGGTTTGGACTGTGTGTCCCGAGATGGGAGGACAATGTTTCTGTTCAATGAGATGTGTTTGATCACAGTTTTCACACCCTTTGTGGCCACATTTTTTTGCAATTGGTTTTACCATATCCTTCCCCTTTATTTCATAGTTTTCATTCTTACTCTATTTCTGTGTGGATCCTGTGCTGGTTTCTTTCTGATTATGACTCATCTTCAAGTATGCTGAGTCCTCCCTGGATCAATGTTTTATAGGAAAATCAGTCTGGAGATCCAATCCCCAAAAGTGGGGTTGGGTGTGAGTGATGGGCAAGTGTGGGTATTCACAGTGCCACACCCCCTTCCACCTGCCTGTCCAACATGCTGCTTCTGGTAAGAACACCTTCCCTAGTGGCCTTAACCCTACTTCTTCTGCATGTCAAGTGAGGCCCATGCTCCCCCCCCACTTTTTGCTCAGGGTATGACACTCTGACCCGTAGTGACCCACAGCCTCTCAGGGTCTCCCTGCTCCCTCGCCCTGTTTTCTCTGCCCACCCCCCCCCCCCCACACCATCTGCAGTAGTGTAGACTCGTAGCTGTGTCCAGCTTTAGTGGAGGTGAAATGTGTTTCTCTTTCTCCTTTTCTTTGTTTATTTTTGTTCTCAGAAAAGAGCGGGGAAATGCCCTGTGCAGTCTGTCGTTTCACTGCATGGCATCTCAGTCGCCTTCCAAAGTGTTGCCACGGGTCTGAAGCCAATGTGTTTCCAGATCCTCATATGTGATCTGGTCTCTCCTTCCTGGGGCTTTCAGGTGGGGTCCTCTTCCAAATGTCCTGAGACACCCACTGGCCGGGGCTCGGTGTGGCTCCTTACATCCCTGGCTTTCTCAGCCTGGAGTGGGGGCGGTCTCATGACTCACACCTTCTTGCAGCTCTGGGAAATTTTCCTGGTATGTCCTCATGATTAGTCATCCTTCTTTGTTTTCTCTGGAGCCCTGAGTGCTCAGATACGTTGCTCCTCAGCTGCATGTGTATGACTTTGTCTCTCCTTGCTTATCTCATCTCTCTGTTTTGTGATATGTTTAGCCTTGTTCTCTTCTGTGACATTAAAGTCAGCAATCATTTTTTAAATCTCCTTCCCGTTCTCTACCTGTTTGCAAATAGCATCCTGTTCTTACATTCTGGATATCCAATATTTTCTAGACTCTTTCTGAGACTTTTACTTTAATTTCTCCAAGGTAAGTTGTCTTTGTGAATCTCCATTTCTCTCTGCCATGTCGCTGATTTTCTTCTCAAAGCCTGGTGGTACTTGGGTGCTCACATATGTTAAGAATCAGTGGCTTGCTCTGATGAGCTGCTGTGGGTTCTCCATAAACTCCTCAGAATGGAGAGGCAAGCCAAGAGCTCCGCGCCCACAGACGCGTTTGTTGGCTGTACTTCGTTCAGGATAGTTGGGTGAGGAGCTGGGCAGTAGGCAACAATTTCCCTTCTTTCTCACCCTCTGACATCCCCTGACCTGAGCCAGAATGAGGATGCTTTTACCCAACAACCCCAGACCCACAAAGAAAGCTGTAGCCCAAAGGCTGTTTGTTCAAGGTCTTTGAAGAGGAGCTCTTTGGTGTCTGCAAGCTGGAGATGGGCCTTAAGGGGCGAAGGGAGAGGAGGGCAGGGAAGTAGATGGCAGTTCACTCACAAAGCTGTGGACTCACAACTATGGCCTCTCAGAGTCCCTCTGGGTCCCGCGGCAAGATGGCACCCTCCACCGCCACTGTCCTCCACCCTTCCCACCCACCAACGCCTTCCGCTCCCTTTCACCTTTAGAAACTGTCCTCCTAATCTCCCATTCTCCTTGCTGTGACAGGCTTATCCTCCTTCCTCTTGTTTTCTTCTAGTCCTTGGGGCCTAAGGAGGAAGGAGACCACACACGCTCATGAACCCAGCAGAGACTCCATTCCACCAGGCTCGACTTTGGGACAGAAGCCCCGAGCCACAGTGCCCAAACCTGGGGGGCATTCTGCCTCTTCAAAGCATGCCCTATGTAGTATTTCTAGGGTCCTTCTTAAAATGTGGACATGAAAATTAGACACAGTACTGTTCTAAGAGCTTGAATAATGCTGAGTGTAGAGGGCAACTACTGTCTTGAGTCACACTCTTCTATAGGGTACTCTGTAGCAGGTGATCTTTTTAAAGTCACAACTGTTCTACTGTTGACTCATTTCAATGCATGATTTTTAGGACCCGCAATCATTTTTCCTTGTCCTATTGTTTGTTAGTTTCCAGCTTGTGCTGAGATGCTTTGACAGTGTTGGTCCTTGGTACACCTCTGTCACTACTGAATGTGGCCCCTGTGGATGAAATGGTTTTCTAGGTAAAGGTGAGTCTCAGGAAGGTAAGGTTAACACACAAGTAGTGTATACTGAAGGCCTCTGGGATAGTTTCATTCTGAGCCCCTGTCTGTGTAGAGCTTGCAGGATATCACTCCCTGCTTACATGCTCCCGGATGTGCTGCAGAACACAGGGTGTTCCCATTGACAGCCACTCTTTTCTCTTTCTCCCATCCTCCCGTCCTCCCATCTTCCTGTTCTCCCATTCTCCCTTTCTTTCTGTCTTTCCTTTTTTTTTTTTTTTTTTGGTGATACTTCTTTTTTAATTCCAACATGGTTAACACACATGTAATATTAGTTTCAGGTGTACAATGTAGTGATTCAACAGTTCCACACAACATCTGGTGCTCATCACAAATGTGTCCCTTAATCCCCATTACCTATTTCCCCCACCCCCCACCCACCTCCCCTCTGATGCCAACACTTTGTTGTCTGTTGGTTTGTCCTTTTTTTCCTTTATTTTTAAAATTCCACATATGCCTGAAATCATATGGTATTTGTTTTTCTCTGACTTATTTCACTTAGTATTACACTCTCTAGCTCCATCTACATCGTTCCAAATGTCAGGATAAGATTTCCTTCTTTTTTATGGCTGAATAGTATTACATGTATGTATATATCTCCATTCATCAGTCAGTGGACACATGAGCTGCTTCCACAATTTGGCTGTTGTAAATAATGCTGCAGTAGACATAAGGGTGCATGTATCCTTTGGAATTGGTGTTTCCAACTTCTTTGACTAAATCCCACAGCACGGCTGCAGCATGTTCCCATTGACCACCACTCTTTGTGTTTTATCTTCCTGGGTGCCATCTCATCTCTAGTTAGAAGAATGCTTTGTGATGTGAGTAAAAACCCTATGGTTTCACTAATATTCCAAACCCCTGTGCTCAAAATGTAAAGAAAAGAAAAAACTGTCTTTCTGACCATATACTCTTAGCTACATGTTTCACCTGGTGGCTCTATCAGATTGGGGAAAATGTGCTGATTCATTGTCCAGTTCACTGATATCTTTTAAAATTAGATATTGTAGCAAATTTTTCCATGCTCATGACAAAATCATATATATTAGCATGCTATTAGCACTAGTATTTAAGATACCAGCTGTGGACTACTTGAAACTATGGTTTTCATAATTTCTATGAATTCCAGGACATTTTCTTCAAACAAAATTAAGCACAACACCAACATATTAAACATATTCAAGAAGAGCTTCTCTGGTTGTGCGGGAGGCTAATAGGGTGCTGCCCTCTGAGCTGCGCATTCTGGTGGCTCAAAGATCTCCCTCAGGGTACATAATGGTAGAGAAAACACACTAGGAATGAACCAAGAGCTCATTTCAAAAGTGTGTGTGTAAGTAGACATAACTCATAGATAATAACAGAATCCATGGGAGTAGAAAGAATTTTCCAGACAAATAGAGGCCAATCCGGGTTTGCTGGAGCCTGAAGCTGATATAATTTGGTCATGCTGGGATGGAGGTGTAGCATCAATCAAAAGGAAAAGAAATTAAAATTACAGAGACAAAATAAGTAGGGTCTTCCTAAGACCTTGGGGGTCTCTGCAGGGAGGCTCTGACTTAATCTTCTTCAGCTCCAGGGTAAATCTGCATTTTTCTCCCAGAGGGTCCAGTGGCACGGGAGCCAGTCAAACAGCCTGCAGAGAGGTTGGGGGTGGGATGGGAACAGGAATCTTTGGGTTTGGCAGTGAGCAAGTAAGACTACGGAAATCTTAATTAGTGTGGTCTCCTTCAAGATTAGAGGCCGGAACCTGATTGGAAAGGGTCCAGTGAGCATTAGTTGTCAGGAAGCTCCCACAGCAGAGGAAGCAGATCGTGGCAGCCCATGAACCAGAGGAAGGAATGCGGGCACTATCGCCCCCGACTATCTCTGTCCCTTTACTCAGATGCGCTGTGTTAGTAACATGCAGGAATGAAAATCCTTCACCTGTATCTCATTACCTCCAGGAAAGCAACAGCTTGTCTCAACCAAAGGCCTGGTTGAGTCTTCTGCCCAAAAAGAAACAGCAGGTCCAAAATGGACTTACTTGACCCACTGACAGCAAACAAAGGTTTAAATGCAGTTTCAACCTTTCCCAGGAAGGTGACCTTGAGCCAGTCCATCTGGAATTTCCACTAACGAAGCTGCCCGGTAGACCCCCACCATTCCCCAAAGGAAGGTGACCTTGCCTGAAACAATCCACTCTTTGCTGGAAATTTCCTTTGTCCTTTCCTTCTGCCTATAAAAGCCTTCCATTTTGTACAGCTCCTTGGAAATTCTTTCCATTTGTCAGAAGGCATCCTGCCTGATTCGTGACTTAAATAGCCAATTAGATCTTCACATTTTTTCAGTGGGATTTTGTTTTTTCATAGATTTGGTGGCAGCAGTGGGATCTGAAGCAAACTTCTAACAACATTAAGGGGCAAGAAACATGGGTGTGGTACCCGTGAACCCTTTTTTTTTAATTTTTAAAAATGTTTTTATTAATTTTTGAAGGAGAGAGAGACCGAGCGTGAGCAGGGGAGGAGCAGAGAGAGAGGGAGACACAGAATCTGAAGCAGGCTCCAGGTTCTGAGCTGTCAGCACAGAGCCCAATGTAGGGCTTGAACCCACAAACTGTGAGATAATGACCTGAGCCAAAGCTGGATGCTCAACCAACTGAGCCACCCAGGCGTCCCTACCCACAAACCCTTTTTAAGTTCTCTGCCTCTCCTGCCACTTCCAAGAGATATGGGTAAGTTCTTCTCAGTTCTGAGCTCCACTGTCTTTGCCAAGAACTTCTGACCTAGTTGGCTTTTCAGTCCACAATTTCCAATTTGTGGAAACTCCCAGCCCTTGACTCTTTTCCAAAATCCACATGAGAACTGATAGTGACAGGTTGCAACTCTCTTTTATGTGGAGCTCCCCCATCCACAGGTCCCATTGGTAGAGGTTTGCTGGTTCAATCCTTCTCCAGTCCAAGGTTCCACAGGAACTGATAGAGGTACACACAGGGCCTTCCTGTGGCCAGGACACCATAACATCTCTTGGTTACTGATGCTACATTAAGGTGCACATGTTTGCTTTTCTTGTTTTGTGTAGATAAAAGCTATCACTAACAGAGATCTTGGAGGCCAAAAAACCACAAAAATTTGTGGGCATGGGTTAAGCATTTAAAAGCTGTTAGAGGGGCACCTGGGTGGCTCAGTCAGTTAAGCATCCATCTTCAGCCCAGGTCATAATCTTGCAGTTTGTAAGTTTAAGCCCCACATCAGGCTCTGTGCTGACATCTCAGAGCCTGGAGCCTGCTTCAGATCCTATGTCTCCCTCTCTCTCTTCTCCTACCCTGCTTGTATTCTGTCTCTCTCTGTGTTTCAAAAATGAATAATAGTTTTAAAAAATTTTTTTAAGCTGTTAGGGTATTTACCACCCAACTCAAAGACTTCCCTGTTAGGATAAGTTGGTCATGGAATGGGCTAGATAGACATTAGGTCACAGGGCAACATCAAGAAAATTTCTGTGCGGCAAGTACACTAAAACACCACACAATCCCCAACAGAGTGGCACATCCCTTTCATCTAATCGTTTGGCTGCCAGAGACTTAAGAGCTTAGCCAAAATAAATAGGATCTTGAAACTCTAAAAGAGGTAAGCATGCCGCCTTCTGGGACATCTGTTTATTTTATGTCTAAAAACTATGGTCCCAGAAACTATAAATATCTACAAAATGCAAAATCTTACTCAGAACAACCTAGAATTACAATGGTCATTATCAGGAGTGTTCCAAATAGATAAGATCAAGTAGGAAGTGCACTTGAAAGTAAGGATTCCCATGGGTGCCTGGATGGCTCAGTCGGTTAAGCATCCAACTTCAACTCAGGTTATGATCTCATGATTCATGGGTTCGAACCCTGTGGATTCTCTGCTGTCAGCACAGAGCCTGCTTTGAATCCTCTGTCCCCCTCTCTCTCTACCCTTTCTCCACTCTTTCTCTCACTCTGTCTCCCAAAATAAATAAAAGAAGAATTTAAAACAAACTTTAAATTAAAAAAAGTAAGGATTCCCATATTAAACAAACAGAATGAGATATCTATTTTAGAAATTTCCAAAAGGCTTCAAGATTCCAAAATAGCTTTATTGAAAGTATCATTGCAAAAGGCTAATGAAAAATTAAAGACACAAAAAGGATTTAAACAACACCTTGGCTTCCTTCATTATACCCTCCTAGAGGTTCATCATCACAACTGGCCCAAAAATGGTTATCGCATTTGCAATCAACTGGGACACCAGAAAAGAAATTGTCCTTAAAGGTTTTGTGTAAATCCTTCAACATGAACTCAAATGCCTTCATATTTGCCTTCAAAGGAGGGCTCCCACATGGGGTGCCCCCATTCCCTGCCAGCATTGACAGGCCTCTCATGGATTGTTTGGTAAACTGCTATGTTATTCTCTTAAACAGCTAAAGAAAAGTAAAAAATTAAAATTGATTTTAATTTTGATTTAATTAATTAAATGTAATTTTGATAATTAAAACCTTGCCAAATTCTGGTAGATATGGGAGCCTACAGAGGGCGCCCTGGGAAAACAGAAGCTGGGTGATGATGAGAGTCCTTACCAGAGTCATCTCTCCCAAAAATGTCTGTCTGTAGTGCCCAGCTGAGAGAAGGTAATGACATTTCACATTATCCCTTCCATTCTAACTTGAGACTCATTGGTTATTGACCTCTTTTCTCTCAGGGACAACTACTGCCTTCCTGCTTGTCTTGTTTTATGTACTACGGACTTGGCTGGCTGTCTGCCTGGGATGTGCAGGTTATTGGTTCTTTTTTTGATCACCTTTGGGAGTGACTCTGGGTCTTAGGAAGGTGGTGACCTTTGCTTCCTCTTTGAGGACACCTCCTGAAAGAGGTCCCATGGGTTACTTAATATTTCCAGAAATACTGTTTGTTCCCACTGAAACCTGACAAGATGTTTGAAGGAATTTAATAACTCTATGATCAGAAACTTGGCCAAACTGGAAGCCAATATTCAGAGCCTTGTAGGAATTTTTTTAGGACTTCTCTCCTAAGTTAAATATATCCAGAAAGAAAGAAAAACATTCCAACATAAGTGGGTGGGTGTGTTAGTCCTTGATACCATGTAGGAGGTGGCCCAAACAACAATGTTTCTTGTTTTACAAGTGTAGTCTTTATAGGATCAAAGGTGTGGACCCAGAAACAAGACAGAGTCCACCAATCCTTTCTACCAGTCTCCAGACCTCCTCGGTTTATCTCAAAGGGCTTGTAAGTATTGTAAAAATTCTGGTCATAAGAGCACAAAAGTCCTTCTAGAAATATCTTACATTCTTTCCCCATGCCTTTAAAATGTCAGTGTTCTACCTGGTTTTCTCTGGGAGCTCATACATTTTTTTCTAGGCCAGCTCTAACATACCAGCTTCAGGGAGGTAATTTTCACCAGGAAAAAAAAAGGGTGGTGGGAAGTGCATTTGAAACTTAGAATCATGGCAGTAATTTGAAAATGAAAGCAGAGAGGTCCCTGCTGGTGTCTGTCTGTATGCTCATGCATGTTGATGTATATGTATTGTAGACATGTGGTTTTTTCTATGTCTGGGTGGCATTGCCTAAATTAATCTATAAATGAGCTCTATTTAATTGGATTAAGAAAAATTAAGCACAATATAAATTAAATTCTCAGAAATATAGTAGAAACTAGGGGTGCCTGGGTGGCGCAGTCGGTTGAGCGGCCGACTTCAGCCAGGTCACGATCTCACGGTCCGTGAGTTCGAGCCCCGCGTCGGGCTCTGGGCTGATGGCTCAGAGCCTGGAGCCTGTTTCCGATTCTGTGTCTCCCTCTTTCTCTGTCCCTCCCCCGTTCATGCTCTGTCTCTCTCTGTCCCAAAAATTAAAAAAAAAAAAAAAAATTTTTAAAAAAAATTAAAAAAAAAAAAAAGAAATATAGTAGAAACTAGCCCAAATGAAGTTCAGCTATTACTTAAAAGAGCTAAATTTTTTTTAAACAGCTATTTAACTTTTTATATTTGCCTGTGAAGTATTTAACTGTCATTTTGGTTAAATAAATAACTAAGTATTATTTCACAATACCCTGTGATCCTACTTTACCAAGTGTTTTAAAACCTTCCAATATTTTTGACAAGCTTTCTGAAACCAAATTCTAAATAACGTCTTTTTGATCTTAAACTAATTTTGGGTTTTCCAAAGATTCCCTGAAACATCTCAAAAGGTTTGCTCTCCCCTTATGAAAAAGGAGATGTTAAGCTAATTAGGCTTATTTAATGTTAAATTACATGGAAAACATTGTCATATAAGTAGTAATAGTTCTTTTTATGTTGTATTTGTGTATGTTTACAAGTGTTACAGAAATTGTGGGACATTCCTAGAGCCCTGATATGTACCAATATTATGTTATCAGTCATTATCCGGTTATTATCTTAAAATGTTTTGTGCCACAGAAATAACCAAATTTCCTTGGTAATTCCATTATAATGAATTATCATCAGGTCTTTAATAATGGGCATTTTGGGGTCTTTTGTCATTTACAGAGCATTATGGATTTAGCCTGATCCTTTGCAAAAGTATGTCACCTGCAAGAGGTTGCATGGAAAGGACTCTGGCCAGCACAGGCTTCTGACAAAACTGTAAGATCATAAAACTGAACTGGGTAAGAATTTCCTGACCTGATGGAAAAACTTAATTCAAGCAGAACAGATATTAATAACACAGGACTGAATGAACCGAGAAGAATGGCTACAACTTTCTATGACTTTTTGTTTGAAATATTGCTGATTCCTTAATGTTTTATTTCTCCAGATTTAAGGAAACCCTTTTCTCATAAGCTATTTGTGTCTTACAGCAATTTGGTAAAGTCCACCTTTGTCAAAGATGGAAGATTACTTTCTCTCCCTACTTGATTACTCCAGAATTTGGAAACTGTTAAGTATTCCTTTATGACAGTACTGTTAGTTATTTGCATAAGTTCAGTGAGATCCCATCCTCCCTGTAATATGACAGAATGGGAAATCTTGGTTATATTACCAAGGCTTTGACTGACAGGAATTCATCCAAACTATGGTTATTACAGGTAAAATATGACGGCAAATCTTTGGCTTGGCTTCCTGGCCTCCAGAAGTTTGTAAGAGTTCAATCTGAGGTTTCTTATGAAAAGATCCAGCAAAGCAGTCCTAAAAAGAGCTTATATGCTCAATTGCTATTCTTAGCATACTAATATAAACAATCAGGGCAAGTTTAATACAAATAAACTATTTTAAATGTGATTAGGTCTAGTGAAAAGTGGGCATAATTGTAGAGAGAATAATTATGTTTGCACCTTTGTAGATACTAGATTCTAGTCTTGTTGACCGTCTTTGTTATATAACCTGTAAACTGGGCTGGATCTTGAGTCCAATTCTATAGGCTAACATTTCCATTTTTCTCCTACCCTTCTGATGTGGAGTTATTGAGAATGAAGATTGCCCTTGACTCCCCTCAACAGGGGCTGTACCGCATCTTCTCACTGGCTCCTGACCACTGACACCACAGTCACACCAGAGGCAGTGAGCCTTGGGTACAACCCTCATGGAGAGAAAGGCGCCACCTACCCCTGGTCTGGAAAGGTAATGCTGGCATCCTCCTCTCCCAGACCATTGCTAAGGACTTCTTAGACTGCTGGATTTGTTGTTAGGAACTCTGATCTGTCCACTAACAATGCCACCTTAGCAAGAGTGGTTTGTGCCCCAACAGGATTTATCTTTGTAGTGATTATCGTTGTTCCTGGGCCTATACATGCCTACGTGGCTGGTGCATAACCCAGCAATGCCTCTGACGCTCTCTGACTGTGCCCCTAAGTGTTCACAAACAGATGGGGATACCTCATTGATCAGATTCCCTGAATTTTCATCCTTGATTAGAAAGGAACTTCCAGGAGACTTTCATGATTCAGGATTCACCCCTTTGGCAGGTCCCTACTTCCCTAGTTGGGAGTAAATGCAAACAAGGCTATGCTCAGGAACTTCTTCACTCTTGAAACTACTACAGACTCTGCTGCTAAGGCAATAGCTGCCCCTGAAAAGACTTAGACTCTCTGGTCAAGGTAGTTCTTGATACTAGAATAGCCCCTGGTTACCTTTCAGCTGAACAAGGAGGTGTCCGTGCTGTGATCAACGCCACATACTGTACCTGGGCTAACACCTCTGGGGAGCTGAAACTCAGTTATAGAAAACTACCGAGCAAGGCACTGGTTTTAAGAGGTGACTCCTTGGGGCGCCTGGGTGGCTCAGTCGGTTGAGCGTCCAACTTTGGCTCAGGTCATGACCTCGCAGTCTGTGAGTTTGAGCCCCCGCGTCGGACTCTGTGCCGACAGCTCAGAGCCTGGAGCCTGCTTTGGATTCTGTGTCTCCCTCTCTCTCTGCCCCTCCCCCGCTCATGCTCTGTCTCTTTCTCTATCTGTCAAAAATAAATAAACATTAAAAAAAAATTTTTTTAATTAAAAAAATAAAAGGTGACTCCTTTAATGAGGTCTTTCTTTGACTTTTAAAATTTTCATTGGTTTGGGTCTTGGGAGCCATAACTCTGGGGTGCACTCCAGATATTGGGAACTATCCTGTCCAGATAATACACTCCCTGGCATGCTGTATTCTCTCAAAAGCTTTAAATGCATGTTCACAGCCACTGACTGCCAAGCAAATGGTCTCCCTAAGCCTGGGTGGTCAGAGAAAGAATGAAGAGAATGACCAACTTAGAAGTGTGGGCCTGACCTGCGAGTCACAGGGGTTCATGAGGAAGAGAACCACAGAGCAGTAGCTGAGGGAGAACCTACTGCCACGAATTCTGAACAAACCCTCAGGCCGAGAGCGCTTAAAAGGGTGGAGCTGTTAAAAACAGCAGGTCCCATTGGGGCGCCTGGGTGGCTCAGTCGGTCGAGGTCGAGGTCGAGCGTCCGACTTCGGCTCAGGTCATGATCTCACGGTCCCGTGAGTTCGACCCCCGCGTCGGGCTCTGTGCTGACTGCTCAGAGCCTGGAGCCTGTTTCAGATTCTGTGTCTCCCTCTCTCTCTGACCCTCCCCCGTCCCCCGTTCATGCTCTGTCTCTCTCTGTCTCAAAAATAAATAAACGTTAAAAAATTAAAAAAAACAAACAGCAGGTCCGAAATGGAGTTACTTGCCCCATCAACAGCAAACCAAGATTTCAGTGCAGTTTTACCCCTCCCCAGAGTGTGACCTTGAGCAAGTCCAGCTGGAATTTCCACTAGTGGAGCTACCAGAAGACTCCTGTCTTTCCCCAAAGGAAGGTGACCTGCCTAAAACAATCCTTTCTTTTCTTTTGCTAATCAGTAACTTCCTTGTCCCACTTGTTTCTGCCAATAACAGCCTTCCATATCCTACAGCTCCCAGGATTTCTTTCCCATCTGCTGGACAGTAGTTGCCTGATTCATGAGTGCTGAATAAAGGCAATTAAATCTTCAAATTCATTTAGCTGACTTTTGTTTTTTAAGACTTGTGACTTTTACGTCCTTGAAACCAGTCATCTATTTGATGTCTGTGATGTCTTACCACGGAAGCACCTTGGTGCATGTCACCAACACATTACAAACACAAATGTCAAAGCAGAGGAGAATGTCCCTGGACCAAGAATCAGAACACCTGGGTGTCAGGTATGTCTCCATACCGGCTCGACCTACCCTGTGAGATTGGAGCCATCGGTATTACTAGTTACTGGGTCTGGGTGCCATTTCACAATGATCACGTCTATTTTTAAAAATTAAGCAACCCCGGGCACCTGAGTGGCTCATCGGTGAAGTGTCCGACTTTGGCTCAGGTCATGATCTCACAGTTCATGGATTCAAGCTCCGCACTGGGCTCCGTGCTGACAGCTCAGAACCTGGAGCCTGCTTCGGATTCTGTGTGTGTGTGTGTGTGTGTGTGTGTGTGTGTCTCAAAAATAAATAAATAAACATCTTTAAAAAATTAAAATTAAAATTAAGCAACCCAAGAGTGTCACTGGCCCAAGGATAAGATGGCAACAGAACACTCTTCTGACTTAAAACTCAGTTTTGTCCTGGGAGAAGCGTCAGAGCTCATCAACTTGCTATGGGTGAAGTGACAGCTGGTAAGGAAGAGGGAACAGGTCTAAGGAGGGAGACTAGGGTCCTAGTTTTAAACAAACCATTTAAACCAATATAATTGTATGACTGTAAGCCAATATAACTGGGTTTCTGTCTGAGGAACCCAACATAATGTCCAGATTCTAACTACTTAGTGACTGTCCAGTTAGCCAGACCATGCAGAACACCTTCATTTTAGGAAGTTCAAAGCACTTTAAAAATTCTTCATGCCAGGGGGGCCTGGGTGGCTCGGTCGGTTAAGCGTCTGACTTCAGCTCAGGTCACGATCTCACGGTCCGCGAGTTCGAGCCCCGTGTCGGGCTCTGGGCTGATGGCTCAGAGCCTGGAGCCTGCTTCCGATTCTGTGTCTCCCTCTCTCTCTGCCCCTCCCCCACTCATGCTGTGTCTCTCTCTGTCTCAAAAATAAATAAACGTTAAAAAAAAAATCTTCACGCCAACGTGAACCTAAAGATCTTGCAAGTATTTCTTTGGTTTTCTAAGGGAGAAATAAAGAAAGCCAGTCAACTGGAAACTGCAGGTTTTTCTATTCAAGAAGACAGTCACCTGCACAATTTCCTGGGAGGACAAACGTGAGCAACGAGCAAAAGAATTACTTCCCCTTATGGTCTAGATTCTCTGGGTTGGCCTGTGTTCATTGCGGATGGCTCAAGACTGAAGGAGAACTTATCAGCGCTTCTTGCAGCGCTAAACCAGTGCCCAGAATGCCACCAGGAGCCATTGACATCCTGATGCCCCTTCTCTGCTCTTCACATCTCTGGAGGCTGTTTCTCCCTGATTCTACGTCCACAGGGTGGAAGGCAGCTCCCTCGACTCCCCAGGTTTTGTGGGTGTCCCGGTGCCAGCACATGCTGAGACAGGCTAGTTGAACCCAAATACCAACTTCAGTTTCTAAAAGGATCGTTTTATTGATCCACTCAACTGAGGCCCAGGCCAGCAGCAGTGATGGACATTACATGGTAGGACCATGGCAGCCAGGGGCAGGTCTGGGGAGGGGGGAGGGGAGCTGGACAGACCCAGCTGGTATCTGTAACACACACTTATAATAAGATTGTAATGGAAAGAGAGCAGAGATGATGAGATCTCCCCACAGATTTGAAGAAAGCATAAGAATGGAAGTTAAGAAGCCCAAACCCTGACAAGCCCAGGGCTAGGGAGCTGTGTTCCCTCAAGCAGACTCACCAAGACCCCTGAGACACAGCTACCTTACTGAAAATATGAGACTGGGCTCAGACTAATGCTATAACCCTGTCCATTCTCCCTGACTACTCATTCTTCCTTCTATCTGTTCTGACGACCAACCCCTCCCCCTGCCAGAAGTGCTCCTTCCACACTGGTGCTGGCAGGTCTGAGTTCCAAATGGCTGTGTCGAGAAGGAGGTGAAAATAACTTCCAGGACGACAGGGACACCAGGACTCAGCACCCTCGAGGGGGGAGGAGTGGGGCATCCCATCTGAACTCCACCCACCAGATTCCGACATGGGGCCCCCTCCTTCCTGCCCCCACTCCCCCTTGTGAGTTGTTGCTTCAAGTGATGCTCATTTATGGTGGAAGGAATAATGAAAGAAGGTGAAGCAGCGTAGCCTAAGGAAAGGGGTGAAGGTGGAGGGGAGACAGATCACAGCTGTCCTGTGCAGAAAAGCATGTTTCTTCAGCGTGACTTCAACTGCCAGAATTAGAATCAAACAGTAAAGATCACGAAAAGGTAAATTTCAGATCATTTCAGTTAGTTTCTCAGTGAATTCGAGTTGCCCTAAGTTGAAAATGCTTCCACTGGAAACCTGGATGCCCCATCCCTGTAGTTATTCACGTATCAGAAATCTATGAATCGAGGAGGGTCGGAGCAGACAGCACTGTTCAGTCTGGAGACCTGGGGACACCGTTGTTTCAAAGTCTTCCCCTCTGGTCCTCTCTTCCTCTCAAAGCAAACCTCGGACGTCAGGTCCCTGTGTCTCACCAACAAGGACGCCGAGGTGCAGAGGTGAGTGACAGCATCAAGACAGAGCTGGGATTCAAGCCTATGCCTCAGACTTCTGGCCCAGGATTCCCACCCCTGGCGGTGCGGTGCGGGTGGAACCAGGCAGGTCCTTAATCACCGTGGCGGGGGGGGGGGGGGGGGGGTGGGCAGGGGGGGTGCATGTCTCAGCACACACTTCGTTCCTGTACATCCCGGCTGATGGACAGCGTGCTGAGTGCCGATAAGAAAATGATTTGTCAAATTTGATCTGTCTTTCTAATCAGTTTTGGTGAACTTGGCTCAAACTTCCAAACGTAGTTTGAACGGCTTGTTACCCTCTCCATGGCTTCTGTCAATTCCCACTCTTCCCACCTCCGAGGCCCTCATTTCTGAGCCATGTGCATAAATGCTTCTCCGTTTGGTCCTGAACTAGTAGGCACGCACCACACTTCCCCACCAGGAAACCCGTTTGCATCTGGGTTTTGAGAGCTTACAAGTTCCTGAGGACAGCTGTACCACACGACAGTCACTGGCTTCTCCCGCAGCTCCTCCAGCCCTCCGTCTTCCCCCCTCACCCCCACCCCCAGCCCACCCCGGCCCCTCACAGGCACAGACCCTTCCCAAGGGTAGACCTGCCTTCTGCTCCAGCTGTTGGGTACGACCCTTCGACTCTTCGGGCCAGTCTGCCCTCGCCGGAGGCCTGGAACTCATAATAACGATTTATAACAGCCTCCCTTTCATCACACAGGAAAGGGACTGAACTGCTCTGATTTTACGAGACTGACCTTCGGAGAGAAAATCTCCCTCAGAACTAACCTAGTTATTTACCCTGCCTGAAGTTTCACCCATCGGTGGTTCCCAGCTGGGGGTGACTTAGCCCCCATGTCTCCCAAGGGGCAGTTGGCAATGTCTGGGGACGTTTTCGGTTGTCACTCTGGGAGGGAGGAGTGGCTAGCCTCCTACAACGACAGGACTGAGAACCATTCGCGCAGTCCTAAATGTCAACAGTGTTGAGGTTAACAAACCCTGAATTAGCCCATTTTTCTAGTTGCCTCACTGGAAGGTCTTCCAATTAGGCAATAAGCAATCTTGTGAAAACGTGGGAAGGGGTGGGGAGCATTGCTGGGAACAGACCCAGCAATCTCTCCACCCAGATTACCTAGTGGAGGTAACCCTCTCTAAACTCACAGGGCTCTGGGGGAAGGAAGGGAAGGGGACGGAATGACGGGCATGGGCATTGTCCCCGACTAGCCCTGCCAGAGACGAGGCTCCACAGTCAGCAAGCAGAACAGAGATGAGGCCCCCATTCACAGCCACCCTTCGGTCTCCTCACGTGCCAGGAGGGCAGCGCCCCACGGTGCGGCTCCCCAGCAGAAGGTCCAGGCACCCCCGCTCGGGTGAGGGCTGGCCTCTTCTCTCGGTCATCCTCCTTCTAAATTGGAGGAGAAGGTGCAGTTTTTCAGTTGCATTTTCTCCTTTTTCTTGAAAGGAAGGATATGTTGCCAAAAATACTCATGAACTGCTTCTTTGTTTTTATGATGAAGAAAATGCTTTAATTATTTTACAACTGCATCTGCATTTAAATGGCAGCAAGGAACCGTGGGGGAGAAAGCCTGGGGCCCTGCCCCCGCATCCGGGCTCTGGAGGGTCCCCAGGGCAGAGTCTCTGGCCCCCCCACCCCGTTGCACTCACTCACATCCCCGTGCTTAGCTCGTGCCACCGTGAGCCTGGCTTCAAGGGCCTGGAGACCAGGGCAGCCACACCAGGCCCGGGAGGACACCCCCCAGCAGCCTCCTGGCTTGTTGGTTCTCCCCCCCGCCCCCACCAGGGCTGGCCGCCCTGCTGACTCCTCTTCAGCCCACACCGCCTCTTCCCTGAACCCTCACCCTCAAGGAGTGACCCTCCCTTGCAGATGACAAGAGCTTTGCCCAAACGCCTGACTTGGGGACCAACAGCAAGTGACAAAAAGTGGCTGCCAGGTAAAAAATAAGTTGGGGCTGAGGACAGGGTGCTGTTGCCCACGTGACAGTCTCTGCAGGACAGGGAAGAGCGCCACCCCCAGCCCCACAGCTCTGCGTCTTTCTGACCCCGCCGCTCTGTGCCCTCCCCTCTCCATGCTGGGGGCTGGCAACTTGGTGGCTTTGCTGGGTTTCTGAGCAAAAGCAGGCTGAAAATCCAAATCAGGACTCTACTCAGCCTGGCGCGGAAGAGGGAGGAGGCAAAAGAAGGGTCTTTAAGATCCTGTCCAGATGACCTAGCCGGGAGCACGCTGTGACCCTGCAAAGGTCACAGTGCTTACAGTTTTCTTAATCTACGGCCTCTCACTGCAGACGCGCTAGCTCAGCCACACACGGTGACAGTGACGATAGTGTCACTGCTGCTGCTGGTGAAGCTGTGATCCATCCACTGGCCGTGTGACCGGAGAGGGTTGTTTGCCTCACAAGGGGATCCATCTGGGGTTGGGGTGAGGGACAGAGTTAGGTTTCTCTGATTCTCTGAATTCAGTGGATGCGAGAAGCAGAGTCGGGGAAGAGATGCTGGGCTGTAAGCACTGTAAGCAAGTCCTAATACGCACTTCAAATGCATTTGTTTAAAATTAACCACACAAATATGATAAAATCCATTTTAAAAATTAAAATTAAAAATCGCTTAATTCCCTCCTATAAGAAGTCAGGTTTTCCAAGATGTCTTCTGGGCTCTGTGAATCTTCCTGAACCTTCCTGACTCTTACATATTGCAAGAGGAATTATTTGTTTCTGCTCTATCGGGTTTATAATTTTCCCAGTCATGATCGTCTCTGCTGCACATTAACAACATGCCGTCTTGTTAACAGGAGCAAGGCCTCTGCCTCGTGGGCACTGGGGGAGCAGCTCTCCACCAGCAGGGACATAGAGTGCACTGAAATTCATCACTAGTGGGCATAGCCTTTCCTCTCTCTAGTCTAACTCCCTGAGAGCATCTCAGGCAGGAATGACGGACCTGAGTGAACCCTCTCAGGACTAACACCGTGGAGATGCTATTGCACTGAGTAAGGCCGACAGTCAGCACCACCATTACCGATGATTGGCGTTTGGAATCCATCACAACACCCAGCACATGTATCCAGTTCAGCTTGAAAGCCCCTCTTGAAGGTCACAGGGACATCCCTGTCTTGTTCCTTGCCTTAGAATTGCATTGCTTCATTTCCAAATACACGGGATTCCTAGTTATCTTTTGTTGTTAATTCCTAGCTTGATCCTACCGACAACATGTTTTACAGCTCCGCGCAAGGCCGAATTTTGTAAATTTTGTGGATGTTCCTCCTGTACTAAGAACTTTTGTGGTTTCTGTACCCTGCAGATATTTCCTTTTTTTTTTTTACCCCTTAAAACAGTAAGTGTAGTTTCCCTATAATCCATGTCTCATGACCTCAGTGTCTGTTTCTCTGGGGTCTGCTCTGAGCTCTCTGCTGGTTCCAGTTGGAGACATTCAGTTTGCCAGACGCTCATGCCATGGAGATGCCAGAGAGTTTGAGGAGCTTGGGAGGGTGGGAGCATCACTTTCTCTTAGCACCTTGAGACATGGTCAGCCCAGGACTACTTTAGCCAATTTCACTATTTGAGGGCTGCTCAAGCAACGTGAGTTGCGGCTGCAACTTTCCTCCATTTTGGTCCCTTGTCTGTAGTAACTCGGCAGCTGCTTTGGGGGGAAGTCTTATTAAGACAATATCCAGTATTTTCAGTTGTTTTCCCTGGGGGAAGAGCCCAGCCCACCCTTGCTGAAGTAGATACCCCAGTTCTTTGGTTTGGCCTCTCCAGTGACCCATACTCTACAGAGGGCACTGGAGACACATTCATTCTTCTGTGAATCAGTATTTGCCTCCAAAAACTGAATCAATCTGAAGTAATTTGAGATTGTTTTTAAACTACTCTGTCCTGTGGGATAAAAATGAAGTCTGTTGCTTGGTTTTGATCTCATTGCTCTTCTGGGAAGGCAGAGGAACACAAAAACCAAAGCCTGAACTTAAGGTTATAGTCACAAGACACATACAAAGAATTATGAATATTAAGGATTTAATTACCATATATTACTTCACAAATGCTTTATACCATTTATTATATACAATATTATAATCAATTGTACAGGGGCGCCTGGGTGTCTCGGTTGGGTATCTGACTTTCACTCAGGTCATGATCTCACAGTTCATGGGTTCAAGCCCCGCATTGGGCTCTGTGTTGGCAGCTCAGAGCCTGGAGCCTGTTTTGGATTCTGTGCCTCCTCTCTCTCTCCCTTTCCCCTGTTTGTATTCTCTCTCTCTTTCAAAAATAAATAAATTCTGTGTCTCCCTCTCTCTCTGCCCCTCCCCTGATCAAGCTCTGTCTCTGTCTCTCTCAAAAATAAGTAAACATTTAAAAAAAATTTTTTAAATTGTACAATAATGACCTTCACATATTCAGGGAATCACCATTTCAAGGTATTTCTAGTAAACTCAATATTCAAGTCAATACTGAGCCAGAAAACACTGACTAAGGCTGAAGCTAAACATACAGGTATTATCTGAATAAACAAATCAAAATAGGCTTTGCTATTATTTTGTGCAAAGTATAAATAGAAACATTCAAACCTAGATTAATGTTAACAAATTTCTTTAATTAAAAATTCACGAAATACAAAGTGGTATCATGGATTAGATCTCAGAATAGAAAAAGAACATTACTAGAAACTGATACTGACACTCTTAATTAAACTCCAGACTTTCCAATTTTCTACTTTTATGAGTAATTCTTTTTTTAATTATTTTATTTAGTTTTTAAGTTTATTTATCTTGAGAGAGAGAGAGTAGGGGAGGAGTAGAGAGAGGGGAGACAGAGAATCCCAAGCAGGCTCCTCAATGTGGGCATACACTTGACACAGATTCGATCTCATGAACCATGACATCATAACCTGAGCCAAAACCAACAGTTAGACACTTAACTGACTGAGCCACCCAGGCGCCCCTATGAATAATTCTTTGATGTGCATAAATCCTTGTCAGTGTTTCAGATTATTTCCTCAGGAGAGATTGCAAGGAATTACCAGTTAACTGATTTTTTTCTGGTCTGATCTTGTTAAGAATGTGTTATGAACCAACACTTAGTTTGAGCCTGAATGGATGGGTGTGCCGTGCAGCTGACAGTGATCTTCCTGGTTCAGTGTGGGGTACGTCTAGTTCCTCCAATCCTCTGCTGTGGGGCCTCACCAACACGTCAAATCAAATAGCCAGTGTTAATTGGTGGTCAGTCGGTTAAGAGCAAACATAGGTGAGTGGGAGTAAGACTCCTCCCTGAGATCACTTATGTGATAAAGTGCATCAGTAATAATGTGTGTATCACAACCACTCTGAGCACCCACAGTGTTAAGAAAAAAACAAAAGCAAAAGAAACAGAACCTTTAAACATCATTTACTCTGTCCATCTTCTACTTCACCCTCCAGCTGTGGTCTTTCACACAACCATGAGCAGAGTGGACAGAACACTGCTCACATCCCTCAGGTCATTGGCAGTGATGCTGAGCATGGCGAGGAATTTCTCAGCATGTGTGGCAAGCTCTGGAAAAGAAAAAGACTAGAATCATATAGAACCAGCCCCACAGTCTGAATAGAAAAATCTTGGGGTACATTTGGGGACTTCATTAATATCGATGCCATTATGTCATTAATGGCAGGTGTTCCTTGAGCGTCTGAATATAGTACTGAATATGGGGCTTGACCAATGACAATAACTGGGTAAAGCAAATAAATTATTTTATTTTTTTAAATGTTTATTTACATCTGAGACAGAGAGAGAGAGAGACAGAGTGCGAGCAGGGAAAGGCAGAGAGAGAGGGAGACACAGAATCTGAAGCAGACTCCAGGCTCTGAGCTGTCAGCACAGAGCCCGATGTGAGGCTCAAACTCAGAACCGCAAGATCATGACCCGAGCCAAAGTCGGATGCTCAACTGACTGAGCCACCCAGGCACCCCAACAAATTAATTATTTTAATAGAATTCCTCTGAATATGACGTATAGATTTTATAGGCTAGGGAATCTTAATGAAACCTATGTCTTAAAGTGCCAGCCGTATTTTTTAGACAGTAATTCTTACATCTATCTTCTGTGTATCCATAATTTTCTTTAGAAAATCAATTAATACCTGTGAACTAAAATAAATTAGTTTTTGAAAAACCCAACTTTTTAACTCTCAGTACGTGAACAATTTTACCAGCCTGCAAAGTCTTCTGCCAAACTTTTGAAAAGCATTAGAACCAGCTAAGTGCAGCACCAAAAGCTGGGTGGGAAAAAGGCATATTCTGATTTTATTCCCATCTTATTCTTCCAAGTCTGACTCAGTTTAGGCCTAGCTAATTCTAAGACTGACAGCCACTGGATCATGCTCATGTGCAGAACACAGTTCTTAATAATGACCCTTTTCTGTTCTGCCTGTTGACACACAGCTGAACAACGAGCCCCTGAATGCGGTTCTGTGCTACAACATGTCCACCTGGGCATGTGATGACACCCAACAATCTGAAACGAAAACAATATTGTTATTTTGTCATTAGCCGATTCCTCTAATCATGCCATCTCCAATATTATGCCTGTGATTTCAACAAAGATGAACAGCTCAACAGATATTCTAATACCACTGTCACTTCTTCCTTCTCATGGAAAACCTATCCCAACCAGATAAAAACCAGAGAGAGAGGAATGGCTTAAAATGGCTAAAACTTTCTATAACTAACCGTCAAGTCAATTAAACCCATTGCAAGTAAAAATAAATAAATAAATAAATAAATAAATAAATAATAAATAAATAAATAAATAAAATCTGGAGTAAAAATATCTGTCCAAATTATTATAGGTTATTCAAAGATAGGAAAGGGGGCTGGATGGGAAGCAGGAAAGGGAGGAAGAGAACGGGAAAGGAGAGGGAGAGGAGAGGGAAAGGAGGGGAAGGGGAAAGTCTGTTGAAGGACCAACTCTCTGACCTTTTCCATGAGCACAGGGGAGGTGAGCAGTGGGCATAAAGACGGCATCACTAAGCTACTTAAGATCTCTTGAGAAAATACCCTTTTGGAACAGAAGGATCTTCAATGCTCCTTTGCTAAGCTTCCTCTTGCCCTTTCTTTTCTGCCTGGCTTGGGCACCATGACAACTGTCAGGTGACCCAGCAAACACAGCCCTCAGCAGCCTGCACCAAGGCCACCAGTGGAAGGGAGCAGTGGGTTTTGCTGTTTGAGATGCAGGGACAGCGCACCTGGGAGAAAGCCTACCAGCATCACCGGAGAAAGGTAGGAAAGGCAGGTGCCAGGGCACCACCCGCAAAATGCCAGCGCTTTGCCTGGAAACCAAAAGCTAATTTTATTTTCAGAGATGGAACGGTTGAAATGATATTTCCTTAAAAGGTTGGTCATGTGTGTTGCCACACAATAAAAATTCTGTTGAGTGGATTATGGTTATTTTAGGACTCTGAATTATGGCGTGTTTATAAAGTACTTAATTTTTCCTAAATGATTTGAAAGTGTGTTAAGACACAAAGATCCAGGGACCCTCTCCCTATCAAAACAGCATGTTCCAGGGAGAACTAAAAACTGACTTTTATCTCTACTAGGAGATATGCTATTATTTCCATTTATTTATTGCAAATGTGGGTCTCATTTGAGAAGGTCACCTTGTGCTTTCAAAATGGCCTGCCGTAGTGGCCACTGAGATGTCAGTGGGGCCATCCAACTCCATGGTGCTCAGTCGGTGCTGTCTCTCCGTGTCTGTGTTTCTCAAAGTTGAGAAATGCTCTTAAGAAGGGAGCATCCTGGGGAGGGGGTGTTGCTTTGTGATGTTCTGAAGGCATCTCCCCAGGGCAGGGACCCAGGGTTTCTGCAGAATACAAGATCCAGGCTAGCCTTTCTACTCCTCCCAGGATTCTGCCTGCCTGGGTGGTGGGGACACTGTGTTCTCAGGGAGGTCATACTTACTTCAAGGCTGCTCCAGTGCCCACGCACACCTGGCCCTGCACCCACTAACCTCCTTGGGAGCCCGGCTTTCCTCAGGCTCACCCCCACTTCCTCAGACCTCCGGGCTTCCTACGATCTTCTCTGTGCCCTCTCTTAAGAAGCACACCCTCTTCCCTCTCTGGTTCCTGTGTCTGCCATCTCATGTCACCACATGATTGATGTAATGTGTTTATTTTGTCCTATTTGTTCTCCCATCTGGGAGGGCAGTGACTGCATTCTGCTGCTATGATATCCTCAGTACCTAGAGCACATAGTGAGTCACGGTTAGCAAATAGTGGTTGGCAGGGAAAAATTGAAAGAGAGAGTATGACAATAAGTACAAAATCAGTTGGCATCGCCTCTTTGAATAACAGATAAGAATGTAAATGCCATGAGGCTTTTGTTCATGGATGTGTCCCAGAGACTAGAATTGTCCCCGGCAAGAGGTAGGTGATTGATAAACACCCCCAATGTAAGTGAGTAGCTAGGCTCTATGCCTAAGAGACTGTAAGACAAAGAAGATTTGAAATGGTCAGGGTGGGAAGTGGGGGGCTATGAAGAGGGAGAGCCAGTAGCTGGCATTTGGTGTGGGACCCAGGTGTGGCTGTGGAGTGTGAAATCACATGGCCCTGATGAGTGCAGCTCCGAGACGTCCCAGAAACAACATGGTTGCTGGGCCTAAGAAGGCAGCGCTGAAACACTCCGATATGGCGTGGCCAGCAGCAGAGGGCGCGGACCCAGGAACTCACGATCCCAGCATCCGGTGTTAAAGGGAAGGCCATGCGTCTTACCTGGAAGGGAATGAAGTGAAGACAGGGAGCCAGTCTCAGGTACAGTCAACTAAGAAAGCTGAAAAGAAGGGCACGGTGGGTACACAAGGGGGCAACTGGGGCCAGAGGGACCAGTCCAGGTGGGGGTGGTGCCAAGAGTCCCAGCAGAGGCTTTCTGGCGAGGAGAGGAGAGGTCAGGACAGGAGGACATCAGAGGGCAGAGGGTGCAGAGTGCTGGCAGGGCCATCCTGTGGTGCAGACCTCATGGTGGGAAGATGAGATGCTCTAGATGGGGAAGGCCCCAGTGAATGACTGGAATCTGGGCCTGAGCAGAAGGGTGTTGGAGCAGAGGCCACACGGCCCCCCCGGAGGCAGCAGGGAGAGCCAGCAGGCCTCTTTTTACCACCCCAGACCTCACCACTTGGCACTAAAACTTAAATCCTTCTTCCTTATTAAGAGTAAGAGGAGCCAGCTCTTTATTTAGTTTCTTACCGCTTGGCTTCCTTGGGAACATAAAGGACTTTGATGCACTAGAAGGGGGAAAAAAGATTTATGGGAAAGTGCTGTGCCCAAAGCATCTCTAGAATCCAGTGCCTTGTCGTCAGTCTGGCATCTCAACAGGACCTTCTATCTTAGAGCCTGAACACCCATTCATGCTAAAAATAAAACTAAAATAATCTTAGTATAGAAATATTGCTACTGATATTTCCCTAACATAATAAAATATGAATATCTCAGCCCTAAGACAGTATCTCAGTTAATAGGGAAACATTAGGGGGACCTGGGCACTTCAGTCAGTTGAGCATCTGACTTTGGCTCAAGTCATGATCTCGCAGTTCATAAGTTCAGGCCCCACATCAGGCTCTGTGCTGACAACTCAGAGCCTGGAGCCTGCTTTGGATTCTATGACTCCCTCTCTCTCTGCCCCTCCCCTGTTATCACTCTGTCTCTCTAAAAAATAAATAAACATTTTTTAAAAATAGGGAAACACTCAAGGTATTCCCTATGAAGTAAGAAATAAAACAAGAATGCCTACACTCTTATATACCCTTTTAAATTGTGTTGGAGGTATTAGCCAAAGCAAGTAGACAAGACAAATCCATTAGGCATGAAAATGAAATGAAATACGTATCTGGCTTTTTTTTCTATTTGTAGATGAAATGAGTAAATATCTGAAGAACCCAGGAGAATCAATAGAAAATCAAATTTAAATTGGGAAAAGTAATTGCAACTTATATCACAAAAGGTTAATACCCTTATATGCAAGGATCCTCTAAAAATAAGAAGAAAAATGCAAACCACTCCATATGAAGATGGGCAAGTGATATGAACAAAAGTTCACAGAAAAACAATTGCAAACAGCTCTTAACCTACAAAAAGTTGGTCAATTTCACTTATAACAGAGACATGCAAATGAAATTTGCACTGTAATACCATTTCTCACCTATCAGGCTGGCAAAAATGCCCCGGATTGTTGGCAGTGCTCTGGGACAGAAGCAGTGTCAGCAGCGTTGTGGGCACGCAGCAGAGAGCAGCCCCACTGGGGATTTAGTGATACCTAACGAAACTGCACATGCACTTGGCCTCTAGCCCAGCAGTACCCATTCCAGAGGCACACTGGCAAAGATCCAAAAAGAAATTGCGAAAGATGCTAATTGCTGCAATATTTGTAATAGCAAAATTGGAGCTAACCCAAATGTCCATCAAAAACAAGCTGGGTCAGTAAGTTAGGATGATGCTTTTACATGATGAAGTACTATGCAGGTCCAAAAAAGGAATAAGAAACCTCTCTATGGACTACTATAGAATTGTGTCTATAATATATTGTGAGATTGAAAAAGCAACATGGAGAAAGATGTGTAAAATGTGCTACATTTATCCAAAAAAGAGGGATTGAAAATATATCTATATATACTTATATATAAATATATTGACACACACACACCTATTATATATCCTCATATTTTCAGAAATGAAAGGTGTGACAGCAAAATTAGACTTGTCATCAGGGAGCAGGGCAAAGATGACAGGGACCTCTTAGAAAAGGCACTTGTTTGACAGATTTGACTTTGGAGCTAGGTAAATATGTTACATATTATAAAACAAAATTAAACTTAAAAAGCATTCCAAATACCGAAAATAAAATGAACCTGAGTGCAGGTGCAGTTGGTTTCATAACCATATTGAGAGGAACTATTTCAGTTGTCTTTATGTTTTACATTTATGTGTTTCTTTTTTATTGTTGAGGTAGAGTTGACACACAATGCTGTATTAGCGTCAGGTGTGCACCACAGTGACTCGACAGTCCTACACGTTGCTCAGGGCTCGTCACCATGAGTGTGGTCACCATCTGTCACCATACAGGGTTGTTACAGTTCTCTGTGTGGTACTATTCATCTCCCTGACTTACTTATTTGATAACTGGAAGTTTGTACCCCTCACCCCCTTCGTCCGTTTCACCCATTCCCCACCTCTCCTCCCTCTGGCAACCACTGGTTTGTTTTCTGTATTTATGAGTCTGGTGTTTGTTTGTTTGGTTATTAAGAGTCCATATTGTCTTCCTCTGACTTATTTCACTTAACATTGTATCTCTCTGGGTCTACCCATGATGTCACAAATGACAAGACCTCACTCTTTTTTATGGTTGAGTAATATATGTATATAGTATATGTATATAGTGTATATACATAGCATATATATAGTATACATATAGTATATATATATGTGCTATATATAGTGTACATATATGTATATATGTATATAGTATATGTATATACTATTTGTATATACTATATGTATATACTATATGTATATAGTATATGTATATACATATAGTATATGTATATAGTGTATACATATATATATATACATATACATATATATGTATACATATATACATATATATACATATATACATATACTCTATATATATTATATATAACATAGAGGTTCATATATCCTTTTGAATTAGTGTTTTCACTTTCTTTTGGTAAATACCCAGTAGTAGAATTACTGGATCATATGGTATTTCTATTTTTATTTTTTTGAGTACTACACACCAGTAGCACTTCCATACTGTTTTCCACAGTGGCTGCACCAACTTGCATTCCCACCGACAGTGGATGAGGGTTCCCTTTTCTCCACATTCTCACCAACACTTGTTATTTCTTGTCTTTTTGATACTAGCCATGCTGACTAGGTTGAAGTGATCTCTCACTGGTTTCAATTTGCATTTCCCTGATGATGAGTGATGTTGAGGATCTTTTCATGTGTCTGTTGACCATCTGGATGCCTTCCTTGAAAAAATGTCTTTTCAGGGCCTCTGTCCATTTTTTAATTGGATCGTTTTTCAGCATTGAGTTAGACAAGTTCTTTATATATTTTAGATATTAAACCTTACTGGATATGTCATTTGCAAATATCTTATTTTGGATACTAACCCCTCATCAGATATGTCATTTGCAAATATCCTCTCCCATTCTGTAGGTTCCTTTTTCTCTTTGTTGATGATTTCCTTTGCTGTACAAAAGTTTGTCATTTTGGTATAGTCCCAGTAGTTTATTTTTGCCTTTGTTTCCCTTACCCGAGGGACATAAATATGTTGCCAATGTCCACGAGAAGTCAGTATTATTCTTATGGACCATGGGTGTTTAGGGTGGGATAAAGCCAATGAGTAGCTCTGATGGTGTCATTGAGAACTGGGAATTACAGCTCGAGAGAAGGGAAATACAGAACTAAGACTCATGAGCCCAACTAAATGGAATGGGGTTCTGAACCAGAGCTGGAAGGATCAAATGGGCTTTGTCTATGGCAAAGGCCTTCAAAGAAAAAACCCAGTATAAACAAAACTAGCACCCAGACCATGGTCTCTAAATGTCATTTCCCACTGGAAGAACCAGGCTTTGCTGTAAAAATGGTGGATTCCCAGTTGAGATAGGATATTTACAAGATAACCCTGTATCACCTTGTCACTCCAGAAAGCAAAAAAGCTGTCAAAGCTATTAGCATTGTTTAAAAAGCCAACTGTTTGATAAAAACCCTCAAGAATGTAGGGATAGAAGGATCGTACCTCAAGATCATAAAAGCCGTATATGAAAAATTCACTGATAACATCATCCTCAATGGGGAAAAGCTGAGAGCTTTTGCCATAAGGTCAGGAACACGAGAGGGATGTCCACTCTTGCCACTGTTATTCAACATAGTATTGGAAGTCCTAGCCTCAGCAATCAGACACCACAAAGAAATAAAAGGCATCCAAATAGGCAAGGAGGAAGTCAAACTTTCAGTCTTTGCAGATGACATGATACTCTATATGGAAAACCCAAAAGATTCCACCAAAAAACTGCTAGAACTGATCCATGAATTCAGCAAAGTCGTAGGATATAAAATTAATGCACAGAAATAGGTTACATTCCTATACACCAATAATGAAGCAACGGAAAGAGAAATCAAGGAATCGTTCCCATTCACAATTGCACCAAAAACCATAAAATAGCTAGGAATAAACCTAACCAAAGAGGTGAAAAATCTATACACTGAAAACTATAGAAAGCTTATAAAAGAAATTAAAGAAGACACAAAGAAATGGAAAAATATTCCATGCTTTTGGATTGGAAGAAGAAATATCGTTAAAAAGTCTATACTACCCAAAGCAATCTACATATTCAATGCAATACCTATCAAAATAACACCAGCATTCTGCACAGAGCTAGAAAAAACAATCCTAACATTTGTATGAAACCACAAAAGACCCTGAATGGCCAAAGCGATCTTGAAGAAGAAAACCAAAGCAGGAGGCATCACAATCCCAGTGTGGTACTGGCACAAAAACAGACACTCAGATCAATGGAACAGAATAGAGAACCCAGAAAAGGACCCACAAACGTATGGACAACTAATCTTTGACAAAGCAGGAAAGAATATCCAATGGAATAAAGACAGTCTCTTCAGCAAGTGGTGCTGGGAAAACCGGACAGCGACGCGCAGAAGAATGAACCTGAACCACTTTCTTACACCAGACACAAAAATAAACTCAAAATGGATGAAAGTCCTAAATGTGAGACAGAAAGCTATCAAAATCCTCGAGGAGAAAGCAGGCAAAAACCTCCTTGACCTCGACCACAGCAACTTCTTACTCAATATGTCTCCAGAGACAAGGGAAACAAAAGCAAAAATGAACTACTCGGAGCTCATCAAGATAAAAATCGTCTGCACAGCAAAGGAAACAATCAACAAAACTAAAAGGCAACCGACAGAATGGGAGAAGATATTTGCAAATGACATATCAGATAAAGGGTTAGTATCCAAAATTTATAAAGAACGTCTCAAACTCAACACCCAAAAACAAATAATCCAGTGAAAAATGGGCCAAAGACATGAACAGACACTTTTCCAAAGAAGACATCCTGATGGCCAACTGACACATGAAAAGATGCTCAACATCACTCATCATCAGGGAAATACAAATCAAAACCACAATGGCTAACGTTAACAACTCAGGCAACAACAGATGTTGTTGAGGATGCAGAGAAAGAGGAACTCTTTTGCACTGCTGGTGGGAATGCAAAATGGTGCAGCCACTCTGGAAAACAGTGTGGAGGTTCCTCAAAAAATTAAAAATAGAACTATCCTACGACCCAGCAATTGCACTGGTAGGTATTTATCTAAGGAATACAGGTGGGCTGTTTTGAAGGGACACATGCACCCCCATGTTTATAGTAGCACTATTGACAATAGCCAAAGTATGGAAAGAACTCAAATGTCCATCGACAGATAAAGGAATAAAGAAGATGTGGTATCTGATACTCGACAATCAAAAAGAATGAAATCTTGCCGTTTGCAACTATGTGGATGGAACTGGAGGGTATTATGGTAAGCGAAATTAGTCAGTCAGAGAAAGACAAATATCATATGACTTAACTCATATGAGGACTTTAAGATACAAAACAGATGAACATAAGGGAAGGTAAACAAAAATAATATAAAAACAAGGAGGGGGACAGGGGTGCCTGGGTAGCTCAGTCAGTTAAGCGTCCAACTTCGGCTCAGGTCATGATCTCATGGTTCATGAGTTCAAGCCCCTCACTGGGCTCTGTGCTGACAGCTCAGAGGCTGGAGTCTGCTTCCAGTTCTGTGTCTCCCTTTCTCTCTGCCCCTCCCCTGCTCATGCTCTGTGTCTGTCTCTCTGTCTCAAAAATCTCAAAAAACATTAGGGAAAAAAAAATTTTTTAATGAGGAGGGGGACAAAACAGAAGGCACTCTTAAATACAGAGAACAAACTGAGGGTTGCTGGAGGGGTTGTGGGAGAGGGGATGGGCTAAATGGGCAAAGGGCATTAGGGAGGACACTTGTTGGGATGAGCCCTGGGTATTATACACAGGGGATGAATCACTGAATCTATTCCTGAAATCGCTATAGCACTATGTGCTAACTAACTTGGATGTAAATTAAACAATAAAAAATAAAAGTCAACTGTCTCACTGGCCCCAGAGGGACATGTTGACTATCAAAAAGGATGTCAATGGCAGTGTACTGAAACACATCAAATATGTTTGAATTTTTTACTTCCTAATGATGTTAAACAGAAACACCTTATCCACCCCCTTTGGAAGGTGCTAAGAACAACTTGTTATTTTGAAAATTAGTAAATAAAGAGAATGCAGTTATCCTGCAAAAGTGAAGTGTAGACGTATTCCAACAAATAAATGTGAAATGGATGACAGAATCAGAATGTTTCTAATTCTCACAAAAACAGAGATAAGCAGAAATGTGTACCTTGTGATAAAATATCACCATGGGGTAGTCTTGCCAAGGAAAAAAAATTGAACCTGAATTTCTAACTATCAGTTTATAGGTAGTGCCAGGCATTCAGTCAGCAAAATCCAGACTAAGAAAGTCTACAGGACAAATTATCTGATTTCCCTACAACACATTGCAAGGGCGGAAATGGAGGCAAAAACTATAATTTAAAGAGGTGCAAGAGATACATCAAGTAAGTAAAATTTATGGACCTTTTGACCTAGGTCCTAAGTCCAACAAGCAAACAAGCGAGAGGAGAGGGGAGGGGATAATAGAAGACATGTGGGCGGTGCCTGAATACTTAATTAAAGAACTGTTGTAGGGGCGCCTGGTGGCTCAGACAGTTAAGCGTCAGACCCCAGCCCAGGTTATGATCTCAGGGTTTATGAGTTCCAGCCCCACGTCGGGCTCTGTGCTGACAGCTCGGAGCCTAGAGCCTGTTTCCGATTCTGTGTCTCCCTCTCTTTCTGCCCTTCCCCCGCTCACACTCTGTGTGTCTCTCTCTCCAAAATAAATAAACATTAAAATTTTTTTTTAAAAAAGAACTTGTCAACTTGGTGTGATTATGGTATTGTAAGCATGTACTTTTAAAAGGTTCCCTATGTTTTGAAGACATATATTAAGATGTTTAAGGATGAAAAAGATTTGCTTGGCTTGATTTGCTACAATCTCAGGTGGGGCAGGGGCAGTGGGTGGGGGCAGAGATGAAACCGGATTGGCCCCTAGTTAGCTTTGGTGAAGCTGAGTGAGACTCCATGGGGGTTTGTTATACTATTTTTCTCATTTTTATTTATGGTTAAAATTTTATACTACATTTTTTTAAATTCATAATTTTGAGTGGAAAAAGAAGCAGAGTGGGTAGGTAAACATGATTTCCATAAATTTAAAAAGATAATAATAGAAAATATTGGTTATGGGTGCCTTCATAGTGGTAAAAATGCAGACACAGGTGGGAAGGATAGGGGCTGACTTCAGGATGGGGTGGCCTGGGGAGGTGCAGGGGGCGGGCTGAAGCAGGATACAGTGTCAGGTGCAATGTGAGGTCTCTATAGGACAGGATGTTTGCGCTTGTTAATTCTCTATGGGGGGAGGGGCTCTTCAATATCGTTGCTCCGGTCTCTGCCCCCTCCCCCCCACACTTCTGAAACACATTGGTGGGACCCGTAGATGGTGCAACGAAGGAGGCAGAGCAGGGTCAAGGCTGCTGATCTTCCAGAGCCATCAGAACGCTCTATTCCATGTGCACACTCGTCTGGCAAAACCCAACTGGAAAGGACTGTTTACACTGTCTTCTAGCCGCACCGGCAGCTGAGGTGGCCGAGGCGAGCCTTTCTGCGTCACCGGGGGTGTCAGGCTCTTGCACTTGGCCAGGCTCGGCCGCCTCTCCTGTGCTGTTGGCCCTCGAGAGCCTACACGGAGGATTATGCTTCTCTCCATTCTAGTACTCCCTGGACTGGACCTTTTCATTCGATAATTCTCCAGTTACTTTTAATTTTTGTCAGAGTAATGTAAGCACTTTTGAAAAAATTAAAAAGTACCAAAACACTTTAAGAAAAACAGCAGTTTCTCCCCATGGCAAAGCCCCATTCCAAGGCAGCCGTGCTCAACGCGTCTGGCAGTTTCTCCTGGTTTTGACCTCCATTTTTCAGAAGAATATGCTCATTTGCCATATCTTCTCAATATAATCGGTTTTTATTAAGTCAATAACCAGTTATAATGACTATGCAAAACCACTTATTTTTCAGTCAAGTTGTAATTATATCTCCTTTCTTACAATTTCTTATAAGGGTTAATAGTTGCTTTGTTGTCACGTTGCTTGAGTTTTTTGTATATTTGTAGTTATTTTTTCTCAAATATTCCATATTCCATCAGTCATCAAATGCTGATGAATAAATTCTCAAACACTCAAGAACATCAAATAGTCTTTCAGTCCCCCACCCCCCACCCCTCTTCAGCAGTCCTCCCTCCACCTTCCTGCTTCCGGTGGGATGGCACGTTGTGTACGCTCTGGGCCCACTGAGCTGACGATGCGCCGGGAGCTCCCTGTGCCGTCTCCCACGTTGAAAACCCTTTTCCTGGACACCATGCTTTCAGCACCTTGGTTTATGCCCTCGCTGAGATGAAGCACATCGTGCAGGAGCTTCCCAAGTGCAGCAGAGGTTTTCGTTTGCTTGGGTTTGTTTTGTTTTGTTTTGTTTTTTCTTTTCTGTTTTGTCTCTGCGTTAAAAATGCTTTTATTCTCTCATCTCTCTTGATAGAAACTTTGGTATGAGATTCTAGGATCGAAATCACCTTCCCTCAGTATGTTAAAGGCACTGGCCCTCATCCTAAGTTGTGGTAATGAGACATGCTATAACAAATAGGCCCTAACATCATCCTCGTGTAATCCCTGCTCCTGTGCCCGTGTGTGGGCAACTCCAGACCAGCTCCACTCACCTGTGGCTCTTCCACCATCAGGCTCTGTGAGGGGAGAGGACACAGAAAGCACACCTGCTTCCTAGAAAACCTGGCCTAAAACTGGAACTTCACTCTGCTGATGCTGCATTGGCAAGAATTCATCACATGGCCACTCCCAAGTGCCAGGAGTCCTGGGAAATGCTGTCCCTGACAGGACATCCATTTCCCAGGGACAGCTCCAAACTGCGGCTGGGGGAGCATGAGCTATGTTAACGGATGGCCAGCCCTCTGCTGCAGCCACCACCTTCTTTTAAATATCCAGTGCCATTCTGACTCCTGTGTGACTGTGGGTGCTTCTTTCCGGAAACTTCTAGGAAGGACCTCATCTTTATTACTGATGTTTTCACATTCTGTAATGACATGTTTTTATGTGAGTCTCTTTGAGTTCATTCTGATGGATCCTTTCATTTGAGAGAATCTAAAAATTCCTTCCCTTTCTAGGAACCCTACTAGTTACATGTCAGAGACCCAATATCAACCCTCTGGTTTCCTTTTATTTTCTCTTCTGCTGCCCATCTCTCTGTTTTTGGCTCATTTTGGAGAGGTTCCTTAGTTTCATCCTCAGCTCCTTTGTTCAATTTTTATTTCAGTTTTAATTTTCAAGGGCTAATATCAGTAGTCATTTCTTTTTCCTAGAATCTCATTCTTGTTTTATGGACACAGCACCCTCTTTTGTCTCCCCAAGCTTGTTACTTACAGTTTACTTGCTGTTTTTCTCTGATCCCTTCATCTTCCCTGTTTCTTCCACCCCCTGTTAGTGTCCTTATCTCTCTCTTTCATGTTGGAGACATCCCTCCAGTGTCTGGAGAAGGAGGTCGTGGACATTGACTGGAGGCTCTACATACAGGTGGTGTTTGGAGCAGTTTACTCTCCTTGGAGATCTGTCTGGGGAACCTGTGAAGTTTTAGGCACAGGGTTGGGAGAAGCACTGACCCCCACCTCAGCCGCACCCACTTTGCCCTCAGCCAGAGTCCCCCATACCCCATTTCTCCAGAGAAGAAGTTCTGGTATCTTCTGTGGGGAGAACTTGGCCACCTGCCTCATGAGACAGTGAAGACAATGTCAGGGGTCTCAGTTTCTTGGAAAGACTCACAAAAGCCCCCACTCTGGGCCTCTCCAGGCATTTGTGGTTCCTGATATCTCTTGGTGCTAAGCCTGTCAGTGGTTCTTGGAGGTGAACCCTGTCACTTGCCATCATGTCCACCTTGGCAGCTGTCTCCAGCTGTTAGTTACTCCAGTTCCATCTTTTCCATCATACTTTCCCCCAAGATTAAACATCAGTTGGTGATTGTGCCAAGCCAATCTGTGCTATGGTGACTATAAAATGGCAACTTTTCAGTGTCTCCACTCTTTCTTCATCTTTCAACTGGCATGTCTCTGTGCGAAAGAGCTTCCTTTCATTTGTATGTAATGCGCATAATAGGCAAGAGGAGCATCTAGGAAGACAGCGTGTTCCAAAGACCTTGGTCAAAAGCAAGTGCTATAATAAAGCAAGCTAGTGTCATACTTTAATTTTTTTAATTTTTTAATGTTTATTTTTGAGAGACAGAGAGACAGAGCACGAAGCAGGGAGATGCAGAGAGAGAGGGAAACACAGAATCCGAAGCAAGCTCCAGGCTCCAAGCTGTTCAGCACAGAGCACGACATGGGGCTCAAACTCCCAAAATGTGAGACCCTGACTTGAGCCGAAGTCAGATGCTTAACCAGCTGAGCCACCATAGTGTCATATTTTTAATAACCATAATTAGCCTAAAATTTTTACCTGTAGCCCAACTAACTTGCTTCTAGATAGCCCCACCCAACACAGGGTTTACTGGCCACCCCCCAGACTACTCACCATCTTTATTCTTGTCCTGGAGTCCCCAGGCATCAAAGCTGCAAGACTTGGGCCATTCTTCAGCACCCCTTTCTCCCTCATCCCCACCCCAACAGACACACGCCTCCCGGGAGGCCTGACTCCTGCAGACCCTACCCACAGCACAGAGGCACACCTCTGCTCACCACCCCACAGCTGCATGACTGGATGAATACCCCAGCTGTGTGGCCCACCAGCCCACCTCTGGTCTTGTCTTCTTCCACACACAGTGACAGAGAACCTCCAGGTCACGTATGTGTTTGTGTTTCTCCCTTGTTTCTGTTCTTTAGTCCTCCCTCATGTTAGGGGCCAAGCGCCAATTCCTGCGCATGCTTTTCAACATTCTTGCCATCCAACCCTTGGTCTACACCAAGTATCTAGAATATGGAGGAGGGAGATTCCTATTTATTGCAGATGGTAATACAGATAGCCCTCGCGTACTTACTCCATCACATTTTATTTTATTTTTAAGTACTTATTTTAGAAAGAGAGAGAGAAAGAGCACATGCATGACAGGGGTGGAGAGAGAGGGAGACAGAGGATCCTATCCGCACTGAGAGCGCAGAGCCTGATGTGGGGCTCAGACTCACAAACCTTGAGATGTTGACCTGAGCGGAAGTTGGACGCTTTTCCAACTGAGCCACCCAAGGCGTCCCAGTCCAACACATTTTAAACTGTAAATTTCTTCCCTTCTTTGCGCATTTTCTGATGGGAAACTGCAGAGATCGTTTTTGAGTTAATCAATGTTTCAGGTGCCCATCCTGGGCATGTTGCTGGAGGCTCAGAAAGTAGAATGAGGTGGACATGGTTTCACAATTCAAGTCTTAAAGGCCTGACAACAGAATAGAAATGTCTACTGGCAGTTACATTTCATGAGTCCTCACTCCATACCCACTTAATTCTCTACTTGAAAATGACTCGTTTCCCAGGGCTGCCCCTTGGCCTCCGGGGGATACTTGGATTCTGAATCAAGCCCGAGCCTCATTCAGGAGTGTCTGTCCAAGGCTCTGACATGGTCTCTTCAGTGCCACAAACAATTATCTATACTTGTCCCTGGTGCCACAGCCCAGAAGCTGTCCAATCTGAGTTCATGTTAATTGCCGGCTAAAAGTGTGCCTGGGGTCACATTGCCTCTCTGTGTCACAGGTCCAGGATGCCCAGCCCCTTGTGGACACTCGCGCCCCACTGAGCCTCAGCCACCTCTGCCTGAAACTCAAGAAGCTGAAGGTAATGCCAGTTCTTCCTCAGTTGCCCTTGTAACTGAGGAAATGTGGCCTCAGAAACCCCAGAAATGGAAACAGCCGGCTCGGCAAGGGATAAAGGTTCCTGTTGTTGACAATGCCGGGCCATGTCAGCAGCCCGTTAACCTCACTCTGCCAGCACAGGCGGGTAGTAGGGGCATGGGGACCCTTCTCCAGTCTTCCTGCAGACATTTGTCTGCAGAGGAGAGGGCGGAAGGGGCAGGAAGGCGCAGTGGCAGGGCCGTTCTGGAGCAATCGGTACCCTTCCTTCAAACAAGACCATTTCTTGACCTCCACAGATATTTTATTTCTTGAAGTTTAAGCCGTCTGGTGCTCATGGCTATGCTGACAGTAGTGCCTCCAGAACAAAATGCTGTGTGCTCTTTATGTGCCTGTTAGTGATGATATCTGAAGTGGGCAGAGCAGAAGCTAAACGTCATCCTCAAGCAAATCAATAGATCAGTGAACTTTAAAACGTAAAACAAGAGATTTTTCATTTCCTCTGGGCTCCCATCTCTTCTTCTGCACAGTATAAAATCACCTCTCTTAAAACATGAAGTGGTTTCCTCATTAGCATCATTCACTGAGTTTTGGACGGTAACCCAATTTCACAAAGAATCGTAGTGTTCTTGCTGTTACTTCCATTCTGAGCATATGAAATTTGGCCCCTTCCTAACGTATCCCGATTTATAGACAAAGGAGCCTGCATGTGTCATACTCGTTGTTGAAGCTTGCTACAACAGCTCTTGCTGATATTTGAAGAGGCAGTGTAAACCTGCAGCGTGCCCAAGTCAAAGGAAATGTGGGGTTGAAGGAATCCACTAAGTAAATCTGCACGGTAATGGCCTAGATGCAGCTGGTGCTTCCGAAGGCCCCCCCTTGTGTCTGTGTGTCTGTCCGCAGCTCGAGGAGGAGCGTCTCGCGGTCATCGACAGGGATAACCGCTTGCTGCTGGAGAGGGTGTCCTGCATCATGAGGACCAGGGGACAGACTGAGAAAGAAACAACTGCACATGTAAGAGGTAACTGGGGCTCCTGCATCCCCCAGACAGCACCAAACCCAGAAGGACCCGGAGTGCCCAGCTCCAGGGCCTGCACAGGATAGCTGCCCCTGAGCCAGAACGGGGCCTTTCCTTCCCCTCCAGAGAGCCCTGTGCTTCCTGCTGTGTTGTCCACGAATCAGAGTATTGCCTGGGACTCAGGCTGATTCCGTGCCCACTGCAGAACAGGGACACAAACAGTAGCTCTCAGTGCTGTGAGCTCACCGCGCACCTGTGCTGTCCCACTGTGCTACATCATCTCACTGCCTAACTCTCATACTCAGCCCATGAGGAAGGGTCTATTGTGCTTCTTGGTGTACAGATGGGGAAACTGAGGCACCGAGCGGTGACAGAACTTGGTGAGGACGGCACCTAGAAACTGGTGGAAGCAGGTTCCACCCCAGGGCCTGTGCCTGCCAGGCATTTCTCCTAGGTTTTCATCTGCAAAAGCAGCCAAGGCTGTTGTTTTCTGCCAGCGCACCATGGGCCCAATATTTGTCTGGAAACGGCATCAAAGGCCACGCACTCCTGTCTCCAATGTGGGTGGTGACTGCTCCTGCTTGTTGCAGACGAGGTGGCCACTCCCAGCCTCCTGCTGGTGCTGCTTTTTCCCAACCACATTGTTTTTTACCCAAAGTGCAGTTCTCTGTAGAAATGGAGAATAGTAGGCCTCCATGGTCTTTAAAATCTGCCTATAAAAGTTTGGAGACAATTATGAGTCCTAAAAGCCCTCTCATTGTCCTTTCCTTTTAAATGCGACAGTTCAGTAGTGACAGTGATGGATAATTGTAATGCAGGTGGGTTTTCAGAAGTGATCAGTCCTCTTAAAACCTTTAGCCTGTACCTGTCTCCAAGAAGCTCAGAGTGGTTTCCAGATTCTGCAATAAATTAAAATTTAGTTGACTCTCAAGCACAGGAATTGCGTCTTATAGAAAGGCTATAGTGGGCCCAGACCAAAGCTCCATGGGAAGAGTGGATCGTACAGTCCTGCTGGGCTGGGTTTATCAAAGTAATTTGTCTCCCAGTTCAGCAGTGGTTCACCTGGGGCTACACTCTGAGGGGCCTGGAAGGATGGGGAGCAGGCCTGCGTGTCAGGAATGGCTCCTATGCTTCATGGCTGCAGCCACTGTCCAGCCTGTCATTAAAAACCTGGAGCTATGGGTAGACCTCCATTCTCCTGGGATAGTTTACATTACATTTGGAATCACTTTCTGCATTAAAGACAGATATTTCACCTGAGTATAAAAATCACTGTTGAGTGATTAAAGCTTAAAAGCTTAAAGCTTAAAGCTGTTATGAGGGAGCCTAGGCTAATAGTTAATCTCCATACAACTCAGGCCAGGATAGGCTCCTACAGGGAGCTTCTCACACAACATGCCTGGATTCTCTTTGATAAGCAAGTCCCTAGCAGCCTGGAGGGGAATCCACACAATCAAATGGCTCCCCCCTCAGAACCTGCCTGATCTGTCACACACAGGAAATAAGGGAAGAAGGAGGGAAAAGAGGAAGCAGAAGTGATCCCGGGAGGTACCAGCCAGTCAGAAGCCCACAGGAAGTCCCTGGGCTCGAACAAGGGAGCCAGACAGAACCAGACTTCAGGAAACATGAAAGGGATGTGAGGGGCCAAAGGTGGCCTGTGAACCGACCCAGCTCCTCCCACACCAGGAAATTATTTTGGCCGGCTTTGCAAGCCACATACCCCCTCCTTGTCTTGCTTGGATTTAAAGCAGCAGAAGACCTCCTTTTCCCTTCCGACATATTTCTCATTGTTCAGCTCTGGGCCATATGCTGAGGACAAAGGGTGGTTGCTTTGCACGTTCAAACTCAAAGCGAATTCAGCTTCGCGCAACTCTTGACGTTTGGAGTGTGGAAGTAGGAGGCACCTAGCTAATTCAGCTAATGACTCATCACAAAGTAACGGTAGAAATGGTGTGTCTCCTTGTGATTAGTTTAATGGAGCCCCAGCAAAAATAAAAGTCAATGATTTCTGTCAAGAATGCATCAGTTTGGGCCTAATAACTGGCCATTTCATTTCTCTGTCCTTTATTTAGTAAAAGACACTTGTCAAGTTAACACAGGGTGTGGAAGAGAATCAGCCAATTTTCAGGGAGATCTTGGCTATTCCCAGAACATTGCAAACTAGTTGGTTCAGATAGCATGGATGTACCTAGCTAGCTAACTACTCAGTAGCAAAAGTCAACACTATAAGAGAAACTATATAACCAACAATTGGGCTTTAATTCTTCATTTTATTTTGTATGGCTTTATTGAAATATAATTGGCATATGGTACACTATATATTTTCAGTGTACCGTTTGATAAGTTTGACGTGCTTTACACCTGTGAGAATATCACCACAATCAAGATAATAACTATACCCATCACTCCTCCAGGTCTCCTGTTCCCATGAATAATTACCCCACCCCTCCTCTCTCCCACCCTCATACATCCACAGTCTTTTTGTCCCTGTGGACAAGTTTGCATTTTCTGAGTAGATCCATGCATTGTCTGCCTTTTTCTGCCATTTACTCCACGTAATAGCATGGTTGAGTGAGTCAATAGACCATTCCTTTTTGTGGCTGAGTAGTGCTCATTGTAGGGAGCCATCACAGTTTGTTTATCCATTCACCTATTGGTGAGCATTTGGATTGTCTTTAATCTTTGACTATTAAACAAATAAGGGTGAAATGAGTATTCATGTTTTTAAAAAATCAAAAACCAGGGGGCCTGTGTGGCTCAGTTGATTAAGTGACCGACTTTGGCTCAGGCTATGATCTCGCAGTTTGTGGGTTCAGGCCCCATGTGAGGCTCTGTGCTGACAGCTCAGAGCCTCGAGCCTGCTTCGGATTCTGTGTCTCCTCTCTCTGTCCCTCCCTCACTCATGCTCTGTCTCTCTTTGTCTCTCAAAAATAAATAAATTTCAAAAAAAATTTTTTTAAAAAAATCAAGAACCAATATCTGCCCAAGACTGAAAACTCAATGATAAATGAAGAGCCTTAAATATGAGTCACACAGAGAAAGTCTTCCAAGCATGACAGCGTAAGGAGGTCTCTGGACCCACTCCCCAGTAAAACTGATAAAAATTATTTTTAAAACAATCATTTAAGGTTTATGGAAATGGTCCTAAGGACATACACCATATGAAGAAACATTTATCCAAGAAAATCTGCTGAAATGTGATGCGGCAAGAACAGACAGATTCCATAGTATTTGAACTGAGACACACTCCATCCCCCTCCCTCCCAACCCTTCCAGGTTGGGTCTCTATTACTGAGACCGCGTCTCAGGTGAGAGTGGCCCAGAGATGAAGACTCCTTTCTGCCCAGCTCCCACTCAGAAAATGGAGGCTCCACCTTGAGTGGTATTGCTGAGAATACTGGGGCCTGATCCCCTTGGCCTAGTTCATAAAACAGGGGTTTGATGTTGGGACAGTCAAGCCATAAATATCTATGTGTTCTCCCCCACTACAATGGAAGAGCATGGGATGTCACACAGAGAGAAGCTTGCTATTCTGAGCTCCAGAACTCTGAGATTTTGTGTAGGGTGAGATGCAAACCATGAAATAAATGGTTCTTGATGTTCCCTCAAAGCAGCTGACTTCATTTGCAGCAAAGTGTGGCAAGTTCCAAGCAATCACTGAACATGAAATAAAAGACATTCAAATTGGAGAGGAAAACAAAAAACTGTCTCTATTCACAGATAATATGATCTTGCATACAGAAAATCCTAAGGAAACCAATTAAAAAAAACCAAAACTATTAGAACTAATACACAAGTTCACCAAGGTAGCAGGACACAAGATTAATATACAAAAGTCCATTGTATTTTTATATATTTGCTATTAACAATCTGAAACTGAAATTAAGAAAATTGTTTCATTTGCAAAAACATCAAAAATAATAAAATACTTGGGAACAAATTTAATAAAGAAAGTACAAAACTTACATTCTGAAAACTATAAAACATTGTTGAAAGAAATTAAAGAATAAATAAATGGGGGAACATCCTATGTTCGTAAGTCAGAAGACTTCATATTGTTAGCATGGCATACTCCACAAACTGATCTGATTCAGTGCCACCCCTGCCAGAATCCTAGCTGATTTCTTTGTAGAAATTGGCAAGTGGATTTGAAAATTCATATGGAACTGACAAGGGACACCAAGTAGTCAAACAATCTTGAAAAAGAAGAACAAAATAGGAGTCATGTATCCTGATTCCAAAACTTTCTGCAAAGCAGTGGTAATCAAGACAATGTGGTGCCAACATAAGGGTAGACATGGATCAATGAAATAGAATTGAGAGTGCAGAAATAAACCCATGTGTCTATATCAATTTATTTTCAATAAAGATGCCAGGACCATTCAATAGGGAAAGAATAGTCTTTTCAGCAAATGGTGTGGAACAATTCTGTATTCATATGCAGAAGAATAAAGTTGGGCTCTTATTTCACACCACATACAAGAATTAACTCAGAATGGATCAAAGACCAAAATATAAAAGCTGAGACAGGGGCACTTGTGTGGCTTAGTCAGTTGAACAACTGAATCTTGGTTTCTGCTCACGTCATGATCTCCTCGTGGTTCATGAGTTCAAGCCACACATCAGGCTCACTGCTGTCAGGCTGTCAGTGCAGAGCCCTCTTTAGATCCTCTGCCCCTTCTCTTTGCCCCTCCCCTGCTTGTGCTTTCCTCAAAATAAATATTTTTTTTAAAAAAGCTGAAACAAAATATAAAAACTCATATAAGAAAACATGGAAGTGAATCTTCCTGCCCTCATCTTTGGCAATGGTATTAGATATGACACCAAAAGCATGAAAAAAGAGAAAACATTAAGCTGGATAAATTAGACTTAGTTAAAATTAAGGACTTCTGTGCTTCAAAGGACAGTATCAAGAAAGTGAAAAGACAGTCCACAGAATGGGCAAAAATATTTGCAAGTTATATATCTGATAAGGGACTTGCATATATTCAGAATATATGAAGAACTCTTACAGCCAAATGATAAAAAGAAAAATAGCCCAATTTAAAGATACGCAAATGATCTGAATAAATATTTCTCCAAGGAAGATATGCAAAAGGACAATAAATACATGAAAAAATGTTCAACATCATTAGTCATCATGGAAATGCAAGTCAAAACCACAATGTGATATCACTTTATACCCACAAGTTTGGCTAGAACCAAAGGCAGATAATAACAAATGTTGGTGAGGATGTGGAAAAATTGGAATCTTCATCCACTGCTGGCGGAAATGTAAAATGGTGCAGCTAATTTGGACAAAAGTCTGGCAGTTTTTCAAATGTTTAAACATAGAGTTACCATATGATTCAGTAATTCCACTCCTAGACACATACACAAGAGAAATGAAAATATGCCCACAGTAAAACTTGTATAGGAATATCTACATCAGTGTTATTCATAATAGCCAAGGGTAGGAACAATACAAATATTCATCAACTGAAGAATGAATAAACAAAATTTGGTATACCCACACACAATGGAATATTATTCAGGAATTTAAAGGAATGAAGTATTTAAAATAGCATAACATGGGGGCATGACTTCGGCTCAGGTCATGATCTCGTGGTCTGTGAGTTCGAGCCCCATGTCAGGCTCTGTGCTGACAGCTCAGAGCCTGGAGCCTGCTTTGGATTCTCTCTCTCTGCCCCTCTCTCTCTGCCCCTCCCTCGCTCATGCTCTGTCTCTCATTCTGTCAAAAATAAATAAACATTAAAAAAATTGTTTAAATAAAACAGTATAACATGGATGAACCTTGAAAACTTTATGCTGAATACAAAGAAATGGAAAAACATTCCATGCTCATGGATTGGAAGAATAAATATTGTTAAAATGTCAATACTACCCAAAGCTATCTACACATTCAATGCAATACCAATCAGAATTGCACCAGAATTCCTCTCAAAGCTAGAACAAACAATCCTAAAATTTGTATGGAACCACAAAAGACCCCGAATAGCCAAAGTAATATTGAAGAAGAAAACCAAAGCAGGAGGCATCACAATCTCAGACTTTAGCTTCTACTACAAAGCTGTAATCGTCAGGACAGTATGGTATTGGCACAAAAACAGACACAGTGGGATAGAATAGACAACCCAGAAATGGACCCACAAACATATGGCCAACTCATCTTTGACAAAGCAGGAAAGAATATCCAGTGGAATAAAGACAGTCTCTTCAGCAAGTGGTGCTGGGAACACTAGACAGCAACATGCAGAAGAATGAACCTGGACCACTTTCGTACACCATACACAAAAAATGAACTCAAAATGGATGAAGGACCTGAATGTGAGACAGGAAACCATCAAAACCCTAGATGAGAAGGCAGGAAAAAACCTCTTTGACCTCAACCGCAGCAATTTCTTACTCAACATGTCTCCAAAGGCAAAGGAATTAAAAGCAAAAATGAACTATTTTCTGCTCTGGAAAATAGTGTGGAGGTTCCTCAAAAAATTAAAAATAGAACTACCCTATGACCCAGAAATAGCACTGCTAGGAATCTACCCAAGGGATACAGGAGTGCTGATGCATAAGGGCACTTGTACCCCAATGTTTATAGAAGCACTTTCAACAATAGCCAAACTATAGAAAGAGCCAAACTATGGAAAGAGCCTAAATTTGTCAACTGACAAATGGATAAAGATGTGGTTTATATATACAATAGAATACTACTTGGCAATGAGAAAGAATGAAATCTGGCCATTTGCAGCAACATGGATGGAACTGGAGGGTATTATGCTAAGTGAAATAAGCCAGGCAGAGAAAGACAGATACCATACGTTTTCACTCATATGTGGATCTTGAGAAACTTAACAGAAGACCATTTCTGGGGGGGGGGGGGGGTTACAGAGAGGGAGGGAGGGAAACCATAAGAGACTCTCAAGGACTGAGAACAAACTAAGGATAGATGGGGGGTGGGGGAGAGGGGAAAGTGGGTGATGGGCAGGGAGGAGAGCACTTGTTGGGATGAGTACTGGGTGTTGTATGGAAACCAATTTGACAATAAATTATATTTAAAAAAAGAAAAGAAAAGAAAACTTTATGCTGAGAGAAAGAAGCCAATACGTTATATGGTTCAATTTATATGAAATATCCAGAATAGGGAAATCCATAGAAATAAAAAGTAGATTAGTGGTCACTTAGGGTTGGGGGCAGGGAGGGAAAGTGAGTTGATAGTTAAAGAGTACAAGGTTTCTTTTTGAGGATGATGAAACTATTCCCATTGACTATGCTGGTGGTTGCACATATCCAAGACATTTGTATGAGATCAGGAAGTTTTTCATCTTAAGAGAACAGGACTTAAGAGGCTAAATAAAGCTCATTGCTAGGAAGATGGTAGAGTAGGAAACGCCAGGAATCTGTCTCTCTACCTAGACAATTGTGCAATTAAAATCTGTCTGAAGTAACTACTTTGGAGCTCTATTGAAACTACTTTGGAATCTATTGAAAACTTCCAGGGGGAAGATTTGGGCATAAAATTGTGGTTAATTTCAGTCAATATCAGCTCTTAGCAAAGTAGCATCTACACATTGCCCACCCACAGACTCGTGATGGGCAGCTGTACACGTGGTCCTAGAGCAGCCTGTGATAGCCAAAGCAGGCAACAAAAGACCCTTACCTCCAAATATCAGGTCGATGCTGTGATCACTGATTGCTGCTTCTGATCACAAATGTGCAGATGAAGAGGTGACAACCACTCTTGTTGCAAGACCATCCTGCTACTGCTGAAGTGACTTCCAGGGAATTTAAAGAACTAGTGTCCTTTATCTACCCACCTCTTCTCATTTTTCCCTTTCCCCACTTTGGGAGTCAGACACTAAAGACTCGGACATACAAAAACAACTGCATGTACATGGAAAATTAGAAAGTGTCCTTTGAATGCTCAGAAAAAGGCTCAGAAAAGAAATTAGAAGGTTACACCTCAGGCTGATCCTCAGCACAGAGTTAGCCTATGGCAACAAACAAAATTAATTAATTAATTAATTATAATAAAAACCAACTAGCTCTGAGGAAGGGGGAGAATGTTACTTCCAGAGTTACCACAGTACTGGATTCAAATGTCTAGTTTTCAATAAAAAATTATAAGGCATGCAAATAAACAAGAAAGGCCTATTCAAAGGGAGAAAAAAATGCATAAATGGAAACTGTCAGTGAAAATGACCTGATGTCAGATATATAAAACAAAGATTTTAAAACAATGGTTTTAAATGCTCAAAGAACTGAAGAAAGATGTGGGGAAAGTCAAGAGAATTATGTATGAACAAAATGGAAATATTAACAAGGAGATAGAAAACCTAAAAAGAAACCAAAAAGAAATTCTGAAGTTAAAAGTACCATCACTGAAAAGAAAAATTTACTAGAGGGATTCAAAGGAAGATTTAAGCAGGCAGAAGGAAGAATCAGTGAACTTGAAGGTAAGACAAAGGAAAGTATCCAGGCTGAGGAACAGAAAGAAAAAAGATTGAGGAAAAGCACAGAACCTGAAGGACCTCTGGGATATCATTAAGTGGATCAACATATATATTGTGAGAGTTCCAGAAGGACGAGAGAAAGGGGCAGAAAGAATATTTGAAGAAATAATGGCTAAGAACTTCCCAGATTTCATCCAAGAAGTTCAATGAACTTCAAGTAAGATGAACTCAAAGAGATCCATGCTGAGGCACATTATAATCATACTTTGGAAAAACAAAGACAAAGAATATTAAAAGCTTCAAGTAAGAAGCAAATCTTACATACAGGGATCATAAATGAGATAATTAGCAGATTAGCAGAGTGTCAAAAGAAAAAAAAAATGTCAACCAAGAATCCCATATCCAGAAAATCTGTCCTTCAAAAGTGAAGGAGAAATCAAGACATTCCCAAATAAATAAAGGCTGAGGGAGTTCATTACCACTTGACCTTCTCCACCCTGAGTCCTTCAGGGTGAAATTACTAGTTACTATGCAGTAAATCAAAGCCATATGGAGAAATAAAGATCTCAATAACAGTAAACACATGAGCAAATATCAAAGCTACTATTACTGGAAATTTGGAGTTCCAAATCTTATTTTATACATAATTTAAGAGACTAATTTATTTAAAAGAATTGTTATTTTATAGGGCACATGATGTATTAGAATGTAATTTTATGATTGGGGTGCCTGGGTGGCTCAGTAGGTTGAGTGTCCGACTTCGGCTCAGGTCATGATTTCACAGTTCGTGGGTTCGAGCCCCACATCAGGCTCTGCTGACCGCTTGCTCAGAGCCTGGAGCCTGCTTTGGATTCTGTGTCTCCTTCTCTCTCTGCCCCTCCCCTGCTCATGCTTTGTCTCACTCTGTTTCTCAAAAATAAATAAATGTAAAAAAAATTTTTTTTAAAAAGAAAGTAATTTTATGAAATCAATAACTAAAAAGGATGGGAAGACAGCAGTGAAAGAACAGTTTTTATATATTATTGAAGTTAATTTGATATTGATTAAATGTAAAGTGTTATAACTTTAGGATGTCAAATGCAATCCTCATGGTAACCACAAATAAAATAGCTATAGAATATACACAAAAAGAAACAAAGGAATTTAAATGTTTTACTACAAAAAATCAAGTAAATACAAAAGAAGACAGTAATGCAGGAAATAAAAGACAAAAAGCTATTAGGCATATGGAAAACAAATAGCAAAATAGCAAAAGTCCCTCCTTATTAGTAATTACTTTTTAAATTTATTTTAATGTTTATCTATTTTGAGAGGGGGAAGGGCAGAGAAAGAGGGGAAAGTGGATCTTAAGCAGGCTCTGTTCTGACAGCAGAGCCTGTTGCAGGGCTCCAACTCATGAACTGTGAGATCACGGACCTGAACCAAAGTCAGACACTTACCTAAGTGCCACACCCAAGTGCCCCAGGAATTATTAAAAAAAATTTTTTTTAATCTTTATTTATTTCTGAGAGAGAGAGACAGAGTGCAAGCAGGGGAGGAGCAGAGACAGAGGGAGACAGAATCTGAAGCAGGCTCCAGGCCCTGAGCTGTCAGCATAGAGCCCAATGCAGGGCTCCAACTCATGAACTGTGAGATCATGACCTGAGCCAAAGTCGGATGCTTAACCGACTGAGCCATCCAGGTGCCCCAGGAATTACTTTAAATATAAATGGACAAACTCTCCAATCAGAAGACAAAGATTGGCAGAATGGATAAAAACACATGATCAAACTATATACTGCCTACAAGAAACTCACTTCAGAGCCAAATACATTGAAAGTTAAAGTATGGTAAAAAGTATCTCATGCAAATAGCAACCAAAATAGAGCAGAAGTGGCTATTCTACTATGAAACAAAATATACTTTAGATACAAAAAAGTTTACAAGAGACAAAGAAGGACATTATATATTAGCAAAAGTTTTAATACAAGAAGATATCAAATTATAAACATTTGTGCACCTAAGGACAGACCACCAAAATATATGAAGCAAAAGTTGACATGATTGAAGGTAGAAATAGACAGTTCTACAATAATAATTGGACACTTCAGTATCCTGTTTACAACAATGCAGAACAACCAGACAGAAGATAAGTAAATAAATAGAAGACCTAACACAACAAGCCAACTAGACCCTACAGACATACACAGAACACTCTACCCAACAACAGCATACACACTCTTCTCAAGTGCACATGTGGCATTTTCTAGAACAGATCATATTTTAGGCCACAAAGCAAATACTAATAGATCTAAAAAGATAGGTATCATACAAAGTATCTTCTCTGACCATAACAGGATGAAATTAGGTATCAGTAACAGAAGGAAAACTGGAAAATTCACAAAATTCTGGGAATTAGACAATAAACACTTTTTTTAAATGTTTATTTATTTATTTATTTTGAGAGAGAGAGTGTGAGAGAACAAGTGTCAGCACGTGGGGGAGGGGCAGAGAGAGAGGGAGAGAGAGAGAGAATCCCAAGCCGCATCTTCACTGTCAGCAAAGAGCCTGATGCAGGGCTTGAGCTCATGAACCATGAGATCATGACCTGAGCCAAAATCAAGAGTTGGACGCTTAACTGAGTGAGCCATCCAGGTGCCCCTAAACAATATACTCATAAATAAGTAATAGGTCAAAGAAGAAAACAAAAAACAGAAAATACTTAGAGACAAATGAAAATGAAAGCACAACATACCAAAACTTATGTGACGTGCAGGAAATTGGTGCCAGTGAGGGAAATTATAGCTGTACACACATTAAAAAAAAGGATCTCAAAGAACAACCCAATTTTACTACTTGAGGAACTAGGAAAAGAAGAACAAACTAAATCTAAAGCTAACAGAAGGAAGGAAATAATAAAGTATAGAGCAGAGATAAATGAAATAAAGAGTAGAAAAACAATAGAGAAAATAAATGAAACTAAAAGTTGGTTCTTCAAAAAGATTTAAAAAATTAACAAAATTTTAGGTAGACACACTAAGGAAAATAGAGAAGAGACTCAACTTATGAAAATAAGAAATGAAAGTAGGGCCATTACTACCAATGCTATAGACATAAAAAGGATTATAGGAGAATGCTATGAAGGATCATATGCCAACAAATTGGATGCCTAGCTGAAATGGACAAATTCATAGAACCACAAAACCTACCAAGACTAAAACATGAAAACAGAGAATTTGAACAGACCTATAATTAGTAAGAAGATGGAATCAGTAATCAAAAATCCCCTAACAAAAAAAGCCCTGGACCCTATAGCTTAACTGGTGAATTACACGAAATAGTTAAAGAAAAAGTAATACCAATGCTTGTCAAACTTTTCCCCAAAAATGAAGAGGAAACACTTCCTAACTCATTCTATGAGGGCAATGTTACCCTAATACTTAAGTTGGACAAAGACTCCACAAGAAAAGAAGACTACATACCAATATCCCTTATGAATATTGTCTCATTAAAATACTAGCAAACTGATTAGCAGCATATTAAAAAGATCATATACTATGACTAAGTGAGATTTATTTCTGGAATACAAGGATGGTTCAACATATCAAAGCCAATCAATATAGTAAACCACATTAACACGGGGCACCTGGGTGGCTCAGTTGGTTAAGTGTCCGACTTTGGCTGAGGTAATGATCTCATGGTTTGTGAATTTGAGCCCCGCATTGGGCTCTGTGCTGACAGCTTAGGGCCTGGAGCCTGCTTTAGATTCTGTGTCTCCCTCTCTCTCTCTGCCCTCCCCAACTCATGCCCTGTCTCTCTCTGTCTCTCAAAAATAAATAAATGTTAAAAAATCTTTTTTTAAAAAAGTAAACCACATTAACAGAATGAAGGGGAAAAATAGACATGATTATTTCAATTGACGAGAAAGAGCATTTGACAAAATTCAACATCCTTTCATGATAACAACAGTCAATAAACTAGGAATAGAATGGAACATACCTCCATATAATAAAAGCCACATAGGAAAACCCACAGTGAATATCATAATGGTAAAAGACTGAGAGCTTTTCCTCTAAGTTCAGGACAATTTTGTTTTCAGTACTTTTATTCAATATAGTACTGAAAGTTATAGCTAGAACAAATAGTCAAGGGAAATAAAAGGCATCCAAATTGGAAAGAAAGAAGTAAAATGATGTCTGGTCACAGATGATATGCTCTTACATGTAGAAGATCTTAATAATTACACACACACACACACACACACACACACACACACACACACACAAACTGTTAGAACTAATAAATGAATTCAGCAAAGTAGCAGGCCACTAAGTCAACACAAAAAATCAATTGCATTCTAGACATGAACAATGAAGAATCTGAAAATGAAATTACAAAAAATTCCATTTGCAATAGTCTCAAAAGGAATAAATACTTAGGAATGAACTAAGAAGGCGAAAGACTTGTACAATAAAAAGTATAACACATTGCCAAAAGAAATAAAAGAAGACATAAACAAATGGAAACACATGGCATGTTCACAGATTGGAAGAGTTAATATTGTTAAAATGTCAATACTACTCAAAGTGATCTATAAATTCAGTGTCATGGCTATCAAAACCCCAATGACAGTTTTGCAGAAATAGAAAAAAACCCATCCTAAAATTATATGGGATCTCAAGGGACCTGAAACAGCCAAAACAAAATCTCAAAAAAGAACAAGAAGCCTGGAGGGCTCACACTCCCTGACTTCACAATCAGGGAGTTACAGAGTTACAGTAATCAAAATGGTGTGGTATTGGCATAAAGACAGACATATGGACCAGTGGAATAGAATAGAATGCCCAGAAATAAACCCTTACATATATGGTCAAATAATTTTTGACAAGGATGCCAAGACCATTCAATGGGGAAAGGACAGTCTTTTCGACAAATAGCACTGGGAAACCTAGATACCCACATGCAAAAAAAAATGAAGTTGGACTCTTAAACTATAAACAAAAATTCACAAATGTATCAAAGAACTAAATGCACAACCTAAAACAATAAAACTCTTAGAAGAAAACAGAAAAAAGCTTCCTATAATTGGATTTGGCAATGACTTCTTGGAGCAGTGCCGGGCCCTTCCTACCCCTCCGCCTTTGCTCCACACCACTCCTCTGCTGCACGTTCCTTCACACATCATGTCTTTAACCCCTTTGCCACCCCCCCCCCCCCCAGCCATCAGCCTAACGGATGATTCTACCTCAGTGTCCCACCCAGTTAGATCACATGCTCAAATCTAGTGCCACTACCCGTTCTCTGTGACTTTGGGTAAGTTTTAACCTCAGTAAGGCTAATGATAGAGTAGCTAGCTCTAAGGACTAAGTGAGATAAACATACTCCACAGACTCTAAGATACAACCCCCCCCCCCCCCCACTTCCATGCACACATACCCCTAAAGGGCTCTGAAATGGGAATGCATCTTACAGGGCACAGCATGGCAGCGTTTTGCATGCAGCCCTGCCTCTGGCCTTCTCATCCGTCACCTGGGTCCCTGCAGTGGCCCCTCCACGCACATTCTCTCTCACCTGCTCTCCACCCATTCTCTACAATGATCCTTTCGAAATGCAAGAATGTGCTTTACAGCCTTCTGTGGCCCTGCGCTGCCTGCACAGTAAGTCAGGACTCCTCCAGCGGCACCTGGCCCTCCAGGGTCCAGCCTCTGTCAGACTCCTAGATGCACCTGCCACCGGGCATGTCCTTCCTCTCCTTGCCTTCCTGCTCACACCTCTGTCATTTCAGGGTTCTGTCCCAGCATCACTTCTGATTGCCACTTCTTCCCTCTGTCCTCAGGAAGCCCTGAGCATCCCCACCTCTGTGTCCCCAGCACATCGACACCACTGAGCTGCTTTTCCTCCTCTTCACTGTGCCTGTGTGCTCTCTCCCTCACCTGGGCCGTGAGGTCACCGCTCACCTCTGAAGCCCAGCTCCTCCCCAACCAGGCACCTGCAGCAAGATGCACTACCAAATGTTTGTCAGACAAGTGAGAAAGAGGAAATATACCGTCTCTGGGAGCCCTTCCTGCCTTCTGAGCACTCCAGCCCATTCTCTCCAATGCAGTAGGAGGGCTTCCACTGGTTTTAACTCCGTCAGTACTTCAAGAACTATCTATGCCAGGGGCGCCTGGGTGGCGCAGTCGGTTAAGCGTCCGACTTCAGCCAGGTCACAATCTCGCGGTCCGTGAGTTCGAGCCCCGCGTCAGGCTCTGGGCTGATGGCTCGGAGCCTGGAGCCTGTTTCCGATTCTGTGTCTCCCTCTCTCTCTGACCCTCCCCCGTTCATGCTCTGTCTCTCTCTGTCCCAAAAATAAATAAAAAACGTTAAAACAAAAAAAAGAACTATCTACGCTGTTTTTTGGAGTCTAAGCAGGGGGAGAAGAGAACAGGGACTTCATGGAGTGCAAAGAGAAAGGAAAACCACTCTGGAAAGGATCACAAACTGAGAGCTGTTGTTACACAGAGCCCAGAGGTGGCAGAAGACCAGGAAGGGCTGACGGGCACAAAGTTCTGGAGCAACGTGTCCTGGGAAATTGAAGACACGCACCGTGACAAGGTGCCTGTGGTTTCTTGTTTGCTGCACATCCACAGCTATTTGAAATTTCCATTCGCTTCATTGGAGTTATGCATTTGGACTCACTGATTCTTTCTTGTTTTATGGCATTTTATTCTATTGTCTGAAAGCATTTGCCAAACGGTCCTCTCCTAATACTATTAAGACCCAGCACAGTGACTCAGCTGATGAATGCACTGTTTCCTCACACAAAGAAGTCATAAGGAGATGAAAATGAACTCAACTGATTGATTACAGGTTGAGGGAGAGAGATATGGTGAAAAATAACAACTTAGCAAGATGGTATGCAGGAAATCATGTGACAGTGCCAAATTGGTTATGGCACACTATGTCGAGAAAGGCAAAGAAAATTAATAATTTGAAAAAGTTTGCCAAATAATTTAAATTCTAAACTCTCCCTCTTTATCTTATCCTTCTTGCTGGCAAAACCCTAACCATGAATGAAGAAAAATAAGTATTTAATTTTGTCATTAATGTCATCTGTAATTAAATTAATTTGCTTATTGGGGCGCCTGGGTGGCTCAGTCGGTTAAGCGTCCGACTTCGGCTCAGGTTGTGATCTCACGGTCTGTGAGTTTGAGCCCCGTGTCAGGCTCTGTGCTGACAGCTCAGAGCCTGGAGCCTGCTTCTGATTCTGTGCTCCTTCTCCCTCTGCCCCTCTCCTGCTCACACTCTGACTCTCTCTGACCTTCGATAATAAACAAACATTAAAAAAATTTAAAAAATTAAATTACTTTGCTTATTAATGTCCTGAGTGAATCAATTAAAGACTTGTAATATCGTCACTTACTCCTCTTACCTGAATATACAGCCACTATGTTGTGGGACATTTCAGCAGATTGCTTTCCCTCGAAGTCCAGTCCATTGTAAGAAATTGCATAGACACCAAAGTTTAAATAAACACCCCCCAGCTCCAACGCCCCATCCCTGAGCAGGCCCCATAGCCCGGCAAGCCCAGTTCCCTTGTCCAAGACGCCCTGCTCCTTTAGCCCCTGGCCACTGGCCCCACAGGCATCTGGGTTGGCACTGGGAGGGATTTGAGAAGCCCCAGCTTTCCTGCCTGTTTGCCTTGGACATTTCTTACAGAATCTGGAGGTACGGAGAGAGTAAAGCACCTTTCCCAAAGATGCATAACCAATAAATAATTACTAATTGCTGAGGCATTTGGAAAATCTAATTTATTTTTCAATTTACATCGAAACCTTGAATATTTCAAGTCTTTATTTTTAATTACAAAACTCATATTTATTTATTGTGAAAAATAAAATGTCAAACAGTAGAGTGTGTAAGTAAAATGTGGGGCTGCCTTTGGATTGAACTCCTGAGAACTAATCACTGTTAACTTGCTGATGAACGTTGACTTTTATTCATCATTTATATATATCTGTTTATTTAAACAAAAACGGGATCACAGTCTACTCAGTTTTCTGTAAATTGCTTATTTTCATCTATTATGTATCATGGAAATAGTCTCGTGTCAGTACATAAAGATCTCCAGGGGCGCCTGGGTGGCTCAGTCGGTTAAGAGGCTGACTTCGGCTCAGGTCATGATCTCGTGGTCCGTGAGTTCGAGCCCCGCGTCGGGCTCTGTGCTGACAGCTCGGAGCCTGGAGCCTGTTTCAGATTCTGTGTCTCCCTCTCTCTCTGACCCTCCCCCATTTATGCTCTGTCTCTCTCTGTCTCAAAAATAAATAAACATTTAAAAAAAAAAAAAAAAAAAAAAGATCTCCATTCCTCCTTAGCAGTTACAAGGTAATTTTTGTAGAGATACACCTTAAGTTATTTAATCAGTTCCATAACTACAGAAATGTACGGTGTTTGCAGGTTCTCACTATTCCAGAGGAAACTATGACAGTAGTCCTGGTGCATGTGTCTCTTTCCATGTCATTTCTGTAACTTATATGCCTAAAAGTAAATTGTTTAATCAAAAGGTATGCACATTTAATTTTCTGATACTACCGCACTGCCCTCCGATACAGTCTAGCAACTTGCACTTTGCAGCGGAAGTCCCTGTTTCCTCACAGTCCTGCCAGCACTTGGCATCATACGTGTTTTAGAGTCTCGCTCCATTCAATTTCTATGTATTAATTGTCCGGTGTGGTTTTTTTTACTGGTCTGTCTCTCTTCTAGTTGTTAATATGTAATGGCTGTTTATATATTATCAATATTTACTTTTTTCTATTATCAATGACACAAATATTTTTTGCTACATTATTATCATTTCACCTAAGTTTATTTTTAGGGAGACAAATCAGCCACTGTTTTCTTTTATGGCATCTAGTTCTAGTGCCTTCCACAGAAAGGGGAGAGCACTTTCTCCCCTATATTCTCCTATATTTTCTCCTAATGCTTTTATGGTTTTCTTGATTTGCTTTAAATCTTTAATTAATATAGAATTTAATAAATATGGAATTTTTTATATTGTGTTAGAGATCAAAGTTCATTTTTTTCCAAATTTATTGTGAGTTGAAAATAGCAGTTTGCAATATCAAAAATTTTCATACTCTTTCTATTTCACACCAGCTGCTTTCCGGAGGCTTCCACTCCCAGCAGGTGAACAGCATGTGTCCCCCACCCCACTCCCCGCATCACAGCAGGGAGGGGGGACCGCCGCCTCCTCCTCCTCCTCCTCCTCCTCCTCCACCTCCTCTTCCTGGGGCAGGAACGCTGGTCTCTGGCCCCAGTTCTTGGCGTCCTGGGCCCAATCTACTGGGCCTCGTGTTTTATTCGTCTCTGCTGCCTCCTTCAGTTGGTTTCTGTCCCTCTCAGGCTCGTTTGTTCTTTGACATCACGGTATACTTCATATCTGTGTCATTTTATTTCAGGTTTGTGTCTTTAAACAGAACACTGTAAATTTGCTTTATAGTCTAGTCCCAGAGGCTTTTTCCCCTCAGTTTTATCCATTTGTTTATTGATGTAAGTATCGTGTTTGCTCTCATTTCTGGTTTTTTTTTCTATGTTTTGTTTCCTTACTTTTTCCTCCTTTATATTGTTTTCTTTAGCAAATGTCAAGAAAATGCTTGGAACCTATTCTTCAAATCCATCCTTCACCTATTTACTTTGACTCTTGAAATTCCTCTTTTACAAAACAGGAAACAGATAAAGCCCAAGAGCAAAAGGAGATGTTAAGATAAAGTAAAACAAAGGAAGGGAAAACAGGCTCCTAGAAATAGTGTTTCCTGCAGCTGCAGCGCAGAGACTGCACTTTATTGAAGTGTCAGCTCGAGGCACCTGCTTGATGCAGTCGGGGAAACAAGCCTGGGCACAAAAGTACTCACAGTTCTGACAAAGACCAGACCCTAGGGATGTGGGCCTCCTGCTGAGGTTATCCCTTCTGCAAGAAAAGACAAACAGGGATAGCCTAAGGAAACAACTGATTGCCTCTGGATCCCAGATCAGAAACAATTACCATCTGAGCGTCCCAAATCAAAAGATGGCTCTGTCACAAGCATCCTTCCTGCCCTGTTTTAAGTCCCCAGGGCCTTCAGCTTCCATGTCTGTATGTGCAGGAGGAAGAGGGTGACAGGCCCAGGGGCAGAGGGAAGGACGCCCGCTATGGGATTCCTCAGTCAAAAATTTCTTTCCTGCTGTTGGGTCTGTTGGCTTTGAAGTAGAAAGACTTTCTCTAAGGGTGCACTTGCTTTTCCCCCAACAAGTCCCAGCCTCCCAGCCTTGGAAACATCAGGGACATAGTCAGCATGGAGGTGAGGGTGGGGTTAGCAGGACACTTTTACAGGAGAGCTCCTCCCTTCAGAAAGAAAACCAAAATCAAACTATTTGAAAACCGTAGGGCTAGGGAGGAAAGAGCTGTTTTATATAAAGGACCAGAAGGCTAGAAAATGGTCCAAGAATCCACAGGAGCCCTTCTTGACCAGATACCCTTCCTTGTCCAAGAATGTTCATAGCAACACTATTTATAATAGCCAAAAAGTAGAAACAACCCAAACATCCATCAGCTGATGAACAGGTAAGCAAGGTGGTAGAACCAGCCAATGGAATATTATGCAACTATAAAAAGAATAGAGTTTGGATATGTGCTTCTTTGTGGGTAACCCTATAAGACATCAGACTCTGTGAAAGAGGGCAGATCCAAAGGGCATATACTGTATGATTTCATTTAGATGAAATGCCCAGAATATGAAAACCCAGAGAGATGCAAAGTGAGTTAGTGGCTGCCAGGGTCTGTGGGAGGGGAGGTGGGGAGCAGAAGCTAAGGGGCACGGTGGTTTTCTCTTGGTGGAGAAGGGTCGTAAAAGCTTCTAAGCTGGATTTGGTGATGACTGCACAACTCTGAACATAACAAAACCACTCATATATATAGCTTAAAAGGAATAATTGTATGGTACAACACTATAGCTCAATGAAGCTGCTATGTTAAAAAAGGATTATATGATTGATTCTAAATGAAAAGAATTGTCAGTGAATTGAAATACCCCATTTCCCTTGCATTCTAGTGAATAGATATTTTAGTGCCCTTCCCTAGGGAAAGTGTTTCTGATATGTGATTCTGGTCCAGCAGGAACTGAAACTGGGATTTAGCAAGGCCACATCCAAGCCCAAACCCCAACATCGAAGGAGGAGGGGAGGACTCAAAACGCAAAGTGGGAAAAGAAGGCAAATCTGAGCGGTGTGGTGGGAGAAACTGCGAGGCAGCCACAGGCTCCCTGAAGCCACAACAGCGCTGGTCCTCGGGGTGCCGGCTCAGGAGGTCGGCCAGGCCCTCCTCACCAATATCACACGGAGGACAGCTGCACGTGTGCATAAGACAGCACTCCAGAACTGCGTGTGTTTACACAGTGTGCCTGACAGGCTGATGCAGCAGAACTATTCTTTGTGCTTCCAGGCTGATAACTGGAAACCAGTTATGCAGAGAAGTAATACTGGGAGCTAAAGGGCTTTGAATTAGATTTTTTCTCTGGCCTCTAACACTTACTCTGTCACCATATTTGTGCCGTTGTGTATTTGTTTATAATTCTCAAGTGGATTGTGTAATTCCCCTTAAAAACCTGTGATTGTTACTTTAACAAATATCTAAATAAATCAGTTTAAAACTCCTCGACATGAAAAAACTAGCCCTGATTCCAGAACACATAACGTGGAGATGTGAAAGGAATCAGTGGGCCTTGGTCAGATGGATGGAGTGTGGCAGGTGCCTTGGAGACGGCTCACTTTATCCGTCACGTCCAGGCAGGACCATGCTCACGCCGTTCCGCAACAGAGAACGTCTATCCTGTATCAGCACCTGAAACAAATGATTGAAAGCCTCATACACACTTTCATTCATTCATTCAACAAACTAAATCTAAAATTGAATTTGGTGATGATCGCACAACTCTGAAAATACCACAACCACTCAATATACACTTTAAAAGGGTGCTTTTATTGTATGAAATTATGTCCCAATGAAACTGCTGTGTTTAAAAAGATAATCTGATTAATTTTAGACTGAGTGGATGTGCTGGGCACTGAGTAGACCTGGGGTTCAAGATGAGGAAGACAGACGTGGACTCTGCCTCACAGAGCTGGACCCCTCGGTGATGTCACAGGACATAATCACTCTTCACCATATTCAACTCATACTATAAATTGAGGTTGAATTCTCCACTAAAAAAAAAAGAGAGAGAGAGAGAGAGAAAGGAGCCAATTTCATTCCTTTATGCATAAACCCTTTAAAGCATTCTTGTAGATCAATAGTGAGTCTGGTTTAGGTTTCTGTGCCTAAACAGAATCACCCCAGGTCCTTCACTGCTCCTTGCAGGCAGGGCCTTTAGTCAGTGGCGTTTAAAATCACCGACCTGGAGTCAGACAGCCCTGGATGTGAATTTCGACTCTTTTCATTTGCTGCGTGGCTTTGAGCAGATTACTCAACGTCTGAATCCATGGAGCAAGGTAGTGCTAGAAGCCAGCTCACGGCTGCACATTAGGCCTTGTGTGCGAGGTAGGTGTGGGCTTCAGAATCCCTCCCTTTCCTATCATGAAACCTCAAACTGGGCACAATGCTGTGTCGCGTCTAGTGCTAAATTTGATAGGAAAATGGTCTCTTGGTAATGATAGTATACCTGATCTACAAGCCTTCTTGTTTGCATCTTCTGTACAGTCATCGTTTTCATGCCTTGGTCCTCTTCCCAGTGACTACATTATTCCCAGAGTTGTGTTTAGTGTGTCTCTGCAGCCCTGCCCTGAAAAACCCCAATGCAGTGAAATTTAAACAATCTACCACAGAATTGCAAATGTCGCTATTTGGACATGACAACATTGGTCTATTTCTCTGCCTGCCCCTCCCAGAGAACCTCAGTCTGTGAAGACTGCCAGGTGACTCCACATGGGCAAGAAGCAGCTCTCTTCAAAAACAGCAGGGACCTTCTCATTCCAGGAAGGCTCAGAGAGTCTTTAGTGGGCGAATGGGTCTTACTTCACACACGCCTCTCAGAGTGAAAACTGGCTATGCAGGAGCTCTGATTTTGAAATTAACTTGAAAAAATAAGGTACCAGGTGTGTTTTTAGGTGAAGAGATGAGTTTGTCCCATATTACACTGTGTGCCAAATCAGTTTAAATATGTAGAACTTTCAAATGTTTTAAAATCACCATAAATATAAAGAATGGGAATAATGATGGGTTGGGGAAGATGAGGGGGAGCAGGAGGACAGCAGGAGAACAGCAGGAGGGACAGCAGGAGGAGAGGAGGTGCCCTCTGTGCAGGGTGGGCTCTGGGTGAGGCAAAGAGGGGCCTTGTGTAGGGTGGAGGATTGATCCCTGGGCCCCTCCTCTGTAACACCCAAGCCTCCAGGGACAGCTGCACAATGCAGTGGCCACTCTCTTTTCTCAAAGACAGTGACACATGGGGCTGCCAGAAACTCTGAAGTCTATTTTGGGACCAGAGTTAAGTTTTTATGTAACTCATAAGTAAATTAGGGATAATCACAAAAAGTACTGACCCTCAAGACAGTGGCTGAAACAGAAAGCATAATAGTGGTTATTAACCTGCCCCCCCCGCCACCCCATTGATTCTCAGGCTGTATGATCTGGACCTCATGACAAATGTCCTTAACCTGACCAATCTCCTGTCCAGCCAGTAACTTGCACAGATATGAAGTCCCAGGCCAGCTATGGTCCCTTACAACGCTTTGAGGAAACCAGTGGATATGTGGAGAAGTGGCGGTCCCTAGTGGCGCTCCCTGGAACTGCGGTTCCAGCTCCTGAGTGGAAATGCAGGAGGGGCGGTAGGCTCCAACCACAGAGGAGTTCCAAATTGTCCAAGGGTCTGCCGTTTCAGAGCTTCTCTCTTTCTGCAAGTGTGGTGATGCTGATGCTCATTTTCCCAAGCCTTAAACCCTGCTCTCCAGCAGGATTACTGTCCCTGAGCAATAGACAGTAATACCCAGTAAAGTTCCTGTAAAGTTCTGTGGGCATGAGTTACCTTAACTCCCACTGACATAGGTATGTGATGTGACTCCCAATCGCGTCCCTAACTTTGATCGACTGAATAAAGTAATTAATAAACCAACAGTACTCCATAACAGAAGTATGCTCAAACTACCATACCACATACACTTGACTGTTAGAGGCCTGGCAAAATGAAGAAGTAATCAATTTCCCTGTGCTCAGGTGAACACACACAGTCACAGAAGCAAACAGTCACCAGTACTTTAAAGATTCCGAAGTGATCACTTCGGAACTTTTCTAAACTGTTTCCCCTAGAACTTGCATTTGCCCTAAAACCCCACACTTAGAGTCACTAATGGAGGAAACGGCAGAAGTCATTGTTGCCCTGACATCCGACTTTAGCGGTGGCTTTGTGCTGATCGGCTCTGTGATCTTGCGCAGGTTAAGTTATCCTGGCAGGGTCCCATTTTCCATCAGAGTAGGTATTACAAAGCTGTACATTTATAAACTATCATAAAACCTCAATTTATATTAACAAACATTATTTATCTATGCGGGGGTTAATTCAAAAGACAATTAATTGTTAACCAAGATTTTGTTTTCTCCTCAGGAGCCTTGGTAAACTGTTATTAAAGAGAAACTTCCAGGGCCCTGGTGTCTGGGCAACCATTGCCCAGCTCTGCTGGAGATGCTTAACAGACCATGAGAGCCTGACTGGGTCACTGACCGGTGTCTAAGTAGGTGTTTGGTGCAGACACTTAGCAAGCCTGCAAGACAAAGGAAAATCTGTTATCAGTAGGAGAGTCTGTGTTGTGTGAATGGAGAACTCTGTTCTTGGATTCCCCAGGAAAGATTTACATGAGGATCTGCATTCAAATAGAGACAGCCAGGAGCAAGATAGCAAGCACAAAGCAGTTTATTAAGGATGTAGCTCTGCAGGTGGGGGAGGGGCAAGCCCAGAGGTGGCAACTGCTCTGGGTCAGGCTGTCTTTTCTTCTCCTGTTTGTGTAGGTTGTGGGTCACAGCTGGGTGTGTCCTACTGAGGCGGTTTCCAGTCATCTAAGGGACTCCTCCTATTGGCTGGGAGGCAGTTTTTGGCCCTACTAGGTTCTTGTGGATTGTCAGGACCATCTTCCCCCAAGGGGTTGGGTGGAACCCACAATGTAGCAGTATTATAATGAAGCTATAGGTGATGCTGGGTCACAGTTTGAGGAGGAGATGGTTTGTTCGGGCACCTGTGATTCTTAGTCTGTCAGCCCTGGGTGCTGGAAGCTGTCAGACCAGGAGGTTAAAACCCACGAAGTCAGGATGTTGTGCCCTCAGGCTTCTAATGTGTCACCTACTTATCACCATCCTTGCCTCCAGCTCCCATCTAACTAACCTAACTAACCGCCTGCTCTATAAAACCCACAGTAAATGGAGAGTTGATATTTGGTTAATTCCAAATTTACACAATTGTCATGTAAAGTGGCAACAGAGATGTTTGAAATAATTGACTTTTGAATAATTACTTACGCCCTTCCAAAGCCTCAATATTTCTCCAATGTCAGCCAACAAGAGTCTACCAATTCTCAAATTACTCCAATTCTCAAATTACTGTCCTGACTGTATTTCTTTTTTTTTTTAATGTTTACTTTATGAGAGAGAGAGAGAGAGAGAGAGAGAGGAAGTGAGTGGGGGAGGCGCAGAGAGAGAGGGAAACCACAGAATCTGAAGCAGGCTCCAGGCTCTGAGCTGTCAGCACAGAGCCCTATGTGGGGCTCGAACTCACGAGCCATGTCCTGAGCCAAAGTCGGACGCTTAACCGGCTGAGCCACCCAGGCACCCCGTCTGTATTTTATGGACAGTTTAAGGAAAGAATTGTAAAACAGAGATTAATGTATATACAATTTCAAAAAATTCAGTATTGCATAAAAATAACAATGTACAGTTGTTCCCCAGTATTTGGCTGACTTCAGACTAGTTACACATCAGAAAAAATCTTGGGTTAGGTTTAGAACCCCTTGATTGAAAATTTGTTATCTAATATAATTTGTGACTTGATTGGTGATCTCAGTGTCCTGTTCTCTTTCTTTACATGATTCTTCATTGTCCCATTTTGAAGGCAGTGGGAATTATTCTTGTAAAAGAGCGGGCAATTTGAGGGTTAGTCATCCTTCCCACGGCCCTATGTCACTCTGCTAGCCTTTGCAAACAGTCTATAGCTGTCCCTTGGCCTTTACCACCCCCTCAGACACTGAGCAGTGATTGGTGCATTTAGGTCATGGGTATAGGTGCAAGGGAGAAAGTGGAAGAAAGATTGTGCCTAACACACACACATGCCATCCTGGTCGTACATCTTTTTCAATTGCTGCCACCTAAAATAATGCACCTCTCCCTGCACGTGGTGAGTCTGATAAGCACCATGGGCACTGACTACCATTTAACCTCACGTGCTTGCTTAGAACCGTGAAGATGAATGTGGTGGTTACAAAGTGCACAGGTGCTCATCTGATGAAACATGAAAGGCAGAGAAAGCAAATTCAAATTCTGATGAAGCTGTTATTATGGAAATAAAAATGTGTCGCTCCTTCTGTGGTAGGATACCAGTGTAGCCAACCTGCCATGCAGCAGCTGGCTGGGCCTTGGTACCCCAGGGCCCATGAGGGCTCACAACTGCATGCCTGGTGACTAAGCAGTGGAGCATCTGAGGTGAGGGAAAGCCTTGCACCTTCTTACTGTAACTGGGGCAGAAGAGGAAGAAGGAGGAGGAGGAGGAGGAAGAGGAGAAGAAGAAGAAGAAGAAGAAGAAGAAGAAGAAGAAGAAGAAGAAGAAGAAGAAGAAGAAGAAGAGGGGGAGGGAGGAGGGGGGATGAGAGGAAGAAGAAGAAGAAGAAGAAGAAGAAGAAGAAGAAGAAGAAGGGGGAGGGGGAGGAGAGGAGTGGGAGGTGAGGAGGGGGAGGAGGAGGAGGAAGGTGTGTAATCCTGGCTAGCTGACAAGTGGGCCAACTGGCCAGGCTGAGGCTGGCCTGGAGTTGCTGTGCAAATAACAAGCCACCCTCCCAAGGGTAGGTAGGGAGCAGGTGTTAGTATGTTAGGTTTTAACATACGGATTTTGGTGGAGGAACACAGCCCTCCAGTCTGTAGCAGACACCTAGTTTATGCTTGTGCTTTTTCTCCACCTATGCCCACTGCCACATCATCATCACTGATCTGATCATCATGCTTCTTAGGTTAGACCTTCTTCCACCATTATGTTTCCCCTACCACGCTTACTAACTTGGTAAACTAATATAGCTTATAAATATTGCTAGCAAGAATGTTTGAAATGAGAAATTATATTAACTAAAACATTTTGGGACTCATTAATGGAAATGTTACCGAGTCGCCTGGGTGGCTCAGTCAGTTAAGCATCCAACTTCAGCTCGGGTCATGATCTCGTGGTTTGTGAGTTCAAACACTGCATCGAGCTCTGTGCTGACAGCTCAGAGCCTGAAGCCTGCTTCAGATTCTGTGTCTCCCTCTCTCTCTGCTCCTGCCCTGCTCATGTTCTGTCTGTCTGTCTCTCTCTCTCAAAAATAAATAAACATTGGGGTGCCTGGGTGGTTCAGTCGGTTGAACGTCTGACTTTGGCTCAGGTCATGATCTCACAGTTCGTGGGTTTGATTGAGCACCCCCTCGTCGGGCTCTGGGCTGACAGCTCAGAGCCTGGAGCCTGCTTCAGATTCTGTGTCTCCCTCTCTCTCCCTGCCCCTCCCCCGCTCATGCTCTGTCTCTCTCTGCCTCTCAAAAATGAAGAAATGTAATAAATTTTTTTTAATAAATAAATAAACATTTAAAAAAATAGAAATTTTACCATAGTGAGGACACTGCCTGCCCCTCCAGGGGACTGCTGTGCAAGCACAGGATTCAGAGTGAGCCAGCTCCCTCCACGTGAGGTGCACCCAATCCCTGAGGCTCAGACCCCATCCTCCACTGATGCACCCACGACACAGGAACGTGTGAAATGATTAACATGCTGCATGGAAGATACTTGGAAAATGGAGATGTCTCATACAGATATTGGTTATTACTTAAAGATCCTTAGGACTTTGAAACGAAATGTCCATGGTTGAGATTCTTCAGACAGTCAAATGCCTCACCAATCCTCTTGGTTTAAATGCAGTGAAGTGGAGGGGCACCTGGGTAGCTCAGTCGGTTGAGTGACTCTTGGTTTCTGCTCAGGCCATGGTCTCATGCTTTGTGGGATTGGGCCACACTGCCAGGCTCAAGTGCAGAGCCGGCTTGAGATTCTCTCTCAAAATAAATAAACCTAAAAAAAAAAATGCAGTGGAGTGGATTCCATAGCTGTTGTCAAGAGCAGGAAAGAACAAGATGGAAAAAGTGATAAGCTGTACTTTCAAGGTATGTATTTACTCAATGAAGTCCCTTTGCAGCAAAATGTGTGTGTGGGAGAGCCTGGCTGTGCAGAATGGGGTAGCATGTGTGCACTTCAACACATCTGGGAAACATCAACATGATTTAGTTACTAAGGGCCTGTAATCCAAACTGAATTCAGTGTTGTTGTTGGTTTTTTTTTTTTTTTGTCTTTTTTTAAATGAGTTTAGAGAGAAAATTTTAGACTATATTTGTGATTTTGCTAATTATTCATCTCAAATACATAACTTTAACCAGGACATATATATTAATAAAAATATTCAATAAAGACTCTAAACATGAAGTCAGGAAGGACAAGTTGCCTGGCCAGCCTTACCAGGTCTATCTGAGGTTCCAAAAAATGTGTTCAGTGACCTGGTTACTGCCTTTCAGCTGTCACATAGAGCTGAATAGGCACAAAGGTAAGTGAGAACAGACTTCAAATGGCACTGGATCAGACCATCCAGTTTGGGGATGGACCTGAGAGATGGCTAAGAGAGATTTCCATGCTGCAAGTTTCTATCCCTCAGACTTGCTAGCAAGGCTGCTGCTAATAAATGGCATTAAAATATAATGTAACATAGTGTGATGCAATATACACTGATATACTTATGTATTTTAATTACAATATGTTCAGCGTGATTCTAAGCACCTTACATAAAGTATTTCATTGAGTCTTTACATGCATCAATCATACGAAGTGTGAACTGTTATCATCCCATTTTATAAATGAGGAACTTGATGCACAGAGAGCTTGAGGAACTTGCCCAAATCTGAACCAAGGGAGTCTAACTCCAAAGGCCCTTGTTCTCCAAACAGCACACTGTTGCCTCCCCATGGTGTGGCCTTGCCAGATGGTTCTGAGAGGTTTTTTTTCATTTTCATATTTTATTGTAGTTTGGTATGGACATGAAAATTGTTTTATGTCCTATGGCAAAGTAAAAATGACCACTAGTTACACGCTTTATATAATATAGTAAATTCTTAGTTTTGGCACTGAAATTCTCACATCACAGGCAAATTGGGATGGTGGTTACCTTATAACTTGTGTGCTCAGCACAGTGCAATTAGAAATTGTGGGATTAGGGGTGCCTGAGGGCTCGGTCGGTTGAGTGCCTGGCTTCAGCTCAGTCATGATCTCACAGTCAGTGAGTTTGAGCCCCACATTGGGCTCTGTGCTGACAGCTCAGAGACTGGAGCCTGTTTCAGATTCTGTGTCTCCCTCTCTCTCTGCCCCTCCCCCCCTCACACTCTGTTCTCTCTGTCTCTCAAAAATGAATAAATGTTATTCTTTATCCAGCAAGGCTGTCATTGAAAATAGAAGGAGAGATAAAAAGTTTCCCAGACGAACAAAAATTAAAGGAGTTTGTGACCACTAAACCAGCCCTGCAAGAAATTTTAAGGGGGACTCTCTGAGGGGAGAAAAGATGAAAAAATATATATAAAAATAAATAAATACCAAAAGCAACAAAAGATTAGAAAGGACCAGAGAACACCACCAGAAACTCCAGCTCTACAAGCATCATAATGACAATAAATTCACATCTTTCAGTACTCACTCTAAATGTCAGTGGACTCAATGCTCCAATCAAAAGACATAGGGTAACAGAATGGATGAGAAAACAAGATCCATCTATATGCTGTTTACAAGAGACCCACTTTAGACCTAAAGACACCTTCATTGAAAATAAGGGGATGGATGGGGGCGCCTGGGTGGCTCAGTCGGTTAAGCGTCCAACTTCGGCTCAGGTCATGATCTCACACTCCATGAGTTCAAGCTACATGTCGTACTCTGTCCTGACAGCTGGGAGCCTGGAGCCTGCTTCGGATTCTGTGTCTCCCTCTCTCTCTGCCCCTCCCCTGCTCATTCTCTGTCTCTCTCTGTCTCAAAAAAAATAAAGAAAGAAAGAAAATAAGGGGATGGAGAACCATCTATCATGTTAATGGTCAACAAAAGAAAGCCAGAGTAGCCACACTTATATCAGACAATCCAGACTTTAAAATAAAGACTGTATCAAGAGATGCAGAAGGGCATTCTATCATAATCAAGGGGTCTATCCACCAAGAAGACCTAACAATTGTAAACATTTATGCTCTAAATGTGAAACCCCCCAAATATATAAATCAACTAATCACAAACATAAACTCATCAATAGTAATACCATAATAGGAGGGGGCTTCAACACCCACTTACAGCAATGGACAGATCATCTAATCAGAAAATCAACAAGGAAACAATGGCTTTGAATGACACATGGACCAGATGGACTTAACAGATATATTCAGAACACTTCATCCTAAGCAGCAGAATATACATTCTTCTCCAGTGCACATGGAACGTTCTCCAGGATAGACCATATACTGGGACACAAATCAGCCTTAAGTAAGTACAAAAAGATTGAGATCATACCGTGCATATTTTCAGACCATAACGCTATGAAAGTTGAAATCAACCACAAGAAAAAATTTGGAAAGGTTACAAATACTTGAAGACTGAAGAACATCCTACTAAAGAATGAATGGGCTAACCAAGCAGTTAAAGAGAAAATTAAAAAGTATATGGAAGTCAATGAAAATCATAACACCACAACCCAAAACCTCTGGGACGCAGCAAAGGCAGTCATAAGAGGAAAGCATACAGCAATCCAAGCCTTCCTAAAGAAGGAAGAAAGATCTCAGATACACAACCTAACCTTACGCCTTAAGGAGCTGGAAAGAGAACAGCAAATAAAACCCCAAACCAGCAGAAGACAGGAAATAATAAAGATTAGAGCAGAAATTAATGCTATTGAAACCAAAAAACAGTAGAACAGATCAATGAAACCAGAAGCTGGTTCTTTGAAAGAATTAACAAAATTGATAAACCACTAGCCACTTTGATCCAGAAGAAAAAGGAAAGGACCCAAATAAATAAAATCAAGAATGAAAGAGGAGAGATCACAACCAACAAGCAGAAATAAAAACAATAATAAGAGACTATTAGGAGCAACTATATGCCAATAAAATGGGTAATCTGGAAGAAATGGACAAATTCCTAGAAACATATACACTACCAAAACTGAAAAAGGAAGAAATAGAAAATTTGAACAGACCCACAACCAGTAAAGAAATCGAATTAGTAACCAAAAATCTCCTCCCAAAAACCCAAGAGTCCGGGGCCAGATGGCTTTCCAGGAGAATTCTACCAAACATTTAAGGAAGAGTTAACACCTATTCTCTTGAAGCTGTTCCAAAAAATAGAGATGGAAGGAAAACTTCCAAACTCTTTCTATGAAACCAGCATTACCTTGATTCCAAAACCAGACAGAGACCTGACTGAAAAGGAGAACTATAGACCAATTTCCCTGACGAACATGGATGCAAAAATCCTCAACAAGATATTAGGCAACTGGCTCCAGCAATACATTAAAAAAATATTCACCATGACCAAGTGGGATTTATACCTGGGATGCAGGGCTGGTTCAATATCCGCAAAACAATTAATGTGATTCATCCCATCAATAAAAGAAAGGACAAGAACCATATGATCCTCTCAATAGATGCAGAGAAAGCATTTGACAAAATACAGCATCCTTTCTTGATAAAAACCCTCAAGAAAGTAGGGATAGAAGGATCATACCTCGAGATCATAAAAGCCATATATGAACGACACAAAGCTAAGATCATCCTCAATGGGGAAAAACTGAGAGCTTTCCCCCTAAGGTCAGAAACAAGACAGGGATGTCTGCTCTCACCACTGTTATTCAACATAGTATTGGAAGTCTTAGCCACTGTAATCAGACAACACAAAGAAATAAAAGGCATCCAAATTGGCCAGGAGGAGGTCAAACTTTCACTCTTTGCAGATGACATGATACTCTATGTGGAAAACCCAAAAGATTCCACCAAAAAACTGCTAGAATTGATTCATGAATTCAGCAAAGTGGCAGGATCTAAAATCAATGCAGAGAAATTGGTTGCATTCCTATACACCAACAATGAAGCGACAGAAAGAAAATCAAGGAATCGATCCCATTTATAATTGCACAAAAAAACCCATAAAATATCTAGGAATAAATCCAAGCAAAGATGTGAAAAATCTATGCACTGAAAACTATAGAAAGCTTATGAAAGAAGTTGAAGAAGACACACACAAAAATGGAAAAATATTCCATGCTCCTGGGTAGAAAGAACAAATATTGTTAAAATGTCAATACTATCCAAACCAATCTACGTATTCAATGCAATCCCTATCAAAGTAACGCCAGCATTCTTCACAGAGCTAGAACAAATAATCCTAAAATTTTTATGGAACCAGAAAAGACCCTGAATAGCCAAAGCAATCTTGAAAAAGAAAACCAAAGCAGGAGGCATCATAATCCCAGACCTCAAGCTGTACTACAAAGCTGTAATCAAGACCATATGGTACTGGCACAAGAACAGACACTCAGATAAGTGGAACAGAATAGAGAACCCAGAAATGGACCCACAAACGTATGGCCAACTAATCTTTGACAAAGCAGGAAAGAATATCCAATGGAATAAAGACAGTCTCTTCAGCAAGTGGTGCTGGGAAAATTGGACAGCGACATGCAGAAGAACAAACCTGGGCCACTTTCTTACACCATACACAAAAATAAACTCAAAATGGATGAAAGACCTGAATGTAAGACAGGAAACCATCAAAATCCTCGAGGAGAAAGCAGGCAAAAACCTCTTTGATCTTGCCCACAGCAACTTCTTACTCAACATGTCTCCGGAGGCAAGGGAAACAAAAGCAAAAATGAACTACTGGGACCTCATCAAAATAAAAAGCTTCTGCACAGTGAAGAAAACAATCAGCAAAACTATAAGGCAACCAACAGAATGGGAGAAGATATTTGCAAATGACATACCAGATAAAGGATTAGTATCCAAAATCTATAAAGAACTTATCAAACTCAACACCCAAAAAACCAATAATCCAGTGAAGAAATGGGCCAAAGACATGAATACACACTTCTCCAAGGAAGACATCCAGGTGGCCAACCGACACATGAAAAAATGCTCAACATCACTCATCACAGGGAAATACAAATCAAAACCACAATGAGATACCATCTTACACCTGTCAGAATGGCTAACATTAACAACTCAGGCAACAACAGATTTTGGCAAGGATGTGGAGAAAGAGCATCTCTTTTGCATTGTTGGTGGCAATGCAAGCTGGTGCAGCCACTCTGGAAAACAGTGTGGAGGTTCCTCAAAAAACTAAAAATAGAACTACCCTACAACCCAGCAATTGCACTACTAGGCATTTATCCACGGGATACAGGTGTGCTGTTTTGAAGGGACACATGCACCCCCATGTTTATAGCAGCACTATCAACAATAGCCAAAGTATGGAAAGAGTCCAAATGCCCATCGATGGATGAATGGATAAAGAAGATGTGGTATATATATACAATGGAGTATTACTTGGCAATCAAAAAGAATGGAATCTTGCCATTTGCAACTATGTGGATGGAGCTGGAGGATATTATGCTAAGTGAAATTAGGCTGTCAGAGAAAGACAAAAATCATATGACTTCACTCATATGAGGACTTTAAGAGACAAAACAGATGAACACAAGGGAAGGGAAACAAAAATAACATAAAAACAGGGAGGGGGACAAAACAGAAGAGACTATAAATATGGAGAACAAACTGAGGGTTGCTGGAGGGTTTGTGGGAGGGGGAATGGGCTTAATGGGTAAGGGGCATTAAGGAATCTACTCCTGAAATCATTGTTTCACTATATGCTAACTAATTTGGATGTAAATTTTAAAAAATAAAAAATAAAATTAAAAAAATGAATAAACATTAAAAAAAAAGTTGTGGGATTAGTATCAGATAATATGATATTTAAGACTTTTCCACTTTGGGCAAGTAAATTTTCATAACTTTCTTATGCTATTACCTGTCTGTTTATTCATATACATTTGTGTATTTATATATTTCATATTATTACATCATGATAACACTTCCTCCATTGTGTTAGATGTGAGATTACATGAGATAATGTGTTTAAAACACAGGGAGTAGTACATTATACTAAATACTGCATCACCCAATAACAACTTAAAGAATGAATGGATGAATGCAAATATTGAATCTTACCTTACTGGCTAGGTGTTGAATCCTAAACTAAGACGTGGTTTTCAGAGTTAAAAAGGTTCATAACCAAAAATGACTATCAGTATATTTAGGAGCTTCCTTGATGGTCTCAGGAGTCTACTTAAATCCTATATAATCCTATAAACAAAAATATATCATTTCTTTGGAATAGCTGCTGTAGGAAATAGATTCTTATCCCATGAGGGTTTTTTTTTTAAATGTTTATTTAGTTTTGAGAGAGCAAGAGACCGAGAGAGAATGAGAGGGGGAGGGACAGAGAGAGAAGGGGACAGAGGATCCAAAGCAGCCTCTGTGCTGACAGCAGAGAGCCTGACACGAGGCTCGAACTCATGAACCGTGAGATCATGACCTGAGCCAAAGCTGGATACTTAATCGACTGAGCCATCCAGGTGCCCCATGGTCTGAGTTTTTTATAGGGCTTCCTTAGTCTGTACTTTTATTACTCCTCTGCCTCTGGTTGCATCTGAAAGGTCTGCCCTCCCCATCCCAAGGCTATCCTCCAGCAAGGAGTGGGTACATCACGGGCTATGGTGCTGGAAAGAAGAGACAAGATGGTCCTGGGAAGGGTGGTCCATGTACTTTAAATTGGTTTCAAGTAGGAAGGGTGGGTTTTCTCTGATCCACCTATATTTCCTACCCTGTGTGATAAAGGCATGCCTTTGGGTGACTGACTTGGTTAAGCAGTGTGGAGGGCAGAGTAACAGCCCCAAAGATACCAAATTTCTGACCTAGTGAATGTTGTTTCGAATGGCAAAAAGGACTTTGCAGAGGTGGTTAAGGATTTTAAAGAAGGCAAATGTCCAGGGTTATTTGGGTGGGTGCAATGTAATCCCAAGGGTCATCATAAATGAAAGAGAGAGGTAAGAAGATCAAAGTCAAAGAGAGATTTGAAGATGGATAATGAAGCCATGCAGGCGGCCTCTAGAAGCTGGAAAAGCCCAAGAATTGGATTCTTCCCTAGACCTCTGGAAGGAACACAGCACTGCCAACACCTGGATGCTAGTCAGGTGAGACTTATTTCAGGTACTGACTAGAGATTAGGAAACAAAATTAAAACTTTGCCCAAGTGTGGTTTGACTAATAAAGGAAATTCTATTTATTTTCCTTTCCTCACATTCATCCCTAGCATTTGCCTTCAAGGAACACACAGACTTCAGAGTGATATGGAAAAACGAACAGGCAGTTACCATCGTGTTTCTATGAGGAAAATACAGAGTGTTACTAAAAAGTATAGGAGGGACACACAATCCCAACTTGGGGAGCTCAAAGATTTCCTAAATGAAATGGCCATTGTATTAATCTGAGTTTCCCAGAGAAATGAGCCATGGAGAGAGGAGTGTGTGTGTGTGTGTGTGTGTGTGTGTGTGTGTGTGTGTGTGTACATATATAATTTATTATAAGGAATTGTCTAATGCAGTTATGGAGGCTGAGAAGTCTCAAGTCAGTAAGCTGGGGACCTGAGAGGACCAATGGTGTGAGTTTCTCTGAGTCTGAGTCCCAAGGCAGGAGAAGATCAATGTCTCAGCTCAAGAAGTTAGGCAGAGACTAAATTCTCTTTTACTCTGCCTTTTTGTTCTATTCAGGCCTTTAATAGATTAGATGAGGCCTACCCTTATTGGGGACGGCAATCTATTTACTCAGTCAACTGATTCAAATATTAGTTTTGTCCAAAAACCTCACAAACATACCCAGTATCATGTTTGACCAAAAATATGGGCATCCTGTGCTCCAAATTGACACATAAAATTAACCATCACAGCCACTCAGGTATGACGTGAAGGATTAGTTTGTATAGCATCATAATCCAGCTTGGTCCGATGAATATAACATGAAACATTTTTTGTGAAATATTTGTTCATAAAAAGAACAAAGCAGGTTCTGACAGGGAAATGTCTCTAATGTATACAAGTGAACAAGGCAATTCTCAGAGTTATTACACATTACATCATCATCGTTTTAGAAAAGAAAGATGTTTGTAAATGTGTATATGTACATTCAAAGCACAGAAAGGAGAGTATAAAGTGTATAACAATAATTGACAGTGATTCTTTCTGGGAAGATGTGAAGGAAAGGGAAAGATACAGAAGAAGAAATTTCAACATGTTACCAGTGTATATGCATGCATAGAAAAAGACATGGCAGATTACTCACAGAAGTGTTAAGAGAAGAATTTTTGAGTGAGTGGGATTCTTTATGGGTAGTTTTATATTCTTTTAGTTATTCTGCATTTTCTTTCTTTTTTAGGCCTTTTATTTATAAAGGTTTTAGCTACCTTTAAAAGGTAATACATGTACATAGTCTGAAATTCAAAAGGCACAAGATACCTAGGGAAAATCCTCTCACGTTTGGAAATGACATGGTGATTTATGGGAAGGAAGATTTTATTCAAGCCCGGGAACTATCACCATAGGGTTAGGGACAACTGTGATGGAAATCCGCAGTGAGGAAGAGAGATCCGGCTCAACTTTGAATACTGCACAAGCCAAGCGGGAATCTATAGCCAAGGAGCAAGGTGGGGGTCTCTGAATAGAATATTATTAAGAGGAAACATCAGAGTTAAGGGGGGGGGGGGGGAATTCGGTCTAAACGCACCCATGCGGCGGCGCCTGGGTGGCTTCGTGGGTTAAGCCTCCACTCTTGGTTTCAGCTCTTCATGATCTCACTGTTAGGGTCACCGTGGTGAGATCAAGTCCCGCTGTCGGCTCCGCGCTGACAGTGCAGAGCCCACTAGGGACTCTCTCTCTGCCCCTGCCCCACTCACTCTCTCTGCCTCTCTCAAATAAGTAAACTTACAAAAATAAAATTTAAAAAGATAAACCGAACCAACAGGACTCTTGCTGAAGGCAAGCCGAGGTGATCAGACCCCACTGGGGGATGCAAGCGATGAGGACTTTGGTCATACGTCAAGGGAGAGCACACATGGAGGGTGGGGGATTCCGGCTGAACTGACACGGGAATTCCTGTTAAAATGGGTCGATGCAGAACGGCACGTGGAAGTCCAACAGTGAGGTCTGGTTGCACCGGGGTTGAGGGTCGCCTGAGTAGGGTTCAGTCAGTGGGCGAACCCTCGCCAGTGGAATCAGGGTGTGTGGTCCTTGGGGGGCTGGCGTCCCTCACTAAGCAGGTGTCAACACTTCCCTTTCATTGCCGAATCCCACTCCATTCAAAGTTTTAATTGGCCAGCCCTTTTAGCTTACTTGTTTTTGGTCACTGCTTCCTCTACCTAGGGCTTCGGGCCCTAGGGCCGCAAGACAACATGACGGGGAAGCGTGGCGACCCCCGCGGCGATCCGGGAGGTGGGCCACCCCCCTTCCCGCCCCCGCTGCCACCCGGCTGCCGGCCTTGAGCTCCCCGCCCCCCAGAACGAGCTAAAGAGCGAACGGCGCCCGGACACAACAACCGGCCGTGCTACCAGAGCCCTCCAGTCGGGAGAAAAGGCGTCCGTGGTCCCCAAACCCCGGCAACCCAAGGGTCAAGGGAGCGTGCCGGAACCATCAGCGCACCCCCAGTATCTGGAGCCGGAGGGAACGCGTTTGCGGAGGACTTCCGGGGCAGGGCCTGGCAGGAGCGGAAGATCCCGGCGGCGCCGGACAGGGAGCTGGCGACAGCTGTGCGGGCTCGGGGCGGGCCCGGTTGGCAGCGGGAAGGAGGGCGCGCGCGGGGGCGGTGGACCACGCTCTGCCGGATTCTCCGGCCGCGCGGCCATGAACCTGGAGCGGCTGCGGAAGCGTGTCCGGCAGTACCTGGACCAGGTGGGCGGCCCAACCCGGGGAGCGCAGGCCCCGGGGCTCGTTGAGGCCAGCGCGCCCGAGCCCTTGCCCGCAGGGTAACTGTCGTCAGGGTCTTGCTGGCGCTTCGTCCGGCGGGGCCTGGGCTGAAGCCCCGGAAGGGAGGGAGGCAGCCCCTCAGCCCTCTCTGCATCTGGGAGGATGAGGAGCCCTGGGAGCGCAGGCCACCAAAGCGCAGCGCGAGCTTTACACGTGTTGACTCCCGCTCTGCAGCCGTCCTAACTGCTGCGCGCAGTGGGTGCTCAGTACAAACTTAGTGCTCAGTGGAAGTTAAAGGGTTATTTTAGGAGGAGAGTTGCAGGATGGCCTTTGAATTTAGCTAGCTAATGGAAAAGTTTCGAGAAGCTTAGTTGTAATTCTTATTTGGCAGAATTCAAGTGAATAAAGATACAAACAAGCCTGTTGTGTCAAATCAGTACTTTAACAAATTCATGTTGGGACGCCTGGATGGCTCAGTCGGTTGAGCCACACGGACTTCAGCTCAGGTCATGATCTCAGGGTTTGTGAGTTCGAGTCCCGTGTAGGGCTCTGTGCTGACAGCTCAGAGCCTGGAGCCTGCTTCGGATTCTGTGTCTCCCTTGCTCTCTGCCCCTCCTCGGCTCGCACTCTGTCTCTCTCAGGAGGAAATAAACATTAAAAAAATTTTTTTTTTAAATAAAAAATAAATGTTAACTCTGTCTGTATTCCCTGCACTGCCCATGAATGAGCAGCAGTTTGTTTAGGAAGTGTCTCCAGAATCAGCAGCATTACTTTTATCCACAAGGTCAGGTAGTTTGTTTGTTTGTTTGTTTGTTTGCTTTTAACATTTAGTTTTTGAGAATGCTAGCAGGGCAGGGGCAGAGAGAGGGAGACAGAGAATCCCAAGCAGGCCCTGCGTTGTCGGTGCAAAGCCCAGCCTGGGGCTTGAAACCACCAACAGAACCCTGAGATCAGGACATGGGCCACCTAGGCGCCCCAAGGTCATTTAGTTTTATAAAATTTATACTCTCCAAATAAGTTGAAAACCAGGAAGGGGAGGGAAAAGCATATTTGATATGAAATGTTTCTAATGGATGTGACATAACACTGCCAGATGCCTGCGGTATGTTAGGGTCCTGTGTTGGTGAGTCAGTTGAACTGAACAGGTGCTTCTGAGCACTTTCTTTTTGGTTCTGGGGATGTAGTGAGAGATGAGACAGGTCCGGTTTCCACCCTGGGGGCACCTACCTTGAGCAGATTTGTAACCATTCCATAAGCATTCCTTTTCCCAGATTGACTGGTGACAGAGTACCTAGCTGGTGTTCAAGAACTGTACAAAGACAGAACGTTGCTAATGAGGAGATAACTGCAAAATAATTGTTTAAATTATCTACTGTCTTAGATACCTGCTTATACATTTTTACAATGTATAAGTTTAAAAAAATCCTACCTTCTTGAGCTGTATGTATCAAAGAGCCTACAATAATGTTTTTGTACCTTTGAACCAAAACTCACCTAGCTGAGATGTAAAATGGAGATAAGATTGGTAGACCTTTGCTACATGTAAAAAATTGTATTAAGATGTTGATTTATTATATAGCATTCTAACGATATTAGATATCTGTTTAAAACTATTGAAATAACAAGGTGGTTACTTTTTGTGTTTTGATACAGCAACAGTATCAAAGTGCTCTATTTTGGGCAGATAAAGTAGCTTCACTCTCTCATGGTAAGTGACAACTTGTAATTTTTTTTTCTGATTTCTATTTTAAAAACTTTTCTATCTTTCCTTGTGCCTCTGACCATTTATGTGATTTTTTTTCCTTCCAGAGGAACCCCAGGACATTTATTGGTTGGCTCAGTGTCTTTACCTGACAGCGCAATATCACAGAGCAGCTCATGCACTTCGGTCACGAAAACTGGACAAAGTAAGTGATTGTGTGAACTTTAAAGCTTCCCAAACTTTTCAAAAATGCTGTTAGATGAGGGGCACCTGGGTGGTCAGTTGTTTAAGTGACTCTTGGTTTCAGCTGAGGTCATGATCCCATGGTTTGTGAGTTCGAGCTCTGCATTGGACTCTGCACTGACAACATGGAGCCTGCTTGGAACTCTCTCTCTCCCTCTCTACCCCTCTTGAGCCCTTTCTCTGTCTCTCTCAAAATAAACTTAAAAAAAAATGAAAGGTATTAATTTAAAAAATATCATTAGATTAAATGTCAAAGTTATTTAAAAGGATTCAATTTTTCTTATTGAATGTAAAGAAAAATTGTCTTATTCCTAATCTCAGTCACTTTTGTCCCCCAATCTAATCACTCAGTTTTGAAAATTCTGTTTTCTAAGTAACTCTGAAATTATGGATATTCGTTTCCATTTCATTACTGCTCATACATGTCAGGCCTTTAATTTGTTTTGTTTTAGCTTCTTGTCTCTTTTCTTTGATAATATCTTTCCCACTTCCATTTTCCCTGACTCTTTTTAGCAGTCTTTTAAACTATCACAAGAGTGGTCTTCCTAAAACACAGAAACACAGACCTGATTGTAGCACTGACAGTATCAATCAGTGATTTCCCACTGCCTACATAGGCACCAGAGTCCCTGTGGTTTCTCTCCGTCGGTGTCGAACCCACCACCACCACCAGTACAAGTAACATGTGCAAACTGACTGTTTGCAGTCCCATAGAGGAGTGCCCCTGCTCAGTGCCTGGAATGCTGGCCAGCCCCTCCACCTCTGTCCCTTGCACATGTTTTCTTAACTGCTAGTACTTTTATGCCGTTCTTCCAGAGTTTATATAGTTTACGTCTCACGAGTACTGTGTTTGCATCTTCCTGCCATAACCTCCTTAACAGATTGTTTTCTCTCCTAGCTGTATGAAGCATGCCGCTACCTTGCAGCTAGATGCCATGTAAGTATGCCATCTGTTTTAATTTTCTTGGTAAAAGTTTAATTATGTTGCTGTTATACAGAAATCTGGTGGTGGAGCTGGCAGATTAGTAAAGTATTCATGAGGAAGTGTTCTTTTCTTTAGTATTGTGTGCTATAAAATATTGATTCTCTATTTACCAATATCTGACATGCATGAAGAAAACTCTGCCTTAGAATTTGAAATTTTAAGCTCTACATTTTAAATATAAGTAATGAGTAGGTATATTCTATGACCCTTTTAAAATTGACAGTATTTGCTTGTATGTCTAGTGTTCGAAGTGATAGGTGATAAACAGTAGTTCTGGCTTTTGCACAACACAGTATGCTGCGAAAGAGCATCAGCAGGCACTTGATATTCTTGACATGGAGGAGCCAATCAACAAAAGGTTATTTGAGAAATACTTGAAGGATGAAAGTGGCTTGAAAGACCCCTCCAATGACTGGGAAATGTCACAGTCCTCCGTAAGTAATGCTGCAATAAGCATACTTCAGTAACATCAGTAAGAATTACTCACATGACATGCAAAACATAAATCACTTTCTTTTATTTCAGTATCACCATGTTAAAACAGTTCAGTTGCCAACTTACTTAATTTGCCACTGAAACACAAGAAGACTCCGAGACATTTCTGAGTCATTAGATGGAAGCTATAACTATGTCCTCATATGCTTGAGTCTGAAATACGCTGACTTGAGAGCTTTCTTCTCATTTGATGCCTTAAATTACTCCCACAGATGGAATAACTTTTCCCTTTCTTACTGTGTTTCAATACCTACCCCAGGAAACCATAGTTTGCTTCTTTCCAGGGAGTGGTTTGGTGTTACTCTTTATGTAATTTGTTTACTTCAGTTTGTATACTTCATACCTGCCTGAAATTGCAAATTCCTTGTTGGCAGAGATTATATAATGTAACATAATAAATGACGTTCACAGATTACTAATCTCGACTGTTATTATTTTTTCTTTTTTTCTGCTTTTTTTTTTTTTTTTTAACAGCCTTCTTGAGACTATTTATGTGCTAAGGAGCACGTTTATTTTTCTGCTAATAAAGGTATTTATGAGGGAGTCTGGTATTACCATTATTATTTTTGGACTACATACCATTTACCTGCTAAGAAATACATGGTTTGTAATGCATTATTTATCTTATGAAATTATTATTATTATTAGTATTATTTTTTACAAGTCATAAGATACTGCATTGGTGTAAGATTCTCTTGTTACATCCTCTTATTTTTAAGTTTGGATTTTATGATGAGTCTTCTTTGTCCCTTTACCAGTTTTAGCTGCCCGTCTCTGGATCATCTGTAGGTTTAGTTGCATGTTTCTTGAGGTTCAGAGTCTAGAATCTAGGTTGGATTGCCGCCCACATCCTCTTGTTAGTGGTAGTGGTGAGGTGGCTACTCTGTGAACACCTCACATGTACTCGCTTTGCAGAAGACTAGCACCTCTGCTTCTCACAGGGCCCTGTAAGTTAGATGAGGAAAGGAAACTTGTCTAGGGTCACTAGGAAGCATCAGAGCTGGGGTTTTAACTCAGGTCTGTCCAGTGCTACAAGTTCATGACCCTAATCGTGGTACCTTATTGTGCCAGTTTTTCAGTGTTTATTACTAAGATCCTTTCATTGCGACCCGCCTATCAAACTGTCTGAGTTTAATTTAACATTTGGATTCTGCTTGCTATCTAAATCATTACCCTCTTTGAGACAGAACAGATAAGGAACCAAGTAGCAGTGACGTGCTGTAGTTCTAAAGATTGTTGAAGTGAGGAGAGCCTAGGGAAGATAGAGAAGTTTTACTTCGCTTTCCTGTTTCTGTTAATTTGTTGGGATTGAATAAATTATTTTAGAGGTCAAGAGAAGTCTCAGCCTTAAGATAATAGATCATTCTGATCAAAAATTAAATTTCGACGTATTGATTTAGTACATGACTCATCATATTTTTCCAACAGATAAAGAGTTCTATTTGTCTTTTACGAGGGAAAATCTATGATGCTCTGGATAACCGAGCCCTAGCTACCTATAGCTACAAAGAAGCGTTGAAGCTGGATGCCTACTGTTTTGAAGCATTTGATCTTTTAACATCACACCACATGTTGACAGCTCAAGAAGGTTTGGAAACTCAGGTGTTTTCATGTTTAGCACAATTAATATCATTTGGATTTTTTTTTCTCTGAAACCTATACAATCAAGAGCAGACTATGCATGTTTAAACAGACCTGAAGCACATTGCAAAGGACAGTGGTGGATTGTGCAGTGCCCTTTGCTGTCAGAATCTTTAGGGTTGTGATGTGGTGAGGTCATCTTTTTGGGAAGTAACTTGAGGTAGTGTAAACCAAGATCTCAGTATCTGATTCAGAGATGCCCAACATGGCTTTACCTCAAAGCCTTTAACAACATCAGGGTGCAGGTCCCAGCTCCAGACAAGTGGAATGGAATCTCTGGCAGTGGGGCCCTGGCGTCAGATGTTTTAAAGCTCTCAGATGACCCTAAGGTGCAGCTAGGCTGAGAACCACAGACCTAGTATGTCAGCAGTAATATGAGGTGGATATGTGCAAGAAACACAGAGAAAATAGGGATGTTGTGTTAGTGGGGTTCAAGCACATTTTAGTCTATCTAGTGTAGTAGTTCTCAGGTTGATTTTGTGCCCTAGGGACACTTTTGATTTTTATAAATTGGGGACGGGATGGGAGGTTGCTAATGGCATCTAGTGGGTGGAGGTCAGAGATCCTGCTAACCATCCTGTGGTGGCGTGGGACAACCAACCGACAGAATTATCCACACAGAGTGTCAGCAGTGCTGAGGCTGGGAAACTGGCTGGGTGGTTCTTACATCTGGTGGTGACCAGAATCGCCTAAAAGGCTTCATGGCTTAACCCTCCAGGTGGTTCTTATCATCTGGGTCTGGAACCACTGTCTTAGATTTTCAAGTATATTTTGATCTTGTTATTCTCTCTTTTGAGTTCGATTTACTTAGACCAAGAACTATAGAAGAATATTTTTTATTGATGCCTTTTTTCCCCCATAAATATTGTGAGGACATTCTTTTTTCTTAACATTTTTAAGAGAAAGAACTTCTTGAGTCACTACCTCTTAGCAAGCTCTGTACTGAAGAACAGGAATTGCTACGCTTTCTATTTGAGAACAAATTAAAAAAGGTGAGTAAAAACACAAAATTAGTGAGTAAAAACACAAAATTTGCTTTATGTAACTATTTTACTAAATTTGGCATCTATTCTTTTACTAGTTAAATTTTTAAAACTTAATTTTTATTAGCACATTTGCAAGAATAGATTTTAGATTACTTGAAATAGATGATATGATTCCTTAAAAAGTGTCCAAAATCATGTCTTTTTTCTAGGGATTCCTTATGCTAAAAGATTGAACTGTAACATAAGTGGGACGTTGTGTGAAAATGAGGATTTTTTTCTTATGCTTAGTGAACTTTTTTTTTTTTAATTTAATTTATTTCTGAGAGAGAGACAGAACATGAGCGGGGGAGGGGCAAAGAAAGAGGGAGACACAGAATCTGAAACAGGCTCCAGGCTCTGAGCTGTCAGCACAGAGCCTGACGTGGGGCTTGAACTCAGAAACTGTGAGATCATGACCTGAACCGAAGTTGGATGTTCAACTGACTGAACCACCCAGGCGCCCCTGAACTTCTAATTTGTAAAATACTTCCTGCCCTGGAATTCCGTGATAAAATTGAGAGTCCAGCTGATTAAGAGGAGGACTGATAAGATATAAAGTCAGGGCTCCCAGAGGTTCACACCTGCCCTGTGTAAACCCTTGAGCCATTGGGCCAGATCGAGTCTGCTGTTTGATTTGTACTGCACATTGGGTTCATGTTTCCCTTTCTCTGTTGCAGTATAATAAACCCAGTGAAACTGTCCTCCCCGAGTCTGTAGATGGTTTGCAGGAGAATCTGGATGTGGTAGTGTCTTTGGCTGAAAGACATTATTATAACTGTGATTTTAAAATGTGCTACAAGCTTACTTCTGTGTAAGTATATCCACTTATTTCTGTGTAGGAGCATAGAGTCCATTCTCATTTTACCTAAGAAGTATGTAGGACTGCTTTGTGAATAAGCTTGAACTAATTGGTGATGATTGAAGTTGCCTTTACAATTTGCAGAGTTTACTAGAAGGGTTATTGTTATCTTAAAAGAGCAATTTACAGACACAGGTTTATGGGCACTTATAGGTTTAGTCCATTGCCTTGGGAATAGACAATTCCCTCGTCTCAGTGTTTTATAATTTGCAAATTTGAAAATACCATTCTGGCACATAGTCTCATAAAATCCCTTCTTTGTTAAAGTAGGGACTAGTCAAATCCTGTAGATGCTGGGTGCTCAGTCAGGCTTACTAAGTAGCTAAGCCATCTCCCTGCCGCCCCCACCATACCAGTTTTCCAGCGCACATGATTCAAACTTGTGTTGTAGCTAAATTACATATGCTATTTTTAACAGATCTTTGGGATTACTTAACATCCTTGAATTCACAAAAATATTAATTGACAAATACTTACGATCTGTTTAATATTTCATATTGTTTTTAATCCTTCTTAGTAATTAGACTGCTTATTTTGTAATTCTGTTGATTTAAAATAAATGTATGTGATAGTGTTTATTTTTATTCCTTCTAAATAAACCAGAATTTTCCCTTTCATTTATAAGATAATCATTACCTTAATTGAGCCAACCTGAAGGTAATGGAGTTAAAAAAGTAAAAAAAGTATTTTACATAAAGATGTAATGACTGTTTAGACATAGCTATTTTAATGAGGTATGTTCTGTTATGTATTGCTTCTGGCATGGTAAATGTTGCTTTGACTTTCAGAGTGATGGAGAAAGATCCTTTCCATGCAAACTGTTTACCTGTACATATAGGGACACTTGTGGAGCTGAATAAAGCAAATGGTAATTTTTTTTTAATCAAAATAATAATTGTTAAGACAAAAAAATTTTCTGTAACTCTTGAAATTATGTCTCATAAGTCCTGGATAATTGAGATTGCAGTTAACAACATAATGGAGTTCTCTGACAAAAGTAACAGCTAGTGTAAGAAAAGCTTATCAGAGTGACTGAGGATCAATTCTCTTATGCCTACAGAACAGTGTTTGTTTTCCCTTGCTTCCTGTTGTCAAATGTACTTTATGGTTTAAGTTGTATAAGCTTTAGAGTATCGGCAGATAGTTTTTCTTTTTTTTGTAAAATCCTAAGAAAACTGATAGAAAATAGTTTAGAAACTGGGTGGGGGCAGAGTTTTTGCTTGTGTTTCCTATACTTTAACATTTCAGAAACATTTTAGTTATGTTTGGATGTTATTTGCCCTTAAATCTTTTAAGCTGTGTCAGGAGTTTAAAAAGCCTGACACTCCAATTCCAAACCCCTTCTGCTCCGGGTGTGGTCTATGGACCAGCAGCATCACATCTCCTAGAAGCTTGTTGGAGATGCGGACACTCCGGCTGTGCTGGTCTAACGGATCCAAATCTGCACATAGGAAGCTTCATCATGATGTGTTAGGACTTACACGTTACTCAAGAAGAAATCATCTTGCTGATTTGAAACTTGAAAGTTTGATCACTCAAATTGGTTATGGGTAGTTAAGATGGTCCATAATAAGGGCACAGAGTGTGTGATACCAGTTATGAAGATAAGCGAAGAGCTTTGAAATTACTTCTCAAGCACCATGACGTGCTTTATCATGAGAGACTCGTCCAGTTTTCCAGTCACTCCAGAAACACTCAGTGTCCACTTGTAGGGTAAGACGTTGGTGGGGGGCTGTGAATGAAACAACTGTAGTAGTTGTATATTTTATTAAGTAAATAGAAAACTATGAAAGTGTTACTATGAGAATAAATTTGTTTGATCGTGAAGAGTTGTAACTAGAGGAAAGTCATATCTTAAAATTGACTGGATCTAATTCTTTTTTTCTTTTTTTTAATGTAGAACTTTTCTACCTTTCTCATAAATTGGTGGATCTGTATCCTAGTAATCCTGTAAGTAAATGTAAACCTTTTTTCTTATGGTGTATTTTTCTTACCTGAACTCTAAAAAAATACTTAACTGGCTTTTAGGTAGTAACTTATATTTAAGTTCAAGCAAATAATGTTTGTTTATTTATTTATTTATTTATTTATTTTTATTTTTTTATTTTATTTTTTTTTACATTTATTTATTTTTGAGAGACAGAGTGAGACAGGGTGCAAGCAGGGGAGGGGCAGAGAGAGAAGGAGACAGAATCCAAAGCAGGCTCCAGGCTCTGAGCTGTCAGCACAGAGCCTGACACGGGGCTTGAACCCACGAACCATGAGATCACAACCTGAGCCGAAGTCGGATGTTCAACCAATTGAGCCACCCAGGCACCCCCAAATATAATGTTTATTTTAAGGTGTTGGAGGAGGACCTCCTAGTGCTATGATAATTAGAAGTAGCGTTAGCTTTTCAATCCATGAAAGTATTTAAGTATCTTGAAACAATAGCTTAAAACAAAAATCCTTTTATTCTGGTTACAGAAATAATATATGCTTATTTTAATATACTTGATATACAGAAAAATAAAATGTTGAAAATGAAAGTCATACTCTCACCTCTTGTAAGTGATGCTAATAATTACTTGGTGGCTTCCTCACCTTGCACGTACAGCATAACTTACTGAATTGTGCAGTAGTTGGGTCATTGGGTCTCTTAGGCTACCTTGGAACACAACTGGGACCCAGAGATTAAAACTAATTCAGGAACTGTGTCCTTAGAGACAGAAGTTAGGGATCAAAGCCTAAGCCTCACCCAAGAATCTCTGCCCTTGGCCAGTATGAAAATAATTTAGAAAGAGGCAGAATCAGTGCAAGAGAAGTCTGCTAATGAGGTCGAGCCTGCATAGTGCTGGTGAGAACCTGGGTGGAGCCAGGGAGGACACGACTCAGGCTGGTGTTTGTACCAAGTGTGAAGGAACCTCATCTTGTATCGAATGCTGCAGGGACATCATTGAAGGCACTTTGAGGAAGAATCTGTTCTTTTTTCATCTAGGACCCTTAGTAAACAGCCTGTCTCAGAGAAGTTTCTAACTTGAACTAGAATAACTTGAGCTAGAACACGTAATGGAATGTGTAGTCCACCCTCTGGCCTGGTATGTTAGAGATTTCCAGTTCCAAGTCAACCATCTTTGGTCACAGTAAATTTTGAACTTTTTAGGTGTCTTGGTTTGCAGTGGGATGCTATTATCTCATGGTTGGTCATAAAAATGAACATGCCAGAAGATACCTCAGGTATGGATCTGTTGTCTTTCTCCCTCTGTAACGAGCCTATAGTAAGGGATTTCTTGTTCATCCTTTTTAATACGATAATTAAGTACTTTAAAAGCAGTATGAAAGGATAATTTTTTTCAGATTCAGTTCAGTTGCATCAATTATGTACCTTTTTTTTTTTTTTAATGTTTATTTATCTTAGAGTGAGAGAGAGTGCACACATGAGAGCAGGGGAGCGACAGAGAGAGAGTGAGAGAGAGAATTCCAAGTAGGCTCTGCCCTGTCAGCACAGAGCCTGACGTGCGGCTCAAATTCACGAACTGTGAAATCATGACCTGAGCCAAAATCAAGAGTCAGCTGCTAATTGACTAAGCCACCCAGGTGCCCCAATTACATACCTTTTTATAAGATGTCATGAGGGGATATAAAAGTCAGTGGTGTAGACCTTATTCTCAAGGAATTTACGATGTGTGTAAATTATAAGTGAGAAGAAACATGAAACAATAATAGATGTTTGGAAGGTCCTGTTTTTCATTTACAGAGATACTCGGCACCTTTTAACTTTAGGACTTCTTTTGTTAATACTTGTGAAATTACATGAAACTACATGAGATTAGGGTCACTAAATGTGACTATAAAACAGAATTCTTGTCATAGTGAACTGGTTTATATAAGGATCTGCTGTGTGCAGCCCAGTCAAGCTACTTTATAAGTGTGATTTCAGCCACATGAACAAACTGGAAAGTGGATCTAAGAAAAAGTGTGTAAACTTTGGACATAGATTTGAATTCTAATACAAGCTCTACCACTTGCTAGCTGTAATTCCTTGGGAAAGTTAATAACCTCTGACCCTCTCTTCTTTAAAAATGGGAATGATACAATACTTGTATCCCAGGATTGTTAGGAAAATTGGTAGGATGACTCATAAGGATCCTGCACTCGGAAAAACAGGGAGTTCTCTGGTCAGTTGAATGTTAAGCATTTTAGAAGAACTTGCTTGTGCTTTTTCCTGGAGTAGGCAGATGATTCAGATGTGATAGTTCCTCTGAACTGTGCTTCTCTGATTTAGTGATGGACTCCATGTGAATCAAGGAACATTTGAGTGATAGAAAACTTAGAAAATAAAATGCTGGGAAATGGCATCTCATTGTTTATATTTTCCTTGTTTTGTGGTGTGTTCTCTTTATTCTGGGTGTCCTGGGTCACCGGGTGTCTGCTGATTGAAGACTACTTATGACGGCTTAAGACTGTGTGGTGCAGTCTGCAGGACCAGGGTGTTCTCCTGCTGCCGTCCACAGGGTGTCACTTAATCTTCCCAGCCTCAGTATACTGATGTTTAAAATACAAATAACGATTTACCTTGTAAGTTACTAGGTGATGCACATGAAGCATTTCACATGGAGTCTGGTGTAAAATATGCCCTCATTAAATGGTTGTTGCTACCACAATTACTGAAACAAAGCTCTTGGATTAAGTAATATTTGTAAATTCAGAGTGTATTTGTATTTGTAAATATAGAGTGCCAGTGGGTTCAACTATTGGACCTAAAAAGTTGTGGACCTCTCTTAAAATGTCTTAAAATTTTGCTTGTACTATTAAACATTCTTTTATTTCAAATGAGATTAACAATTGTTATGTAAGTATTTAATATGTTAAGAGCTCATTTATTTAATTCCAATATCCTTGAAGCTATCAGCTTATATAAAATTAACAAGAATGAATCTCTCACTAGAATGACGTTTCTTGTTTCAGCAAAGCGACAACACTTGAGAAGACTTACGGGCCTGCGTGGGTAGCGTACGGACACTCGTTTGCAGTTGAGAGCGAGCATGACCAGGCCATGGCTGCTTACTTCACAGCCGCGCAGCTCATGAAAGGGTACGGCAGAGTGCGTGGTGAAATCCGTGAAGGGCTGCTCTTGCTAACAGAATGACGATTCTGTTACTACTGTCATTGCCATTTGGTCGCTGAACTAAACAAAAATATCTTATTTGTATCTTGTTAGTAGCTTATGATTGAACATGGAGGGAAAGAGGCTGGTGTAGTGGTTTTGACCTAGCAGGTCACTTTCACCAGTACAGAATGGCACTAGGAAATTAAGCTGAGGGAAGAAAGGAGGGTTAGAGGCTCCTTCTCATGCAGGAATGAAAGTATTCGTGAGCAAATATGTTATCTTTATCCTATTTATGTCCAAAAGGTATTTGATGTAGGCTTTGTGGACTGTATTTGACAGCGTTCTTGATTTTATTTACTTACTTTTTATTTATTTTTATGAGAGAAAGCATGCGCGTGTGCGCATGAACCAGGGAGGGAGGGGCAGAGAGAGAATCCCAAGCAGGCTCTGTGCTGTCATTGCAGAAGTTGATGCGGGGTTCCATCTCATGACTATGAGATCATGACCTGAGCCTAAATCAAGAGTCAAGACACTTAACCAACTGAGCCACCCAGGTACCCCTCCAGTGTTCTAGATTTATATCAATATTAAGAGTATTGATATTAAGTGATATAAGTGCACCCTAAGAGTATCTTACTTTGTGGTGGGGAGTCAACTCTCCTGTCAACTCTCTTTGGACTTGCCTAACACTTGTCCTAGCCCTACCACGTGGTGTTCTTTTGTGTGGGCTGTGTCCGTTTCTGGAGAGGTAGTAGGAGTGTAGTAGTTCCAAGGGCTGGTCTGGAGTCAGACTCCTGGGGGTCTCAGCCAAGTATGTACCCTCTTGAAAAATAGGGAGAATTGCAGTACTTATTTTCTGGGAATAATTGAGACAATACCAGTTAAAGACTTGGAACAATGTCTGACATGCAGAAAGCAGTCAGTAAAAGTTAGCTGCCTTAATTTCTTTGCTTATAGTATTCAGAAGTGGGATCATATATTTATCTTCATTGAACGTCATCTCGTTAGGTTTGATTTACCTTTTCTATTTCCTTACAAGCATTCTAAGTGTAGTCACTGGGGTAGGGCTTTATATATGAATTTGGTCAGGGTGAGGATATATAATTCAGTCCTAATACCAACGTATTATTAGAAATAGTTCTCCAGGTTAAAATGGTTTCAGCAGTTACTGACCCACCTGAATGGTCCTCAGTACCAATCATGGAGAGTCCATGATTCTCCAGCTTATCCACTGTGATGTGTGAGACCTTTCTTTCCCAGTGTTTTGCTAAAACTTGGCTCCCGTGTCTACCAAGACCTCTAATCTATCAATCTGGTCAATTGGCAGAAAAAAAAGTCTCCACAATTTACCTTGGGTTGTTTCTCACTATTTTTTTTAACGTTTATTAATTTTTGAGACAATGCGAAAGACACAGTGCAAGCAGTGGAGGGGCATACAGAGGGAGACACAGAATCTGAAGCGGGCTCCAGGCTCTGAGCCGTCAGCCCAGAGCCCGACGCGGGGCTCGAACTCAGAAACCGTGAGATCGTGACCTGAGCCGAAGTCGGATGCCCAACCAACTGAGCCACCCAGGTGCCCCCTTGGGTTGTTTCTTATGAACACAGGCTAGAGTATGCTTTTTAATTTTATTTATTTTATTTATTTATTTTTTCTGGGTGCTCACAAACCCAGAATAGTTATTGTTTGTCAGTTTCTACCTAAGAATCAAAACTAATTACAGAATTTTCCAGTGTAACAAACTACATTCAAGTAAATTTTCAAATCTGCTCACCAAGATAAGCATTATTCTTTTCATTTCTTCCCCATCAGAACAACTTTGCATTCTCTTAACTTCCCTGTGTTTGGATAAATGTTTGAAATTGTGTAAATACTGTAAGTGTTCCTTTATGATTTCTTCTTTGAGCCACTGGTTATGTAAGAGTATGTTGTTTAATTCTCACATATTTGTGAATTTCCCAAATTTCCTTCTGTTAGGATTTCTGATTGAATTCCATTGTGGTTAGAGAGCATATTATATGTATCTCAGTCCTTTCAAATTTATTGAGGCTTGTTTTATGACCTCACATGGTCTATTGTAGAATGTTCCAGGTGCACTTGAGAATCTGCTTTTTTGGGGTGATTGTTGTACTGCAGTCCCTTGGGTCTGATTGGGTTCTAGTGTTGGTCATGTCTTCTGCTTCCTTGTTTATCTTTTGCCTAGTTATTTTATCCATTGTGGCAGGTGAGCTGTTGAAACCTCCCAACTATTATTTTTGAATTTTGTCTTTTTCCCTCCAATTCTGGCAGATTTTGCTACATGTATTTTGGGTCTCTATTGTTAGGTTTTGAGTGCAGTCTTTCACTATTATAGGAGGTCTTTCATTGTCTCCGGTAACAGCTTTTGTCTTAAGTCTATTTTGTCTGATACTAGTATAATCACACCAGTTCTCCCTTGTTACTGTTTGCATGGTCTTTTTCCATCCTTTTACTTTTAACTTGTGTCTTCAAATCTAAAGTAGGTCTCTTATAGACAATATGTAGTTGGATCATTGTTTTATTATTCATTCTGCCAATTTCTTTCTGATGGAATTTTATGTGTTACTGTGTTATGTAATTACTGGTAAGTAGGATTTATGTTTACCATTTGCTCTGTTTTTATGTCTTTTTTGTTCTTCCTTGTTACTGCCTTTTTTGTTAGATATTTTGTAATATACCATTTTAATTCCTTGGTTTTTCCTTATACTATATTTTTTGAGCCTTTTGTTTTGGTTTGGGTTTTTAGTGGTTATCTTGGGGATTACAGTTAACATCTTAAAAGAATCTAGTTTGTAGGGTGCTTTCCAGCACCAACAACCAATTCTCTGATTATCTGGACACTAGCTGGGTCCAGTTCTGACTGGTCAGTTCAGTTCTGACACTACCCGGATTTAGTACAGACCCTTCACAGGTTAAGCACTCAGTCCCATAAGACTGCTGCTCCCCACTTCAGACGCCAGTGGTAAGTCCCAGACCACTTTCACTTCTGACTGGCTAGAAATCGGGGGTTCCCATGACCCTCTCCTGAGATTTGGTGATTTGCAGAATGACCCACAGAACTCAGGAAGGCATTTTACTTAATTCTTCTGGCTTGTTATAAAGGGTATACTCCAGAATAGCCAGACAGAAGGTATCCACACCCTCTGCAGGCAAGCCACTCTCCCGGCACTGCACTGTGTTCACCAGCCCAGATACTCAGTCTCTTTGTTCGCAAGTTTTTATGGAGCTCAATTTCCGGCCCTTCCCTTCATGGGAAGTCAGTTGGAACTTTTGTTCCCACCCTCTTATCACTTGGTCTTCCTGGTGACCAGCCCCTTACAAGGCTGTTTTGGGGCCCTACCCTGAGTCACCTTCATTAGTATAAACTCAGGTGTGATCAAAAGGGGTCACTGTGAATACCAAAGAGACTCCTATCACTAAGGAAATTGCAAGGGTTTTTAGGTGCTCCGTATCAAGAACCAAGGGGAAGACCAAATACATTTCTTACTTTACCACTGCAACTTAATTCCAGTTGTATACAATTTTACTCTTCTGCAGTTCTGTTTCTTTCTGCCTCCTTTGTGCTCTTATCACACAGATTACATGTTACACATCGTAAGCCCCCAACACAAATTTATGATTGTTCTATTACTCAGTTATCTGTTAAATCAGGTAGAAGAATTGCAAACAAAATATATTTGTACTGTCTTGTGTTTACCTAGGTGGTAACTTTTATTAAATTACTTAAAAAAAATTTTTTTTTTTTAATTTACATCCGAGTTAGCTAGCATATAGTGCAACAGTGGTTTCAGGAGTAGATTCCTTAATGCCCCTTACCCATTTAGCCCATCCCCCCTCCCACAACCCCTCCAGTACCCTCTGTTTGTTCTCCATATTTAAGAGTCTCTTCTGTTTTGTCCCCCTCCCTGTTTTTATATTATTTTTGTTTCCCTTCTCTTGTGTTCATCTGTTCTTTGCCTTAAAGTCTCATATGAGTGAAGTCATATGATATTTGTCTTTCTCTGACTGACTAATTTCATTTAGCATAATACCCTCTAGTTCCATCCACGTAGTTGCAAATGGCAAGATTTCATTCTTTTTGATTGCTGAGTAATACTCCACTGTATATGGAAACCACTTCTTTATCCATTCATCCATCGATGGACATTTGAGCTCTTTCCATACTTTGGCTATTGTTGATAGTGCTGCTACAGATATTGGGGTGCATGTGTCCCTTCGAAACAGCATACCTGAATCCCTTGGATAAATACCTAGTAGTGCAATTGCTGGGTTGTAGGGTAGTTCTATTTTTAATTTTTTGAGGAACCTGCATACTGTTTTCCAGAGTGGCAGCACCAGTTTGCATTCCCACCAGCACTGCAAAAGAGATCCTCTGTCTCCACATCCTCGCCAACATCTGTTGTTGCCTGAGTTGTTAATGTAAGCCGAATATTCTGACAGGTGTGGTTTTGATTTGTATTTCCTTGATGATGAGTGATGTTGAGCATTTTTTCATGTGTTGGTTGGCCATCTGGATGTCTTCTTTGGAGAAGTGTCTATTCATGTCTTCTACCCGTTTCTTTACTGGATTATTTGTTATTTGGGTGTTGAGTTTGATGACTTCTTTATGGATTTTGGGTACTAACCCATTATGTGATACGTCGTTTGCAAATATCTTCTCCCAGTCTGGTGGTTGCCTTTTAGTTTTGCTGATTGTTTCCTTCATTGTGCAGAAGCTTTTTATTTTGATGAGGTCCCAATAAGTCATTTTTGCTTTGCCCTTGCCTCTGGAGACGTGTTGAGTAAGAAGTTGCTATGGCTGAGGTCAGAGAGGTTTTTGCCTGCTTTCTCCTCGAGGATTTTGATGGTTTTCTGTCTCACGTTTAGGACTTTCATCCATTTTGAGTTTATTTTTGTGTCTGGTGTAAGAAAGTGGTCCAGGCTCATTTTTCTGCATGTTGCTGTCCAGTTTTCCCAGCACCACTGGCTCAAGAGACTGTCTTTATTCCATTGGATACTTTTTCCTGCTTTGTCAAAGATTAGTTGGCCATACGTTTGTGGGTCCATTTCTGGGTTCTCTGTTCTGTTCCATTGATCTGAGTGTCTGTTTTTGTGTCAGTACTGTACTGTCTTCATAATGACAGCTTTGTAATACAGCTTGAGGTCTGGGATTGTGATGCCCCTTGCTTTGGTTTTCAAGATTGCTTTGGCTATTCAGAGTCTTTTTTGGTTTCATACAAATGTTAGGATTGTTTGTTCTAGCTCTGTGAAGAATGCTGGTGTTATTTTGATAGGGATTGCACTGAACATGTAGATTGCTTTGGGGATTATCGACATTTTAACAATATTTGTTCTTCCTATCCAGGAGGAGTCTTTTTCCATTTTTTTGTGTCTTCTTCAACTTCTTTCATAAGCTTCTATAGTTTTCAGTGTATAGATTTTTCACCTCTTTGGTTGGATTTATTCCTAGATATTTTATGGTTTTTGATACAATTGTAAATGGGATCGATTACTTGATTTCTCTTTCTGTTGCTTCATTGTGGGTGTGTAGGAATGCAACCGATTTCTGTGCATTGATTTTAGATCCTGCCACTTGCTGAATTCATGAATCAATTCTAGCAGTTTTTTGGTGGAATCATTGGGTTTTCCATGTAGAGTATCATGTCATCTGCGAAGAGTGAAAGTTTGACCTCCTCCTGGCCAATTTGGATGCCTTTTATTTCTTTGTGTTGTCTGATTGCAGTGGCTAAGACTTCCAATACTATGTTGAATAACAGTGGTGAGAGCAGACATCCCTGTCTTGTTTCTGACCTTAGGGGGAAAGCTCTCAGTTTTTCCCCATTGAGGATGATCTTAGCTTTGTGTCATTCATATATGGCTTTTATGATCTCGAGGTATGATCCTTCTACCCCTACTTTCTTGAGGGTTTTTATCAAGAAAGGATGCTGTATTTTGTCAAATGCTTTCTCTGCATCTATTGAGAGGATCATATGGTTCTTGTCCTTTCTTTTATTGATGGGATGAATCACATTAATTGTTCTGTGGATATTGAACCAGCCCTGCATCCCAGGTATAAATCCCACTTGGTCATGGTGAATATTTTTTTAATGTATTGCTGGAGCCAGTTGCCTAATATCTTGTTGAGGATTTTTGCATCCATGTTCGTCAGAGAAATTGGTCTATAGTTCTCCTTTTCAGTCAGGTCTCTGTCTGGTTTTGGAATCAAGGTAATGCTGGTTTCATAGAAAGAGTTTGGAAGTTTTCCTTCCATTTCTATTTTTTGGAACAGCTTCAAGAGAATAGGTGTTAACTCTTCCTTAAATGTTTGGTAGAATTCTCCTGGAAAGCCATCTGGCCCCGGACTCTTGGGTTTTTGGGAGGAGATTTTTGGTTACTAATTCGATTTCTTTACTGGTTGTGGGTCTGTTCAAATTTTCTATTTCTTCCTTTTTCAGTTTTGGTAGTGTATATGTTTCTAGGAATTTGTCCATTTCTTCCAGATTACCAATTTTATTGGCATATAGTTGCTCCTAATAGTCTCTTATTATTGTTTTTATTTCTGTTTGTTGGTTGTGATCTCTCCTCTTTCATTCTTGATTTTATTTATTTGGGTCCTTTCCTTTTTCTTCTGGATCAAAGTGGCTAGTGGTTTATCAATTTTGTTAATTCTTTCAAAGAACCAGCTTCTGGTTTCATTGATCTGTTCTACTGTTTTTTTGGTTTCAATAGCATTAATTTCTGCTCTAATCTATTATTTCCTGTCTTCTGCTGGTTTTGGGTTTTATTTGCTGTTCTTTTTCCAACTCCTTAAGGTGTAAGGTTAGGTTGTGTATCTGAGATCTTTCTTCCTTCTTTAGGAAGGCTTGGATTGCTGTATGCTTTCCTCTTATGACTGCCTTTGCTGCGTCCCAGAGGTTTTGGGTTGTGGTGTTATGATTTTCATTGACTTCCATATACTTTTTAATTTTCTCTTTAACTGCTTGGTTAGCCCATTCATTCTTTAGTAGGATGTTCTTCAGTCTTCAAGTATTTGTTACCTTTCCAAATTTTTTCTTGTGGTTGATTTCAACTTTCATAGCGTTATGGTCTGAAAATATGCACGGTATGATCTCAATCTTTTTGTACTTACTTAAGGCTGATTTGTGTCCCAGTATATGGTCTATCCTGGAGAACGTTCCATGTGCACTGGAGAAGAATATAAATTCTGCTGCTTTAGGATGAAGTGTTCTGAATATATCTGTTAAGTCCATCTGGTCCATGTGTCATTCAAAGCCATTGTTTCCTTGTTGATTTTCTGATTAGATGATCTGTCCATTGCTGTAAGTGGGTGTTGAAGTCCCCTCCTATTATGGTATTACTATTGATGAGTTTATGTTTGTGATTAGTTGATTTATATATTTGGGGGGTTTCACATTTAGAGCATAAATGTTTACAATTGTTAGGTCTTCTTGGTGGATAGACCCCTTGATTATGATAGAATGCCTTTCTGCATCTCTTGATACAGTCTTTATTTTAAAGTCTAGATTGTGTGATATAAGTGTGGCTACTCTGGCTTTCTTTTGTTGACAATTAGCATGATAGATGGTTCTCCACCCCCTTACTTTCAATCTGAAGGTGTCTTTGCGTCTAAAGTGGGTCTCTTGTAAGCAGCATATAGATGGATCTTGTTTTCTTACCCATTCTGTTATCCTATGTCTTTTGATTGGAGCATTGAGTCTATTGACGTTTAGAGTGAGTATTGAAAGATTAAAAAATTTTTTCTTTTAATGTTTATTTTTGAGAGAGAGAGAGCGCGAGTGAGTCACGGAAGGGCAGAGAGAGAGGGGGACACAGAATCCGAAGCAGCTCTAGGCTCTGAGCTGTCAGCACAGAGCCAGACATGGGGCTCAAACCCACAAACCGGTAGACCATGACCTGAGCCGAAGTCGGACTGAAGTCTTCTAAATTCCTTTTTTTAAAATGTGGGATTTGAGTTACTGTATAGTCTCCTTTCATTTCAGCGTGAGGGACACCCTTCAGTGTCTCTTGTCTGCAACAATATTTCTCAGTTTTTTGTTTTCAGAGAAATGTTTAATTTCACCCTCATTTTCAAGGGTAGTTTTATTGGGTATGAAATTCTTGGTTGGTGCTCTGTTTCTTTCAGCACCTTGAATGTCCTCCCTCCGCCTTTCCTGGTGTCCAGGTATTTGATTACAAGTCAGGTGTTAATCTTATTGGGAATCTCTTGTATGTCACTGGTTGTAGTTTCTTACTGCTTTAAAGTCAGTAGTCTGGGAGTGCCTGGGGCGCTCAGTCGGTTGAGTGTCCAACTTCGTCTCAGGTTATGGTCTTGCGGTTCGTGAGTTCAAGACCCACATCAGGCTCTGTTCTAACGGCTCGGAGCCTGGAGCTGCTTTGGATTTTCTATCTACCTCTCACTCTCTGCCCCTCCCCCACTCATGCTCTGTCTCTCTCAAAAAATAAATAAATGTTACAAATTAAAGTCAGTAGTCTGACTATGACTATAATATGTCTAAGTGTGGATCTCTGAGTATCCTGCTTGGAGTTTTTTGTTTGTTTTTTTAATTTGAGGTGTTTTGGGCCCAAATATTCTTTAGTATCTAATATTCTTTCTGCCACTTGCTGTTTCCCTTTGCCTTCTGGTGTTGTCATCGTGTATATTTCGGTTTGCCTGATAGCATCCCACAGGTCTCTGAAGCTTTGTTCATTTTTCCTTATTCTTTTATCTTTATGTTCCTTAGACTGGGTAATGTCAGTTGACCTAACTCCAGGTTCACTGATTCTTCTGCCTTTTCAAACTGCTGTTGAACCCTTCTACTGAACAACCCTTTTCGTTATTTTATGTTTCAACTTGAGATTTTATATTTTTGTTTTCATATAGTTTTTTAAATGTTTGTTTATTTTGAGAAAGAAGAAAGAGAGAGTGTGTGCACTCACACACGTGAGTGAGAGAGAGGCAGAGAGAGGGAGAGAGAACCGCAAGCAGGATCTGGCTGTCAGCACAGAGCCTGATGTGGGACCCAATCTCACAAACCGTGAGATATATGACCTGAGCCAAAATCAAGAGTCAGATGCGTAACTAACTAAGCCACTCAGGCACCCCTCTATTTTCATATTTAAAATAGCTTATTTAAAGTGTTTGTCTAAAAATAATAATAAAATGTTTGTCTAGTACATCCAACATCTGGTGTTTGTCAGGACAGTTTCTATTGCCTGCTTTCTACCCACTCCCCTGGATTGCCAATCGTTTCCTGGGTATTGGCATGTTTCACCTGTCTTTGTGTAGTAAACAACCCTCAGATTGTTGTTTAGATAGTTAGCTTCTGAAGTTCTGAAAAATTTATTTTGACAATTAGGCAGTGTTGATACTGCTTTTTCTGGTGTCGAGTTTTGGAGGTGTTTACTTGGCCATTTTGGAAGTACTTCCTCCAGGTAAATCCTTTTAAAGCGTCCTTCATGAACCTATCTGTAGGTGATAGACTCTTCACCTGAGCTGATTCTTGATTAAAACCAAAGCACCTACCAACCTGTTGGTTAGTATTTATAGACTTTCTTAGATTCATCTTCAAAAAAATATTATTTTATTCTGTTTGTTTTAATGTAATTACTGGTCTGGCAAGAGATTCAGTTAAGAAGTGGTTAGTACTTGCTCTGTACCTACAACTGTTTCAGAGGATGTGAAAATGGGGTATACATGACATACTTTTGAAACCCTTGGGGATAGAACTGATAGTAATTGAGATAATAGGAATGGACACAAGGGAGATCCATTTAGGTTAGAAAGTCCGAAGCATTTCCTAAAGGGAAGGGTCACTTGAACATGTCACAAAGGATAAATAGTAGAGGAGGGGGAAGACGGTCAAGGCCAAAGGTATGACATTAGCATCGTAGAAGAAAACAGGAAGCACAGACCTGCCCTTCTGCTTAGGAGAGTTTTGGTTTTTTTTGTTTTTACTATAGAATGATGAAAAATAAAGATAAGTAAGTAGCTTGCTGATAGATTCTAGAAGTGGTCTGAAAGTGATAGATTCTAACAGGTCTGAAAACCTATTAGACATTTATTACGTATTAGTAAATGAAGTGTTAGGAAAAAAAGTAAACACATTATTTTGGGCTATGTTTAAGTTATTTTGCATACAGGATTTGAAGTTGGTAAATTAATTTCTGCTGAATTATAAAGTTTTAGGTGTTGCATATGTGAAATTCTCCAATATTTTTAGGTGTCATTTGCCAATGCTCTACATCGGATTAGAATATGGATTGACCAATAACTCAAAGTTGGCTGAAAGATTCTTTGGCCAAGCGCTAAGCATTGCACCAGAAGACCCTTTTGTTATGCACGAGGTTGGCGTAGTTGCATTTCAGAATGGCGAGTAAGTCTTGAAAGGCCCAAAACCCTGTTTTCTTTCTGTAAATGAAATAAAACCAGTCACTAGAGTTTAAGTGATTAGGGACTCTTCAATAGATTTTTGTTTTTAAATGTGTATTATTTGAAGAGAAGGAGGCAGACATTAGAAAAAAAAATAGAAAGTGTTATTGTGGAATTCTTTAAAAATACTGTACTGGGGTTTTGGTCCCCTGGGAGGTGGGCTCCTGCAGACTCCATTCCAAGACTGGACAGTTATTGCTGACTGTCCAGTAACCACACCCTGTAGGGTGCCTGGAGGCCTTGCAGAACCCTCAGTCAGTCATCTCCTTGTTGGTTAGGAGTTGGAGTCATACACTGAAGGGAGATTGCCCACAGCTGTGAAACAGAAATGAAGTTAATCCAAAAATTAAACTAATTAGAATGGCCCAGATTCCTGGTCATTTGAGGCATTAGTGTAACCTTGGATATTTGTAGAATAATTCAGTATCATGCTCTAAAGAGAAAAATGTCTGTAGTGCTTTGCACTAAATTATACATAAATTTAAAAACAACAAATTAGTACTACTGTGTTTTTTATGGCATGTGTGTGTATTCTAAGAATTGGATTATCTAGTGTTTACAAAAGCAAGTTTGGAGCTGTTGTAAAATGATGTAATATACAGCCTGTTGGTTTGTAGCCCAGGGCCCGTTCCTGGAGTACTTTCATACTTACGTGCACGTTCCCAGCCAAGGTCATAAGTGACATTCTGCCTTCCTGTTTCTGCTCTCATACTGTAAATGAGTTTGTGGGTTTTTTTTCAGTGCCACATTTTTCGCATTTTTGTGTTTTTTGTTGATGATTTCACTGTTTGAAATGATCCCCAAGCCTGGTGCTGATGTGCTGTTAGTGACCCTAAACACAAGAAGGCTGTGATGAGCCTGTGTTAGATGAGCTGTGTTGCTGGCTGTGAGTTCAGTGTCAGTAAATCAGTTTGTATGTTAAATAAGGTATCGATCAACAGAAACACATATAAAACAGGTTATATGTTGAATGGTTGACCAGAGGTTTATAGGAACCTGAGCCTGTACTTTTGCCAGGAGCAGTAGTTCAGTATTTGCTAAGGCAGTGTTCACATTGACTTTATAGAATGTGATTACCAGGAATAGTGATAATTAACCATATCCTAAAATCTTGAACTCCTATAATGTTAATGCCATAAAATTCATTAATTTCACCTTTAAAGTTGAATTTTAATAAACTATTTACAGAAGCTTATCTCGTTTTTTCTTAAAATGTTTATATTTGCTAATTTTGAATAACCTGCAACCTTTTCCCCTCTATTTTAGATGGAAAACAGCTGAAAAGTGGTTTCTTGATGCATTGGAAAAAATTAAAGCAATTGGGAATGAGGTATCTTATGTAACATCTGTAACTCTTGTGTGTGTTTACTGTTGAATGAGAACAATAATATGGACAAAGTCTTGCCTGGGAGATAAAGGGCTAATATTTATCATGGCAAATGTCTTGTTAATGTTTGAATTTCAGGCATTTATTTTGCTGCATGGTGTAAAATGAGTTTGTTTCTAACTGAGAAGGTAGATGTCAACTGTTTGCTTCCTAGGAGGCTTTGATATGTGGGAGTAATCAGAATATATTTGATGATTTTTTGATATGGGGAATATGTGACAGTTAGTGGATACTAGTGGGCACTGTAGCATCTAACATAAGATGTCCTCTAGAACTGAAGAGGCTCCTCTTGAATTAATGGGTAAGTATACAGCACCCACCTCTGTAGGAATAAGGCCAGGTATCATTTTATTCAGACCTATCATGGCTCTTCCTGACCTTGTAGTTACTACATATTTAGATCTCTCAAGGTTTGAAACATTTTGCTAGGTTCTACCATATGAAAGACGTGTGCTCATGAATTAACCTTCTGCTAGCTTGGATGTGTATATGTGGGTATTTTTGTAAAATAATATTAATTTTAGATACTGTCAACTTCTGTAGGTAAGGGATTTGCATATTGCTACTTTTCTAGTTCTTGATTCTTTTTATTCACATCTATTTTGTTTTGTGCCATTCTGATTGTCACTTCCCATTTTTACTCTGTTCCTATTTGGGCCGCCTTGCTTATAACCCACATCTTCCTTGGTGCTCGTTCCCTTCACTGACACAGACACAGCTCCCTTGGGGTCCCTGCCAAGTCTCTTATTTGTCATACATATGAACTTAAAAACACTGTATTTCTGTGTGTTGGCACATCTTTTATATAAAACAGGTTCTTTTTTTTTTTTTTTTTTAATGTTTATTTATTTTTGAGAGACAGAGCGAGCTGGGGAGGGGCAAAGAGAGGGAGACAGGATCCAAAGCAGGCTCTGCGCTGACAGCAGAGAACCTGGTGTGTGGCTCGAACCTACGAACCATGACCAACCGAAGTTGGATGCCTAACCAACTGAGCCACCCAGGCACCCCTATAAAACAGGGTCTTGAACAGCTCAGTCTTGGGTGGTCTGGATAATAAATGTGTTTTTGTTATATGGGATGGCCACATACCACCTTGCTAGTTTTCATAGTAGGATACCTTAGGGCCTTGCTGCTCTAATGGGACCAGCTGCATCAGCATCACCTGGAAGATCACTAGAAGTGTAGGGTCCCAGGTCTACTGTGTCACGTCTGCAGTTCTAGCAAGATCCAAGATTCTCATGCTCAGAGAAGTTTAGGATGCACTGTCACAAACTACACTTAGAGTTAAAACTATATTCGTTGATGATCGGAGGGCACTGTGGAGCCTTGCAGAAATTTACAGTAATGGCTTTAAGTACAAATGCCCAATGCTACTGAAAGTTATGTGAAAAGGGGGAAATAATGTTTGCCTTCAGTTGTAAACTACAGCAAATGTCCAAACAGCCAAAGGGAAGCAATGTGCCTAAGAACCATGAAGGGTTTGTTTTCATTCTCATAGGCCACACCTCCTGGAGCCAGGCTCATGGGAGCTGGAGACTATGGCTCAGATCTGTTGCCTGGTTAGCTCAGACTGACTGATGTGTGTTGACTGTGTCCTAAGCTCTGAGCTAGGTGTTGGGAGGAAGTAGGAAACTGACGTGATAGCTCCTGGCCTTAGACCTGTTGGGGATTGCAGATAAGTAAATTGGCGGTAATGATACAGTGCACAAAAAAGGCCATGATTGAGGAAATAAAGAAACTCACGCAAGGGAGCAGTTAACCGGAATTTGAGGATGGGCCAAGAAAACCTCGTGGATACAGTTGTGACATTTCAGTCCTAAAACATGAGCAGATATGTTTTGCCAAGCAGAAGTGAGGAAAAGAGTGTATTAGGTATAGAGAATGGTATGTGCAAAGTTGGAGCTAATCGAGAATGTCAAGAAATGGGTCAGGAGGGCTGAGTGTGGATCGTCAAGGGCCTTGTACCTTATCTTGAGGTGGTTGGGCCCAGACAAGACTTGTTACATGGAGGTTGGCGTTATGCTGGGGCAGCTGATGAATAAGCCTTCGGTAGTTGCTAGGGGTTAGGGTTGACATGGGTGCCGGGCATGAGAGGCAGGCACTTAGAAGGGTGTGAGGTTGGGGAGCTGGGAGGGCAGGAGAGAGGGTAAGAGATGGACGGGTGGCATGCTGGATTTGCAGTGCTTATGAGGTTTCCAAGTGGGAATGTTTAGTAGGCAGATGGAAAGCTCTGGGCTCAAGATACAGAATTTGAATGCCAGCACAGATGGGCTCATTAACAGTGTTGTGGTAATAAAATAACAGCATCCTCAGGAAGTCTCTTCTAATAGGAAAGAAAGATGGAGAATCCACAAATACTCTGCTTTGTGCTGTGCAGGCACCGCCAGAGAGGGCGGCCTGCTTCGCTGTGTGCAGTGGTGTGGTTGAATGGGCGTGACTGGAAAGTGGCACATGAGTCATGGGTTTGGTGTTGCTGTGTTTCAGGTGACGGTTGACAAATGGGAGCCTTTGTTGAACAACTTGGGGCATGTCTGCAGGAAGCTTAAGTAAGTGAACTAGGACCATTGAAGAAACATTCTTTGCGATTAAACGTTTACTTAATTTTGTGTAGCCTTTCTCCATGTTTTGTTTTGTTTTTTAAGATTTTTATTTTTAAGTAATCTACACCTAACATGGGGCTTGAACTCATAACCTCTAGATTAGGAGTCGTATGCTCTACCAACTGAGCCAGCCAGGCACCCTTCTTTTCCCATATTTTTATTTTGAGGTCCTCCAGCTTTGTACTTTGCTTCTCAGACACAGCAAGCATCAAAATAATTATCTCTAGTGAGTTTTATTATCTCTTTTTTTATTATCCCTGGTAGTATAATTTTATTTTAGAAATATAGAGAATTACAATTCTCTAATAAATTTCATTTTCTTAGATAAAAAAATTGGTATTCAAAATTAATTTGGAAGAATTAGGACAGTAGGGTTTATTTAAAACCATATCCATATTCTAACTTACTGTTTTTCTCTAGGTACCAGTTTTATGATGTGATAAACAGCATTGCAAAAATAGATTCTTTGGTTCAGTATGTTTGGGAAACTCTAGGTTACTCAAAATTTAAGAGGTTTTTCTATTTCAGGATATGTTGGTGTCTTGAGTATTCATTATGAGCTGCAGCATTTCCCAAACCTTATTGAACCTTCTTCTCACGAAAGATTTTACAGGGCAGGAATTCCAGAGAACTTAGGAAAATGCTGTTCAAGTGACTTCTTTGGACCTTAAAGCAAAAACCTTTGGTTGCTTTTAACCACCCCCAGTGTGGGAGGTTTGTCTGGCCCCAAAAGAGACCTTGCAGTGTGGTGGGGCACAGGACCCAGGGCCAGAGGTTATGTTCTGGCTCATGTCTCCCACCTGTGTCCCTGTGAGAGCACCTTCAGCTGGCTGGGTGAGAAGGGCAGGAAGATCCATTTAGGAAGGCGTCAAGGTACACGAAGGTGGTATAACCATTCTGGATGGTTACGGTGATGTACCAGATTGTTTTTGATGTTGGCACATAGATGAATACTCATCTTAGATCTAGAAATTCAGTACTTTCACTGTACCCACTAATTGTTTTCTCTTTCTTCCCGTTCTTTCTGCTCTCAACTCCCTGTCTTTTCTTCTCTCACAGAAAGTATGCCGAGGCCTTGGATTATCACCGTCAGGCACTGGTGTTAATTCCTCAGAACGCGTCTACCTATTCTGCCATAGGGTATATCCATAGTCTGATGGGCAACTTTGAAAATGCTGTTGACTATTTCCACACAGTATGTCTAGTTAACATTTACCACTTTTTTTTTTTTTTTGAGAAGATCTTTTCTAGCCAACATTGTATTTACCATTTTAAAATTCTTCAGACGACTTTGTGGTTTCTTCTTTCCTTTCCAGAGAAAAGCATGTGTGTGTGTGATACTCATCAAATTAGAGACAAATGTGAGACTTAGGTCCTAAGTGTGCAGTCAGACATACATGTGTGCATGAGGTTTGTGGGCCTCATCTGAGCTGGGCATCACATCTGGGCAGGAGAAAAGAAATTCTGGTCTCTCTGTTTAGGACTTATAGTTAAAGTCCTAAAGTCCTTGGATCACTTTTTTTTTTTTTTTAATTTTTTTTTTTTAACGTTTTATTTATTTTTGAGACAGGGAGAGACAGAGCATGAACAGGGCAGGGTCAGAGAGAGGGAGACACAGAATCTGAAACAGGCTCCAGGTTCTGAGCTGTCAGCACAGAGCCTGACACGGGGCTCGAACTCACAGACCGAGAGATCATGACCTGAGCCGAAGTCGGCTGCTTAACCGACTGAGCCACCCAGGCGCCCCACCTTGGATCACTTTAGTTGGTGAACAAAACATCTGTGTCATCACAAGGAAAGAATCTCACGTCATACTTCACTAGACCTAAGACACCATCAGTAATCAGGTTGGGTGCCCCGCCCCCCAACACACAGACAAACCTTTAAACTTTACACAATTCTTTCCAATCTCTCAGTTTTTTGGTACTTAGAAAAAGCACTCTTTTGGGGCACTCTTTTTGGGCATATTAGGACATAGGTTTTTTTTCAGAGATGACTCTAGTATCTACATAAAAAAGAAAATATAAGTGAAATAAATACTTAAGATGCTCTATTCTTTACATTCAGAGTTTGGTTCTTTTAAATCACTTTCGTACCAGGCGGTCAGTGTCCCTGTTTTCCTGGGGCTGGCACGTATACCCTGCTCTTGAAGGTTTTTCCCAAAGGCGTTGACTATGCAAATCTTACGCTGCCAGAAGGTGTCAATGCAAGGATTTTAGGCAACAGTCTCAGTTCCTGTATTTTTGAGTGTTCACGTGGTTTCAAATCTAGTCTGTACATCACCATGGCTACCCACGCAAAACACCCTCATCAGAGCTGTGGCCAGCTGACAGCAGTAGTAAGAAACCACCAGTAGTTTAAAGCGTCCCAAGTTCAGAAATGTTAGAATAAAAAAAAAAAAAAATGGGTCTTAGAATTGATGAAATAATGGTATTTGGAGAGAAAGATAAAATCTGAGAAAATGCATAGGGTTGGTTAGAGATTTTCAGATGAGATCAAGTCCTGAAGATGCCATTATGATAACTAGGATACTGAGCTAGGCAGAAGTGTGGACTGGGCAGCTTTTCTGGTTTGTGTGATATTTCGAATGTGTGTATTTGAAGATTCTATAATTTACCTCTCTTCTGTGATGTAATTAATGCAGAAGACTTAGAAGGCTCTATGTGGAGACAAAGTTTTGAAAATCTTTTTGGAGGACTGGGATTTCAAACATAAACAGTGGTGTGATAACCCTACATGTGCCCATCGCCCAACTGCAACAGACATCAACTCATGGCCACTCTTGTAGGCCCCCCCCCCCCCCCCCCCCCCCGCCCAACCTCTGATTCCCTGTAGTGTTTTGAATGGAGTCCTGCAGGAATATTTTTAAATGAAAGAGAAGGAAATACATTTTCTTGTAATAACCATGGTGAATCTTTTCTGCAGGCCCTTGGTCTTAGGCGGGATGATACATTTTCTGTTACAATGCTTGGTCATTGCATTGAGATGTACATTGGTGATTCTGAAGCTTACATTGGTAAGATTATAATTAATTACTCTGATTGACATTGCATCCCATTCTTTAGATTGTTGTATATCTCTGTTTAGGTTTCTCAAATCTCATGTAAGGTTTTAAGTTTAACTTTCTAACCATTTAACTATATTATTAAGAAACTCCATTTATTTGTTGGAACAATTCTGTGGGAGTTAATGGCTCATTAAGTGTTCAGTTTATAATTGAGTACTTGGTATATGCAAAATACTATTATGGAGTATGTGTAAAGTGCTGTGATATACAAGAATCAATCTAATTAATTGCAAGGCACCTGGCTGGCTCAATTAGTAGAGTGTGTGACTCTTGATTGCGGGGTTGTGAGTTCAAGCCCCACGTTGGGTGTAGAAATTACTTAAAAATAAAATCTTAAAAAGAAAAAGTGTTAAAACAATCTAAATTGCGTAATGGGAAAAAACCTTAGAGACTTTTAATTTCCAATAGTTTCTAATTTCTAATAAGTAATGAAAACACTCTGGCCTTAATACTTTATAATGAGGTTTGTTGCATATTAATAACATTAATTTTTGCATTTCAGTGGACTGTTAAGTTGGCTTACATTCACACATTACAGTGCTGTGTAATTTTTTAAGTATTTTTTTTGGTAATGATAAGCAAGTGTTAAGATAAATTTGGGTAGAATTGCTCTCCTTGGGCCTTCATTTAGTGACAAACATTGTAAGGTAAAGAGGGTGTAATGAAGTTAAACTCGAGGTCTGGACTTTGGGGTAGGCAAAGATTTCTTTCACAGGACACAAAACCATGAGAGGAAAGCAGTGTTCAAGTAGGTTTCAGTAAAATTAAGAACTTTGTTCATCAAAACACTGTTATCAGAGTGAAAAGGCATGTCATAGACTGAGAGAACTTACAATTTATAGACTGGTCAGAGCTTGTGTCTAGAATACAAAAAATCCTATAAATTGGTGAGAAAAAGTTCAGTCAAAAATGGGTCCAGAAGGGGCAAAATACCTGAACAGGAGCCTCACCAAAGAGGCTGTCCGCCAAAGCAAATGAATGTGCGTACTGTCGTTGCATATTATGGAAATGAAATTAAAACCATAACAAGATGTCATTGCACACCTGCAAAATGGCTACAAGTGAAAACACCGCTAGTGCCTAGTGTTGGTAATGACGTATACACCTGGTATGCTTGTATATTATTGGTGGTTGGTGCTCATAGCAGGTAGAACCACTTTGGAAAACTGTTCAACGTATCTGCTAAAGTTAAACAGACCTGTTAAAGCAGTTATCTGTTGCTGCCTAATAAGCTACACCAACCGACAAGGATGTATTACCTGTCTCAGCTCTGTAGGTTGATTGGTGGCTCATTTACTGGTCTCATCACTAATGCAGCTGTGGTCAGCAGTCACTTGATGGGCTGACGGGCTAAGATGGCCTTATGCACAGATGGAGACCTCAGCCAACCCAGCTGGGCCTCTCATGGGTCTTTCAGACTTCTCCATAGCATGGAGGTCTCAGGGTTCTAACAACAAGAACTAACGCCTCAAGACCTCTTGAAAGCTGGAAGTTTCCTAGAATCACTTCCGTCACATTCTGTTCAGCACAAGTCATGTGATCGAGTGCATTGTCATCAGGGGTGGGGTGTGATTCATTGGGGTGTTAGGGTGCTGACCTACCATGCTGCTCTTAAGCCATAGCAGTTCTCCTCCCAGGTGTGTGCCCAGTGGATCAAAGTCTCCGTAAGCCAATGCTCACATGCAGAGTTGTTCACAGCAGCTGTTTGTAACCACACCTAACTAGAAATAACTGGATGTCCATGAGTAGGAGAATGGGGAAGTGAATTGTGGCAAGCATAAGCGGTAGAGTACTACACAGTTAAAAGGACCAACGATGAAGTCACACTGTAACCTAGGTGAATCTCCCAGATTTTGACAAAAAGAATATATACTGATAAATTCCATTTATGTGAAGATTAGTTAATCATAAGCAAAACTGATCAGTGGTGATAGAAAAATTAGAGTGGTGATTCCTTCTGGTTTGGGAAGGGGAGGTGTTCACTGGAAAGGGCGTGAGGTGGTTTTCTGGGAACTGAAGGTGTTTTCTTTGTGGTCTGGTGGTGGTCATGTGGGTATATGTGTATGTGAGAACTTGCCCAGCTCTGCACACTTTTTACGGTGTGTATGTTGTGGCTCATTTTTGTAAAGCTAAAACAGAAAACTTGAGCTCTGGCACCCTAAAGACCCTGAGTTGGTATCTCAACTCTGCCACCAAGCCCTGTGGCTTTGGGCAAGTCTGAGCCTCAGTTTCCTCTTTTGTTTGAGGAGGGTCTTACAACAGGCTTAAATGCAAAATTCTTACAAAGCTAAGGAAGGTCTGGAGGTAGGGTACTGAGTGAGACAGACATTTTGCCTGTCTTCACGAAGATAATGGTCTTACAGAGATTTCCAAGTGTATTAGTCATTACTTACTATTTATATATATTTTTTATTCAGGTATAATTGTCATGTAACATTAGTTTCAGGTGTATACCATAATTCAGGATTTGTACATATTGTGAAATGATCACCACGGTAAGTCTAGTTAACATTCATCACCATACATAGTTAGAAATTATTTTTCTTTTGATGAGAACTTTTAAAATCTTCTGTCTTAGCACCTTTCAAATGTGCAATACAGTATTTAATCACTGTGCTGTACTGTTTTTCTTTTTAGAAGGCTTGTTATTATCTGTCAAAACACCTGTTGCTGAAAGCTATTAGTTTGAACTGTGTAAAATTATTTTGTGTCAGAAATGATTGAACCTAATACATCTGTTGGAAATCTCTTCTCCATCATTCATAAGATTTTGATGTGTGGAAAGTGTATTTCCCCTCACTGTGTTTCTGTGTGCATAAGGGTGCAACTGCACCGATGCCAGAATGCCAGTGGGCTGTTCTTGTTTGTAACATGCAAGGGCAAGTGCCTGCTGTGGCTCCCTTGTGTGTGGGGGCTTTAGGGATGGTGCCGCTGCCACATGGGGCTTGAAGTACATGTGCTTGTCAGTCTCCCAGCAGCCGCCCTTGATAATCGAGAAAAAGAATAGGAGGAGAGTGATTGGAATTTCTCCTTCTGAGCTGTACTTGTGCTCGTAAAAGTACCATTGGACTTAGGGGTGCCTGGGTGGCTCAGTCCGTTGAGCATCCGATGGCTTCCGCTCAGGTCATGGTCTTGCAGTTTGTGGGTTCCAGCCCCTCATTGGGCTCTGTGCTGACAGCTCAGAGCCTGGAACCTGCTTTGGGTTCTGTCTCCTTGTGTGTACCCCTCCCCTGCTTGTGTTCTCTCTCTCTCTCTCTCTCTCTCTCTCTCTCTCTCTCTCTCTCTCTCTCTCAAAAATAAAAATAAACATTAAGAAATAAAAAAGTACCATTGGCCCTAAACGTTGGAGGTGGTGCTACATACATGATGATGGAAATGATAGATAATGACAGGGTTTCTTATTTTATTCTCCTTGTGGTATTCCCTTTTAGGAGCAGACATTAAAGACAAATTAAAATGTTATGACTTTGATGTGCATACAATGAAGACACTAAAAAACATTATTTCACCTCCGTGGGATTTCAGGGAATTTGAAGTAGAAAAACAAACTGCAGAAGAAACGGGGCTTGCACCACTGGAAACCTCAAGGAAAACTCCAGATCCCAGACCTTCCTTGGAAGAAACCTTTGAAATTGAAATGAACGAAAGTGACATGATGTTAGAGACATCTATGTCAGACCACAGTAGTTGATTGCAGACAGATCTCCATTCCATTTTGCCTTGGGGGAGGTTGGGGTTTCCTCACACCCTTGTCTTGTCTTCAGAATTTCCCATTTCTTAACACGAATCCAGACTGCACCTCTACATTTAGGAATGGGGGCCTGCCAAAAGAGACTGGACTGCACACCTTTGCAACAGGTGTTTTCTGACCCTACAAAACAATTATAGGTAGAGGAATAAAGAGGTAAATTGTGTATTATGTCTGTTTTTCCTTTTTCAATAAACTTTCATTTTCAGAATAATTTTAGTCTTATGAAAAAGCTTCAGAGACTGCACAGAGAGCTCCCATAGGACCCCCAGACGGTTTCTCCCTGTTCTCATCTTATGTGACTGTGAAACCTTTGTCATGACAAAGAAGCGCACATTGGTACGCTACAAGTAATGGAACTCTGAGCTTTATTTGGATTTCACCATTTTCCCATTAATGTCCTCTTCCTGCCCTGCATCTTATCCAGGGGCCACACTGCACTTAGCTGTCACATCTCCTTGGGCTCCCCTTGGCTGTGACCATGTGTCAGACTTCTGTGACCTACAGGGATTTGAGGAAGACTGGTCAGATGTCTTGTAGAATGTCCCTCAGTTGGAGTTTGATGTATTTCTCATACTGGACTAGGGTTATTTGTTTTGGGGAAAAAGTACACAGATGGGAATGAAGTATCTTTCTCATCACATGTCAGAGGGTATATAATATAACATGACTTATCACGGATGGTGTTAATCTTGACCACGTGGTTACAATGATGTCTACCAAGTTTTTCCACTGTAAAGTTACTGTTTTTCCCTGCCTGTAATGTGTGATTTAGAAGCAAATCATGAAGTTCAGCCTATCCTCAATAGGACCAAGGTTGTTTTTGTTTTTGTTTGTTTGTTTGTTTTTAGGACCAAGGGCTCCACCATCTGGAGGGGGGTCTATCTGCACATATTTGGAAGTCTTCTGTAACAAAAATTCGTGTCTTCTCCCATTTATTCAGCCATTAGTTAAGTATTATCAAAAATGAATATGTATACATATGTATATGTATACATACTTTGTATTTTAAGTTATAATCCTACACAATATTATATTAGGGCTTCATTTCTTTTTTTTTTTTTTTAATTAATTTATTTTTTTTTAACGTTTATTTATTTTTGAGACAGAGAGAGACAGAGCATGAACAGGGGAGGGGCAGAGATAGAGGGAGACACAGAATCCGAAACAGGCTCCAGGCTCTGAGCGGTCAGCACAGAGCCCGACGCGGGGCCCGAACTCACGGACTGCGAGATCATGACCTGAGCCGAAGTCAGACGCTCAACCGACCAAGCCACCCAGGCGCCCCAGGGCTTCATTATTTCAACTTTGGCCATTGGGACCTCCTTGAGCCTGGCTCCTGTGTCCCTGTGATATAACCCCATCCATTTTTGTTGTGATTCTTTGTTCTGGTAAAATACACATAACATGAACTATGGGCTTTAGTTAATAATGCATCACTATTGATACAAATGTCGCAGTGCAAGGTGCGGATACAGGTGTGGTGGGGAGCATGTGGGAACTTGTGCTTTCTTTTCCATTTTTCTGTAACCTAGTGCTCTAAGAAATTATGTGCATGTGTGGGTATAGATATGGGTAGGTAGCCATTTTAACCAATTTCAAGTGTACATTTCAGTGGTACTTATTTCCAGGTTTTTTTCATTCTTGCAAATAAGTTTTGTACCCATTTGGGCAGGAACTCTACACATGTCCTCCCCCCAGCCTTTGGTAACCTCTAATCTACTTTATGTCTGAATTTGCTTATTCTAGACCATGTAAGTGGAATCACACAATATTTGTCCTTTCGTGTATGACTTTACCTAGCATATTTTTTTTAATGTTTATTTATTTTTGAGACAGAGACAGAGCATGAACGGGGGAGGGGCAGAGAGAGAGGGAGACACAGAATTGGAAGCAGGCTCCAGGCTCTGAGCCATCAGCCCAGAGCCTGACGCGGGGCTCAAACTCACGGACCACGAGATCGTGACCTGAGCTGAAGTCGGACGCTTAACCGATTGAGCCACCCAGGCACCCCCCTAGCATATTTTTTTAATAAAAGTATTTATTTTTGAGAGAGAGCATACAAGCTGGGGAGGGGCAGAGAGCAAAGGGGACAGAGGATCTGAAAACAGGCTGTGTGCTGACAGCAGAGAACCTGATGTGGGGCTTGAACTCACAAAACCTGAGATCATGACTTGAGCCAAAGTCGGATACTTACTAGATGCCCCTATCAAGCATATTTTTAAGGTTCATTCCTGTTGCAGCTTTTACCAGAACTTTATTCCTTTTATGGCTCAATAATATTCCATAATGTACATCACATTTATTTATGGATGGATATGAGTTATTTCCATCTCTTGGCTATTGTGAATAATGCTGTGAGCATGCGTGTGTAAACATCTGAGTCCCTGTTTTCTGTTCCTTTGGGTATTTGCCTAGGAGGGGAATTGGCTCATGTGATAATCCAGTGCTTTTTATTTTTACATTTTTTTAAATATTTATTTTTGAGAGAGAGAGAGAAACAGAGTGCAAGCAGGGGAGGGGCAGAGAGAGGAGACACAGAATCCAAAGCAGCTCCAGGCTCTGAGCTGTCAGCACAGAGCCTGATGTGGGGCTCAAACTCACAAACTGTGAGATCATGACCTGAGCCGAAGTCGGATGCTTAACTGACTGAGCCACCCAGGGGCCCCATTCAGTGCTTAACTTTTTGAGGAACTGGGCAACTTTCTACAGCAACTGCCCATTTTACATTCCCGCCCCCAGAGCATGAGGTTCCAATTCCTCTGCACCCTCACCGGGACTTTTATTTTTTGTTTTTACAGTCCACTCCAGTGGGAAGTAGCTGTTTCATTTGTGTTTCCCTAATAACTAGTGATATTGAGCATCTTATCCTGAATTTCCTGGCCATTTGTATGTCTGTTTTGCAAAACTGTCTATTCAGATCTTATGGCCACTTGTGTGTGTGTGTGTGTGTGTGTGTGTGTGTGTGTGTGTGTGTGTGTAAGTTTATTTTTGAGAAAGAGAGAACACAAGCAGGGGAGGGGCAGAGAGAGAGACACAGAATCCAAAGCAGAATCCACACTCAGCACAGAGCCCAATGTGGGGCTTGAAGTCAAACTGTGGAATCATGATCTGAGCCGAAATCAAGAGTCAGATGGTTAACTGACTGAGCCACCCAGGTGCCCCCTTATGCCCACTTTTAAATTGAGCTGTTTCTTTTGTTGTTGAGCTATAGGAGTCCTGTATTGGTTTTGAATATTAAATCCTTGTCAGATATGTGATTTGCACATATCTTCTCCCATTCTGTGAGTTGTCTTTTCACTCTCTTGATAGTGTCCTTTGATATACAAATTTTTAATTGAATGAAGTCCAATTTATGGTTTCTTTTGTTTATGGTGTTTTTGGTGTCATATTTACAAAACCATTGCCAAATCCAAGGTTATGCAGATTTTCACTAAAGTTTTCTTCTAAGATTTCCATACATTTAGGTCTTTGATCCATTTTGAATTAATTTGTCTAAATGTTGTAAGCTGTGTTCAACTTCATTCTTTGGTGTGTGGATATTCAGTTTTCCCAGCACCATTTCTTAAAGAGACTGTCTTTTCCCCATTGAATAGTGTTGGCATTCATGTCAAAAATCAGATGATGGTAGGCATATCTGGGTGGCTCAGTTGGTTAAATAAATGTCCAACTCTTGGTTTTGACTCAGGTCTTGATCTCACGGTTTGTGAGTTCGAGCCCCATGTCAGGCTCTGTGCTGACAGCATTGAGCCTGCATGCGATTCTCTCTCCTTTCGGCTTGCTCTCTCTCTCTCTCAAAATAAATAAACTTAAAAAAAAAAAACTTAATTGATGACAAAGATGAGAGTTTATTTCTGGGCTCTGGATTCTATTCCATTGGTCCATATGTGTATCCTTAGTCTAGTTCCACACTGTTTTGATTACTATAGCTTTATAAGTAGGCTTTGAAATTAGGGTGTGTGAATCCTCCAACTTTTTCTTTTTCAAGATTGTTTTGGCTGTTGTGGCTTCCTCGAATTACCATATGAATTTAAATGTTTGTGTTTTTTTCCCCATTTCTGAAAAAAGATGGCATTGGGATTTTCAGAGAGATTTCATTGAATTTGTGTGTCTTCTTAATATTATATCATCTAATCCATAAACAAAAACTGTCTTTCCATTTAATTGTGTCATCTTGATTTCTTCCAGCAGTGCTTGTAGTTTTCATTGTGCAAGTCTTTTACCTCTTTGGTTAAATTTATTCCCAAGTATTTTATTATTTTTTTGGATGCTATTATAAATGGAATTGTTCTCTTAGTTTCCTTTTTTTGATTGTTCATTCCTAGTGTATAGAGAAACAACTGTTTTTTGTGTGTTGACTTAGTATCCTGAATGTATTTATTAGCTTTAACAGTTTGTGCATGCATGTATGTATGTGTACATGTAGAGCTTTCTACATAACAGGATCATGTCATCTGCAAATAGAGATAGTTTTACTTCTTTTTTTGAATTTGGATTGTATTTATTTCTTCCCACTTGCATAACTTCTCTGGCTCGAACTCCAGTATTACATTGAATAGACGTGAGAAGCAGGCATCCTTGTCCTGTCCTTGATCGTAGGACAGGCTTGATCCAAGGCTTCAGTCTTTCACCATCAAGGGTAATGCTATTGTAGGTTCTCATCGATGCCCTTCACAGTTTTGGAGGAGTTCCCTTCTATTCCTACTCTATTGAGTGCTTAGTTGTTTCATCAAGAAAGGTTGCAAATTTTGTCAAATGCTTTTTTTTTTTTTTTTTTTTTTTTTTTTTAGGTGGATGAATGTGATGATGAGGGGTAATGAGTTCTAGGATTTCAGGGCTGTTGAGGGAAAAACATGACCATAAGGTGGCAGTAGCATATTTTATTTGGGCAAGTGTATTTGAGCGGCTCTTTGGGGGTGATGTGGTAGCAGTGTGGCAGGAAGAGGAGGTTAGAGAAGACTGAAGCGCAGTGGCTGTGTGGTCCTTCATAGTCCCAGGGTGTGTCTTATGTACAGGTTGCAGATGCTGCGTGTAGATTTGCCCAGTATGCAAAACAGGCAGGCTCTAGATGGCTAAAGAAACGCTTGTTTAAGCTATATTTAAAACAATGATATGTGTAAAAATTGGACTTGGCATTGTTGGGCTTGAGCTAACCAACCCCGTCTGCTGTGAAGAAGTAAACAACATAGGCTTCAATATACAAGGGCCACATCTCTGGTTCACTTATATAACGTCTTGAAGGTTTTTTCCTTCATTATATTAATGTGATAGTTTACATTGATTTTTTAAAATTTGTAAAAAAAAAAAAAGTGTTTATTTTAGAGAGAGAGAGAGCGAGCAAGCGAGCAGGGGAGAGGCAGTGAGTGAGACAGAATCCCAAGCAGGCTCCACACCATCAGCATTGAGCCCGATACAGGACTCGAACCCATGAACCATGAGATCATGATCTGAGCCCAAATCAAGAGTCATGCTTGACTGACTGAGCCATACAGGTGCCTCTTACGTTGATTGATTTTTGTGTGTTGGACTACCCTTGCAATCCTGAGATAAATCCAGCTTGGTCACATTGTATGATCCTTTTAATAGAATGTTGAATTTGATTTAATTTTTTGTTGAGTTTACATATATGCTTATAAGAGATCTTTATTGGTCTGTAGTCCTCTTGTAGTGCCTTTGTCTGGCTTTGGTGTTGGGGTACTGCTGGCCTCATAAAATGAGTGAAGTAGTATTCTCTCCTCTTCAGGTTTTTGAGAAGAACTAATGTTAATTCTTTAACAGTGAAGGCTTTTGGTCCTGGGCCTTTCCATGTTGGGAGGTTTTTGATTACTGATTCAATGTCTTTACTTGCTAATAGCTGTTTCCTCTTGAGTCAGTTTTGGTAGTTTGTATGTTTCCAAGAATTGTCCACCCAGGTTGTTCACTTTGTTGGTTAACCATGGTGCATGGTATCCTGTTACAATCTTTTTTATTTCTGTAAAGTCTGTAATAATTTCTCCTCTTCCATTTTATGATTTTAGTAATGTGAGTCTTTTTTCCCCCCCTCAATCTGGTTAAAGGTTTGACAACTTTGTAGCTCTTTTCAAAAAGCCAACTTTTGATCTTGTTGACTTCCTCTGTTGTTTTTCTAGTTTATATTTCATTTCCACTCAAATATTTATTATTCCTTCCTTCTGCTAGCTTTGGGTTTAGTTTGCTATTCTTTTTCTATTTCCTTAAGGTGTAGAGTTTTATTATTGAAATAAGATTTTTTTAACACAGTCATTTACAGCTATAAATTTCCCTCTGAGCACTGTTTTTGCTGCAGCCCCTAAGTGTTACACTGTGTTGTTTTCATTTGTGCTAAGGTATTAGCTAATTTTCCTTGTGATTTCTTCTTTGACTCATTGGTTGTTTAAGAGTGTGTTGTTTAATTTACCACATATTTGTGAGTTTTCCAGTTTTTCCTGTCTTAGGATTTCTAGTTTTATTCCATTGTAGTTGGAAAGAATATTTTGTGTGATTTCAGTCTAAGTGTTTAAGACTTTTCTTGTGGTATAATTTATGGTCCTTCCTAGAGAATATACCCTGTTCACTGGAGAAGATTGTATTCTCTGCTTTTGTTGGGTGGAGTGGTCTGTGTAAGTCTGTTAGGTCTAATTGGTTTATGGTGTTTTTCAAGTCTTCTATTTCCTCATTGATCTTCTGCCTACTTATTCCATTATTGAAAATAAGGTGTTGACGTCTGAAACTATTATTATAGAAGTCTATTTCTCCCTTAGTTCTGCCAATGCTTGCTTCATGTATTTTGGGGCTCTCTTATTGGATGCATATATATTTATACTTGTTATAACTTTTGACCCTTTTATCAATATATAATGTCCTTTTTGTCTCATAACAGTTTGCCAGCCCAGCTCTCTCCATTACTATTTACATGGAGTAATTTTTTCCATCCTTTTACTTTCACCCTTTTGTGTCTAAAGCAGGTTTCCTATAGACAGCATACTAATGGATCATATTTTTTTATCCATTCTGGTTTTTAATTGGAGGGTTTGATCATTTACATTCGAAGTAGTTACTGATAAGGAATTTGTCTTGAGCTGCCATACAGCTATTTGTTTCTGTAAGTGTTACATATTTTTTGTTCCCTCCTTATCTTATAGTTGATTTTGTGTGTGTGATGTGCCATTTTGATACTCTACTATTCTGGGACTTTTTGGTTTTTTTCCTCATGGCTACTCTGGGGATTACAATATCTGACTTAAATTTATAACAACCTAATTTGAATGATTCCAATTTAGTTTTAGTAGCATACATACACTGTTGTTATACACCTCCCTCCCTTTCTTCTTATTATCACAGATTACATCTTTTTTCATTGTTCCCATTAACATTGATTTATAAATACTATTTTATTCATTTGCTTTTTAAATCATATAAGAAAAAAGGAGTTAGAAACCAAAAACCAAAAGTACACTAATACTGGCTTTTATATTTACCTATGTAGTTATCATTACTATTGTTATTTCTTGATATGATTCCAAATTATTGTGTAGCTTTCTTTCATTTCAGCTTGAAGGGCTCCCTTTGGGATTTCTTAAAAGGGCACTTGTACTAGTCTACCAGTGATAAACTCCCTTAACCTCTGTTTGTTGGGGATGTCTTAATTTCTCCTTCCTTCTTGAGGAATGGTTTAGCCAGAAAAATTTTTGGTTGACAGTGTTTCTCTTTTAAAGCTTTAAATATGTCATATAATAAAGGGATAGGGTTATATGTTTCATTTGTTGTAACCCTTGCAAGCCTGCATCCTGACTTCACCAGGTATATTATCCTATGTTTTTGTGGTTTCTGAGACATTCGTTCAGAGCATTAACAAAGTATTGTACAGAAATGAATTTTCCTGGCACCTGAAATGGTTCCTTAAACATCAACTTTTTATCTTAATCTAACATGTATTCCATATTCCTTAAGAAGCTAAGGCAAAAAAAAAATAAAATAAAATAATGGCTCTCATTTCCTGAGGTCTTTAAAGTAAGTTGCCTGGGGGGCTCAGTCGGGTAAGCGTCCAACTTCCACTCAGGTCATGGTCTCACAGTTTGTGGGTTTGAGCCCTGCATCAGGCTGTGCTGACAGCTCAGAGCCTGGAGCCTGCTTGGGATTCTGTTCTCTCTCTCCCCCTCTCTCTGCCCCTCCCCCACTCGTGCTCTGTCTCAAAAATTAACATTGAAAAAAATAAGACTTTGTACATTTGAGGAATTTGAGTGCAGCTATAGATGCTTCCAAGGCCCAGCATCCTAGCTATTGTGTGTTTCAGCTTATGACAGCGAATGTCAGTTTAGTGCAGTAATGCACTTAGGTCGTGAGTTACCTGCTGCTCTTCAGACTCAAATAGTGTGGTTCTGAGTTTTCATCTTTCTATTTAATGGCTTTTTTATCTCTTCTCTATCAGGATCACATGTGCCTATTGTTATGCCTCCCCTCTTTAGCTGGGGCTGGAAAATCAAATGACTGAACTTAAAATAGTAATTTTTAAAATAGATAAAAATATAGGTATTAATACTTTTTTCAAGTTTATTTTGCCTTGCAGATAAAGTATTTCTTCCTGTAATTTCTTCATTGATCACATGGTATGTTTTTTTAAGTTTCCGAAAAAGCAAACTCCTGATAAATGAGCCTCATTACCATATTGACAGTGCTTTAAGAAATGAAAGGCAAAATCCAAGCTGTTTTTCAGGTCAGCAGTCTAGTACCAATGTTTAGGCTTCAGAGAGTATCAAAGAAAGGTAATGTGTAATTGTACTGTCAAGTAGTTTTCTATACCACCCAATATTTTACTCTCATAATGATGCATGGTTTACTAAAAAGGCATCCTTCTTGCCAACTTTAAAGTGATCATGGTGTCATTTTCAAAGGGATATGGGAGTGTTATGGTCACCTGCTGCTTTAAACCAGTGCCATTTACCAATTAGATGTGCTCCCAAGTAAAATGTAGCCTTTCCTGTGACAAGCATTCACCCCAGGATCACATTCATGTGTGGCAAAGCAAAGTTACCTACTTTATTCACTCTGACATTTGGAGATTATTTTCTTTTATTGTCTGTAGTTGTGTATGTAAAACAATGTAAAAGAAAACATATATAACAGGCTTGGCAGTATGTAGGAATCTAGACTTTGTGATGTACTTATTTTTTCATATAAAATCTTAAGCTATTTTGCAAGTGTATTTCATTCACTGTATCTTGAAATTTGTACTATAAGATTTTTTAATTTACAGAATAATTTCATAGTCATACCTGAATTCTAAAATTCTGTCATTTTTGGGAAACCATTTCTGAGAACCTTATTTGTTAATAACAGGAAGTAAAGAATCTGAGGAGTCTTTAAAAATTGACCATGGTGGCCGTTGGCTAGGGGAAAAAAAAAACATTTGGGCATTTTGCTGTCCAGATTGCAGTACACATACAGCAAACATGTGAGTGCCTGTAGGTGCCAGCTACAGGCCTGGACTGGGCACAGAGTTGGATAAAGACATAGTTCCTGCCTAAGTGAAGGCACAGTTCTAGGTTGTTAGGGAATATTCAGCATTGAAACAATGTAGTAACTAGTAAATGGAGGTATGCTTGAATTTCTGGGGATCTTGAATCACTTTGGCTGGGAAGATGTTGGGTTGGGATGAGAAAGACTTCAGGAACGTCCTTCAGGATAGGGCATTCCAGGCCGAAGCCATAGCATAAACCGTGGCTTCACTACGGGGGCACAGTATGGACACAGGAATACCACAAAGCGTTGCACATGACTTGGGCCTAATGAGAACTCCCTTTCTGAAGACAGTTCTTTTCTCCATTTGACAATTTTGCTTTTTGGCCTAGTATAGATGTGAGTAGGTTTGTGGTATGAGGTTTAGAATCCTTATCTCAATTTAAAAACCTCACCAAAGAGCAAAAGATACTTAGATGACTGTGTCAACCTGAAAATAAAGAGCCACAATGAGAGGCAAATGAGTATTTATTTGGGACCAAAGAGTTGCAGTGTCGGGAGCACAGATTCAGGAAAGCAAGGTGGTTTTCATGAGGAAAACAAATGACATGATTTAAGGGAGAAATTTTTTTTCTATGGGTGTTTTAACAGGCTAGGCTACTCTGGGTTATATACTGACTGAGTGCTGATTCTGTCTTCAGAAAGTCCACAACCACCAGACTTGTGATCCGGATGTCTGTTCTGCTGACTTTTCAAACAGTTGCTTAAAACAACTGCCGTTTTACCCAGTGCAAAGGTCTTGGCCCAGTTCAAAGGTGAGTATGGCGGTTTCTCTCCACTGGCCACTCAGACTTGATTTTAAAATGGCTCCAGTAATGCCAGTTTTTCAGTTGGTTAGTCTGAATAATATCAAGAAATTAGAAAAGTAAAGACCTGCAAATAGATTGAGAGCAGTTTTTTAAAAGTCCAAATATGTGCTCTGTAAAGACTGCTGAAACATTCCAATTTTTCAAATGAATGGGTTTCACGTTTTTCAACATCAGCCCCTTCTGCATCTACCTCCTTTCCGTCTTTTGTATTAAAAGATTTTATTTTTTAATTTTTTTGACATTTATTTACTTTTGATAGAGACAGAGCACAAGTTGGGGAGGGGAAGAGAGAGGAGGAGGCACAGAATCCAAAGCAGGCTCCAGGCTCCAAGCTGTCGGCACAGAGCCCAACACAGGGCTCGAACTCACAAACCGGCAGATCAAGACCTGAGCCAAAGTCGGACTCCTAACCGACTGAGCCACCCAGGCGCCCCTGTATTAAACGATTTTAGGTGGCAACCATATTTTCCTTCTTTTTATCACAGGTTATACCATCAGAGCTTTTGATCAGCATACCTAAACTGCCTGTACGGAGTTGATTTGAGACCAAAAAAAAAAAAGAAACCGTGGAGCCAGGGTGGGCAACCTTATCATAGGTGTGTTTCTAATAGGATTCCTTTAGATTTATGAAATATTGACAACTGCTCCTTGCCCCCTTCATGGGGTTTTAGAAAACTGCTTTGGAACTGCTTTTTGAGTCTTGGCTCATTTAAAAGTCACATTCCCAGTGTGTTCATTGGTAGCGAGTAGTTTAAGGATAAAGCACTAGAAGTAGGCCTGGACTTACCTCCAGTATCTGACAGTGACTCCCTTCATCTCTGTTTGTACTCGGAAGTTCTCGGGAGAAAGATGCTATGAATGACAAATACAGCCAAGGTAATTAAAAAATAGGAGAAAATATGAAAAAACGTGGCATTTAAAATTGAAGACCTGATGGGGCACCTTAGTTGGCTCAGTCAACTAAGCATCCACTTCAGCTCAGGTCACGATCTCGAGGTTTGTGGGTTCAAGCCCCGCGTTGGGCTCTGTGCTGACAGCTCAGAACCTGGAGCCTGCTTTGGATTCTGTGTCTGCCTCTCTCTCTGCCCCTCCTCCACTCGTGCTCTGTCTCCCTCTCTCAAAAATAAACATCAAAACAAAACTGAAGACCTTCTATACATTCTAATCTGAAGTGCTACTGCCTCTTAAGTTCATAAAAGAAAAATATATGAACGAGAACCTGGCTTGGTTGCTGTCCCATTAATAGCTTCGAACAGTTGTGTAAACACTGCTGCAAATCCTTCAGGCTCCGTTTTGTGGGTGCCCTGGGTCTGAGCAAGGCACTCGCCCCTAGAATGCGGGGCTCAGAGATGAATAAACCCTCTTTCTGAGCCGGCCACTTTCTGCTTCCAACTGCGGCGCATTTATTCTCCTCCGTATGGGGAAGCCATTTGTGCTGTTTGCCAACCCCTCCATTCTTCTTAAGTGCTGTTCTCTGAAGAAAGGTTCAGATTTCCTTGGAAAATAAAATAGCTGTAAAATGTGAAGCACGTGTATGTAATTCTCAGGAACACTTAGCCAAACGTGCTCTGGTCCCTAATTTCCCGCCGACTGGCTACTGGGAGAGGCCTTTCGACCCCTTGCCGTCCCAGACCTACCCGGGCTGCCAGGGCCCACCTCGGCTTTACGTCCCGCGGCACTACCAGGTTGAGTCCCCTGGGACAGAAGGATGCCATGCTGGACGTGGAGCATCATGGGTCGGGGGAGCGGGGGGAGGGAGAAGGGGCGGTGTCGTCCCAGTTCTCGCGAGGTTTCGCCCTGGGAAGGAGGTAGAGGCGGCTCCGCGGCGGGTGCGAGATGCGCTCAGAGAAGGAGGGGGCCGGAGGCCCAGGGGCTGCCGTTGCTGCGCGGGGCCCGAGCGGGAGGGAGAAGCCGTCGGCCGTGGAAGTCCAGTTCCGCCGGGAGTCGCCGCGGCGAGAACCCGAGGCGCCACCAGCCTCGTTCTTCGTTTGCGGGGACGGCACTTGCAAACATCGCGAGGAGAAGAAAACGGTCCTGAGCAAGGTGGGGAAGGGGCGGGACAGATAAGCCTCGCGAGAGGAGGAGGGTCTTCAACAGGAGAGGCGAGGGCGTCCCTGCAAACCTCGCGAGGAGAAGAGGGATGCTCTTCAGCGTGGCGGGGGTGGGGCCAATGGTTGGGGTGGTCTCGAGGGGTGGGGCTAAGAAAGGTGGGTGGGCGGAGGCGAGGGGCTGCGGGAACGGGGTTGGGCAGGCAAACCTCGCGAGAAGAGGGATGGTCTGAGCGAAGATGGGGCGGGCTCAGGGTTTGGAGTGGTGGGAGGAGGTGATGCCACGCGCGGCGTGTTCTGGGAGCGCGGGTCCGGGCTGGGCCAGCCGCTTCAGCACCGCGGACAGCGGTTGGGGGAGGCGGGGACGACGTGCAGCTGGAACCGTTTCCCGTTCCGCCAAACGCGGCCTTTTCTGATATGGAAGGAGGAAGAAGAGTGCGTTCAGCCTGTGTTGTTTCCGATTGGGGCTGCCACGCTGAGATGCTGGGCCACGGGGAGGCTCTGTCCTCGGCCCGGGCGATGCGAGGGGGCGGCTCGGCGAGGGTCCGGTCCTGTCCAGGGAGGGCGGCGGGAGGATACTGCGGGCAGGGGCGACAAGTGCGCATCGCAGGCGGAGGTCCCTTGGCAGGAAGAACCGGTGCACCGCCGGGCTGTTAGAGTTGCTGTTGCTCTGCGTGCAGGGAGAATGTAGGCGGAGGTTTTATTTTTCAACTCGGGCATGGACAGTAAGCGTCATGCCAAGAGTTGTCTGGTTTCCTGAAAAGGAGCTGCTTTATGCACCCCTTTTTCTGACCTTACTGATTCCGTTTAGATTAGTCAGCCCTCATTACCCTTTTGACAGCCATGTTCTCCATGCATGTATTTCTTAGCTTTAAAATGTGTGTTTCTGCTGGACTCCTGGTTGAGATCTCCTTCTGAACCAAAACACAGGTGACATTCAAATTATTGAGGCAATGATAGTGAAACAAAACCCACCCAGAGTCCTTTCTACAGGTGGTCATCCGGCGGCTTCCTCCCAGCCTCACCAAGGAGCAGCTGGAAGAGCAGCTACACCCACTGCCGGCACATGATTACTTTGAGTTCTTTACTGCCGATTTCAGGTGAGAAGCTGCTTACCAACATTAAGAAGCTGGGAGGTCTTGTCACTTGGTGAGAGATTAAGATTATTATAGATGATGAAAGCTATGTTTATTTCCATCTTCTTTCCTACATGTACTCAGAAATCAGTGCAGACCTTTATTTCTGCAAATTGTTTCCAAGTAGGCAGATCATTACATTCTACTAGCACCACCATAGTCTAAAGAGAACAAACACCAGAGACAGAAACAATATTCCAGCCCCCAGAAACCGACTTGTGCTCCCTTAAATCACTGAGACCCCTGTCCCCACCTCACACCTGCCAGGTTATATCTTTTTTGATTCTCTTTTACATCTTGGTAGTAAGGTGGCTCTGACAACACTTTCACACTTCTAGATTTTCTTTTTATTAACAATGAAAGAGCAGACCTCATGTTAGACCTTCAACGGGTGATAGTTCAGCTAGAATTTTGTGATTTTTCACTGTTTTTATTATTACCTTTATTATCATTGTTATCCTTTTTATCTTCAGTGTCATGAGTGCCATGAGTTTGTTATGGTAGCCATATAAACTTTCCTTCTGAATAAATACATTTAAGTTAAAAATGCCAGTCCATTCAAAGAAAAATATCACAGGTAAATATAGATTTGGTTTTAAAAAAATAGATGATTTTCAGATGACTAACCTTTAAGAAAACTGGTACCATTAAAGGACAGGCACCGGACTCAGAGCGACTCAGGTTGAATCATAGTCCTATCTTTAACTAGCTGCACCTCTTGCACATACTGAATTTCTCTGGGCCTCAGTGTTCATGTCTGTGAAATGGGGTTGAAAGTTCCTGCCTATGAAGGAAATTGGTAGTTGTGAGATCAAGGAGAAAGAGTTAGTTCTTCTATAGTCCCCATACCATGTGCTACAATTAATATCCCTTTAACATACGTAAAAGTGGTCATCAGTGAAGAATATCTTGTAAATATAACGTTTTCAACTGTGAATGAATCATGATTAGGTTGTATTACATCATCGTGTGTACTAAGGAAAACCTTTAAATAACTTTGCCTGTGATTTTCAACCTCGGAAGACCATTATTTTAACCCTGGTTTTGTGTAATAGAGAAACTGACCTTAAGTGTCTTTCCCAAGTTATTAAAAAGATCTCGGGTAATGTTTTGTTTATTTTTGTTTTTTTGTTTTTTTTGCTAAAGAATAAACCAGATTATTGTAATTAAAAGAGAAGTGATTCTTTGGCATAAAGGTTTTATTTGAAATAGTTTGTTGCATCTAGAAAAGGAAAAGAAAATCAAAATTAAAGAAGCCTTGCATTTTTTTGCTAACAGTTTTCACTGTTATCTTTTATTTCAGTCTTTATCCTCATCTCTACTCAAGAGCATACATTAATTTTAGAAATCCTGATGACATCCTTCTTTTTAGAGATCGTTTTGATGGATATATCTTCATTGACAGTAAAGGTTCGATTGTTGGCTTTTTAAACTATTATAATCTCTAACTACATTAATTATGTTTTGCTGGAATGTTTGTGAACTGTAATTAAGTTCTCAGATACCGACTTAAAATAAGTTCATAAATTTTTATTGTGTTACTGTGGTTATGTGCTTGTGTTGAAAATTGAAATTATGTGTAAACCAAAGAACTCCGGCAAGTCTTTGTAATCTATTTGTGTATTATCAGAGAGTGAAGTTTTTCATATAAATGAGTTTCCTGGATAAGTGAGCTTCACTTTCTTTTGTACCAAAACTGAATTGCTTTGTTCATATTCAATATAAGTCTTTTAATTTATATTATTCACTTATATCTATGTCTTAAACAGAGAACTTTTTTAATCATACATGTCTGGATTATGTCATGGGGGATGGGGATTGTAGTAACGAACATCACTTTCTCACTGTTGAACAGCTGCCCGCTGAGACCATGATATTTATCTCTACTCTAAACGGTCCCAGTTCTCTGTACTTTTGGGTCCTCCCTTTGTCCTCCTTTCCTGTCAGACTGTCAACTGTTGTGTCCACTGCAATCAAGTCTGTACACCTGTATCAGCATATTCTCTGTACACCTTTCACCAGCCAGCCTCCTCCCACTCCACCCACCGCACTACTGATAAGTGTTTTCTCCTCCACTGAGAGGGAGCAAGAAACCCTCAAAGAGTGACTAGGCCAAGAGATTCTTTTCTTTGAGCAAAAACAAATTTAATGCTTGAACTATTTGACATTTGTGTTAAATGCTTGTTTGTTCAAGTGCCTTTTTCCTTTAGTTTTTAAAAAGTTATGGTAAGATACGCAAAACTAGATTTACCATCTTAGTCTTTCCTGAGTGCACAGTTCAGTAGTGTTAAGTACATTCACACTGTTGTGCAGCCCACTTCCAGAACTCTTTTGATCTTGTAAAACGAAAACTCTGTACTTGTTAGATAACTCCCCTCTCCTCCCCCACCCCCAGCCCCTGGCATCCACCTTTCTGTGTTTTGTTTCTATGAATTTACTACTCTGGATACCTCCTATAAGTGGAATCTTACAGTATTTCTCTGTTTGTGCCTGGCTTACTTCATATAGCCTGGTGTCCTCAGTGTGTTCACCCATGTTGTAGCAGGTGTCAGAATTTCCTTTTTAAGGCTGAGTAATATTTGGCTGTGTGTGTACCACATTTTGTTTATCCATTTTTCAGTGGACCCTTGGGTTGCTTCCAGCTCTTTGTTGTGAACAGTGCTGCTGTGAACATGGTGTGCAAGTATCTCTTGGACACCCAGCTTTCAGTTTTTTTGGGTGGATACCATTGTGGGATTGTTAGATCATATTATAATTATAGTATTAATTTTTTGAGGAACTGCCCTACTGTTTTCTGTAGAGGCTGCTTATTTTCTCTTCCTGCTGATAGTGCACAGGGTTCCAGTTTTTCCATATCCTTGCCAGCAATTGTTGTTTTCTGGGGTTTTTTGGTAACAGACATCCTAGCGGGTATGAGGCAGTATCTCATTATGATTTTGATTTGCATTTCCCTAATGCTTAGTGATGTCGGCATCTTTTTGTGTGTTTGCTGATGTCTTCTTTGGAGGAAGAGAAATGGAGGGATGTTCAATTTCTTTGCCCATTTTTAAATTGAGTTGTTTCTTGTTAAATTGTAAAATTTTTGTTATTATAGATCTTAACCCCTCATTGGATATATGATTTTTTTTCCCCATTCCATAGGTAGTCTTTATATTCTGTTGATGTTTCAGTGCTTGCTTTGGCAGCACATATATTATATTCTGTTGATGTTTCTAATGTGATGTCCAATTTTTCTTTTTTTATTTTAGTTGCCTGTACTTTTGGTGTCATATCTAAGAAGTCATTGCCAAATCTAATGTCAAGCTTTTACTCCATGTTTTCTGCCAAGGGTTTTATAGTTTTAAGTGTCATGTTTAGGTCTTTGATCCATTTTCAGCTAACTTTTGTCTATGATACTAGGTAAGAGTTCAACTTCATTCTTTTGCATGTGGTTATCCAGTTTTTCCAGCACTATTTGTTAAAGAAGATTGTCATTTCCCCATTGAATGTCATCTCCCCAATTTCCCCATTAGAGAGAGAGCACGTGTGAGTGAGGAAGAGGGGCAAGGAGGGGAGAGAGAGAGAGAGAGAGAAAGAAAGAAAGAAAGAGAGAGAGAGAGAAGGAGAGAATGAGAGAATGAGAATCTGGAGCAGGCTCCATGCTCAACAGAGCCCAAGGTGGGGCTTGATTCCACAACTCTGGAATCACGACCTGAGCCAAAATCAAGAGTCAGATGCTCACTGACTGAGCCACTCAGGTGCCCCAATACCATACTGTTTTGATTACTGTAGGTTTGTAATAAGCTTTGAAATCAGGAAGTGTGTCAACTCCTATTTAATAACTATCTATGTCCCAGGCATTGTTGATGGAGCAGTGAATGAGACATTGTTCCTCTCTGTCCAAAGCCCTGCTCTCCTCCTGGTTCTTGACTTTCTCCTGGATAGTTTGGGTTAGCATCGAAATATCTTTCAGATAATAAGAGTTGCAATATCATAGTCACGTGACCATTCCTGACGAGGCTGAAGGTGATTACTCAGTGAATTTAGTACCAACATGAAAGTGTTCCATGTGTTGATTAAGTGTATAGCAGGTTATCTTGGTGAACATTTCTTGGTATGTTTTTCCCCCCCGCACATAATGACCAAGTCAGTTTCTCATGGCTTTCATTGTAAACATTCCTGTTTGAAGCAAACCCTGTCTGATTATTGTGCACACCCTTCGAAGCCCCTCTTTTAGTCAAGTGTCTCTTGTAAGCAGAGTAATTCCCTTGAACTCACATAACAGATTGATAATGGCATTAACCTTTTAAAATTAGAAGAAATTTAAATGTGACTAAGAAATGTATTTAAAGGTACTCCACGATAAACTCTTCAGTGGGAAAGAGAGAGTTTATTAACATTGAGTTAATGTAGAATTCACCATTTGATGAATTTTGAATGCATTCAGTTTTGTAACCACTACTAACACATGAAAAATCATTTTATTTGATAAATAAATGCTCGTCCTTTGTTCATGTCTGGAGTTTGACATGCTAAGGTTATGGTTGCTCGAAATATAGTTAAAACAGTTAACATTGTCATTGTTATATGCGGTCTTTAAGAAAGCAAACGTTATTTACTAAAATGAATGTAGTGGAATTTCAGAATGGCTTTTGCAATTTGTTTCTAATACAGGCCTAGAATATCCTGCAGTGGTAGAGTTTGCCCCATTCCAGAAGATAGCCAAAAAGAAGCTAAAGAAAAAAGATGCCAAAACCGGAAGCATTGAAGATGGTGAGTCCTTTTACAAAGGCTGAATTAGGAAACTGCCAAATCAAATACACTGATCAGATATAATTCGTCTACCAGATATGGGGAGGAGCATGTTTATTTTCCATTTTTCTTTTTAAATTTACAGATCCAGAATACAAGAAGTTTTTGGAAACTTACTGTGTGGAGGAAGAGAAAACGAATGCCAGTCCTGAAACTCTTCTGGGAGACATGGAGGCAAAGACAAGAGAGCTTATTGGTCTGTTTGCTCATTTCTTCTATTTGTTGAGACGTGTACCTACAAAGCTTGTATTTCTTTTTCATGAGTATTTAAAAATACACGCTCATGGCAGGCTTGGCAGGAATGTAGAATGTTTTCCAGTTGTAACAAAAGGATGGCAACCCGTGAAAATATTTCTGCGTGTCTGTTGATGGAGAGCACCAGAACTTCCAGTCATAGGCGTTTTGTTGACAGTTACGATGCTTCCAGACGAGCAGTAAAGAAGACTGTGGAGTGCTCTGTACCTGCTACATCAGGGAGGGAGTGCTGTGTCTCAAGATTGAAGTCAGTCATCTTTCTCAAGAGCAGTCCTAGAGATGAGATGCTTTGCCCAAGTGTGAGGCCATGTTGTTACTGTTCAGAAAATACCAAGCGCTCTGAGAGAGCAAGCAGACAAGTGGATAAACCCATCCGGAGCACAGTCTGCTTTGAATCAGGCTTCAGCCCTTTTTTGCAAGCAGCATATTTTAGAAATGGCTATCTCCTGGTGGCAGGTTGTAAACTTACCTGGTGTCTCCCTTGCTGTCTGCTCCCACTCGCCCCTGCTCTTCTATCCCTCCCTGTGGCTGTGTCCCACTTGCCCATCAAGATGTCTAGAACGGGATGATTGCCCTGTTAATAGTTTACATTTTTATTTACCCATCTCTCCCCACCCTCCCCCCCAGTAGAACCGTATTTTCATATTGGTGGTCCCAGTAGTACATGGTTAGACAAGGTTAGGTATTCAGTAAATGTTTGTTGAGGAAAGTAGTAAGAGAGGTTAACATTTGAAATGGTCTTCATTAGTCAAGTAATGAAGGTTTATGTTTTGTAACAGCTGATTTAATGTGTGGCTCAAAAGATTTTTAATCACTAAAGCAAATATTTGTAAAGATGTGCTTAGGGTACATTTGCTCATTTTTGGTCAGCACATGTTGACTGGGAGTAGGGAGTGAGCATGGCCACGGCCATCACGTAGCTGCCCTGCTCATGGGCAAGACTGCAGTAAACACCCGAAAAATAACCAGGCTTCAAGCCAGGGCATCTTCATGGGGCAGTGCCACGATGTGGTGAAATAATCCTGAGTGGGAAAGACCCTCTGAGTCCACATTTGAGCTGAGAGCAGCCATGCTAAGAGGTGGGAGAAGAGGGGACTAGAGATGAGAGCTGGGAGCTGAGCTGCGGGCCCATAGGAGTGGGATACATGCCTGTGTGCTTGGTACACGGGTGGGCCTCAGGCGGAGCGGCTGGAGAGGCAGGTGAGTGAGAGGTTCGGAGTTTATTGGAGAGACAGCTGGAGACCATTGAGGGAGTGGCGTGGCTTGATTAGTTCTCCCCGTCGCTCCATACATGATGGATTGTGGATGCCCTGAGAAGACATTGGGCTTCCAGTGGGGAGGCTTTGCTCCAGTCCAGGGAGGGCTGCTTGTGCTAGCCAGCAGAGTCCACATAAGCTCTGGTGGATTGGGTGTGGGAAGAAAGGAAACAGAAAGAATCCAGGCCCCCAGGAGTTTTACCCAAACAGATCAGTGGATGGGGGCACCATCACTGACCTGGGGCAAACTGGGGAAGGAAACTTACTGGAGGCAAATTGAGATCTCACTGTAGAGCATGTTAAATTTAGGAAGAGCTTAGAAAAGAAGCAAATTAAAAATTTACAGGACTTGCCCTGTCCCCCACCCCCCCACTATCATTTCTTTCCTACTTTGCTATAAAAGCCTTTGTACAGGGTACCCACAGAAAAGGACCAGGAGCTTCCACTGGTGGATAGTTTTGAGGCAGGCCTTGGTGGCCAGACACACACCATCCAGCTGCTCCAGCCACCCTCCCACACAAGGGGGACATCCTTTCCCATTCCCAGCCCCTCACCTTGTTCCTGGTGTACAGTAGGTGATCATAGTGTTTTACTGAATGAGTAAGTGTGATTCAGAATCTGTGCCCATTGAAGTTTGAATCTTAATCAGGCAATTCATGGCAGATTGCCTTTTTCTTTTCTTCGATTTTGGCCTTCAGTGGACTCTTATGATCTAGTCTGAGCAATGAGGGTTAAATGGAAATATTAAATCCCTCTGAAGTTGCAGGTTAGTGCGGTGGCATGGCAGGGTCTGTGGAGCGGACAGACCTGGGCTCAGGTTCCAGCCCTAAGACTTAGCAGCTGTGTGGCCACACCTGAGCCTTAGCATCCCTGCTGCCAGGTGGTGGTGACAGTGCCTAGAATGGAACAGCTCTCTGTGAGTGGTGAGAGTCATGCTGTTGGATAAGTTAGTGTTATATTACATGGCCATGCACCTTGTTTAACAAATGATACATTTCTGTGGTTTGTAAAGCACTTTCTTATCCAGGGTCTCATGTACCCTTCATATCGATCCTTTGGGGTAACAAGGGAGGTGTTTGTAGAAGGGGGAAGGCAGGTGGGATCTCGGTGTTAGCTCCCCCACCTACCCAGGGAGATCTTGGTCCTGCTCTTTGCTGACAAGTCCAGAACTCCCATGGTGAAGAGCAGATCCTCCCTATTTGAGGTGATTGCCTATTACAAAGGGCATTGGCTGTGCTCATCCTGAGCCAGAGTTCATGGTTAACACAGGAGCCACCCAGGGAGGAAATGGGCTCTTCTTGGCCCCCGTACTTATGATGAAACGTGGGCATTTGCACAGTCCTGAATCCAGGGCAAAGCTTTCTTGGCAGAAGCCATTGGTATATTATGTTGCGGTGTTCAGGAGTCTTTAATTCCAAGGTAAGAACCCCTGCCCAGGGGCTTTCTTGTAGAATTTATGATTAATTCCTGATCCTTAGAATTCTGGAAATGTATGTCTTGGCCAGCCTTCAAGTGCGTCCAGGGATTCTTTCTTCCCTCACTTAATCTTAGATCTTGAAAGAGCTGTAGCATAGACCCAAACCATCTTCTGCCTTCCCACCTGCATCCACAGCCACTGCCATAGGGAACACATGCTTCTCAGAAGCAATCCCTTTGAGAGGCTATGCCCGGAGGCCTGCCACAAATGGGAACCAAATTTCAGGTTAGGTCAGACAGGTCCAGGGCATGAAAACTGAGGATCAGGTTTGAGTTTATGGAGAGGTTCATTCCTGGGTGGCTAGTGCTGCTTAGATAAAATGCCATGGGGTGGGGGGCAGTGTCACTGTCTAAACTTTTACACCTGGTTATTCTGGTTTGTAGAGTGTATATCATGAGAAATCACAAGAATCCACATTGCTTAAAATCATTGTCTAGAGAGCAGAAAAGGAAGAAACTCCCAGAATATATGTTGAATCAGTGAATCTATCAGCGGGCTATGTAATGTTTTAAAATATCCGCAAAAATGCAAAGATACTTGGGCGCCTGGGTGGCTCAGTCAGTTAAGCGTCTGATTCTTGATTTCGGCTCAAGTCATGATCTCACGGTTTGTGAGTTCGAGCCCTGTGTTGGGCTCTATGCTGACACCATGGAGCCTGCTTGGGATTCTCTCTCTCCCTCTCTCTCTCTCTCTCTCTCTCTCTGCCCACCCCCCTCCCCCGCCCCCAATAAATAAACTTAAAAAAAATAATGTGAAGATACTCGTAGCATTCAGGAAGTCTAATCCATTGTACTCATTTTTCTTTTTTGCTTTTATGGCGTCTTTGTGAGTAACATGAAGCCTCCCTTAAGAATCAGGAGTTCGTTGCCTACTGTGTGTAGAGTTGTCAGTGCCTCCAGATGATGTGATTTTATAGTGCTGGAATAGGAATTTCTCCAGGTACAATGTGTGCACATCTAAATTGTATTCGTTTATTTATTATAAATATTTTATTTTTAAGTAATCTCTGCACTCAACGTGGGGCTCAAATTTCCAACCCCCAAATCAAAAGTTGCACGCTATGCCTACTGAGCCAGCCTGATTATTTAAGGATTAAATTGAAAACAAGTATTTAAAATAAAGGAAAGAAATCATATTTTAGAGTTAAATACTACATTCGAATTTTTGTGTTTTAGCTAGAAGAACCACACCTCTTTTGGAATATATTAGAAATAGAAAATTAGAGAAGCAGGTAGGTTGACCTTTTTACCTGATAAATATCCTTCCTGTCTCTGCCACATTCGTGCAGACAATTTATACACATGCTTTTCCACGTCTTCAGAGGATTCGAGAAGAGAAGCGAGAAGAGCGAAGGAGGAGGGAGCTGGAGAAGAAGCGCTTACGGGAAGAAGAAAAGAGAAAAAAGAGAGACGAGGAGAGGTGTAAGAGAAAAGAAGCAGACAAACAGAAGAGAACAGCAGAGAGAGAAGTAAGGATTAAGGTAATCTTGAGGGGACCTCTCCTTTCGTTTTTCCAAAAGTAGTTCTGCTACAGGCACGCCTTTTAGGTGTTTAGCTCTTGCTACTTGTAAGGAAACTTTCAGCCTTGTCTCTTACTATTATAGTTCCATTTCTCTGCGATACAGCAGTGGTTCTCAAACTGTGTTCCCTGAGCCCTGGGGGTTCCTTGGGCATGCTGTGGGGGAGGTGGAGAAGGACCACCCAGCGGAGCCCCACACTTACATGTCAGAGTTGGGGCTTCTGCTTACGTTTCCATCAGAGAGAAGACTTCCTGACTAAAACGTACATGTTTGGAAACCACTGACCCCATGTGCACTGGCCTTTCTAGATGAGGGCTCACTCCTGGTGTTGGGTGTTACCATTTTCTTTGCAGGAGCAGCAATGTTTCTACTCTCTTGCCCAATTTCTCCTTTGACTGATGCATTCATATGGAAGGGTGGCTTCATGCACAGAAGGAGGTCTTTCCAGTGTAAAATATGTTGCCCCAGTTTGAGCCAGCCCTTACTTCTTAGTCTTCTGCTCAGATGACCTTATTAATCCTAGACTTCAACCTAATGTGCACCTCCCCTCATTGCACAAAGGGTTTGAGATGCTTTATAGGGATTCATTAAAATTATATCAGAAAAAGAAAAGATCAGGACTTGGGGGAAGATAGAGTAGAAAGGGAAAGGATGGGGAAGAGATCACAGTCACCATAATTGAGCAATAGACTGGTTTCTGGTATGCTTGATCAGAAACAGTGTCATTATCCATGAAGGAAAAACAGGCCAGTTCTTTAAGGAAGGCGAGGCTTTTTCTAGGCCTTTGCTTCTAAATCAGTTTCTCCTGTAGGTGGTCACATGAGGCTCACTGGCTGAAGGGAACAATTTCTTCACAAAACTTGTACAAAAACACACAACCGTGTGTATCCTTGAGGCCTGGCTAGGTTTGCTGCAGGAACAGGTAGCCTCACACCAGTTCACGCAAGGAGTCTGTTGGTGGCGGGCTGTGGCTGTCGGTCACCACTTACCGTTACTGCCCAGGACCCGGCGACCAAGGCTGCACCTTGGCATTTGCTTCCACAGCCCTTATGACCAGGCAGGAACGTGTGATGCTGCAGGTCGTATGCCCATGTTTCTCTTCTGCCCACGTTTCACTGGCCAAAGCAAGTCACACGGCGGTACCTAACCTCAGGTTGGGGGCATGTTTAGGAAGCACTAGGAGGAGAACCAGAAGTATCTGATGAACAGCACTAAGGAGTAATTTCCAAAGACTGTTTCTTCAGGTGTCTCTCTTGAAGTTTAAAGGCAGTGTTGAAAACCTTATCTAGATGAAAGGTGTGGGGCAGGTCATGTCCCTCGAGCACATTTGCTGCAAAGACAGCACCTGGATGGGCAAGATGAATGGGGAACTGATTGTCCCACAGAAAGTATCTCCTAATCTGATAGCATTGATGAAATTGAGGAACCCAGCCAAGACTATCAAATAAACACGTTCATTCCCCCTCCGTCAGCAAGGACATAGCAAAACCAGGGTATTCCTCAGGAAACAACTCTGAGGTCGTGTTTTTCATTCGTCCTTGTAGTTTTAGTGAACACACAAGTCTCCCAACAAAATTGTAGCAGATAGACTTCCTGTAACAAACTTTTCATCTCCAACAGCATAAATCAACAGCCCTGGAAAGGTAATCAATAAAATGAAACCTTAATATTACGGAGAAACCTTAAGCATTAATCCTGACAGAAATTCAGTTCTGTCATGGCCAGGCACCGAATAGATATACGTTTAATAGAAATTTTGTGGCCACCGATATGGAAATATTATCTAACCTTCTCATTTATCTTTCTAAACATGGAATCATAGCTAACCCAGTGCCTAATCTTTACACTCTCAAAAGTACTTTTGTCAGTAGTGCTGAGAGTTTTTCAGGAATAATGACACTTGTAGCTTATAATTTCAGTTGTAATTTTAAGTAAGGCTTAAAGTATTTGGAATGTAGCATTCATTTTACTTTTACATTTTAAATTATGGAATTAGGAGCGCCTGGGTGGCTCAGTCGGTTGAGCATCCGACTTTGGCACAGGTCATGATATCACAGTTCGTGAGTTTGAGCCCTGCCTCGGGCTCTGTGCTAGTAGCTCGGAGCCTGGAGCCTGCTTCGGATTCTGTATCTCCCTCTCTATCTGCCCCTCCTCCGCTCACACTCTCTCTCTCTCTCTTTCTCTCTCTCTCTCTCTCTCAAAAATAAATAAGCATTAAAAAAAAATTTACAAAAAAAAAATTATGGAATTAGAGTCCAAAATAAGTCAAAGAAATAAAAAACAAAATTATATCACTAAAGTAAACATATGTTCCTTCCTGTAGAAAAAAAGGAGCCAAAACATAAAGAAAGCAAGAGAAAGGGTTATTCTTGTTCAAATCTGGTAAAACAAAATCTTGGTGGCAGGTTAGACCACAATGGCATAGGTAATCAAGCCTGTGTCCTTAGGGGAGTGTCTGGTGTCTAGACCTGATTACCCACAGCCACGCCCAAGGTTTGCCTTTAATGAGCATCTGTGCTCATTTTCAGGATTTCTGACTTAAGAATCATTTGGAGAGTTAAAATTCTTTTGTAACCTGAAAAATAAAATCAGTGAAGAAATGCTAAAAGAGTTTATTAATATAATAAAAATACAGATGCAGAGAGATATCCTCAGGCTATTTTTAACATAAAGGAAACTGTGATACAAGGAAAGCAACCCAGCTGTTTTTATTTTCCTCTGAGGACTCTAAAACTAGGTGATGAGCTTAAGCTGAAGTAGGAAGTTAGAAATACAATACAAAGTTACAAATACAATTCCTGAGTACACAAGTTGTGGACAATAGATGACGTTATTAGTTGTGTGATCTTTTCTACAAAGCTTATTAAAAACCAAGGTGGACTTCGTGGAAGCACGCAAGACCTGGCCTCTGTTCCTCCTCCCTCTCCCTCTTCCCTCCCCCGCCTCCCTCTTCCCCTCTTCTTCCTCCTCCCTCCATCCTCCTCCTTCCTCTCCCCTCCCTCCCTCTTCCCTCCCCCACCTCCCTGAATCTCCTGCCTCTCTGTCTCCTCCTCCCTCTGGTTTCACCTTAGGCCTCTGCTTGCTTCCTTCTACTGGGAGTTTCCCCCAAGACTTACAGTTTCTCTTAAGTGTCTCGTTCTCATTATCTGGTCTCTATTCATGTCTAACCTCCACAGAGAGTCCCTCCATGACCCCCTTGAGAACCCATTCCTGCTCTTACTCTCACCCCACATCTCTCTGGGGATTTGTGTGTGTGTGTGTGTGTGTGTGTGTGTGTGTGTGTGTGTGTGTTTTCTGTTCTATTAGTTGTTTGTAGCATTTCACACCATCTAAGATTATCTGGTTCACTTTTTCTATTTTGTCACTGCGTACACCGTTCTCCCCCTCCCCCCCATGGCCACCACTGCCTCAGCTAGAATGTACTGTGGATTCCTTCACCGTGGGCACTTGTCTCTTACTCACAACTGTATTCCTAACACCTAACACAAGGACTTTTTCCCTAGTTCTGGCACATAGCTCCTAAAACCCTTGCAACCCCCGGAGTGATAAGAGCATCTTCTCTGTGCCAGTGAGGTGACAGGTTGGCTGAGGCCTTGGTAGCTTCAGGATAAGAGCTGATTGTCAGAAAGACTGGGTGTGATTAGAGGGTTGGAACACTCAGCCAGCCCTGTGACCTCAAGAGATGGGAGAGGGCTGGAGATTGAATTCAGTCCCCAGCCACCAATGATTTAATCATTTGTGGACATGTAGTGGAGCCTCCATAGAGTTCCCTAAAGTATGGGGTCCAGAGAGCATCCAAGCTGGTGAACACATCAAGGTGCAGGAGGGTTCTGCTGATGGAGAGGGCCTGGAGGCTCTGAGCCATTCCCCCGTACCTTGCACGGAACACCTCTTTGATCTAGCCGTCCCTGCACTGTGTCCTTTGTAATAATCCAGTGACCTAGTTCCTGCACTGTGTCCTTTGTAATAATCCAGTGACCTAGTCTAGCTGTCCCTGCAGTGTCCTTTGTAATAATCCAGTGACCTGGTTCCTGCATTGTGTCCTTTGTAATAATCCGGTGACCTAGTGTAGCCGTCCCTGCACTGTGTCCTTTGTAATAATCCAGTGACCTAGTTCCTGCACTGTGTCCTTTGTAGTAATTCAGTGACCTAGTCTAGCCATCCCTGCACTGTGTCCTTTGTAATAATCCAGTGACCTAGTTCCTGTGAAGTTTTGCTGAGTTCCACAAGTTGTTCTCATTCAAGAACCCCTGAATATATAGCCAGTCAGTCATAGGTGCTAGTGGCAACTTGGGACTTTTGACTGGCATCTGAAGTGGGAACAGTTTTGTGGGGTGTGACATTAATTGCAACTAGGTGGTGTCAAAACTGAAATGAATTGTAGGATATCAGTCTGTGTTGAGAGTTGGGAAATGGTTTTGGAAAAGACACCACACATTTGGTTTCAGAAGTATTGCAAGTAAAAACGATTCGTAGGTGCACTAAATTATTCATTGGATGGATGGGCAGGAACATAAACTGTTGTACTTCCCTGTGGTTTACTTCTAGGACCAGCATGTAATGCTTTTTTAGTTAAAAATGTGTCAATAGATATGTGAAAGAAAATGTGTCAATTCATAGAGCCCACAGACAGGAGAAGACTATGTAAGGTACTGCAACTTCCAGTGCTTGGCCTCACATTTTACCTGTTTTCTTCTTAAATGAACTCATGTAGTTGAAACTTACCTGTGTGTCATTTTGCTGTAGTGCAATTTAAAATACGTTCACTTTTTCAAGTTAGAAAAAAATTCTCAGAAGTGTACCTTCTGTTTTTGTTTATAAACTGACTTGCCTGTGGCAGTTGAATTTCAAAGAGTAAACTACACAGAGAACAGCGAGGAGGGCCCAAATTCCACGACAGCCGCCTGCTCAGGCTGATTCAAGAAAGAGTAGGAAGTGTTCTGAAAAGTCTAAACTATTCTAAAAGTCATCAGTATAATGCAGCATTTTAAACAATGCTTTTTTTCCTCGTTACAAAAGCAATACTTGTTAATTTTGGAAAAAAACAGAACTTGTTGATACAAGAAAAGATCATTTCAGTCCCACCACCTGGACACCACTGTTAACAGCGTTGCCAGCCTTACAGCTGTTGTTGTGTGTGTGTAAACATAGAGACCAGGTCGTTCAGTTCTGTAGCATTCTTTTGTTGTGTCAGCATGCGTGTCTTCTCACATCAGCCGTCCTAAATCGTTGTTCATAACGATGGTATTTCGTTGACTGACTGTTCCCGTATTTAACCAAAAACCTGGTTGCTGTACCTTTAGCTTACATTGTTTGCTATTCAAACACTTGTGCTCAATGTTGCTTTATGTTTTTAATTTTTTTTTAAACAGCTTCGTTTATACCATATTCTAAAAGTGATATTTTACTGACATTATAATTTCTTAGCTTCTTAAGAAACCAGAAAAGGGAGAGGAACCAACCACTGAGAAGCCAAAAGAAAGAGGAGAGGAAATGGATACTAGAGATGGAGAACAGGAGTCCTGTCCTGGCTGTGCTGTCCGGAAGCCCATGCCCTTGGGGAGCTCGCTGGAGGAGCCCAGGGAAAAGTGAGCCTGTGACTGTCACTGTGTCAGAGTCGTATGTGTCCTTTATCGTATTTCAAACTGTTTGTGGAATCGGGTTTTACCAAGATAATGCTTGCCCACATCCTTATTTCTTCTGGGTCACGCTAGGGGCTTGGTAAATGCATTTCGTCTGCAGCCTCAAGTCTGTCTTCAAAGCAGGAACATGTCCTGCTTCTAGTTCCTTAGCCGTTCCAGTCCTTGCTCCCTTTGGATTCCTGTTATCACTCTTTAGGTCTTCAGGATCTCCTTCCCAGTCTTTTGTCCAAGTGCCAGGATTCCTGTGTTGGTGTTACCATCCCTGTGGCCCTCCCGTGGAATCTGACCAGCAGCTGTGTGGATCCCAGTATTGCACTAGCCCTGCCTGTCTCAGGCTAGGGGTCCTTGGGGCATGTACTTCTCTGTGTGCTTGTGACATGCGGCTCACGAAAGGAGCTTGAGCAGGGCTTGTGTGGAATGGGACAGACACTGTCCCATTGTGCATGGGGGCCAGAGAGACCCGCCAGAACCTTGTCAGGTAGGAGCCCCTCCCTCTCGCCCCTGAGCGTCCTCAGGGTTTGGTCACCTCCCCACAGTCAGTGGGGCCACGTGTGTCTGGGCTTCTTGTTCCCCTGGCCCAGGGCTCTTGCTCGTGCACTGCATCTGGACACCCATGGAGCTTCCTGGATCCCAGGGCTGCTCTGCTTCCAAGGGGTCCAGAAGTGAATTTGCACTTGGATGTGAGATGGCAGGGTTGTGGGGTTAGGCTGCCATTTGCCCAGAAACATACCAGTCACGATGTATTCTTACTGTCTTTCTTATACAAAGAGTTGTGATAAAAAAAAATTTTTCCCTCTTTTTGGGGATTCCGGTTTATTGCTCAGTTTATGAAATTAATTTATGCATGATTATGAAATCTGTGATCTGTTAGGACTGTAGTTTCTGTTATATGTGTTTGTATTATTATCGCTTATGATATAGCGGTGCCTTTCATCATGTTTCTGGTATGAATTCTCACTTTGCTTATAGATCTTTTTCTCCCCAGCAGTCCTGCTGCTTCTGTTTTGTGGGAAGTCAAAAATAGTGTGTGAGGACTTTTGCCTGTTGGTTGTGGACTTTAAGAAGCAAAGGAGCTAAGGAGCCACTTATTTATTTACTATTCATTTAAGAGTTTGATATATGTATAAAATTAGTAAATTTCAATTAATTGTAGCTATGCTTGAAGCAGAAACAAGGCTGTCAGTATCAGCTCTGTGTCATGATGAATGTGTACCTGGGGCCCTAGGAAAGTCACCTGACCACTTTGGTCTCCGGTACTCTATCTGTAAAGGGGGTTGTTAGTCTACTTTGGGGAGTTACTAAGAGTTAGAAAAGTAAGTATACATAGTTCCTCACCACAGTGCCTATTCCTACCTGTCATTCAAGTTTAACAGTAGATACTGTCGTTACCATTGTCAGTTCATCTTTTAGCAGTTTTTTATTGAATGCCTATTATGTGCCCACTTGGCAGCGTGGTGATGTGCAGACTGAGGTATTCCCCGCCTCTTCTGGAACTTGCGGTATGGACGGGCAGACAGGTTCTCGTCAAGCAGTATACCTGAGGTGACTGATAATTTGAATTGAATCACAGGTCACAGAATGAGAGCAATGAAGAGCAAAGGGAGTTGGACCGAAGATTCAGAGAAAAAGACCTTGAAACACAAAGATGCCACTTGGATGACAGTAGAAAGCAGAGAGCTCACTGTGAGTTTGACACGTTTTCGCGGAGAAATGAGGAGGAGCCGAGATGGGGGAAAGGAGGCCCCCCCGACAGAGGGAAGAAGGGGAGCCAGGACAGTGGCAACGCTGTGGAGGCAGCAGAGTGGCCCGGGAAAGAGCAGAGGAGTGAAGGTGGCCCAGCAGCCAAAATGGAGCGCCCAGGAAACAAGGTTCTTCTGCTTGTTTGGGATCATCTTTCATTCATCAGCCGTAAAAGCACAAACAGCACACCTGCGGCTTTATGCCTGCTTTATCAGACGGAAGTTGTTTTAGTTAGCCCAAAGAGAGAAATCTGTGTAGGTGTCGGGGACTTAGGGTCATGCACTCTGCCAGTGGGAAGTCTGCCCCCACTGGGTCCTGTGCTCTTAGGGAGTGCACTGCCCTGACAGTTTGCATTTCATGACGCTTCAGGGAGCTTTCTTTTATGTGATTAACAATGTAGTGATTATTAGTAGATGGTCAAATGGCTCATAAATACTCATCAGTTAGGTGTGCACAGTCAACACAGGATTGGAGTGGCCTACTTAGACCAACAAACGGCTTTTCTTTCTTTTTTCTTTTTTTTTTCCCAGAAGTTTGAGGTTAACTTTTACTCAGATCACATTGTTGTAGAGAAGCACTATTAATGGGGTCCCCTCCCTATAGGGCCAGGCCCTGTGGTGCCAGTGAGTCCCCCACAGCCTGGCCGCCCAGTGTCCAAGGGGAACACCCTCGTCCCACCCCATTCACAACCTCGACAGGGACACTGTCTGCTGTCTGCATGGTTTCGTCATTGCTATATAAGTGCTATGTAAGTGGAAGCATACAGTGTGTGACCTGAGACTGTTTTTCTCAGATCTGCCTTCCCTTCCAGTCACCCAGGGTGTTGCTGGTATTAGTGATGTTGATTTTTAAAATGTTTCCAGGGCAGGCAAAACCACAGGCAAGAGGAGAGCCTTCTTCACCCCTGGCTAATCACATCTGTGTCACCCAGGAGTTTCTCTAGTTTCCTTAATCTCAGGTACACCAGAACAGCCATGGGTCTTTTTGGTGGGAGGTGTTTATATGAACACTTGTTTTCAGCTCCCTTTTTTTGTAGCAGCAGGGAGCACAGCTTTAGGCGTTGGGAGTCCTCTCCATGAACTCTGTGATGCTGTGGTGGAAATGAGGCGCCTTGTGCATAATGGCTGCTTCTTACGAGGCCTGGCAGGTTACGATGTTCTTTCAGTATCAGTGTTGACCCCCATCTGTGCACACCAGTGCTGCCCTGGTGAGAGCAGGACCATGTGTGTTGGCCCCGGGCAGGAGGTGGCATGCGAACCCTGCCCTTCTCTCTGCACCCATGGGTCCTGCCAAGGCCTTTGCCACTCTCCTCCCTGGCCAGGCTTCCACTGGGGAAAAGGGCTGCTAAGTGCCCTGGCAGTGACTGTGGGGCCCTGCAGAAACACCTCCCCAGATATGCCCACCCAAGCTGCCCTGTCCTTGGGCCCCCAGGTGGCCACAGAAGGAGTGTAGGAGGCTTCCTTGAGGGGCTGGAAGCTCCCCTGAGCTGGGGTTTGGTTGTTCCTCCTCTCCATCAGGGCAGAGCTACCTGGCTTCTGCTGTTCTGTCCTTCCCTGGCCTCACTGTGCTGATATCTGGAAGCAGTTCCGTAGTGTCTTATTCACGTTGCTCAACCATCATTGCGTTTCTTCACCTCTAAGACTTGAATCAGATGATGGGTTGGTGTTTCCTATGAAGGGGCAGTTCAGAAATAACCCACATAGAAATCACTCATTACAGACATCAGTAATTATTTAGTTCATGGCCTTAAAAAGCCGCCGCTGAGGGGCCATGCCTTGCTTTGTCTCAGGCCACGTGTTCACCCTGCCTGGTAATTTAGAGGGGCTGAAATGTGTAAGTCTTCACCTCTGCCTGGGAGGGCAGACGCCGTGGTTCTGCTGGTTCCAGGGAGATCTGGGTTTGCACAGTAACCTTTTCCCAGATACTAATTTTTACCTTTTTTCAAGTTATTTTAAATATTAACTGTCTTTCTGTTCATGGCTTTTTTTTTTTTTTTTTTTTTTTTTTAGCTTCAAAGTGTCTGGTTTCTGAGATGAGATAGTGCTGTGAAAAAGGCAGATTTTTAGTTGATTTTTTTTTAGGTAATTAGAGTTATCAGACCCTGGAAGTAGAGAAGTTACTCCCTCCTGTGTTGCTGGCCTTTGGAAGGGTAACCCACTGCTCTGTCCTGGCAGGATCGGCCGGCCTTGCAGCTGTACCAGCCAAGAGTTCGCATCCGAGCACGAGAAGGTGGTAGGGGAACTTCTGTGGAGTGCCCTGGCAGGAACAGGGACGAGGCTGAAGATTCAGCACAGGGGGGTTCCCAGAAGAGCGAAGAGGCGGGGTGAGTCAGCGCATATGTTTGGGACCTTCCATTCGGCATTCTGTGGGTTAGAGAGGGCATTCTGGAAATGTACAAATCAGCCTTGAATCTAACCTGCAAAGTGAATTTACTCCTTATAAAGAAATCAGAAACTAGAAATATAAATGTGGCATAGAAACATCTAGAAACCATTCTTAAGAAAGAAGCAATCTTTTAAAAAATTGAAAAGTTGTCATAGATTTTATTATTTTTAGTATAAAGTAGTATGTATCATTTAGCCAAAATAACCTGTACTTTGAGTTCTACACATTTGTAAGTGATCTGTTGGGATTCATATCACGTAGTATGTGAGCTATTGTTCGGGGGAAGGGAGGGCTCTCATTCCATTGTAACTCGGTGATACAGACACCTGTGCCATCTGTCCTGAAGATTCCCTGAAGTCTGTATTGTGTTATAGCCCCTGTGATAGGAACTTAACACTGTATAAAATCTGACAGCTTTAAGAATTGCCCTTTTAGCAATGTGGTCACTGACTTTTTTCACAGTCTTTTGATGGATGTGCTCATGGTGTATAACCACCGTGATTTAAGGGTTGCTGAGACAACGTAAGGGCATTATTTTGGGACAAGGATAACTTACTTATGGCATCTAGGGTTTTTCTTTTCACAGTCTGAGGCAGTTTTATTTTGAAATGACTCATTGGAACTTTCTGCAGTTATGTGTTCTACAGTATTTTTTAATGTTAGTGAAATTTTTAAACATTAATGTATTTTTGGCACTATGCTTTGAACCACTTACTAAATAAAAATTTTAGTTGCTATGAATTTGAAGTCCAGTTGTACTTTTCCTACATCAAATTTTACATAATAAAACATTGCTTTTTAAAATGTAGCTTTAGGGGCGCCTGGGTGGCTCAGTCAGTTAAGCATCTGACTTCAGCTCAGATCATGATCTCACACTTCGTGGGTTTGAGTCCCACGTCGGGCTCTGTGCCGACAGCTCAGAGCCTGGAGCCTGTTTCAGATTCTGTGTCTTCCTTCTCTCTCTGCCCCTCCCCACTCTCGTGCTCTCTCTCAAGAAATGAATAAACATTTAAAAAAAATTTTTTTTAAATAAATAAATGTAGCTTTAGTTATCTGAGAATTTTGCTGGTTGTATCTATTCCTTTCTAGATATGAAACATTTATCAAAAAACTTAGAATACTCATTTATCATTTTAAAAATGTCTGTCAGACATATAGTCTATTCCATGGCATTGCTATGCCCTTGCTCTTGACTCTGGAGCTCCAAGAATTTGGCGGGGGGAGGGGGCAAAGGACTTGCTGTGATTTAGTGAGGTCTATGTGACCTGGTGGGGTCATCCCTGATGGAAAAAGGGTAGGTGGGTAGTAACTATTTAGATGTTGCAGGCTCTCTGGTCTCTGTTACAACTTGCAAACTCTGCCATTATGCAATACATAACAAATGGGCAGGGCTGTGTTCCAATAAGATTTTATTTATAAAGATACATAGCAGGCCATATTTGGCTTGTGGATCGTACTTTGCTGACTCCTACTTAGACTTTGGGTCACACTGGATTTCCTGATCAGTGAGACACTGTGTCCTCACTGCTGACTTGGGCTTTGATCTGTAAACACAAGTACAGCTCAAAATAGAATAAGAATAAAGCCTTGAACATAAGACCTGAAACCATCAAATTTCTAGAAGGAAACACAGAGGGTTAGCTCCTTGATACCGGTCTTGGTGATAATTTTTTATATTTTGACACCAACAGCAAAGGCAACAAAAGTAAAAATAAACAATGGAACCACATTGAACTGAAAAACTTCTTCACAGGAAAGGAACCTATCTATAAAATGAAGAGGCAGCCTATGGAGAGGAAGAAGATATCTTCAAACAACATACCTAATAAGGGGTTAATATCCAAAATATGGAAAGAATTCATAGCAACTCAATAGCAAAAAAAACCAAATTACCCAATTAAAAAAGAAAAAGGAGCAAAAGACCTGAATAGACATTTTTCCAAAGAAGACATCCAGATAGCCAACAGATGCGTGAAAAGGTGCTCAGCATCACTCATCACCAGGGAAATACAAATCAAAACCACAATGAGATACCACCTCACACCTGTCAGAGTGGGTAAAATAAAAAAGAGAGCAAGTCTTGGCAAGGATGTGAAGGAAAGGGAACCCTCATGCAGTGTTGGTCGGAATGCCAAATGTTAGAGCCACTATGGTTTGCCAGCGTGGAGGTTCCTCAAGAAATTAAAAATAGAACTACCATATGATCCATCAGTGCCACTGTGGGCATAGATCCAAAGGGAATTGGAACCACTACCTCAAAGAGATATCTGTTCACATGGTTGTCACAGATTATTCACAGTAGCCAAGGTGTGGAAACAGCCTTAGTGTCCACTATGGGTGAATGGATAAAAAAAATGAAATGAGTATTATGCAGCCTTAAAAAAGGAAACCCTGCCATTTTCAACAACATGGATGAACTTGGAGAGCATTATACTAAGTGAAGTAAGCCAGACAGAAAAAGACAAATACTGCCTGCTATCCCTTATATATGTACAGCCTAAAAAAAAAAAAGTCAAACTCATAGAAACAGAGTAAAATGGTGGCCGCCAGGGACTAGGGCATGAGGGAAATAGGGAGAGGTTAGTGAAGTTCTGTTATTCAGTTATAAGATTAATAGGTCAAGGGTCTAATGTATAACAGTGACGATAGTTAATACTGTATTGTATAATTGGAATTTGCTAAGACAGAATTTTCTCACCAAAAAGAAGTAAATATGTGAGGTGCTATTTATTACTCAGTGTGAATCCTTTCATAATGTATGCATTTTACCAATCAATATGTTGTATGCTTTAAATATATATTATAAATTTACTTGTCAATTATACCTCCATGAGGCTGGAAAATAAGTAAATAAAAAGTAGCTACATCCTGTGAAAGATTCTTGAGATCTGTCCCCAGGGCTTCGCAGAAGTCACTTTGAGATTACTGATTTAAAACAATAATACATTTGTATAATGGACTACTTCGGTATAAAACACTTCCATGTATACTCCCTAGTTTTGGCTTAGACTCATTTTTAAGATGGTTGGACAGGACACGACACACATAATCTCCCTTTTACAAACTAAGAAACAGGTTTAGAGATGTCCAGCACTTGTTGCTGGCAAAGCCAAAAGCTGTTTTCATATTCGTAAAGTTTTTACTACTAATTACCCAGAAATAAGTTTTTGAGTTTATCACATGTCTAAGAAATGATAGAAATGTTAAAGAATATTCTTCACATGGGCATTGCCCATGGGAGCCCGTATTGTGGGGAGGGCTCACCATGACCAAGGAGTGGGGTGGGGTTGGCCACCTGTTGGTTCACTTTCTAGTAATTCCTCTGCAAAACTTTCTTTTTTCTGTTTCTCATTTTGGATTTGTTTTTGGTTTTATTCAGCTACCTAAGTATTTTATTTTTATTTTTATTTTTCAGAGAGAGCATGAGCAAGGGAGAAGGGCAGAGGGAGGGAGACAGTTAATCCCAAGCAGGCTCCATTCTAAGCACAGAGCCTGATGCAGGGCTCGATCCCACAACTCTGAGATCATGACCTGAGCGAAAATCAAGAGTTGGATGGTCAACCGACTGAGCCCCCCCCCCCCGCCCCGAGGCACCCCACAGCTACCTAATAATTTTAGTAATTATATTTAAACATGAACATAGCAAAGCAGAGCATTAACTATCAGTATTTTTTTTTTAATTTTTTTTTTAACGTTTATTTATTTTTGAGACAGAGACAGAGCATGAACAGGGGAGGGGCAGAGAGAGAGGGAGACACAGAATCCGAAACAGGCTCCAGGCTCTGAGCTGTCAGCACAGAGCCCGACGCGGGGCTCGAACTCCCGGACCGTGAGATCATAACCTGAGCCCAAGTCGGACGCTTAACCGACCGAGCCACCCAGGCGCCCCAACTATCAGTATTTTAATGGCTCTCAGTCTTGCTAGTAAATTAGAAACACCAACTGACTGAAGTAATTCCTCAAATCTGACGTGAAATAGGTACCTTGAAGAATCTCACATACATCTTCGGAAATAAGTTTTCACTTGCTTGATAATAGTATTACCAAGTAATTGTCTCCCACTTAATGAATCACATGACAGTGAAACACTTGGGGAGGGTGAGGTAGCTCACGGGGCAACAGATTCTTTAATACAAGTCTCAGGAAGTCTAGTGGATCATGTGGCCCCAGGAACTAAGGAGAGGAGTGGTTATGGCTCAGCCGCAGTCGTGACATGGAGAGGACCTCGGGTGGAGAAGGGCATGAATTTCTTCACATTACGCCATGAGAAAGGATTTTTTATTTTCATCTGTATGAGTGAATTCTCATTTTTAAGTCTATTTTCTTAACTCTGATGAAAAGAGAGGTAATTATACTTTAGACAGATTTGTTTTCTGTTCTATTCTTCCTGTCTTTAAAATTAAGAACATGTCAGAGATTAAAATGGAGAATTTAAATGGATATTTGATCTATTCAATCTGTGTTAATTACTACCAAAAAAAGAAAAAAAAAGAGCGAAAATAAGTTTATTTTCAGAACAGTGTTCAGAGTCAAGAGGGTTGTTTTTTTGTTCGTTTGTTTTTCCCCAAATTAGCCTGCTTAAATCTACCAGGTAATTTCTTCCACCCAGTGTCAGCTTTAGTAAGGTTTAATGATAGTCATTATTATATGAAAATTCAGTTTAAATCCTTACTTTTAAAAGTTTGTCACTTCAGTCAAGTTTAGAAAAATGCTGTCTTCTCTGTGTGTTTCTGTTGGCCTGCATTTTGGTGGAAAGCTTACAACTTCTTGTAAGTGTCTATCCTTCTTTGTGTCAAAAGCATGTTTGTCTTGTAACATGTTAAATTTCTCCCCAAGTTCTTCACTGTTACACATCTAAAAAAATAATTACATAAGTAACTTGGTATGACTAAAGGGATAAAAGGTAAGGCATCTTGGCCAATTTAAACACAAGCAGTCTACCCCATAGAAGAATGGCATTTTTCAATGATAATAGCATTTTTAGTAGAATAAATTATTGTCATGATAGAAAAATCAAGGTGCCAAACTGAGAGCCGTGTGCCTACATATAATTTGCCCAGTTATACATGCACGAAGTAGCCACTTCCTGCATCACTGGGACCATGCTTTTTTTTTTTTTAACGTTTATTTTTGAGAGACAGAGCGTGAGTGGGGGAGGGGCAGAGAGAGAGAGGGAGACACAGAATCTGAAGCAGACTCCAGGCTCTGAGCTGTCAGCACAGAGCCTAACGTGGGGCTCGAACTCACGAACCGCGAGATCATGACCTGAGCCAAAGTTGTACGTGTAATCGACTAAGCCACCCAGGTGCCCCAGGACCATACTTTCCTGAACCAAAAAATGGAACAATTGATTTGACAAAGGATTCTTGTGTCACTCGGGTGTGAGGGCCAATGTAGAAGATGCTGTTTGGGTACAAAACTGCTGGTGTTTCTTAGATGTCTTAACAGTGATAGAAACCATGATATTCACACTCAAGCCTTACTATGGACTGAACTTGGTCTCCACAGGGTTCACATGTTGAAGTCTTAACTGCTTCCTCAGTGTGGCTATATCTGGAGTAAAGAAGTAATCAGTGTTAAATGAGGTCATAAGTATGGGGCTCTGATCTGATAGAATTAGTGTCCTTGTAGGAGGAAACACCAAAAGGTGTAAGTTAGGAATGCCTCACTAAGAACCAAAACAGCTAGCACCTTGATCTTGAACTTCCAGCCTCTAGAACTGTGAGAAGTGTCTGTGGCTAAAGTGGCCCATCTGCAGTATTTTTTTTTTTTTTAATTTTAATGTTTATTCATTTTTGAGACAGAGACAGAGTGCAAGTGGGGGAGGCGCAGAGAGAGAAGGAGACACAGATTCTGAAGCAGGCTCCAGGCTCTGAGCTGTCAGCACAGAGCCCGACGTGGGGCTCGAACCCACAAACTGCCAGATCATGACCTGAGCCAAAGTTGGACGCTTAACCAACTGAACTACCCAGGTGCCCCCCATCTATGGTATTTTGTTGTGGTGGCTGGAGCTGTGAGAAAGGCCTGTCACTGGAAACCCAAGGGCTAAGAGTGTGCAGGACATTAGGAAGGAAACCAGTGGTGGCTCCCCTCTCCTGGATCATTCCAACAAGATTTGGTCATTCCTGTGTTAGGAAGGAAATTCCTCAGGCAAAATTGCCATATCAAAATATAAAATGGAAATATCCTCACACTCAGCATTTGAACTCCTAACACTGCACCCTACAGACAGACCTGCACATGTACAGACAGTAAGCATGCCAGCTGTCCCTATGCTCTGCCCACTGCTCCTCAGCAGCCATGGCAGAATACAGACATTGAAATGTCCACAGTGTGTCACAAAATTACAAGTACGGGATGTGCTTTAAATAGTTCATAGATATACAGGATGTCTGTGCTAGAAAATGTCTGGAAAGATGTGTACCAACATGTAAGAACACGGTCAATCAATCTGCAACAAAGGAAGCAAGAATACACAATGGGGACAGGATAGTCTCCTCAGTAAATGGTGCTGGGTCTGGACAGCTACGGGCAGAAGAATGAAGACGGATCACTTTTCTACACCACACACAAAAATAAACCCCAAATGGATTAAACATCTAACAGTGAGACCCGAAACTGTAAAACTCCTCAAAGAAAACATAGGCCGTAATCTCATGGATTACTCAGCCTTAGCAACATATTTGTGGCTACCTCTCCTCAGGCAAGGGAAACAAAAGCAAAAAGAAACCATTGGGACTACACCAAAAAGAAAATCTTTTGCACAGCAAAGGAAACCACCAACAAAACAAAAAGGCAACCTACAGAATGGGAGAAGATATTTGTAAATGACATATTTGATAAGGGGTTAGTATCCAAAATATATAAAGATTATACAAATCATTACTGGAAAAAAATAATCTGATTAATAAACAGGCAGAAGACCTGAATAGATATTTTCCCAAAGACACAGATGGTCAAAAGACACATGAAAAGGTGCACAACATCACTAATCATCAGGGAACTGCAAATTAAAACCACGATGAGAGATCACCTCATCCTGTTCAGAATGGCCAAGATCAAAGACAAGAGATAACAAGCGTGGGTAAGGATGTGGAGAAAAGGGAACCTCGTACACTGCTGGTGGGAGTGTATTGTGGAAAATGGTACAGAATTTCCTAAAAAAATGAAAAATGGGAATACCATATGATTCAGTAATTCCACTGCTGGGTATTTTCCCAAAGAAAATGAAAACACTAATTTGGAAAGTTATATGCACCACTATGTTTATTGCAGGATTATTTACAATAGCCGAGATATGGAAGCAGCCCAGGTGTTTGTGGATAGATGAATAAAGATGCGGTTTGTATATACCATGGAATATTACTCTAGTCACAAAAAAAGTATGAGATCTTGTCATTTGTGACAACCCGGTTGGACATAGAGGGTGTTATTGTAAGTGAAATAAGACAGAAAAAAAAAGTAATACAAATGATTTCACTCCTATGTGGAATCTAAAAACACAAACAGAAACAGACTCATAAATACAGAGAACAAACTGGTGGTCGTTGGGGGCCAGGGGCGATGGGTGGGAGGGATGGGCAAAATGGGTGAAGGGAGTTAGTAGGTACAAACACAAAACATACTCAAGCTTTTAGGAAAAATACAGGAACTATTCCACAATTTAATAGCAATTGGAGGTAGGATTAAGTGATTTTTAGTTGTTTTCTAACTTTTAAATAATGATTATATACAAAGATAGATTTTCATTGCTTCTCATTCCTAAGGAATTCAAAATTTATTTATTACCAAATATCTACAGATGCCTGAAACAATATGTGTAAAATTAGGAATTTGAAAAGTAATTCTTTCCCCAGGGATCTTTGTTAATCTGCTGCCAAGTTTCTCATTGAAGGACACTGGTGAAAACCACCCTTAGGAATTTCCATGCAATTTCTTTTTCTGTTTTTAGTATTTGCTTAAGTTCAATTAGAAACTGTATTAGTACTGTTTTTAACATTCTCTTTAATATGTGTGTTTTAACACCATTTACCTTGAAATGCAGCATGATGCATTTCCTTTTGCTAGAATAGTTTTGCCTACAGTGCTCATTGACCTTATATTTTACAAAAAACCACTTTATCTTTCTTTCTTGGTGCTACTTTTTCCTCTTGAGCATAACTTAACCAGTTTCTTAGGCTGTAAGTAAAACATATTTTATCATTGCCAAAATCCAGTGCGTCATTACATGAAGTTAAGGTTTTCTAAATCATGTCCTTTCTCTTTGAAATTCTGTGTAATATTTACCAGTAAAAAATACATGCACACACGTGTGTGTGCGTGTGCGTGTGTGTGTGTATATAATATTTTAAGGCCTTACCTTTTGGAATTTTTTTGCAGGTTTTTGAGAGCTGCCCAATGTCATCCAAATCAAGAAAAGAGAAGATCTGTAGCATTATGTTGTCAGGCATGTGAATTAACAAATCAAATTTTCATGACGCAGATTCAAAGAATAATCCAATGATACTTCTTTCCCAAACACATTGTGCATCTGCCCTAAACATCAGTGAGAGAGAGAGACAGAGACGGGTAGACACAGGCAGAGACAGACCAGGTTATAATAGGCCAAATCAGTCCCACACACTCTCAAAAAACATCACTTGATTTGAGGAGCACCTGTGCTTCTTCACAGAGGGTATACCTATCTTTGTAACAAAGCCATATTCCCACTGAAAAGATGGGCATCATTAAGGAATTCCAGTGTCCCTCAAGTGAAGTAACAGCATCTCACATTTATGATGCTCTTTACTTGTAGTCTGACAACAGTCCTTTGAAGAGGCAGTGTAACCACTCTGGGAGGTTCCTGCATTCCTTCGTCACATTCTCTCCAAGCGCCTCTGTGTGGCAGGCACTTTTGTAGGTGTCGGGCATAAGCAGTGAACACAGCAGACCAGTCCCTGCATTGTCAGGGCTCATACTCTTCCTTAAACATACAAGGAGCTGAAACCCCTAAAAGGTAGGGTCTTCCTCGAATCTTCCAGGTCATAAGTGCCAGAACCAGATTGTCTAGATCAGAAACCCTTCATCCGAAATCCATGTTGAGTGTTGATATGACACTGTTGCTCTAGTGGCCATCCATGGCCCCTAAATTAGTCTCCCTGATATTATGAATAAACAAGATCATACTCTTTCTTTCTATGGAATGGTCTATATTAAATGTTTGTCAGATACTCAAAGGAACAACTTTTAAAAAGCTGTAAGTGTCATACATTAGGCTCTTTGTAACCCAGCACTAAATTGTTGTCACCATTATCTTGCCATAAACATAAAATGGAGTGATTCAATATTCTAGGGAAAAACTGTCACCTTAAGTGACAGATAATGATATGTATTTTCTCTCCATTGCCAAGTAGCCATGTGATTCCTGTCGCCTTCCTTCTTCCAAGCAGATCCCCCAGCAGCCTGCTTCCTTCTGACCAGGGCAGACCCCAGACGCGGCCAGTCTGCTCTGGGCCTGGGCCTGGTCCTGCTGGCTGTCACTGGTCAGGTGATGGGCACATGATGTCAGTGAGTGCAGGGAGGGCACAGGGCAGACCTAACTCTATCCTCCCGTATGTGGCCAAAGAGGCCCAAGGGTAGTCAGCCTTCACACAGAGCCAAAATGAAGAGGTGGGAAGACCCCAGGCTCCTGACCGTGGTGGTCGAACTGCCCACCTCCTGTGGGCTTCTGTTAGGTGAGGGGGGTGTCCCTTGTGTAAACAGTTTGAGTGACTGTTTCTATTACTTGCACACAAATCTGACCCTGGACGAAAGGTTTTGTTTTGTTTTAATGTGTGAGGAAGCTTTCATTCACCCCAAGGAAATCCACTCTTTGTACAACAGTGTGATACCCCACCCCCAGCAGCTCCTAGAGGACTTGTCAGAAATGCACATTCTCAAGTGCTGTGTAAGAACTACTGATAATTTAGGTCTCAGCTCTTATCCTCAAGGTGGTTCTGAAGCCTTGAGAAACCCCACCATACTGCCTATCAGACCCAGAGGCCCCAGCAGCACACAGCCATTACTTCCACTTACAAACGACTATGAAGAGAAACCCCAAAGGCTCGAGGTTCTAATGGACAACCAATTGATAGGTCGTAATGTGATAGAGCTGTGGTTCCTCTTGCAACTTTTGCAAATTAATCAAGAAATATTTAGAAAAATGTGAAGTCATCCAGGTTTTCCTAGAACCTAGCATTTCCACTTAATACACATTTAAGTAACCGTCTTGTGCTGCTTCTAAGATGTGAATTACAAGTTCTACCCTCTAAGAATAAGAGAGATGACTGCATCTCCCCCTTCCAGACCACAGACACAAACCCTCACCTGCCAAGGGCAGCTTTACAGCCTACACACTTACTTTATTCCTTCAGTGACGACCCACTTGTCTGGGTGTGTATGCTGTGCCGGGGACAGATGCCACATGCTCATGTTACAAAGCACAGGACTTGTGCTGATAATGAGCTCTCTGTTTGCCAGGAAAATCCACACAAGTGGATGAATAGACCATTACAGTTCACTGGCGTAAGGACTGAAATAAAGTGTGGACAAAGAAATGTACCTTTTAATCAATCATCTTCTCCCCAAGTACACTGATCTATTGGGGTCCCTTGCTCCTGGCAACAGGAAGCCAGAGCTTGACGTCATAACCCTGACTCAAGAGTGATGCAGAGGCAGGCACAATCAGGCCATCCAAGGCAGCAGCCTGTGGTGGTGGGGATAACGGCACCCAGTGGGAGGGCAGTGGTGCTTCCCCAGGGGCCCAGTACGTGCTCACTACACTGCACCCGGTCTGTTGGTTCTGAGACTTAGCTCATTCTCCAGGCTTCAAGTTCATTCTCTGGGCCACTTGAGATCCTTCCAATAATTTCCCTTCTCTGCTTAAGTCAACTAGGATTGGTTTCTGTTGCTTAAAACCAAGAACTCTAAAGGAAAACTGACAAACAGGGAGGGAGTTAGAGGCAAAAGTAACACAGGGAAAGCTGAAGGAAGAAGTTACACTGGCCTGAGCAGAAATACCATTAGTATCCAGCAAAAAGAATCTGGCAGCCCATACCCTGTGGTGGAAAGTGGCTAATCACCTGTGGTGACCTGGTATCAATATCTGTTGTGGATTTGTTCAGGTTTGCTCCATTGCGATCACCACGGAACAACGTGAAAGGCAAAAGCAATGCAAGATTGTAGTGTCGGGTGGTGATTTCTAACAGTCCTGAGTTGCAATGTAAGCAGCAAACAAAACAACCTGAATTCTTAAAACATAAACCCTGAGAGTTGCTATGCAAGGGGTAAAACAGGGTTGAAATAGCCACATATGTGACAGTTCGTTCAGTAACACAGAAAGAGTGTCCTCTGAACCAGAATGGAGGTATTTAGGAGTCTTTGACAGGCTCACCAACACCCAGACCCACTGTTACTCCCATGCTGTCCCGTCCCCAAGGAAACAGATCTTATGTTTCTCCCCACGCCACCACTGTTTTCAGACCTGAAGTAGCCAATAACAAAGTTGATACTGGAACAACTTGGCTTCCACACAAAAAGAACACAGCCCTTTAAGAATTCATGTCAGCCAAAATGAGGGTAACAAATGAAAGAATAGATTCTGAGGGCAGGAGTCTAGAGAAGAAAGAAAATGATACTAAGTTGGATTGAATTCATGGATAGTGTGTTGGTTTAAACAAAGGAGAAGTTCTAGTTGTTTGCTCGACTGGCTACTAGGGGCCTAAACTCAGTGGTGGCCAAGTGAAGTTGAGAGGCCAAAAATTCCCATCACATTTAAGGTGGACTCTGGAGTGGGCTGGAGGATGGCCGCAAGAGATGTCCACATCCTAGTCTTTGGAGCCTGGGGAGAAAAAGGGTCTTTGTACACGTGATTAAATTCAGGATCTGAGAGGGGGAGGCAGGGAAAGATTTTACACCCAGGTATGCAGAGAAGGTGATGTGCAGATGCTGTTACGAGCCAAGGAAGCCCAGCCCCCACAAGTTGGAGGAGGCCAAGATCAGACTGTCCCCCAGAGCCTCCAGTGGGAACAAGCCCTGCTTATACTGATGGTGGGTTCAGCCTCTAGAACTATAACAGAATAAATTTCTGTGCTTTTAAGCCACTACACTTGTGGCCATTTGTCATGGCAGCCAGAGGCAACTAATACAGGTACCCTGGCTTAAATGGGAAAGGAAGACTCAGGAGTTTAGTGTCAAGCCAGGAAGCTGAACATAGCAGGCAACAGGGCCAGTGTAGTGATCAGAATGGCCCTGCCCCAGATAATTCTGGGGGTGACTGATTACCAAGTGCCTAGGTTTGAAAAGGATAAACTGCCCACTAGATTCCTGCTTGGTTTGCGTAGTTAAAACCTATGTCAGGTCTTGTGAATATAGGCCTGACTTGAGCAACAATCAGGTAGAGACATGTCCCTTCAACCAATTTCTAGACTAGAATAATTCCACAGATCAGAGATCCTCCACCAGCCAGGAGGTTAGCTACACTCGAAGGACCTTGTGAGAACCTACACGTTTGTTATGGGACTTTTCTTTCTGTAGGCATTTACTGCAGATTGGCAAAGATCCACAAGCTTGACTCTGTTGGCAAGGCTGTGTCTCCGTTGGCAAGATTCAGGGGCCAGTATGCCGCAGGAACCCAGCTCACTGACATCTTGGGAGCAACTGTGGAGTTGACTGTCTCAAGTAGAGGACACAAGGGACCAGCATGGGTGTCACCAGTTGGGGTCACTTTAGGGACGGCACTGCTGTGAACCTGAGTAATCTGAGATAACCTGTGCCTCGGTAGCATCCTTCCTGCCCCTTGCTGTGTCCAACACACACATGCTGCCTCAACAGTCACCTCTTTGTGTCCTTGTTTCCTGCTGAGGTGGCTGTCCCCTTAGCTACTGAGATGCCTCTCCTTTGTATCCTCACTTGTTGGAGAGTACAGCAGCTTGAGCCCCATGCAGACCTTCTAATCCCACAAGGCTCCCAGGCTCCACCTGCACCTAAGGGTGTGAGCCACCTGCTATGGACCAGTCTCCCCAGTGCCCCAAGTACCCAGATTCCCCTGGGAAACTCACTCTTCATTTAAGAATCAATTCAGTGTTGGGGCACCAGGGTGGTTCAGTCGGTTAAGCGTCTGACTTCAGCTCAGGTCATGATCTTGCCATTCCCCAGTTCCAGATCTGTGTCGGGCTCTGTGCTGACAGCTTACCTGGAGCCTGTTTCAGATTCTGTATCTTCCTCTCTCTCCCTCTCTCTCTCTCTCTCTGCCCCTCCCCTGCTTGTGCACACACACACTCTCTCTCAAAAATAAACATTAAAAAAAAAAAAAAAAAAGGAATCAACTCAGTGTCCACTCATCCCCTCATAGCACTAGTTTTTCTGTTACCACTCCCCTCTGCCTTTGAACACCACAGAAGCAAGCTGCTTTATTCATTTCATATTCCAGAGCCTAACACTGGTTCTGACACAGAGTAGGCACTTTTAAATGAGTGAACAAATCAATTCACCCTTTGTTGGTTCCACTCTGGGACACTCTCAGGAAAGAAAAGCATCTGACCATGTGGCCCATGGAGGACCCCTATCAGCTCCTAGACAGGAGGTCTCATGGATGCTCTGCAGCTCTCCTGGGGGCTGCTGTAAACCACAGTCAGCCTGTACAAGTTCAGCCAAGTGGGACACGCCCTGGCTTCCCTCATATCCATGAGTCAGGCCTCTAGTGCCAAGAACAAGGGCTTTCTTTAAATAGGGAGGAAGGAGCAGCCATGATGCCCAAGGTGACTTGAAAATGCCACATGCACCCTGCGTCCCCTCCACCGCAGCCCGTACTTGCCCTGCTGCTGCTCGTTCAGCAGGAAATCTGTGGGGGGCTCCTCACCTCTCTTGGGAGGGTCATTTCTTATTCCAGGCAGAGAGAATCCATCCATGACTTCCAGGTAACCTGCCCAAAGAAGCAGACACACACATTCTGGCACAGGTGTTGCCCACCATGGGAGCCTGTCAGTGGTGGTCTGCTATAGCAGCCTGACGAAGACCTAAGCAGAGAAGGTATAATGTCCCTCTGTGAACTGAAAACAGCAGCATATTGGCAACTGCTGAAGCTGGTATGGGTCCATGTTATTACTCTCTCTCCTGTGAATGTTTAAAATTTCCAGTAATAAAATGTTAAAAAGAAAATTCATCTCAGATGGGGATTTTTTTTCCAGTTGGTTCATATGTTCACAGATGAATTGAAAGAATACCTTGTCCTCTTCTGTTTTTCATTTTTATGGGTCTAATTGCTGAGACTGTGTTGATGTATGAGGGAGCAGAGGGGTCTTGTTATAAAAATGCCACCTAATTCTTTAAATTTCTTTCAAGTTATACACCAAATGTTCCAGTTATCTATAATCACAAATTACTTCTGAGGGTTTACCATCTGATAATCCTCTGAATCTTACTGAAAGCAAAGACCTGCCTTATTTATTTATTTATTTATTTATTTAACTTTTTTAATGTTTGTTTTTGAGAGAGAGAGACAGAGCATGAACAAGGGAAGGGCAGAGAGAGAGGGAGACACAGAATCTAAAGCAGGCTCCAGGCTCTGAGCTGTCAGGACAGAGCCTGATGCAGGGCTTGAACCCACGAACTGTGAGATCATGACCTGAGCCGAAGTCAGATGCTCAACTGACTGAGCCACCCAGGCACCCCAAAGACCTGACTTTTTTTAAATTTTTTTTTTAACGTTTATTTATTTTGGAGACAGAGAGAGACAGAGCATGAACAGGGGAGGGTCAGAGAGAGAGGGAGACACAGAATCCGAAGCAGGCTCCAGGCTCTGAGCCATCAGCACAGAGCCTGATGCGGGGCTTGAACCCACGAACTGCGAGATCATGACCTGAGCCGAAGTCGGATGCCCAACCGACTGAGCCACCCAGGCGCCCCAAAGACCTGACTTTTAAAAGGATTTGTTATTCAATCAGTAGACTCATTAATTTTCTGTTCCTGGGAAGCAGGCACAGAAGAAGACTTTACCGGGACTTATCAAATAACTACTAATCACACCTGCTACCCTTTCATTCTTAGAGGTAAACAGTTTAATCTGATCTATTCAAGAAAACTTGTTGGTGGGTGGAGTTCAAGGCAGTAATTTCAGTACATGTTTGTCAGTACAATATTTTTACAGAGAGTTTACGAAAGCCTTGGATTGTAGATTTAATTAATGCAATTTATGGAAAATAGTCACCATGTAACCTCTGCCAATTAGTCTTTGTTTTTAGACCAATGAGTCAAAATCAGGCTTATTTTCTCAGAAAAGTATAACTTTGTTTTTTTTAAAGTTTATTTATTTTGAGAGAGACAGAGAGAGAGAGAGAGCAAGTGGGGAGGTGCAGAGAGAGGGAGAGAGAGAGAATCCCAAGCAGGTTTCATGCTCTCAGCATGGAGCTAGACACAGGGCTCCATCTCATGGACCCGTGAGATCATGACCTGAGCTGAAACTAAGAGTCAGACGCTTAACCGACTGAACCACCCAGGTGCCCCCAAGAGTTTTAAGTAAACTTTACACCCAACATGGGGTTTGAAACCACAAACCAGGGATAAAGAGTCACATATTCCACTGACTGAGCCAGACAGGTGCCCCATAACTTTGTTTTCAATTCAAATAAATATGAAATTTATGTCTCAAAATGAGGACAAATTTATACAAAGGAATCAGGAACACATCTTGTTAAGAGATTACTAAATGCAGTAAAGTCAAGATTAAACTTATGTAGAGCTAACAGTCTGTTTCTTACTACCTAAGGTAATGCAGTATAATGTGTAACTAAACTTAGGAGTTTGTGAAGCAGGGAATATGGTAATGGGAGCTATGTTGCTTCAGTAAATAGCAGTACATGAGTATATGAAACTCTAGTATTGGGCTTTAGGAATAGTTAATTTATTTAAAAACTAATCAATAAACCCTTTAATTTTGTTCTGTACTACTACCAAACATTTTACACATATTTAATAGTCAAATATATATTGCTAAAAACGATTCTGCCTGGCAACTAATCTATATGTTTATTTTTTAGTCAATAGCAAGTAGAAATATTTAATTGTATGAAAAATGACTGCAATTGGGAAATAAAGTTGATAAAAAACAGATTTTCAGCGGCTATTTCAGCCTTCACTAAATACACTGTTGTTCCCCAAATTCTCCTTTGGGAACCGGCTCATTTGCTTATTCTGTACTCACAATCTGATTAAGTCTAAAACACATTCATTCTGCTTTTTTAGCCTTTTGGAAATCATTCTGTGACCTCAAGCTCACACCCTTCTCTGTGTTCCTAAACTGTCTCTCAAACCTCCTCCTGTGTGTCCTTGAACTCATCTTAGAAGCAGTATTATCATTCAGGTGTGTTGCAGACAAACCATGTGATGTGCCAAAGACCAGCCAACCCATAAGGGAAAGAGGCCTTTGCTGCACCAAATTACTGGTTCTTTCTGCCATTTGTTCGCTCACCCCAACCCTTAAATGCCATCCCTCTTCCAGCTTACTACTTAAGAAATTCCAGCTTACTACTTACTACTTAAGATACAGGAAAATCTACATCCCTTAAACATGAGAAACGTTTGGAAAGTTGTGTAGTCTCATGATACTTTATGCTTGCCTTGAATTCTGTCCAGAGGAAATCCCACCCGTTTAGAGTGGAAGAGGCTGGGTGAGACCAGCAGAGGCTGCCATCTTTCCGCCCAGCCTCCCCTCTGTGCTTCTCCTCTGGCAAACATGGCTTCACTAATGACAGGAAGCTCCAAAGGTGAAACATAGGCAGTAGAATTCCCCACTGGGAACAAATGTAATTTTTTAACCACAGACTTCAAGTACTGACTCGGGCTCAGACTCACAAACCATGACCTGAGCTGAAATCGAGTCGGATTTCAGACTGAGCCAAACAGGCAGCCCTCGTGGACCACAATTTAAAGAATTGAACTCCTTTGGCTTTTTCTCTGCTTGTTTAGATATTGTTTTAAAACTAAAATTACATGACAGGACATTCCTGCTTTACTACGAATGTGATTCACAATGGGCACAGTCATTGTGCCCTACTCCTGTGTTCCCCAATAGCTCCATGAGGGTGGGCTGGCTGGGCTATGGGTAAGCCTGAGGGCTTAGCATTCATGGTTTATAATGCTGGGTCTCAATTGTGACTGTATTTGGAAACATGTGAGACTCTGGAAAACACCCAAGCCTGAGTTCTATACCCAGATTTCACTGGCCTGGAATGGGGCCCAGGAACCAGTAGTTTTTAAAGCTTTCCAGGTGATTTTTTTTTCTTATTAAAAAAAAATTTAACATTTATTCATTTTGAGAGAGACAGACAGAGCATGAGCAAGGGAGGGGCAGAGAGAGAGAGGGAGACACAGAATCTGAAGCAGGCTCCAGGCTCTGAGCTGTCAGCACAGAGCCCAATGTGGGGCTCGAACTCATGAACTGCGAGATCACGACTGGAGCCAAAGTCAGAGGCTTAACCGACTGAGCCACACAGGTGCCCCATAAAGCTTTCCAGGTGATTCTAATGTGCAGCCAGGTTCAAAAATAACTGATAGGTAGCACAGTGTCCATGGGAAAATGCTGGGTAGCAAAGAATGCCCAATCCTCTACTCCTCAACAAATATTTGAGAAAATGCTACTTCCAGGAATATGACATGCAAGTCTCTGCCCTCAAGAAGAGGGAAACACTCCAGTAAAAGTCAGCAACAATAGGTGTCTGGGAGCCTTGGAAAAGGTGTCTTGCCCAGCCTGGAAGCAAGAAAGGCTTCCTCGGTGAGGAAGTAGTGCCTGGGTTGAGTTTTAAGCAGGACCCAATGTCTCACTTACATGGTGACTTACACTCACATGGTGTGTGGGGAATCAGATATCTTGCCCACTAGAGCTCCGACATCAGCTATGACTCCAGGGTGGGAGTCCACCATTGGATATTTTCATGGTGGTTACGTGTTGGCTATTTGTAATTCAGATGTTTGATAGAAAGAAATCCCCAAAGGCCCGCAATACCTTGCCAAGAGGAGGTAAGCCATAAAATCTTCATCCTTCAATATTACTTTCCCTACCAGTGGTGAAAATTCTCATTTGCACAATTCAATTAACGTATGAGTAACAGTGGCATCTAACATTTACTAACTGCTCTGAGCACTTTATGCTGTCTTATTCCATAATAACCTTATGTGGTAGGTCCTGCAATCTATCCCATTTTGCCTATGAGGATAACAACTCACTCAAGCTCACATTCAGGCATGCACACACATATACACACACATTAAGTGATGAAGGCAGGTACAAATGTAGGTCTGTCTGAATGCACAGCCCAAGCTCTCAACCACTATGCTCATTATCCTCAGCAGGAGAGTAAGTGTGTGCTTATCAAGCGTTAAAGCTATAATGTCCAACAAAGTAGGTCCTTAGCTTTGCTGGTGCCTTACCTCAGTTTTGTTAACAGTCAGATGGTGGGAGTCCTTGCATGGAGAGGGAGCCTGGCTTCCAGTCTCATACATAATATAGGGCAGGAGAGAAGTCATGGGTTCCTTTTGCAGTTCCACAAGCACAAAGAGTATCCAAGGTCAGGCTGGTTTCTATGCTCACCACTCCTGCTTTTTTCTTCACCAGCAAGAGCAGGTGACCTTTACTCAGGAACCCTGTTCCAAGCAAAGTGCCCTCTGCCTCCTCCTTAGCAGGAGCAAACAAGACTGGAAGATGATTGGCTTTGTGTTGTCACGATACATCGCACAAAGGGACTCAGCTGGCCAGCATCAGGTTCCTGGTAGCCTTTCACTTGCATGTGTGTGGAAAGTCCATTCACTCATGTATTCAACTAGCATTTATTGAGTGCCTACAATGTGCCAGGCACTGTGGAGTCAGCAGACCCTGTCAGTTCCTGCCTGCCTCACTCTGCTGGCTGTGAATTTGAGATGGTCATTTAGCAGAGCCAGCTCTGCCTGGCAGAAGAGAAGAGCCCCTTCGCACCAGCAAAACCCTCTGGGGTCCTGCCCCCGCCCCCCACCCCCCGCTTTTTTCCCACCTATAAGGGGGCTCGTGAACTGTCCTCAGTTTATCATCCAGTTCTTTCTTGCTGAGGTGGAAAGTCTCTGTCTGATCCACTAGAGGAGACATTGTGCTATTTGTTTCCCATATGCTCTGTAGCTCATAGGGCATATTGAAAGTTTGTCCAGATTTCTTCCCCTCATTCCTGTATTTTTCCCTTTTACATTTAGTTGATTTTTAAAAGTAAAATGTTTGAATTCTTTATTTCCTTTTGCATGAAATCTACAGCAATTTTCTTTGTGGGTACCATGGGGATCAACATCTTAAAGTTATAACATTCTAATTTGAATTTGTAGCAGCATAAGTTGAATAAGCATACAAAAACTCTGCTCTCTTACAACTCTATCCCTCCCCCTTTACGTTGTTGATACCACAAAATTACAACTTTATACACTGTATGTCCCCAAACCAAAACTAATTCTTCTAAATGCAGTAGTCTCCTGAGTAACGTAGAAAACAAGACTTGGAGTCACAAAGCCAAGTTACAATAATACTGGTTTTATAATAATTTTTTTCTTTATATGTATTTAGTCTCTGAAATCACTTAGCTAAGAAAAAAGTACAGTTACAAACCATTGTTATAGTACCAGCATCTATAATTGACCATACGTTTACCTTTATGAAGATATTACTTTCTCCATACAGCTTCAAGGTAGTGTCTAGTGTCCCTGCAGGACTCTGCTGAACATTTACTGTGGGACATATCTAGTGGTCACAAACTCCCTGAGCTTTTTTTTTTCTGGGAATGTCTTGATTTCTTCCTCACTTTTGGAGGACTGTGTTTGCCAGATATTTGATTCTTGGTTGACAGGTTTTTTTTATTTTAGCACTCTTACTTTGACCCAGTGTCTTCTGGCCTATAAATTTTGATAAGAAATCTGCACATAATCTCATTGAGGATCCTGTGTATGTGACAATTTTCTTCTCTCTTACTGCTTACAAGATTCATTCTTTTTCTTTCAACTATAATGTGTTTCTGAGTTCATACTTCTTGGAGTTTGTAGAACTTCCTGGATGTTTGGGAAGTTTTCAGCCATTTATTTCTTTGAATATTTGCTCTGCCCCTTTCTCTCCCTCTTCTGGGACACCCATAGAGTGTATGTTCGTCTACTTGATGGTGTCCTACAGGTCTCTTAGGTTCTGCTTGCTTTTCTTCAATCTTTTCTTTCTGTTCCTCAGCCTGGATATATTTCATCATCCTGTCTTTACGTTCACTGATTTTTCTGTTTGCTCAAATCTGCCTTTGAATCCTTCTAGTGAATTTTTCATCTCAGTTGTGGTATTTTCAGCTCCAGAATTTCTTCTTGGTTTCTTTTTAGGTTTTTGATCACCCTGTTGGTATTTCCATTTTGTCCATACATCATTTTGTTGACTTTCTCCACTTCTCATTAGGCCTTTGAGCATCTTTAGGTCCATCGTTCTGGAGTCTTTGTCTAATAAATCTGCCATTAAGTCTTTCTCAGGGACAGTTTCTGTTCAAGTTTTTTCCTTTGAATGGGTCACACTTTCCTGTTTGTCTTCTATTTTGTGAAACACTGGACTTTTGAATCTAAAATGTGTAACTGTGTAAATCAGTTTCTCCTCCTTTCCCAGGATTTACTGTCTTATTATTGTATGCTCTACGCTGAGGATCAGCCTGAGGTGTAAAGTGTCTTATGTCATTCTGAGCCTTTCCTTGGGCATTCATGGCCACTTTCTAATTTTCCCTGTACATGCAGCTGTTTTTCAAAGTCCTAGTCTTTAAAGTCTGGCTCCCCAAAGGGGAAAAGCAAAACTGAGGTCAGGGCAGTGGGAGATGGGTGGGTGGAGTGCTGCCCCTTTAAATATCCTGAAAGTCACTTCAGCCGGGAGGTGGGAGTGGGGTGGGGGAAGGGGATTGCATTAATGGGGGAGATAGAATGAGAATGCCTGTCTGCCTGCACCTCTTTGATCAAAACTAGCAATCAGCAAAGCACAGATGCCCAACAATTTGGAAGACAGGGTCCTTTTTACCCACCTTAGTTCCTGTAAGTTGTGGGCAAGATGCTCACATGGCCAGGGGTGGGGGGTGGGTAGCTGCCACTGTGTGAAGAGCTAAAATTTACTGTACAAGTCTTCCCCTGGAAGTTGTGAGCCTTCAAGAGACTGGAGTTCCAAATAGTTACATCAGACAGGTTCTATGAGTGTAATTGTCCACATGGGGGGGGACAGATTCCTGGGGTGTCCCACTCCACCATCTTCCCAGAATCCTCACTGGAATTGATTGGCTTTTACTACCTTCTTATTTCACATGACTAAAACTCTCCCATTTATACAAACCAGGCCCACGACAAGCATTCGAATAGATTGGGTGGTGATGGAAGCAAAAGTTGATTAAAATTATGCTCAAACCAACTAAGCCATTAATTGGTGAGGATCAAAAGTGTTGACACATCTGATTTCATTCCAATGACTTTTTTCAGTTTTCAGATTTAGTGTAGTGTCTCCAGTCTGGAGAATTTGTAACGAAAATGTTACATTCCTGCACTGAATCAATACTAAATGAGGCCCAATTCAGCCTTACAGGGTTTTTCTGTTCTTTCTCCAATTCCTAAAATACAATGCAGTTTGGCAAGACTAGCATTGGAAGGTGGAGGGAAATGTGCCAGGCTTGGTGAGGATAGCAGTTTAACAGGAAACAGAGGGAGCATTTTCTTGGGGAAGAAAAAAATGAGCAGGGGGAGGGTTGGAAGGCTGCTTGAGTAAGGTATGGTTTGCCAATGGAAGATCCTAAGTAACTGGACCTTAAATGTGCAACATAAAAATCAGTCTTGTGGAGACCTTACTTGTGTGTAAAGGGTGAATGGGGGTTGACACTGGAGTCCCCAGACTACAAGCAGTCTACGGTACTAATACATGTACACAGTGAGGTGGCCACAGAAGATATACTGCTGAAGAAACCTAGCTTGCAATAGGTCAAGCAGAGGAATCAAAACCCCAAATTTCAAGCCCAGGTCTAGCAGGCGGTAGCCCCAAAAGACGTCCAAGTCCAAACCACCAGACCCTGTGATTATGGCAGTTTATATGGCAAAGATTTAGGGCCGCTAATCCGCTGCCTTCAAAACAGGGAGATCATCCTAGATTATCCAGGTGGCTTAATGTAAACGTTAAGGGCCCTTACATGGAAGAAGGAAGCAGGAGATGTAGGTGCTAGCAAGCGGGCCACGAACCGACAGAAAACATAAAGGGAAGGGAACGGATGCTCTTCTGGTGCCTCCAGGAAAGGCAGCCCAGCTGACACCTTGACTTTGGCCCTGTGAACTACAGAAATGTCGGAAAACAAATTTGTGTTGTTTTAAGCAACTAAATTTCATGTCATTTGTTATGACAGGAAGGGGAAACTAATACACTGCATACTCAAAGTTACTCAACAGAAATTGCAAGATTGAGAAATGGGGACAATTTCAGGGTTTTTAAGATCTAGGGATGTAACTCAGCTTAAAAGATGCCCCTCTTCACTTTACGATCTCTGAAGATCCAACATGGTAAGCACCCGTCTAGGCCTTCATCTAAGACAAAAGCTACAATCCACACCAATATTTAAAACAAAAGCAGTATCTGCTAAAGACACATCATAGTTCATGTACTTAGGGTCAAATTAATGAAAACTAAATAGGCCACCCTAAAATGTAATGGTGTCAGGTCCATGAGTGTTGAGCGAAAGATGGTACAATTTTTCGTATTATATAAAATAACTGGATCGAGTTCATTTAAAATAGTTGTAATTACATAGGAAAATAAAATGAACATGTAGGGCTGCATTGATTAGAGTTGGGATGCTATCATATAGAAACCAGAATTATCAAGGTTGAAAAAAAGGGTATTAGGTTACTTTGACCGGAAGAGGTAAAAGGAAAAAAAAGTGGAAAGCCACAAATGAGATGAGCCAAGAACATGGTGGCTTAGAGGCCAAAACTATTTGTCACCCCCTACTTTAGCATAACATCCTGTGTTACGAAAAAACTCACCTAAGATGGCAAGTCATGGGATCTAGTTGGCTCCACCTTGAGCAAAAGTCTAGGAAGCGTTCTGTGAGAAGTATGCAAGGTCCTAAGGAAAATGTGTTATACATAACACAATTGGTCTGAGACTGCAGGCTTCAAAAGGGTTTCTGGGTGCTGCACATTCTCTTTTCCAGTTGTAATTTTAATCAAGTCAGTATAGATGAGAAAAAGACCACTGTATATCCAAGATATCCCATCTGTCCTGTTGGCCTAGAAGGAAAACTCAGTAGTAGAAGCTTGCTCTCAAGGTGCCCAGTGTGAACTGAAAACACCATCAACTACTCACAGTGCTTTCCCTGCCAGACTGTGCTCAAAGAGGGGAGAGACCTGGAGCCTGTAAGACCTTCCCAGTATTCTGTAAACACTACCTTCTCGATTGGCATGCTAATTATGATGCTATGAGAAAAAGTGCTCCCTGTTCAAAAACGTCTAGAAACAGCTTAATTAAAAGTAGTCTCCCAATCCTCATGGCACTAAATGTTTCACGAGTCAGCCAGGATGTGGATATTCCACAAGGAGCCTCACCTAGGGTAGCTTCTCCCTCACTTACCTGACCACAGAGCTGAGAAAACACAGCTTAGAAAATGCTTATCTAGACATGAAAATCAGCATGCTGAAAAAAGGGAGTATGGGAAAGAATAATGGAATCTGGGTATTATACAATGAAAATTACACAAAAGAAGACACACACATGAAGATACTGCTGACATGAAAGCCTTTGCTTTTAATTTGGTCGATACACATTTGACAAAATATTTTGGAACAAAATAACCCACGAACAGGTACAAGGTATTTACAGTAACAACCGTGGAAAACAGACAATTGACGTACTCTCAAACAGAAACGTCTACTTATAAAATTTTCTACTGTGAATCTGGAAGACTCTTCAGTTCCTACTCATTACCAGGTCTGAAATCCCAATAGGTGGCGCATGAGGCCCAGGGGCAGAAGTGTAGTTCTGACACATTTGGCAGTTAAGGATCATCTATTGGTGTGAACTCACAGGTAAGAAAAGAGCCAGAATGGAGCGGGGGGGGGGGGGGGGGGGGGGGGGGGGCTGGGGTGTCAGTGCAGTGTGGAAGAACCCAAAGGGAACATCTAAGGACAAGACCTAAGTCTAAGTCACACTCATCTTTCCCAGTCTCCTAGAGGAGAAGGCTGCAAACATTTTCAAACTTACTTGACCCCTCTTCTTTTAGCAGAAAATCAGCAACCCTGAGACTCCAATTTTCCATGACGTAAAAGCTAATAAACATCTAGAACTGCTCAAAATTCTAACTTTATATGATCAAATAGGAACTTCAAAATAACTTTTATGATCTGAAAATAAGGAAAGAGAAAAAATTTCATGCCTAATTGTTAAACATTCCAACTAATAATTTCCATTGTCTGAAGTCAGTTTCACAAAAAAAAGATACACTTTATTAGATGTTTTAAATCGAGTACAACTTGCTCTGGATTAAGTGGACCGCCTACATCTTCATATTATTCAAATACATTTAAAGAAATTAGAGAAATCTGAATCCACCTGGAATATAGTTACGAATTTATTAACTTAACAAGACAGCCACATAAACAGAGGCCATGAAAAAAAGGACCAAATGCTTACCCTTTGTAACACTACCGAGACAAACACGGTACATCATACACATCAACATCTACCATTCCAACTATGCTACTTAACTAGGCTTTACAGTTTCAACAAACAACTCTGTAGATCGTATATCCACGCCAAGTGTAAAAATCAGATTTGCTGCTCCTCCAGTGGCTGTTCAAGAGCTTCCATTAGCTTTTTATTTGCCTCTTCATTATGCCGGCTTTGACAATGAGTTAAATGTTTCTTAAAGCCTCTTGGGAAATTTGATTCAAAATTACAACGTGGACATTTAAGTAAACTTTGCCCATGGGCTGCTACATGATTTTTAAGGAGAGATTCCAAAAGGAAAGCCTTTCCACAGATTGTACATTTGTAAGGGCTGTGAACATTATGCTTATTAACCAAATGATGCAAAACAGCACCTTTTTTCATAGCTCGACAGCAACAAATTTTGCAATAATACTTTCCTTTTCCACGCTTCATATATTTTGCAATCTCTTCTTCAGAGATAAAAGCCTCTTTTTCTTCAGTAAATTGTAATACGTTTTTGGACTGCTCTGGACTGGTCATGTCCATTTTGTTCTCTTTACTAAAATCAATAGATTCCACATCAACCTGCTCTTGATCGCTGCTTGATTCTTGGCCCTTGCTGTCTATCACATCTAAATCTGCTTTTATATACTCACTGCTACTAAGCTCGGCATCTGAGTTCTCTTGGTTGTCTTTCTTGAGCTTCTTTGAGGAAGGAAATAAAGTGTCTTCTAAGAGTTTCTTAGGTGTAGCTAGTAGGTCTTCCTGAACCAAAATATCACACTTTTGATCATCTATGGCATCTGTCTGTAGGTCATCACCAAGCTCAACTGCCTTCTGGGATTCTGAGAAGATAGCAGACTTGGGAAGTTCTGAGAAAAGGGCATGTTTCCGGGGCTCTGGAAAAAGAGCACGTTTTCTTGGTTCAGGAGAAGCAGGAGGGGCTGTTTTGGTGGGCTCAGAAAACAGGGCAGGTTTTCTAGGTTCAGCATCAAGAGAGAGAACAGGCTTCCAGACATCAGAGGTGGCTTTGGGGGACTCAGATGGTCCAGGTTTCCGGGTCTCAGGGAAGATAGGTTTCTGAGGCTCAATAAAAAAGGAAGACTTCCAGAGATCAGGGGAACCACCACGGGAACTTTTCTGGGACTCAGGAAAATCAAGTGAAGCAGGAGAAGTTTTCCGCTGATCCGGAGATAGCTTCCAAAGCTCTGGAGACCCTGAAGGTTTTCTGAGCTCTGGAGATCCCGCTGGACTGCGGATCTCTGGGGACAATGGTGGGCCTGGTTTACGAAGCTCAGGAGATAAGGGAGGTCCTGCTTTACGAAGCTCAGGGGACACTGAGGGAATGGTCTTCCAATGTTCAGGTGACAAGGTGGGAGTTGTCTTTCGGAGTTCTGGTGGGCCAGACTTCCACGACTCAGGAGATGCGGGGGGAGACTTCCAGGAACCAGGTGAGACCGATGAAGACTTCCAAGATGCGGGGGACACAGAGGGAGCTGGTTTCCATGGTCCAGGTGAAACAGAAGGAATTGGCTTCCAAGGACCAGGAGACACAGCTGGAGCAGGTTTAGCTGGCTTCCAAGGTCCTGATGATGCTGAAGGACTGGATTTCCAAGACCTTGGGGACCCAGGTGGCCCTGGCTTCCAAGAACCTGGTGACACAGCTGGGGCTGGTCTCCTGGGCTCTGGGGAGGCAGCAGGGAATGGCTTCCAAGGCTCAGGAGATTCCGATGGGGATGGCTTCCTTGGCTCAGGGGAGACAGTCCGGGCTGGCTTCCGAGACTCCGGAGATGCAGTTGGGGAAGGACCCCAAGGTTCAGGGGAGGCAGCTAAAACTGGTGACTCTGGAGAAGAGGCTGAAGGTGGCCCCAATGTTTCTGGGAAATGGGAGTGTTTCTGGGGTTTGGGATTAGGAAGAGTGGCCTTTACTGGCTCAGGAGATAAAGGAGTAAGTTTCTGTGGTTCTGGAGAAGGAATAGGGACTGGTTTCTGAGATTCAGAAACAACAGGGACTGACTTCGGAAGTTCAGGAGAAGAAAGAGAGGCAGATTTTGCAGGGTCAGGAGAAGGAAGAGAAGGTATCTGTGGCTCAGGAGAAACAACAGGGCCAGGCTTCTGAGGCTCCAGGGAAGTGAGAGGTGCAGGTTTTGGGGATTCTGGAGACAAAACTGGGCCAAGTTTCTGTGTTTCTATGGAAAGGGCAGGTATAGATTTTGGGAGTTCTGCTGAATTAGAGGGTATTTTCTGGTGTTCAGGAAGAGGAGGGCTCTTCCCAGGATCTGCTTCTTTGCTTAGCTGAGTTTTTGGTTTCTCATTCCACTTCTCTGGGCCTGCGTGTTTGGATGTGATGTGATAGTACACATTAGAGTACATCTTGCTGGTGAAGAAGCATTTATGGCAGTGGAATAGCTTTGCACTTTTCTGGTAAAATATCATTTTACCTAACCCACCAGCATCCATTTCATCACAAAATTCTGGATGGATGGTGCCCATGTGGATTTGCACATTTTCATAATCTGTGCCTCGGAAACTGCAGTGGTCACACTCCAAACGTGCTGAGGGCTTACGGAGTTCCTGGAATACTTCCATTTCTCTTTCTGTTACAACACACACGATTATATTCTTTTAAAACTTTCAATAGTGCTGCAATAAAGTAGAAATTAATTATTTTCAGGGAACATAATTTTAAATAAAATGCTGTCCTAGAACTTTTCATTCTATAACCGCTTAATTTTAAGTCTAGAATGGTACGTGCATTTATCAGATAATATCTCAACAAAGATTTTGAAGAGAAAAGGTAGATGGAATTAATTTTTTTCTTTTTAAAGTAGTGGAGTCCTAACACAGGGCTTGAACTCATGACCCTGAGATCAATACCTGAGCTGAGATCAAGAGTCAGATGCTTAAATGACTGAGTCACCCAGGTACCCCGAGATGGAATTAGTTTTTAGCTGAGCCTCAAAACTGCCTTTACATATATCATCTCATTTAATCCACCTAACACTATGACTCAGTATTAGTATTTTCATTTATAGATGAAGAAACAGGTTCGGAATGGTACCTTACCCATGTTCTAGACTACCAGTGACCCAAGCCTGACCCCAGAATTACCCAGCGTGTGCCTTACACCTTGACTCTATAACTCTGCATCAACAAGCTGTCAGCACATAAAGTTGAGCAAACATCAAAATTAAAGCTAGGCAAATTTAAGGCTGAGCAAGAAAACTAGATCCATTTCAGAAAGCACTCATTAATCTAAAATTATGAAAAGATGGCTTTTTAAAAATATCAACACATTTTATAATATTTTATCCATCCTAATATTTTACTCTTTCATTTAAGATTAATTATTTTCTGTCCCCTGCTTTTCTAGGCACTTGGGTTTAAAGATGTGTCTTGTACTATGGTGCTAACATTAGTTGCACAGGTAAGTGTGAAGGGCAACACAGAAAAGGCTGTCAAGGAAAGAAGCTCCAGCGTAGATCCTGAATGATGTAAAGGAGTTTGCTTAGCAAAAGGGCAATTCAGATAGAGGACATCCTTGAAGCAGGAACTTGCTTGCCAGTAATTATGACTTTTTAAAAGTTTAAATAAGCACGTTTTCTAGGATGGTGAAAAGTAACAGAAGCTCAGAGTTAGAAATATACTCATTCGTGCAGAACAAGATATTTACACAGTATCACTTGCTCTAAGACTACACAATCTCTCACAAAGACATGCTACACAAATAGGATTCTAAACACAATATTCTACAACCTGCTCATTTAAGTAAGAGCAGGTGGCTCAAGAGAACCAAGACCAGGCTCCTGAGGCTTCAGGTAAAGCAAAGAGAGGAGCAGGTTTTGGTGATTCTGGAAACAGAACTAGGCCAAGTTTTCATGTTTCTATGGAGAGGGAAGGCATAGGTCTCAGGAGTTCTGCTGAATTATGACGAGCATTTTCTAGGACATTTTTACATAGAGGAAGCACTATATTTCCTTGTACATATCTTGAATATGAGGGTGCTGCTGAAGGGAAAATTCCTACAAGTGAATTACCCAGTTCAAAGGCTCTTTGCATTTAAAACTGATACATTTCACCCACCTCTCAGAAAGTTACAGTAGTACTGCACACCAACCAACAGTTCAGGGGCAATTCCCCAATCCCTCAAGAACACTATTATTAACTTCTAATCTCTGCTACTTCTAGGGTGAAAACTGGAGTCTCATCATCGTTTTAACGAGCTGTTCTTTAATGAGAAAGAGTGAACATTTTCCCTTTTTATTACACATGTGTATTTCTTTTGTAGGGTATGCCTTGTCCTTTTAATTATCTGTAGTCTTTGCATAAAATAAATCAGTCCTTCTACTGAAGATATGTTCCTAGTTTACCATCTCTTGACTTACGGTATGTGTGTGTGTATGTGTGCATGCGTTGTTTTCACACACAACTGGTTCACATACAAATGAAAAACTTAAAGGTTTTCCTTACGACTGTTTTAAATCATGCTTTCCCACTCCATTACTTTTAAAGCAGTCTACATATTTTTCTTGTGATTTTGATGGTTTCATTCTTTTTTTTTTAACATTTGTATTTTTACTCCATCGTGTATAAGGAGTGGGATAGCCTATTTTTTCAGCTTATTTTTTCACCCCAAACGGACAGTTCAGTTGTCTCTGCAACCCTTTTCCTCACTGATGTGTAATGTTCCATTTAGCATTTACTAAATTTTGTGTTTATGAATCCATTCTGAACTCTTTTCCTTTTTTTCCTTTTTCTTTTTAATTTTGTAAGGTAATCTCTACTCCCAACGCGGGGTTCAAACTCATGACCCCAAGATCAAGAGTCCCACGTTCTTCCAACTGGACTCTATCCTATTCTCCACCGGCTCCATCTGGTGTGTTCTTCTCAGTATGGGAACCCAACAACTGCTAAAACAGATTCTGTAACACATACAGTTTATCCAAATGGATCACAAAGTCTTTTCCCATTACATTATGTCCCATCCTTTACCAAAAGTACCAGCCACTCCCCAGGACCCACAATGTGCTCTGTGCTAACAGTAATGAAGGGTCAAAATGTATTCCTTCCATGTTACTGCTCCTCAGAAAACAGTACAGAGACACTTCTTATGTTCACAGGATCGCCCTTTAATAATTTCAAAAACATTCATTTAAAAGACTTAACAGGGACGCCTGGGTGGCTCAGCTGGTTAAGCATCTGACTTTGGCTCAGGTATGATCTCAGTTTGTGAGTTCAAGCCCTGCACTGGGCTTTGTGCTGACAGCTCAGAGCCTGGAAGCTGCTTCAGATTTTGTGTCTCATTCTCTCTGCCCCTCCCCAACTTGTGTTCTGTCTCTCTCTCTCAAAAGTAAATAAATGTAAGAAAAAAAAAATTTTTTTTAACAAAATAAAAGACTTAACATTTCTGGGGCACCTGGGTGGCTCAGTCAGCAGCTCAGGTCATGATCTCGTGGTTGGCAAGTAAAACATGTAGAAAGAACATGCAGGCTAACCTCAGACCCAATGTTTCATAAAACTAGAAGAATGTTAAAAGAATAGGGAAGATTTATCTTAATAATCCCACCTGGCAATAAGCGGCCCTAATGAACAGTCAAGGCATGCTCATATTAAATAATGGGGGATATCACATCATTGTAGTATAATATTCCCTATGTCGTATGTATTATGACACAGAGGTTAACAGCTCAGGCCTGCTGGGTTTGAGGGAGTCCTAGCTCCATGATACGGCTTTTGTTAAATTGCTAAACCTTTCTATGCTTCAGTTTCCTGGACTCTAAAATGGATGTGATATTTTGTAGCATGTTCAGAGTTAGCACTCAGTGTCAGCTATGATTTATTATATTAGAAACTACAAGAGTACCCTCTAACAAATACTTCATTTCTGGTAAATAAATATTCCCAAATGATCTTGGTAACTTTATGACTGACCAACACACAGTATCTCATCCCAAATATACTCAGGTCCCACTCATGACAGGAAGAGGCTTTTTACTTCCATGACTTCAGAAACTTATTAAACAAAACTATGGAGACTTTTCCCATCTTCTCAAGAAACTGGCATACAGCAAAAGTATCTTACTTAGCGACCCCTCTCCTTTCTTTCCCTAATATAGTCCTATCAATGAAACGATTTTATTTTCTATATGCTAACTCACCAACTTTTACCAATACTAACTCATAAAACAGAAGTTATCAATGAACCCAATAAGTGTACAATATGGGGATCAGATTATGAACTCTGAGGGTATAGAGCATTTCCTTCTACTACCACAGAAATGACTGAGCACAATATTCTATTGCCAGGAAGGTTTTACCAAATGAAAAAGAGGATAACACAAAAGCACAACTCATAAATAGACACCTCTGACACAGTGCAACAGTAGAGAGCTGGTCCCCTCTTCAGCCACACCCCCGGTCTCGACTACTACCCAAGTCCTGTGGATCTTTTCTACGGGCAAAGCTCTACCACTCTTCCTCCTTATTTCTATCTTCCATCAGTTGTACCTCTGTTTCTTGCCTCTCTGGAAATTGTACGCTCACTACATTTTACAGCTGCTCCTGTAAATGAGTCCGTCTTTGAGGAATACCATTTGGCCTAAGTCTGCTGGCTTCTGCCTCGGGCGGCCTCCAGCCACCTCAGCTTCTCTGACTGGACGGTCTCCTTTGGTCTTTAATTGTTGCCTAAATCATCAGCTCTCCCACCCTTCATCTAGTGCCACCCAATCAGAATCTCACCCATCCCATTCTCTTTCAAGCTCCTCACACTTTAAAAGTCCCCAGCTCTCCCACCTGCCCCTATTTCCTCTTCCTGTCACCAACTCTTCTGGCCAATCTCAAAGTGCCTACTACCCAAACCTGCCTACTCCCACACCTCATTATCATACTCTATAAACCTCTTAAAAAAATTAAAAAGAATGGTAAAAAATTCACTTCTCAAACCCCAAACTCTGTCATATAAATGCATATCTAGCACACATTCCCACATTATTACATATGAGTGTATATGCTTTTATAAGTGGTTTTTCCTTACGAAATCCAAACACTTTTCAAAAATGTTCATATCTTAAAATATTCTCCTAAACATTAAAAAGCAAACAAAAACATATGCTAAGTAAAGCTGGTAGAAAGACACTATGAATCCAGGACAAGTGCTTTTACAACAGGGAAGAAATAGAGACCAACATGCTATCCCCTGGTAGACTTACCAGCTATCTTCCTAGAAGTCTTAAAAGTCTGTCTTCAAAGGGCAGGCAAGTCTACATGGCTTTCTGACTTAACTACAGAAAAAAGCCTGTAGTACATGAAGAACAGAGATACAGAGATGAGAAGTTGGACCTGAAAAAAATAAAGGAAGTATAATCAAAACTACATTTCTGTGGTCATCTGTGGCCCTGTAATAGAATTCTGCCTATTTCTCTCGCTGTCCTGCTCCCTGCAACAGTGACAGGGGTCCAATCCAATAAGCTGAACACTTGCTTTACTGAAATAATACCAAAGGTGACCGTACCATGATGCCACCCATGTCTAATTCCACTTTAAAATCCACTACAGAATTAACGCTCATGTGTTTAACCACAGCACTCTCCAGCCCACCATCCCACTTCAGCTGATGTGACAGCACTCAGCAGACAAAACCAGGCATGTAAAGCTCTTCACGATCTGTCTGGCCGCCGACAGGTCTAAGTACTGACCCATCTGTAACTCCCCCACAAACCAAGCGTCTGGACCTTTGCACAGGCATCGCCCCTTCTTTACACTCCCTGTCTTGCCACCCAGCCATCAGACCCCTCACGCAGAATTACTTCTTAATAATGGCCACTCCCACCCCCCATCCTCTTTGTCTGCGCACCTCCAGTGTAGCCTTCACCCTCTGGCAGGAGTCTGGCTCTCTGAGGGCAGGGTCTACCCATTCACCCTGTAGCCCTTGCACATCCCTGGCACACGGTGTATGCTAAGAAAGTATGTGTTTGTTACCTCTAAAACATCTGGTCATGAAGACTGGAGACCTGACCTTAGGTTCACAAGATTTTAAAACTAGAAGAGACCTAAGCTATCATCTAGCCTTTGAACATTGGGATTTAGAGCAGAAAGACCTCAGGGAGCAACTACTTTAAAACTCAATTTATAGCTGAGGAAATTCAAGCCTAAACATTAAGTAACTTGCTCAAGATGAAGCAAATAATGAACATCTGACAAAGGACCAGATTAAAGTTCTGCCATCTTTCCAGGTTCTTTCTAACACACCTTGACTAATACCCTGGAATTTAGTAAGATCTTGACAAGCCAGTACAGCGCACAAAATCAGGAAGACGAATCTACAGAGAACTGCATTCCATAGTCTACACTGGACAGAAAGTCCCAGTAGATCGCTGTCTCTAGCTCTGAGCAGGAAGGACACTTGAGTTCATAACACAGGGGAACACGCAAACAAAAGCAACCAGGATGGCAGGCAGTCTTTAAAAACATGTATTTTGGGGGGCGCCTGGGTGGCTCAGTCGGTTGAGCATCCAACTTCGGCTCAGGTCATGATCTCACGGCTTGTGAGTTCGAGCCCCGCGTCGGGCTCTGTGCTGACGGCTCAGAGCATGGAGCCTCTTTGGGTCTGTCTTTCTCTCTCTCTCTGCCCCTCCCCGTCTCACACTCTGTTTCTATGTTTTTAATAAACATTTAAAAATATAAATAAATAAATAAGTAAATAAATAAATAAATAACATGTATTTTGGGATTACAGAAACTGATTAACTTCAAAAGTGGAAGAAGTATGGATTAATAGGTAAGGTGTCCTAGAAGCAGCAAGTGGAAGCCAGCAGGGTTACAAAGTACTCAGTCATGGACTAGAATGACTGGCCCTGCCAGGTAAGAGCCCTCCCTAATCGTAAGTCAATGATCAGCAAGGGACTGAAAGGGTCGTCAGAGGACTTGAGTCCAAACCCTTCACTTTAAAATGAGAAAAGTGATGCTGACGGAGAAAAGCGCCCAAGATCACAACACTTAGGTCAGAGGAAGTAACACAAGATCCTGATTCTGGATCTCTGCTGTAACACCATGAGGTCTTTCCCATGGGGACTCCTGAGTACAGGCCAGACACACAGATTCCTTCTGCCCTCCCACCCAAATTTCAGAGCTCCTAAGCCTAAGTATGAAGGTAACTCTACAAAAGTTTCCCTCATCCTACTTTCTGCCTCTACAGGCTACACGCAGTCCCTAAAAAAGTTCTGTCATTAGTGGTTTGCCAGTCCACCACATCACACTTATCTCCTATCCAACAGCTTCATTAGACTCTAACACCACTAGTTGTCTTTAAAAACATTCTGATGCATAGTTTTAAAAATAAATGCACAAAATTATGTATAGCACAGTTAAAACCAATCGGGTTCTATTATATATCCAGTAGCATTTCTCTTCACCCCTAAATGTCAATTGAAAAGTAGTAAACTTTATTTGTAGTTTTAGGTTAAAGAAGAAATTGAATGCAAAGTTTCAGCTTTCATATACCTTCTTTCCTCCTCTGCACACAACTTCTGTTAGTATTTGTTATAACTGAGGAATGAATACTGATATATTATTGTTACTGAAGTGCAGAGTGTAGTTAGGGGTCATTCTACCTGTTGTACAAGTCTATAATTTTCCACACACACTGTGTCACATACCTAGCATTACAGAATGGACAGAATGTCACAGCCATAACAATTCCCTGTGCTCCTCATTAACCACTGATCTCTTTACTGTCTTCCTGGTTTTGCCTTTTCCCGTACATTTTAAAAACTTATGGCAAAACACAACAAAATTTACCATTTTAACAATTTCAAAAGCACAATTCAGTGGAATCAAGTATATTGCAATGTTGTATAACATCACCATTGTCCATTTCCAGGACTTTTCATTAGGACAAAGAGAAACTCTGTACCCATTAAACAGTAACTCCCCATTCCCCCCACCCCTCCACCTCGGCAGCCCCTGGTAATCTCTACTCAATTTTCTGTCCCTATGAGTGGAATCATACATTTGTCCTTTTGTGTCTGGCTTATTTCACTTTCCACATCTATATTACAGCATGTATTAGAATTTTATTCCTTTTTATGGATGAATTACATTACACAATTTGCTTTCCATTCATCTGTTGATAGACATCTGGAGTATTTCCGCCTTTGGCTCATTTTGAATAAAGCTGCTAGTAACACTGGTGAACAAATATTTGAGGCCCTGCTTTCAATTCTTTAGAGTTTAGCCCTAGGAGCGGAATTGCTGGGTGTTAGAGTAACTACGCTAAAATGTGAGCAACCACTAACCCTTTTTCCATACCTCCTGGCTGCACCCCTTTACGTGGCTGCCAGCAATGCACGAGTGTGCCCCCTTCTCCACACCCTCCCCAACACCTGTTATTTTTCTTTTGATGACAGCCGTCCGAGTGGGTGTGAAGTGGTACCTCATTCTGGTTTTTATTTTCCTAACTCTGATGTCTGGAAGCATCCTGCGGAGCATCCTGTGACGTGCTCACTGGCCAGCACTTGCCCGTTTTTTAAAGCCAGGTTGTTTCTGTTGTTGAGTCGTAGAAGTTCTTTACATATTCTGGGCAGTAACCCCTTCCCAGCTACGTGATTACGTGTCTTCCACTCTGGGTTGCCCAGCTCATTTTTAAGCAGCAACAATGACAAAAGCCCACGCCGACTAGGTGCCGCGAAAACTGCGTCCTGGCCCGTAGCGGAAGGAGCGCTTTCCTTCCCGAGCCGGTTCCCGACCTCCCCGCGGGATCGCGCAGAGCGTTTCCCGCCTCCCGCAGAGAACGCGGGGCTCGCCCCCCGCTCCGAGGCCCACCTCGCCGGCGGACCGGGCGCAGGCCGCTCCTCGGTGCACGCCCCGGACGGGGTTCCCCGGACTCGGGCCTTGGCGGAGGCGGGGTGGGCCCCGGCCCGGGCGACAGTCCCGCCCCGCTCCTCACCGGTGGGCCTCGGCGGCGTCCAGACACTCGAATGACCTCGGAAGCCGCGCTCGCGGGACCCGGCTGCTCCGCGAGGCCCTGCAGCGCGGCGGCCTCCCGAATGGCTGCGCGGCGCAGGCGCGGGATGCGGGCGCGCGGGCGTGCGCGCGGCCGCGGGACGGTCCGTGGGGGCTGATGGGAAGCTAGTTTGTCGTCCCGCGCCCTCCAGCGCCGCCCAATCAGATCGCAGATCGCCGGGCGCCGTTTTGGGAGTACGTTGGCGTGCGGAGCAGCCCGCCCTGCCTCCGGAAGTTACGCGCTCAGTCCCGCCCCCGGAGGATCCCGGGCGCCGGCCAGGGTTGGGTCTACAGTGCTGGTTACCCTGACCGAGTGAGCTGCGGTCTCAGCGGCTGTAGTCCTTGTTGACTCCGGCAGGTCGACGGTCCGATCCCCGGCCTAAGGTCGCCTGGCCGCTCTGTTTCTCGCTTCTGCCGGTTCCTTGAGGTGAACACGCCCGCAGACCTCGAATGGCCGGCCGAGACGGTGCTGCGCAGCAGATTCATTGTTGCGAATGCCTAGTGGACTTTGCCGTCGAACCAGCAGCCCGCGGGGTTGTGCAGTCGGTACCCACTCATGCTCAGTGCAAGGCTTCTCCAGTCTGCTGTTTTGACCTCCCATTCACTTGGAACTGAGGGCCCTGCGTTCTTTGATTTTTGAGAATATTCTGACTTCTAATATTTAAATAGTGACAGGCGCATTTTAGGGCATTTGCAGGTTTTTGCTTGTGTAGCAGAGTGATCCGTTAGTTGTGTTTAGATTTAATAGCCTCGAAAGAAAACTGCACAATTAAAAGGGTTAAAACTATATATATATATACATATATATACACACACGCAAATATATACACAAATATATATATATACACATATATAAATACACATGTATATGTGTGTATATATATATATATATATATATATAGTGTGTATATATACATATATATATACACACAATATATACATATTGTGTATACACAATATATATGTGTGTATACACACATATATATTGTTGCCTGGGCCTGAAGACTGTACCTGCCAAGGTACACTGTAAACACACTCCTGGGAGAGGGAGGAGGAACCATTCATCTTGTAAGGCACAATAAACAAACATTTTAGAATCTCTTTAAAAAAGAGCATTTTGGGGCACATGGGTGGCTCAGTCGGTTAAGCGCCCGACTTCATAATCTCACAGCTCGTGAGTTCAAGCCCCGCATTGGGCTCTGTGCTGACAGCTTAGAGCCTGGAGCCTGTTTTGAATTCTGTGTCTCGCTCTCTTTCTGTGCTCCTCCCCCCACTCATGCTCTGTCTCTCTCCTTTGAAAATAAATAAAAACATTAAAAAATTTTTAAAAAGAGTGTTTTATTCAGGTCTAGATTAGGACAACTTCCTGTGATACACAATCTTCAGTATAGGGTTATATACATATTTTACATTAAAAGTTCCATTTTATTAGGCAAAGAACGTTTCCAAGAGTTGCAGTCTTTAAGTTTCCAGTATATGCAGCGCTGTGTGACTTTAATCTTGAAGGAATCAGGGAAGTTTCTTACTTTTTCTTATCTTTTTGTGTTAAGAATGCACCTCTTTTGTTATTTTATTTAATGAAGCAGACATAGTGTGTGCTACGGACCTTGGTAAATGTTAAGTAGTTTCCGGAAGCCCAGGAGTAGGGTCCCCAAATGTTAAAAGCTGAAAATTTCCTTTACCTGGGAAAACACCTCCCACTCTCCCAAGTCCAAACTGTGACATGAACTTTTATCTACTAACACAACAAAACTTTCTTTGTGAAAAAGGAAAGTTGAACACCGCATTAAATATACAGAAAAAAGACAAACAGCTTATTTACAAGAGAAGAAACATAGATGTCCAATAAATAGTGAAAAAGTCTTCAGCCTTAATAGAAATACAATCCATACTCTTTAAGCCATAAATTTTAAATGTAGAAATGAGAGAATCTTTTCTCTGACCACTTAGTTTTACATATTAACTTTTGAGATTGCTGTTTTTCTCATTTTAGGCCTGTATTTTAAAAGTATTGTAATAATTACGTGTTGCTGCTGTATCAGTGTTACCAAAATAACTTTCAACTCTTATTACTGTTGTTACCCCTAAGGCCTCCCCCTGGAAGGTAGTGTAATTTGTACTCACATCACACAATTTCCAGTTAAAGAACTGGGTAGTGACCAGAGACTGATAGCAAGATAACAGTGTATTATTTCTTCAGTTGCTGAAGATCTGCCCTCCTGGGGTGGTTTGTCAATTTGTGAACTGTTTGCGGACACAGACTTGTTCTGAGCTCTGCTATCTGCAGATGGAAGTCCCTAGGGTCTGGACCTGGTTGCCAAGTGTGTGGATGCCTCTGGAGCGCTGGAGTTCTGAGTTTCTGTTATTTAAGAACCTTTTTTTTTTTAAACATTTATTTATTTTTGAGAGTGTGTGTGTATGTGCGTGGAGGAGGGGCAGAGAGAGAGAGAGAGAGACAGAGACAGAGACAGAGACAGAGGTTCCAAAGCAGACTCTGTGCTGACAGCAGCAAGCATGCTGTGGGGCTTGAACTCATGAACCTCAAGATCATGACCTGAGCCAAAGTTGGATGCCCAACTGACTGAGCCACCTGGGTGCCCCAAGAAGCTTCTGTGGAGCTTTTTACCTTCTGTTTTGAAATCCAATTTCAGAAACAAGGTTCATGGTGGCTGCAGGCCAGAATTTGGCTGTGGTACTTGGTTTTTTCCTCAAGTGTTAGAATGAGTTGTTTTAACAGAACTCTGAACAAACAAGCCTCTAGCGTAGGGCAACTCTTGGAAGCCAAATGTAGATTGTGATGGGGCAGTAATTCGGTCCATTTTAGTGAGAATTTCTCTATAAATGACAAAGTAACATAGCAACAAAATACCCTCTGCCATTATTTTGAATTGAAATTATGTAAACAAAGCTATCATAGAGTATATGGATAATTCAAATGAACTCCCAATTATTGAAACCTTAGTCTTAGAGCCTGTCAGTATATTGCCCTAAACCTGAAGTAACCTAAGAAAGCACAAATTAGCCTCATAAAACCCTGTACTAAAACTAGACCTTACAGACTTTTAAAGTCCACTTTAAGTCTCCTATTTAGGAGACTTAAGTCCTATTTAGAAACTTTAAGTCTCCTATTTAGCACATACTTCATAACTTATTTGGGTGTTTTCTCAATTCCTGCTAGATTCTAGGGTCTAAACTTGAAGTGGGGAGCAGGTGGATACAGGAGAACTAAAGTTGCAGCAAGAAGTGATCACCTCAGTGTCCTTGATGGAGGAGGACACAGCTGTGCCTGTGCGTATACTCAAAGCTGACACAGAATCACAATTGCAAACACAGTGCAGTCTGTGAACTGAAGGTCTAAAATCGTACAGAATTTTTGTCAGAAAAAGGCAGACTTAAATTTCCCATCCAAACTAGAGCATTAACGTACGTCTCAAGGAACATCAGAAGAATGACAGAGAAATAAATACAGACATTTACACAGGGTAACTGTGGCATTCTGTTTCTCAGTTTATAATTGTAAAGAGCTGCTCTTCACCTGCTAGTGTGTTTTTCCCTCTTAAGTCACATCTAGTCCTTCAATTCATTTCAACAACAGGGCTGCCTAGATTTAGGTGTCTCTGGTTTTCTGTCTTTCCCATAGAATATATAAGTTACTGATGTTAGTATTATAATGAAAGAATGATAACTTGTTCTTTGGGAGTTATTAGGGATAAACATTGTCCATTTTTCAAAGCAAAAAGTTCAAATAGCCACAGTTCTCACATTTGTCTTTGATACAAGAAGGGGCTTCTATGGAGGTCCATTGAAAGCTATGTCTCCTACTTTGCGAAGATCTGGCCTGCAGCTTGGATAGAGCAAACTGTGATGCTCTGGCCTTTCTGCTCCTTTTTTTTTTTTGACTATCTGGGCAGCTCTCTAGTCACTGAGAGTGGATTTTAGGTGAACAAGTGGCTGGAGTAGCTATAAGATCACCCCTCTCTGTCTTTAGGCCAGCCCCTGGGCCTTTCAGAGAGCTTTGTGTGTGGAAAGGGTGGACCTGTTTGCCTTCGCCTATTTATTTGGACTGCCTGCCTTGTTTTCAGTTTGTTGTCCACCTCTGTGATGGTTAGCACTGGCCTTACCAATATATATATTTTAAACTTATTTATTTATTTTGAGAGAGAGAGAGCATGAATGGGGATGGGGAAGAGAGAATCCCAAGCAGGCTCTGCACTGTCAGCACAGAGCGTAGCATGGGGCTAGAACTCACAAACTGATCATGACCTAAGCCGAGGTCAGCTGCTTAATTCACTGAGCCACCCAGGTGCCCCTGCCCTTGCCAACATTAAAGGTAGCGTTCTTATTGTCCCATGAGTAGTTGGAAGCAAACAGAAATTTCAGAAGTTCATAAAAAGGCCTAAGGGAGATAGATGTTTGTTCTGCCACAGAAACCAGATGATAGCTGTCTTTTCTGAGGCTACCAACTTCTTTTCAAAATTTAAAATGCAGAAGATACCACAAAACCAAAGACTATAGGGCCAAAACTTTGTAGTGTAATGTTTGGATTTACAACTTTTACCTAGACTGACATGTTGACTCACTGCTTTTTCCTTACTCCTCAGGAAGCAAGCCTTCCTGACTGTGGGGGTTCCTTGAAGTATGTCATGGATGATGGAGGACCCCAGGGCCATCCTCACTGTGACAGGATTTGTCCAATGCACCTAGGTGGCCACATGATTGATGTTTTCTCAGGAATAAAGCATTACATTGAAGAAGCTTACATAATTCAGAAGGTTTGACATGCTATGGAAAAAGAAGGGAACATGGAACTTGGAAATTAGCTGAACTCTAACTGTGAAGACACAGCTGAAGCTCTGGGAAATATTTTCTTGCTTGAAGTGGATCTATCCTTGCTTCCAGAGGGCAGCAGAGGAGGGGAAATCAGCTTGGACACATTTTTCAGGGCATCTTGGTTTGTTGAAAAAGAGGTACCATGATGCATTTTAATGTGCTTTAAGTTTATTTTAAAAGAAAAGCAAAGAGTGAACACCAAGCATGAATGCCATAGTATTTACTGCTTTCAACCATCTTGAACTGTTTGGTGCTATTCAAATCAAAGTTCTATAATAATGAGAAGGTCTATTCTACTGAATTACTGTGACTAGAATTAAACATATACTCAAATGCACACACTCACATTCACACCTCCATCTTTGAGCATCACTGCCATATAAACTGTAGTGAATTCCCAAACTGCAACTGATCATGTTATTTAATGAATCAGAAAGCACCTTTAAAATCACCTGAGGGATGTGGCGTCTAGGTGGCTCAGTTGGTTAAGCATCTGGACTCCTGATTTCTGTTCAGGTCATTATATCATGGTGAGATCAAGCCCCAGAGGTCATGATCTCATGGTCGTGAGATAGACCCTCACGTTGAGTTCTATGTTGGACTCCATGCTGGGAGTGTAGCCTGTTTGGGATTCTCTCTATTCCTCTCTCTCTGCCCCTCCCCTGCTTGTGTGTGCACTCACTCTCTCTTTTATTTTTTTTAAGTTTATTTATTTTTGAGAGAGAGAGAGACAGCAGGGGAGGGAGAGAGAGAGGGAGAGAGACAGAGAGACAGAGAGAGAGAGGAAATCTCAAGCAGGGTCTTCACTGTCAGTTCAGGTGCTCGAACTCATGAACTGTGAGATCATGACCTGAGCTGAAACCAAGAGCTAGATGCTTAAGTGACTGAGCCACCCAGGTGCTCCCTTCTCTCTCTCTTTAAAAAATAAAATAAAATAAAATAAAATCACCTGAGGGCTACAGGTCATTTTATTAATACCACTCCCATTGGGTTGTAGACATGTGGATGTGCCATTATAAGGTAAGTTAGAGTTGAAATATTACTAAAAACCCTTTTATTGAGAGCTTGCAGGAGAATCTGGGAGCAGTATTTTTTCTTTGCACCATGTAGAGCTCACCTCCACAAGGTTCTGTTCTCAAGTACTCAAAGAAGAGGAACCTTTGCTGGTGTGGATGGTGTTTCTGGTTGCCATGGTGATAATGGTTTGGGGATGTGTGGTGGTTGATGAAATAAATATTAACTTATAGAATTGAGTATGTCCCAGGTGCTGGCTTGGTATGAACTATTCTGCAGAGACAATGGCTGAGAATGAACAAAGTGAAAACCGGTCTGGAACACACAGGTAAGGGGTTGTGCAGAGTAGGGGGTAGGGGTCACAGCCCTGGCCAATTTACCTAGGTTTAGAAGGTGTGAGGGGTTGGTGGTGTTTCACCACAAGTAATTTCACAGAAGAATGGCTTTTGGATGTTGATGTATTTTGTAGTTGGTAGAGAAGTCGGAGAGAGGGCACCCCATCTGTCTGAAAGGATCTGCAAATCTCAATAGACATGACAGCCCGAGTGCTCTTAAGAAGGTACCTGGCTTTCACAGGGCTCACTTTGAGCCTGCACGCAGGACTGATTAAGACAATAAAAAGAATTGTTCTAAGGATGGGGTATTGGAAGAATGATGCACTTTGTAATCTTGGGAAGAGGGTGGATCTGGAGTCCACTGTGGAGTTACTTCACGAGAGTGGTGGTGAACCTGCAGCGTCTGGCTGATGAGATACCGGCCTTTTTTTTAATGAAGTATGGGCGTGGTTTCTGTGACTTTGTTCTAAGGGCTGGAATTTCCAAGGAGCAGGATTGTTAAGATGTAGGTTCCTGTAAGAGTTGATGCCTGAGGAGTGGGCAAGTCCCCTTCTGTTGCTGGGAAGTATGTCTCTAGCGGCTGGAGTGGGTATTACAGGCATCTGGTAATTGACGGGGTGGTTACAGGGGACAGCAGGCTGTTGTCACTCATGATCTTAATGGATGTATTCCTTATGGAGAGATGTTAGATTTTATGGATAGATGGATAGGTATCCTCATAAAGTGTGATTGTTGAGTTTAATAGTAGATATATTTTTATTACTTCTATCAATCTCCTTGTAGTTGGTATTCCAATGAGCCGTGTGTTACAATATTGCCTGCGTTTTATGTATTTGCATATTGAAAATGTTGATGACTCCCCTACAAATTGTACACTGGAACATCCAATTAGTTGTTAATACAGTTTTATTTTTGACAATGAAGTAAGTATCCTCCTGTGATTCTTAGCTTAAGCCAGGGGGAGGGAGCCCTGTTTGGTACCAGTAGTGAGTAATGATATGGGAAACTTTCAGCTGTTAATGTTTGTCGGCCTTGCTCCTGGGCTCCCCAGAGAAGCTACAATTTAACATTTACCAAGGTCAGAATGACCTGGCAGAACTTCAGAGCATGGACTCTATTTCTTCCCTGAGCACACATTGTATGTCTGCTTCATTAAACAAACATACAAAACAAACAGACAAAAAACCACAAAGGAGGATTTTGAACAGAAGATAAGAAAAGGAAAGAAACATCCCTGGTTCCCATAAGATTAAAGTCACATAGCCCTGCACATACCAAAAAGATAAGATAAAGTCTGTAACTTTCTGGAATGTCCTTTGTCACATAGATTTGTAACTCTCTATTGAAAAACCATGTAACCCTGTGCCAAATGTTCCTTCTCCTGAGCATTCTCTTCTTTGGGAATATTGTGTATGTTGGCAGCAGCCCTAACTTGAGCTCAAATAAAACTCTTTTTCCTTTCTCTTTAAAAGGGTTTCTTGGGGCGCCTGGGTGGCTCAGTCGGTTGAGTGTCAGACTTCAGCTCAGGTCATGATCTCACAGCTCGTGAGTTCGAGCCCTGCGTCGGGCTCTGTGCTGACAGCTCAGAGCCTGGAGCCTACTTCTGCTTCTGTGTCTCCCCTCTCTCTGCTCCTAACCCACTCTCATTCTGTCTCTCTTTCTCTCTCAAAAATAAATAAACATTAAAAAAAATTTTAAAAAAAGGGTTTCTTCATTTTGTGTCGATAGTACCATAGTCACTCCTGGGGTACATTATAACATTCTGTTGGGAGCCAAACTCGATATTTGTTATTGTGAAAGAATAAGGAGTCCATGAATTGTTTCATATTGTATCCTGTTTCATATTCCATGAGTCCTGGTCTTAGTTTCACACCTCCATGAATCACACAGTGTGTGTTCTCTGCAAGGGTATGTTTGAGACAAGGGGCAGCCTCTGTGCAGCTGGCCAACTCTAGCATCAGAATGCTGTCAGTAGGGAGTTACTGGGACCCTAACTCTGAACCTGTTCATGACACACAGAGTAAATAGATTCTAGGTTTATACCCTTTGGGGAGAAATTTTGTATCTATGATGACAACCTGAAGAAAATTTGTAACCTCTAACCTTTAGCCTACCCCCTAACCTGAACCCTGAACCTCGAGCCCAAACCCCAATCTGAAACCCTAGCCCTAAACCTTGAACTGCAAACCCAGACCTCTAACTCCAACCTGAATCTGAACCCTGAACCCAAAACCTGGACCTAAGCCCTGAACCTGGAACCCCTAACCCCTAGCAGTGTTAACAATAGCCAAAATGTAGAAACTATGCAAATGTCCATCAGTGGTGAGTGTATAAACAAAATGTTAAGGTTTAGACTTAAGATTTTATTGTTAAAATACACATGCGTTGGGGTCAGTGCAAGGCTTGAGATCAGGGCCTGTGTTTCATCCCCCTTTTCCATCTCTCTGGCCCTCCAGATTGGACAGGACTCAACCAGGATCACACATGCATCAGAGGTTGATCTGAACATCGGTCTTCTGCCCCTTCAGCCCTGGGTACTAAGAGAAAGAGAGTCAAATGTCCGCTTGGTCCCTGACTATTTCAGATCGAACTCAGACCCAGTCCAGCATTGTGGAGAGCCTCAGAGATTACACAGGATTCTTCCACCCTCTCACCTGGTGAGGGTGTTGCTGGCCACACTCTGCCTGGGCAGCCCTAGGTTTCAGCACAGCCCTGACCCACAGGGCACTCAATGGACATGTGTTGGTTTATATAGGTCTGAGTGCAGCATCCTATAAGGCCCCATGTGCAGCCCTTCTTGTGGAATGGGAGGGGCCTCCTGGCACTGGCTGTATCCCTGGTCCCATTGGAGCCATCAGCAGTAGACAGTCAGGTCTCAGACAGGACAGCCCTTGGCCTCTGACCATCCAGGCAGGCATCTGTGGTCCACCAGCTCAGGTCCTAAAAACCGCCATAGCCAATTACTGAGCTGACTATGCTCTTGGCAATTTAACAGGTCTATGGGCAGTGTAGACCGGTCCACAGGATGTTTCCATTCCCAACATCTGTGTGGTTGAGACAAATAACTCTTCCCTCCTAGCCTCCTATCCTGCCAAGAGATATAATAACCCTCCAAATGTTGAATGTGGCCTTGGCCACAAGAGCCACATAGCAGACTGGCCCTGTAGTCCTTGGCCTCTCTGTTGTAATGTAATCTTGGACATTTATACTTGTTAAGAATCAAGAATATAGGAGGAACTGTTTCCCAGCAGGCAGTTTCTCACTGAGGCTGCATGGTCTCAGAGAGCCACATGCATGACTCCAGGACCATGGCCTCCAGAAAGCCTGCCAAGTGTGGATTCTGTGCTGTGGAATAATCCTGGAGTCTCCCACTCCTTCACTGAGCACTAATTTCCTTACCTTCCTCACATGTGGTCTCTGCTCTTTGTAAAGGAGAGAGAAGAGATTCGAAGATGGGACAATTTGTTCTATGACAATGTGTAATTAATGTGGCCAGGGGCAGGTGTGACTCCTGGTCTCCTTCTGAGGGTTAGGGTTAGGGTTAGGGGTTAGGATTAGGGTTAGGGGTTATGGTTATGGTAGGGTTAGGGTTAGGGGGTTAGGGTTAGTGTTAGGGTTAGTGTTCCAGTTAGGGTTAGGGTTAGGGTTAGGATTTAGGTTATCATTAGAGTTTGGGTTAGGGTTAGTTTAGGGTTAGGGTACGTCCCAGACGGCTCCAGGTGCTGGACTCACCATAGGGCACTTGTCTCCCTGAAGGTCTGAGTCGAGTGGTCAAGGGAGGGTGCCATTTAGGGTTAGTCTTTGTGTTGCAAGTCTAGAGGCCTCTATGGGCCTATGGTCCGGTAGTCTTCAGGAATCCTCTTTTGTAGCTACATTCGTGGTTTTGAAATGATTCTGTGATATTTTAGTTTCCATGTCGAGTATTTATCCACCATTTCTCGATCCCATTTGTATTGTGTCAGAATGTGGAATTGGTTCCCTATGCGGAGAGGACCTTAGTTACACTTTGAATTTGGGTCAGGGAAGTTTGTAGCGCCCAAGTGATACCAGTCCTGTGTCTCTCTGCATCGATGAATTGAAGGCCCATGCATGTTGGGAGTTAGGTGTAGGTTGGGGGTTAACGATGAGGTGAGATTTAGCTTCACGTGTATACCGAAAGTAACAGTTAAGATTAGGTTTGGTCATAGGAGGCTCTTGGTGCTATACACCCAGTAGGGAAGTTGTTTCCCCGCAGGGCTGAGTGGGTGGTCTAAGGAGCGTCCCAGTGAGGCTGAGTTTTGGGTGCCAGGGTCACTCCTCGGTTAGACCTCAAGAAATCCCCTGTGGATCTCCTTCTGTCTTTGGAAATGACACGGTGATGTTCCAGTTTCCATGGCGAGTAATCTTCCTCTGTTTATGGTCCTCACGTCCATTGTGTCCTTAGACTTAAGAATGGGGTCCCCACTGGGGAAATCTTTAGCCAAGGTTAAGGTTCGGTCCATCGATGTTGCCAGTGCCGAAGTGACACCAGTGCCGTGATCACCCTGGAAGGCTGAATGAGGTCCATGATTGTGCGGGTCATGTGTAGGGTTAGGTTTAGAGTTGGGTTGAGGTTTAGTTTGAGCAGTATGCTGAGTGTCATGGTTTAGGTTAGGGTTAGGTCCCAGGAAGCTCCAAGTGCTTAAACTCCAGCAGCGTAGTGGTCTCCTCAGAGGATTGAGTATAGGCCTCATTTGAGCGAGCTGTTCAGACTTAGTCTTTGCCAAGGCCAGCCTCGTGTGTGTGACATCTTCAGTTTGGCCTCATCAACCCCCTTGTGCAGCTCCATGCGGGCATTTGAAATGTCATGATGATGTTCCATGTTCCATGCTGAGTAATCCTGCACCACTTTGGGCCCTTTGTTTGTGGTGTTCTCAGAGATAGGAATTGGGTCCCCAACCAGAGAGATCCTTAACTAGGGTTAATATTCTGTCCAGGGACTTCACCAGTGCCAATGTGACACCATTCCTGTGTGTTGTGAGCATTGGGTTAGGGTTTGGGTTTGGGTTTGATGTTAGGGGTTAGGGTTACGGTTAAGGTTGTTGTTAGGGGTTAGCGTTAGGGGTTAGAGTTAGGTTTATGCATTAGGGTTGGGTTTAGGGTTAGGGTTACTGTTTAGGGTTATGGTTAGGGGTTAGGGTTTGGAGTTAGGTTTAGGCATTAGGTTTGGTTGGGTTAGGCTTAGGTTTAGGTTTAGGGCTTGGGTTTGAGAGTTAGGGTTAGGTTAGGGTTAGGGTTAGGGTTAGGGTTTTCATTAGATTTAGGGTTAAGGTGAGGTCTAGGTCTAGGACATTGGTTAGGGTAATGGGTCGGTATTTGGATCAGGGGTTAGCGTTAGGGTTAGTGTTACAGTTTATGGTTAGGTTTAGGGTTAGCTTTAGGTTTTTTATTTTTAGGGATAGTGGATTAGGGTAGGGTTAGGGCTTAGGCTGGGGGTTAGTGTTCGGTCCCAAGAGTTTCCAGTCGCTGAACCCACAGCTTTGCCGTTATCTCCCCGAAGGGCTGCGTTGAGGGCACAAGGGAGGGTCCCGGTCAGATAGTATTTGTGATCCAAGGCCGTAGAACTCTATGGGCCAGTGGACCGGTATGCCTCAGGAATCCTCTCGTGCAGCTGCAGCCGAGACTTGGAAACGACATGGTGATGTTCCAGGTAATATGCCAGGCGATCCTGCACCGCTTATGGACCCCAGGCGAGTGGTGTTGTCAGACCTTGGTGTTGGGTCCACATGGGGAGAGAGCCTTAGCTATGGTTAGTGTTCTGTCCAGGGACATTGTCAGGGCTGACACGACTCCAGTTCTGATGTCCCTTGAGGGCTTAAGTGAGGGCCCATATGATGGCGCGGGTCCAGTGTAGTGTTAGGGTTCGAGACAGGGTTATGTTTCGGTTGAGGGTTCTGGTTAGGGTTAAAGTTAGGGTGAGCGTTAGCGTTAGTTCCCAGGAGGCTCCAGGCGTTGAATCCACAGCAGTGCATTTGTTTCCCCGAAGGTCTGAGTTGAGGGCACAAGGGAGGGTGCTGGTCAGGAGTAGTCTTCTTTATAGCAAGTTCATGTTTACCTGAGTTGAATGGACTCCCTGAGTCTGCCCTCAGCTCTGACCGTGCTTGAGGCTGTTCTGGTTATAGTTAGGGGTAAAACCCGGAGAGAGATACGCAGGAAATTTCATGGCGGCTAAGGTGGTAGACATTGGAGAGAAAGTGTTCTGAACCTGGAAGAGAACAGTCTCATTTCTCCCAATCCACAAACATCTGCCATCTTTGTTGTCTACCACTCTTCAGCCGCCTCCTCCCTTCATTGGGTGCTTATAAGCAGGCAGGTGAGCAGGGGCCATTCCCACTTGAGGGGGCCTTCCTGAGAGTTGCATCTTCCAGAATTTGATCATTGCAGGGCGACTTTTAGTAGAGTTTTGAACAAAAATGCAATAGCCATTTGACCAGTATCACCCAGGTAGAAGCGCAGCACCACTGCCAGCAGGAAGTGACCTTCTGGTTGGACCTGATGCTGCCCAGAACCTACCAGGAGGGTAAAGAAGCTGATCTAGACTCAACACAACTTGAGCTTGTCCACTTTTGGGGCTTACACAACAGAGCTTTGAGGAAACAGCCTTTGTGTTATAGCCTAGTACACACACACATCTGTATGGGTATATATGTGGCCAAAAGAGAAGTTTCACAAAACACTTCTTACATGTGATGTCTTAGGATTTCTTTAAAATCGATCTTTGCCTCTGTAAAATGGATATCACAACCTAATAACCTGATTTCACAATCCATTAGGCGGTCACAGTAGCTAAACAACACTGTTCTGATGTATAATTTATCACGGCAGCATTGAGAGTTCTTTCCAAATGAACATCATACTTTTACCTAATATCACATCTTACTGTATTATTTCTATCTGTAATGATTAAATTATCTGCTAATTGTGGAGAGTTATTGACACAGAGTGGTATAGGCATTTGGGGGAATCAATAATCTGTCCCTAGTTAAAGCATTACTAAACTGTGGTCGCAGAATTTCCATCTGTCGCCTCTGTCCCAGGGACTTCCTGCTATTTACCCAAGGATTCTTTGCTGGTGTCTGTTTCTGTGCTCTGGCTGAGTTTCTCTCTTTTCCCTGTCACTTCCTTGGGGCTTGATTTGCCCTTTGGGAATGGCTTCTGCCACGTTAAACTTCCCCTTCACCTCCTACATTTTCTCAACCTCTTTTGCTTTCTTAGGCATCTCTTCAACTGCTCTGGTTCTCTCTGCCTCTTCCAGTTGGTTCGTTCGCATGAGCTAAATGATTGTGGACTCACTGTTAGTACAGTCACCACACATCATCACTGGGATGGCTCGGCCCATAGCAGCTTGTAAAAGCAGGGCCCAGGAAGAATGGGCAAACCAAGTAGGGATAAAGAAGTTACCCTTCGGTAATGGAAGACTCCATATGACCTAAGAGGCAGTGTCTGTGCTAAACACTTTCCTGGAATGCTGGTCAAGTCAATTCTTGGCTTTAGCAGATAGTGCCCTGCAGTTAAGAGACAAAACATACCTAATGCCTTGTTTCCTGAGATTATTTCAAACATGAAGCTAATAATACTTACCTTGTATATAGAAGCTTTGGGTATTATGACAGTGGTAAAACACCTCGAAGTTCTCATAACCTGTGACCTTTGTCCTTACTTGTCTTAGTATTCTGTTGCTACATAATAAATTACTACAAACTTATTACAGTAAAACCTTGGATTGCAAGCAACTCATCCTGCAAGTGTTCTGCAAGACAAGCAAACATTCCTAATAAATCTTAAGTTGATAAACAAGTGATGTCTTGCAATACAAGTTGTACATGATGCTGAATGTCACGTGATCACAACTGAGCCAGTGGTTCTTGAAATTTGTTTTGATTATACGAGTGCTTTGGATTACAAACAGTTTTCTGGAATGAAGTATGCTCGCAAACCAAGGTTTTACTGTATATTTATTATCTTATAATTTTTATAGATGACAAGTCTGGGCATAGCATCTATGAGTCCTCTGCTCTGGGTCCCACAAAGCTGAAATAAGGAAGTTGGCTGGGTTGTGTCCTCATCTGTAGCTTGGGGTTCTGTAAGTTCATGCAGGTTGGCAGAGTTCAGTTCCTTGTGCTTGTCAGACTGAGGTGCCAGTTTCCTCATTGGCTGGTTGGTGGTTGCAGTCAGCTCCTGGAGACCACCCTCAGTCCAAGCCATGTGTGCCTCTGACAACACAGTAGCTACTTCTTGAAGCCAGCAGGAGAGCCTTAAATAACATACAACCTTACATAATATTCTATAATCATGGGGGTGGCCATTTCATCATATTTGTAGGACCCCTTGCTAGGGGAGGGGATCGTGCACACCACATACACAAAGAGGTGAGAATCTTGGGGCCATCTTTGAAACCTGCTTGTCATATTATCACATTTATCATGAATCCAGCGTAATTGCTGAGGATTCTCTTTACTGATGCATGATAGAAAAGAGTTTCATCTCTTTTCATTTACAATTAATTGTTTGGACTCCACCTACCCTAAAAGCAAGAAGTCCTTTTTCTCCCTTGAATGCTCCCCTCTTTCTCCACACAGATGTGCACACGCATACACACACACACATGAGCACACACATATTGGTTACCCAGGACTATGGAGATTCTTGAGGAGGAGGGCACCACAGGGTCACTGTGGACGATGCTGTGCATCACATTAGCAGAGGGTGCTGTTTGGGCAGTGCTGGGTCCTTGCTGGTCCAGCCCTGGCCCAGATTCCCTACTCCCACCCCCAGCCCCCTGAACAGGGAAGTTCATCTCCTCTCATGCTCTATGCTTAACCACTCTTCTCCACAATGCAACCACAGTCCCTGTGCGACTGGGACTGGAGGGGCAGCAGGTCCAGCCACCCCAGAGCCACACTCCTCCACCACTGAGGCCCTTGTGCTGGCCCAGGTCATTGCCAGGCTGCATTTCTGTGTGGTCTCTGCTCAGATGTCACCTTCTCAGTGAGTCATCCCTCAACTCCTTGTTTAAACTTGTGTTATTATCTACTACCCCCTCTCCCTTGCTCTCAGCCTGCCAGCTCTTACTTTATTTTTCACCACGGTGGTACTTACTGCCATCCAACACAGTTCATATATATTTTTTTACTTATTGTTTGCCTCCCTTTTCTGGATAGAAAGCTCCTCCTTGGCAGGGACTTCTGTCTGGCTTTTCATTGTTCTATCCCTCGCGCCCCATCCGAGGGTCCAGTGCAAAGCTAAGCTCCTTAGTAGCACCTTGGTGTGGCTTTTTAATGGATGCATAGATTATGAGAACCCACGGCATTTTTTAAATTTATTTTTTATTTTTATTTTTTAAACATTTATTTATTTTTGAGAGAGAGAGAGAGAGAGAGAGACAGAGTGTGAGCAGGGGAGGGGCAGAGAGAGGGAGACACAGAATCAGAAGCAGACTCCTGGCTCTGAGCCATCAGCGCAGAGCCCGACACGGGGCTCAAATCCACAAAGTGTCAGACCATGACATGAGCCAAAGTCGTATGCTTAACTGACGGAACCACCCAGGCACCTCTAAATTTATTTTTTAATTTAAGTATAATTTATATACAGTGTCACATTAGTTTCAGATGTACAATATGATGATTCAGCAATTCTATACATTACTCAGTGCTCATGAGAGTAAGTGCACTCTTAATCTCCTTCACTTGTTTCACTCTGCCCCACCTACCTCTCCTCTGGGAACCGCCAGTTTATTGTTTGTATTTAAGAGTCTGTGGATTTGTTTGCTTCTTTTTTCCTTCGTTCGATCAGCAGCATTTTTAGGCACACACTTCAGTGTTCTACTATGTGTTGATTGATTAAGGCAAGTTAAACAGATCACCTTATGTCACCGATTGACGGAAGCATCTCATGGAAATCATAACAAGTTCTATCTAGTACATAGAAGTCCGTGTGTGTGGATTATGGGAGGACTGGATGTGAAAACATCTGTATCATATGGAGAATGAGGTACTGGTGGTGGTGATGACTGGGCAGGAGTCTCTCAGATCAGTTTTGTCCTTGAAGTGATAGATTTAGCAGCAGTTGGGTGCTGGGTATTTAAAAAGATAAACACAAGAGGGCTCCTAGGTGGCTCATTCAGTTAAGTGTCCGACTCTGGGTTTTGGCTCAGGTCATGATCTCTCCATTCGGGAGTTTGAGCCCTGCATTGGGCGCTGTGTTGATGGCATGGAGCTTACTTGGTATTCTCTGTTGCCTTCTCTCTCTGCCCCTCCCCTGCTCACAGTCTCTCTCTCTCTCTCTCTCTCTCTCTCTCTCTCTCTCAGAAATAAATAAACATTTCAAAAATAATAATAATAAAATAAAAAGATAGACTCAAGCCCTGGGAGCCAACCAAGGAGAAACGGCATAGGAACTCAGGTCTGCTGAGTTTCACTATAACTCCTAACTCTCCGTCTTAACTAATCTTCACTAATACTTCCCAGGGAGCTATTTTCTACACAATTATTCATAAAGCAAGCCAATTTGTACCAGAATTATCTACAGATTCAGTGTCTAAGATCCTGGATCAAATTGTGTATTTCTCCAGGCCATTTTTTAAAAGAAGAAAGTTGGCAGGAACCTAGATGACAACTATATGATCATCCAACATTACTGAGAAACAGTCCACCTTCTCCCTTTTCCCCACCTATGGCCACATGGACTCAAGTCACTGCAGTGGCAGTTTCTCTGGACATTCCAAGGTGCAGAACCAAGGGGCTTCAGCTTTCATAGTCATCTCTCTTTTCCAAAAAAAGGGGGTGGCAGGCATCTTAAAGGAAACTGGGTTGACTCCTTGGAGCCTGCACTGAGTCCGAAGGGCCTTGACTGGGCAGCTCTTCTAGGGGAGGAATAGCCCCTGAGCCCCGCCCGCACCTCGCAGGGCCCCAAGCCTCAGGCACCCTGGAGGGGAGGGGGGCAGTGAGACAAGGACAGTCCCGTCAGCGGAGTATATAAGGATGCAGCACTGTAAAGGGGTCCTGCCCTCCCACCCCTTTCACTGGGAAACTACAAAAACTCAGTTATGGGGAAACTGAGGCTTGCAGAGGTCCAGTAACTTGCCAGAGTCCCATAGCCATTAAGTGGCAAGACCAGAACTAAATTTGCTAATCTGTCTGACTTCATAAGCTCTGCTTTGAACCTCAGGGGACTTGCCAGTGGCGTGCTCCCAGCTTTGGACCATCATCAGGGCTCAAGTGCTGAGCAGGGTCTACAGCATGTAGACACGGGTCTGTTGAACTTCCTTCCCATTGCAGTGCTGGCGTGACTCATGCTGGCCTTGGTTCACAGGCCCCACGAGAAGGGAACCATTGTGATTCAGCATCTGGAGATGGTAGTGGCGTTTTGAATCACACTGATCTGCACTGGCCAGATCCATCTCTGCACCTTCTGTTTGGGCCACCAGACAGCACTCAGTTCTGGTTGGTGAAGTGCAGCGGTGGCGTTTCTGCCCGTTGCCCTGAATTGGCCTGGACCTCATGACTGGTTCGGCCTTCCTTCCGACCCAGGATACTGACTGGCCTCTGCCCCCTCTCTCCTACAGATGCCGCCTTTACTAGGACTGCTGTGGCTCTAGGTACTGTATGCAGGCCCTCTCCATACAGAGGCTGTGGTATTTTTGGTAGGTTGCAACCCCTCCTCGTCTCAAATGCCTTGGTCTACCACCCACCCCACAAAGGCTCTGCCAGCCTCAGTATTGTCATGTCACCTTCACCTGAGGTCTTGGTCTCGGGGACAGTCTCAGTCAAGCACACAGGTATGTTCAGGTTGCCTCACCAAGTTTGCAGAAAGCTTGTTCCCGTTTTCACAGGCGGTGGCTGGAAAGAAGAGTTTGTCTTTGGGAGATAGGCTGGAAGACTGTTGTTCTCCAGAAGCTGCTGTGCCAGTTTCTGAGATGGAGCTGAGGATGACTGTCTGAAAGACTCAGAATTAGCCAACTTGTCATCAAGTTGGTGCTGCCTGGAAGTCATTCCCACTCATGGTGTCAGCTGAGTAGATAACTTTCAGGACAGACAGCCTGCATCCTTGTCCCTCTTCCAGCTCTCTTAAGGGAAGTCTGTAAAATTCTACCTTGAGAGGGGATGAGGGAGTGACGCTGATGAAGCATCCTGGAAGGGGAGAGGTGCAGTTTCCATTAATAACAGGATTCCCCAGGGGATTGCCCTCTTCAGAGGGTGCCTGCTTGGGGGTGTGCCTAAAAATGTATTTGGGTCTGTAGTTGAGAGACACTGCTTCAGATCTCAGGGACGGAAGGGTGTGAGTGGGAGAGGATGTGCCTAAAACCAAAAGAGCATTTCCTGCACCCACAAACCCTCTCCTCTGCTCCACTGCAATGGTAGTGTCATCCAGGCAAGCTCCACAAAGAGTTAAGACTTAAGCTTCTCTATGACTTTTAGATTCCGAAATCACTGACTTCTGAAGACTTTAAGACTTTTACTAATAAGCATGTTACAGCAGCCACTTGAAATTTTTTGTGAGGTTTTTTCTTTCCCTTCTGACAACTGTTCCCAAGTTTGATTAGGGAAAATGCCAGTAAGTGGGATTCCACATGTCACGTTGTCTTTGATAAGATAGCCTGCTTCCATATCACCATCACCACATCCTTGATGGGGCATTGGCCATTTGGGGGCTCAACACACCTGTCACATCAGGCCCTGGCCTGGCCCCCCTTATGGTTGGCTTGGACATCCCCTGTCTTGATGTCACTACCTCTGGCAAGCCCTTCTGAACCAAGTGCCATGTTGGTGCCTAAAACTCTATAATAGAAGGTAAATTTTTTTTAGCCTAAGATTTTCTGAATGTAAACATCTCTGAATACACTTCAAGTGAAGTGGGCCAGTACCAAAGCAGGAACCGGGAGGACCAGGATAGTTGGTATTTCAGAGCTTTGCCTAGTTTCATGCATGCTTTCCCTCAGAACTTTCCTCCATGGGGCCTTGTGGTAGAAGGAGACAGGACTGTCTGGGGCAAGAGTCCTGAAATGCTTAGGAAGTTATGCTAGGTTAGCCTGAAGCACCAGATGTTCCTAAAAATGAAATGTTCCTAAAAATGAAAAAAAAAGCTTGTCAAGGTTTAGGTATCAGGTGATTAAAAAAATTTTTTTATACATTTATTCATTTTTGAGAGACCAAGAGAGACAGAATGCAAGTGGAGGAGGGGCAGAGAGAGGGAGACAGGATCTGAAGCTCTGAGCTGTCAGCACAGAACCCAATGTGGGGCTTGAACCCATGAACTGTGAGATCATGACCTGAGCCGAAGTCAGACACTCAACAAACTGAGCCACTCAGGCACCCCATCAGGTGATTTTTTTTAAAAATTGAGAGTGCAGGAGAAACGTAAGGGCCTAGAAGCTAGAGCATATTCTATTGGCTTTCCCAGGAAACATTACCTGAGCCAGCAGCCAAGTGCCTTTTAGAGGCCAGCCAGGGTAACTTATCAGAGTTGGGACACATTGGTAAGACAGTATGCAGTGAATGAGCAGGATCCCTGCACAGAGACATCTTATGAGTGCCATCAAATGGAGTGCCAGATGACAGAAGAGGAGATTCTGACAACAGGTTCTAAAGTGGGGGTACATCCAGAGAACAGCTGGAGATGTGAGTCTGAGGTGCCCCAGCTAAAGTCAAAGGATGCTTGGGTCCGGCTCCTATGCATTCTTTCTCTCAGTAAACATGAAGTGTCTTGTACACACCAGAGCCCCATGGAGAGGCACTTAGGGTAGTCAGGCTCCTAAAAGAAGCAGGTGTCTAAATAGGTAATTCTATGTGGAGAGTTTTAAAATGGTGTTCTGGAAACACAGGATGGAGCCTCTGATCCCAGAAAAGTTGGGAAAAGCTGCAAAGCTTCTGACTGGGTGTCAGAGAGGGTGTTCTGTTCAAAGGGACCAGCATGTTGATGGGACAAGGAGGTAAGAAGAACCAACAAGGTGAGAGAATGGCAGGAGAGTCATGTGGGAGGCAGGTGTTTGCAGGGGAAGCATAGGAGATAGGAATATGGAGCTGGACATAGAGGGAAGGAAGGGCTACTCTCCAACCTTGGTCCCACCTCGTTTTTAAGGACTTCTGTCTCCTTACCATAGAACAAAGGTTTGGAGGAGAATGCTTCCAAAACTCCCCCCAGTTCTAAAATCTTGAGTAATCTTTGACCAACGCAGTCTGAATGAAATCTTCATGGTTTGAAGAACTAGACCAGTAGCACCCTTGAGTAGAGCTGGAAAGTACACTATGAAGGAGTAAAAACCAGCAGGGTTATTATGTGCGTGAGCCCTGCCGCTGGGGGCTCCCACCCACCTGGGTCTGCATCATGGTTCACCTGATGTCTGGGATGTGCATTCAGGGAGAGAGCTGCTGTGCTGAGTGCTGGGGGGAGGGCAAGAAGGGATTGAAAAAACACATTGAATTGAAGAAACCAGATTACTTTGGATAATAGAAAAGGCATGAACTTCCTCCCTTCATCCCCGCAAAGCTTCCAAAACCTGCTCAGCAATGAAAGGGAACATCTAGAGCACAATCACCCTTTAGTGCTTCAAAGAACAGCTTTTCTTACTATACTCTTCTTTTTCCCCTTCCTCTCTTTCCTTGTTCTATAAGCTCATTTTCCTGACCCCTTGTCAGTTTCTCTCTTAAAATAAGTTCTCTCAGACCAGTATTTCAATGAGGAATGAATCTGATGATTGATACTGAAGCTGGTAGTCAGTCTCCTACCTTTTGACTTGTTCTGCCCATGCCTGGTACTTACTTGGTCTCTGTTAGTCTAATGTGCAATATCAGATGAGGTGCCACAATATCATTCATATCTGGCTAGGAGAAGAATAATTCCATGTGATAGTGGAACCAACACTGTGGCCTGTCCCATGGAAGAGACCCCTATCTCAGATTTCTTGTGCATTTTTCAAAACCAGGGAGCCCATCTCTTGGGAGTGAGTGGTAGCGCTGTTTGAAAAACGCTATAAATCCTGTATGTAAACCCTTACGCACAGTCAGCCTCTCTGTGCTCAGATACTTACAATTCAGCCCACTGTTGAATGTAAGATTACCATTGAGTTCACCCCAGGGAAATTAGTCTTAAGAGCCGAAACAGTTCCCTTTGTGATTCCAAATCTCGGTGCCG